>NC_081199.1:22268691-24668691 GCF_902713425.1 Acipenser ruthenus | reverse complement strand
TCATTTTTGTAAGGGGAAGTTTTTTTGTAAAAGTCTAAATATTTGTTTATCCTATCACATTATACCCTTCATAGAATCATTCATTGAATTTCTGCAGCTTTGCTATAGTAGTTTTGCTTGACACCTGACCAGGCAATTTGCCTTTAAAATTGCTTTAGGGGACAAAAAAGCTTATCTGTCACCTGCAATCTGAAACTGCTAAGGATGGAGAAACAAGATAAGTTGTTATATTGTATTGTTCATACGCAGGCAATACTGCTGTAGACAAGAACAATATTATGTGCACAGTTATGTGCATACAGTCAGCTTTCGGCTGACGTAACAGCCATAGGGTAAAAAACCTTATCAAGGGACTCCCGAGTGGCGCATCCAGTAAAGGCGCTCCATGTGGAGTGCAGGATGTGCACTATAGTCTGGACGTCGTGAGTTCGAGTCCAGGCTATTCCTTTGCCGACCGAGGATGGGAGCTTCCAGGGGGCGGCGCTCAATTGGCCGAGCACCGCCCGAGGGGAGGGTTAGGTCGGCCAGGGTGTCCTCGGCTCACCGCTCACCGCGCACCTGCAACCCCTGTAGTCTGGCCGGGCGTCTGCGGGCTTGCCTGTAAGCTGCCCGAGAGCTGCGTTGTCCTCAGACGCTGTAGCTCTTGGGTGGCTGCATGGTGAGTCCGCAGTGTGAAAAAAAGCGGTCGGTTGACGGCACACGCTTCGGAGGACAGCTTGTGTTCGTCTTCGCCCTCCTGAGTCAGCGCAGGGGTGGTAGCGGTTAGCTGAGCCTAACAATAATTGGCCATTTCCAAATGGAGAAAATAATAAAAAAGAATTGGCAACGACTAAATTTATATTAAAAAAAAATCACAATCAAATAATTTCTGGGACTTGAGCCATAACAGCCATTTATGCATTCTTGTTGTAGTTTCTGCCAGCCAATCATCATATAAAATTCCCCTTGCGACTACTATGGGCTGTTATATTTGCACGTCTCTCATACACACACACGTTCATATGAGGAGATACATTTGACATCCTAATATTATAATCTCAATCCCTATTATTACTCCTCAGCCAGGAAAATCTCAATCAAGAAAGGCCTGACGGATACAGAAACGTTAGAGCGGGAGACGGCCTCGTTTGAGGTGGAGGTCTCGCACGTAGATGTGGAGGGGGTGTGGCAGAAGGACGGGATCCGCATCAAACCCAACAATAACTGGCGAGTCAGCACCCATGGGAGAGTGCACGCACTCACCCTGTACAACCTCACACTGGAGGACAGCGGCACCGTCACCTTCAGTGCAGAGAGTGTGAGAACATCAGCAAGACTCACTGTGAAAGGTACTGCAGGGATTCTCCTTCAATAGTGTTCACCCACATACATTTTGTTACCTGTTACTCTTTAGAGACTATGGGCCTGTATTTATAAAACACGAAGGGCTGTTTGAAGGCATGTTTTGTTAAGTACTTTTTAATCATGTTGCAGTTTTCAAAAAGAGAGAATGTTCTGAAACCTACAGTGCTTCTGTGTTTCAGAACCCCCAGTGATGTTCCTGAGAGCTCTGGAGGATCTCCGGATACCCGAAAGCTCTGGAGCATCGCTTGAGTGTGAGCTGTCCAGACAAAATGCAGATGTTAAGTGGTTAAAGGTAGTTGATTTTTTTCTTTTATTGAGGAATCATTTTTAAATTTGTGAATATCACAAAGCTTTAACCCAAAAGTTTTAACATATTAATAATAATAATAATAATAATAATAATAATAATAATAATAATAATAATAATAATAAGTATTGGTATTTAAAGGTATACCTTATCACCAAAATGTTCCTTATATTTAATTTCTTACATGTTTAATATCCTATTAGGTGCATGCTCTAACATTCTCTGTTGTTGTTTCCTCTTACACCATTACATCTTACATACAATTCCAGCAAAAACAAACAAAAAAAGTTTTTCAACTGAGTGCTTCTAAAATGATTAAAAGCTGATTCTGAAGTGATGTAATAAAGAAAAGGATGATCAGGCTATAATAACAGTTGCATGCTCCTAGTGGTCATCTCTAAAACTCACTTTAGGAATTAATTGAGGAGTCTTTTCAGAAGCAATGCCATGATTGATAACATTAGTTAATATGCCTACTAAATAATGATAAAAGGAGAAACAGCAATAGAGGAAGTTTTGTCTTACATCTGCCTATAGAACGGAGAGGAGCTGAAACCAGGGAAGAACTATCGCATCTACTCAATGGGGAGGAAGCGGTTTCTTCAGATAACGAAGTGCGGGATCGCAGATTCAGGGACTTACACCTGCGACGCTGTGGACAGCAAAGTGACCGCTGTCTTGGATGTCTATGGTATGAGAACACCAAATAATTGTATTGAAAAATGCATCAACATATATAATATACTGGACAATATTTAATAAACATTTTAGTATATGTCAACTTCAGGCCCTGGGGCAACAACTGTAGTCTATCACATGTGTTTTTTCACTCATGTTTTTTTAGTATACAGAAAAAAGGACAGATTTCAAGTTCAAGGCTTTCGATAGAACAGGTACAAGAATGATTTGCACATACTGTCGTTGATATAAGAGTGCCACCTGCTGTTCTGAAAAGGGACTTCATTTCAACAGCATTTTTTTTCATTAGTCAAGTGCAGTAGTTATAGCCATTATGGTAGACTTGCATAAGTAGTCCCTAAGTACAGCTGCCTAATTTGTAACATATTCAAGATTACCTGCTTTCCTAAGCATAGTGTAACAAAGCAGCTCAAACAAGCCTCTATAACAACATCCTAAAGGCTATATTTATATATGTACTCTGAAGATTATCAAATACTTCTAATGTGAAAATGAGTCACTTCTAATGCGAAAATGAGTCACCAATAAAAAAGAAAATGTGCATAATAGTCTTAACGATAATATCTAAATTACTTTCTGTATTGGAAATATCTCTATATACCAGTGCTTTGTAGGAAATCCCTGACCGCTTGAAAGCATGTCTACCTGATTTAGCTTCTTGAGGTTTATACTTAAAGTTGGAGGTGAAATTAGGCACTAAAAAAAGATTGTGTGAAATCTATATTAACAAGGCATTATAGAGCATGCATTAAAATTGACAAATCTTTTAGAAAAATGTACACGTTTTTTGGGGGATGGGTCACATTTAACCAAATTTACAGTGAGGTTCAAAACTTTATTATTATTATTATTATTATTTATTTCTTAGCAGACGCCCTTATCCAGGGCGACTTACAATGGTTACAAGATATCACATTATTTTTACATACAATTACCCATTTATACAGTTGGGTTTGTACTGGAGCAATCTAGGTAAAGTACCTTGCTCAAGGGTACAGCAGCAGTGTCCACCGGGGATTGAACCCACGACCCTCCGGTCAAGAGTCCAGAGCCCTAACCACTACTCCACACTCCACATTGTGGGGTCTTTGTACCCCATAGCCCCCATTAAAACGTTTCCTTGTGGTCGGTACCCACACTAACAGCGAGGCCCTTGTTTTCAGAGCGGGATGTGGAGATAGTGCAAGGACTGCAGGATGCTAATATCCAGGAAGACAAGAACGCTGTATTTATGTGCGAGGTGTCAGTGGAGGATGTGAAGGGTGAGTGGCTGAGAAACGGGGAGAAAATCAGGCCCACCAGCAATGTCAGAATTCGTCAGGAAGGTGAGTTTCTATATTTATATTGTTGTACTGTGTCAAAATATTGAAGCGAAGCAGGTGTCCAGGAATAAACGTCAGGACCACATTTCTGTTTTTAGTATAATTTGAATATAACTTTTGTTTAGTGTAAAATCCTGCGTACTAAACCTGTGTCTGCTACAGCTGACCACAGCAAACACACACCAACAACTGGCAAGGTCCTGTCTCACTCCACCCCTGCTAACCAAGGGGCACCCCCTTTATCCTGTCCTCTGTGCCACAGACTTTAACCTCACCCTACTTCCCAAAATAACCTTTTAACACCCATGGGGACACTCACATACTTGTAGTATGTCTATGTACCCCCAACCCACTGCCCTTGAACTGCCTCAAGTGCAGCTAAGGAGGATATTAGCTATGAGGCTGTGTGGTCCAGTGGTTAAAGAAAAGGGCTTGTAAACAGGAGGTCCCTGGTTCAAATCCCACCTCAGCCACTGGCTCATTATGTGACCCTAAGCAAGTCACTTAACCTCCTTGTGCTCTGTCTTTCGGGTGAGACATAGTTGTAAGTGACTCTGCAGCTGATGCATAGTTCACACACCCTAGTCTCTGTAAGTCGCCTTGGATAAAGGCGTCTGCTAAATAAACTAAAAATAATAATAATAATAATATTACTTATACTGCCTGTTCCTTGGCTAGGGAAATTGATATATGGGTGTGTACTGTAAATCTTTATGAATGACAACATATAGGGTGCTGTATACTAGAAGCTGGTATGGCATCCACTACTTTAATTCAGCAATTAAAGAGTACAGATTGATACAATGCAACATCAATGCAACACACCTTACTAGCAATCTGTGAAGCTGGGTATTCAATTGTGGACACACATGATTTTTTATAATGTGCATTATCGGTATGAAATGTACAATATGAGCTAAAACCAATGTGACTTGAGAAATATGAAGTGGAGATTTAATATTTGGAACCGTTCTGACTTCTGCATTTTGTATTAACTGCAACTCAACAAAACGGACAATTAAAGATAGTTTAAATAGGAATCAAGTCAATGGTACTTACATTATATGTGCACTCACTTAATTATCCTTCCTCTTCTCACCTCCAGGGAATAAGCACTTCCTCCTGATTTGCAATGTGAAGGCAGAGGATTCTGGGAAGATTACATTTGTTGCTAAACAAGCAGAATCCACAGCCAACCTGGAAGTGGAAGGTAAATGTGTCTTTTTTTTAAGTCATTGTAAAGCTTGTGTACCGGCAGTGTTGTGTGATGCACTGCAGTTTTAGATTCTGACATCTCAGAAGACATATCTCTTTTGCATAGTGTTTAAGCAGCAGTGGCTGCAGTGTGGATGGTTGCCTGCCCGTGCCCAGCCTCCGCCCTGGTTCTGTGATTTCAATCTCATAGATTAGCTGCTGTGTGTCAGAGGTTACAGGGTGAAGAGTGTAATAAGCATTGTTGATTCTGATCAGTTGGTGAGTTGAGGTTAAAAGCACTATAGCCACAATAGCAGATCATGAACCTGGCTCTTTTGCTGGTTTGCACCCAACCAAAGCTCATTAGACTTGCAGTATTAGGTCTGGCAAATATAAGGCCTTTCATTTTCACATTAGAAATACTTGAGGATTTTGGCACATGGTATATGGTCTCAACATGGTTCAATTATGTGACAAGACCTTCACGCTAGCTTCCAATACACTCTTGCTGTCCCTAAGCTGTCTGACCAGTAAAGTCTGCTGTAGTGCTATTATTATTATTATTATTATTATTATTATTATTATTATTATTATTATTATTATTATTTATGTATTTCTTAGCAGATGCCCTTATCCAGGGTGACTTATAATTGTTACAAAATATCACAGTACAAAATATCACATTACAGACTATCACATCACATTACAGAGTATCATATTACAGATAAGCAGTTATAAAGTACAATAAAATCAGTAGCAAATTCAGATAAGAACAAACTAAAGAATACAGTAAATAGTTACATGTAAGAGCGGGTTCGACTAAGAACAGTTAACTTATAGTAAAAAGATTTGGTTAAACGAGTAACGTCCAGTAAGAGTACATAGTAAGTACGATAAATGGATGAGAGTGAATTCAAATAAGAGCAATTACAAAAAACGTCAATGCAGATACCTATAAGAGTAAAGTCAAATACAAGATACAGGACATAGTTATAATTAAGAGGAGTAATAGAATGTGGCAAGGTATGGAGCAGTTCAGTGCAAGTACAAGCTGATGCAAGTACTGGTACAATTGGGTGCCACATAGTCCAGTATAGTCAAGAGTTGTGGGGTTTACAGATGCTACCTGAACAGGTGTGTCTTGAGGAATCGGCGGAAGGTAGGGAGGCAGGGAGGCCGGCCAGGAGGGATTTGTAGTAGTCAAGGTGGGACAGTACCAGGGCCTGAACTAGGTGCTGCATGGAGTAGTCGGTGAGGAAGGGGTGAATTCTGTGTATGTCGCTGAGGAACAAATTACATGCCAGAGATGTGGTGAGAGTAGGAAAGGAAGGGGTCGAGGGTGACTCAGAGGTTCTTGGTGGATGAGGAGGGAGAGAGGGTGGCGGATTCAAGAGGAATAGAGATAGAGAGATAAGTGGTGGGGGAGGAAGAGGGGGGAAGAAAAGGAGGTCTGATTTGGAGAGGTTGAGTTTAAGATGATGCGAGTGCATCCAGAAGGAGATGGCTGAGAGGCAGGTAGAGGTACGGGACGAAATGTTAGAATCAGAGGGGGGAAAGGAGAGGAAGATCTGGACATCATCAGCATATAAATGATACGAGAAGCCATGAGAGGAGATGAGGGGACCCAGGGAGCGGGTGTAGAGAGAAAAAACAGGAGGGGTCCCAGGACTGAGCCTTGGGGGACACCTGTAGAAAGAGAGCAAAAGGCAGAGGGTAAGCCACGCCAGGACACCCGGTACGTGCGATCAGCGAGGTAGGAGGAGAACCAGGCAAGAGCAGTGCTGGAGAGTCCCAGGTCAGTGAGGGAGGACAGGAGAATAGAGTGGTCGACTGTGCCAAAGGCCTGAGAAGAGGGAGGCGGCACGGGCAGAGAGTCGAGAGTTAGTGACGGAGAGAAAAGCAGTTTCAGTGGAGTGTGCCGGCCGAAAACCAGATTGGAAGGAGTCGAGCAGATTGTGTTGACAAGAAAGCAGAGAGCTGGCGATGTACCTCTCACTCGAGGGTTTTAGAGAGGAACGGGAGGAGAGAGACAGGACTGTGTTGTGAGAAGAAAGAGTCCAAGCTGATTTTGCCAAGCTAACACAAGAGAGCCCCACTACCGATTGAAAGCTCCCTGTGGAATCTCCATCGACGATCCACTTTTTCATGGCGCAAACCTGTGCTCCCCTAAATATATGACTCACCCTTCATACCACGCAACTGTGACTTTATATATGTACACTTAAGCTACCTAAACATACAACACAGTCCAGGTTTATGTTCCCACCAACCTGGTTCAGTTTGGATGTACTTACCGTCTCTGACAACAGACAGCACACTTCCCTCTGTCTTTTCAGAGCTCCCAGTGCAGATCGTGAAGCCCCTGCGTGATAAGACCGCCCTGGAGAAGCACCGTGTGATCCTGGAGTGCACCGTGTCAAACCCACGATGCAGTGTGCGCTGGTACCAAGGAGAGACCCTCATCCTGCCCTCAGACCACTACGAGATCTGCAGCGAGGGCTGCTACCGCAAATTGGTCATCCAGCATGTCACTGCCATGGATGAGGGGACTTACAGTGTCCAGGTTGGGGAGCATGAGTCCTCTGCGCGCCTGTTAGTGGAAGGTGAGTCATCACATAGGTTTCAATCCCATGTATTATACAGTGTGGTTCAAATATCACAAAGTAATAGAGGTAGAAGTGAATAGTGAACTAATCAAGTAGCAAAAGGAGAGTGGACCTCACAAAACAGGTTACACAACTGTGAAGTAGGCAGCTTCAGATGGAGAGAAGTTGCAGTTGGGGTAACTATTAGTCAAATTAGTAGTCATTCTACCCCTACAAAGTAGGTTACCGTGGCATGTAGCAAATGAGCTAAATATGTGATTTACATTTTCAGAAAGTACACAATATGGTAAATGTGTTATGGGCAGATACATTATTTTGACCATTTCATCTAGGCAATTTCTCAAAATATATTCCTCAATATATTTTTTAAGATACAACAACTCATGACAGTGTGTACAGAAGTCTGTGGGTCTAGAGTGCACCCCTGCTCAGTGTTACAGTGGGGAAATAAATAACTGCACAGCAATGAAACTTGGCTGACAGGTGTAGTGGCAAATCTATATATTAAATTACAGTACTCATTTATTGTTAACTATATACAAAACTATGGGGGTATCCCTGGTAACATGACTAAGGGGTATGTCGCACTGAAAATATGAACCAGCAGGACTGGTTTACGAGATATTAGCAGTATGTAGTGACATATACAAGCTCCCCTCATAGGGATGCTTAAAAATATGAATAGATTTGTAAAACAATAAAAAGACATATGTGGTTTAATTAAGGTCTGCATTTAGTTTTTGCATTTAATTAATTTGTTATTAAAAGCCTTAACAGATCATCCACAAGAGTCGGCTACACGACATGGAGGAAATTCCACTTGACAGAGGCACGAAGAGAGACTGCAAGATACAACCACCCCTGGTCATAACGGGCCCTGGAGCTGAGAACTATCAGTTGCATTAACTGATTAATATGGATGCTGTTTGCCTTGTTGAATGTGAACAGTAATACCAGTGTCTAGTTGTTCACTCTGTCTCTATCTCTCTCTCACAGAGCAGGCTATCCTGGTGGTGCGACAGCTGGAGGATGTGGAAGTGAAGGCCCCGGAAGAAGCCCGCTTTGAGTGCGAGATCTCCGTGCCCATTGTCAAGCCACCCCAGTGGAGTCTGAACGGGCAGCCCCTGCAGAACGGGAATGGGGTTCGAATGGAGAGTGCCGGCACAGTGCACAGGCTCATCCTGAAGGAGACCTCGTCTGAAATGGTTGGAATCGTCAAATTCACTACTGGAAAAGCCCGGTCAAGCGCGAGGCTCAGTATCAAGTGTAAGCAGACCTGTTAAGCTCTGTAAAATCACATGAATTCAAATTTAGTCTCTCCAGAAATACACGATACTGCAATTGCAGAAAATAGAAATCGCTTTTCATTTACAGAAATGATCATTACTGCAGAAAACAGCAATCATTGAAAATGTGTGCTCACAAATACCATATACTCACAAAGCAGCACTAGAGTATGGGTGAATGTGAGCGGGGTGTCGGGATTTTGCCTCAGCAATAGAGAGGTTTGCAACCTCGACAAATAAATCGAGATTCAACATCACTGCAAAAAAGACGGGGATGAATTGAACCACTTCTTACAAGCATATTACATTTTCTTGCTATTTATACTGAAATACAAAAATGATATTGCAAAACAATTACTGCAGAATAGTGCAGAAAGTAGATTTTGCTACAGATTTCTGTGGGGTCTACTTTCTTTGTAATGTAGGTATCATTAGCTATCCCGTTTTTATGTTCACAGTATACTACAGTATTTTGAGGGTGGTAGTGGTTTAGAACTCGTTTTTTCAGTGCTGGAAGTTCAAATCACTCAGGCCTAGTAAAAGTTTAGCTCAGACAAAACCATCATGCAACTACATTTGGCGCTGGGAACCTTTGTTGGTAGCCTCTATCTGTGGAGTCTGCATGACAAAATTGAAATACATCACTGAACTTTTGATTCACTGAAACAAGAAAGTGCTTATACAGTGCCTTGCGAAAGTATTCGGCCCCCTTGAACTTTGCGACCTTTTGCCACATTTCAGGCTTCAAACATAAAGATATGAAACTGTAATTTTTTGTGAAGAATCAACAACAAGTGGGACACAATCATGAAGTGGAACGAAATTTATTGGATATTTCAAACTTTTTTAACAAATAAAAAACTGAAAAATTGGGCGTGCAAAATTATTCAGCCCCTTTACTTTCAGTGCAGCAAACTCTCTCCAGAAGTTCAGTGAGGATCTCTGAATGATCCAATGTTGACCTAAATGACTAATGATGATAAATAGAATCCACCTGTGTGTAATCAAGTCTCCGTATAAATGCACCTGCACTGTGATAGTCTCAGAGGTCCGTTTAAAGCGCAGAGAGCATCATGAAGAACAAGGAACACACCAGGCAGGTCCGAGATACTGTTGTGGAGAAGTTTAAAGCCGGATTTGGATACAAAAAGATTTCCCAAGCTTTAAACATCCCAAGGAGCACTGTGCAAGCGATAATATTGAAATGGAAGGAGTATCAGGCCACTGCAAATCTACCAAGACTTGGCCGTCCCTCTAAACTTTCAGCTCATACAAGGAGAAGACTGATCAGAGATGCAGCCAAGAGGCCCATGATCACTCTGGATGAACTGCAGAGATCTACAGCTGAGGTGGGAGACTCTGTCCATAGGACAACAATCAGTCGTATACTGCACAAATCTGGCCTTTATGGAAGAGTGGCAAGAAGAAAGCCATTTCTTAAAGATATCCATAAAAAGTGTTGTTTACAGTTTGCCACAAGCCACCTGGGAGACACACCAAACATGTGGAAGAAGGTGCTCTGGTCAGATGAAACCAAAATCGAACTTTTTGGCAACAATGCAAAACGTTATGTTTGGCGTAAAAGCAACACAGCTCATCACCCTGAACACACCATCCCCACTGTCAAACATGGTGGTGGCAGCATCATGGTTTGGGCCTGCTTTTCTTCAGCAGGGACAGGGAAGATGGTTAAAATTGATGGGAAGATGGATGGAGCCAAATACAGGACCATTCTGGAAGAAAACCTGATGGAGTCTGCAAAAGACCTGAGACTGGGACGGAGATTTGTCTTCCAACAAGACAATGATCCAAAACATAAAGCAAAATCTACAATGGAATGGTTCACAAATAAACATATCCAGGTGTTAGAATGGCCAAGTCAAAGTCCAGACCTGAATCCAATCGAGAATCTGTGGAAAGAACTGAAAACTGCTGTTCACAAATGCTCTCCATCCAACCTCACTGAGCTCGAGCTGTTTTGCAAGGAGGAATGGGCAAAAATTTCAGTCTCTCGATGTGCAAAACTGATAGAGACATACCCCAAGCGACTTACAGCTGTAATCGCAGCAAAAGGTGGCGCTACAAAGTATTAACTTAAGGGGGCTGAATAATTTTGCACACCCAATTTTTCAGTTTTTTATTTGTTAAAAAAGTTTGAAATATCCAATAAATTTCGTTCCACTTCATGATTGTGTCCCACTTGTTGTTGATTCTTCATAAAAAATTACAGTTTCATATCTTTATGTTTGAAGCCTGAAATGTGGCAAAAGGTCGCAAAGTTCAAGGGGGCCGAATACTTTCGCAAGGCACTGTATATATATATATATATATATTAATGCTTAAATATATATATATTTATATATTAATATCTATCTTTTCTTCTTTCAAACAGGTTGATTGTCCCTAAATGGACTAGAGAAGGAAAAGAAATGACAAGAAAATACAGAAAACCTGGAGCTTCTCATGATTACTACTAGAATGTATTTTTTAACTTATTTAAATATTTTTTGTTTTGGGGAGGGGGTGTCAAGGTTTGCTCTAATTTATGAGTCTATGTGTTTTTGATGATTATCGCCTTGTGTTTCACACACATTGTAAAGGTGAGGGAGAGAGAGGTATGTGATGCCAGTACAATAAAGGTTGTGGCACAAGTTTGGAATGCAAGTAGCACAAAAACTTGGTAAAAATCCATTTGTACATCTTCTGTGGGGAGAAAAAAGGTTTTCTAAGGAGGGCTTTTCTTCAAAACAAAACTACATTGATATTTTTGAAGATAACAGGCCCTCATGGGTTGTGACAAATAGCCATTGTCATAACTTTAGAGAGGTAATTTTACAGAATGAAATACCAAGAACGCTTTGAAATTAATAACATTGCAACGTGACTGTCAAGGCATTGCTACTATACATAACTGCCGACTAAAATGAAGAAATCATTTTTTGTTTAACAAATATCGTACTACTCCTGGAGCTCCAATTCGGTTTTCACTCCTTGACTAACAGGCAATTGCTCCTAGTTGCTTTCACAAAAGGGAACTTATCCAAAACTCTTAATGCACTACCAAAAAATTTTTTCTTACACTTTCAATACTGTACTGTAGTGTACAAATACCAGGAGCGTGGGCAGTTCTGCTAGTGCAGTGGCATTATGGGGCAAATGGGAGCCATAGTCATGTTGCCTTATACAGCAAATGGTTCTGAGTTATGAAGCACTGCTACTTAAAGGGGCAGCACAGTAGTTTGTGATGAATTACATGTTAAGGTTTATCGTGAATGTGTGCGGAACATTCTGCTTAGTTTGAATTCTCATACACGATTAATTTCTATTATTAACACTTAATATTTTGTTCATGCTTTACTGACCATACTGTAGCTATTATTAACAACACTGGTTTCTCATTGATATGTTTGTAATTTATTATCTAGGAAAAACATAGGACAGTATTTCTTAGTTCCTATTGGTGTGGGTTCTGGTTTGTTACATTGACTTCTTGTAATAGCCTTTTCAACCCCTTGCCCTTTGACCTCTGTCTACTGTTCCTCACTTCCTCCACCCTCCAGTCTAGGTGTTAGATAGCTCTTTTTTGTTAGCAGGAGCTGGATTCTC
The DNA here is from genome assembly GCF_902713425.1 of Acipenser ruthenus. Taxonomy (NCBI): domain Eukaryota; kingdom Metazoa; phylum Chordata; class Actinopteri; order Acipenseriformes; family Acipenseridae; genus Acipenser; species Acipenser ruthenus. Next base: position 24,656,327 of record NC_081199.1, on the reverse strand, counting down.
TAAATAAAGCAGCCACATACGAAAAAACTGCCCTCTGTTATTCCAACTCGTGTGCATAAAATCAGAATACAGTGAAACCTGAATTAAGGAGGCCACCAAAGGCACTGTGCCACTTAACAGCTTTTAAATACAGATTTGTACAACTGTTCTTGTAAACAGCTTCTGGTCTTTCACAAAATTAAAACGATACCAAACATAGGAATGTACTAAATTAAATGAGTGGAAGACTAGGACAGCCTTCTTTTAAAATAACACAGGTTGATAAACAAAACTACTGACATTACTTTGAAATACATGACAGAGCTGGGCAATATGCTTGAAGTTGCTATTCAGTGTGTTTTACTCACAGTTTTGTTGCAAATGTAATCGGTTTCTTTTTTGCACATTGCTTCTAAACAAAATAACAGAGGCATTTAGACAAAATTCAAGGCTGTATGATATTTATGAGAGTTCATGTTCAATACAGTAAAATACATTTATTATTAATAATAATAATAATAATAATAATAATATTAATAAAATAAAATAAAGTTCACAACAAGGTTATAACTGTGTTCTAATTTAAACTCAGTGTTCCCAGATCAAGAATATAGTGTATTCCAAATATTAATGCCAATTTTGTCTTGTGTTTATATTTTAAGGGCCCATTATTTATTAATCCAGTTTCACAGAAAGGGCATGCCTGTTTTCACATGGGTAATTAAGTGCAATAGGAAGCTACTAAACCAAACTACTGAGACCCAAAGATGGATTACTGAAATCCATAAACATTTGTTACAGAACATTAAAAACAGCCATACACTTTAATTCATTGTTTTTACCAGCTTATGCTTTTTATCATATGTATTTGCCTTTTATTAAACCCTGTAATGCCCAAGACTTTGGGAGGCAATGCAATCATTTTTTGAAAAATATTCCTGTTTTAAATTTGAAAACACTTACTCGCTGACTGAAAAATACAAGTTAGATTATTTGACAGGTAGGCCAGAAACTCGTACACATCCAGGCAATCGCACCTTGTGCCGAGTCCATAGGGGAAGCCGATTAAAGATCCTGTCTAGGGCGGTACTTATAACACAACTGATACCTGTTTTGCGTGTTATGACAGGGTTCACTGATTGAAAAATGTACACAAATGGGTACCACAGGGTCTATATGGGTAAAGATAGGAGACATTTTCACATTGGAATGCTGTTTTACTTGAGAACATAACATTTATAAATACTGAGCAAAAAAAGATTTTTAGGGAAATACAAGGGTATGTAAAACATATTCCCTAGAAAACCTGCATATGGCACAAGACTGTCATGTTAGGTACATTCTCTGCATATATGATTACTTTCAATATAATCATTTTCCTCAAATTACAGTGTACCATACCAATTCTCATACAATGTGAAATTTGTGCCAACTTTAGGAGGCGATTTGGGCGTGTGCTTTCTTGCTTTTCATTGGCACTTTCACTGACTGTTACACTCGGTGAATAATGTAGACATGCTAAAATCTACAGTAGGCCTATATTAGTGCCATGAGGAAAACAAAGAATACTGATTTTAAATTAATGGTAATCAATAAAACAAGCTATGTGTTTGTTAATACTGATAATTTGTCTTGTCTTTTGTCAAGTGTATCACACAGTAGTTTGGTTAGGGAGTGTTCCATTGTGCCAAGTTTGCAGGCCAAGATCCCAGTATTGAGCTGTGTCTATTACATTTGCAGATTTTAAAAGAGTAAGCAGAATGAAAATGTCATTTTAGTCATTCTTTAACTGTGATGTTTGTATTTCTGTGGTATTTGCTTTCTTTCAGTATTTTGTTCTGCTTGGTAACATTTCTGCTGATGACAAATGTTTCCATGGAAACAATTGTCAAGACAAGAGTAAAGGTTCTTTCACACCAAGCGCGACTCAAAGCGTCAGTGTAACCATTTTTTTTTTAAAGATTACTGTACATCTTAGAGGCTTTCACACCAGTCACAGTGTAAAACAGTGTCTAAAATAGACTGTGTTCCTATTTATCTGCGAGCGTATGAAACATATACATCAACATAGTAAATAATTGTTTTTATTAGTGTGTTCAAAATAAAACGGTATATAGGCTACTGTATTTTTGTAATTGTGAATGGTTGTTTCCGAGTAGGCTACAGGACTGCTACTATTATAAATAATAATAATAATAATAATAATAATAATAATAATAATAATAATAATAATAATAATAATAATTTTAGGAACATAGAAGACTGAACAAAGACAAGAAACAGATGAACCTCTCATTTATCTACACTTTGCAGGAAATGAAAGATGTTTAATGGCAGTTTAAAGTATTTCGTTCAGCAATGTTAAGTTTTGGAGAACATTTGCATTTATTTTTAACAGATTACTTGGGGTGGAACGGGGAATACATGTTAGAAGGATACACCAGGGTACACGGTATTGTGCAAAAAAGTTGCAAGTAATCAAGTGCAAGCATTATTTAATAATTATTTTATAAAGGGTGCTATCCTGTTTTTTTGTTTCAATAAATTAGCAAGTGCTGTATGTATCAACAGGTAGGAAGTGTTCAAACAATTTTATAAATAATTCTAAAGAATGCAGTCATTGTTGTGAGTGTATGTCCGTGCATGTGTCAAATGGGAAGGCACTGAACGTTCCACAGTCATGACGTATGGTAAAGAGTGTGGCAATGATAGCACCACAACGGCAGACTAATGACATGTGTAATGTATACTACTTTTTTCTGCAAGAGACACAGAACTTTAGTGATCCTGAGATAGTATTTATGTTACAGTACTTAATGCTGAAGGTTCGAAAAACTTAATTATCTACTTTAAGGAAATTTTATGTTTAGTGACAGCGCTTCAGATTGATTGACACTTTTGCTGTAAAAGCAACCTGACGCCAATGACGCTCTGATGCTACGTGCTTGATGTGAAAAGACCATAACTGAGGAGAGCCAAACCTCAAAATGCTACAAAATGAAACCTAAAACAGTATACAGTAATTATGTGATTGATTGATATATACACACACACACACACACACACACACAGCCCTTTGTTTTAGTTTACTAGAAACATTAATACAGCAGTGAAAAAAAATACCAACATATTGAATATATTCTATGAAAGAACACATATTTAGTTGTTTTTATTTATTTATTCCTCTCTATGCCTTGTAATTATTTTGAGCATAGTTCCCATAGCTACAATAAATGTATAGTATCAAATAAAACGTTTGGTTGGTTCTGCGTGTGTCACCTTTAAACTTTGTAAGTCTTCTTAACCAATTAAAGATATTTATTAAGACCTGGTTATAACAAAAAATAAAATAAATAAAATAAAAATACAATATTAGTGGTCCCGAAGAGAGAAACAGGAGTGGGACAATATACAGCAGACAATAATTATTTAAACTCTATAAAGAACACAGTCTTCTCGTTATTACTTAACTTTACAAATGAAGATACACAAGGGATCCCGAGATAAGGACCTCAATATTGTACAGCAGTGCTGGTTTAACATGCAATATAGTAAAATGCCATTTTCACGCAACTCACACTTTTAGCCCTCTGATTAGTTCTCGGTTCTGTCTGGCGGCACACTGGGACCAAAATATTGAGATCTCACAAAAACAGAAAACAAACAAAAGCCATTTGTTGTATTTTAACATCAAGCAAAAGAAACCCCAGACACACACAAACAAACACAAAACTAAATTGGACCATGAGTGATGCTTTTTGCTGCCATGTGTAGAAAAATAAATGTCCACATCACATAACATAACTAGGCTTGCTACTTTCCGATATTAATGGGTAAAGCTTGTTAACTATCAAATTCCTGAAAAATATGATAGAAATAAATTTATGTAAGATAAATGTCGGTAAAACCATTTGCTATTTTTTATTTTCTTACCAAAAATAATCATTAAGAAATGATCAATCCTCTCTAGTTTGTGTAGTTTTTATAGTTGCTGTCTGTCCCATTTCTGTTCCGCTCTGAATGGCGGGGGGTCGCAGTCAGTCATCTCAGTGGTCCATCAGTACTGTAGTTATACTGTCATTTCACCCTGTTTTGACAGATCTCGTTGACTGAAGCTGAAGCTGACTGAAGTGCTAGAATGCTCTCATTTGCCAGATACAACGCCTGTCATTCAAAGCGACTACTTTGAAATTAGAGGGTTAAGGTGTACGTAAGCTTGTGCTTTAGGTATACGGTGACAGTTACTAGTTTGATTTGAAAATGGGGCGCAAGAGAAAACACTTAATGAATATAGTGCACAATACCCTGGCCGACGGCTGAAGTCTCCGCGGCAGGACAAACCGTCTGCCTTGCCTTCCAGTGACTCTGAGTCCGGCTGTGCTGAAGCAGGAGAGGGGGGAGCTCAGACTCCGAATAATAAGTGCAAGTTAGTTCTGTTCGACTATCTAATGTTTTGTTCTGTGCATATTATTTTTACTTGTAAATTTATGCTATAACGGTCTGTGTAATACACTTTTATATGCTGCGTTTACTACGGTTTGAGACCATTTTAAATGTATAGCTCAGCTGTGACCAAATGTTATTTCAATTAGAATGTTGGTAACCATGGTTTAGTTGCATGTTGAATATGATAAAGGGGTTTCGCTAAATAAGAAGTTTTTCAATGGCATAAAAAGTCTGGGTTTTTTTAAAGCATAAAGGTCGATATCATCCATTCTCTGCTTGAATTGAAAAATAAAGATTGAAAAAAAACCCCAGTAAATTCTTTCTAAAATAAACGTCGATATTAATCGTCGATTTGGCAACATTTTTTAAAATCGAACAGTAACAAGCCTAAACATAGCCCACATTGGCACATACTGGCTCCTCTGTCACCAGTTTCACATACAGGCTGAAGGTCGGACAGTCATGGTTCCTGAATGACCTCCCCACCCTCCAGGGCAAGCCTGAGGCACATTGCAGGGGCAACTACACCACAGCTCCTTGCACAAGATTTATACTCATCAGTACTTTATATTTTAAAGACATTTCATGAAAAAAAAAATCAGATCAGTGGACTTGAGCAATTCAAACAAAACTGAAAACCAAAAGTTGTTAAGCCAAATAGGTGTTTTATAAAATATGTTACAAAAGGACATGAATAGACTCCCAATTATTTTACTTTTTAGTCCACTCCAGGCCTGCAGTCTCCAAAAATATGTGTTAAAGTAACAATCTAAGTAATAGCTCCATCACCAAGTATGGTTATTTGCATCAAAACCAATGCAGAATACATGCTGAGCTAATTTATTTTATTCTGTATGATCTCAATAAATATGCTCATTTAGCAGCAGAATCAACTGACGGGCAATGAAAAGGATATTCAAAACTGAATTTTTTAAACCATTTTAAAAGTCAGGTGATATCAAAATTTGCGACACAGGTTGTGTGTGTATATATATATATATATATATATATATTTTTTTTTTTTTAAATTGATTGCGAAGATTTGGTCACGTTTCTTACAGTATATTTTTCCTTTAAAAGTACGACAGGACCACCCCCCAACCCTCATCTCTTAAAATAATAAAACACTGAAAATAGTGAATAACACATATTCAAGTGTTAAAAATGTTCTATACATCTTTTTTTTTCCTGAAGTGCATCACAGCTCCACCCCCCACACTTTCCAAACTTGCATCCGCTCAGCTTTTCCGCCACATTTTCCTGTGAATGGAATTCTGGGTAGGTCATGAAGAAAAGGGTAGTTCTGACTTCTTGGTTAGAAGAAGAAGGGGTGGAGCCCGTGCCCACCAGTCCCTCCCCATCCAGACAGCCCTGCCGTTCTGCTAACTTATAGTCCGCTGCTGTTTGAGTACTGTGTAGACGTCATCCACTTTACTCAGTCTTTCAAAGAAAGGGATGAGATCGAGCAGCTCTGTGTCGGACATGTCATCAAACCAGGAAACTACAGGCACCTACAGGGAACAAGGAAATTGCAGGAATGTAGTTTTTTTTTATAGGAACAGTATACATGTTGCAGGAAAGTTTTTATAGATATAGATCACATGAAAGGCCTATATACTTGTCTACACTGATGGAGGCAAATTCTGATTCATTTCTTATTAGTTTTATTAAAAAAATGTAATCATCACTTTTGAGTGTCTTACCTGTGAAAGATCAATAATTTTTGCATTACTGCACAGAAGCACCTGTTATCAAGCTCACAATCAACATCAGTCTCAATCTGCTGTGTACTGTCCACCATGACAGTTACTGTAAGCCATGTAAAAGACACTGGTAAACATTCCTCACTAAAAGATGAAGTTTTCTTTTTAATACTACTGAATATCTTTTAATTCAGTAGTATTCAATATATTTTATGTATGCATTTGTATAGATATTCAGATAAGCAACAGTCCAGTCACTCAAAAGTGTGTTTCAAACAGGTTTGTAAAGGATGACACATCCCCTCCGTTCCCCAGATTCTGAAACTTTCAATAACTTGTTCTATAGTACAGTAGAGACGATCATATCTGATCCTATAACATACAATACCGCCTATTAACTGATGGACCTCTGGCATGTGTCATTCACACATGCTGCTACTAACTGAATGGAACAGATGGAAACTGATCAATGCACATTTGGTTATGGGTCTAAAACAGTAAATTCAGCTCTTAGCAGAACAGAATGGATTAAGATCCAGATAAAATAAAAAATAAAAAAAAGCTGGTGAGTTTCAGAATTGAGTTTCCTGTCACGTAAAAACTAACTGCCCAATTTAACCATGTTCAATAAAACAAGAAAGCAAGAAATTAACATAACTATTGTGCCGTTAGAAAGCTGAAACAAGATATTTTTCTGACCTCCGAAGCTAGTTTATGTGCGCAATTTTTTAAACTCCACTTCTGTCTCAGGTTACCATGCACTACAGTGCAAAAAAACACAGGCTGAAAGTATGGCAAGAACTGTTTTCAAAATTCTGTTTTGTAAATTGCCATATGACTTATTACAATGCTTTGTTTTTAGCACTTTTTTTGCAGTAATTGTCACTGATTTTCTTTGTATAGTATAGTGCAGTACCATACTGTGGTGTTTTAGACACACTGCTGTACCTGACATTGTTCATTTGTAATGCCCAGATGTTAATAAAGCAACTACAATTGACTGAAGATGGTGATGCTTTAGTTGGTAAACTTATGGAACGCATTCATGAAAATGTCCAGTGTGATTTGTGATGCGTCTCCCAATGGCTTGCACCGCCCAGTTCTGTGACTTTTTATTTCTTTTTATGATTTTAAGTCAAATAAACCTGGCTTGTTTTGGGCTGATGTCATGTTCATACCTTCTGTAGATACTATTTCCGTCAGCACAGCGATTGCCCAAACGTTCGCAAAATACCAGCTAACTTGGGAAAATGTGACTTCTGCTTCATCACACATGACATTTAATAAGAAACCAGCTTTTCTTCCCCTCGATTTTTACAGATGGTTCAGTTAAAAACTTTTTTACTGATTTTATCTCTATTTTAATATATGTAAAATAAACTATGACTATAAAAAACAAAAATGCTGAACACTACTTATAAGGTATCATCACAATTAGATAAACAGTTTACATATGTAACAATGTGAGATACCAGACAGACTCCTCCATACTTCTCCAGATTTAATGCTTTCAAGAACATGTGCAAAATGTCGTTACTAAATATCAAGTGCTAAACTCAGTAAATAATTGTATGTAGCGTACATTAAATTAAGCAATTAGACACAAGCCACCAAGCTGTGCAGTAAGTTCTCAACACCAGTAACCCTGAAGTATTATAAAATCTCCCATTCTAAAAGACTTAACTGACCGGGGTTAAAAATAAATAAATATATAAATTAGTGATGAGGCTAAAGAGATCCAACCAGTGTGCTGTTGTCTAAAAAGGCACTGCTTGGAATCTTGTTCAGCCAATTGGGGTTCACCCAAGCTACTTTATAATGTCACTGGGTATATACAGCCTTGATGGTGTAGGGAAAGCCAGGGAGGAGAGAGAGAAGGAGAGATAGAGAGAGAAGGAATAAAGAAAAAGTTACGCACAGCGTTGTCTGGGTGGAAGATGTAGGAGGCTGGGGAGTTGTCGATGATGATGCTCTTCTTGAGATCACGCCCCAGACGGCTCAAGTCCTTGACGTAGTTGCCACGGTGGAACACACACGACTCCCGGAACAACCGGCTACGGAATGCACCCCACTTATCCAGCAAATCAGAAACCGGATCTGCATACTGTAGAGAGCAAGGGGAGAGAATGAGGCTTATCCAGCAAATCAGATACAGGATCTGCATACTGTAGAGAGCAAGGGGAGAAAATGAGGCTTATCCAGCAAATCAGATACAGGATCTGCATACTGTAGAGAGCAAGGGGAGAAAATGAGGCTTATCCAGCAAATCAGATACAGGATCTGCATACTGTAGAGAGCAAGGGGAGAAAATGAGGCTTATCCAGCAAATCAGAGACCGGGTCTGCATACTGTAGAGAGCAAGGGGAAATAACAAGGATTACAGGAACAAAAACTACAATATCAAAGTACTGCACTTGCACACAGCACAGGGACTAGGTTTATTTGAAATGTTCATCTCATATTTATATTTGACTCCATTGTATATTTATTGTAACGTATGACAGCTGAAAGATACTTGCATAGTCTTATTCTGGAATTTATTAAATTAAATCAAGAACTGAAAGGGGTGTTTGGATGCTGGTAAGTGGGTAGGTGTTTTCAGTGTTTTGGGGATCACATTGTTACAACTATGATATGCAATACTAAAAGGAACTTGATTTCAATTACAAACATTTCGACTGGACAGCATTTCAAAATACTAGTAATAGCGTTTGTTGTTGAAGTGTGTTAGTATTTGTAAATGTAGTACTGTTGAGTGGTAGTTATGGTTATGGATGAACTATGATAGGAGGAACATTACAACTGTGGAATTGTGTGCATTTTGTTCCCCAACCACCCATACCATAACACGTAAAATCAGTATCTGCAGCTGGACAGTTGGTCCCAGAAATGTAGGACTCAATAGCTCAACTAATCAAGAAGCTATTAATTTAACACCACACCCTAACATAAAATGTAATAGAAAACGTATGAAGTTTCTTATACTGTAGTAATATTTAAAGTATATAAAGTAAGAAATATTTGGGGAAGAACATTTTATCAGTGTACTTTTTGTTGCACTAAACTCACTTACCTTGGCTAAACTGGCAGTGAACAGCACACACTCGAAGAGTTCACCCATGCGCTGTAAAAATTCATCCACATGGGGGCGCTTTAATACGTACACCTGCGTTTGAAAAAATGAATCAATTAATAAATAAATAAATAGACAGAGCAGAACTATGTTGATGCAAGGAGAATGTCTAGCGTGGCCCAGATAAGCATGGACATGATAACAGTGAGGTATAAAGAGACACAGAGTGGACTAACCCAAGAATTACATTCTAATGCTATCCTTATAGTGGTGTTTAAAAAATACCAAACAACCACAAAACATAGGTAAAATACTTTTAAATGTATTTTTTTTATAAGATAATAGAAACAATAACGTCTCACAGGACAGTGACAAGGGAATTAACAATCAGCTGGGGTTACCAGCCTGCAGACTTCATCTTAAAGTCACTAACTCTTCAAGGACAGTCATTAATCCTCAGGACATACCCGTCATTGAAAGTTCTTGCTTAAATCAGTCACACCCCAAATATGATCTATTTATTACCAATGCAGAGCAAATGGGTAAGAAAGAAAATCTGGTCCTATAAATTGGTCATATTTGGAGTATCAATGCACTTTTGTCATTAAAAAGGTCTGCATGATAGGACATTAATCCTTTCAGATACTAAGATATTTGGCATGCAAAGTATGGGGGGAAAATGGAAAAGAAGTGCCTCATCTCCAGCTGTTCTCCTCTTATTAATCTGTCTCAACACATATTTTGCAAATGACTACTATAAATATATCGATTCTTCAATAACTATTATAGATTAAGAAGGATATGATAATGACAAGTTTATTTTTGTTTGAGGGACAATGGTATACAACAGCACATAAAACGGTATAGAGGGATACAATCTGAACATTACTGAAACTGAAAGACACTCACTGAATATAAAGATATCAAGCACATTTCCTCCACCCAGCTGAGCCTGTAGTTATCGGCCTGGTTCCTGTACCAAGTCGTCCAGAATAGGCTTTGCTGGATAGGACCAGCCTATCCTGGATTACTTGAAACAGGCACCAGCCTGAAACGCCAATGGGTCCTCTTGAGTTGCATGGGAAATAATGATGGTGGTTTCCATACACAGATGACAAGAGCAGTTTGTAGGGCAGTGTTGCCCACCTGTAGCTCATTGTATAGTCCATGTCCAAGGAGGCTGTGTGGTCCAGTGGTTAAAGAAATGGGCTTGTAACCAGGAGGTCCCCGGTTCAAATCCCACCTCAGCCACTGACTCATTGTGTGACCCTGAGCAAGTCACTTAACCTCCTTGTGCTCCGTCTTTCGGGTGAGACGTAGTTGTAAGTGGCTCTGCAGCTGATGCATAGTTCGCACACCCTAGTCTCTGTAAGTCGCCTTCGATAAAGTCCAGCATTTTTTTTTTCTTGTGGTACGATGTTCTTTTACGAGAAGTGGTAATGAAGATCTATTACTGTTACCACCTTATAAAAAGGTACTGACCACTGCCATTTCTGCTACTTCTGTAGCAGTAAAGCCAGAAGTCAGTGCTTAGTAGTAGACAGTTTATCAATGCTAAAGCATTTGCTACTTTAGGCTGTTTAACAGTTAAACTATTTAAAGAAATCACAGTAAGTAGTACAGCAGTATTGGCCATTTAGCAACATCCAGGTACTTAGCCAGAGTCTGCAGGAGCCAAGTTGTGTCAGGCCAATTTATTATTTCTCATGGCATTCACCTCTGGAGGCCTCTGGAGTTCAAATCAGGTAAGGAAAAAAAATAAATAAATACTCTGCCATTGTGGTCACAGCTTAGCTCCCAGTGGACATCAGTCCACATTACAAAACCAACAAACATATTGGAAGAATTCGGAACAACTGGCAGTCTCCCTGGAAGAGGCCCAGGACTGAATGTCACAGGGTGTTTGAGTTGTGCTGGTAGAGCAATGAGGGGAACCTCCCTTGGTACCTGTTAGTGCCACTGCTTAACTGTAGATGGTTCCATTTAAAATAAATACAGGACTATCCAGCTAATGCAAGTCTTAAAAGAAGCAGGGAGGATAAATCTGGCTTGTACATACTGACCTGGATAGCAGAGCTACCTTTCACATGTGAGAAAAGAAAGAGATTAATGCTTGGGCTGGACAGTGACTTGCAGGACAAATATGGTATACATATATGAATGGCTGATGCTTTTATCTATCATTACATTATCTCTACACAGCTCCTTTTTGCACTTACCTGATGAACTGTCCCATCAATTTCAACAGGAATGATAAAATCTGCATTATTCACTGGCTGTCAAAGGTAAAAACAAAGATGATTTAATATTTCAGGCCAAGGGGATTGTCTGTACCCAAGTCTGATTAAATGAAGAGAGGACCAAACCCAGTTTTTCAAAAGTTCAGTTGTACTTCACAAACGTCCTCAATGTGTGCTATGCCAAAAGTAATCATAACATACATGACAGTAACATAAAATTAGAGCAACCAGTACCATGTAATGTCATTCAAATGACTTACATCCACAGTTTATATGTATATGAAGTACAACATACATAGGCATTGACGGACAGACAGAGGAACCTCCATATATTCACATATTTGGTTACTCAATAACCTGTGCTATACAATGTCCTTACCAAGGTACATGACAACTGCATATGCAATTTTTCAGATATATGTAAAAGTGTATGTGTGTCATAAGGACACCACCTCCACTAAATCATAAGGGGATATGCATCCACTGTGAAGGATACCAACCTTGTATGAGAAGTCACTACATCTAAAGAAGCACGGAATTCACTTAGTGATATGATTTGAAATTCCCCATGTAGGTACTCACCTTAAATGAACTGTGGACTAGTGTTTCATCAAGGTCAATGAGCACACAGATCTTCCCCACATCTTGACTTTTTATTTGGGGAAGGAGGGGTTTCACTGCCTGGAGGTTAAACAAGAAAGTATGTGAGGAACATGTAAATCCCCAGTCTAGGACAGAAACAACATAATAAAGGTGTAAGAACATGCGCAGGAGCAGTTTCATCAAAACTGGATAATCTGTAATACTGCCTTATTACCATCAACATCATCATCATCATGATCAAGAGAAAAGGGTTATATTTTTTCCAATACAAAACAGTGGGAGTTTGAAATGCCACTTGCCTTACCTGCCACTAAAATTCAGTGCCTTTGGGGACTAGCTGGTTAACTTTGGATTCACTGTATTTAGCTGCATTGGCACTTTGGTTCTAAAACTATTGCAAAAGAAGGCTTTTCTCCTTCATTTTAAGTTAATAATCCAAACCAGCTGGGACTGGACACTGTTCAGTTTACTGATTTGTTCAGAGAATTTATCTTAATATGTACCATACTAACAATACCTTGTACTAACAATAATTGGTTGAGAGTCTACTGTTTTTTTTTTGTTTTTTTTTAAATTTCTCTTTCTCCTGCGATCGGATCGAAAATGGTTATACCCACGTTCACCACAAGATGGCAGAAAGAACACTCAATGTACAATGCCAGCAATCCAGTGCATCATTGCCAAGAATGGGCTGCGATTAGCCCCACTTTCACTGGAGGCCCCGTCCCCTTGTCAACAGGGTACCAGGGTCTACATACAACCCTAAAATTGAACCTGATGTCTCATATTTCATGAGACATTTGAAAAGATGAGTTTGTGTCTAAATGCAGGAAGACTACATTTTACCCAATAAACAGGTTTGTTTTCATCCTACACCTCAAAATGTATGCTCTGTTTTGCCCAATTACATTTCATGATACACAGTAGCCTTCAACGTAACATTAAAAGCTTTACTGCAACTATAAAATGGAACACAGGGATAGTATTTATTAAAGAGAAAGCAGTTTCAAATGCCATTTATATTGGGTTTTTATTTATTTATTTATTTATTACATTTCCCTAGCTTATTATGTGATTTTGAGTTCCATCCAAAATGGAGTTAGAATCTGCCTGGTTTTGAGCCTGTCTGGAGAATCCTAAGTGCCAGGACTGAACAGCATTCCTTATTCCATTCAAATCATGTGACTGTGTGACCTTACAACAAGACCAGCCCCACCTTCTCTCTCTATATATCTGTAAAGTAGGTGGGGCTGGCAGAGCACTTAGGGTTCTGAAAATGATAGCAATGGAACAGTGGAGCAACAGAACCCAGAACTATTCAGAATTACTGCAAACACCAGAAGATTCCAAAAAGTGCTTGAACAAATTGACAGCATACAAACCCTTTCAGAATTATCTTTAAAATAGAAAAACAATAGAAGGATTTCTCACCACAGCAATTTATCTTAATAGGGCCATGTGATCAGTCTACTTTAATAACACTTTGACCGCTAGTGACACAACGATGTGCAAACATTCGCAAGTCAGCATTTCCCAGGGCTGCATTCTTTTTCATACAGCATAGAATAAACAGCCATTACAAAGCCTACTTTTGAGACACTTCCATTTTCCTCCACCAGGGGGGGTGGTTTGCTGTTGGCTGGTATGTGGTCCGACTCATCCGGACAGAAACAGCAGAACAGGCTGTGGAAAAGACCTCTGCTTTGTGGCTTATTCTTCCTCTTCTTCTTCGAGGAGGAGGAGGAGGAATCTGGAATCTGGGCATCTGCAAAGTAAAAACATTAATTTATTGAGTTTAATTTCTTAACTTAGCAATGTAGTGCCAGTACCGATTTGCAAAGATATTTCCAGTAAATGTATTTGAACAAAAACATCAGTTGTTTACATTTTTGTTTTGCATGCTGCAGCAGGAATTTGAGAATGTAGTTTTGGTTCACAGTGTGACAAAGTGGGATGTGTACCTGTATGCTGAATCTTCCATCTACAAACTGGAACATCAACAAGATCTAATAAAGCTAAAAGAACATACTGCATGAAAGTGTCACCCAGCAATCATATTCTAGAATAATGAAACACAGTAAGTTGTGTGAGGGATCCTACAGCTTTAAGTCCCAGGTGCAGCAAAGCAGAGAGGTGCGAAAGCATGTTTGAATGATACAGTTCAAACAGCAGGAGTGGAAATCAATACCTGTGCTGAAGATGGAGAAAAGAAACGGCACAGTGTGGTATATTAGATCAGTTAATCTAGTTAAGGCAACCCTTGCAAAAACCATCTGATGTTAGGTTGTCTTGATTGGGATCTACAGTACAGTTCCTCATCTATGTTCAATTATGCACCAATAGGTCCTAAGCATACATTTGTATCCATATCTTCAAACACTTAAAATCTGAGGCAAATGGTTAACCCACATGAAATGCCAAAGCAACTAGAACCCCATAAGGTTTTTATTTTTTATTTTTTTATACCTGTGCTAGTCAAAGTGCATAGACACATTTCCTGAGAGGCATAAAATAATTTTAGCAATATAAAAACTAAAATAATAACTAAATCCAATCCTTCCTGCAATAACAGGTCTCACTAGTTTTACACAGTTTAAAATGCATTTTATTTTGAATTATGAAACAAAAGTGTAGACTGGTGATTAATCTTAGGAAGTCTGGGACTATCATGAATAACCGGTTTTAATGAAAACTTGTCACACCTCTTACTGTAATATGTGATTGAACAGTTACATAAAACTGTGGCACAAAGGGTACCAATTGATTGCATGGGTGATTTAAAATGTACATTTGTATTTAGGTATGGGGATTGCACAAACACTTTACATGCAAATAAAATGTGTATTAGTATGTGGGCACGGGGATTGCACAAATTAGTTCATGTGTCGGGATTCAAGTGAGTAATTAATTAGCAATTGAGTCCCGGCACAGCTGTATATATAGAGGCATGAATCACTCACTCTGGGCTGATGTGTTCAGGGCGAAAGAATGGGAGAGAGGAAGAGAAAGAAATATAAAATTAACAACAATTGCTACTCGTACCAAAAACAGCTCAGGACGGTACTTGTTTGGGTTAGTGTTTTGTTTGTCTGGTTGTTTTGGCCAACATGCCTTTTTGTTTGTTCTGTGTTTTGTTTTGTGTTTTAATCTTTTATTTATAATAAACCGGCGCAACAGCACATTCACTCACAAAACTGTTGTCTGTCTACTTCCTGGCCTGATGTCACCATGAACCTTCCTGTTTACATATGATGTCAAGAAGTGGGAAACAGTGCCTTCAATACGCAGGCCAGGAACAGTACTGCGGGTGAATTTTTAAAAATGTTTTATTTGTATTTATTTTTTTCATTGTTGTGTGTTTTTGGAAGTGGAGAAGATGGACAGAAAGAAAAGGGGGCCGGACAAGAGCATGGAACAGTAGCAGCGCCGGTTGGAGGCAAATGGGGCGCCTATGTATGAGGAGTGTGGGGACTTTGGGGACATTTCTGGAGAGTGCCCATGGGCAGACTCCCTCTTCAAAAAGGCCTACTTTGGCCAAGAGGTGGTCATGTGAAGAATGGCTCTGCCTCATGGCTCTCCAGCCAACAAAGGTGGATTCTGCCACCTTTGCAGTGTTTCCTTCCCCCTCCTACCACAGCGAGATTGAGGCCTTAAGCTGGTGCATCATCTGTGGGGAGCGGGGGCACTTCCCAGACAACTGCCCCCTCCCACAGGTAAAGGAGGAAGAGGACCACCGGCCGGCCCCAAGGAGGAAGAAGAGGAGGAGTGTCCGTCCCCGGAAGGTAAAGAAGTCAGTGCAAGCTCCAGCGCCCATGAGGGAGGAGCCCGAGCGTCCAGCGCCCACGAGGGGGAAGCACAAGCATCCAATGCCCTCGACGGAGATCTTAGACTGGCTGATGGACCCTAAGGGGAACTTTGAGGAGGCTCTCCCGATGGCGGTTGACCTGCTGTGGGCCAGAGATGGGGAGCAATGGGAAGCCTGGGAACAGCAACACCACCCAGCATCCCTCTAAGACATCGCAGCCATGGTAATCAACTACTTGGCTGCAGATATGGGAATGCCCCCACAGGTTCAATTCCCATCAGGAGCCACACCTACTCCACCTCCCCAGCAGCAGGCACGTCCACACCAGGGCTCAGAGGAGAGCTGCACCAGTCTCCAGTAACCAAGGGTGAGCTGCACCAGTCTCCAGTGACCGATGGAGAGCTGCACAAGTCTCCAGTGACCGAGGGAGAGCCGCACCAGTCTCCAGAGATAGAGGGAGACTACCTGCTGCTCCTGCCTCCACCGCTAGAGGGAAACTACCTGCTGCTCCCACCTCCACCGCTAGAGGGAGACTAGGTGCTGTTCCCGCCACCACCACCAGAGGAGCTGAAGCTACCTCTCGAGGATCAGCTCCCGCCACCGCCTCCCAAGGATCAGCTCCTGCCCAAGCCTGCAAAACCTGCATCGCCTAGGGCTTCCAAGCCTGCACTGCCTAGTGCTGCACTGCTTGCAATGCCTGAGGTGGCCTATTCCGCACACGCCTGGGGATGCCTGCACACCATCCGGGGATGCCTGCTTGTCATCACCCAGGGAATTGTTGCGTCCAGCAGCAACAATTGCCTTTCCGTTGCCAGCGGTACCATGGGAGGAGGACCTCGCCCCACTGTCAGCATTTCCACTAACAGCATTGACACTGGAGGAGGACCTCGCTCCGCTGTCAGCATTTCCACTGACAGCATTGACACTGGAGGAGGACCTCGCTCCGCTGTCAGCATTTCCACTGACAGCATTGCCACTGCCAGGATCACTCCAGCTGGAGGAGCCAGCCTTGGTGCTGTCAGCACGTCTGTTAACAGCATTGCCGTTGCCAGCATTGCCGCTGCTAACGTTGTCACGGGTAGCATTTCCGCTGCCAGGATTGCCCTGGCTGCAGGAGCTAGCCTTGGCGCTGCCAGGAGTGCCGCTCAGGACTCGGACTCTGCGCCAGAAGATAATCAGGCAGCAACCTCAGTGGTGTTAAAACTTTGTAAAGTCGTTGGTGAATATATATAAATATATGTAGTATAAATGGACCGTACTGTAATCAGTGCAATACAGTGCTTTCTTTCACTTCAATAATTCAGAAATGTGGTTAATTCACGGATAAGCCATGTACGGTCTCAGTTTTATACTTTTATAAAAGAGGCTTATTTGTTCAGCCAACACTGTTTGCATTGTATTGCTTATCTTGCCAGGTTATTGGTGAGCTCCTGAAGTGATACGACGCTTGAATCTCACCTTATTGTTAAGCAGCATAACCTTGTCATTACTGTCAAGTAAGGGATCATGGGAATTTGGAATCACAATTCAGGGAAGCAAATAACTTTCCTTTCTTGTGTCTTAAAAGAGGTCTCCGAGGTTTTGAACTTTTCACAAATTTCCTTCACTGAACCACAGGGATGCTTTAAGATACGGCTTGGAGCTGGATGAGCATAGGTGGGCCGAATAGCCTCCTCTCGTTTGTAAATGTTCTTATGTTCTGAACAGCTTCAGCTGTCATTTGAATTGCTTTTCTACATTGTCACATGACCTGCATGGAATGAAGAAGGCTGTTCTATCTAGACAAGCCGAAAGCAGTTCAAAGCTAGGTACAGGCAGACTTAGAGAAAATGTATTTTAAACCCAGAAGAACAATATAACCCAGAATCACTCAAAATGACTGCAAACACCATAAATAGCAATGTAAAAATAAAACAATTTAAATGACACAAAGTTACTTATTCTTAAAGGGATCTAATCCTACTAAATATAATCAAATGACTACCTGGAAAGCTACAATGGCGGCGTTTACATGCACAAGTCATGAAAGTTTTCCTCATGACCGGTTTGTCGTACTTTTCAGGAAATTCGTTGCTATGCAGTTCTGATTTAGGAAAAAAAAAAAAAATTGTACCAATGCAGATTACTCAATTCATAGTCATTTAGGGGAGGGGGTATTTAAATGTCTGTGTCTGCTTACTAAGTAGATAAATGAATTAATGTTTTGTCGCACACATTCTGAATTACACCGCGCATTAGCTACTTATTTGTCTGGTTACCTTTCCAACACACACACACACAAAATTATAAAAAATATAATTTCTACAAGTTTTACTATTTAGAATTTATATCTGTGTGTGTGTTTGTGGAACATCTAAAAGTTACATTTCATTAACACTAGAACCGCCTTTTACAATACATGTTTTTATTGTGTGTGTGTGTGTGTGTATGTATGTATACACATATATATATATATATATATATATATATATATATATATATATATATATATATATATACACACACACACACACACACACACAAAGCCTGTTGTTATCTCTATTGGACCTGGCAGCCATCAATTCCTTCATTTTGTACATGGTATGAGAGACTTCATCTTGAAGCTAGCCACAGCTCAACCTGGATTCTGTGCTGCGAGTGACACACATGCAAGATAAATCATATGTTACTTTCATTTTAGATTAAAAACTACTTTTGTTTTTACAGTTTTGTATGTGCATCTAGCTGTTTACACACGAGTTTCTTTTGAAATGTTTATTTTATTATAGCTTTTCATTTTTTTAAGTAGTGCTTTATATGTGGTTCATTAGAAAATAAAACCTTTAACGTTTAAATGTTCATTTAAATACGGCGTTTCGGCTGTGCAGATGTTTGATATGATGTGCTTGAATAAAACTTTTGAGTTTTATCCGATAGTTTGTCTTTCATTATAATACTGATGGTGTTTAAAATGTACTGGCAGTTGTAGGTATGACTATAACCGCGGCGGTTCTAGTGTTGAAGTGTAAATGTACAGTGTGTGTGTGTGTGTGTGTGTGTGCTGGGGGGTTTTGTACGGCGTTTCTGCTGGAGATTACGTGATATAAGTCAGAGAATGAGATCTTGACTGCTGAAACCTTGTGAGCCACAAGCACAATTCCTGCTCCAGTTTACATGGGTTTTTACAGCTATTTTTATCATGAGAAAGCGATTGATCCTGCCCTTAAAGCTGCGCTGCCAAAAGGACGTCCTTTTGCTGTTTCACGATGTATTCGCGTGACAACATCACACAGTCATGACTGTAGAGTCGATTTTCAAGTGCATGTAAACCAAGCCAATGACAGATCAGTAGCAGTTAAGTGCAGCACTCAAAAAGGGTCTCTTCCTTTCATTTCTAGCCTCTTTCATGAGGTTGGGTAAAGAACCACAAATTCAAGGAATTATTTTTTACTGTTTCACCATTGCACAAGCACTCTGCTTTACTGATCCGTCACTAATTAGATGACAATTAAGTTTTAAAATACCTCTGCATGAAACAAACATACTGGACATTATGCAGGGCAGAATGAACTCCAGGTACTGTAATGCACTAGGAATAGAAGCTTTAAATCATTGAAGTTCCAACTCTATTGCTAATACTTTATCTGGAGTAAGAACTCCACTTGATGTTGTGTTGAAACTGTAGGAAAGGTTTAATTAATCTCTCTGAAACTGAACATCCTGTTCACACAGAGAGCACAGAGGGACGGCAATGCATGCGAACCAACATGAAGGCTGCTCTACGGTGTTGCACCTACAGAAAAAAATTGACAAAACAGGCAGTAAAATATGGCACTGTCATCAATTAAAATGGAATTTCTTACTTACACCTCTAATCTCGTCCAAATGTAAAAATGGGCCCGGACACTGAAGCACCCACGCAAAAAAAAGTCTTGTTTGACCTAAAGTTAAGGACTCGTGTTGTAAAAGAGTGAGACATAAACAAGAAATAAGAAAAGCCAGTCTGAACATTTTCTGCCAAACTTCCCTTAACCAAAGAAACAGAGGCCCCTCTCCTCTCGCTCTCTCTCTCTCTTGCTCTCCCTCTGCTGGAACACTGCCATGTCACAGCCCCACAAGCCCTTGCAGCAGAGCGCCTGGCCATACCAAAATAAGAACAGGAAATGCAAGGCAGTGAAGAAATGGCAGATCAGAGCTGATGGAGACCGACAGCCTCAATGAGCCCTGAAAGGGTGAGGCTTTTAAAAAAAGTGCAGTACTGTAACTAGTGTTTCAAATTCCTTAATTACATGCTGACTTCTTCCACTGCCCCCCACCTTAAGCGTGGTTTCCTTGAGTTTTTTAAACTTTGAGTATATACTGTAAAGAGTAACCCTCTCCTCCATGTTGTTGTTGCTTAACACTGTAGGAGAGCTTTTACAGGAAATATACAAACTCTGCTTGTGTCAAGTGGCCTTCAAACTGGAATAGATCTCCAAAAATGAATTTCTGCAATTATGACTGCCAAGACAGGTACAGCATTGAATGCGATATCTGCCTGGGCAGTTACCATTGCAGAATCTTTTGTATAAAATGCAGAACAAACATCTCACCCAGTAATTCTCCATTGGTAGTAAATGGGTAACATTTGGGTCGCAGGTACACTTGAGGAACGTGTAGCTTATTAAAATCTTTTGTAGTGAAGAGGAGAATTATCTATTTAGCAATAGGGTGCAAACACAATAGCATACCTGTTTCGGACAGGACATTCACAAGCATTTGTGATATTAGTGCTATGGTACCTCTACTGTATTTCTGCAATAAACGTTTATGCCAGGCTCTGCATATTTTAAGGGAACTTTTATTTAAACAGCTCTAACAAAAGCAACACTGAAAACAACAAGAAAAACAAGAATTAAAAAATAATGAAAAAAAGTGACAGCAATGTATGTACTGTAGAAAAAAAAAAAAAAAGTGTTTAAAGCCAGTGTGACAGTGGTGCAGTGGTGACTGTGCAGACCACAGAATGTGGAGGCCTCGAGGCGTTCTGGAACACAAGCCTTAGTGCAGAACTGTTATTGCAAATCATGTACGAAAAGGCAGCAAGTAGAAATTATATTTAACCAAATGTATCAACAAACACATGTAAACAGATCTTGAGCATGCTTTGTTTCTGTAAAATGTTGATTTTGTGGCACTTGGTCTGCAATCTAAATAGTATAGATGTCTGTCACAAAGACGGCCAGAGTGGGTGGCGTCAGACCAGACAGGAATTCAAAACAAAGACAGTGGTTGATGATGAGCTGAGTGCAATGGCTGCACTCAGCGTTTATTAACAAATAAAAGGTTTGAACAATGGAATACAAAACAGGACACGGCACTTGACGCCAAAAGAAACATATAAACAAAATGGACTAAACAGTGAACAGACAAACGGACAAACACGGTGAGCAGATAACACTAATTACTTTACTTTACTTTTCTCCTTCTCTCTCTCCCGTTCTCCACTCACCGAACACCAACCCTGAGTGCAAGAAACGTGCATCTATTTATACTGTTGTGCTGGGATTCAATTACTAATTAATTACTCACTTGAATCCCAGCACGTGAATTCATTACGTGAAACCCCGTGTTCACATATTATATTTTAAATGCACGTGCGTGATGTGCAATCCCGTGCCTAAATACAAATATACCTTTCTAAATACACGTGAAACACAGACCCGTTTATATCCCGTGTACCAATGACTATACACCAACATTAACATACGCACGCATACATACATACACATAACACAAATGCACACAGGGGCGGGGCGCTTTGCCACAATGTCTTAAAGCAAAATTCATGATTCTCAACTCTACACATATGCAATTTGTAAACAAAGGTTGTCACTGCTACACTGTATGAGTAATATTTAAAATAAATAAATAAATAATAACCTGAGAGCCGGATTCGATCAATGTACCTCAGGGATCAGAGGGAAGATACCTATCCACTGGACTCCTGACATTGGTCAGTAATAAAGACTCTGTATACATTTCCAGCACATCAGCACAGTGCATTAATTGAGGCAAATGGGCGTATGTGTATAGAGTGGCTAGCCATGGTTTGAATTTATCCTGTCCACATTACGTTGTGGTATGTTTTTTTCTTGTTTGTATATTTTGGATAAGTATCTAATTCATTTGCAATAGGAATCAATAGGACATGTTTTAAATGAGATGATGTTTTGATAAATGCTAATAAAGCTTTAAATAAGACTAGTGCTGAAGGAAATGGGAAACAAAACAACTACGGAAAAGATAAATAATTACACAGTAACATCTGCCCTACCAAATAAACGCCTTTTTACTTTGTGTTGTTTTTTAACCAATGTTTTTGAATGGTAAAATGTACTGTAATTTTTTTTTTTTTATATATATTGTAAATTAAAAGCACACCAGTCCATTTATTCAGTAGGGATGGGTGTGGGTGTGTGTGTGTGTGTGTGTGTGTGTGTGGGTGGGTGTGTGGGTGGGTGGGGGTCTCCCAAACCACACCCAATCTGCATATTTCTTACTTCGCTGAACTTCAGAGCCACACCCTGCTATTCTTTAGGGTGATCGACTTGGGGGAAGTCAGTACTGTGAAGTTTGAGGCGGGGAGATTTAGTACTGTATGCTGCAGGGAAGTTACCTTGATCAGCATACTCCCATTAGCTTCAGTTTCCGTGTGAGCGCACTAGAGGGGTGGATCTTAAAGTACTTAAAACAAAACAGCACACACATCCAGGGCAGAGCAAATGTATCCTGTCTGCACACTGTTTAGGTATTCTTCGACCAAGGTGGACATTTTAAAAAATAATCTACAAATTCAAAATCTACAGACTTCTGTTTTTCCAGTTATACAATATACAGAATGTCATGGTAGAATGTATTAGAATTTTTGAAACCTAATACTGAGTAAACAAGGTTCAGAATTGGGGTTAAAAAGGGCAATAAACACCCTACCCGTCTGGTCATTATTTCTAGAATGAAGTACAGTACCATGGTTTGTGACATGGTTTGCTCATTAAAATCATTAGCATATATCTGAAGATGACATTCAATGGGGGGGCGAAGCTTACACTGGTCTTTCAAACTTAACCAAAGCACACTGTGTCATAACAAAGTGCATTCCGTCACTGCCCGACTGGGACATACACATCACCTTGATAAGTAAAGGCCATGAGCAAGGTGTGCAAGTTAAACGAACGGCTGTTTCGCAGTGATAACCCAATGAAGTCACTAAAAATCTAACCTTTCTGTACAGTACTTATATATGGTTACGTACAAGTCCTAGAAAAGGTTTTAAATCATTCAGTAAGACAACATCCTGTTATAGAGAGAGAGAGAAATAAAACTGCAGTGTACAAAATTGAAGGCATATGAAAGAAAAGGATTAAAAAATTAAAATCTTTTATTTTCAGGATGTTTTGGGCAAAAGCCCTTCTTCAGCTGTTTTATTTTTTTTTAAAGTTTTCTTTTTAAACAGCTGAAGAAGGGCTTTTGCCCAAAACATCCTGAAAATAAAAGATTTTTTAATCTTTTAAACCTTTCGTGTACATTTTAAAAAACCTTTTATTTCATATTCGATATATATATATATATATATATATATATATATATATATATATATATATATATATATATAGATATATATATATATAGATATATATATATATAGATGTACTGTACAGGAAAAGAAGATTATAAAGAAAACCCCAGAGAGTTAATTTTGTCAAAACAACAACAACAACAACAGCAACCACCACCTTAGCCCACATTTTCAACTTCCTGTTGCATAACCTTGCATCACATTTTTTCTTTTTTTTATTCACTTCTCACCTACTTTAGTGAGGAGAGGGGTGGGACAGCACCAATGGGGAAGTATTTCTGTAATAGACACATTGAATTAATTAAATCGATAAAAAAAAAAAGTAGTGTAGCTATATAAAGAGAGTTTAGTGAGTGTCAGAATTAGCAATAATAAAGATAAGTTGTACAATAAGCCTACTTATTGCAAAGCGTTTCTGCTTGAGAGGAAACTTCAGTAGAACATGAATCTCTTAGAACAAGCTGCTATTTGTTCTTGTTATTTTGCTCTAATTACAAACCGTTCTGCATTTAAATCATGACAGTTTGGGTTATCTGATATGCTTAAAAGTATCTAAAAAAATATATATATTGGAAAAGTTTTCTTTATAAATTAGGATACAATACATAAACTGCAGTTTGCGTATAAGCCCTGAGAATTGTTTATTTCAAACACCGTATATCTGAACAACTGAACACATAAGCATAAAATAGTTTTTGGAGAGGGCTGATTGCATATAACAAAGAATCCCTGAATAAGAATGCATAAATTCCGGTTCGGGTACAGGCTATTCCACTGCCGGCCGCGGATGGGAGTTCCCAGGCGACGGCGCACAATTGGCCGATCGCCTACCGGGGTGGGGAGGGCTTAGGTCGGCCAGGGTGTCTTCGGCTCACCGTGTACCACGACCCCTGTAGGCTGGCCGACACACACAATTTTACTAGTGCGACGTGATCTACCAGAAACACAGGACAGGTGTAAGCTCACACTCTCCGTTTCTGAGAAGTATACACAGACACACACAATTTTACTAGTGTAGCGTGTTCTACCAGAAACACAGGACAGGTGTAAGCTCACAGCCTCCGTTTCTGAGAAGTATACACAGACACACACAATTTTACTAGCGCGGCGTGTTCTACCAGAAACGCAGGGCAGGTGTAAGCTCACAGCCTCCGTTTCTGAGAACTATACACAGACACACACAATTTTACTAGTGCGGTGTGTTCTACCAGAAACGCAGGACAGGTGTAAGCTCATAGCCTCCGTTTCTGAGCAGAGGCACTGCTACTGTATGTTCAAGTCTGACAATATCCTGTAATACAACCAGACCATGGTGAATGAAAAGCCAAGCTCTACGCTCTCATTCCTTACATGATTAAACACGTCCCACGCATATGCACTTCCACAAAACCATCTCTATACTGCAGACTTTGTGTAAAAAAATTATACTACTACAACTACTACGACTACTACGACTACTACTACTACTAATAATAATAATAATAATAATAATAATTGTTAACCCCTATCATAGACCCTGATTACCCTGAGAACCTGCATCCTTAGTGGTGGATAATAACATATGACCAAACCAGAGGGAACCTATGGTCTCACGTGGAAATGGAGGCACTGAAATTACAGTGCATGAGTCTGTAACAAAAAAAAGCCAATGCAACCCCTCAGTCAGAAGTCCAAAAGAATAAACTATACTGTGACCAGAACCTGCTGATCAAGCTAAAGGTGAGGGACTCTTATTGCTAACTCTAATGTTACCTTTTTTGTTTTTGTCGTGGGTGGGGGCGGTGAGGAGGAATGCATTGCTAGTATTTGGGCTACTATACAGTAGCAGCTGTTTTCATACAGCACCGGGAAGTGTTACCGAATTCACAGAATAAAGGCTGTAGTTTAGTTTAGTTTAATGTATTCACTTTGTGCCCACAGGGCCAGCACAGGTACATCTCTACCTGTCAAAACTTGTAATGTGCTACTGAATTTGTAATCAAGATTTATTTTGCGTACATTTTGATTTACGAGATTGTTTTTGTTGTTTTGTGTGAACCAGTACAGTACTTCACGGTGGTATTTTGTGCTCCAACGCATCCTCTACCACTTTCACAGACATGAAAAAAATTCTTTAAAATCCCCATTCACACAGCACGAAATTGCGCAATCTATGCCGATACAATACCGTCATAACTCCTTCACACAGCCAAAGGGATCCTGCAAGTACAACTTTCAAACCAGTAAATCAACAGACCATTGTCATGGTAATGGCAACGGAAACAAAACAAAACTAATAAATAGGGCCTAAATACACAGAATAACACGGATAAGCTACTTAAAAAAAAAAAAAAGGAATGTTATATATATCAATTTCTTATCTTTTATTGAATGCCGCTGAAGAACTGTACTGTAAAGTTCCCTGTGCTCACTTTGTCCTCTCTATTCATAATATATATGTGGAAAATTGAAATAAAAATATTTAAGTGGGGCGCTTTATTAATATTATTTTCATTCAGCCGTCTGATACCAACTGCAGGTGTTTTAAAAGTTGTAGGCTTGTCGACCATCAAAAAAAAAACCTGTTGCATATACTGTCAACAGCTACAAAAAATTGCAGATGTGTTGTTTTATATATATATATATATATATCTATATATATATGTATGTGTATATATATAGACTCGAGAAGTCCCCCAATCACATTAACTGGATTTGCGCAGGGTCTGTGCCCCCAGATTCTACTGCACAGTTCAAAGTGCCACATCTGTTTAGTCGCTGCCACTATTGTAAAGTTAACAATTCCTTTACTTCTTCCAGTCTCCAATTACTTTACCTCGTTCTTGATCAGCCATTGTATATATGTAACACCGACGACAAAAATACCCAACACGCTCGCTATCACGTGGGATGATGACTTTCAATTCACGCCCACTATAGCGTTTCAGTGCCGGCATAGCCTTTCACACAGGAGTTGAGATGGTTCAGTGCCATCTCTGAACCTCCACTCGAGGTGGTTCACAGACAGCATAAAATATGACGGCTCTGCGATGGTATAGGCAATTCACACAGACCAAAATGCCGCATCAGTGCCGGTTCTGAGCCATCATAACTCTGTGTGAAAGGGGTTCATGTAGCAAGTTCTTACCAGTCAATTTCTATTAGTGATTTCAAATTGGATGTAAGTCTTTTATTTGTGGCTTTATGTACAAGTGCTTTTAGAGCATTATCAAACACAGTGTTCAAACCATTCTCATTGTTTTCAATACAGCTGCATGAAATAATGATCAATCTTAAGAACATAAGAAAGTTTACAAACGAGAGGAGGCCATTCGGCCCATCTTGCTCATTTGGTTGTTAGTAACTTATTGATCTCACAATCTCATCAAGCAGCTTCTTGAAGGATCCCAGGGTGTCAGCTTCAACAACATTACTGGGGAGTTGGTTCCAGACCCTCACAATTCTCTGTGTAAAAAAGTGCCTCCTATTTTCTGTTCTGAATGCCCCTTTATCTAATCTCCATTTGTGACCCCTGGTCCTTGTTTCTTTTTTCAGGTCGAAACAGTCCCCTGGGTCGACACTGTCAATACCTTTTAGAATTTTGAATGTTTAAATCAGATCGCCGCGTAGTCTTCTTTGTTCAAGACTGAATAGATTCAATTCTTTTAGCCTGTCTGCAAACAGCCTGTCCTTTTAAACCTGGAATAATTGTGGTCACTCTTCTTTGCACTCTTTCTAGAGCAGCAATATCCTTTTTGTAACGAGGTGACCAGAACTGAACACAATATTCTAGATGAGGTCTTACTAATGCATTGTAAAGTTTTAACATTACTTCCCTTGATTTAAATTCAACACTTTTCACAATATATCTGAGCATCTTGTTGGCCTTTTTTTATAGCTTGCCCACATTGTCTAGATGAAGACATTTCTGAGTCAACATAAACTCCTAGGTCTTTTTTCATAGATTCCTTCTTCGATTTCAGTATCTCCCATATGGTATTTATAATGCACATTTTTATTGCCTGCATGCAGTACCTTACACTTTTCTCTATTAAATGTCATTTGCCATGTGTCTGTCCAGTTCTGAATGCTGTCTAGATCATTTTGCTGCAACAGTGTTTGCCACTCCTCCTATTTTTGTGTCGTCTGCAAATTTAACAAGTTTGCTTACTATACCAGAATCTAAATCATTAATGTAGATTAGGAATAACAGAGGACCTAATACTGATCCCTGTGGTACACCACTGGTTACCTTGCACCATTTTGAGGTTTCTCTTCTAATCAGTACTTTCTGTTTTCTACATGTTAACCATGTTTGTTAACCATTATTGTAGATGTATCTATTGATTAATGCATTAAATACCTGTAAAAATAACAATATGCCACTCAATGCCAAGTATGTATTTTTTATGATACTTATCTAATAGAGTTTGAATAAGTATTAGTATTCTAGAACAACAGCGAGAACAATTTCTGAAATACCCAAGATAATGAAGTACTAAACAATGCAGAACATCCAGTTTGTGTTCAGTAACCCTCGGAAAAAAGAGCCCAAACGATAGCTAAAAAGTGAGTAAAATTGTTGTCAGTAAAATTGCAATAAACTGCTAACTTTACAAGTTAGTCATATTGAAATATTTAGGCTAATAGTACGATGAATCATCAATGACCTCAATATGAATCTAGTAATTCTTGTAGCACTATTTTTAGCCATATCATGTTTGCTTTGATGGTATCAATTATGTGGTCTTCATAATTTTTTATAAAATTGAAAAAACAAGCCTCTTAACTTAAGTGAATTAAAGTAGCAGAAGCAGGAAGAAGCAAGGAAGCTAATTAATCAAATGAAATGCACCACTAAGGACCAGTAAAACAGTACAGCTGTGCCTGTAGGAAAACAACCACCGAGCCAAAATCTGACTGTCATAAAAAAATGCTTATGATGTTGTGTGGTTACCCCTACACCATACTGAGTGTCAAAGCTTGTGAAAATTTGAGTAAGAATATAGTTTTATGTGACCAAAATATGGTGGTTTAGTTATAAATAGCGCAGAACAACTGCTTTAATTGAATACCATGCTCCCTCGAACAAAAGTAAACCCTTAAAAGTTCACAGCCTCGTTACCTTTTACAGCTTGTTTTTTTAGAACTCAGAGACTGAGGCACTGTATTCTGCACTTACAAAATAAAATTTAAAAAACAGCAGAAATATTGATCATATATGCAGAATTCAAATACCTTTCTAAGTCTCCTGGTATTATATGTACCTGTAAATGTAACACTGTATTTTACTGTGTGGTAGCCAATATTCTACGCCAGTTATTCTGAAAAACCGACTCTGTTGGGTGTCACATACCATCATCAGCAGATCTTACTAAACATTGCAAAACACAGTACTTTCTTTTAGATTATTTATTTCTGTTAACCCAGCTAATTATGGAACTGTATTTAATGGAGTATATGGTTATATTTGCATCAATACAGGTGAAAGATTATGTAGAAGAAATACAGTACAGAAAATATTTTTTGAGAAGAATGACATTTGATTATAATAGTGTTTAAGAAAATCCTTCTCAGTCAGTGCCCTCACTAACTGTACGACAGTGAAACTGACTGCCCCACTTACTTTTACAAAGATTCCTACTATATATGGACTCAGTACAGAATCTGTATATCCTGCAACAAATCCAACATTAAGGGATTGTTGCTTACAAAATAATTTCATAAATTGCATGTACAGTACATCCACCCTCTATGTCTCAAATGTGTAGTTTCATTTTACAACACTGCATTATTATATATCAGGTCCTAAATTAGGTTAATCTCTTGTTTGTTTGCAGGTCTGCTTTTCTGTCAGCAACCAATCAGCTGCCAGTAACAGGCTTGACCCCAGATACATTGTTGACATGAAATGACCTAGGAAGTTAACAGATTTCCTGGAAAGCAAGTCAAGCAAACTAAGAACCACATGTTTAAAAATTGAAAATGAAAATACTGTACATGTTTGCAATAGCGTGTGTTTCTTTCAAAACTGCCCATTTGTGACCTGCAGTACACACTAGGTAAAGTAGTGTGTTAACTGCAACCACTTTATAGATTTTACTTTTCAAACCCTGGGACAGCTCTGCTCCCTTCACTGACTGAAACAGACACACACTTTACTTTCAAAGGGCCGGTCTTATCATTTCAATGAAACTGACACAGCCCTGCATTTTCTAAATATCCGACTACATCATTTCGAAATAAAATAAAAAATTATAAAACACTTGTACGTGATTGTATCCGGAAACCTGAACTGTACATTTATCTATGATTTTTTTTTTTTTTAATTTCTTCGCCTTTCTTTTAAAGTCAATATTTCAAACTATTAACAATCATGTTTCAGAATATTCCAACTATCAATACATGAGGGGAAATTAATTTTTGGAATAATGATGGCATACTAGTCTACATGTAAACATAAGTAGGAACTGTCAATAGGATGTAGGGCACAAATGTAAAACACGTATTAATGCTCTATAAGGATAGTTGACTATCTTTACACAAAATCTGCAGAAAAGTGTATTAAGAGTCACCACTACTGAGATTCCTTGTGAAACAAATACACTGTTGTATACAGAATCATCTTTTACCAGAGTGCCTGTTATTACTGTCATCTTCAAAGCCAGCAGATCCACTCTCACCCTTGTGACTTAAACTGATTTGCGAAAGGGAGATGCATCATTTATATATATATCTCAGAATACATGTCAAGGATGCTATTTGCCTAACAAATAAATCAATCATTGGAGGGACCACTCATTTAAACATCTGCAGTGTACGTATTGCAGGTGTTTTCCCACTGATCTGTATGGCCCCTGTGCAAGAGATTCCTTTATTTCCTTTTTCTTAAGGAAGTACTGTTGCATGAGCAATATCAGTTAATAACTAACAAGTTTGCTTCATAGAGGGAGGTGCTTTGAGTGCCTGCTGTTGGTGAAACTAAGTAAACAAACTGGAAAGCCAACACAAAGGGAGCATCAGTCCTCTAAGTACTTCAATAAGGAACAATTCAACAGAACCCTAGTTCCCAATTTCTAAGACAGGCAGTACTAACACAGTGTAGCAAAGGTGATGACACCATGACTGGGTTCTAGAGTGAAACAACCCTAATATTGTTTCTGCTGCCTTTGACACTGTTGATCACTCTATTCTACTCTATTCACTCTATTCTACTATCATCTCTTGCTGACCTGGGGATCTCTGGCACTGCTCTGGCCTGGTTCTCCTCCTACCTCTCCAACCGCACTTACCAGGTAACCTGGCGTGGAGCAACCTCCACACCTCACCCTCTCTTAACTGGAGTCCCCCAAGGGTCAGTCTTGGGTCCTCTCCTGTTCTCTCTCTACACCCGCTCCCTGGGCCCCCTCATCGCATCCTATGGTTTCTCATACCATTTCTATGCTGATGATGCTCAGATTTTCCTCTACTTCCCCACCTCTGACTCCACCATCTCCTCCCGTATCTCTACCTGTCTGTCTGCTATTTCCTCCTGGATGCACTCGCATCACCTCAAACTCAACCTCTCTAAATCTGACCTCCTTTTCTTTCCCTCCTCCTCCCCCTCCTCTGATCTCTCTATCTCTGTTCCTCTGGAATCTACCACACTCTCTCCCTCTTCCTCAGCTAAGAACCTTGGAGTCACCCTGGACCCCTGCCTCTCTTATTCCCAGCACATCTCCACTCTGGCACGCACTTGCAGATTCTTCCTGAGCAACATCCGAAGAATCCGACCCTTCCTCACCAACTATGCTATCCAGCTCCTGGTCCAGGCCCTGGTACTCTCCCGCCTAGACTACTGCAACTCCCTCCTGGCTGGCCTCCCTGCGTCCGCCACCCGTCCGCTCCAGCTCATCCAGAACTCTGCTGCTCGCCTGGTGTTCTCTCTACCTCGCTTCACCCATGCTACTCCACTACTCCGCTCGCTCCACTGGCTCCCGATCACCGCTCGC
The DNA here is from genome assembly GCF_902713425.1 of Acipenser ruthenus. Classification (NCBI taxonomy): domain Eukaryota; kingdom Metazoa; phylum Chordata; class Actinopteri; order Acipenseriformes; family Acipenseridae; genus Acipenser; species Acipenser ruthenus. The sequence continues at coordinate 24,624,911 of NC_081199.1, read as the reverse complement.
ATCCAGTTCAAGACTCTTGTACTAGCCTACAGATGCCTTGATCAGACTGCACCCAGCTACCTCCAGACCCTCATCTCTCCCTACATCCCCACTCGACCTCTCCGCTCCGCCTGCACTAGAAGACTGGCTCTACCTCCACTACGCTCCCCTGCCTCCCGAGCCCGCTCCTTCTCCACCCTTGCTCCGCAGTGGTGGAACGACCTTCCTACAGATGTCAGGACTGCCCAGTCCCTGACCACATTCCGGCGCCTCCTTAAGACTCACCTCTTCAAACAGCACCTGTAGAACTCCTCTGTTGTATCCTGGGACACTATCACCCTTCATTTAAATATGCTTTATTTTGCTCTTATCTGCCCCCTATTTTACTGCATTTAATCCTGTACCTCAGAATATTGTAATCTGCCAAGTGTTTAATCTGTAGTATTTTGTACTTAATCATATCCTGATGTAACTATCACTATTTAATCATATCCTGATGTAACTTTCACTATTATCTGCTGTATTATTGAATTGTGGTTTGTCACACTTGAGAATTATTGTATTTCTTGCTCTTATTGTATGACTTATATTGTAACACTTGAATGTATTTGTATTTGCTTGTGATTGTAAGTCGCCCTGGATAAGGGCGTCTGCTAAGAAATAAATAATAATAATAATAATAATAATATACAGACACATTAACCAGCTCATATTTACAATGACATTTAGGGCAGCAATAACATTATACTCAACAACCCTTGCCTGGTTACAGTAAATGAACAAAAGGGGAAGCATGTAACAATACTCAATGCCCAACAATGTTGTACAGTTTTACACTAAAATTGCATTTCTTCCTGTCTGTTACAGCAATTGCATTCTTCCATACTTAAAGAATTAGTTTCTAAAGGAAACTATATTGACAAGACATTAAAGATACAGGGACACAAGCTTCCTCCCTCTTGGAACCAGATGGCAACTGTGACTGTAAGTCACTATCTTTAGCCAAATAAGTATGTTTTGCTATTACATGCAGCAATAAAGGCCTCTACACACCAGACGCGATGGGACACACCGCACCATGACAAAAAAAATAATAATACTTGTATTTTTGATACACGCCGTTCACACTGCCTGCAATATGGTGGGCGGCACTGAAGCGATGCGAAAAAAATAGGATTGGTGTCTATTTTTGCAATTTTGTTGCGCAGTACCTAGAGAACTGACCAATGAGGAACAACTTCCCTTGCGCACCTTCAGTAAACAATAGCAGAAGAAAAGTTACTTCTTGCAGTATCAAAATACCCAGCGCTGTACAATAAAGGACACAAAAATTATAAAGACACAGCAATGAAGGAAAAAAATCTGGCAGTCTATTTTCAGGGAACTGGGTATAGCTGGTGTGTATGATTTGTTTACCTTTACTGAAATAAGTATTCTGGAAAGCTAGTATGTATTCTATATTTTTATTAGCTGTATAACAGGACTGTGTGATTTTTTCCAGCTGATGATACAATCAGAGGTCGCTTATCACATCGCACGTGCCTGTTGCCACTGGTGTGAAAGGTAGTGTTGCAGCGAATGTACCATTTTATAGCAGGACAAATCACATTGTATCCGGTGTGTGGAAACCTTTAAGAAGACAACCCACCAGACGCGATGCGACAAGACCAAAACTGCAGCGATGTGACAAAATGAATATACTTTTGATAAGTATCCTTCACACCATAGGCAACACCAGGGTGACGCGAAATAAACAGGAATGAATTCTATTTTTTTGCGATTTGTTGTGTGACAACTAGGGAATGAGCCAATCAGAGAACTGTTTCAATGCACGTGATCCAGCAGGGTGACGCAGTATCCAGAAATTGATGCAAGAAAAATAATACTTGCCGTAAAAATGCCCAGAGCTTTATGACAAAGATCATCGCAATTATAAAGATACACATTTGAAAGACAATATATGGGAGTCCATGTCAAAGGAACTGGATAAGCCTGGTATGTATGATTTATTGCCTATATGTTGAAATACCAAGACATTCATAATTTCCACATCATGTTCATGAATATGTAACAGTCTTATAAACTAGAAGTCACATCCAGTGTTTAAAAGCATTGTGTCACTGGAATGGGTAATGCTCACTGGACACCACCTGTAATGGAACTTTATGAGAAGATCATAGAATACAGCTGTGTACCAACTATATAGACGCCCTATGTCAAATCATGCGGTCTGTATCAGGGTTTAAAGCAATGCTGCAGTTAAAGGGGTTATTACAACACTGATAAAGGAACCGAAGTAAGAAAATATAATAAAACAACTGTGTGCCAGCGTAAAGACTAATTTAGCAAGAAGGGTTTATCTAACCCTGCAAATATGAAGTCACCACCTCAAATGGTTTCTGAGATACAATGCTTTGACACTATGGCAACGGTGAAAAACAAATAAATAAGTGGCCTTAATTGCGATGTGTCCTTTACAGGCCTACTGAGGTGAAAATTAAAGAGACTGATTAATATATTACACAATTAAAACTACAGTACTAGCTCAAGCAGCAAAGCCGGGTACAAAAATATGCAACGCATTCATTACACGTGAAATATTTCCGAAAATGGGCAATTGCACTGTAAATGTAACAGTAAATACACCCTGTTTACAAATGTCTCTTTTTATACTGCAATTACCACCAATACAGTATATTAATGTACTCAAACCACGGTTTGTTGTACCGTGCAACAAACCACGAGAATTACCTGTTGTGGTTCCTGCAGCGTCTCGGACGTTATTGTAAGCAAATGTGGAGTAAGTTACTGTTTAATAATAATAATTTAACCTACATGCTTGTCCATGCTGCAAGTAGTTAATAAAACCGTTTTATACTATAAATTAATACATGCACGCTACTAAAATCGCGAACATATATGAAACAGGTAAATAATTATTTAAAAAATCAGAAAAAAATACTTTAAATTAAAAGGCCTTCGTAAAAATACAGTAATGCACAGACCCCGCCCCCTCTTTACTTCCAAAGAAGGGAATTAAATTGCACTAGTACAAAATAAAAAATAAAAACTTTATTGTTAGATTTTTATCAGCTTGTTTTGAACGACAAACCACTGATAGACTATATTGTTACGTTTAAAAGCGAAAGCGGTTCATGAAGAACCAAACTCTGCAACACAAACAAGTGACAGCGCGGGTCAGCTGCGCAGCGTATGTGCAGAAGTGTCAAACATGCCTGCAACTTTTGTAGCTTTTCTTTAAGTCAAACTATGAGTTATGCAGCTTGAAAATATAAACAAAACATAAAATAAAACACAGCAGGAGTTGTGCGCGACCGAAACACCGTCCTCAATAAATAAATAAATAAATAAATAAATAAATAAATAAATAAATAAAATCACAAGTGCAATTAAAAAAAAAACTAAATTGTCAGGTTCAAAAACTTGTAAATCTTACCTTTTTCTTGCAAAGGGGTATTGACCTCTTCATCTCTGCTAACCTGGGTGATTATGGACGTGGAGTGATTGTCCATTAGATCTGAAATTCCTGTATAGCCTGTTGCTTCAAATGTGTATTATTATATTGTAATTACCTCCGACCTTTAACTCTATAAATCTACTTTATCCATAAATGTTTTTTTTTAGAAAATGACAATAACAAATCTAAAAAGCAACAAAAAGAAAAAAGAAAACTAAAACGGGGGAGTATCTTGTTAATAACTTTGTTACAACATGGAGTTCTCTCTGCTCTCAATTTCAAGATACAAACATGGAACTTGACGGTTTCAAGGCACCCCCTCTGTCTTAAAGCGGCGATGACATAATAACGACATAAATAAAACGGCGACATTTGGGTCTGTATTTCGGGATAGTTTCAGGACAGTATGCAATAACTTACAATATTGTGGTTTTCCTAATATACTCGCAAACAAATATGGTATATATATATATATATATATATATATATATATATATATATATATATATATATATATATATACATTACTTGTATTGTAACGCTTGAAATGTTTTTGCTTACGATTGTAAGTCGCCCTGGATAAGGGCGTCTGCTAAGAAATAAATAATAATAAATTATATATATATATATATATATATATATATATATATATATATATATATATATATATATATATATATACACACACTCTCATAAAACTAGATTAACATAGCATTAAAGAGTGTGGCGCTATTAAGATCTGCAACTGTTAGATCATTAAAATAGACCCCTTTGTGTTGATGAGCAGGCCCACTCTCAGGTAAACAAACTAAATTGAAAGATGTATTGAAAAAATATACTGTGATGCAGTCAAGATGACCTGCAATGTATACATCATACATTTAAAACTTTGTAAAACATTGCTTATTGTTGGCAAGTTTATATGGGGTTTGAAGTCACTGTCTTCACTTGAGTTTCTCCCTTAGTGGTCATATGCTATTATTATTATTATTTATTTATGTATGTATGTATGTATGTATGTATGTATGTATGTATGTATGTATGTATGTATGTATGTATGTATGTATGTATGCATTTGTTCATTTATTAGCAGACACTCTTATCTGGGGCGACTTACACTTACAAAATATCACATTGCAAAATATCACATTACACATTCACATTATTTATTGCATTCCATAGTTCACCTGTACAGCTCTGCAGACTTTCATGAAAAAAACACATTTGTTTATCACACATTTTATTTCTTCCCACTTTGACTGCCTAGTTCTCTTATCTCTAAGGGTCCTTTCACACCTAGTTTATTTGGAGAGGATAATTCGCACTTGCGTTGAGTTAACACTTCGGTTCATTTGCGCAGGTGTGAAACGCCAAAAATATTAGTTTCATATCAGAGTGCGCACCAAAGAAGAGGACTAGGATTCACCTGAAAGGGTGGTCTCGGCTCGATTGAAAGGGGACTGTAATGCGTTTCCCCCTCAAAGTTGGCCAATGTGAAAGCAATCACGTTAAAATTCACAATCAGGGCCAGATTAACACATAGGCAAACTAGGCATGTGCCTAGGGCCCAAATTTAAGGGGGGGGGGGGGGGGGGTATGGGCGGCAAAACATATACAGATTTGCACCTCCACTGGAAAAAACTTAACTCACTGACATTCAAAACGAGGCATGTGTCTCAAAATCAAATTGTTCTGACATGTGTTACACAGATTTCTGTACCCCATAGAATTCTTAATCCCCACATGATTCCTTGCCTGTGCAGATGCAGTTTTTCAAAGATTGATGGACATACACGCGCAATATTTCTGTGCCCAAGCCCCGCTGTTTTCTCAAGCACTGCACCTGAGTTCTGCAGCAGCTTGCAACAAATATTTAAATAAGACTATTTCTATGGCAAAATAAAATAGCACATTTAACACCACTGATTTTCTAGATATACAGTATGTTCAGCCTCCTGCGTTGCTCAATACACAAAACCTGCGATTAAAGTAACCTTATGAAACTTTTTCTTTCTGTTAAAACACATTTTCATTTTATTACATGTAAATACTGTTCAGAAACATCAAGCGTTCACGTCTAGCGGTCTTTAAAAAAAATGCAGCTGTGTCGGTGTGGAATCATCAAGAGTACTGAATTTGTAGGGTACAGAAATCTACCATATGTAACACCTCAACTTGTATGGCAAAACAATGGCGATTTCTCTGCTCTGGAGAAAATTGTATTTTCTTTAATGAAGCGAGGCAAACCCCACCCGATCAACAAAAAAACAAGGAAACATCATTGACGATTGTGTGTGCAGTAAATTGTAACGTATTTGACTACACAACAATGTACAGGTATGTTTGTTTTTTACTATTTATTTTCGTGGACTATTGTGGAGCTACCGTTAGTGAACAAAAGTTTGAGCACCCTTCTATATATTACCTTTTTTTCAACTTCATATGGTGTTCCTTGTTTGTTTGAACTGTTGCCTTTTTATTCAGTAAATCAGGAAAAGTCATTGTCCAGCTGTGCTGCAGGATTTAACGTAGGCTTCATTTTTTTCCATTTTTATTCTGAAATGTATTTAGCACATACCCTACAGTTTAATTTTCTGTCAGATTCATTCAGCCGTTCATAATAACTTAAAACTGAGAATTATAGCTGTTGTAAATGGGTGGAGGGCTAGTTATAAAGGCTATAATGTATACAGAGGTGTGTGTATGTGTATATGTATGTATTGTAGCGTGCACGGGAGAAGGCAGCAGCAGGGCTGGTAGGTGACATAATCACACACAAAGACATAAGCCCAATATACGCGCCTTGCAATGGAGCCGGCTCTTTTGTACAGCGGTATTGGCGCTATGCTGTAGTGCGAGAGGTCCCGGGTTCGCACCCACCCTCCTCCTATGTGTGGATTGCCTCGTCCTGTGTGAAGCGCCTGTCTGCGTTAACTGAGATCGCTATACTGGTGTCAGTAGTGGGATGCAGGTACCCTGGCACATACTCATCGGACTGTAGCCTGGTGAGTAAGTCCGGGGCAGACTCGAGGCAGGCAGGGAAGAGTGTAGCGTGCACTGGGGAAGGCAGCAGCAGGGCTGGTAGGTGACATAATGACACACAAAGACATAAGCCTGATATACGCTCCTTGCAAAAGCATTTCTTTTCAACATAAAGTTAGATTGCAGAGCAGCACAGGCAGGTATTCACAGGCTATGCCGTGAAATATACACACACACCCTTCTTTTCCTGCATATTAGCACACATTGTGAGGGCTTTGCCAACTCAAGCTGGGTGTGATGCTGAAGGTTAAGCAATTGTCTTGGGAATAGAGTGTGGTGCATAGTGGCATGTACAGTACTATTAAGTGATATTTAGTATGAAACATGTCTGCAGATACCGTGCTTTGACTTTTAAAACGCTGTGAATGTAGAAGCCTTCAGACAACTTTCACGTGACTTGATTGGCTCTTGTACTGCTGAAATTTGCATATTTCCCAATTACCCGTTGTTCTCTATTCATTGCTTTCATTCCCCTTAACTCGAAAGCTACTTGTTTTTATATAGAGTGCTACCTCGCTATAACGCAGGTCTTAGAGGACACACAATATGAGCATTATAACTGAAAAGCGGAGGGGGTGGGGGGCGCCGCGGGACACATAACAACACACATCTGACTAAAATACTCCATCTCTTTAATGCACATATAGTGAAGCAAAAATGTAACTTTCTGTGAATTAACCATGCATAAAGCACCATGTAATCAACGTTATATTTTTAACAAAAAAAAAAGTAACATTCCCACTTGTGGATCATTTTAATTAGCAGTTTTTAAATAGCCTGGCTAAATGGCGGTCGGGAGTTCAGTTCAAAGCGACAGACAAGCAAAACTAAGTGCGAGAAGGAGAGCAGGTCGGGCAACAGAACTGATAGAAGGCTCAGGTGTTATTGTTCAACTCTGACTCGTCTGTCCAAAGCACTTTTGACCATTGTTCCATAGTCCAATTTCTGTGTTCTTGTGCATATTGTAGCTTTTTAGTCTTGTTCCCCTTTCTTAACAGGTTTTCTTACTGCAACACATCCTTTCAGGCCTGATTTCAAGAGTGACCTTCTTACTGTTGATGGATGGACAACGACACCTGAGCGTTCAGTCAGTTCTGTTGTCAACAGAACACATAACACTGAACAAGACGTGACAAGCCAACAAACAAGACAAAGTGTCCAGGACGATGCCATCTCCAGGGTCGTTACAATATAAAACAATGCTTTTATAGCGTTAACAGTCTGTTCAGAAACGTATAAATAATGGCATTCTAACATTTTGAATCAGTCATTTTTTCTTCACACTTCATTCTGACTTGGTTTGTGTTGCTGCTATGCTTTTCAGAACGATTGCATCGACATGGTTATTCTTACTGTCTGTTGACACTTGACCCAGAGTAAAGGCCATTGCACACTGGATCCAATAACACATCCGAATTTAACGTGCGTTTAAACAGAAAAAAACTATCCTGTGCACACTGAGTCCATAATTGTCAGTAGAACGCTGATGCGGCAATTTTGGAATCAAAACAGGTTCAATTTGATCTGATTTGACGTTCGTTAAAAATTACATTGACCAATGAAAAACGACTGGGAAGACACGTGGATTCTTGCAGTTCTCTGAACAAAATGGAAAATCTAATTGTATGTGTCGCCAAACAAAAATTACTTTGATAAATCCAACAAAGAATCTCTGTGGAGAGGAACAACGTCAATTGGGAGCCACTGGTGGACCCCCGGAAGGTGCTGATGCCACCACTGCACATCAAATTGGGCCTTATGAAACAATTTGTCAGAGCTCTAGATAAGGAGTCGGCAGCCTTCAAGTACCTTCAAGACTTCTTCCCTAAGCTGTCTGAGGCAAAGGTCAAAACCGGTGTCTTCGTCGTTCCACAGATAAAGAAAATCCTGGAGTGCAATGAATTCCCCAAGAAGCTCACTAGTAAGGAGAAAGCGACTTGGAACAGCTTTGTCGCAGTGGTTCAGGGCTTCCTGGGCAATCACAAGGCCGAAAACTATGTGGAGCTGGTTGAGACTCTGGTGAAGAACTACAGCACAGTCGGCTGTAGGATGTCCCTCAAAGTCCATATCCTTGATGCTCATCTTGATAAATTCAAGGAGAACATGGGAGTGTACTCGGAGGAGCAAGGCGAGCGCTTCCACCAGGATATACTGGACTTTGAACGCCGCTACCAAGGACAGTATATGAGAACATGTTGGGAGACTACATTTGGGGGCTGATTCGTGAAAGTGATTTACAGTACAATCGTAATTCTCGAAAAACTACTCACTTCTAAATCTTTTGTAGTCATTTTTGTATTACTTTAGTATAAATACATGTTAATTTGGATTCATATGTTGTTTTTTTCTGACTTTATGTGAACGAAAAGACACAAATTTGCCCGTTTTCTCATTGGAAATAGGTAAATTTCAAAATATCACTGTCTTGGTCACAAAAGCAAAGTTTGTGGGGAATAATAGCCATTTTCTATACTTTTGAGGCATAAGCAATTAGGAAATAACACTTACTACCCAGGAACAAAAATTGTGTTACATAGTGTTTTCACCCTTTTTTAAGTATTCTAAAAAGTCTACATAGAACCTAACAGTACCATTATGGGGCTGACACTTTTACAATGTATTCTATCATCTTTAAACTTAAACAAGAAAAAGACACATTCAAAATAGATTAAAGTTGATAATTAACCTTGCCACTAGAAAAAAGGAACTTGTACTCCTAAAGCAACATTAAAACTTAACCTATCAGAGTTACAGTTTAGTTTGAGTTTCTGCTGCTCTAACAACTGAAATGATCAAATCAGTGCTAAAATATCCACATTTAAGTGCCTAATGGAACACAAAGACAAAAACAACAAATTATTCCAATAGGGCAATACTGAACATACATATTGCACATGCATTTCAGTATCTAGAGAAGGGGTTCTCAACCTTTTTTGAATCACACCCCACCTTAGCTACTTGCCTCTCTCCCCACCCGTGCCTGTCATCCCATGCATAGAACACCACACCTAATTGTGATGTCCTAATTGGTAAGGTACTAACTGGATGGTTGAAAAGTGTTTCAGTGTTGTCAAACACTTTCACCACCTCTGCTCTACTCTGTGATGATTGGCTAGTCTTTCACCCCTTACAGAACACTGCAGACAACCCTTTCAGGCCAGGGCAGTGGGTCTTTGTAGGGATTCCCTCGCTAATACTGCTTATGCTGAATCATAGGAATCCACAGTCGCCAGTGCTGTCAATCTGCCATCTTTCAAAGCAAGTGACAGACTGCAGATCCTTCTTTTGACACGATAGAAAATAAAGCAAAAAAAAAGCACATTTTCCCGTTTTGTGCCACAGTGAACTGAATCCATACCCGATATACGATATATGTCTTTGTCTTTCTGGTCTCTTTCCCTCAGCCTTCAAACAAGCCTCTATCACTCCCCTCCTCAAAAAACCTACCCTCGACCCCACCTCCCTCCAGAGCTACAGTCCTGTCTCCCTCCTACCCTTCCTCTCCAAAACCCTCGAGCGAACTGCACACCGCCAGCTCTCTGCTTTCCTGTCCAACCACTCTCTGCTCGACCCTCTCCAATCTGGCTTACGTTCTGCTCACTCCACGGAAACTGCCCTCCTGTCTGTCACCAACTCACTGAAGTCTGCCCGAGCTGCCTCTCTCTCCTCTGTCCTAATTCTCCTCGACCTCTCTGCTGCCTTTGACACTGTTGATCATTCTATTCCACTATCATCTCTCGCTGACCTGGGGATCTCTGGCACTGCTCTGGCCTGGTTCTCCTCCTACCTCTCCAACCGCACTTACCAGGTAACCTGGTGTGGAGCAACCTCCACACCTCTCCCTCTCTTAACAGGAGTCCCCCAAGTGTCAGTCTTGGGTCCTCTCCTGTTCTCTCTCTACACCAGCTCCCTGGGTCCCCTCATCACATCCTATGGTTCCTCATACCATTTCTATGCTGATGATGCTCAGATTTTCCTCTCCTTCCCCACCTTATCCACCATCCCCTCCCGTATCTCTACCTGTCTGTCTGCTATTTCCTCCTGGATGCACTCGCATCACCTCAAACTCAACCTCTCTAAATCTGACCTCCTTTTCCTTCCCTCCTCCTCCCCCCCCTCCTCTGATCTCTCTATCTCTGTTCCTCTGGAATCTACCACACTCTCTCCCTCTTCCTCCGCTAAGAACCTCTGAGCCACCCTGGACCCCTGCTTCTCTTGCCGATTCTTCCTGAGCAACATCCGAAGAATCTGACCCTTCCTCACCACCTACGCCACACAGCTCCTGGTCCAGGCCTTGGTACTCTCCCGCCTAGACTACTGCAACTCCCTCCTGGCTGGCCTCCCTGCGTCCGCCACCCGTCCGCTCCAGCTCATCCAGAACTCCGCTGCCTGCCTGGTGTTCTCTCTGCCTCGCTTCTCCCATGCAACTCCACTACTCCACTCACTCCACTGGCTCCCGATCACCGCTCGCATCCAGTTCAAGACTCTTGTACTAGCCTACAGATGCCTTGACCAGACTTCACCCAGCTACCTCCAGACCCTCATCTCTCCCTACACCCCCACTCGACCTCTCCACTCCGCCTGCACTAGAAGACTGGCTCTACCTCCTCTACGCTCCCCTGCCTCCAGAGCCCGCTCCTTCTCCACCCTCGCTCTGCAGTGGTGGAATGACCTTCCTACAGATGTCAGGACTGCCCAGTCCCTGACCCTGACCACATTCCGGCACCTCTTCAAGACTCACCTCTTCAGACAGCACCTGTAGAACTCCTCTATTTTTCCCCTGGGACACTTATCACCCTTCCTTAAATGCGCTTTACTTGCTCTTATCTGCCCCCTATTTTACTGCATTTAATCCTGTACTTCAGAGTACTGTAATCTGCCAAGTGTTTAATCTGTAGTATTTTGTATTTAATCATATCCTGATGTAACTATCACTGACACTGTTGTCTGCTGTATTATTGAATTGTATTTTGTCACACTTGTACTTGCTTGAACCAAGTCATTGTATTTATCTCGCTCTTAATTGTATTATTACTTGTACTGTGATACTTGTAATGTATTTGTTTACGATTGTAAATCGCCCTGGATAAGGGTGTCTGCTAAGAAATAAATAATAAGAAAAATACAGAAATTGAGCACAGACTGAATCAGACCAAGACAGGAAGTTCCAGACAATAATGGTATTCAGAGAGTCCAGACACAGTGACAGTGACGTAGTGGCCCATTCAAAAAAACTAGCACCTCCAAGCCAAACACATTCCCAGAGACTCGCTATCAGAGTCTGTAACCAATTCTTTTCTTAAAACCCTGCCAAATGTGAATTTTACAGCATTGCTAAACCTGACTCTTTCTTCTTTAGAAACTGGGGTTGCCTGTGTTTTTTAAACATGGTTGTATGTGTAGAAAAATAATCAAGTATTACATTTTTTCCAGGAAGACAGTTTTTACTAATGGTTTTCACAGATGATTAGCACTAATCTTGACCTACCTCACTTATGGCTGGTTTCACAGACCCTGATTAGCACTAGTCTTGGACTACCCAATGTTAATCTAGGTAAAGTAAACCAAGATTACTGCTAATCTGGATCTGTGAAACCAGCCAATAAAGTAACATTATGTAGTCCAAGATTAGAGCCAGTTGGGTCTAGGAAGCCATCAGTATAAGCCTAATAATTATTTACAGTTGAACTCAGTTTGAGTTATCCTCGGTAACACAGAATTAAAGCATAAAATGGTTCAATTGAAGGTCAATGGGAGTCTAACTTTGTATAAAGAAAAAATTTAATATGCGGTTATTAGCAACAAAATACAGGAGTTGAAAAAAAAGGCAAATTATTAGGGTGCATATGGTAAGCCAAATGATCATATCTCAAATTAGACTTCAAGATATCTAAATATTTCAGGATATCTTAATTATTTACATGTTTTTTAAATTAACTGAATATATCTTTAAATGATTTGCAGATATCTAATTCTGGTGCTTTTGAAGATATACAATATAAAACAGATTTAGAGATATCGGCAAATCAATTTAAGATACCTCAAATGTAATTACAGGAAGTAATCTTGAGATACAGTATCAAATTGCACAGGAAGTTAAATGTATTGCAGACACCTTATTAAAAGGTATAATAAATATATATAATGATATCTGGAATATCTGATATATATATATATATATATATATATATATATATATATATATATATATATATATATATATATATAGTGAGACAGCAGGGAGGGGGTTAAAACCTCTCTGCAGTAAAAACATGTGCGGAATGCTCATTTGTGGTGTTTAATTGTTTTTCTGTTAATTGTGTTATTGTTAATTATCACCTGCACCTGGCTATGATTGTAAATTAGAACCAGGTGCAAGGTTTATAAGGAGAGCAGTCAGTCTGCTCTGAGCTGCTGAGTAGAAGGAGGCAGGAAGAGGTACTCTGCTTCCCAGCAGTCGTGAGGTAGAGTGTGGTGTATTAAACCTGTGTGTTTTGTTTTCTGTTTAGTGGGGAAACAGCTTAGCTGTCCCACTCTTAGTCAGGGTGTTCCTGTTTGTTTAGTTAGTGCTCGTAAAGAGCTAGGTGTTTGTTTTGTATTTTGTTTATTTTGGTGTTTATTAAAAATAGCGCACCAGCGCTTAAAAATCAATTTCTTGTGTGTTGGGTCGGTGTTTTAAAGGGGCAACGAACCGCGAAGTGGGTCGATTCATTTACAATATATATATATATATATTAGTATGTTGTCACTAGATTAATTTGAGATATGGCAACCATGCACAGCCACCACAACACTGATTCAATCGATGTCTATTAAATCAATATTTATTTATTTCATTATGACTGCCTTATATCTTTAATATTAAAGAAGTAATATTAAATATTAAACAAGTCATTTCAGGGATTCAATTTACAAGACAAATTCATCGGTCAGCCCATGTATACAACATTATGTGCTATGTTCCATTTGCATCTGTGTGCATGTTATTATTATTATTATTATTATTATTATTATATTTCTCTGGGGTACGTAGCAGCACGAGGACTGCCTATTAGTTTGCTGAGATCAGTACACATAGCTAAGGACGAGCAAAAAGCCTCGGCGCATGATTTAATTTAATAGTTTTGAATCTTTCAACACACGAACGAGGCAGTTATTCAATGTAATAACGTGCAGACAGACGCGCAAATACAGTAACGTTGTTCTCGTTCACTATACAGTAGAGTCAATTATCTGAACTAATTGGGACCGATACTAGTTCGCATAATCGATTTGTATGGATAATCAAACAGGTATCAATAACAATTACTGTACCTTTAATAATGTATAGCACACAGTTAACATACTGTAAGGTTTCTGCCAGATTAACAGTGTAGGAATGAGTCCTTAAGTGAATACACAGAAGTCCAGATTTTTGAAAAGGCCCCAGTTTATTTTCCATCACATACTTCGTTAGCCGGTCCTCACAATCGAGTACACAAACCACAGGTAGCCAGTGTATGTATTTTATTGTAAGAGTTCCCATATCCCTGCTCAACTATTAACCGCCATGCTATACTTGTTCAACTCTCTTCTCATACACACACGCACACACTGCATCTCCTCCGTTGGGAGGTGGAGTTTGACGTCAGTCTCTCAAGCGCTCCAAACCTTAAAGGTGCAAAGCTAATATTAATATATAAGGGATCATTACAACACACAAGTACTTAGTACACAAGTACTTTCTGGCGATATATGGCTACTAACCTATTCTATCACATTAAGCATACACAATTACAAAGCTTTACAAATCATTAAATTAATGCAATTCAGTAAAACTTTAACACCTACAGTTAAGGTAATGAAATACTGTAATTAAACGTACCACAAAACTTTGAAAATCAAAGAATACAATTCAGTTATATATATAATACAATACAGAACTTTGCATCATTAAAATGTTTCTATACTTTGATACTTGCTGCTAAGGCATTGTAATAATGGGCAATTGAAATTAATAAAATAAAAGTTCTTAACTGATTAGTAACATAGTCATGATCTCCAGCCCATACTGACGAACTAGAAGAACCAGGTGACTATTTTAATTTGCTTAACTGCAACAAGTTAAAGCCCAGCATGCTGACGTGTCTATGAAAAAATTAAATAAAAATGCGCTCGCGGACAGATGAGATCCTGGTAAAACTTTTGGCATTAACAAAAACAGCGTTGTTTAAAACTGTTCTCTTATTATCACCTGCATTTATGTTTTTGTTTTGTTTTGTTTTTTGTTAGTCACCATCAGAAAGTAAGAGGATTGTTAAGTAGGCAGAGTGAAAACAGATAAACTTTAGTCGTTTTTAAAAAAAAAAAAAATTTTTATGACGTTTAATCAATAAACCGCATTTGTTCAAATACAGGTACAAAAATAACAACTGAAAACGATGCGTCCTGCAGTTTTTATAAAACAAATAAACACATTGCAGTTAATTGTAGAACTGAGGTATATACTGAATGCCTCCTCTGTGTCTCCTTTGTCACAGTCAATAATTTTTTATTGATTTTTTTTCCCCCTCTGTCATGTTGAGCCGAGTAGCTGACAGTGGTTGTTATCATTTTATCATTAAAGCAAACTTCAAATCTCGTGGTTTTAATTTTAGTGGCAGGGGTTGGTTGCGTAGTTACTAAGTGAAACAGAGTAGCACACATAAAGAAACAAGTGAAAAACAGAATCAGTTTCTTATACAATCCCCAAATCGCAAAATTGGGATTCGGCGAGTGAATTTACCAAACGAGATTCCCGGGATTGCAACCAGTACAACGCACGTAATTCGTCACGTGATTACAGGTGCGTTCGGTTGATTATTAGACGGTATGGTTGATCAGACAGATTGACTCTACTGTATTTTCAGTTTCTATTATTGTTAAATATACCCTTTCCCTTATATTATTAAATACATAAGACTTAACTCACATTTTACCGTTCTTTTTTCTTTTGAACGCGTATGAAGACAAAACATGTTGCATTTTTAATGTCTGTAAAATTCAATAAATTACGTGACACTTAAAAAGGCCGATGTTTTCCGGAGTTTGTTTTTTTCCTGCAGCCAATCTGAGTTTTTATGCCAATTTCAAACATTTATTTTTGCAAGTGACTTCAACTGGAATATTAATTTCGGGATTTTTTCATAGTTTTGTTTAGTTTCCCGTCGATGTAAAAGTATCGTACAAAAGTTTCTCGCTAACTTTTTTTTGGCAGTTCCCTGCAAAGGGAAGCCTTGAAACAGCTTGGAAGAGAATTAAATGTAGGGAGTGTGTAAAAAGTGCAAGCTGAGCGAGAGATAAAGCAGGGACCATGTAAAAGTTTAATGTTTTTACAAATATGTATTCAAGTCAATGGTATTACACAGCAAAAAATAAATATTTTTTCGTACACGTAGATAGTATCATAAAGTTTGTATTCTAATGCTGTAGTTTTTAGTTCAGAAAATGAAGATTATTTATAACAGCCTTAACGTTTGTGCAAATGTAACAAGCAGGCTTAGACACGTTTCAAGGCGTTGTTCCAAAGGGACTTACGTTTCCTACTTTTTTTTTTAACTTCAATACCATTGTGTAGTTTAACTTTTCACATATAATACATTTCTTCAGATGACTGGAGAGCTACCCTTTATTCTATGTTGTTCCTCACCTTATAGAGACCCTATAATTCCTTTGTGCTGCATAAAACATTATCTGCCATCCTGCTTTACTGAAACCACTTTGCTTTTAAAAATGACTTTAATACCTGCAGACCAATGGAGGACGTGACTAAGTCAAATTCTATTGCGGTAAAGCAGTACGTTTAGGAATTTGATGCTGGATTATAAACTGTTGTGCATTCACAAAATAATGTACTGTTTTTTTTTGTTTTTTTTTTTTCAAAATTTTGTTCTAAAATGTTATTTTTTAAAAACATTCCAGCTTGTATTAAATGTTATTTAAAATTACATTTAATTCTTAATTTAAGTTGTTCGTGGTAAAATGTGAAGATATGAATAAAACAAAACAAACAAAAAAAGCATTTATTGTGACAAATATTTTATTATTATTAGTTTATTTGGCAAACACCTTATCCAATGCGATTTACAGATGTTACTTGACAATAGAAGGTTACAGTGCAAAAACAATATTTAAATACAGTGTAGTTTACAGTTTTTCAAAGTGCAAATACAACTAGAAATATTCTGATTTAAAGACAATTTATTTTGGTCTAAATCCACTTTTGGTGAGGCAGATGTCCCAAATGTCTAGCCGAGGCAATGACAATTTGGGTGGGATCGGAGGGTCTTATTTTTAACACTGCCATGCACGTTTGAATGTGTTACCACGACTGAGCAGAAGGGGCAGTATTAGTTGCATTCAGCGTCCAATTATAAATGCACTTCTTTTCTGTGTACAGTATATCCAGCACTGAAGAAGGGAAAGGGCAGGAGTGATATTATAATGTCCACCACTATTGTTAGCCTAATACTAAATTACTCCTCTGTGGTAATTCATGGTAAAAATGTAATATCCAACCATAATACTCCCTTGGTAGTGAGGAACTTTATGCAATGTTGAGATTTAATATAGGAACCTACAGCAGTATAGGTTTGGCTCTGTAGCACCAAAGATGGAATATATTGGAATGAGGTTATCAAAAAACAGCTTTGTCAAGGAACAGCTCTGGAAACAGTACAACACTGTCTCACTGAGTCCCAGGCTTACATTACAGTTAAATTACAATTTACAGCACTGCCATAGTGTGACACAGAGCGAATGAATCCGAGTCAACCATCTCCCTCCTGACCTGTGAGGGCACAGTATAACAGGATCAGTGTGCCCCGGACTGGATGGTTTGACAGTTCATTCCAGGGTCAGTCGGAAGTCAGCCATCCAAAAAGGGGGTGAAGCCGCAATACTAGAAGTCAGCGCCTTATTGCGGTAGGTGATGTGTCAGTCATGGATTGGAGGAGACGTGATTGCACTCACTAACAATGGGGGCGTGACTGAAGGTATATCAGGGTGTGTGACCGAGCGATCTGTTCCTTTGTTATGGTTATGGAAAGACCTGTGAAGGATGGGCAAAACTGAAAGTAACTGTGAGTCTTTTGTATTTGTGTTTGTTATTAACTGTTTATTTGTAATTATTAGACGGCTAAGCAAACCGGGAACTGTTGCTGTTAAGCCAGCATCCAACCTGGATTACAAACACTGCACCAGTCACACTTAACTGTGTATTCACCACCAGCACAGGAACACCGTGAAAGCTGTGCCCGTACATTGCCTTTGTGTATTATTATTTCGGGACTGAAACCCTGCATTGTTTGGCAGTGCAAGTACACATTGCTGTGTGGTGGCCAGCATTATTATTTAACAGTGCCAAACCATGAAAACAAATTAAAGAAACTGTTTGGGTGGACACTGCAAGCCACATTGCCACACATAGCTATACCATACTTTATTAAAGTAAACATGTGCTATGCAGTAGCCACCCACCTTCCCCTCCACCCCACCCCACACCACACACACACACACACACAACCTTAATGTACCCTTAAAATCTGCCTCCTCTGTGTCAAGTCAACAGATGCCACTGTATCCTGTGTATAGGCAGGTCCTAGAACCTAAATGACTGCATGGGTTGTTGGAATCCTTTTCCGACAATCAGAGTGCTCTGTTTGTCTGCTATTTTAAATCCAAACAAGCCTAGAACTACAGCAAACTCAAACAACACTACTGTTTATCACCCAGTTCCTGGCCTGTGCCCTCTGTATGAAGTCTGGATTCGGATTGGCTGCCTCTTGGATCTGGGGGTCGATGTCAAGAGTACATCCTGGGGGAGGAGGGCCTGCCTTCTTGCACATCTAGGATATACACAGAGATAAGAATTCAATGAAATACAGGTCTAGCCTGCTGGAATTCAGCCAAGCAAATAAAGGGTAGGTCAAATTGAACTTTAGGTAATAATATAAAGCAACTGAATACATGACCAACATTTTAACACAGACTGAAGGTTAAATGTCTGGTGACATTATAGCTCTTTTTCTTGTATTAAAATGCCAACTTGTTTTTATTAACTTTAATTGGCTTCCAGGGACGATTTGTGCGTTTTCTTACAGTTCTCTAAATGTGACGTCAAAACCGTGGAACGTCACATTTAGAGTACTGTATCCAGCAGAAAGGAAAATTCATATTTTTTAGATGCTAATCAGTGCACAAAACATGAAGTCATACAGTCCATTAATGACTGGTACTGTACATTCTACACAGAGAAACCGTTCAAAGTGTAATTTAGTTCTCAAGCCAAACTAGCTAATAGTGGACCACTTGATGCTCAAAACAGATGGAATCATTTCTGGATAGAATTAGCAGTGATAGAAACAGATCGCATTTTGTGTAGCTAGTGAGGGCTGCCAAAACTTGACCCCATTTTAACAATGAAGAAGCTTCAATTTGAGACTGATTTATCTCAATGTATATTTTATGCAGTTTGTATACATTTGTATAACTGGCATGTCTATTATACTATTCATAAGAAATCTAAATGTTTTAGTAAAACAAAACAAAACAAAAAAATACTCACATATGCCTAATTCCTTAAGATTCCAGTGGATTTTATGTAGTCTCCTGCATAATCAACTGAAGCCAACAGAAATAAAAATGTAGGCTATTTTACAGAAAATGACCATTTACACGAAAGGTTTAAAAATGTATTCTATTAAACATAGATGTGGCACTTTATGACCAATTGACAAAAAACTCTAGGCATTTTTAATTTAATAATATAACAAGAAATATACAGTATGTGTTAGTGTGACCGAGCTGTTGAGTAGCGTGTGGGTGGTGACATCACGGATTAGGAAGTAAACAAAGGCAAGGAATGGTGGGTGAAACTGCAGAGCTACGGCGCTCAGTGTATTTATTAAATAAAACAAACAGTTCAAACAAAACAAAACACTACAAACCACAAAGGCGCGTTGTCCAAACAAATAGAAATAAACAAATAAACAGACACTAAGTAATATGACTTTTCCGTTACAAGTACCTTTTCGCTGGTTGATAGCATTCGCTCAGTCTCTCTCTCCTCCATCCTGAGCGCGGACAGCTGCAGGCTTTTATATTCTGGCTGAGGGGTTAGCTAGCTGTTAATTAATTATACTATTACCCCTTGGCCATAGTCTGCACAAGTTTAATAAGAATGCCTGACTGTCAACTAGTTAAATAAATCACTAGCTGATCAGTCACGCATCCTCACGAGGTTCTTAAATACATATACAAAACAATAACAAACAATAATCGGCTTTCGTCGTCATATACACATAAATCATAATATAAAATAAATAATAAACAAAGGGGCGGGACACTCCGCCACAGTTAGTCATCGTATTATTTATATATAAGCTATGGCAAGATGTATAGTTGACCTTTCTTTTATGGTAGAAGACCATCTTCTCGCGTAACAAAAATTAGCCCCAGAACAGTAAATAGCTCAAAAAGTTAACATTTGCCTAGGATGCTTTCAGGCAAAATTCAATAACACCCTGGTGAGGTTAGTTCACCAGCCCGGCACAACTCACTGTGGACGTTGGTGCTATTTTAGCGTTCACCCCTTTGGACAGGCCCTTAGAAATAATGTCCAGAGGAAGCTCTCCTCCAGCCAGGGTAGCCTGGGTTCCGCATTCCAAAACACAGCCTGTCCTTCTTTGGACCATGTTAGATGGCTTCAGTTGAGGGGAGCTGGAAAGAGATAACCAAAATGGAGATGGTGCCTTTCTCTAGGCTACCATGCCTTATATAGCCTTTAGCTGAAATACCCCAGAGGAGATCTGTGATGTGCAATCAAATATCATCACTTTGAGAGTTTTGCCAAAGCCCAAGCCATTATTTCAGTAATTCAAATACTGTGGTGAAAATTGCAGCAATAGCTATCACTAATGAATTTGCTGGCCTTACTATAATAGTTTAACATAGCAGTTTTGTAGTTCACCTTCTTCCTAGTGCCCTCCCTGCTTATACAATGGATTTACCATTACTTTGTTTTTGTAATCATATTTTGGGCCTCACCATGCCTGTTTATGTTTTACTGTGTTCCTCCTACTTTGTGTAGATACCCAGACCTCCTACAGATGTGCTCAAATTTGTTGGTACCCTTACAGCTCTTTGAAATAATGCTTCATTCCTCCTGAAAAGTGATGAAATTAAAAGCTATTTTATCATGTATACTTGCATACCTTTGGTATGTCATAGAATAAAGCAAAGAAGCTGTGCAAAGAGATGAATTATTGCTTATTCTACAAAGATATTCTAAAATGGCCTGGACACATTTGTTGGTACCCCTTAGAAAAGATAATAAATAATTGGATTATAGTGATATTTCAAACTAACTAGTTTCTTTAATTAGTATCACACATGTCTCCAATCTTGTAATCAGTCATTCAGCCTATTTAAATGGAGAAAAGTAGTCACTGTGCTGTTTGGTATCATTGTGTGCACCGCACTGAACATGGACCAGAGAAAGCAAAGGAGAGAGTTGTCTGAGGAGATCAGAACGAAAATAATAGACAAGCATGGTAAAGGTAAAGGCTACAAGACCATCTCCAAGCAGCTTGATGTTCCTGTGACAACAGTTGCAAATATTATTAAGAAGTTTAAGGTCCATGGAACTGTAGCCAACCTCCCTGGGCGCGGCCACAAGAAGAAAATCGACCCCAGATTGAACAGAAGGATAGTGTGAATGGTAGTAAAAGAACCAAGGATAACTGCCAAAGAGATAGAAGCTGAACTCCAAGGTGAAGGTACGTCAGTTTCTGATTGCACCATCTGTCGCTTTTTGAGGGAAAGTGGGCTCCATGGAAGAAGACCCAGGAGGACTCCACTTTTGAAAGAAAAACATAAAAAAGCCAGACTGGAATTTGCTAAAATGCCTATTGACAAGCCACAATCCTTCTGGGAGAATGTCCTTTGGACAGATGAGTCAAAACTGGAGCTTTTTGGCAAGTCACATCAGCTCAATGTTCACAGACGAAAAAATGAAGCTTTCAAAGAAAAGAACACCATACCTACAGTGAAACATGGAGGAGGCTCGGTTATGTTTTGGGGCTGCTTTGCTGCGCCTGGCACAGGGTGCCTTGAATCTATGCAGGGCACAATGAAATCTCAAGACTATCAAGGCATTCTGGAGCGAAACGTACTGCCCAGTGTCAGAAAGCTCTGTCTCAGTCGCTGGTCATGGGTCCTCCAACAGAATAATGACCCAAAACACATAGCTAAAAGCACCCAAGAATGGATAAGAACAAAACATTGGACTATTCTGAAGTGGCTTTCTATGAGTCCTGATCTGAATCCTATCGAACATCTATGGAAAGAGCTGAAACTTGCAGTCTGGAGAAGGCACCCATCAAACCTGAGACAGCTGGAGCAGTTTGCTCAGGAAGAGTGGGCCAAACTACCTGTTAACAGGTGCAGAAGTCTCATTGAGAGCTACAGAAAACGTTTGATTGCAGTGATTGCCTCTAAAGGTTGTGCAACAAAATATTAGGTTTGCGGTCCCATCATTTTTGTCCATACCATTTTCATTTGTTTTATTATTTACAATATTATGTTGAATAAAAAATCAAAAGCAAAGTCTGATTTCTATTAAATATGGAATAAACAATGGTGGATGCCAATTACTTTTGTCAGTTTCAAGTTATTTCAGAGAAAATTGTGCATTCTTCGTTTTTTGTGGAGGGGTACCAACAAATTTGAGCACGTCTGTATATTCTTAATATAATTAACATGTCACTTTCTGAGGGTTTTATCCCTATTGTATTAAAACAAAACATTATTAAGCCAATTCTAAAAAAAAAAAATATTGCTTGTGGTGGGTAACTTTTGACTAATATCAAATCTTCCTTTTTTTGGCTAAATTGCTTTAACAAGTTGTTGCTGATCAGTTACTCTCACATCTTTCATAAAATAATATATTGGAAAAATTTCAGTCTGGTTTTAGAATCACACATAACACTGAAACTGCTACGGATAGGATTGTAAATGATCTCCTTCTGAATGCAGATGATGGTGCTCTTTCAGTATTGGTTCTTTTAGATCTTACTGCCGCCTTTGATACTATTTACCACCGGATTATGCTGAAGCGTCTTGAAAATCTGGCCGGCTCTTGATTGGTTCTGCACATACCTTGATTGGTTCTGCTCACTCTTTACATCGATTGCAGATGGTGCAAAATGCAGCAGCATGAGTTGTTTTCTATAACAATTGCATCTCTTTCTGTTCTAATATTATTATGATCTCTGATTTGTATATAGTTATTGTTATTGATAAAAAAAAAGTTTTACTGTATAATGTGTTTGCTGTGCTCTGGGTGTTACTTATTGGGACATATTTACTAAGGTTTTGGTGTGGTGCAAACTGGAACAGTAACTGTTAATGTTTCAAAACTGGTAAGAAAGCACTTCTATGATGTACAATTATTTTTGTCTAGGTTGGAAACATTTTTAAATCAATGAAAAGAAAAGTGGTAAAAAAACTGGAATTCAAGGCATCATTGGTAAAACATAGACTGGAATACACAAAACATTGTTGTTGCTTAAATCATAAAGAGAAGGTGGCACTTTGTAAAGTTGCATGCATCTTAAATGTATTTTTGTGCCAGATTTGGTTCTAATGTTATGTTTGAATGGTGGCAGTATTTGGATCAGCCACTGTTTATCAATTAAATTGATACTGTTACCTTCCACGGTATCATTTTGTTGTAAGTAACTGTACTTTGAAGTGTATCCATAAAATGTAGAAAGGAATTAAAGGATTAGTCCACCAGGTGCTTTTTGCAGTTTGATTACTTCTTTTCTTTATTTTGTTTCTCAGCTTTCATGCCGTGGATTCACACCAGAATTAGATGAACAATTACACAAAATTGTAAAGATTCCAGATTCCTACAGAGTCAGATAAATGAATAAATAAATAAACAAACAAACAAACCACTAAAAACAACACCTACAAACTACATTAAATGGATTGTCACTGCTGTCAATTTACAATACAAATACTCTCATTCCTTTTAAAATGATCATCAATAAAGTGAGGCCCATTCCCAGGTACAGTGCAAAATGTGCAACCGGCTTCTCTCTTTGCTGTTTCTCAATATTTACAAGTGTTTTGTATTTCCAGAAGTAAAAACTACAGATGAATCAGCACAGAGCTGTCCTGCCTTTTTAACATGACCAGTGAGACAGAAAATCACAAACATATGAACTGTAAACATTTTCATAAAAAAAGTTGACGTAAAAAAATGAATGTGTTAGCAAACTAAATGTCAGTATGTATGTGCTTATTTAACATTTCACACGTTTAATTTGGTTGTATTTTGACTGTCTGCTGACACAAAGACTACCAGTTGTCCTTGCAGTCTTTACAAACCTGTAAACAGCCTTGTATGGGATACTTCACCTCTAAATCAAGAGACACGTTTTGAAGTTTAAAAACCTGTAAATGAGTCAGAGTTATACAGCCCTTTTAAAATCTTGAAAAGCTCCCTGTAACAGCAGCTTAGCTTAGTGCAGCCAAATTCAATCATGTACAAATTCTTAAAAAGACTCAAAGTGTATACCGAGACTACTTCAAATGTGAAGTATTGTCTTAGTGCTTGCTCAATGAGCTCTTTAACTCAAACACGTCTTCTTTAGCCTTAGGGTCCTATTTCCATGTTCTATTTTCTAGGAACGGGCCTGCAATTCCATGTTGTTTCAATGCTGGCTTCTCTTCTCAATGAATACATTGAATTTCAGCTTCACTCCTTACACCACAACACCTTGGTGCAGTAACCCTGATCATCAAAGTAGGTACATATCCATTCACACTTCCATTACGTTTCCTTGTTTGTCCCCAATGTAATGTATGGCACACTTAAGTTATTTAACTATAAAATATCCAATGTTAAGAAAATGAAAAAGAAACTAAAAGATGCTGCAACACAAATAACTAACTTAACAAACGCATCTGTGATACTGCAGTATAAACATATTAGTAAGATTACTGGTATAAGTCTAGTTTCTTTTCTTTCGTACTTTTTTAACTTAAATACTAATTTAAGTAATTCATGTATATTGTACATCTCTCTAAGCAACTGCATTAATATAGGTCACTTAAATTAGTAAATCAAACAATATGCTATTACTACAGCATTTTTTTAGAGTGCAAATTTAATTATTTTCGCATTTAGAATTCATTTTTGCACTTTCAGGGAGTTCAATGTTTTGCTTTTTTTGAGTTATAAAGATTTTCAGGGTCCTGTCTTTCACAGGATGGAATTTAAAATATATATCTGTATAATAGTATTTATCTTGTATAGATTGGAATAACCGCCAAATAAACTATAACTGGCAAGAATTAAAAAAAAAAAAAAAACTCTACAAAGTTCATCTGCTGCATTTTAACACAGCCAATCAATCCCGTTGGTTACCATACAGTGAGGGAGTATGGAGGGCCGCAGTTGTATTACCTTAGTGACTACCTGATTTTTATATATATATATATATATATATATATATATATATATATATATATATATATATATATATATATAATATGAAAATCATATTTATGTGGCATTTGTAAAATATAAAACATAGACACTGTTTTGCTGATGAATAATCCCTGCTTCAAAAATAAAATTAAAATAAAGATCAGCACCTGTTAAAACCACAGGTATATCCTTGGTATTCTTGTGTTTTACAAATATTTACAGAATCACATCCTCTTTTTTTAATATAAAAACAGCAACGGACTGCAGGAGTCTTTAAATTCTACGCTTCTCTCACTATGGGTAGCAGCCAAGCATTGGATCTTGGTCAGAATATATTTCATATCTCCATATATAAATATGAATTGTATCAATTATTTTCATTAATTCACAGTTATAGAAATGTAGCATTAAAAAAGAAGATTTGTTTAAAATCAGGTAACAACAATTGATAGGACTGTGGCGTCCCATTGTGACTGACACAGCACAGAAATGGACAAGAGGATTAGCACAGAACTATATGAAGGAAGCTGGATAGGAATTAACAGGACAGGCCTCAGTCCCAATCACTGTATACAGTGGTAGGAGATGGTTAAAAAACAGTTGGGTGTCTTATTGTCACTGGTTAACTGAACTGGTCAATAGGTTCCTATGAGAACCCAGCGAGACCTGTACACACCCAGCCTAGGGCCATTGTTGTATGTAGAGTCGGAATGGGATTATTACAACCTTGGGAGTTGACATTGCAGCGAGAGGAACTTACCACCATCCATCAAACTAACAAAAGCTTAGTGCAGGAATTGTATTACAGTATACAGAAAACAGGTTATTTTATGTTAGTATAAACTCTTAACCACGGCACAGAGTGACCTAGCATTGAAAGCTGAGAAAAAGTGAGCTAGGAGAGGTTGGTTTCAAACCCTAGCTCTTATATAAAGACTATATAGTCTGTGTGACTGTGGGGAGGGGGCACGTCGCTGTTCATCTTCGGACACAGAAGGCTGGAACACACACCCCTCATTGGAAATAAAATGGGCCACGTCTTTTCAAGCTGCCTTTTAATCGAACTCGTCTTTAACAATTAGGTAGAAATGATACCTATCTGCCAACAGTCTGAATTAAAATACACTGTATTTCAAAGCACTTTCAAATTGCAGAGGTTAATCCAGTCAATGCAATAGCAGTTGAAACTAAACATGTATCTGATTTAATGTCTTTACTAGAGCAATGCGACCTTGTAGTGCATTTGGGGCATTTGAAATGCTTAAAGACAAATAATACAATAATGAAAATCTCATCATTTGTTGGCAGACAGGCATACCCTATATAGTCCTACGTAGTTGTGATAGCACTTAAGGGGTGCATAAGGACCTTTTTATTTTATTGTGTTGCATGTTCCCATGTGTTGCTACAACTGTTTACGTAAGGTGTGTGTATTGTTTTATTTATTTTTATTTTTTACATTTTGACCACTTTTTTAAACTTTTAAATTGCATTCCCTGCCTCAAGATGGCTTCCCATGTACCTGCACGGACCTCTCAGAACTACATTTCCCATCATCCTCCTGCTCACTGGTAAATCCATCTCAGTTACATATGTGAGCAGGAGGATGATGGGAAATGTATTTCTGAGAAGTCCATGCGGGTACATGAGAATGCAATTTAAAAGTTTAAAAAAGTCGTCAAAATGTAAAAAAGAAAAATTAAAACAATACATACACCTTAAGTAAACACGTAGCAACACATGGGAACATGCAACACAAGAAAATAAAAAGGTCCTTATGTACCCTTTAAAAGTAAACACAGCTTTAAAAACTATGTCGATTTTAAATAATTAATGTAAACTATGCAAAAAAGGAGGCCAGGTTTCTGCTGAGCAAAGTCAGGTTGTAATAAGGGATCACCACAGATTTTACTAGTGTCAGATACATATGTATCCTCTTGTTCTGGGAAGAATCGTCAGTTTTAGCCCACACAGGAAGCTGTAATGAAGTCCTGGTAAATTGCTTGGCAACAGGTTTTTGACCTGTTCCTTTCCTTGGCTCTTCTTACATTGGGGTAGACAACCCAAACCCTAAACCTAAATGAGAATGCATAGAACAGGATGGTAACTTAGGACTATGTGACTCTTAAGTGTTAACAATTTTGTTGTCCCGTTATATGTCACAGAAACAGAAAAAAACACACTACCTGGCCACTCAGTACCTGATTTATCAAATAGCCAATAGAGCTAAAAACAAATATATTGGTAGTTTCCATTGATTTAGTAGCGCTAAATTCACTTTACTAAATTACACTTTACAATAAGTGGCAGGAATTCAAATGTTATTACATATAAAGTAGAATATTAATTCCTATCGAATCCCAATAAAGTAATTACTGATTTATGGTGCATTTCACTTATGAACATTACGAACTGCCAACTTGTATTTAAATGAATTGCCACTTACTTATTGTAAGGTGTGATCACCTTTAAGTTCAGCTGCTACAAGCAATAATTTGTATTAGTACTGCTTGAAAACAAATTAACTATCAGTAACACAATAAACATCAATGTCACTAACAAAATGAAAACAAGCAGTAACAGATCCGTTAATTCTCCTCTTCACATTGGGAATCCCCATTTCAGACTCGGGGAAAGCCATTAATATATAAATTCACAGTTTGTGGTTTAGCACATGGTGTTAACATGCCTTGCTCCTCGAAAGGTAGAAAAGAAAAATTACATAAAGGGGCCTAGCTTTCAATCACGCCACCTTTATTACAAGGTAGCCAATCAGTAAGGCTAATTCGAAGTTATAACTTCAATGAAAAATGCTGGAAATAAATTGAAACAGGGTTTAGATAGGGATCAATCTATAAACCCACACCTAACCACTGCACACTCCCTTCCCAACAGTTCATGAGGTATACGGTTTAAATTCCATTTTTCTTTTCTTGCTTGTTTTCTGACGGTGTGGCTGGTTTCGCTCGGCCAAGGATGGACACACAAACACACACACTTCTGTTCCAGCCCGAGGGGACTGGCTGGTTGCGTCGGTCACAGAGAGTCCTGGCCAATCGAGCTGGAGAGTCCCATTCATTCCTCTTGGAGAACCTGGACTGTTCTTCCCACTGGCCCCCATAGTGCCTGCGTGGCATGGATGTTGTCACTGGGTCACGGGTGCAGCGGGCTGTGGGACACTCTGATACGAACGCAGGAGGACCTTGTGCTTGGTGGCCACCTCTGATCTCCTGCGCTGGTGCTCCACCAGGAACTCCTTGAGTCTGGTGGTGGTGAAGGTGAGGGTCTGCCGGCGCAGCTTCATCAGGTAGGCGTCTTGCAACCAGGAGTTGGCGAAGCAGTCTTTGATGGTCGGACGGGTCCTGGAACACAGGAGATTTTATTGCATAATGATGTCATTGTGATGACATTGATACACCGTATGAAGTGCATGACATAACAGCCAGTGAGATCACTCAGTTGCAGTAGATCATTTTTTTAACCAATATTTCCTAGAAAGTAATGGTTTATAGTAGCAATAATTTGTTTTAACTTCTTTGTACAGCTATTATCAAAAGTTTTGCATCACCTAGAATTTTAGGAGTGAGACATAATAAAAATATATATATATATATTTTATTTAACATCATGTAATCAAAGAAACTGCAAAATTATATCACAAAAGTCTACCGTAAGCCATAATAGTAGTACAGTACTTTATGTTACATTTTGAAATGTCACGTTTTTCAAGTTTTTCATTAAGTATATGGAAAACTACAAAGCGATATGTAATTCAATATGTTAACGTAACATTTAGCAGGTTTCATTTGACTTTATGAATCAAAATATAATTCTATTGGGTGATGCAAAACTTTCGTCCATAGCTGTGCATTAAAATGTACATAATAAGCTACAGCTCAAGTGATGTATGCATGTCACCAGAACCCTAAACTTTGTCCACTCATATTCATACATTTTTGGGTTTAACAGAATTTTAATTTTTAAATTATTGCTTGTTGATCCATTTATTGGTCCTTGACAAATTTATTTCTGTATTGCTCAGCTCAAACTTGAAATCTGGAGGCCTGGTAGTAATGTTAATTTGTTTTTAATAGCTGATGTCGGAGAGCTGAAAGTTTGCAGTCTTATTACCTACTGTAGAAGATGCTTGTTCAAAGTTATTATTGGCAAGTACTGACAAACCTACTGAACAAATACCGTTAAACTCAGCAGTTAAATAATAGTACAAAATATTTTTAATTTACTTCATTTTAACCAATTTTCTACTTGATTTCTTACTTTCCTTTAGTTTTTTATTTGGTATATCACACTCATTGGTGACGGGAGATTCCCCACATTACCCCCAAAACACTTTTCAATCCAGCCCTGCTGGGAGCATCATTTAGAGGGTGAAGGAGCTCCATGTTTATTCAATCCTAATGTGGTCCACTGTGATATCTAGATAAAGAGCATTCTGTTAAGAACCCCCCCTGCCAATCGAGATGCCCCACTCACCAGGGGTAGGTACATAGGATCTTCTTGAGGAACAGAGAGGCACTTTGGGACACGTTAGGGTACAGCTTGGTGAGGTCAAACTTCCCTGCTTGGATTTTGTTCTCCATTTCCACAGGATCTGCTTCACTAAATGGAGACCTCCCACTCAGCCTGAAACAGAAGATGCATTAGACAGTATACTCACAAATGGTTTCCCTATAAATCAGACATAATGCAAAAACTGAAATCACTCCACGTGTCCACACTGACAAAAGAGGTTAGGAAAACTTAGGATCAGCCCTCCATCGTTCCATAGAGAACCTTTTCTAACCCAGTTAACAGCCAGTGATATATAAAACTATCAGTTTGGTTTGATTCATCGCACAGAGTCCTAGGTTGAATTTCCTTGAAATACTTTCACCTGTACTGTAAAAACTGTATGCATCATATATTTTTTTTTGAGATACCAAATTTTTACTTGAAATTATCAGTCATTTAGCAAAATTAGTGCTTAGTTCCATATAGGCTACCCTTGACAAAAATCTTGTAAAAAAAAAATCTCCAAAAATCTGGACCCTAGTATCTGTTATAATAAATTCATTGAGTAAGAATCAATAACTGCTGTCAGTTTATGGAATCGTAGACTTGCTAACGACCCATGAGGATCTAACTAACACAATACTGTAGTGGTGTTAAAATATTATCATTACGTGTTTCATAGAGACAAAGCAAATGCATAAGAATGCCAGCAAATGTAAGCAAACACCAGCTCTCCTTTGAGTGATTACATCCCAAACAATGAATGAAATAAAGCTATTTCTTTAACAGCACTTTCTCCCTCTCAGCCAACTCCCACCAAAACACCCAAAAAGTAAATAAAAAGAAATGCATATACAACTTTACATACTTGCTGCTGTGGGACAAATCCTGTGATGAATATTATCTATCAATGCAGAAGAGTAAAATTCAATTGTACAGTCAAGTACAGGAGCTGTACTCACTAGAAGCACTGACCTGCAGTCCATTCCCTCTGCTCTACTGTTGAAGCCACATTGTTGTGGCTCTTTAGATACTTACATGACAAACGTCAGGACACCTAGACCCCAGATATCCGCTGGTGGGCCAATCACATCCCCTTTTACCATTTCAGGAGCTTGGGGAGGAATAGGTATAAAGAGGGGTAGAGGGAGAGAAGGGGAAGGAATGATTTGTGGAAAGACAGAGAGGCAGAGGAGAAGAAGTTAGAGGAGATAGGGAGGGGAGAGAGAAAAGAAGAAGAGATGAATCCTTGTATATATAGACAGAGAAGGGTTAGTTATAAAGTGCCACACAAACTATCCTCTTTGCTAAAACAATGCAATGTTAAGACAATTACAGTGCATTGGTCCCATACTCAGGGTCAATGGTAACACAAGGGTACTATATCTGCAATGGTATGAGTCATTGGTAAATAACCCAATGCCAACAGGACCAATACAGAACAAACTTGGGTTGCAGTTTTTATTTACTGTAAACATTAACAGTGGGACTGATACTGGTGAATTGTATTTTGTAGGTATGTGGACAAAGTTGAATCCTGAACTATACTGAATTTGGCCCTTAAGTCAAGTTTTTCAAGGGCAGATAAAAAAAAAAGTTTAATTGAATATAAACTTAAAATTGTGTTTATAATTGTACAACAGCCTTGTGTTAGATAGTGTTAGTACATAATTTTTATACTGGAGTCTAAAGCAGCCTTGAACACAGGGAGACAACAGTATATTGCATTTAGAGACAGTGTGACAGTAGACTGCCCTAGGATGACAGTGGGGCAACAGTACAGCATCCATTATCTTTTAACACCACCATTGGCTCAGTGCTGAAATAGCAACAGTAGTAAAAGGAACAGTTTGTTGGATTCCATTATTGAGTTCATGAGTAATTTAACGATTTAACTAAATGTTCTGGTGACATTTAACCCTATGCCGCCTACTAGGAATGACTATAAATTGTGCATGTATCCAACAACTTTCTATTTTAGCACTTGTAGTTTAATAACCATAATTCACAAATTAAAACAAATTAAAATAGGTCTGAAAGGTGGAAGGTTTTCTTGAAGCGAGTAAGATGTTTATCACTTGTTCAGATAGCCCCCTATACCTCAATTATTGCCGTTCAATCTCCAAGCAGCAAATTGAAAAAGTGCTGGATTGTGGTGTAGTAGCCTCCCCCTGTTCTGAGATAACAGGTCGGGGTTCAGTGGAAAGAGCATGGGTCCTGCCTCGGTTAGTTGTAGAATCTCCGAGAACCAATACCTCTTGTGCCAGTAGGGGGATAATAATATGAGACTGGCTATGTCTCTCCTTACCTTCCTAAGTACCTCTGGGATTAGAGGTAAGGGCGGGTATGCGTACATCAAGTCGTTTGACCATGAAATAGACAGACCATCTGTTGCTATTGCTGCATCCTGGTGATCACAAGAGCAAAAGAGTGGTAGCTGGGTATTTTCTGCTGTTTCAAATATTTTTGTGTGACCTAGTTCGCTGAATACCCACTCTAGGATGTCTGGCCGAATCCTCCATTCGTGGGGTGCCATTACTCTGCTGAGTAGGTCTGCCACGCCCTTGTCGAGAGATGTCCTGTGTTCTGCACCAGTTCCAGATGTTTATGGCTAGAGTGCAAAGGTCCCATGATCTTGTGCCTCCCTGAAGGTTTATGTACTTTACTGCTGTGGTGTTGTCTGTAAGAATCAGTACTGTCTTTTGTTTCAATATTGGGGTGAAGTGCTTTAGTGCCAGGGAGATTACTAAGAGCTACAAATAATTTATGTGTGAGATTTCTGTTTGGGTGACCACGTGCCCTGGACCTGAGCGTCTGCTAGGTGTACTCCCCACCCCAACAGGGAGGCGTCTGTATATAGATGGAGAGTAGGCAGATGTGCGGATAGTGGCCTCCCCATACATACCCAAGGTGAAAGACTGCCACCATCTGGCTTCTGTGGCTGCCCCTGGGGAGACATTGATGTGCTGGGAGAGTGGCAGGGTGTGGTTCTAAGAAGAAAGGAGGCACCTTTATGTGTGGCTCATATGTAATGCCGCGTCTCTTACTAGGCAGAGTGATGCCGCCATGTGCCCCAGAAACTGCTGATAGGAATGTGCTGTTATTCTGGCTCCTATTTTGAAATGTTTTGCCATGCGAGATGTGCTGTTACCACGGCCATTACCTTGGTAAATACCCTGGGGGCTGTGGAGATCCCAAAAGGAAATACTTTGAACTGGAATTGGCAGTTCTTGATGGTGAATCTGATATATTTTCTGTATTCCTTGTGTATAGGAAGATGAAAGTAGGCATCTTTGAGATATATAGAAATCAACCAGTCCCCTGGTTGAACTGCCTTGATGATAATGGCTAGTGATACCATCTTGAATTTTTCTGAAAGAATAAACATGTTCAGGTTCCTGAGGTCTAGAATAGGCCTGAATTTCCTGTTTTTTTCTTTTGTATCAGAAAGTATCTTGAGTAATGGCCCTGGGTCTGTGAGGATAAGGAGACATTTTCTATGGCATGGGAATACAGCATATTTGTTATTCCCTCTTGCAGGCAGATGCCCTTTGGCTTTGACCAGTCTAATACTGTCTGTTGATGGTGGTAAAACCTGGAAAGGAATCCTGTAGCCCTGTTTAATAAGCCTCAGGACTCTGATGTAATTTTTTCCCAGCTGGTTAGAAAATGAGACACCCTTCCTATCTTTGGCAGTGGAAGGGGTCGGATTGGAAGGCTGAGAAAATGTCAGGAGGAGGTAGAGGGTCTACCTCCCTCTTTATAATAGCCATGTCCTGTTCTATGTGGTCTGAACTCCTGGCCACGTTGAACCATGGTAGAGGTGGCTGGTTTCTGAATGACCTTTGTCTATTGAAAAAAACCCTGTTGCACGGTGCACCTCTCACTGTAGTAGAGATCTAATCGCCTGTCTAGCCTCCTTCATGTCAGACAGGGAATCCTTCAAGCTGGTGCCAAATAAAAGATCACCCTGAAAGGGTATCTCCAATATTTTTGTCTGGGTGTCCGCAGACAGAGAAGATGTTTTCATTTGGATGCATCGTCTTGCAGAGATGACATTAGCCACAGCTCTGGCGTTAGTATCAATGGTGTCACATGCTGCTTGCAGTTAAACTTTTGCGGTGTTTTTCCTTCTGCCATCTGCATGGCCACCTCTAGATTTTCAGGTGTAAGTGACTGTAAAATTGTAGAGAGCTGGTTCCACAGCATATGCTGGTATTTCGCTGCATGCATCTGAAAATTGTTGATACGCATGCTGCTTGGGAAGGCACAGTAATCTTTTTTAAGAAATTATCAATTTTTTTTTATCAGATCCATTCAAAGAAACAGATCTAGAGCCATGATAGTATCCAGTTTAGGGTGTTTGAAAAGGTGTTTTTTATGATCCACTGTACTCTGTAGAATTTATCAACTCTGGGCAGGCATGGTACAGAAGTAGCAGATCTTTGCCAAATAGCCTCAACAGGCCTCCAGACAGCCTCATGGAAGGGGAACCCTTCAAAGGCTTTTTTTATCACTTGCATCCAAGATGCTAAGGAAGTCATCCTGATCTGCACAGGTCTGGGTTTGTACCTTGAGAGAGGATGAAATCCTTCTCAGTAGGACATCTGCATCTGTGTATATGGGAGAGGGGCCGTCTGTGTATTCAAAAACATCCTCTTCGGGGGCGGAGTCAATGATTCCATCGTCTCCTAGGGTGGGGGCACCTAGAAAGTATTGCTCCTGTGTACTTCCGGGTGCAACGCTACCAGACCTTGCTGTGTGAGCTACAGGCTGTAAAGGTTCAGCCTGTTTTAACTGCTCATATTCCTTTAGCCATTGAAACAAATAGATCTTTAGGCATTGGTAGCTGCGGAGGGGATGGTTGAGTCGTGGCTGGAGCCTCTGTAATGGCGGTTGCTGATTTCGCCGGCACGTCTCTCCCCCTGCTGCTGCGTGAGTGTGGAATCAATTATTTTCTGTTTTATATTTGTAATTAATTTAGAATAATTTGTAGATTTTATTTTTCACTTTGACATTATGGACTTTTTTGTGTTGATCAGTGGCAAAAACTCCTAATTAAATCCATTTTGATTCCATGTTGTAACACAATAAAATGTGGAAAAGTCCAAGGGGGGTGAATACTTTTGAGAGCCACTGTATATACAAAATCAGCATGTCAAATAATTGTTTTTATTACCGTGTTTAAAATTAAATGGTATATATTTTTCCTTTAATAATAAGAATGACACGTTTAAATTGGTTGTTTCTGAGTATACTACAGAGCACTGTCCTTTAAAAATAAAAACAAACAAAAAAATATAGGGTTGAAAAGTCAAATCACACAGGCAGGCACCATGTCCAAGAAACGAGGCGTCACAAAGATCAGAAAAAAGACTACAAAACAGATAAACTTCTCGTTTTATCTACAGTTTGCAGGAAATAAAAACAAAGATGTTCAACGACAGTCTGAAGCATTTGTTTAGCAATGTTTAGTTTTAGAGAAAGTGAGTATTTATTATAACAGACTACTTGGGTACACTACATTGTATGAAAAAAAGTTTCAAGAAATAAAATATTTTTTGAAGATGCAAGCCCACTTTTTGTTTAAAAAAATAAATTAACAAGTACTGTAGGCTATGTATGTTTGTATATAGCGTTTACAGTAAGATACAATCTGTGTTGATTTACATGCTTGCTCGCTCAGCTACAAAACACAAATCTCATTCGCTGGCCTACAAAGCTACATGTAAATGCTGCATGCATACACAACCAAACAATTTACAGATACTCGTAGATTAGTATTTTCAGTGCATGATGTTGCGTCAGAGTGGGTCATAATATCATTCTGTGTATGAAAGTAACAGAATTGAAATATACGGAGGGGGATCTTAGGTTATTCTCTTGATTTCTGCTCAAACTCCCCCACTGACAAAAAATGCTTTTAGAAAGAGTCGTGAACTAACTGCTGGAAAAGTGTTATCTTTTCCTATCATTGAATGAATCATTTAGGCGCCAGCAGTATTTTGCAGTAACACTTTGACACTTTGGACAGAGAACAGTACCCCTCATAAAAACAGCTGACAGGGGTCGAAACCACGGACCAATTGAGAAAAATGGGCTGTCTCTGAATGAGAACAACCAATGAGAAACACCCCACGTGGACTCAGGCACAGTCCAAGATAACCAAACTAGCCAATCACAGGGTGGAAGTCAGGCCAACAAAACCAGCCGCGCGACTTTTAGAAACGCTTGAGTTTGCCCATGCTGGAGTTTGCCCATGCTTGAGTTTGCCCCATGAGAGAGCTTCCCATGAGCTCCCCACACTGGAAGTGTGCCCCACAGAAGGAACAGCGCTCCAGGCAAGAGAAAGAAGTGAGCTCCACCCACTAGAAGTGGCTTGGAGTTCGGAGGAACAAAATGGAAGCTAAACTGCTCTGAAGAAAGTTTCTGAATCATGGGAGAATAAGTGCTCGAATTCATGGAAGGCAAGGAAGAACCAATGTTCTGAAGAGTGGCTAAAATCAGCTTTGAAGAGAGCCGTAGCTCTTTGCCCTACGAGAGACTGAAACAGTAAACAGAAGCATAGCCAGCAGCTGGACCAAAGGTCATGTACTAACCGTACAGAAGAATTGCAAGTTGTAACACTGCCAACAACAACTATAATGCTGCAATACTTGGAGATTAACAAGCTGATCTCCATTTGAAAAGAACTATTTGTTTATTGCGAGCGTATGCAATACAATGCGTACAGCAAAGTACCGTCTTCATTGGAACTTCGGATCCAGAGAGCTGCAGTGTTCAATCGACACAGATTGACTTCTTCATATGGAAATCGATAAGTATTCAACATATCTAATATTAAATACTTTATGACTCGAGAAAGTAACTGTAGTAAATGCTATCAAGTTAGTAGATAAACTGTTCTAGGAATAGAATGTAA
The DNA here is from genome assembly GCF_902713425.1 of Acipenser ruthenus. Classification (NCBI taxonomy): domain Eukaryota; kingdom Metazoa; phylum Chordata; class Actinopteri; order Acipenseriformes; family Acipenseridae; genus Acipenser; species Acipenser ruthenus. The sequence continues at coordinate 24,588,458 of NC_081199.1, read as the reverse complement.
CTTCCTGTTTTAGAGTGTGTAAGAAATGAATTTTGTTTGTTGAAATGTGCAACTCAAAGGAGTTGCCTCGTAAATGCAGAGAATTTGATCATTGCCCCTTTTCTGAGTTAATTTGAATATATAATCAACTGAGGTTGATAACATATTATTAGTTTGGTATTAACACGGTCAAACTAATTTGCTACGTTAGGTACTGGAATGTTGGATTCCGTTCTAAATGGGAAGTTGAATGAATTCTCGTGCATAGTGACGTGATCGATTACAACAAGAAACGGGTATTGAAAATACTAATGCAAAGCACATTTTGTGTGATAAGCCATATCTCTAACCAACAGCCTTTCCTTTCTGTTATATTAGATTAGTTGTGCACCTCTTTTTGTTCTTAAATAAACTATTGTTTTATATTTCTGACATGTTGTGTGAATGTCTGTTATTGTCTAAGGTAATCCAAATTCCATATGATCCCGTTGAACTTATGGTATGTCTCAGTTATTGGGGGCATCTAGAGACTAATTTAAACAGGGCATCTAGAGACTAACTTATATTAAAATAAATTGTATACCTAATGCATTACAATGACATACTGCTTTTTTAAAGGAAATAAAGGAAGTGCCTAACCAAATGTGTTTTTACATCCATTTCCAAGATCTCACTGTCTTTTATTCAAATTCACAATTTTCATGATTTCTGTGACCTCTGTGACAAAATCGTAGACTTAATCATAAATCAAATTAAAAAAACAAAACAAATGAGGTAGCTGGTGTCTCTGAGTTAAGTTGAAACAAGTTGGCAGCTTATATACCATTTGTAAACATGGACACGTTTAATTGTGGCACCGTTACTCACACATGTACTCAAGGGTCCCAGTGCGGCATCCCAGCTGCTTAAAAAAAAGGGGGTTGAAGGTCTGGGAGCTGCCGAAGTCGATGATCTTCACCACGTTCATGTAGGTGACAATGATGTTGTCTGGCTTAATATCCAGGTGCAGGATGCGTCGGCCATGGAGGTACTCCAAACCCTGCAGGATCTGCACGATGTAACCCACCACGTCATCCTCAGAGTACCGGAACCTGACAGACCAGAGAAGGATTGCAGTAATACCAGCAGACACTTCAATTCTAAGAGACCACAAACTATGAGAATGTGAACCAGTGGTGGCTCGTCATAAGAGGCTATGGAGGCTAGGCCTACGTGTAATTTTGTCAAAGTAAAAAAAAAGCTTGCCTTACGTCATGCTTTCCAAGGTCTACTGTATTGCTATCGTAGCCTCAAAATGGGTGGGATTCTGTGTGTCTTCAACCTGCAACCACCCTCTGTCTGTCAAGTTTTAATGTATTTGTATTGGCTACAAGATGCAAGTTTGCGGCTAGGCTCTACCACTAATTAGATTTAATCTTGACGTATCTGTTGCCAGGCAGGTTATGGTTCACGTGTGGCTACTCGCTTATCTTTCGATTTCCATGCAGTACTTTGAAGATTTTTTTAATTCATACGCCATTTTCCTTGCTTTCAATTGAGGAAAAAATAAGAATAAAACAGGGAGGACCAAAACAAAATTGCTTTTTTAATTGCTCATGATACAAAAAAACTAAATGGTTGACTGCGTATTCTGTTTGTTTTTTCAAACTGGCTCTTCATCTTCCCAGTGGATTTCTGTGGGCTACAGCGATTTAAGAAATCTCCCACGGGCTGTAAAAATATTTTTTCTACAAATTATATCATTCAAGATTCATCAAATCAAGTATGTCCAAGATGTTTTTGTTATTTTCTGTGCCTTATATGCAGCTTATACTATATTACTGTACATTTCTTATTAAATTACGAAGTACCTTTTGAAACGTGCAACGCTTTATTGAGTATAATAAAAAAAAAAAAAAAAAAATATATATATATATATATATATATATATATATATATATAAAATAATAAATAAATAAATAAATAATCATATATATATATATATATATATATATATATATATATACATACATATACACACATACACACATACATACACACTGCTGTGCAAAAGTCTTTCTACATTTTTCTACTCTGATGCATTGGAGCATCAACAATTTACTCAAAGCCTCCACGAGTGTTTTCTACTATTATAACAACCTTGACTTGCATAAAGAAGGAAAAACATTGAGTGAAACACCTCTCATCACTCAATTTTCAAGGTGTGGTATCCAAAGCATAATCAACAAGTACAGAGAAATATCATCTGTATTTGACAAACCCAGGACTGGAAGACCCAAAAAGTTTGATTTTACAACAGAACTGGCAGAAGGCACAGGTGTCATTGTCCATCAAATCAACAGTACGAACGTCACTCTTGAAATCAGGATTTAAAGGATGTGTTGCTATAAGAATACCTCTGTTAAGAAAGGGGAACAAGACTAAAAGGCTAAAATATGCACAAGAACACAGAAATTGGACTATAGAACAATGGTCAAAGGTGCTTTGAACTGTTGATTTGATGGACAACGACACCTGTGCCTTCTGCCAGTTCTGTTGTCAATTCAACACTTGTCTTGTCTATTCCTTAAGGATATTATCTTCAAGTATTGCTCATCCATGTTAGACAGCTTTTTGATTCTTCCAGTCCTGGGTTTGTCAATTACAGATAATGTTTCTCTGTACCTGTTGATTATGCTTCGGATACCACACCTTGAAAATCAAGTGATGAGAGCTGTTTCACTCAATGTTTGTCCTTCTATATGCAAGTCAAGGTTGTTATAATAATATAAAACACTAGTGGAGGCTTTGAGTAAATTGTTGATGCTCATAATGCATCAGAACAGAAAAATGCAACATGGCTTTTGCACAGCAGTGTCCTTTTTTTTTTTTGCAAGAAGAGATGAGATTAATTTCATACCTGAAGTGATTTAAAATGATGCACTTGAATGATGGAGGAAACCAGCATGATAAAAATCATTTAGTTATTTTAATTAAAGTATTATGAGTTAATCACTATTACCCTAGATATGAAGGTGTTTTTTATTTTTAATATGCAGTCTCCAGCAATGGAGGCTCCTTAGAGGAGGCAAGGAAGGCAGAGCCTCCTCAACTCTCCCATTAAACACAGTGTTAGCAGTGGCAGATCGCGTGATCTGAGCACAGGTTTTAATTGGAGGAGACCAGAGTTTTGTTTGTTTTTTTTTTACCAGAGGAGGCTTTGCCGCCGATGACAAAGTCCTGTCTGTCTGAAACACAGCACTCCCACTAGTAGATCAAGTGATCGGAGCACAGGCTTTAATTGGAGGAGTGACCCACATCCTCCTGCCCGCTTCTAAAGCGCTGCTGTAAACAGTTGTATCATCTGCAGTTAATGTAGGAGTGAGGATTGAAATTGCTTTGTTTTGTTTTGCATCGCATCAGTGGTAAGAAACACACTATATGTTGTTATTGTTTTATTTTGGTGCTTGCCTTGTGAAGGGGTCAAATGTCAAATGCAGGATAATGCAGTTGATCGGCTGATTAAGACTCCATTTGCCACGCCAGATTATACTGAACAACTCAAGATAAAATCTGAAGGGAAGCCATAGCCAAAAATTGAAATTGCTTATAAGAGCAGGTCATTTCATTTGGCAGTAAAACATTACCTTTGAGATTACATATTTGAAGGGAAAATGTGAAACTAACTGTCACGCATACTAGAGTATAAAAAAAGAAATAAATGACGTTGTTGGTTGTTGTTATTGTAACTTAAGACGAGAGGCTACGTACTGTTTTTTTCCCCCACATTGTAAGCAAAGTTACCTCACTAATACAGTAACAGCCTTTCAGAATGTCAAAAAGGACTTTTACAACTGGAAAATCCTCAGCTAAAAGGCTTAGAAATTAAAAAAAAACTAGCTCTAAAGTTGCAAGTAAGTCAGTTAGTTCCCTGTTGTAGGTTTTTTTTTGTTTGTTTGTTTTACCTTAATGATTGATGACTAATACAGAGAAACAAAATACAATAATTTGTTTTGTTGGAGTTGAAAAAGAAAAAAAAAATACTTTTTTCTTTTTTACTTATAGAACCTGTTTTTAAAGTTAACAATACTTTTTTCAATACAATTGAATAAAAAATGACTCTTACTCCAATGCACAAGAACTCAGACCTACTGGAAAAAATAGAAGCCTGTACTAGATTTACACTTTTGTGTTGTTCGCTGCGCCTGCAGTGCACATAAATTCATTTAAATCAACCTAATTACATTTTTTAAAACGGTAAAAACTGAAATCACAAAATTCTGACATAGTGCCCTAACTTATTTATGAACCTGTTTTTGCTTTAATTCACTGTCAATGTTAATTTATGATGTTAAAGCTGTAATTCATGTTAGAAATCACATTAAAAATCCACATTTCTGTAATGCTAATAATACTGAATACTAAAAAAAAACAACTTTGTTTAAATGTTCAATATTATTCCAAATATTATCCCTTTACAAGAGATTATTGATGACCTTAGAATGCTATGGGTAAGGCAAAAAAAAAAAAAAAAATTAGATACATTGCACATTCTATGTGCCTCCCCTGACTCAGAGGTCACCAGCCGCCACTGGTCTCCAGCTACCATGCTTAACTGTATTACAAAATCAGAACGTTAAATACATTACATATGATATTATTACAAGTGTTTCCTGCATAATGCTGTTAAAAAAACAAAACACCTTTGGCGTAGATTTTGTATTGCTTCCCTGACCTGAAAACTGAGCTTTGAGATGACAGCAGTAGCAGAAGCTCCCAGCCTGCCTCACCTGTCTATGAGGCTATAGAGCAGCTCCTTGCCGGCGCAGGACTCTGAGATGAGGACCAGGTAGCGTGGGGTGACGTAGGCCTCATGCAGAGCCATGACCTTGTCGTGGTGGAGGGACTTGAGGATCTCGTACTCCTGTAGCACAGCCTGCTTGCTCTCTGGCTCGTAGGGGATGATTTTAGCCACAAACTGCTTGCCAGTGGCGTTCTCTTTGCACTCTCTGATCACGCCAAACCTCCCCCTGACGTGAACAATAAAATTAGTAATAATTTATCAATATTATTATAAGTCTACTGGAAGAACCAGGATACTGAAGACTGTACAGTTTGTATTCATCTGAAACCTCAATTGTTTCTATTATTGTGTTAACAGTGAAATATATAAGTCATATTAAAACAGAATGGAGAATGGATCATCTGTTCACTTGTCAGTTATTATAAGATAGAGGGCAAACCTATCTCCAATAGTGTTAAGGTTTTTGACTTGCAGGTAAGCAAGTATTCTAATATTTTAAATCCTAACAAAGGAACACTGACACTGTTAAGAAATAATCTCTGACTGGCTGTACGCTACACAAGCCATCCAATCAGTTCTCATAGAGCCTTAAAAAAAAAAAAAACAGTATCATTAAGGGAAAACTTAATAAACTAATGTAATAATTAGTTTATTAAAAAGCTGACTAAATAACTGCGGACACTGCTTCAGTCTTCCAAACTATAAATCTTAAATGGAATACCCAAAAGCAGCTATATTGTGGAGCTCAATGAGCCATATATGGCTCAAGAGACATCAGTTGGACATTCATGCTATACATAAAAAATAAGGGTGTGCAGGATTTAGTGGCCGGTGACAAACCATGCGATTAAACAACTTCCACTTTTGATGTGACAAAGTACACGTCTGTTTTTTACATACGCACACTGGAGAACACCCTTCCCCTGGTACCATATACATAGTTTTCAGACAGCATGCTTGTATCCTTGCTGCTTACCTGGCTCTCTCATCCATAAAGGTGTAGGGTTTTTGTGGCACGCCTTGGCGTAACGCGGTAGTGCCACTCTCCAGCGATTTGGCAGATGGTGTCACTCTTCCTGTGGGGGTCAAACGTGTCGGAGTGGAGACCCCCTCTCCCACCGGGCTCAGGCTTGTCACCAGCATCACAGACGGGGTGAGAAATGACACCGGTGAAGGGGTGACTCGAGTCTGGGTCATTTGCGCATACATGGGCACTGAAGAGATTGGTTTGCCAATGACAAGGGGTGAGGGGACCAAAGGAGGTGGGGAGACGGGAGTGACCAGGTTGGCTGGCGTGGGTGGTTTGGGAAAGATAGCAGGTCGAGGAGCTTGGGATCTGGGTAGGGTTTCATTTCCTGTGGGTGAACGAAAGGGACAGGCGACAGAAGATGGTGTAGTGATGATGGTCTTGGTAGTGGTGGGGGTTGGGGTGGTAGAGGGGGTGATTTGGAGCATTGCTGGTTTGGATAGCAATGTGGAATTTTGTTGTGTTTTGGAAGAAGGGGCTTGAAATGGTGGTATTGTTACATATGTGGTCACGACTGGAGGAGGGGTGGAGGGGATTGCTTTAGGAGCAGCAGGAGGTATTGCTATGGATGTGGTCACGACTGGAGGAGGGGTGGAGTGGATTGCTTTAGGAGCAGCAGGAGGTATTGCTATGGATTTGGTCACAACTGGAGGAGGGGTGGAGGGGATGGCTTTAGGAGCAGCAGGAGGTATTGCTATGGATGTGGTCACAACTGGAGGAGGGGTGGAGGGGATGGCTTTAGGAGCAGCAGGAGGAGGAGCTTTGGAGGTTTCTGCAAAGCAAGTCAAGCAATTTGTTTAGTTGAGAAATTGGCTGGACTCAGTTCCTTTAGGCTCTGTTACATCCCTATAGTATTCTGTTCTCAAAGTAGAGGTTGCAAAACAACCACACAAATCAAAAGTATACCTTGATATTTTTGTATAATGATTTATAGGCCTGAAACTCAGTCAAGCAAAGTAGTTACAAGAATGGATGTGCATCAATAATTTCTGCTCAGTCATGTGGGTCAATAATTTGTGCTTGCTAATTAAGAGACATAATTACAATACAGAGTTTTGCAGCAGATCTTTGGTAGAGTGATATTAAACTCATACTGTTTTACAAAGAAAAAATTGTTCCTGTTTATAATGTAGCATGGCATTAAACAATCTAATAAACCATGGTAAGCTGTGGTAAATGCATAGCATAGCCATGAGAAAACCATGGGGAAACAGCTAAATGACAGCTAAATGTGCATATTTACAGTGCAAAAGGGCAGTTAAAACCAATGGAAAACCATGTATATTTTAATGTACACAGGGTTGTAAAGAGGACAGCGTAGTACAAAGAAATAGGAGTGAAATTGAAAGGGTATATACAGTAAAACTCAATTTGTTGCTAGAACTCAAAAGTTGGCTACCCACAAAGTAATACATTTAACAAATGTCTTTTTAAATTATTATTAAACAGCCCATGGGACTTCAGAGTCAGAATATGGGGAAATCTGCAATTTCTTCTTATTGCTGTTCTTACAATGCTGTAGACAGCAAAAGGGAAGGTACCTGGCGATTCGAGGGTCACTCTCTCTGAAGAGTTGCTGTAGGATCCCTGTCCTGCCTTGTTGACGCATGCCACTCGGAACTTATAGGTGCCGTCCATCGGTAAATCTGTGACATTGTAGTAACAGTCTGCCACTCCTGTAGCCACTATGAGCCAGTTGGAGTCGCCTTGGCAAAAAAAAAAAAAAAAAAAATCATTAGTTAAAGCTGGATACTGTATTTATGTTTGTGACTTGAAAGTACAGGCAGTCGCATGCTTAACATTTTATACTACACATGTAGATGTTTCAATGGCCAGCTTGTAGCAGTGATTTCACAATAACAGAATTCAGAGTCGGTGACAGAAACAGCAAGTTTAATCCATAAAAAAAAACAGATGACTTAATTAAAACCTAGCATCATAAGTACATGGTTAATTACGCGTGGTATAAACAGAAACATTGTTCATAGTGGGTAACTCAAAAATAATCAATTTGTGAGTACTTTGTCTTTTAGTGTTTATGTCTTCGCTCACTCAATATTTTTGTATTTCTCATTTAGAACCATTATCCTCTCTATAAATCATCAGGTAGCCTACAGTTAAACTAATTCTATTGTCATTTCCATCTCATAGAAGCCATCTGATACAAACTATGGGAAATTAAGCAATTTCAGATAATTGTATCAAATAAATATGCGGGTCTACAACATATGATATATATCCAAGAAGCAGGCCCTCTGAGTGAGTTAAAATGTTCTCCAGTAGCATAATCAGCAAATAAAAAAGGGAAGTTTGAAACATTCTAGTTGGCAGTTACCCTCTGTTTTCCTCTCCAGTGAATAGGTACATGGTGCTTGGGTATCGGATGGCTTCCACAACACCAGGGCTGTGTTCTTGTACCTCTGGGGTATCTCAGGTGTTCCTGGGCGACCTGGGACTTCTGGGAAAAATAATACAGATAAAACAATTTTAGAATACAGAGTACTGACTCGTAAAGATTCTTTAGACACACTTGTGGGTCCACTCACTAGCCAGGGAGAGAGTGCAAGAGCTGGTGACAGATGCCAGTGGATTGGTAGCCACGCACTCATACAGCCCAGCGTCCTTTTTGTATGTCTTCAGGATCATGAGGAGCTGCCGTCCATCAGCGCACGAGACAATGTTTATCCTCGAGTCAATCTCCACCTGCTTCTTGTCTGGAAACAAAACAAAGAGATGCTCAGCAGTGAGCAACAGCTCCAAGAAACCAAGAATAATGTCTCATTGTTTGTCACATTATAAAGCTTTTAATGAGGATTATCTCAGCCTTCTTCTCCTCATTCCTTTTATTTTTGTATACTTACTCACTTACTAATATTAATATAGAGCAGCACAGTATATTCCTGTATGAATCTCTGATACATCCATCAGATAAATAACTTTAGTCCTTATTTCACATGCTGAATTCCTTGAAATACCACCCTTTTATATGCTCACACTGCAGACTTATATAGGTCTTGGAAAGATACTGCAGCAGCGATCTAGCAGCCTGAAGAAATTATCAGCAAACCACTTGTTTCCTATTCAGGGTTCTCCCTAGGAATTCTATATAGCTGGGTGGCACAGCATTATAGCCAGGAGCACTTAACAGAAAAATACAATCACCTTACCATAAATGTATAATAAGGCAAAGAATTTGAATTAATAATAAGACATTTAATAATTAATAATAATCCACCCTAATTTGTACCCAGGCTAGACTGCTCCATTTACCCCCTGATCCTTTGCAATCTTTTTTGTGTTTCTGGCAGAATTTGCACATCATATCACCCAATTCCTTGCTGTAAAAAAACATTTCCATTTTCTTCCCTCACATAACACCATACCCACTCATTTTCTACCATTTATTTTTCTTTTTCATCATCCATTTTGGTTTGGCAATTTCCACATTCATTGTCAATATTTTTGCTTCGAAAATAAATTATTTTTTTAGCAGCCATTTTAATGTTTCAGCCACTCGAAGTGCTTAAAACGGAAAACCCACCCCTTCAGCTCTCTGATTGGTTAAATATAGTGTCAAGACATAACACAGCAACACAGCTGTCAAGTTGTTTCCATTTTCTTTTTTTTTCACCCAGCGCATGCAAGTGATCTAGTCTGCTAGCAGCGCAATCAATCCTTATCATTAAAGGCACAGTAGCATTTGCAAGACTGGCGGACTCAGGGTTTTTCAGCAGGACAGCCACTTACCCTAGCGGCCCGCCCAGCTGAAGAGGCCTGGGGATAACCATGCTGTAACTGTGGCCCCTTGGCTTTCAGTATCAAAGTGAGGTGGCAGTTACTGGGAGACATTACCTTTCATCCATACGATGTTAGGGTTAGGGCTGCCAGCCGGTAGACAGCACATTGTGATGGGATCTCCCTCCAGCAACACATGGTCACGCAGCTTGATGTGGAACACAGGAGGGAAGTCTAGAAGGGTGGAGGAAGAATTGTGTGTGTGTGAGAGAGAGGGAAGGAGGGACACAAGTTATAGCCATATAACAATATATGCCCATGTATTTTTCAGAATAAACTTGTTACTTCAAATTGGTGCGGTTCTGGTGGTTCAATTTGGCCCTACTAGAAAGTGTAATGTCAGGAGTTTCTAATATATTGGCCATTCCTGTGTTATTAACACAAAAAAAATGTGACCAGGTAGGTACCTGATGTAAGGCGAGAATACCGTCTTTTTTCCAAGATGCCGTTCTCTTTGGTTATGGCAGAAGGGATGTTGGGTTGGGACACACCTTTATCCCTCTTGCCTCTGGATAGACCCCATCGGTCCCACCTGGATCTGCGCTCACTCTCGGACGAGGCTGGGAAGAAACAGATCATCACCATCAGTTTATTTACTCTTTGTTATAATAAGGCTAGAATAGAAGGAGCAATCTCATTGGCTAACATGAGTTTCAACCTGTGCAGATATACCAGCACAGGTAATTCTTTACGCTTTGTATAGCAGTCCTTATGTTAAGAGAGAAAATAAAAAAAATTCAGATTGTGAGATGCATTAGCAGAAAGGAGCATCCATAACTTCCTTACTTTTGACGGCTGTCTCTGACTGGATACTGGATTCCGACTGCAGGGACTCTGAGGAGGGTGCAGAAGAAATTTGGCTAGCAAGCTGGTTTTGTGGGAGCCCCATCCTTTTGAGATTGGTTCCCTCAGAGTTGGACCTATGGAGCAAAGACAGCAAGGGTGCCCTCTTCTCCAACTTGGCCTCCTTAGCCTCTGCCTTCCTCTCCTCAGAGTGACTGCGGATCCTCATGGAAATCCCAGCCACCGTGGACTCAATCTTCTTGCGCATTGCCAGGACAGGAGACTCATTTGGCTTCTTGGCTTCTCTGATCTCTGGCTCTTGTTTCAGAGCCCCAGGTTCCATCCTCACCATCTCCACCTCCTTTTCCTTCTTCTCCTTGGTGCTGCTACGACCTAGTGTCCATGAAAGCCTTCTCCTTGGAGCTGGACTTTCCTCTTGAGGTTTCACTTCCTTCCTCTCTGCTGAGGGGGTCCTCTTCAAACGCAGAGAGAGCCTCCTCATGAAGCTAGTATCCTTCTCTGTTTCCCTTAGGTCCTGCACCGATCTGGCCCTCTCTTCCATCTTCATGGGTTCCTCAGGCTTGACAATCTCCAACGGAGCTCCTATGGGCCCTGGGCGATAGATTTCCTCCCCTGATGTGGGAGGAAGAACAAGAGACTTCTCTTCAGACTTGGACCTGGTGAGGAGCCTGAGCCCACGAGTAAGGGAGGACTCCCGCTTTTTGAATTTCGCCTCAAAGACTTCCTCAGATGCTATGTCCTCGATGACAGGGGGTGGTTTTTTATCTGGGGTTGGCTGCCGTAAACTTTTAGGTGGACTGGGTTTTTTGTCAGGTTGTTCAGTAGATGCTACTCGGGCAAAAACAGCAGGGTGAGCTGTTGCGCTGGACTCTGGCTTGGTTTTGGGGGCCTCTTGGGTTGGAACAACAATGCTTTGCATGGTATCAGAATAGGCAGAGGACCGGGGGCCAGGCAGTGAAAATGAAACATGAGTGGTTGGTGAGGGTGAAGCTCGTGCAGAGACGCCATATTGTGGAGCTTTTGCTGGCATGGATAAAGGTGTCACTGTGTCGGAGCTTATGATTATTATCTCTGGTGGTTTCTTTAGTGTCAGCGATTTCACTTTTTTTGGCTCTGCTTTAACTGAAACAGCTTCCTGTTCTTTCTTCTCTTCCACTGTCTTGGTGGCTTCCGGTTTAAGTAGAGGTTTCCCTTCAACCACCTTTTCAGGTTCTGTAACCACAGCAACTTTCTCTGACACATCTTTTTCCTCATCTGTGTAACCTGCCACTTTCTCAGTCTTGCCAACCTTCTCTTCTGCTGACATACTCACTGGTTTTGCCGTACCTACTTTCACTTCCTCAGGCTTGCTTACATTCTCTGTTGCGTTTGCTTTATCCTTAAAGGACTCATCTGCTTTCTTCAATTTGCTTACCTTCTCTGTCCCACCAGACAGTCCCACTTCCTGTTTTTCAAAATCTGGGGTAGGAGGTTTTGAAGAGATTTCCCTGGGGGTGGCTGGCCGGGACTCCAGCTTTGTCTGTTCAGTGAGTGCTGACATCGATATGCATTCCTGTAGTCTACGTCCCTCTATCTGAGCCAATGGGATCTCTAAGGGAGCGCCAGAGCGCCGATGGAGAGGGATGGGTTCACTGTCCCCCTGGCTAAAGGAGGCATACTTGCGTAGTACCTTGGTGTCTGAACACTCTTCTTTGGGGGTGTCACTAGAAGCTGCCCTTGCGAGTGGAGGGTTTGGGCCTAATCGGGGTGGGCGGGTGTAGCGCTCCAGAGAGGCGGTGCGTTTTTTGGGATCCTCCCCTGCAATGCCAAGGGTCTCCAGCAGTGGGCCTCGTAGGCCACTCATTTTGCTGTCCACAGATCCTCCCCTCAGTAGTCTCTGTCTCATCAGTTGTAGTTTCAGGGCATAATCTTCCTGGCTCAACTTACAACGTTCATCTAGAGCTCCTGGGCTTGGACTCCTCCTAGGGAGCTCCATCGAAACAGCTTTTTTTAGGCCTATCTTTGGCTCCCCCATTTGGCCCTCTGCAGCCCCCTCTTCTGGGGTAATATGGAGTAGCAGGGCACTGTCAGCAGAGCTCCCCCTCCTCAATTCCCCTCTCTTTGAGCCTCCACCTGCTTTATCTGACTCCACACTTGAACCCTTTTGGAGGGCTCTCTTTGGCTTCTCTGGCCTCTTTCGTGCCTCTGTGCTTTCTTCATCTGAAGATAGGTTATCATCTTCTTGTGTTGATCTCTTTCTGGACCTGCTTCTCCCCGTCAATTCTCCACTCTCTTTCCCAGAGGGGGTTGGTTCACACTCCATAGGCACTGCCCTCTCTGCTTCAAGCCCCACCCCTTCCAGTGTTCCATTAGGCCTTCCCACCATCTCATCATCAGTTGGAATCTCATTGAGAGACATTCTGGAGCCAGAAAACTCCATGGTCAGAGGCATGGGGATGAATGGAAGCTCATCAATGTCTTCAGAGTCTGAGGAAGATGAGGGCGGAGGGGAACCTTCCTTAAGGTGCCTGGGGACAGTGATGGAAATGTGGCTGGAAGAATCATCCAAGAGCTCAGGAATGGACCTCATCGCCATCTTGGATTTGTAGTTAATAAGCGAGCGCTAAAACATACATCAGAAGCAACAGTTATTAAAATAGTAAAGGTAGACAGGATAAACAAGTCTTTGTTGTTCATGGCAATGACCAACTAGTTTGTTTTACAGAAATCATTTCTAAAAAAACAAATAACAAATACATGAAACAGAAATGTGGGGTACAGCATGCCTTCAAGAAACCTGGTGAAAGGAAAGATAGTGTAAGATGGAAAATACATTATGTGCCATTGTGTTTAAGTAAATGTGCATATCGTACTGTAGTGCATTAAAAGACAAAACTTTATATGGAAAGTCTTTATCAATGTGTGTATGTACAGTATGTATACATGTATGTTATAGTTCTACTATAAGTGCCACTGCAGTCCACAACAGGTAAATGGCTGAAGTTCATTGTGGAAAGATGAACCTTGTACATTTCTTACTTTAAATAAATATATATATTTATATTTCCAAAGTTCCTTACCTGCCACTTTCTGCGAGACAGGAACAGTTTCAGGGGTTCTGTGCTGATACTCTTGCCCTTTGCCAAAGTCTAGAAGACAAATATATACTTTATTATTTTATGCTTGCTATTATTCTGGGTGGTTGTATTTGAAATGCATTGAATGCTGTGTTTTTTATTTATTGACAAGTGCTTTAAGCTGATATCAGGAGCTGCTCTTTAGCTCTAGTTCCTTTCATAAATAAACAACCTAAGCTAGACCAGCCAGCATTTCTTTATAGAAGTAAAAGCTAGTGCCATCTAATGCTTTTGCCACTTTGCAAAGAAGTCCATTTAGTTTGCTGGTAACACAATGAAGTGCACTAGAATGTTCTAGAGCTGCTTAATTAATATAAAGGAACTTTATACCTACATTACTTATGTCTATGGCAGGCTATCAGAACTAAAAAAGAAGGTCCTGGGGTGCGTTCAATAGGCAGAGCGCTCCAGCGCGTTACGTGGCGCTTTCTATTGAACGACCCGCACACCGAGAGCGCTTCGCAATGTTAGCTAACATTCTGAGGAGCTTACTTGGTGGGTGTTACAAAATGGCGGAAGTACAAATACCAGTGCGGCGACCGTGGTGCAATTTCCCCACATATTGGACTTTTTGATCAACATATCTGTGTGCATTCTTTTTTGTAAAAAAAAATATGATCATTTGTTTCAATTAACAGCGTAATTATTTGACTATTTTTCCTTTTAAACGAAGTGAATCTGCAGCATTGCGTGCAACATTCGAAACTCTCAGCTTGGTGGTGTTGTTTGTTTGGTCGGCCTTGAATTAAGGAATATATTCTTAACTGCATTTAAAAAGAAAAATAAAGGATGAGTAGTGCTGTGTTAAAGGCAAACTATATGTAACGCGGTTGCTATTTCTGCGAGATTAGGCTTCACAGTGTACACTGAAAACTTTAAACCTTTTTTTCGTGGCAGAAAGGGGACGTTAGAATAAGAGAGCTTTACTAAAATTAGGTACTTTTGCAATGTTACATTACTATCAAACCAAGAGCACATTAAAAACAAAATTATATAAGTACTATAAGACTTAAATCATATTGGAGAGAAAAAAACAGTACATTGTAAGACTTTGCAGAGGAACAGAAAAGGCAAAACAAAGATACTAACTGCTAAAGTCATTCACAGATGTATTTAAAGAATAGTTGAAGAAATAATTTCTTTGGAAAGTTTTTATTTATTTGATTTGTTGTATAAATATGTTTCTGGGTTGAATAATTGTTGAAAAAATAAATTGTTCTATTTTTTTTTTATTTTGCTGTACAACAACATACAATAGAAATCTCTTAATTGCAAGTGTAAACTGTACTGTAGCCACCTGTAAATAAAGCATGTAATATGCAACAATCACAGTATTTTTCAGTAGTTTTCAATCCGTACAGGACTCTTGCATGTGTTTGAATTCACTGCCGCTAAAGCCATGGTGTTGGCTCTCGATGCAAGTGCAAAAGAGCCATTAAACAGCGGATTTTCTACACAATATATCATAAATTCATCCAAATACAGTGCTAGTGCTGTATTTTCCGCCATCTTATTATTATTATTTATGTCTTAGCAGACGCCCTTATCCAGGGCGACTTACAATTGTTACATACAACTACATTATTTTTTTACACATTATTTTTACATACAATTACCCATTTATACAGTTGGGTTTTTACTGGAGCAATCTAGGTAATGTACCTTGCTCAAGGATACAGCAGCAGTGTCCCCCACCTGGGACTGAACCCACAACCCTCCGGTCAAGAGTTCAGAGCCTTAACCACTACTCCACACTGCTGCCATCTTGAAAGTTCTCTCTCCATAACACAACATTCAGTAAGTGCTAACTTATGTTACGTAGCTCCACGGCAGAGCGCTCTGCCTATTGAACACAGCCCTGGACTCCATGACAAAGCACTTTAATACTAAAGAAAAATATTACAACAACCGTATAACAAGGCACTGTACTAGGGTGATAAGGTCAAATAAAATATATGCAAGTTTTAAGTTATGCACACAGAAATCACTTTACACAGAATCAATGAGCACTTCCCCTCACTGCTCTGTGAACACACACCAAGGCCTGAATATCCATTACAGTTTATCGAGGATACCTCTCTGTCTGATCTGGGCTAGGTTAAGACAATTAACAATGCTATTTTATACCTGTGCAGGATTTAAACTCAAGGCTTCCAGAGAAGAAGCGTATTAGAAGCTAATGAAATAGCCTGCTGCAGCACCTAGACACCTCCACTGTGATTTCTAGTTAACTGGGACTACATTGAGTTGTATTGTTAAATGAACACAGTGGCTGTAATGCTGAGCTGTGTTATATTAAACATGTAGGATTACTGTTAGAAAATGATACAAAATGTGGGAATCGAAACCAGCTACATTAAAAAAGAGAACACAGTACCTCAGTATGGAGTTTTAGTTGATTCTTCACATTTTAAGAATAAAATTGGTGGGGCTTGTTTTATGATTCACGGAATTAACAAAGTGGAGAAATAAACCTGTGCTAGTTTTCTTTGATTTACCTTAAACCAAGGGTGACGAAGACATTCATTCGCATCTGGTCTCCTGCAGACATGAAAATCACAGTTATAAGAATCTATTTTTGACCTGGAAACAGTGCCTTTTTTAATAGCTTGCTTTACTAAAAAAAATTGCATTGTGACCCATTTTCAATGTTTTATATTGCAATCATATGGAACGTTGTGTGTTAACTTTGATTTAGTAGCTATGCATCTTTAAAATAATGAATGTACCATCTTCTATAATTTCACCACCCTTCCTTTAAGAACTTGTTCAAACTAAATGCCATACTAGTTCAGCTCCAACACTAGTTTACAAGACCCAGCTAAAAATCTTCCTTCTGAAGGCACTGCCTTTAGGGCTAAACAACCGTTAAGAAAAATCATGTCAACTACATTACATCCAACCCCTACAATATGTTAAATCAAACTATTAGAACATATTTATGTAACTTACAAAGAAAAGCCTTCTCCAACAATGACAGTGGAGAACAAGATCTCTAGAAATAAACTTACAGTCTGTCAGCGACCAGGACCTTAATGACAAATCCCCTGGCTTCACGGCTGAGATCAGCAAACATCTTCTCCTCGAACGCCACATTGTAGTTCCTGATATTCAACACGGTGGTCCTGTCATTTTCCCCCACGAATGGAGAAACCCCAGTCAGGCTGTCAGGGGGTGGGCAGAGAGAATGATATAAGACAAGTTCACTTTCTATCTTTCTCACTCATAATGGATTCTTCACAGTGAGGAGATATTTCCCCAGTCTTTAGCTGGCAAGTGTATTGATCTTTCTATAAGACTCATCAATCCAAGTGAAGATTTTGTCTGCTCTCTTTAAAGCTTTCTTCCAAACTGTTTTTGACATTCCCAGGCTCTCTGATCTAACAATGCCTCAATGTTTTCTTTGAAATATACTTAAAAAGACATAAAACTAACAAAATAATTTCAGTAAATCTTACCTAGTTTTCCTATATTAAAGACGCACATATTATATGGCAAACCTGTATTTGATATTTTTATGTTATATTTTGTAGGAATTATTCAATAAAAATTACCCAATTGTTTTATAATTCTTTTTATGGATTTATTTTAATAAAAAAAGAAAAATAGGAAATATTTGTATACCGGTTACAAAGTGATTTACCAGGGATTACAGACTGGTTTTTGGCATCAGTCTATAATTTCTGGTAATTCTCAGTGGAGGGTATTATTGTGGTTATATGTCATGATTTATTGTTATTTTTAATATTTTTTTTTATTCTTTTGTGGGTGAAAGTAATTCTTTAAAAAAAGTGTACTTTGTAGGACTATTACTTCCAATTTTTAATGACGAGGCCTCAGGATGGTTATGAAGGAAAACAGTTTTTTAGCCAATGAGTTTGTGAGTTTTCCGGCCTATGACATATTGTACAGATGATGTGTGTGCAGTGAAAAACAGTTCAATGCATTGTGTTATTGCAACTGCATGTATTCATCTCTAAACTAAACTTTTTTAATAACAGATGGTTACAACAAACCTATTTTCTGCTCCTTATAAGTTCTTTATAAAAAGAGTAGACTGCACCTCATGTCACAATAGCTTAGATATTTACAACAGACACAGCCCAGTTAGTAGCAAATATCTCCATATATTGACAATAGACTTACCATAGGTATGTTATAACTCCAACAGGCCTGGAGGGAAGAGAATTGAGAAACAAATCTGAGATTGTCTTATTTAGTGTCAACTAAAAACAAAATAAAAAACTAGGGGTAGATGCAATGAAACAATACAAGAGTTGGAAAACAATGATGCAATACAATATGGTCACTAACATAGATATCGAAGGAATACCTATGGCTGACTTTAACAAGTTAAATGTTTCATAAGGAAAACAAGGACAAAATAAAAGCTAGGTAGTTTGGTACCAGATGTCAGTAGCCTTGGAGATTGGGGTTTGGTTTACAATCTCTGGGGCGATGAATTCCGGAGTTCCATATCTGCAGTACTGTGCCTCATCAGGAGTAAACTCAACTGTATTCCCAAAATCACACAGCCGGATCTGCTCATTGCTGGAGTCTGCCATCAGGATGTTTTCAGGCTATGGAAACATAAACAAGCATTTAGTATGTTAGCTAGTAATACTGTACTAACATTGTCCCATAGATATGCAGGTAATAAACATCATAGCTGTTCAGAAACTAGATAATACAAGTTAAACCATGAGCATACTATTCATACTGAATATGTTCATGTTTTTATCTGTCACCTGGACTAATATAAAAAGGTTTTGACTGTTTCTTTTAAAAAGTTTACTGTGGTATGGTAAAAAGCATAGCACGAGTATTGGAGAAGCAGATGGACTCTGTCAGTCCCGATAAGGATTGTGGATCGCTGGCAGAAATCTCCCCACACTCAATGAGTGTCCAGATCACTTGGTTGTAGTCTATATTTGTTTGCCTACCTTAATATCCAGGTGTAGAATATTATTCAGATGTAGATAGCTGATTCCCTCAAGGAGCTGTCTCATGTATGATCGGATCTGGAAGAATACCATTTGTGGTTAGAGGTTACATATGTTCTGTACGTGTGTGTTCTTTACGGTTCTGAAGTTTCATGGTCCTTGAAGTCTGCAGCCATACCACCTCGGAAGGTGTTCTCTGTTGATTTCAGAAGTTAAGCAAGGTTGGGCTTGGCCAGTACTTGGATGATGGTCCTCCAAGGAAAATCAGACACTCTTTCTACTACGCCAGCGTTCAACCAGTGCTGCAGCAAGGTGCTAAAGGGGCACTTTGCTGTCTTTCAAATGAAGACATTGAAGTCCCTGAACCACACCACAAAGATGTATTTAACAATCTACAGAACATCTACAGCAACAAGAAACTCCCTAAAACAGCATTCAAAGTGCTCATTCCTGCCGCTAAACTGGTTATTACTTGTTTTATACTGTTAATATTGTTGTATTCCTCTCAGAAAATTGTTCTTGGCACTTTTTTGAAGAAGAGCAAGGTTTGTAAGCCCCGAGTCCTGCCTAAAACAGGTCAATACAATGCTGCCCTTCTTTGATTACAGTAATACAGTATGAGTCTCAAGTTGCTCTCCGTTGTTCCCCAGTAAATAAGAACCTGGTTTCAGTCAGTCTTGGACAAATACTCCAATTCAAGTGCCCTTACCTCAGACTCCAATACTGAAGATTTCTTGGTGGCTCTCTCCAGAAGTTCCTCCTGACAGCTATACATCATCGTTAAGAAAGATTTCACTGAAACAAAACACCCTCAACACACACTAGTAACAAAATGAACATTCTAATTTCTCACATATCTTAAACCTCACACATTGGCTGCGCTACTGAATTGCAGCAAGGTTGTTCATCTGTAGATACAGAAGGGCAGGGAAGTGTATTCTGTGTGAGAATGCATGAGTGTGTGTGTTTTTTTTGTAAGCTGTATCAGGGCGAGGTACCCTGTACATTGATTTTTTTATTTTATTTTAGAATGGGGTCCCCCTCCGCCCCTGTGTTATTTTGTAATTTGTGTTTTATGGTTTATTATTGTATTTATATTTGTCGGCGAAGCGCTGTATGTTTTGTTGTTTATTTGTATTTATGTAAATATGATGGCGAGAGCCATGGGCCGTGTTTTGTTATTGTTTTGTTTATTTTTAAAACGTGTTCTGGCAGAGGCGAGATTGGTGCTCATCCTCTGCCAGGAATAATTAAAAAAAACATTCTGCAGAAGGTGGCCATCTCCCGAATTAAGTGATTCATTTCTTGGTCACCTGCATATAAACCTGCAGCACTCTCAGTTACGGGTGAGCGGAGAGAGCGAGTGAGGAGCGAGAGAAAACGAAACTAAACGAAAAAGAAAATCCAGGATCAGTGAAGGCTACTGCCCAGCCTGACCTGGATAATTTATTATTATTTTTGTATTTGAGATTTGTTTTGTTTACCTTTTTTATTTCGCTCTGTGAGCACTGTATTTTCTGTATGAACTTTTTATTTTATTTTTGTTATTTAAATAAAACGGCGCTGCCACGTCTTTTGTTTTGAACTGAAGTACTTGGTGTCAGTGTGTTTACGTTCCTGCTTCTGCCCTGACGTCACCGCACAGCCACCCTGTCACATAAGCGTATTGATAATATACTCTGGTCTACCCTAGAAGCGTATTTATAATATACTCTGGTCTCCTCTAGATATATTTACTGTATGTAAATGGTCATGCCTCCACTATATCCCAGTAACCAGGATATTCATTGCCAACAGGGTTTAATAATACATGACTGCAGTCCTGGAGCATTAATTCATGTGTACCAATACTTGCTGGAGGATAAAGTGGTATAAGAACAGAAGATGTGTGGTAAACTGACCATTTACTGAGTAAACTTTAATAAGGATCTATTAATTTCTGCCTCTAGTTCAAAAGGACACAGCTCTGTGATGATGATCACTCCGTTCTTCTTCTCGAAGGCGTCGTGGAAGTACAGGATCCTCTCGTGGTCCAGCTGGGACAGGATGTTCAGCTCCCTGAGGGCTGAGGCCTTGCTCTTCGCTCGCCGCGAGATGAACTTTGCTGCATACTCTATCTTCCCACTCTTCTCAGTCACACGCTTCACATATGAGAAGGCACCCCTGAAAACAAGTCACCGGGTGAAAAGGCAGCAAGAGGGTTTTGTATCATGTCAGAAGTTATAGACAAATTATCCATTGCATTTTATGAGTAAAAAATGGCATCCCTTAAACAAGGTCATCATGCAACAAAGGTAACACACTATCTCCTAGCCTCATATGAGGCTATCATGCATTTGCGTCTTCCATGTGTCCCCATATAAAGACCAGAAGAGAGTTTTTGTATCCATCCTCATATAAGGTCGCCATGCATGAAAGGGTTAAACATGCAGACTCCCACTGCATCATACTTATTTAGCCCTATTTAACTGAATTCATCCAGCAGTTGTTTTTCATACAGGCATTGGCATGTAGAGTAAAAATGTATGATGCTGTACAATGGGCAAAATGTAACCAAAACACAATCTGCAACATTTTTGTGAAAAACTAACAAAACTAGTAAAAAGTAAACCTGAATAAAAAAATTAGGACTCAGATGTCTGCTTGTTTGTTACAATAATAAGTGTTCGATTTACCTTTTCACCAAAAGTTGCGCAAACGGGATTGGTTTAAAAATACCTTGATAAATCTGTACCAGATGTTTAAGCAGATACAGCTACACCATGACTTGAACATCAAGGTGGAACTTGAATGCTCATTATCCCACACAGTTTGAAGAGCGGAGAGCCAGGGAATTAAAATATATGCTTACTTATTCAGTCCACATTCTCAGGACTATGACATTTCACTGTAATAAAACTTTAAAGTGTGTCTCAAGACAAACAGTGTTTCTACCTGAGAGTTAAAATGGAGGAATGGTAATCTACAGAGCAAGAAGCAGACAGGGTAACAGTATAACTAAATAGACAATTTTCAATAACACTGGCAATAGAACTTGTGATATTGTCCTTGAGGAAAAAATACAGTTTTAAGTTTTAAGTTTTAAACAAAGCTGATTGCTAGCAGTATAGCTGTGGTATGTTGTGATGCATTTTTAATGTAAATATTTTAGTTTATAGATTTAGACTCCTTATCCCAGGACAATGTAAATGACATTCTCACATTGTTTTCCTTAGCCAAAACAATGTGATAATTGGTCGTTGGTGTAAAAAAGGCATCACACTTAATTTTTTTTACTCTGGTCAAAAAATGAATAAGGACTTAAGACTATTTGGAAGCCTCTAAATTAAAATGATCTGCATTTCTGGTGTGGTGACTTAGTTGGGTGCATTGTTCCTCAGGCTATAAAAACAATTTGTAGTAAAGAACTTTGAGAGCAAGTACTGAAGCTTCAAAGGCCATGTCAATAGTTTTTTTTCTTACATTTCCTGTAATGTTTTATGATGTTTGCGATCATTCTGGGATGTTCTGCTGCTCTTATTTTAAATCTACCTTCACCTGGCTTGGAGCATGGCTGGTCATATTGTCATATAATCTGAATGAAGTGAGGTGCAGGAACTTGGGATATCTAGCTCAAGCTCCAAGACAGGACAAGGGAGATTTAGAGAAAAACCATGATAAGTCAATACTAGAGCAACAGAACCCAGAACCAGAACTAAATACATCATACAATAGTAATGGAATTGTAAAAAATTACATATGAAATTACATTTCAAGCTACATGTACTGTTTTTGATTTATAAATGTAAACAATATAATGAATAATATAAAGCATCGTTCTTTTGTTTTATAAAAGATTATTAGAAATGGCTTGGATTGTTGCATTCACATTCTTACAGCCTGCTGGGTCATTACAAGTAAATACATTCTGTCTCTCTCTATTCTGCAGTGACTCACCTTCCAATCTCCTTGTGCACATTATAGTAATCAGTTAGTCTGCGCATCTTTCGGAGCATAGTCTCCTCATCTTCCATCTGCTCTTCTTTTTCCATTTTAACTGCAGTGGCAAAAGATCAAAGATTAGGAAATTCTTACTTTCTCAAAATATATACTGCATGGTCACTTTCATAGATGTGGCATCACTCTGATGTGGGGCATAGCCTCTTGGTATTCCCTGGATTATTTGATTATTCTGGAAAGTCAAACTTGATCACTCTGTAAAGGCTGTAGTTTCCTTAAGCATCTTTAGATAAAGTCTACCCAACAGTGCTGCACTTGCACCCTAACGGTGATGGCTACTTTAAAAATAATACACCTATCCACTGTTCAATGGTTTGAGGAGCATGACAAAGATTTCAGGCATCTTCAATGGCCACCCCAATCCCCAGATTTAAATCCAATTGATTTTATTTGGGTTAAAAGACCCATTTTCCATCATGTGCCTACCTTTCTGCACCTATTGCATGAAATATTAACTGAATGGATGAATATCACTGGAGACTCCTTCCAACACCTTGTGGAATCCAGGCCACGCCATGGCTGCCATATAAGGTCAGAGGTCTAGGTGCTTATATAATAATGTAGAGAATGCCAAATTACAATTTTTTTCTAAATACAGCAAAGAATCCAAACTGCAAGTGCTGTCACTTCTTGATAGGGCACCCATCTGTTTATTTTATGCGCTGAGAGAAGCAAGATTTTTCAATATATTGTAAGGTCAGCCAAAGCTATTACCATGGTGACTGCTTGGAAACGGGGAGTAAATAAAGACACTTACTCTGGTGCACAGTGAGCTCGGCCTTGCAGGACACAGACCCCACCAGGTTCTTAGCAGTGCAGGTGTACACCCCCGAGTCTTCTTCCCGAGGGCTGAGAATCACCAGGGAGCACTCATTGTCGTCATACACAAAGGTGAAGTGGCTGCTGTCAGACAGGAGGATGTCATTCTGAATGCAAATGCACACACAGTAGGGAGTAAGTACATCATCTATATAAAAGTGAGTATACTATGCATTTTCTGTGCTTCACTCTGCTTTTACTGTGCTTTACTAAAGTTTCCTGTGTTTTTATCGTGACATGCCACTGCACACTTTTATAAATTTTATATGTATGTTTTTTGTTTTATAATACTGGTACCAAACTCTGTATGGCTTCATAGGGCATCGATATAAAAATGGTATATCGATATTGTGCAGTATTTCGATACACAGAAAAATATAATAACACAGTTGCAATATGAAACATATATACATATAGACGTTAACAGATATTTACATAAGAAAAGCAATAACTTACATTAACTTAGCTTTGCTTCACAATATCCTGTTTTTTAATTAGTTGATGTGCGCACTTTTTGAAAACAGGATATATTTTCAGGTAAGGGATTGGCCATGAGAGAAAACAGGTGAAGAAATGGGAGAAGAGCATACGAGAGAGGGGACACAGGTTATGGATTTGTTGTTTTTCATTTTTATAGCTATTTAATGTTTTAAATACATTTGTTAATGAGGTTCTTAGAAAAAGAAAAATGCCAATGTATAAAATGGTTAAATAATACTTTAATGTGTGGTGTTTGCCTATGAGACTAACAATGATTGGTATGTATAGGGTTTGTTGTATCTTATAAAATAGACCTACAGTATACTGCGTTTGTATTTTTAGCAGTATTAGCAATAAAATGTATGTATCTGTGAGCGTACATGAATTTTTTAAAAAAAATCCCACGATATCGTGAAATTATTATCGATATAGAACGATATCGCTATCATATCAAAATATCGATATCGTTGCCCACCCATACTTCATACCATTGTGATATCTGAGGTAATCAGTTAAGAAGTAAAAACAAGTAGTTTCATATCACATTTTAATAGTTTGTTGCTTTCCCTTACTTTTTTATCATATTTATAATCGTTCAAAGTAGTGCACACTGCTGCTGCTATTGGTTTTTTTCATATGACCTGGGAGAATGATTTGAGTTGTTTTTATCATTTGAAGCTACTTGTTAGCATGAACTTTGTTTTGGTTATTCTGGAAAAAAGGACAAACTTTGCACTGGTATAAACATAACTAACATTAGGAGGCTAGTATAATACCAAACAGGACCAGTAGCAAAATAGTACAAGTCGTAGCCCTATGATTCGGTAGCACATTGACACTTATCTGGTGCCATGGAACTGAAACAGCCCACACAGCTGGAAGCTACAGCAAGTCAGAGTTCTAATTCAGTTAAAAAGAAAATCCATTTGGGTTAAAAAGAATGAAAAAAACATCAGAGCAGCAGAAACACAGGGTTTGGATGGAACCCAGAAGCTGTCAAGAATGAGTAATAACTGACAGGATCTGCAAGATGGAGTGACTCCTAATGAAATTGTAAAACAAATTAGCAGAGTCAGATTGAACAGTGGGAGCACTGCGCTGAAAAGATGGATGGTTTCAATCAGCAATCGACTCTGCTGGAGGAGGAGAGTAAAAGAGGACAAGAACCAGACAAAAGGAGTAAGGGTTAGAGTCTGAATGTGAGAGAGGTGACAACTTGCTGCTAGCAAGCCAGAATTGATTACCAAGTACCGGGGGTCTGTCTTTAGCCTTTGACACTTACATCAATAGATTAATTTAATGCAACCCCAGAAGATGGGATACAGCTTTGAAAGAAGGATGCTATGCAATTTATATTCCTCTAATGATTATTAAGACATTCTGAAATTCACTGAGCATTATGTTAAAATTCCATAATTCTTACACGCTGTGTACTTAACTACCAATATAATAGCATGCGTTTTCATAAAAAAAAAAAAAAGATATACAATATGGGCTTAATGCTCTCATTAGGTTCAGTAGTTCACAAGTAGTTAACCCCAGCAATTCTGTTCACCTCTCCAATGCCTTTTTACCTGTCATTAACCAACCAGCTGTGACTATGACTGGCATGTTGTGCTTTGGACCCGAAATGACAAATACAAGGCTATAGTACCTGAAAGCAAGGCAGACTTTTTTAAACTGGTATGGTACCATATATATATATATCCATAACATATATATATATGTTATGGACCGTTGCCAAAATTGGGCGAAGTGCCCAGCTGCGGTGGGCAGATGCCGAATTAGCATCGAATTTTATGTCATTTCGGCATCTGCCCAGGCAGTTCGTCAACTGCCCACAGCCATCCGGGCTGATGGCGAAGAAAGATTTTTAATGCAAAAGTGCACCACCATCGAGCCACCCATTGCCATATTTATTTAAATAACTTAAATACTTTCTGACAACGCTGGTTTAGAACAATGGTACTCAACAAAATATCAGTGCACAAGGTTATTTTCATCATGGGTTAGATATAGAGGTTAGAGTAATTGGGGGTGGGGGGGGTGCACGAGTCCAGAATAAAATGCAACAATATTTCATTGTATTCTTATTGCCGTAATGCACTATAGATCTCTGTGCAGTTCCATTGAATGAGAGAACATTCAATATCAGCAAGACACTAATGATCACAGTTTAAACGTGTAAAAGCCACCCAGTTAAATATAGTTACCTGAAACTCAGGAAGAATGCAGTGCCAAACAACTCATTTATCATAGCAATATTAATCGTATTTTGGCAATACAACTGGAATAGAGAGGAAGTGCTGCACGAATGAATGAATGATGAAAAGATCATTTTTCTATTTTTTTTTATTTTTTGGGAATAATTAACCACTAACAAATGCTTTATTGACATGGTTATTGACATACTACCATTTGCAATTTTTTTTGCAAGCATTCAGTAATGTCATTAGATCGCTTGTTAAGAGGTCCATTTTACAAGTATTTACTAACGCCATTAACACTCCTTAATAACCCCTTATACGTGATTTGCATTTGCACCAAGGAGAAGCAACTTTTAATGACAAGTTAAGACAACATGGTTTTAATATTTAAAGAAATAAAAAAGCTATTAAACTACCATCACTGAGTTATATGAGTTCCCATAGATAATTCTGCTATTTTGTCTTGTTAAGGTTAATTTTCTTCAGGAATTAAAGATCACAGCAGTGTTTGCTTGTTTGAGCTATACAAGGTGCATGTGGTTCATTTTGCTACACAGTACACTCCTTGGTTAATGTATACCATTTGCCATAATTATTATTATTATTTTTCATCTACATAACACATTAAACACACCCCATATCAGTGCAATATTCTTCATTAAACACACCCCATATCAGTGCAATATTCTTCATTAAACACCCCCCATATCAGTGCAATATTCTTCATTAAACACACCCCATATCAGTGCAATATTCTTCATTAAACACCCCCCATATCAGTGCAATATTCTTCATTAAACACACCCCATATCAGTGCAATATTCTTCATTAAACACACCCCATATCAGTGCAATATTCTTCATTAAACACACCCCATATCAGTGCAATATTCTTCATTAAACACACCCCATATCAGTGCAATATTCTTCATTAAACACACCCCATATCAGTGCAATATTCTTCATTAAACACACCCCATATCAGTGCAATATTCTTCATTAAACACACCCCATATCAGTGCAATATTCTTCATTAAACACACCCCATATCAGTGCAATATTCTTCTTCCAATAAATATGAAACAATCACATCTTTAAAACTTTTAGCCATTAACTACTGAGATGAAAGGGCATCAGCATTAAGAATTACTTTTTCTTAGGCCTGGATTTTAAAGCAGACTATTTGTCATAACAAGACGTTTGAGAAAATTGATAAATAAAACATTTTTGAGACTGAATAAAACACTAATTTAATACTTTGAATTGTGTCTCCTTAAATATTTCTAATTTAACTGAAACGTACAGCATTCAAAATATATATTTTAAAACCGTTTCCTAAAATAAAAGGTCTTTGTAATTGACTGACTTTAGTTACGTAGAAAACATTCAATTATAAATTATAAAACAAGAAATAGCTTGCATATAAGGGCTGTTAAGTGTTTGTTTTTGTTGTAAAAATGGTTTAAAATGGTTAAACAGAAAAAGACACATAACACATAACATACCTTGTACCACATGATGTCTGGAACGGGTTTCCCATCAACCACCACAGCAAAACGAGACGTCTCTCCTGTGCTCACATCTATATCCTCCATGATGGATTCAAAAGTAGGGGCCGCTGGAATGGGATTGGAATGCATTTTCTGAGCTTGCACCATCCTCTGGTTACAGAGGCTTATTAAAAAAAACGAGGGACTGATATAACAATTGTAAGCTATTTCTTGTTTAGAAGCTCTTTCTATAATGTTCTTTCTCATATAACATCCTGGTGTTCAAACTCAGAAGTTTAAAGCACCCCTCAAGCCTCAAAAGGGCACCCTGACAGGGTACACCCCGTCCCTGTGTGTATTGGGTGTTTTTGTGTTATTATTATTTGAATGTATTGTTTATGTGTGTAAAAACACATTCTTTCATTCTTAATTGTTTTGCAGCATGGATGGGGTTAAACTTCCCCGTCCATGCTAAACTTGTGTAGAATGTGACCGTCTCCAGATTGATTAATTTATTACTAATTTGGAGACGGTCACATTTATAAAAACACACAGCTTCAGCTGATCGAGGTTGGTGTGTTCAGAGGCGGAATGGGAGTCGTGAGTAGGCGAGAAACCTAAAGTGAACAATTGCTATGCATGCTGGGTATAAACCAGCATGATACTTGTTTGTTTGTTCCGTGTCTGTCTTGTCTGTTTATTTTGGCCACTGTGCCGTTTTGTTTTGTAAAGTGTTTTGTTTTGTTTAAACCTTTTATTTATTGTTAACCACGCAACAGCGCTTTCATACCCTGCAATACTGACTTCGTGTGCATCCTCTTCCGGGTCTGGCGTCACCACCAGCCATCCCGGTTACAGGCACTCATACATGTTTCCTCTATAAGTTTAGCTTGACCCCATGTAACTGTTTTGTGTGTTACTTCTTACTGATGTATTTCAAACATTCACTAGGTACAGAGAGTTGCAGGGGGACAGGTTAATGGTTACAATCTGGTCTACCAGATGCAGAAAATACATGTTTGAGAGCCTGTTTGAAGCCACAGGGATGATGTAAGCGTCTAAAGTTTTAAAAAGTCACCAGAAAATGATATATCATTACTCAAAACAAGTAGAAGAACAGTTGAGATACCTTACCAAGTTGCTCTTTAAGGAAAGCACTCCAATGTATAGTAAATGTATGAGAATGGCAATGTGCCCCCATTGGACTGACCAGACTGTTCATGCCTAGGGAAGACCCTCACCTGCAATTTCAAGTGAAAATGTACAGATATCACTGCCGTACTGGTTACTGGCTGTGCAGGTGAGCTCTCCCACATCACTGCTCCTAATCCGCATTATCCTCAGTGAATGCTGGTCATCATCAGGCATGATCATCTCAAACAGACCTGGCGTGTTTACCAAGATACTCTCATTCCTACAACAAAAGGGTGTTAGTGTTAAAAATACAGGGTGGTTTTTAAGTCAATTCAGTTGGCTATTTTATACTGCTGTTATGGAGAAAACATTCACTGCACCAACTTATCGTGTTTTAGTACTTGAATAATTTTGACCCACTGAGAACATTTACGTGTATACAGTTAACGATAATAATAATAATAATAATAATAATAATAATAATAATAATAATATATGAGGGAGGAAGATTCTAAGTAACATACAACTGGATTTTCCACTTTCCCTTAAGATGAAAATGGTAGAAAACAATTATAATGTCATAAACTATAATAATATGTCCACAGTAAACTAGAACACTAACAAGCACCTAAAACGAGCCTATTATATATTACTGTAATAACTAGCCTACTATATTATTTAAAGAGATAGACACATGAGTGTAAGAAACAATGGCTTCCATTTCTGTCCCGCTAGTGTTAATCCAGCACTGAGTATCACCATCATAATTAATGGATTAAGTACTTAGTCGTAGGTTCAGCTGGTTCAATAATGAAGGCCGTGGTTGGAACAAAGGCCTGGTCTGGAGGTTGCCTGCCCCTAGTATGTGGAGCTAATTGAAGGAGAGCTACCTCCTCCACGTAATCCCTGCGAGCACATGATTCAGGCTGATGGTAATGCAGGCTGGCTGGTTCTCTACCACGTAAACCACATCCGGCTTATCTAGGATAACTGGTGCCTCCTCCAGGTAGGGGCCTGCAGGTACAGAGCAGAAGGTCATTACAGGGAAGTTATCACATAATTAAACCTTCAGACAAAATCAAACATGACTGTTAAACAGCTACAGAATTATCTGTTTTAACTGGTTCAAGTCATATTCAACATTTTCTTCAGTAAACTGAACTATACAATTTAAACTTAGAGATGTATCTTTAAGGCCACCTCAGTAAAAAAAAAAAAAAAAAAAACCTTCTCTAAATAGACCAACTCAATGTAAACTAGCAAACCCTTTGAAAACATGTAAGAAACATGATATGACTTATTTGCACATTAAATTCAGAAGAAACAGTAAATTAGAACAGTTTGCATATGTCTATGACAAAAGTTTTTAATATGTACCGGCAGTGGAAAGGCCTCTCCCTTTAGTAAGGCCACATTTTCTTGTCCCTTGACTCGCCTTAATAGCAAGGTTTCATAGTAATTATAAAATATCTTGGGGCCCATTTTGGGCAATCAAAAGGTAAAACTAACAGTCAGTAAGAATTGTGTGATTAAACTGTGCATTGCTGTGCAGTGCTCAATTTATTTTTGGTAAAAAAAAATAAATAAATAGAGCCAGAGAGATAAATAACATAGTAACATAGATTAATATAGTAAGTTTCTAGTGTTGCTGGGCTTACTTGAAACATGTATGCATAGAAATGTTAACATGTGTATGCATAGAAATGTTAAGCAACCCACCCACTTGTGGACAATGGAGTTCACAATGAACACACCAACACCTGCTGTCAGCAGAATAACAGCAAAGGGAACTATTTCAGAAAAATGAAATACTATGAATAGAGACAGCGCTCAAGCATGAGATCTGTATGCGATTTCAAACTTGAAGTAATGTGTGTCTGTTGACCAGAGTTGCCGCTGGCAGCTTCAGTAAAATGGCATGGGCCTTGGATACAGCTCAAGTAACCCTGACTCGTCATGATTGCAAGCGATGAAGAGGCTTGTGGTTGCACACAGAATGCTCACCTCTATCGACCAGCTGTACTAGTTCTGTAGCTGGAGAAGGTTTGCTGTGGGCCTTGGGGGTAGATGACAGCACCCTGAAGGCATAAAGAACCCCCTTGGAGAGAGTGTGCACTGTGTATGAAGTTTTCTTCAAGTTGGAGACTATTATGCTCCACTGGTTCGTCCCTACTGCTTGCTGTTGGATGGTGTACGTCAGTGAGCTGGCATCTGAGAAATGAAAGCAAATACTGTTAGAGCAAAAAAGTGCTAATATACGTCTAGTTCCAGGGATGGGAATAAGTCTTTACAGCAACTGAGCTCAGTGATGTGGTACTGCAGTGAAAGCAATCTGTACTGGATGGGATCAGCTACAGTTTCAAACAACCTTGAATTAATACATGAAAGCCCACAGATTGGTACCTATGCTGGGGTCCAGTTTCTTTGGTTTCTTCCACCGCAGGGTGACAGTTTTGCCCGTTATCGCTTCCACTACAGGGGGCCCATCTGGGGGTTCTGGCAGGACATCTGGAAAAAACATACAGTAGCTCAGATAATGCACTTGGGTCTGCTATACAAACACTAGCATTAGCTCTCAAACACATGCTCTCATTCTGTCTTTGTTAATTGTTTTAACTTGGATAAAGCAGCACTCAAGTACTATTGTCATTTATTGGAAAAATGAGCTGGCTTTCTTGTTGGACTTGGAGGGAATCCAAATTCATCCATGCTGGTTTCATGACCAGCTTCCTGAATATCTGGATAGATGTATAGATTCTTATTCCTTGATGTACATAACATTTGCAATTGCATTTTTTTAAACAAACAAATATAATAAGAATATCAATTATTATTTGTAGTTGCAGTAACATTAGTAGTCATAATCATAATAAATCATTAAGACAGTTATAGCTGCTTTATAAAAGCATTTTATTGCACTGAAAATCTATTTAATGACCTTGAAATAACCTTGAAATTAATAATAATCAATTTAAATGATACATTCTGGCATATGCAGCCTTACAGGACAATAGCTTCAGTGAAAACAAGGCATAAATCATTAAGACAAAATGGGCAAGATTTTCAAAAGTTTGTAAATAATAATTCCATTGTTAATCAAGAAACCGGTATGTAGCATTGATTTTGGCATTTTCAAGCGGTCATTGTGCCTATTTCGTTATTAAATAATCGTCCGAATGTGACTTCCGAAATTATGTTGATTTATGAAATAATGTTAATATCTTAACGAGCAGTGCTTCTTGCGACTGTTTCTTTTGTTTGTGTGGGAATTTAAAAGGAAATCCGTGTTAATTGTCATCATATATCAGGAGTTAATTTGCACTTGGAAAAAGAGGGGTTTAATTAACAAAAGAGTATATAACTCACCTTGAAACAGACAGCATCTGTGACGCCGACGATACAGAGAGAGAGAGAGTGTACAGGCCCAGGGTTAATTTACAGACTACTTCGATAATTCAATATTTGTAGTTATGAAAATATTTTTTCTTTTTCTATACTTGTGGTTATGAATGAGATGTATTCACTTATGTTAACCATTTGTAACCTCACTGAATATTTGTTGTATTGTAAAATGATATACCGTTATTTGCACCCAGTGTAATGTTACTACCAAGAACTTATCAATGCAACTGTAGCATATTTGAATTCTGCATACATACATTATATGGCAGCTGACATCTACTGTAGATTTTACTTGAATTATACAAATGAAATCTTGGTATAGAAAACAGCATATTAGATATTAAAATAAAGTTTCCTTAGGTGATTGCGGATTTGCAATGCATCCTTTGGCTTTTAACAGCTGTGTCTTATCCACACAAGAACAAAGAACAGGCGTCACACAGCGATGCACTAGGAATGTGATCAAGATCATTGACATGGAGTTTGCCTAAACATATTTCATAATGTTGTCAGACTCCCCCTACACTTTATGTACAATGTACACTTTCACCTTCACGTTTGTATGCATATATCTTATAATACTGTAAGTGTTCGGTGACTATTTCTAATCATATTGAGTTAATTTATCGCAGAGGCGAGCAAAGAGTACCAGAGAAAATGCACGATCAGAGGAATTCAGCAAACAATTAATTATAAACAAATTGTGTATTGGGTTAGGGAGTTCTAGCGTAATTTTAAAAGCTTAATAAATATATAATGAAGTGTTACATACATGGTATAAATGTTTAATAACTAACAACTACAAATAACAATGGCATTTGAAACGTATGTATTTATAGCCTACAATCATACATACTAAAATACATACAAAAGTAGATGTCATCATAAGAAAATAAATTCCATCCAATATACATAGATGGCTTACGTTTTTTGTTTTTTTTTCTTTTTAATTGCAAAATGCACATTAAAAGAGTTGTATATATTAAACTGTGGCAAAATATCCCCCCGAATGAGGGTAAATTACTAATGGGTTTTAATTATTATTTGTTTTTAATCCGTGCCATCAGATAATCGTGAATCAGCATTTTATATGTGAAGTGTTCTAAATAAATGTACATTCTTTATGACAAAATGCACAACTGTATGTGAAGTTTACAAATTATACACATAGATATTCTCATTATTTTTTATTTCTGTATGCTAGTGGTTTCCATAACAGCGAATTATGCTTCCATTAATTGTTTTTGATCTCGTTAAACAGATATTTTGAGTTCCCCTTATCTAGTTGTTGAGACAGGAAGTGATGTAGGTGACCTGCGACAAGCTTTTTAACGAGAAATGCGTTCATTAATGACCTCATCAACTAAATTTTAAAGCATTAATGGATTGATTTAATTAACAGATTTTGTTTGAAAATCACTTGCTACTAAAGCTCTCATTACTGTACCACGAGTTCGATACAATAACAATGGTTTTTGAAAATCCTGCCCAATATTTCTAAGAACAAGAAATGTACAATAACCTTGTGATAGAACAGATCCAAAGGGCTAGGTTAACAATGGCAGGAGAGGAATTAGACGGATGAAATGAGTAGTTGCACTTACCTGTCACGTACAAATGAGCATAGCATGTGGCCTTTCCGACCTTGTTTGAAATTACACTTTTATAGACGCCTCTGTGAGCATGTGTGACTGAGCGGATAACCAAGCTATGGTTGTCTCTATCTGCATGGGAAGAAAGCGTTGGAGATGGAGAGTGTTAGTGCCGGAGGGGGCAGTTTACCCACAGCAACAGCAATGACAGGAGGGAAACGGTACACTACAGCAGCACCCATTCAAACACTTTCACTTGCTTTTCATATTAGCTCCCATTGCTCAGATGGAAGACAATCATTGGTACCCTATCCTCTAAAAGAAAGTA
Source organism: Acipenser ruthenus (assembly GCF_902713425.1). Classification (NCBI taxonomy): domain Eukaryota; kingdom Metazoa; phylum Chordata; class Actinopteri; order Acipenseriformes; family Acipenseridae; genus Acipenser; species Acipenser ruthenus. The sequence continues at coordinate 24,554,561 of NC_081199.1, read as the reverse complement.
TTGGTACAGAATTGACTGTAGAGATACCACTGTATGTTACCATACAGCAATAATTAGTATAAATATCCTACTAAAGCTATCTATAAAATATTTTATAAAGAAATGCCAACATTTAATACTCATTTGGGATATATGATATACTGTACATAAAAAAAAGAACTTAAATACTATATATATACTGATATATATATATATATATATATATATATATATATATATATATATATATATATAAAAATATAAGATACAGTGCTGTATTCAACTATTCATAAAATAGGATCCTTTCTGATGTTTAACATATTTTTCCTTAAATACGCTAAAGGTACTGGCACTGTTATATTTTTGATTTGCACATATTTTTTTTTGTTTGTTTTTAGGTATGTGAAAAGTATTCATACATTGATAGACAGCTAGATAGAAAATCTAAACATTGCCCTTACACTGAGTCATCTTCCTGTCATCAGTGCTGTTGATCTTCTGGCCGTTGTGGAACCAGGTGATGGTGGGGTAGGGCATGCCCGCCACCTTGCACTTGAGAACAGCCTCCTTCCCCTCAACCATGTCCATGTCGTGGAGTGGCTTAACGAAGTCCGGCATGGTGAACCGCTCCACCTCGCTCTCGGGCACCTCTGGCTCCTCAGGGATCGAAGGCATCTTTTCCAGCTTCGCACTGCCAGTAAAAGTTGACACAGCAAGACTGCAGTTACAGGATGTGCTAAAAGCACTTTTATTTGCATCCGTGGGAAAACACTTGTTGTATTTGTGTAATTAATCACTTTCACACACTTTGATCAATTAATTTAAAGATACGCTTTGTATTTTGTGAAGATAAACTATTTCTCATTAAAATAGATTTAACTCCTTTAAAAACAACAAGAGTAAAGAAGAGACTGGATTAAAAAGCTTTAATCCAATAATATCGAGATGAACTATTTTACAAAACTCATCTCTCCAACTTGACTGGAGCTTTCTTGGTCCCGACACAGTAGTTTCCATGACCGTTTATTTAAACCAGAACTCTAAAAAGGGCAAGAAACAGTATTATGGGCAACTGGGAAACCCTCAGTAAGTGCTTTCAGGGACTTTCTTCCCAGCTTGGTCTCATTGTATTGACCAATAATAGGGCAGAAGGACAGCAGTCTCTGAAGTTCATGCTAACCCCAATAAATATGAGAGATTTCCTTACATTTGTAAGGAGACAGCCGGGCGAGGCTCCTGCACATACAGCTCAGCTGAGCACTCAATCTCTCCATGGCTGTTCTTGGCTATGACGGTGTAGAAGCCTTCATTCTCATTGCTGACATGGGAGATAATTAAATAGTGGAGCCCCATGTCCTTCAGGATGTGGATATTCTCACTTTCTTCAACCACTTGGTCTGTGAAAGAAAGCAGAAACACAGGAGGATAAATTACATCATGCTATAGTTGTATTGCACTTTTCTGTGTGGCAGTTCAAACGTTTTGTGTTTTATCAACACTTTGGTGTGTTAATGCTCATTTTTTATAAGTTATTGCTGAACTCCTGGACAAAGCTACAGCTTTATTGGAGTACTTGTTTCTCTATCGATTTTTGAATATATTTTTTGTGACAGTTGTGTTATTTTGACTCCACAAGATAACGGGCAGCAGTGTGGAGTAGTGGTTAGGGCTCTGGACTCTTGACCGGAGGGTTGTGGGTTCAATCCCCAGTGGGGGACACTGCTGTTGTACCCTTGAGCAAGGTACTTTACCTAGATTGCTCCAGTAAAAACCCAACTGTATAAATGGGTAATTGTATGTAAAAATAATGTGATATCTGTATAATGTGAAATAATGTATAATGTGATATCTTGTAACAATTGTAAGTCGCCCTGGATAAGGGCGTCTGCTAAGAAATTAATAATAATAATAATAACACTATCATAACACTAAGGCCAGGAAGCAAATAAAATGAGTAAAAATAGCAACATCACACAGGCCTGCAAGCAAGATGCCCGCCTATTAGATAGATAGAAAAAAAATGAATACAAATCTTAATGTAACTTACTGTCCACACTTGTGAATGTAAGAAATACAGCAGTCAGAATTATTGGTATTTCTTCTGTCCACTAAGGGCACAGTGTTGCAGGGGGACAGGTTAATGGTTACACTCTGGTGTACCAGGTGTATGCAGAGGTCAGATAGGATTCCCTGAGAACTATATTGACTATATTAACAATTAATCTACAATACAATAATTGGTTAACTTATATTTCCTACTTATACCCAGTTGCTCTTTAAGGGAGGGGAGGGGGTGGAGAGAGGAGGGAAGGATGCAAAGCCTGCTCACCGAAGTGACTCCAGGTGACCTGTGGAGGAGGCGTCCCGCTGACTTTGCAGCCAAATCGAGCAGTCCGACCCTCGATCACCTCCAGGACATCCAACTTCCTCGTGAAAAGAGGCTCGATTGAGGGAATGACTTTGAGATTGGCACTGGAGGTCAGCTCCTCTGTGAGGGAGAGAGAACAGGGATCAGAAACTACAGTACACTATGGTCATTGCTTTATTTTAAGGGATACTGTTATTGCTTATTAGTTACTAGTTTACTAACATTTTTACATGTTGTCTATTTTGTGTTCAATTAGTTCAAATATCTATTCACAATTTATAAGAAAGGTATGATACAAGTAATAAAAAAGTATAATACAATAAGACCAGATCTAATTTGCAACACATTACTAAATTAACATCTTTAACCCAATTTCAATGACATGATCCTTGGAGTTGATAACAATAATGGGGAATGTTTGCTGAACACTCAGCTGGCCTATTTAATTAGTTCATAAATAGGGTACTGCAGTATACTACCTAACCATTAACACAAAAATAACAATGTGTGTTAATACTTTAGTAAGCTAACTACAAAAAAGAGTTCCTTATAAAATCAAAACTATTTTATGATACAGCATTGTGGTAGGGCGGATGCCCTGCACATGGGAAATGTGTAGTTTTATTATATATTTTTGGGTTATTTGTTGTAAATTGATTTAATTAATTGTTTAACTGCTGTGGCGCTCCACTGGGAACGGTTACCTGTCTGCGTGGAGCAGCAGCTGAAAGCAATCAGCTGTTCCAGCAGGCAGGTGGGTGTGTCTCAGCGGAGCGTCAGTATAAAAACAGAGATCACTATGATCGGGGCTGCTGCAAGGCCTGCCGTTTTCACGGCACCTTTGATTTATGGTTTGTTGTATTGTGTTTTATTTTGAGTGTTTGTACAGTCGTGTACCATTGGTAGCATCACATGGTAGCATCACATGACATTATTGTTTACTTTGTTTGTTTATTGATTAAATCCCGTGCACCTGTGTCGGTGTATCAACGTCAATCTGTCTACCTCAGTCTCTTCTGTGTTCTCCTCGGCCGCCTGAGGCAAGTATACCAGGACTCTAGCACAAGCATTTATAATCCTATGCCAAATATATTCATAATGCATTCTTTGCTATATGTCTTAAACACATTAGAACATAAGACAGTTTGGGAATGAGAAAAGGCCGTTTGGCCCATCAAGGCTCATTCCTTGTTAGCACACCATGCTCCCAGAATAGGGGGATCTGATTTAATTGGACAGAATCGAGTCGTTTTTTAAATGTGCCCAATGTTTTAGAGCCTACTGCGTCACCTGGTAGTATATACACTGCTCCCCCTTTATAAAGTGGCCCTTTATACTGCGGAACAGGATATATACGGTACGGTCATGGCTCCCATTTGCCCCATAATGCCATTACACTAACACTAGTATTCACTAGTATCTTAACCATGGCTCCCGACACAGCGTTATAAAGGGGGAGCACTGTACCTTGATTTATATGTCTTGGGGTTTGTTTTTTTTTTATATTAGTTTGGACAATGGCTAATTTATTTTTGGTTTAATTATTTGTATCTCTTATAAATGTATTACAAATGCATTTACCAGTACAAGTAAAACACAATCTGAAACATAAATAATCTACACTGGGTGACAGCAAGTGTAGTGGTTTGTGCCTGGGATTCTTGTGCTTCTGTATTTCATTAGATGTTAACTGTGGTTCATTTGCTGTGTTTTTTTTATGGGTTATAAACATCACAGATCAACTGAGCCAATCAAAGTCAGAGTGGAGCGGTCACTATCCTTCAGAATATGCATGCTAAAGCTAACGGAACTTAAGTCTTCAAATTTGCTTTATAAAGTAACATAAATTTGAAGCATCCTAAGCGATCCAGATTAAAGTCCTTTAATCAGGGTTCTATTTCCTCCCTGCCATTCACTTTAAGAGGATTCCAAACATCTTTATACTGCAATAAAAGCACAATGCAGTTTGGGTAAAGAAATGTAAAAACGTCTCCCATTCCCTGCACAGCCTGAATGGCTGATTCTGTTGAAGTCCAAAGCATTTGTCAGATAACAAATGCTAGAGGATACATCAAAGTTACTTTCCCTTACTAGTATAAAAACCTTACACCTTGCTTCCACAGTGAAAGCATGTTGGGGAGAGTTTTGCTCACCTTTGGCAGTGCTCAGTTTGCAGGTGTACGTGCCGCTGTCGTCTTCATGCACTGAGTTCAGAAGCAGCTTGCATCTCTTGCCGTCGAAGTGCATCTTGCAATTGAGCAGGGCTGGCTGAACCAGTTTGCCACTGGAAAGCCAGTCCACGTCGACGTCCGGGGGCCCAGAGATAAAGCACTCAAAGACCGCCATCTCGCCTGCCTTCACCGTCACATCTCGCATCTGCCTCAATATCACCAGGCTTGGCTCCATGGGAGGGGCTGGGGAGGGGGGGGGGGGGGCACAAAGACACAGGTTGCTAAGTGTGGCGCTGTGGGCCTTTTTGTTTGATTTAAAAAGATGATTCGCCAGGTTAGCCTAAACTGAGAGGCCCCAGGACATCGCCTGTGCTGGAGAAGGCTTGTTATACACTGGAACTGGAAGGAATCATTTCAACAGTGACATTGTTGGGATGTTCACATGTGGAATCTTAAAAGAATAATCCCTCTTGGAGCCATTTGCTCCCAGCTCTTATCATAGTTGTGCACTTCCTTTCACTATGTGTGCAGTTATACAACATTTGATCTGGTATTGTACGACAGAAATTTTATAAGCCTCTCAGTTTTAAGGCCTTATTGTCAAGTGGTCTGTTAGAGTTGTTTGACGACTATAGGCCACTTCAGAAAAGCATAAGAAAAGTTCTGAATGAGAGGAGGCAATTCTGCCCATCTAAGCTCATTCAGTTCATAGTAGTTGATTATCTCAGAACTTTCTCAAGTTCTAAAGGAAACAAGTGATTCTGCCTCAACAACATGTCAAGGTAGCCCATTCTATACCCTTACCACTCTCTGTATAACAAAACACCTGAAAGTAAGCATTTAAACAAAAGCTTTCTTAAAGAGACCTACATAGAACATGAGAGGTAAGAATGATTTCACTAGCTATAACCCCTTTATTGTATTTTTGTGAACACATTTGGTTTATTATAGCCACCATGTAACAGCTGTCATCAATAAGCTGAACAGTCATTTGTTATTTTGTTAATGGGCCCATGTGCATAGTTCTAATGATGTAGTTAAACAGTTTAGCAGTACTACATGCAAAAGAGAAAAACCTGTGTTTTATCTATTAAGTTAAATGGTGTATTTAAATGATAAGTTGCTCATTCCCTGTTCTCAATTAATTTTAATTAAGGTAATTACATGAAATGATTGTTCTATAGCCAACAAAACGATTCATAAATCTTTACTGTCGTGGGCTTCCATTTGTGATACAGATCTGAAATATATAGGTTTGAAAGAAAATTTGTATTTTAAAACATGATATCTGGTACTAATAAGTTAAATACATTTATTTTGCTTTCAGGTAGTCTTGTACGTCCTTGTTCATTTCCTCTGAATAGTGAAATCCAGCTGCTTTTAATCAACGAGCTGCTTTCCCTATTGACTGACAACCTTTAAGCCAGTCCTTTATACATGTTTTCCATTGTAAAAGCATAGCAACGGGTAATAAAGCATAGTGAAAACATGGTGAAGCATAGGTAAGCATTGTAAAACCCTTCGAGATGTCGCATGAAGTAACTAAGTTGACATTGAAAACATGTCAGCCAAAGCGTCTAGCATCTGGGAGAATATATATTTAAAAAATAATACGCAAAGGAACAATCATTGCCGAAAAAAAAGAAAAACATTTGTCCTACAAGGTTGGCTGTGTTCCTTCAATGGGAAGTACAGCACAGAAATGACTGCAAACAACTTTCGCCAGTTTTATTGTTACCGTTGAAAATAAAATACATGTTCAACAATGTGTGCATCTTCCATATAGGGAAATGTGAGATCTACAAAGTGATAGCAATACATATTAGATACGATTTACTGGAATTACTTTGTGAGCTTTGTGTGCTTTCATTTGGATAAGGGCGTCTGCTAAGAAACAAACATTCCAGTACCTAATTTAGCAAATTAGTTTTACCGTGTTAATTTAGTTTAGAAGTGATGTACCAAATTAATAATATGTTATCAACCTCAGTTGATTATGTATTCAAATTAACTCAGAAATGGGGCAATTATCAAATTATCTGCATTTACGAGGCAACTCCTTTGAAATAAAATACATTTCTTTCACACTCAAAAACAATAAGTTATATTCTATTCCTAGAACAGTTTATCCACTAACTTGATAGTATTTACTACAGTAACTTTCTCGAGTAGATGAATACTTTGTAGATAAATACTGCAGCTCTATGGATCTGAAATTCCAATTAAAGAAGATACTTTACTGTACTTTGCTGTACGCATTGTATTGCGTAGGCTCGCAATAAACAAATAGTTATTTTCAAATGGAGATCAGCTTGTTGATGTCCAAGTCTTGCAACATTATCTTTATTGTCAGCAGTTTTCCAACTGGGAATAGTTCCGTTGATCAGACGTAACTCAGTTCAGATAATGCGTTGCAATTGAAAAGTTATATAGTTTGTATAAGTGTTCTTGATGCAATTCTCTCGGGATCTTCCAAAAGCATAACTGATGGCTTCGCTTCAGTTCGTTTCGTGCAGCTTCGTGGAAACAAAGACCCGCTTTCCGATTGATGCAGTATCCTGTTTACTGATTCAGTCTCTCGTAGGATGGCAGGGCCCTTCCTCAGAAGATGACTTTAGACATTATCCAGAACATTGATTTTTCCTTGCCTTCTGTAAATTCGAGCAATTATGCTCCCATGACTTCAGTAACTTTCTTCAGAACAGTTCAGCTTCCATTTCTTCCTCAGCACTCCTCCTGATTGTCAAAGTTCAAAGACTTGTTCCTTGTGTGGAGAACTCTCTGTCTTGCCTGGAGCACTGTTCCTTCTGTGCGGCACACTTCTAGCGTAGGGAGCTCATGGGCAGCACATATGGGAAGCTCTCAGTGTGGGGAGCTCATGGGCAGCATGTATGGGAACCTCTCAGTGTGGGGAGCTCTCAGTGTGGGGAGCTCATAGGCAGAATGTATGGGAAGCTCTCAGTGTGGGGCGCTCATGGGCAGCATGTATGGAAAGCTCTCAGTGTGGGGAGCTCATGGGCAGCACGTATGGGAAGCTCTCAGTGTGGGGAGCTCATGGGCAGCACGTATGGGAAGCTCTCAGTGTGGGGAGCTCTCGGTGTGGGGAGCTCTCTCTCTTGCCTGGAGCGCTGTTCCTTCTGTCGGTAACCTGCTTAGTGTGGAAAAACTCTTCGTTTGTGGAGAGCACGCTCCGTTTGAAAGTCGCGCGGCTGGTTTTGTGATTCTCACTTCCACCCTGTGATTGGTTAGTTTGGTTATTTTGGCCTGTGCCCGAGTCCACGTGGGGTGTTTCTCGTTGGTTGTTCTCATTCAGAGACAGACCATTGTTCTCAATTGGTCTGTGGTTTCGACCCCTGTCAGCTGTATTTATGAAGGGCACTGTTCTCTGTCCAAGGTGTTAAATCACCCAAAACTGTCTGGCTTGCATTGTGCAAGATGCTGCTGGCACCAAATGAGTCATTCAGCGGTGGGGGAAGATAAGACATTTTTTTAAAAGCATTCTTTGTCAGTGGGGGAGTTTGTGAGCAGAAACCAGAAACCGGCTTAGGATCCCCCTCTATATATTTCATTTCTGTTAATTTCAAACAGAGAATGATATTATGACCCACTCTGACGCTACCCAGATGTCAATAGGGCAACATGCTTCAACTCTGTACTCACCACCAGACAGATTCCTCAGGTTAAAAGGGTGCTAACCAAATCCTTCAAATTTATTTCTTACTGTATTAGCAAAATTATCAATGGACCATCTTTTCTTGTGCTTGATTATTTAACTTTATTAATCTTGTTTACAGAAGCAAAGTAAATTAAATGTTTTTTCCTGGTACCCCAAAACTTCATGTGCTGTGTGGCAGGTTTACCCCAGTGATCTACAGTTACTACAATCAGACAAAGAGATCTACAGGACAGTAAGTGATTATACATTAAGAAACTATAGTGCTGTATTTGAAAAAGCTACATAAAAGCAAGCAAAGAATAAAAAGATTTGAAGTAAAGGGGAAGAAAATCTTGGACGTCACTCATTTAACACCTAGATGTGTACTGACCAATAAGCTGTACGTGTCTTTCCTAAAACATTATTTATTGGAATTCATACAAAGGTACAAACCATGTTCTTCCTGAATATAGCTTACAGACATAAAAAAATTCAGAATTGCTTCCATCCCAAACACAAAATCTCACAGACAGCAGACACGTAGTTAATGAAACGAGTACAGAAAACAGCAACCTCAAAAGAATATGCAGCTGCAATGGTAATACTGTAAAATAAATAGGGCTATCTAGACCTTACAGAAGCGAAGCAGCTAGGAAATAGGTCTTACAACAAGAAACTGGACAATCATACTAAACTTCAGTGACAGTTTTACTAGTTTTGTTTAAAACAGACTACCCCATACTGTTTTCTAAGGCAAATTTCCACCATTTAATGACGCAATCAATAGCTACTCTATGGTTATCTAATAAATTGTAGCAAACCATAGCGTTCAGCTTTGGGGTTGGGGTTGTTTTCTTAATGTGTTTTCTTGCATCAGTTATGAGGGATGTACACATTGGTTCGGTTCGGTTCGGTTCAGACCTTGCAACATATATGTGTGATGTAGATCAAGGGGGATGGGAGTTAATGAGCAGGCTGTTCTAATGATTGCCTTTCCTTCATCTGCAAGCAGATTCATTCAGGTCTCACCGAAAATGGTTTGTTTAGCATTCTCAGAACAGGTTAAGTGAGCACACAGGACCCAAAACAGGATGAGAAGTCAACGGACAAAATCCCAAAACTTCTTTTGAAAAGCTGAGATATTAAAATCGAACCTCATGGAGTGAATAAGTACAATTACAATGTTATCTAACAATAGAGAAGGCTTAATTAATTATTAATTAATGAAGTATTTATTAATATTAGATTTTTTTTTTAAATGCATGTTGATTCACTAATTATTTTTATGTTTAAGTTAATGTAAAGGTTTAAATATTATTATATACTTCCAAATGGGCATAATAAGGCTGTAATTCTATCAAGGGTTTCTGTGAGATATAAATTATGTGCTTTGTCAATGTCACCAGAAACCCAAGAAACAATTATAGCCTTATATGTACAGTTTTGGTGAATATTATTTGTTAAAATACATGGTGACATAATAAACAGAAATTGTAGAACTAGCGCGGTGGATAAAACTTTAAATCTGCAGGTCATTGTGGTTTGTTTTGGTATTAACAGTGCTCATGTACTGGTGTTAGAGTTTGTTTATAAAAATTGAGATTAGCAGGTTTATCATCAACCTTATTATATACTGGTCTCGTGCCACCACCTAATCTTATTATACACGGGTCTAGCTCCACCACTGTGTATAATAAGATTGTAAAACACTGACGTTTATAGAAACATTATTGTTCGCCATATATAATAATAATAATAATAATAATAATAATAATAATAATATTATATCCAAACTTTCAACCCATCAGCATCACAAGTAACTTCCAATTATATGCACAGGTTTCAAATATATTAACAAACCTGAGCCTTACTGTCCATGGAAACGATTACCAGGCTCAAAAGCACAGTGCTCAACAGGAATGCATCCCAGCTTGCACCTATATACACCCATATTGGTCAGTGGAAACTTAAGAAAGTAAGTTAAGTTTGGTAAATTTGTTAATTTCTAAAATATAAAAAATAAAAAGGTGCCAATGACAACCTGAGCTAAAGAGCGTTAAGAATCTAGTCCTACATCATATATTAAGCAGAAATTAACCTAAATTGGACAACTGTTTCGGTGAAACGCTTTTGTCAATGACCACTACTTGGCACTCTAATTACATAAATTGTTCCTTGTGAAATGTTCCTCCCCGATTTAAATGCAGCTTTTTCACACAAACATGTTTCACTGTAGTTGTACCAGCCTGCCTCTGCATTAGAACAGTTAATTGTGGTTAGAAACAGGTGCAACACAGTCAAGTACAATATTACATTAGTTACAGCTTTTTTCACCCATTAGTTACAGCTTTTTTAACTCTTGTTTTGTACCCAAGACTGAGTCGTTCATTCTGACGTAACTATTTGTTGGTCTGTCTGTTTCAAAATCAGGACAAATCTTTTTGCTATAAATCTACTAAAGATTTCCATCTGCACCCTGAAATTGGCCTGTAAGAGTAGGTCTGGTACATCTGGTAACAGTTTACTATATTTTTTGTCGTTGTTTTGTTTGAGGTCGCTTTCTCTCTCAAATCACCTGGGGCTACCAGAGTCCCAATTCAAGATGGCTGATCAAGGTGGATTGATTTCACACTGCTTATTGAAACAAGGGAAATCTGGTTCTTTTGGCCTACAGGCTTAGTGAAATCTAGCAGCAGACAACATGTATTATAAAAATCCGGCCTCTAAGTTAACAGCCAATCACAGAAAGCAGACAGAAGAAACCTTTGCTGACAGGTAATCAATATCTGATTATGAAACTGATGAGGATTATGTTGATTATTAATTGTAGTAGCAGTAGTCCATATGTTCTAATATAGTCCAGTCTTTATGTTATGATATAAAGGATACACATACTGTCCTCTTGTTACATACATTCTTTCTAGTATGTCCTGATGCCCATGGTGATGCAAGATTACTGAAATATTGGCTCAGTCTCATCCAGAATAGTAATGGCAATTACTCCCTTGGCTCCAATGAAGTTAACTTCTGCAATGTTGATCCTAAAACGTAGCAGCATGCTGGGGTTGTCCAATCTATTGCTTTCAAGTCTTTGGCAGACCGTCTTCCTTTTCAGAAACCATAGATATGGAAATACCACTAGGAATGGGCTCTTCAATGTTGTGTTTCAAGATCCATGATTCTGAACAATCCATTGCACAGCCATATTCACTGGTGCAACAGCCCTATTTTCTTAATTTTTTGATAGATATTTAATTTTGGTAACTGTGTAAAGCAGGCAATAGCCTATTGCAAACAGGTCTAAATGTTAACGGTTAATAATGCGAGGAATGTTAAAGTCATGGTGGCTATATAACGTCCTGGAATTGAACCATTAATTATGTTGGAAATCCCATAACAGATATTTATTCAGTTTGTGAAAGTCAGCAAAAAAAGCAAGCAAAGTCTTCTGGAACACGACAGGACTCTCAAACAAATTTCCAAAAAAAGTGTAAGGAGAAAGACAAGAGTGAGAGAGACAGACAGAGAGAGCTGGGGGTGGCGGGTGCACTACAAACCCATGCCGTCTACATTTTCTTTGGGGCTTCTCTTTTTTGGGTTTTATAAATTGTATTTTTCGGTGCTTATTTTTAGCTGTTTTCGGGTTTTATGTAAATCGTTTTTTTGGGGGGCTTTTGTTTTTGATATACTGTATGAAATGAGTGTTTTCAGTTACTTTCCAAAATGCATGAGCGTTTTTTTTTGAGTGTGTCAAAATATGTATAGTAACTCAACAGTACTTGCACACTTAAGTTGTACCTTCTTTCCTTTGCTGTCTTCCACAACTAAATCCCTATTGTCACAGGCACATTCCTCTGGGGTTTTTGTGTGTAGGCATTTTTGTACATTTCGCCACAATTCTGTTTTAAATCCTCCATATCTTAACTGTAATACAGCTTTAAATTCCGCTAACAAGCCTCCATCCTGATTGTAATCTCGTTTTAAATCTCGCAAGCAGAGTCTCCAATAGAAATGTAGGAATGTGCTGTCACTCAGTAGTTGGGGCGGGTTTAAAGTATTCAGAACTAATCAATGATAGATACAAGTCAGGAAGGCTGGACATTGCCCAGCAGCACTGGGAAATGTATTTATTATTATTTTTGTAGTAGGTTTAATTTTTTTTAATGTGAAAAGGGTAAAGTCAACGTGAATAGATTAACCATTTCCACAGTTTATTGGCTATCAACTGATTTAATTTTTTTTGTATAGGGGGGTGTTTTATCGGGTTTTATCGGTTAAAACCGAAAACCAGAAGCCCTAATTATCTTACTCCCCCTGTATACAGAAAACAGAAAACGCAGTCAGCAAGCTCAGGGTTATAGTGCAGCACACGAACACATACAGACACACAGGCACACGCACAATGGGAGATTGAGGTTGATTTGAGACATAGATTTAATGACATGCCAGAGCTGTGGGGGTTCTTTCTAGAATACTCTGTTGCTCAGAGCATTGGGAGGTTTTCAGTTCATGCAGTTTTACTGGGAAGGATATAAATCACATCAGGTATGAAAAGTTACAAGGAGAACAGTGGTGATTATAATAGATGACAATGGATTTAAAAGGGTCTTGGAGATATGCTTTTAAAGTTCAAATACTGTGTTCTTTTGTCAACCCACTAGAGGTAATATGTCTGAAGGCTGAGCTAGAAGTCAAAACTAAAGATGAATGCCGTGTTTCCATCTGTCACATGGAGTGAATCTAAAGCGATTTGAAATCAGTCTTGTTTGACTCCATAAGCCCCAGTTAGAATTGCGGCTAGCTGGAAGTCTCTCCAAATTGCTTTGATAAAGAAAGTCCCTGCACTGAGAGCCAAATATATTCAGATGCACTGTAAATGTTGCACGCTGTTTATCAGAGTGCATCCTTGTTTGCCTTGTTATACATATTTGAACTGTTTGTGTTTGTGTTTTCTCTGCCCAGTCTCCTCATGAAAAACCCAGGGCACTGCTGAATGTGCATGTGGAATGAAAGAAGCCTCCTTTTGTTTGTAAACATTCTTATGTTCTTAAATAATTCCTGTACGTATACCAAGTGACAGTAAATTGGTCATAAGCAGCCATGGGAAAATAAAGTAGGCTGGAACACTCAATCAAGGTAAGCCATTGACCGTGTTAATGACTTGCTGGATTGATTAGAACATTTGTATTTGCCTTCATAATGGTGGTGGAACTGAACACACACTATGACAGATTGTTATATCAAAATGTTCCCCCAAAGTATTGAAAACACCCACCCACTAGCAATTAACAAATCTATGAACTAAATAATGTGTAAGCACACATTTGTGTAATTTGCCATGTTAGGCAAACACCCTTAAAGTTTTCTCTTTAAATAGTATTGCCTCTGTTTTCTATTTTTTGGGGATCTCGACTATTTATATTGACCCAATGTGCATCCATATGCAAATGACACAATGGGGTGAGCATTAAATCCCAGACTGCTGTATATGTAGGCAGAGCAGAAGAATGTCAAATAATTGTACTCTCAGGGATTTTAAAATGGAAGTCCTGTTGTATCTGATACTTTTAGTAAACACATCATACACATTCATACACACATACAGCTCACATGAAAAACATGCACAAGCCAATATAAACATTTTCGGCTGCTGCTAAGTTTAGCTTTAAAGGTTAAGACATTGGGGGGGAGGGCTCAACACAGCTCCCCAAGCAAAATGTACAGTGCAGGATCAGTCTTTTTGTCAGATGTAGGATTACAATACTTACTAGAAACTGGTTTTGAAATAAATGACCTGAGCATATGTTTAGGTTAAGGCCGCTTCCAAACAAGGTGTGTAGTGACCTTTAGTGACCTGCTAAGTCCAGTTACAGTTAAACCTGTGTGCTGGGCAGTTTCTATAAATAATATCAAAGCCACCTGCTTTGCTTGACATGAGTAGCTACAAACTTAACACAGCTTGCTGTGTTGAAAGTGGCTGTTGACCAGAAATGGAGACACTTGTGAAGTACATTAACGTTAGAGGATTTACTCTCTGCTCAGATATATGTAGAGCCAGTATTGTTCTACAGTTTAAGGCAGGTGGGTTCAACATGATGACCAAAACCCTTCTTCTTAACCCCATAAACCTTGTCCTGAATTAACGCTTTACAAATTATTCTGGTGAAAAAGAGTACGAAAATGGCAAAATAGGGATTTTAAGGACATAACTTTCATAATCATTTAAGTTTATGAACCACAACAGATCATACATTCTATGTATAATGTACTCAAGGCTAATACAAAATATGCATTTATTTTGAATCAGGTTTCTCATTGAAACATCATTACAGCCTGTTAATTGTGCAATGGGCTGAAGAGTAACTCAAGGTGATAACTTTCCATTTATTTAATTGACACTGTCTGACTATGCATGGTTGGGATGAAAGTAATAAATACCGAGATGTCAATCACATCCAATGCTTGCCTTGTTTGACTTTTAGCGAATCAGAAAGACCCATAGGTCCTTATTGAAATGAAAGCTTACTATATATTTTTTTTTACAAAAGTTATTTATTTATTTTTTATTTTTTTACATTTTACAGGAACAATAGTATGTTAATCAAAATAATTACAGATAAAGAATGTGTTAAACTTAAATTCGAGGGTGGAAGATGTTAGATATTTTTTTCCATCTATCTCATTCACTTTCCTATTGTTTACCTGGAAATATCCACCTGATATCACATTACTGTAAGTGGCAAAACCTTTTTCACAACTAACAGTTTCTATGATGTTTCAACAAAGAGACTGCTCAAAAAGAATGCCCCAAAGACAAAGTGAATTATTCTGAATTGTGTGCACTTCTCAAAGCAGAACACCTCGACTGTACTGTGTATATTTACAGAAGTGAAAATGAATGTTAATACTAGTCTAGTTTGTATCTATGTATAATGTCCAAAGTCCAGATTCTACTGACCTTCATTAAATTATATATATAAGGCCTGACAGCCCGATTGCTTTGTTTAACATTTTATTTTGGCCACTGTGCCTCCGTTAGTTTGTTCCCGTGTTTTGTTTGTGTCTATTAAGCACGTGCAGACGCGCTTTAACTGCAGTTTATAGCCTCAGAGTCTCATTTTTGATGCTATCCCGTTACGCATACAATCTGAGTCTCATTCTTGACGCTACATTGCCTGCCACAGCTGTGAATGCAAAATGCTATTATGAAAAAGTAGATCACCATGCCCTACATACTGTGCACCTATCTATTTCGCTATCTGACTTAGTGACTTAGTGAAGGGACCTACCTTCTGTATACCTATTTAATGCCTATTTTGGCAATGTCAAATATATTGGAAACTGGGCAGCAAAGGGTTAAACTGTAAAGTATAGTACATGACAATTAACTGTGAACGTGGCCTAACACTATATTAGCATGAAACAATTTAGGTGCCAGAATGAGATGTTAAAGTTTTGTTCCGGGTATTTCCTTGCTAGTTCTCATAAAACTATTTTATCCCTCTTTGATAATTTACTTTAAAATAGGACTCTAAAATGTTAACATGAGATAGAAAAATGAAGTAATGCTGAGTTGTAATGAGGGAGAGTTGCAAATGGTGATAAATGTGGGACTGAGGCCTGCCAACAAAACATGAAACATATATTGATATAATATAATAAAATAAAATAAAAGACTGAGGTAACACTGAATAGAATGGAAGGAGGCCCCTTTTAAAACCAGGGAGACGTATTTCAAACAATGGGAATGTCCTTACCTTTGAGCTCCAGTTTTCCCTCACATTGCTTCGTTCCATGTTCGTTAATTGCTTTGCAGGTATAAACACCAGCGTCTGACTTCTCGGCTGCAGTGATTTTCAGCTCAAATGAGCCGCCCTCTGCTTCATTCACACAGTGACGACTGTCAGTCTTTATCATCTGTCTGTTCTTAAGCCTGGAGGCAGAGAAATACTGGTGTAGATATTATTTTGGCCCCCTATATTGTTCTGAACCCCACCTTACTTTATACGCAGAGCTTCCTTGTTATAAGGCTGTCTTTTATGCTGTGTAATTTGTTGTAAAGCAGTATGACCCCCTAAATAGCAAAGTTTCTTAAATTAGTATGGCTCCTTATACATACATATAATTGAGAGGCCACAACTTTTAGTTAATAGGGGGACTTCAATGGCCTAAGCTTCGCATTCTAAAAAAAACACAATATAAATACAAGCTCCAACTAGCTCCTCTGTTCTTTATTCCAATGCTGTTTGACAGAAAGAAATGCCTGGTCATGGGGCGTTCCTGTTTGGGGAGTCCATTAGAGCTATGGGGATGGGACAGCAGTCTTGTCACAAAATGTAAAGGCTAGCCTGCATCTGGTGAGTGAGACTTCCAGGTGGTATATAGTTTGAGATCAGCATAACGGCGTGGGGGTAGCTGAAACCAGGACTGGTTGGGGGGCATGTCTCACAGTTGTATCAGGGCTAATAATAAATAAATCCCCAGTTT
Organism: Acipenser ruthenus; assembly: GCF_902713425.1. Taxonomy (NCBI): domain Eukaryota; kingdom Metazoa; phylum Chordata; class Actinopteri; order Acipenseriformes; family Acipenseridae; genus Acipenser; species Acipenser ruthenus. The sequence continues at coordinate 24,537,901 of NC_081199.1, read as the reverse complement.
GTTTAAGCTTGCTGGACCATGTTGCCCCATGTCTCCTCACCCCCCAATGCTACACTCATCTTTAATTTCCAAATAAACAGGGGCCCTATTTTGAAGCAAGTACAAAGGAAAAGGCATAGAGAGATTTTTTTTTTTGTATGCAGAGCCTTTGAGATCGACATCAGAAACATCAGAAAAACTGAAGGAAGCCCTACCAGTAAATCATGGGTTTGGGTTCTCCTTGAATTCGAACTGACAGGCTGACATCCTGACCTTCTATCACTGCCTGATCACTCAGGGATACCTGTCAAAAGCAACAAACACATGTAAGTTCAATAAATATCTATATCCAGGATTGCACTCTCCAAGGCCTTTATAGTACCTGCTTAGAGGCCCTGCTGTCTAGTTTCCTTATGAGTAGGGTTCTTAGTTTCAGTGTGTATTTCTGAGGTACTGGAGCATTCACTTTTTAAAGTAATGCTTTTATTTGGGTTCCTTGTTGAAAGAACATTAAAAACCTGTTCATTGTGCAATTGTGCAAGGTGGCTTTAGAGGCGAAGGAATGTGAAAACAATGAGGTTACTTAATTTTATTAATTGTACTGTACATTATACGTAATATTCTCAAAAAATCCTCAACAAATATAAGGACCCTTCCTTAACAACATATACTGTATTAAAACTGTGAATTGTAATAAAGCTCTTTCTGGGTGATATTGCTGCACTTGTGGTACACATTGCTCATGAAAAAATAGCATCATCTTCTATTAGGAGAGCAAGATATTTACTGGGCAAGAGGTCTGGATGGGGTAACTCACCTCAAAAGAGGGCGGCTCATTGAAGCGTGTTTCAATGATGCTCTTGGGTTCTGGAGCGTCTGGTATCCTCATGGTGTCGGGCTCCCGGAATGATGGAACTCCAAACTCAGCTTCCTCCAGCGGGCTGAGGTACTCCTCGTCGGAAGTGATGGGGCTGCTGAAGTCCAGGGGGACACTCAGGGTGGTGCGCTGCTCCTGGGAAGGATCTGATGGTGGACAAAGTGAGACGTTAAGTAAGGGGCGTCCAACCTAGGGGCTGCAGGCCAAGCTTTCACCCAAACGGTTCTTGATTTGCCCCGGAAACTTTTCAAAATAATTGACCTGCTTTCGATTTGCAGTAATGTTAATGTCCACACCATAATATAGGGCTACATTTGGAAAGCTATTTACACTAAATCATCATTAGCATGATGTTTGTCTGAAAGGAAAAAAAAAAACACAATTTAGAATTCTAAAATGAATAAGAAACAACTTCAGCATACTCACAAGCACCAAAATAAAATAGTGGAGTTGGTTTTAATTAAAATAAATGGGGCTAATGACATTTTGGAGTAAATAGCATTGAGAATCTAGAAGAGGGTCGCCACATCTCACTAAATGTTTACAACAGACTCTTGTTAGTTAATCCGAACAGTCTGATCTGGTTTGTAATCCAAACCTTGCTTTCATGATGAGGTGTATGCTTAAAGCAGTTGTAGAAACTAAACTTAAATATCGCAATTCAATGGCTTGGTTTACATGCACACACAAGAAAGAACGTAAAAGACGCTGCAAATGTAAACCTCTCATATAGCCTGTTATTAATGTTTGTATAAATGCATGTTGTTAAGCAGAACTAACCAGACTTTTAGCCTCATATTATTATACCTTAACTAAGTTTAAATAATAAAACCAGTCAAAAAGACTGCAAATTAAATGTTCAAAACAAACGGGGGGGGGGGGTGTGTACAGAGCAAGCCCCCTAGAGCCTACTGGTCGACAAAAGCTGTCATGTCGCCAGTGGACTACGCGTGTACGTGCTCTAAATTAACCTGGGACCGTACTAGGGCCCTGAACATGGCCCCACAGTCAAAGAGACCCTCCCTGGTGATCTTACGCTTCCTGGTCTTGTAGATGCAAGTTTTCCAAGAGCCAGAAGCAGTTCACCAGGAGGTCTCTCTTCCCGGTGGAGCCACGAACTGGGTGCACAAAAATGAGGAGGGTGGGAGGAAAGTGCAGCCAGAACTGCAGCAGGAGGTTCTTCAGGAACAGAAAGAACGGCTGCTGCCTGGCGCACAAAAAATAAATATGTGCCACCGACTCGGTCTGACCGAAGAAAGGGCATGCGGCATCCGAGTCGGTAAAGTGACACAGGATCTCTCCTGACTCGAGTGCTCTGTGCAGCACCCTCCATCCCAAGTCCCCAGCTCCTCTGGAGACCAGTGGGGAGTACAGGGCCTCCCACTGGGGACTGATGCCCTCGCAGGGGGTTCTGGTGAGGGAGTCTCCTTTTCAGGGACTCCCCCTGACCCACCACCAGATGGTGCAGCAGTGGGCTTCGTCGCCCCCTGCTTGGCCTCCCCAGAGGACTTGGCCACCTTCTTTCGGGGGGTGGGCCATTCGGCGACCTTCTCCCGCCACGCACTTTTGGGTAGCGCAGAGGGTCCGGTCACCTCGGGGACCTCCTCTCCCTTCCCCACCTCGGATGTTGTCGGGAGGGGTGCGGATGTCTTTTTGCTCCCACCTGCGGGCCCCTTAGAGGGCCCCGGGGGGAGGTGGATTCGGAGGGGTGCAGTGCTGGCGCAGATGGCTTTGCGCCCTGCTGGAGCTTGGGGTACCTCTTTTTCTGGTGCCTCAGCTCCTTACAGTGATAGCACCGCGCCTCCTCCAAAGAAAAAAAGGGGACCACGAAGGGGACCAAAAAAGGGGACCAAAAAAGGGGACCACGAAGCTGCCCTCCACTGTTTCCCGACCGGCCAGGTGAATAGTCACCTGGCGGCGGAAAGACAGCACGTGGTGGAGGGCCTAGTCTTTGCAGCCCAGGGGGATGGGGTGAATGGCCGTCTTAAACTCCCCCAGGGCTTGCAGATGGGACGTGAGCAGGATTTCAGGAAAAACACCGCTTTCCCATACATCTTGGAGGCCGCCACGATCGCTGCTGGCCCCACCGCCTTCGCCATGGCATTGACGAAGGCCTTGATCGAGAGGGAGTCTCTTAGGAGGCACCTGACCCCGTGCCTCCTGGTGATGTTTTTAAATGGGGGGGGGCTGCGTTGGTCGCAGCCGCCTTTGCCCATTGCTTTGGGGACAATAGACAAACAAAACACACACACACGCAAAGACAGACAGACACACCCCTGCACTGCAAACAGTTACCAGCGCAGGGGTACACAAAAGACAAACAAACAGACAACCACCTACACTGTGATCAGTGTAGGGGCACACACAAGACAAAGACATGCAGTTTTTTTTTCAACAAACAAAATGTATTTATTTATTTTTAAATCAACAAATAAAATACACAACATTTCATACGCGTGCATTGACTCTCCATAGAATTTTTTTGCCTAACTCCCTATATACCACAATGCTTTGCGCGCAGTGAGACGGAAGTCTCCATTGAAAATCAGTGGAGTCGAGTATCTTCTTAAATACAATATCTTTTGAAACACCCTTCTAAATATTATTGGCTGAAGCAGTTTTGAGTGAGGCTCGATTTTCATTGATTTTACAAACGAGAGGAGGCCATTCAGCCCATCTTGCTTGTATTTGGTTGTTAGTAGCTTATTGATCCCAGAATTCTCTGTGTAAAAAAGTGCCTCCTATTTTCTGTTCTGAATGCCCCTTTATCTAATCTCCATTTATGACCCCTGGTCCTTGTTTCTTTTTTCAAGTCAAAGAAGTCCGCTGGGTTGACATTGTCTATACCTTTTAAGATTTTGAATGTTTGAATCAGATCGCCGCGTAGTCTTCTTTGTTCAAGACTGAAGAGATTCAATTCTTTTAGCCTGTCTGCATACGACAGGCCTTTTAAACCCGGGATAATTCTGGTTGCTCTTCTTTGCACTCTTTCTAGAGCAGCAATATCCTTTTTGTAACGAGGTGACCAGAACTGAACACAATATTCTAGGTGAGGTCTTACTAATGCATTGTAGAGTTTTAACATTACTTCCCTTGATTTAAATTCAACACTTCTCACAATATATCCGAGCATCTTGTTAGCCTTTTTTATAGCTTCCCCACATTGTCTAGATGAAGGTCTTTTTCATAGTTCCCTCCTTCAATTTCAGTATCTCCCATATGATATTTATAATGCACACTTTTATTGCCCGCATGCAGTACTTTACACTTTTCTTTATTAAATGTCATTTGCCATGTGTCTGCCCAATTCTGAATGCTATCTAGATCACTTTGAATGACCTTTGCTGCTGCAACAGTATTTGCCACTCCTCCTATTTTTGTGTCGTCTGCAAATTTAACGAGTTTGCTTATTATACCAGAATCTAAATCACTAATGTAGATTAGGAATAGCAGAGGACCTAATACTGATCCCTGTGGTACACCACTGGTTACCTCACTCCATTTTGAGGTTTCTCCTCTAATCAGTACTTTCTGTTTTCTACCTGTTAACCACTCCCTAATCCATGTGCATGCATTTCCTTGAATCCCTACTGCGTTCAGTTTGAGAATTAATCTTTTTTGCGGGACTTTGTCAAAAGCTTTCTGGAAATCTAAATAGACCATGTCGTATGCTTTGCAGTTATCCATTTTCAATGTTGCATCCTCAAAAAAGTCAAGTAGGTTAGTTAGACATGATCTCCCTTTCCTAAAACCATGCTGGCTGTCTCCCAGGATATTGTTACCATATAGGTAATTTTCCATTTTGGATCTTATTATAGTTTCCATAAGTTTACATATAATAGAAGTCAGGCTTACTGGTCTGTAGTTACCTGGTTCAGTTTTGTCTCCCTTTTTGTGGATCGGTATTACGTTTGCTATTTTCCAGTCTGTCGGTACAACCCCTGTGTCAAGAGACTGTTGCATGATCTTGGTTAGCGGTTTGTAAATAACTTCTTTCATTTCTTTGAGTACTATTGGGAGGATCTCATCTGGCACAGGGGATTTGTTTATTTTAAGAGCTCCTAGTCCCTTTAACACTTCTGCCTCTGTTATGCTAAAGTTATTTAAAATTGGATAGGAACAGGTCGACATGTGGGGCATGTTGTCCGTGTCCTCCTTTGTAAAAACCTGTGAAAAGTAATCATTTAATATATTTGCTATTTTTTTTTCTTCATCTATGATTTTGCCATTTGTGTCTCTTAGACATTTAACCTCCTCTTTGAATGTTCTCTTGCTGTTATAATATTGGAAAAATATTTTGGAATTGGTTTTAGCCCCCTTAGCAATATTGATTTCTATCTCTCTCTTGGCCTTTCTAACTTCCTTTTGACTTGTGTTTGCAGTTCCAAGTACTCTTTCTGTGTGCTTTGTTTTTGGTCCCTTTTAAACGCTCTGTAAAGTGCCTTTTTTCACTGAATATTTTTTTTAATTGATCTATTAAACCATTTTGGCCATTTTGTTTTAGATTTAGATTTGTCTACTTTTGGGATGTAATTGTTTTGTGCCTCTAGTACTACATTTTTAAAAAACAGCCATCCTTTTTTGTGGATGTTTTCTCTATCTTACTCCAATCTACTTCTGTTAGTCTCTGTTTCATACCTTCATAGTTTGCTTTTCTAAAATTGTAAACCTTAGCTTTAGTCATTACTTTTGGGGTTTTAAAAAATATTTCAAATGAGACCATGTTGTGGTCTGAGTTTGCCAATGGCTCTCTGACCTCTGTTTTAGTTATTCTGTCGTCATTATTTGAAGAGACTAAATCAAAGCATGCCTCCCCTCTAGTCGGTGCCTTGACAAATTGCGTTAGGAAGCAGTCATTTGTCATTTCCACCATTTCAATTTCGTCCGTCGTGCCCCCCATCGGGTTTTCCCCATTTTATACAGGGGAAGTTGAAATCCTCCCCATTAGTATGGCTTCTCCTTTTCTACACGCATTTCGAATGTCATTGTACAACAGATTATTTTGCTCAGCGTCTGAATTTGGCGGTCTATAGCATGCTCCTATTATTATGCCCTTTGAATTTGTGTCCATTATTCTGACCCATATTGATTCTGCATTGTTTTCTTTGTCCAAATTTAACACCTGGGCTTGAAGACTATTTCTTATGTATAGCGCTACCCCTCCGCCTCTTCTGTCCTGCCTGTCTTTCCTATATAGTGTGTACCCACTAATATTATATTCGTCTCCATCACTCTCAGACAACCAAGTTTCTGTAACACCTATCACATCGTAGTTACTTGTTAGTGCAGTAGCTTCAAGTTCTAACATTTTGTTTCTGAGACTTCTAGCATTATGATAAATACATTTAATAGTGGTCTTACCTGAGTTGTTGCCCTTGTTTAGATGTGGTCTCCCTTCTGTTTTTTTGTTTTCTCCCCCCTTCCTTTCTAGTTTAAATGCTTCTGTACCGCCTGAAGGATCCTTTCTCCGAGTAGATTGGTTCCCTTTCTGTTTAAGTGCAGTCCGTCCCACCTGTATAGATAGTCCTTGTTGTAGAAAGTGCTCCAATGTTCAAGAAAGGTGAAGCCTTCCTGTGTGCACCACGATTTCAGCCATGCATTTTGATTTTGTATTTCCAGCTGTCCATATGGTCCTTTGCAAGGCGCCGGCAGTATCCCAGAAAATACCACAGTTTTGGTCTTGTCTTTTAATTTCCTTCCTAGCTCTCTGAATTTGTTTTGCAGGGATCTTGGCCTGTCTCTTCCAATGTTGTTTGTACTGATGTGGACGACTACTACCGGGTCGTCTCCTGTTCGTTCTAGGAGCCTGTCCACATTCTCAGTGATGTGCTTGACAGAGGCTCCTGGAAGGCAGCACACTGTTGTATTAAGGGTGTCCAAACTGCAAACTGAACTTGCTGTGTTTCTCAATATTGAGTCCCCAACAATCATGACCTCCCTTCTTTTTGCTGCCTGGCCAGCACTGTTTATAGGGTCCTGGGTGTTGTTTCTTTCATTCTCTTGATGTTGGTTTTGGTCATCTAAATGTTGAAGTGGCTCAAATTTGTTGGATGTCTGGATTTCTGGTGGTTGGGTTTGACGAAGTTTCTTTTTTTCCCTGCTTCTGCCTATCTGAACCCAGCTGTTTGGACTCTCTTCCATCTCCGTGGTGGCTTTCAGTCTGCTAGGGGTGCAGACTTCCATGAATTGTGGGTGTGTCAGCTCCTCAAGCTCCTGTTGCTGTCTCATTTCCTCCAGCCCCTTTTCTAGCAGGCTTAATCGCTGAAGCAAGTCCTGGATCTTGCGGCACTTTACACAAACTTGGTTGAGCTCTGTTGGGTTTTCTCGGATTTCCCACATCATGCAGTTGTCACAGATTACTGGCTTGAAGCCCATTTTTTTTTTAGTTTAGTGTAGCTTCTGCAGCTGTCAACCTGTTTTCAACTGCTTCTAACTGCGTTGTACTTGTCCACTCGTACTTCTCACACGATGTCGCTTCGCCCCTCCTCCGTGTCCCAGAACGCCGCGGGATTTGAATCAGCTGCTCCGAGTTTCAGTTTATCAGAAACACGCAGCTGCAAGGCTTTAAGATGCAATGTTTTCTGATTAAAGCAACTCCAAATTTAAAGATGTAATTCCTCCTCTCTGCTTCTAACTGCGTTGTACTTGTCCACTCGTACTTCTCACAAGATGTCGCTTCCACACCTCCCATTGGCTAGAAAGGTTGCAGTGTTTTCGGCAAAGTGCGAGATTGACAGTTGGAAGTTTATCTGGTTGTTGGGAAGTTTGTCTGGTTGATTGGAAATTTGCAGGTCCGTACAGCCTTTCGTATTAATGAATTGACAAATTAATTAATGAGTTATTAGATGAATTAACAAATACGTTTATGAATTACTTTATGAATTGACAAATTTATGGGCGAACTGCTGGACAAATTGACCAATTCACGAATTGACAAACAAATTGACAAACAAATTGACAAATTAACGGCCGGATAGTTTTGGCACAAATGGCTCTCCATACATGTGAGTCTCTTTAGCGGTACTGTATGTAGATCCGATAAGACTATCTCTGCAGCGCTGGAGCATGGCAGCTCACACACGGCAGCTGACACACGGCCACACGCACATGTGCAGTAGCTCCACAGCCACGCGCACATGCGCAGTAGCTCACAAGTATTTTTTGTTTGTTTGTTTTTTACTTGAAACACCAGTAGCTTGTTTTTTCATACAAGGTATAATATTTAGGGTTGTAATCCAAGGATACAAATATCTGTTTTCAGCAAAATAAAGACTGCCCTATTCTACCATACATATGTAAATATCCTATCATACATTCAGTCTCAAATGTCATCATAATACCCCTCTTGTTGATTCATATGGTACATATATTTTTTCAAATTGAGTTTTGGTACGTGATTAACATCGAGGAAAAGGGGATATCTTTTTATTTAATATTATTTGTAGGGTTTTATTTTTGATGCTATAACTTATTTTCAGACAATCCGTTTTCTTAATAAAAGTCAGAATAAGTCATGGATTACACATGAAGCTCAATGGTTTTCACCTTCATATTCTGATTGAGCCCGGTTTCATTGTCTAATATTTAATTAAAATGGAGACGATTAGTTCCCTAAATTAGCATCCAATAGGATAGATGTGTTGACAAAAAACAACACAAAAATAATCTTAATCTTAAATGACAATTATTATTATTATTTTTCTTAATTAGGATGCAGAGACAACTTCATACTAAATAAGATTTAAAGGCAGGTACAGTGAAGTAAAATAAAAATTCAAGTCCCAATTATTTGTTTTATTTTATATAATATTTACCTTTTATTAAATGTAGAACGTAGTACTATTTTATGAAATGACAAAGAACATGTAGTTTTTGTAAAAAACAAAACAAAAAACAAAAACATTTTTGATGACCAAGTGGGTGTCAAATTTCCAAACACGTTGTTAAAATGGGACACATGTATTCTACTGTACCACAAAAAAAGAGAAACTTGAAACAAGCCCCTATTTACCATGACCGGGTAGCCGGGCTGGAAAGGGTGAACTGTAACACATTCATATACTATTGGTGAATTGTTTATGTAAATTAGATAATTAGGTAAACAACCCTTTGTAGAATAAAAAGAAAACACACTCCTACAGAGATTATAGATGATGTTGACTTTGGGAGACTTCCTTTGTATCCCCGTTGCTTTTCAATCTCTGTAGACTGTTTTCAGTTTGTCATAAGTTCAGCATACATTTGTGAGTATGTATACTGAAATGTATACTGAACTTCTCCCCGAGAAAAAAAAAAAAGAAATATACTTTCATGAAATGTGTTTTCTAAATTAAGCCTTCATTGTAAACCCTACCTACACAGCATGCTCTGCTTAAAAATGCGACCATGCGTCAGCTGCTGTGTGTGAGGTGCCGTGCTCCAATGCTGCAGAGATACCCATCTCTGTATATCAGATGTCATTGTGATTAGAACTGTATAAATATATATATGCAGGTCATTTAACATGGGAAATACACACACTCTGGCCTACCAAATTGTTTAAAAACCTGTGCTGGCTTGTGGTACAATAGGTTACTTGCTTCCCATTTTACCAACTACAAAAAGGTGCTTGCTTTATCCAGATGGTGTTTAATACAAGTGTACTGTAGTTTAAATGACTGTTTATGGCAAGACACAGAGCCAAGGGAATGATTCATTACAATCACCAGAGGGACAACATTCTTGGCTGAGCAGAAGCAAATGAAACACAAATTAGCTTTTACGGCTGAAAGGAAATTACTAGGAACTATTCTGCTTTTACTATAGAAAATAAAATCCGCAAATTGGCACAATAAAGGGTTACAAGCTGTAATCTTATATAAAAAAAAATCTTTACATTTTTTTTTTAAAGCATTTTAATTGCACTATGTATCTAATGTTTAAGCAGGGACTACCTTATATATTCTAGCATTTATTTATTACTATTTAATACTGAAAGAAACTTGGATATGCACAGTGCTAGACACAGTAGTTGCTCTCTGTATACTGTAGGAGGTGCTTCCTTCCATCATGCAGAGCTTCCTTTTGCTTCAGTTACACTTGCTCTTGTTGGAATAATAAAGGCATACAAGGCGAGTTCATTGTTCCAAGGTCAGCATGTTGTCTGTGCTGGAGATGACTAACATGTTAGGCCAGTTTCAGACGGATGCTCTAGAGGCGTGCCAAACTCAATTCAAGCACAAATCCAATTAAGTACCCGAGTAAAAGCGCCGCCTGAAACAATTAAGTTCGCCTCGATGCTCTTTTAGTGAGGTAGTGATGGCTTAGGTCAGCAGGGCAATCCACGGTTCACCGCACGTCAGAGACCCCTGTGGCCGATAGGGCGCTATCATGCTGCCAGATCTGTGTTGTCCTCCGGCACTATAAATCTGGTGGCCTCACTGTGGAAAAACGACAGATTGGCAGGAGCACGTTTCGGTGGACACTTATTCCAGTCGCCGTTTCCCGAGTCAGCGGGGGTGTTGGGGAGAAAAACCGGGGTAAAAAATGGCGACGACTAAATTTATAAAAAAAAAAATAAATAAATAAAAATCCTGTGTAATATAGGCCTAAGGCAAACTGAATTTAAAATACATCTATTGTGATTTAGCTAAACACGTGTTGCATTTTAAGTAATTTATGTATGTATTTATTTATTTATACACATATTACAGCGTATTACTAAACTAAATAAAAAACCATGGAAATCAATCCTTGTTTGCATAAATATTAACGTGAACGCAGACTTCTATTATTAGTTTCATCTAAGCAATTAATTTTGATCCTCTTATTCATTCAGGCAAATCTAAACAGAAATAAAACAACAATACAATGACTATTTCAATAATTGGCAGTGACAGGTTTTTTAACTAAATGGGGATGCTGTGAATCGTGTTCTTGTAGGTCGGCTTAATAGAAATTGAGGTGTAAAATGTATCGTAGCCCAACTCCCAACAGCAGCACGGAGCTCTATTTTTTAAATGACTGAAAATCGTGCTTCTACCTGGGGAATCTGCTCGCTGATCTGTCCTTAGCACTACGGCTTCTGAAAACGGAGATAGCCCTGGTGACTTGTAGTGTGGCGGATAGATCATGGTCTTAGGGGTAAAAACAGTCCCTAAAGACTAAAAAACATTTTAAATTCAGATGTATTATTATTATTATTATTATTTACAATAAAGGAGACATAAATTATGGTTAAATGAGATTAAAACTTGTTCAGCTGTGTATCTTGTTTTGACACTCGCTAACTGCGCTGTGTAGGCCTACTGGACTCAAATAATTCAGTTTTTCTTTATAATAACCATGTCATCATTTGTCTACGATGCGACTTTAAGACACCTTTGGAATAAGTGCGGTGCGCTTCAGTTCGCCAGTATGAAATCAATTGGTTCATTGAATTTAACGAAGTGGAAATGGTTGCTTTCATTAAGCTATTTTTGTACAGAACTGCATTATTTCTCTCCATTATTTTGTTCTTTGTTTTCTACTGTACAGTATTATTTAATGTTCATGTTTTGCTAATAGGTAGTTAATGTTTGGATCCTGTCACAAAGACGGCCAGAGTGGGTTGCGTCAGACCAGAAAGGAATTCAAACACAGACAGTGGTTGTGATGCGCTGAGTGCAATGGCTGCACTCAGCGTTTATTAACAAATAAAAGGTTTCAAAACAGCACGAAACAGGACACGGCACTTGCGCCAAAATAAACAGACATACAAAACGACTAACACTAAACAAACGGTGCACGGACAGACAAACAAACACGGTGAGTACAAACAAAACACTTCTCTTGCACGTTTTTACTTATTTTAACTCTCCTCTCTCTCTCACCCGTTCTCCTCTTCCGAACACCCAACCCCGAGTGACAGAAACGTGCATCTATATATACTGTTGTGCTGGGATTCAATTACTAATTAATTACTCACTTGAATCCCAGCACGTGAATTCATTACGTGAAACCCCGTGTTCACATATTATATTTTAAATGCACGTGCGTGATGTGCAATCCCGTGCCTAAATACAAATATACAATTTAAACACACGTGAAACACAGACCTGTTTATATCCCGTGTACCAATCTATACACCAACATTAACATACGCACCATACATACAACATATAACAAGTACAATACACACAGGGGCGGGCACTTTGCCACAGATCCCTATTAGTGAACAATTAAAAAAAGATTAAGCAAAAATCAAATCCCTACTAAAGGTTCAGTATGTTGATCCAATCATCCAAATAAAGCTGAAGCACTAACAGATAACGACATAGAACGTCTTACAGCACTGAAACACTACATTTTAAAAAAAAACAAATGTACTGCTGAACCTCATCTCCTTTAATATTAGCATCACAAGGGTATCCATGTATTATAAAAAATAACAGATGGGCCTTTTCCGTGAGTTACAGGAAAACAATTCCATCTCGGGTTTCTGTGACAGTTTATAATTTATGATGTCACAGAAACCCTAGATGGGAATTATTTTCCTGTAACTCACTGAAGCCCATCTATTACTCTAGCTATCTATCTATCTATCTATCTATCTATCTATCTATATATATATATATATATACTGTATATATATATATATATATATATATATACTGTATATATATATATATATATATATATATATATATATATATATATATATATATATATATAAACTAACAAGTAACACAAAATAAACACACTGTTAACATGTTAATAAGCTAGTTGTTAAATGTAAACTAAAAAAGTGCCCTATAAAGTGTGACCAAATGGATAAACTGCAAGTATTGCAGATTTACAAATTCTCCTGCAAGATTGTATTTTAATGACCACTGATATTCAGTCACAGAGAAGCTACAATACTTTCCAATAAACTGCAGATTTATGGGCTCCAACTTAATAAAGCATTTATTTCAGTGGCACCAAAAATTCAGATTAAGTTTTTTAATAAATTTTTATACATTTGCAGCAGAAGCGAGGCAATGGTATTAGGCAAAATAAAAAAATACAAAAATACTAAATTATATATATATATAATGTGTGGGTGTGGAAATAAAATAAAATCTTTGATCTGTTGATCTCTCTCTAACCTGAAGGTAAAATATGTTGTTTTCTGTTCTACTTATTATATACATATAAATAACAGATTTCTATAATCAAATATTACAAAAAATAATAAAAATTAGGGAACTATTATTAGAGCAACTACTACATCACATTGTCCCTTGATAAAATATAATCCCTTCTTTCATTAGCTCGGAACATCTTTGGTACTATTCCTAAAACACACAGCTGTCAAAACATTAGCAGAACTTAATTTGAATCCATTAGCCTTTGGCTAACTCACAGTATCTAGCAGAGTCCCAAATCATAATAATAGTTTCATTTGCCCAGAGCAAACAGAAATCTTTCAGTATTACCTGCTTAAAATCCAGTAAAAAATAAATACATAAAAAAGCTAAAAACTCAGCAAGGATCTTTTGATAGAGTTTGTGCTTTCCAGTGCCTACAACCAGCCTCATATCTCAGCTTTTTATCAAGCATGTCAAACTAAAGCAACATGTTGGCAGTAAAGAATTCTATAGGACCATAAAACTTACTCAGTACTTGCCGCTCAGAACCACAGGAAAGATTGGTACCAATAGCAGTCTGATTTCATGAGGGGAATCACGGCAGCACTTGTGTTTACTTGTCTGTTTTCATACCAGTATCCCTCAGAGCTCCTGCTAAGAGACTACAGTCCTGAGGCTCCCTCTCCCTCCCTCCAACTGTTCAGAAGGACATGCAGACATTTTCTGTTATAGACTATTTTTAAACAAGTAACTGTGTCTACAACAATGCAGCCCATTCCTTCTTTGTTCTCTCTGAACTCCTTTATTGCTCTTCTCCCTCCCACTTATGAACTAATCTCTGCTTTTAAAGGTGCAGAGTCTAAGGTTTAAAATATATTGTTCAGCACTGTACCATTTTCACTGCTCCCTTATTGTGCAGTGTTAAAGGTATATTGTATATGTATCATTAGGTGTTTTGATTTCAGGGTTCAAAAAGGAACACTATTGTAGCATATGTAGTAATACTAAACATTTTGACTAGAAGTCGATCTGCAGAATAGAATAAGCAGTGCTGGTCATTTTGCCTACATTGTGGGATTGTGGGTCTGAAAGTGAAAAGTGGTTTGTGTACTCAACCTGGCTATTGTAAAAGTTAAAAACACAGATAAATGTTTCAGTTGTAGTAGTTTAAACTGTTTTTATTATTAGAAGCATACAATTACAAGTTGTTACTACTGTAGAATTTAGAAATAAATAAAACAATACCAAAATGACAAACAAATAAACACTGAAAAAAAATAGGAACCCTACATTACAGTATTTAAATGTTTCAGAACCAGAACTGGCAATAATGTAGTATTGCAAATGACTACACTATCTTACATGAAAAACAAATATATGGTCTGAGTGCCCAGACGTGGATCAGCTCCCACTCAGATATAAAACAGACTCTAATAATTGCTGAGAACAAAGGCTGCTATAAATATGCTGAGCCTCCAGTGCCCTTATAAGGTAAAGCATCCCTTTCTCTCCGGCTGTGTCCACAAGTATAAAATCCCAAGGAATATTCGAGAAACTTTCAGAATACTTATACTTTTCTTGTTCTTAGATATTATTTGGAGCAGTGGTTCTCAAAATCTCGGCGGACCACACAATAAATAGTACAACTCACTGAAAAATAAACACATAAACACTATAATACTAAGAATACCCGAAGACTTACCTTTCTTTGTTTAAATGTGACGTTTGTGCCTGTTTCTGTGAGCAAAGTTCTTTTAAAATTGGAGTTTACCTTTCATTAACACAGCTGTGGCTGTCTCAAGCGAAGTTCCCGGATGTGGACAAGTCTGCATTACTAGATGCGCATATCTCCCCTGGCCATACCTTTGGACCAGCGGTAGAGGAGATCTTGCAATGCTCTCACAGAGAGTGAGAAGCGTCCCAACAGGTGGCTGCGATGCTCCCCTCCCTTGCCTCGGAACGGGGAAAGGGGAAGCGATGGTGTCCGGCAGTTATCATGGTAACCCGGACTATCCCGGTCCCTACATCACCACGGGGCAACTTGAGGCCTCCGCGGCAAGGAGCCAGCAACAAGGATGGGGGAACGCCAGACGTGGGGCCCTGGCAGCCCAAGCAGGGGCCCTGAAGGCTTGCAGCCTCAGACC
Source organism: Acipenser ruthenus (assembly GCF_902713425.1). NCBI lineage: Eukaryota > Metazoa > Chordata > Actinopteri > Acipenseriformes > Acipenseridae > Acipenser > Acipenser ruthenus. Next base: position 24,522,812 of record NC_081199.1, on the reverse strand, counting down.
CACCCGTACACACAACACCATCTGCAATACTGGCGCAATTGCACCTCAGACTCCTGTGTGCTCGACACCGTACACACCGGCTACACACTGCAGTCCCACTTGGGACCTCCTCCCTTTCGATGGATCACGGTCACATCTGTGAACAACCCTCTCCAGGTCTTCGCACCATCCTAGACCTGAGACACCTCAATGTTTTTGAGGGAGAGGAGGTTCCAGATGGTCACACATCGCTACATCCTCCAGTCTGTCCAGCCGGGCAACTGGTTTACAACAGTGGACCTGAAGGACGCGTATTTTCACGTTCCTATTTGTCCAGAAATATCTCTGCTTCGCATTTCAGGGAAGCGTCTTCCAGTTTTTCGTGCTGCCATTCGGCTTCTCCTGAGCCCCCCGCACATTCTCAAAGTGCAAGGATGCCATCCTAGCTCCCTTGCAGCTGCAAGGGATCAGGGTGATGAACTACCTGGACGACTAGTTGATTTGTTCCCAGTCCCAGGAGGGGGCAGTGGTCCACATAGCGATTGTGACAGAGCATCTGTCGAGGCTGGGTCTCACCCTCAACGATGCGAAAAGCCAATTAACCGGTGCAGAGTACGGTCTACTTGGGTCTCCGGCTGGATTCCCTCATGATGCAAGCCTATCTGTCGGACAACAGAGTAGCTGCCATTTGCAATTGTCTGTCCCTGTTTCAACTAGGGTCCACAGTGCAATTGGTGTTGTGCCAAAAATTACTGAGTCTGATGGTGGCAGCTTCGTCAGCCATCCAACTGGGGGTGCTTCACATGCGCCCGCTCCAGGCATGACTCAATGCCTTTCGGCTACACCCCAAACGCGATAGACACCGTCAGCTGACAGTGTCTCGCCTATGTTGGAAAGTGCTACGCTGGCGGAGGCAAACCCCTTACCTAAGCGAAGGCATAAGAATGGGAGTGATCTTCAATTGTCAAGTGGTGACAACAGATGTAGCCAACTCCGGTTGGGGGGTGGTCTGGGCAGGCAGAGGAGTCCATGGATTCTGGTTGGGTCGCTGGACATCCCTGCATATAAATGCGCTAGAGTTGAAAGCGGTTCATCTCGCGCTGCAACATTTCCTCCCTGTGCTCCACAACCAACATGTTCTTGTCCGCACAGACAATGTGTCAGTAGTCAGTACGTGAACCACCAGGGAGGGCTTCGGTCCCCTGGGTTACACCCCCTGCCCCTCCGGGCTGTACACCTCCCAGGAGTGGTGAATTGGGGTGGCGGACCTCCTCTCCAGGGAGGGTCCTCACCCGTCAGAATGGCGACTGCACTCGCAGGTGATGCAGCGCATTTGGGAGCACTTCTGGGAAGTCCAGGTCGATCCTTTTGCCACGGCAGAGACAACCCATTGCCCACTGTGGTTTTCCCTCCGCAGCTGCAGATGTCCACTAGGGGTTGACGCCCAAGCGCATGAATCGGCCAAAGCACTTTTTTACACTTTCCTGCCTATACCACTACTCCCTGCCTTCCTTGAGAACGTCAGGAGAGACCAGGCGTCAGTTCTCCTGGTGGCCCAGGAGAATCTCGTTTTCAAACCTCTGCCAGTTGCTGCGAGGCCAGCCCTGGGAGATCCAACTGTGCATGGATCTCCTCAGACAGGCAAAAAGCACCCAGAACCGGGCAGACTCCAGCTGTGGGTCTGGCCCCTGAACGGGACCGTCTGTCCGCCTTAGGGCTCTCAGACACAGTAGTCGGTAAACTGCAGAATGCTTGGGCTTCTTCCACAACAGCGTTGTACGCCTACAAATGGAAATATTTTCAAAATTGGTGCATGGCCAGAGGCCATCATCCAGTATATTGCCGAGGCAAAGCTGAGTGCTGGAATCCCTTTAAGTGGGGCAGTTTACAAACAAAAACTGAAACGCGTGACAACAGATCTCTCGCGCTTTTTTGGTCATGACAGTTCTGCTTCCACGTTTACATGAGAGTTTATTTTAGAGAGAGAATTTAGTCGTCCAAATGCAAACCACCTCATTAATAATAAAATAATGGGAGGGTTTATTTAAAAATCACCAAACTCACTGAAAAGAGATGCTGCGCGATAAAGGATATCGTTCAAATAATGCATAGGGGTTTACATGAGGCTTTACGAGCTAGGCAGAGATGAAGAGAAGGTTACCCCCATCTGTCTAGAATGCAAAAGGCTTGCAGTTAAAACGGTTCATGCTGCCAAGAAGAAGAAAATAATAATACTATTATTGTTGAGAATTAGTTGTTCTAGAAATGGTAGAAGTAGCATGTGTACAAAAACCGACAGCACACCAATTCCCATTACTGCTTTTCTTATGCTTCTTAGGCTGCTGATGTCCTATATTAGTCTTAGCCAACTGCATAACTGTTAATGTGCTAAACAAAAGGATTATGCGTTCAATAATCACAAATATGCGTTAATGTGGAACAAATATATTAAAAACAACTCATGATGTGTTGGTTTCAAACACAGGTACTTTGTTGAAATATTAAAATTAATTATGCAGAAAATATGGAAACTTACACAAACGCTGTTAATATAATAAATACATAATGTGTGTGTATTTGCTAATTAGTTATAAGGGTATTATATAAAATCATAGGCCTACTTACAACGTATTTGCGACAAAAACTGATGGATGGAGACGACGCAGACAAACACTGGCTAGATTAAGTCTTGTATGGGAAGAACTCCTTCAGTCCCATGCAATGGGTTTGCATGAAAGGAATCGTATTGTGCGCAGAAATTCTCTTGGTGCTGTTGATCAGCGTGGTCCAGCCTTTCCAAAAGGTGGCTGTATTGCCAAAAGTTGTTTTGAAAATGCTAGCTGCTGTGGTTGGCAATATCAAGCACTTTTAATTGACGCTGGGATGGTGGTGTGTATATGCGATATTTTATTGTATTCACAAATTATTCTTAGGCTGCACAGGTAGAACACAGACTGTGAAACAATTCACTTTTGGCATCCTTTAAATTAAAGTTGGTTTGAGCGCTGTAGCTGTTGTGGTTGAGGAGATAAAGCCATTTACGCGTGTCAGGTAGGCTGTGTGCGTATATGCGGTATGTTATTGTTTTTCACAATTTATTTGTTTGATTCACATGTAAAGGAGAGCTTGTGAAACAATTCACAATTGGTCTTCTTCACATTAAAGTTGGTTTGGACGCTCTAGCTACTGTGGTTGGGGAGATAAAGCCCTTTTATGCGTGGCTGAGGCTAAGTGTGGGTATGTGCGGTATGTTATTATTTTCCAGAAATTATTCTTAGGATTCACATGTAAAACAGAGACTGTGAAACAATTCACAATTGGTCAATCTGGTGTTGCGTGCTGTCAGAAGGGGTGGAAGCTTGAAACATCCTGCGGGAAAAAACTACATTATTCGTAGCATTATTATTATGATAATAATGCATAGTTTTCATGCATCGTTTATAATACACTGAAATGAATAAATAATGGTATAAATCAACATCTCTATATGCAATTTATATATAATTTAGCCGCGACCCTCATCAGGAGAAGCAGATTGATAATAATGGATGGATGGATATTTAACTGATTTGTATTAAAGACTGGGATAAGGAAAATCTTACTTACGCTACAGAGGAGGACAGAAAGACCGTATCCCAGAGAAGAGCGTTCTTTTACATAGGGGAAGTGGAGGAGGTATCGTGTTATTTCATGAAAGTCTATCGTTAAGTGTTTTGCATAACTGTGGAGTGTGTTGCTATGGGACTAATGAGGCCAATTAGCACGCACTTTACCGTGCTTTACCAAAGTGTAATGACACTTGAGTCACACACTTTTTTTGCAGTTCACTTTTGGAAATAGCACAATCATGCATCATTTGCGCGTGACACGTCATGAATGCACTATAGTAGCACGATTAAAACTTGCATGTAAACACTGCCAATGTGGTAATTTAATAACTGCACACACCTTGAAGTTTTAGGAAGAAAAACCTGAATAGCCTGAGAAACTAATAGTTTAGTAATGAGACAAAAGAGACCAAATCAGTGCGCTGTTTTCTGATATGATTAGTTAGAATCAAAGAGATCTGTTCACCATTTTATAGTGAGCATCATCACAACTGGATGAGAGTTTGAGATATCGTTAAAATGTCAGAAAGCATGCACATATACCATACCCCCCATCTAGGACTGTCGTCCCAGAAGGGATAATAAAGCCCATCATAGCTAATCAAAGTTGCTGGTACAGCTCATTTAGTTTAATTAAAATGTTCATAGAGTCTGTGGGAGATTAAATCAGACTAGGATATATTTAATTGCTTGCAATATTAATGTCTTTGAGTGTTCAGATAATTGTATTTTATTCCAAGTCGTTATTCTACCTTAATTATTTTTTTACTGCAGTCCTGATAAAATTCTTGCAAGTTTAAAACCATTTTTTTGTTCTTGTTATTCCCAAATTAGTAAATTAAGAAAAAATGAACAGAGGAATATACATTTATTAAACATGAACAATAAATTGCTTTTTGTCCCATACTGAAAAGCAGCTCAAAAATAAGACATCCACAAAAAAGTTTCCAAGAGTCAAATAATTCAAAAATTTTAAACCCCATGTTTAAAAAAAAAAAAAAATTATAAAAAAGATACACACACATATATATAGATAGATAGATAAACAGATAAAGAAATGAGCTGTAACATGTATGTATTCTCAAATTTTACTGAGTGTGTAAAGTTCTTTCTCCGATCCCCCTTTCTTTGAAGGTATTTTCTTGTATTTAATACTTCAGTTTGGAATATGACGATATTTCAAAGACAGCACTATAAAGTAAATGTTAATGCTAATTCCTGGTATGACTTAACTTCCTGTGCTGTAGCTGTTTTTTTTCACATCCACACAAGCAAAGAGCAAACACAAAACAGGGGGACCAGTGTTAATGCTGCTAATGCCAATAGAAGGCAATACAATTAACTTCTGACATAAACAATAACTTACCTTACATTAAGATCCTTTGTTTTCAAATGAACATGTAACCATCACCAGAGGCAATTGTAAATTAGTAATCTTGACAGGGTATGAATGAAAATAACATTGAAAAAATATGTCTATATAGCTGTATGTTGAATTTTGCAAATCAGTGTAAGTCCAGCATACACTTATCTATATATATATATATATATATATATATATATATATATATATATATATATATATATATATATATATATACTGTATATAAACTAAGCTACTTTATGTTGAAATATTAAGGATTCTTAGTCTCAGCAGGAGTGAGCTTGTGTGTGAGAGAGAGCAGCGCTGACAGGAGAATGATGTTTATAAAAAAAACTGTCCGAAGAGAGGCTTACTGTGATAAAAGGAGGAAGGCTCATAAAAACAAGATTTGAGGAGATAAATCATAATCAACGTGGGCACTCGCTACTAACAATTTCAAAAATCTAAAATCTGTGAGGCTGTGCAATGAACAGAATACCAATGGATAGCAGTCCGTAGATGATGTCCCTATGTTTGGTCATAACAGATCTGCTCCTTCTAAAACCAAACTCCTCGATCATATTTGTCACCCTTTCTTCATTCATGCTAGCAAGCACCTAGCTGTCTTCACTACCATACTTCTGGCTGGACACCAATCTTTTAGCATGCTCACCCACCTGATTTAACTGCCAAAGTGGCGCTGCAGGAAGTCTTGCCCACTTCGTTGACAGCGTTAACACAGTACTGTCCCGCATCGCCAGCTTTCGCCCACTTTATCAGCAGAGTGTGCCTCTCTCCTTCCACTTTAACCAGATGGGTAGGGCTGCTCCTTACAGGGATGTTGCCATGTTTCCAAGTTGCTAGGGGAAAAAGTGGTAGTGGGTTTGAGATTATCAGTGGTTAAGTGAACTGCATCACATAAAGTTTTTGGTTGTGGGTTGTGGGAACCCTAACCCAGGCTTTTGTCAGATGTCTGTTTTTATTTTTCCCAGTTATGAATGGGTATGGCACAGTATGGCTTGACCACCATGATTTGCATGTTATCTGTACATTCACATAAACACAAAATGTGTTTGTTTTTTTAAGCCCTATATTGAACCCAGCCCATGCATAATCAGATAAAAAAATTGTAATAATTACAACCAAGAACTTGATAACCTTGTGAAGACATCCTAGTAGGATACTGTGAACAGACTGGCTTGTGTGGTGACATCAGGCCAGGAAGGAGTAGCACACCCAGACAGCACTGAGGTAAACGTATGTGCTGATGTACAAGTTAAATTATAAATAAAAGATTTAAACAAAACAAAACACTTCACAAAACAAAAGGCATGATGGCCAAAATAAATAGACAAGCAAACCACTAACAACAAACCCCAAAACAAGTACCATGCTGGTAGTTCCAGCACAAGTAGCAATCGTTTTTACTTTTAGTTTTGTTTTCCCGACTCCTTCCCATTCTCTCCACACTGAACACCCAACCCTGTGTGCGTGAAACACTGACTCTTTTAAGCAGCAACGTGATCTACTTTGTGACACGCCCGTGCCCAAATACTAACACACCTTTCATCTGCACATAAAGTGATTGTTGTGCCTAAATACAAATATACATTTTAAATCACCCGTGCTACATAACCCAATTTATACCCTGTGCACAAATATATACATACCAACAATAACACACCACATAAAATACATACAGGAAGGAGAGGCTAGAGACTCTGATAGTTATTCAATTTTTATTGTTTTACTGTTAACATTTAAACATATTCATTTTAGTGAAACTCATGCAAAATATTATAAAAATGTATATAAAAATTGTGCATCAGTGTTTCGGTGATTTAATCATGAATCACTTGTGTATCACTTGTGAATTTATAACATCAGCAGCACCTCATTACAAACAGTAACCTTGTAATTCACTGCAGCCCATTTATTGTTATACACAGTATATAATATATTGATAAACACTAAAATTGAGCCAATACGGGGAGAAAGTCATAAGCAATGCTGGGTCATTAAGTCATAACATATTTGAGTCATCCTAGAAGTTTCCATATGAATTATTAAAGAGGAAATGAGCAGCTGGGTGGAAAAGGAAAGTGAGAAGCACACAGGAGTAACTTGCCTTCTGGGAGTGGATTGCCAGTGATGACACATTTGAGCAGTGCCTCTGTGCCAGCCTGTGCAACTATGTCCTGTAGAGGAACCTCAAACACAGGGGACTCCAATGGGTCTTCTCCTGCTGACATGTACGAATCGTCCGAGGACTCTGCCAAGTAGAAAAATACAAAGAAATTCCAGTTATAGAGTGCATTTTACCTTGAAATGATCCGCTCAATACAGTATAATTAAGGCGCTGTGTAAATCGCGATTTCACGGACTGTGCGGAAATTGTGAAATTAACCCAATACCGTGATTTTTTAAATATTTGTATTTCATACAAAAAATATTACATTAACTAAACTGTACAACTCTGCTGTGTGACTGTGTGTACTATTCGCCATGCACATAGTGCTGTGCAGTGATTATGTCATGTGACTATATGCAATCTAGGTGGGAAATTAAAATACTACACACTGTAAACAAGAAAATGAATGTCTCCAAAAAGGCTACACATGTGCCTGCAGCAGATTGCATAAAGCAGTATCCAGCAGTAGTATTACACAGCGATGGAGGTAAGCTCTTCTGTACATCCTGCAACATTACTGTAGATCAGTACAGAAAATCTTCTGTTGACAGGCATTTAGATTCAAGTATTCACCGAAAGAAAAAGGCAGAAAACCAGAGCAGTACCACGACTGCTTTACTTGCAAAGAAACAAAAAACGGTGACTTCCATGTTCCAAAAGTCCACGGAAAACTGGGAAGCACGAAACACATACAATTTTGACCAGACAGAGGCGTTTGTTTGCGCAAATATCCCTCTTGAAAAATTGGACATCCAAAAGTTACATATATTCTTCAGACTGAGTGTAGCAAATGGTGGAGTGATTCCTTCACCAGCCCAGCTGAGACATGACTACTTATTTAAAGTTGCCAAGTCTCACAAGCAGAAGATTATGGAATTGGTAAAACAGTCTGATTGCTTGTCAGTGGTCACTGAAGAGTCGACTGATGCCCAAGATCAGTATGTGTTACACATTGTATTAGTTTGCAAGGCCTAAATGGTGAACATGCATCTGATGTAGAACTGAAAGCTGTCCTTGCAGATAAACTTTACCTACAGGCTGTTATTGTAAAGTGCTTGAATAGTGTTTTTCACAGGGCCTTAAGTATAATACAAGTAATGAAGAAATAACTTGCTGTTTACCATGTAAATAAGGGCTAACATGGTTAACTTTCACTTGTAGGACATATTACCAGGTAGCCAACAGAAAAAACTAACGGTAACCCTCACTTTTGACCTGTTACATAATATGGCTGCAATATAGTGATCATGTGACATCTTCTTGGTGAAATTTCAGCACTGTCAAAGCCTCATATCTAAGAGACCATTTGAAATGATGACGTCATGTTTGTAGGGTTATGTAAACACTGTCTGCTAAAGTAGTCAGTGACCCTGAAATTGACCACTGACATATTGGTACTTTTTTGGTTTCTTTATTATAATTAGCATACTTTTAAATATTGTATGTAGTACACAGCTGTATTCTATGATTCTAACAGTGAAAAACCATTAGCGGTGTTAACATTTGGTCATATCAATGATACAGACCACATGCTTTGTTACAATGCCTGCACCGAAAGGCAATTCAGTCATTCACTAAAATAATATAAAGACAAGACTTACCTAACTCCATATCTGGGGACATTGGACGAGTTCGACGACCCTTCCCTCTGCTCTTCTGGGTCTTTCCTTCCTTCACCACACTGGATTTCTTTTTCGTGTCAGCCTCCAGACCAGTGCATCCACCACCTGCCTCCGCCTCTACCACAATCCGGGGCACGGCTGGCCTGGGAGCTGGCTGTGCAGGGCTCTCCTCAACTTCCATCTTCTCCTCCTTCACTTTCTCTGGCAAGGGGCTGGCGGAGGGGACTCGTGTGAATCTGGAAGCCATTGGAGGAGCTTGTGTTGTTAGTTCTTGAAGTTGGGCAGCTTCTCTGGGGGCTTGTTTAAGTTTGGAAACCATTGCAGGGGCTTGTGTGGGCAGCTGCGGGAGCCGTACGGCTTCTTTCTGAACCAATGGACTGGTAGGTTTTTGAACAATCCGCTGTACTGGAAGCTGTGTTGTCTTGGTCTCCTCTACTTCCACTGGAAGGTGCTGTGGTAGTGTTGGCTCTTCCCTCTTCTTTTGCAGTGCTTTCACTGGGACCAATCCCGTGGGTAACTCTTTGTGGGGACTGATTCCACTTGGCTCTCTAGTCACAGGGGGACGATTGGTTAAATCAGAATGTGACTTTTTTTCAAACACATCCCCTTTTTCTTGCGATCGGTTGAGTGTTGCTAGGCCCCTCGCTAAAGGTTTCCTAGAGCTCAGCTGTTGTTGCTGCTGCTGCTGAAGCTGTTGTTGTTGTAGTTGTTCCTGTTGTTTCTGTAGTTGCTGCTGCTGCTGTTGCTGTTGCTGTTGTTGCTGGATCCTCTCTCTGTCTTGCAGCTTCTGAAGAACCTCAGGTAGAATTGGCTCTATCTTTTTTATAGGTGATCTCCCGCTCCTATGCGAGATCTGCTCTGTGGAGAAGGATTTGCTTAAATTGGGCTTGCCTACCACTTTCTTGATGCGCTGGAGCTCTTCGGTGAACTTGTTCTCAATGTCTTGGATCTTGTGACTGTAGCGAGGCTTTTCATCAAAAGAAGAAGCCTTCTTCTTAAATATGGACCTCCGTTGAGCCGCTTCAGCCCTGAGTGCCTCCCTCAGATCTTCCCTGGAGCTCTCTCGGGAGATTTCTGTCCTGCTCTTCTCGTCGTCTGACTGATCAAAAGAGCGTGTCCGGTGGAACCCAGCCCAGGAGCGTCCCGTGATGGAACCCTCAAGCTGGTCAATACTGCGTCGCCTTTCCTCAAAGTAACGCACCTTCTCAAAGATCTTAGAGCTTGCACGGGCCAGCTTGGGGGAGGGTCGGAGCGTTAAGTCCTTCCGAGAGTATTCGCTAAGTGGCGTCTGTGGACGGGAATCCTGGGTGCTGGTTTGGGAGAGTGTGGAGGATTTAGGTTGCTTGATTTTATCCTCAAATTCTGCAGGCACTATATCCAGGTACTCAACAGGGGTCACAATTTTCTTGCGGGGGGTCAAGGGGGTGGCTGGGGCTGACCCAGAGCGGCTGGGTATGGGATTGGTGCTAGACAGTTGGCCAATTTTGGGAGAGGGAAGTGGAAGAACTTGGGATCGGGAAGAGGGGTATCTTAGGGACCCAAGGTCCTGTTTCTGCTCCAGCTCAGTGGCTTGGCAGCCATAGTCTTCCCTCAAAACGTCTCCACAAAGGCTCCTGAAAGAAGGTGATTAAGGGAAACTTTCTGTTAGCTCTGAGGTCTGGGTGGTGGTGGAGCCCAGTTGTTGGGAAGAGGACAGGAAGCCAGTAGTACGAGCTTGGTGCTGGAAGTAGGTTGGCCGTGCTGGCTGAACAAGTGAAGCCGGAGGAAGGGAAATTACGTTTTGTGAGAAATTAGGGCTGGAGGGCAGACTATTATAATTGTCAGAGCAGAGCTGGGAGTTAGTCCGAGTTTTATGAGTTTAAGACAAGGGTGGGGCTGCCTGTTAGTTAGGACTGGGACTACTTTTAAGTTGGTTGGGAGGAAGTGGTGCAAATTGATTAAAAGCGTTAAGGGTTGAACCATGAGAACTGAAGACTAAGGAGCTGGCTGGTCTAGCATTTAAAGCTGTAGGCACATCAGTTAAAACTGATGGACAGGAGGCTGTGCAGCTAGGGGCTGGTAGGCTTGCTTTTAGTTGAGTGGCATGGTACCTAGGTTACTATCCTTTTTCACAAGGAACTAATATTTCAAGCTGTTTTTAGGACATTTGCCATACTGTGGGAATATCTGCAGTTCTGTTTACTACCACAAAGAGAACTCACTGCCACACAGCTAAAACTATCCAATATCTACCATGTATGGTGGCGGGGGGAGGTTTAAGGCCTGATATTTGGTATTGTGCTTGATTAAAAAAAAATGATCCTAATCCTTCCAACAGAACTGGACTGGTCCTGAATTAGGCCAGCATTCCACCAGAAAGCTAACTCATTACTAGTTTACTGCATGAACAGTACAATCAAGGCAGTGCTGAAACACACAAGGCGTGCAAGAACATATGGGCATGCAGTACTAACAAGCTTTCGGAGGTGCAAATCAAAATTGTCTAAAAAGAGGCCATGAGAACATGATATAAAATTGTGTCTTTAAATATTTTTAGGTAGTGCTTGAATTAATAAGACCCTTGTCTTTCTTTCTTTCACTCAGAGTAACAATTATTTAGATCTAAGTACTTCTATCTCTCAATAGTTTTTTCCACTGATTCTCAATATGTTTACCAAAATTGAACAAACAAACAAAAAAACGTTGCACTGCAACTTATTACTTATTTTCATAGAATTATAGATAACTGGATAAAGTACAAACCTTCTATATTAAAACATAAATGGCAGTAATACTTAGCTGGAAACACTCTTAGGGGAATTCACTTTGAGGGAGACAATGCCCCCTAGAGTCTATGCATCTTCACTGTTGTAAAAGTCCCTCATCTTTAACTTGTGCTAAAATCATCCCTGTGCTGTGCCTGACTTGATAAATATCCCTGTTTTAATGGTTGCAAGACCCTCCCTTTTCACAGTCAATATATTCTCTAGGGCCAACCTATGCTGTATATATTCAGGGTGTTTTAATTCCTAATCCTGAGCTGTACCTGTGAAATGACAGATAGGGGGGGGGGGGGGGGGGGGGGGGGGCTTTATTCTATTCCAGACCATCGTCTTTCACTTGCATTAAATTAATCCCTGTTTCTGCCTTTGCTAGGCCTGTCTCATAAACAGACATATGTTTTTGGTTATGAGTCACATTTAATACCAAAATTTAAAAAAAAAACATGCAAAAAGGAACTTACAGAGTTCAACATGCAGAAGTTTACCACCCTCTTAGTCTACAGCATGCAGAACAATCAATGAAAAACCAAAGGGGTCGATGACACCACACACACCAACTGAAAATACAAAATGGTATTGAATAAATGGTTATGTGTAAAAACTGATTTCTTATCTGTTTATGGGGAAGCAGTTCTGAAATAATATATACACAGGGTCTTATTCAAAAAGCATTAGCATGTAGTCTAAATGCATCAGAGTCCTATTTATTTCCAGACATGCTATCCCTTTATGAATAATTTACATGAACACTTTACAATATGTGGCAGATACCACATGAAGAAGGGATGGAATAAGCCTCTTCATATGCTTAAGCAGGGATTGCTTGGAATTCAGAGGAAAATAATACTGTTGTTTAAACAGTATGTCCTCGAATTTGAATTCCCACCACTTATTATAAAGGGTATGGTGTATATGACAAGATACCCACCCATTAAATACTATGCCTTCACCGGCCATAATGATTTAACTTTAGAATAAAACCTTTTTAGTCCACCAGACAAACGTTCTCACTTTATTTTTCTATTCACTGTGTGCTATATTGAGTATGTGTTCAAATCCCTGGAACGACATAGACCAATAAGAGCAAATGGTATCAGTAAGGGACTATTAAAACCTGGCCAGCAGGGGAAGCAGACATCTCTTCTCATAAACAACAGACAACACAATTATAAAAAGCACTACTACGCTGTAGACAGAGAAACGTTTGTCCAGTGGACTTCGGCAACATTTCTTTATGTTTTATTTCATGTTATGGATGAATGTGTGACATTCAATTTGTATTTCCTTGTGTCTGGTCTTAATAAGGTATACAGTAGCGCAATACCTTTTGTTTTTCCGTACGCTGGTGTGTGTGCCAAAACTGAAATTATCTGGGAATGAACGGTGAAGAAAGGAGGTCAAAGGAAAGTGTGAACTCAAAATAAAAGGAGGAAGAGAAAGAACTGAAAAACCTGGAGGATGATCAATTTCAATACTAAAATGACACCCCAGTCTGTTGGCTCGATTTAAATAAAAGTTAAAAATATTGAACCGGAAGATCTTATGCATAATAATTCAGAAGAAGGCAGCTGATTAAATTTCACACTTTGTCATTAAAGAAAAAACAATTAACTATTAATCTTTTTTTTTTTTTTTTTAACTATTAATCTTTTTACCGCGTATGATGAACAATATTAATTTCCAAGAGCCGTTCTGACACCAATTGAGATTTCAACCCTTAAATTACTGTAAGGAATAAGACTCTCATACATATTCTAATGGCTGTGCTGAAGCAGGAGAGGGGGAGCTCAGACCCCGAATACTAGTAGCTGCGAGTTAGTTCTGTTCAACTATCTAATGTTTTGTTCTGTGTATATTATTTTTATTAGGATCATGTATGCTATAAAAGCCTGTGTAATAGACTTGTATATGCTGCATTTTCTATGGTTTATTTGAGATATTTTTTTTTAATTTGTGTAGGATCTATATTTATACAAGGTATAGCTTCGCTATGACCAAATGTTATTTTAATTAGAATGTTGGTAGCCATGGTTTTGTTGCATGATGAACATGATAAAGGGGTTTCGCTAAATGAGACGTTTCTCAATTGTATACAAAGTCTGTTTTTTTTTCAAGTATAAACGTTGATTTCACCTGTTCTCTGCTTAAATTGAAAAATAAAGATCAAAAAAAGGTAAATTCTTTCTAAAATAAACGTGGATGTTAAGCGTCGATTTCGCAAAAAAATAAAAAACGAATACTAGCAAGCCTAATAATACCATTAACTACCATACAGAATAGTCTTTTGAAACAATGGTGTATCAGCTATATTAAATGGTAAGCACATATGGTTCCCTATATCACTGTACTACTGCCATACTGTTGTTTGAAACGTTTTCAAACCTTTATTAAATCAGCATTGCTAAAGTGATATCATTATTCGTGATGGGTGGATTATTGTAGATTCCAATATTTTAGCTATTTTGTTTTGGAACGTGTATTACCGTAAGTAAAGGAAAGAAATAAAACACAATTCTTATTTTTTTTTCTTTCTTTTTGCTATTATATAGTACTAAGTTAATGCAAGATGACCTGTTCTTATTATAAGTTCTAGTCGGATAGGAATTGTGAAGCTTCCCTACTCTGGGCTACAGACAACTTTATGACTATAAACAAATATAACTGAATCTGCCCTGTGGAATAACATTCCATTAGATATGGCACATGTTGTGCTAGCAAAGGACTTATCATCCTTAGAAATTTCAAATGTTTTTATTTAAACACATATACCTTTCAGTTTACCACTATCAATTATTAATACCTTTCAGTTTACCACTATCGATTATTAAGCTATTCACTGAACATTTAAACTAAACAGTAGCTAAATTAATTAAGTACATTTGCTTCTTTATTACGTAAACAATTTTAGTTTATTGTTTCTAAATGTACAGTTTAAATGAAATGGTATTGTGTGATTTTTATTGTGTGAATTGGCCCCTGGAATAGAACATTGAGAATTTGGCACAACAAATAAGTTGAAACGGTACAAGTCAGTAGACATGCTTACAAATAATTTTAAATGTGGACCGCTTACTACAGTTGGTAATAGATTCAATGAAATATATTTGCTTCACACAGAACCGTCACTGTACTTCACTGTACTAACCAAAGTGGGGATGTTACTTCATTGACAACAAAGATTGGCACGTTCCAAGTACAATGTAAGCGCTATGTACTGACATTTAGCTAGAGTGTAAATAGTATCCACATATTAAATGGCATTGCCATCTTCCCCGTGAGGCTAAGTTAATAGTCGAATAAAGTTAAAATAAATTGTGCTTCGGTAAAACGGAGGCCGGTTTGGAGATTTTGAAGCTTTAAAAAAATAAGTAAATAGAAAGTGAGTCTTAACAAAAGAAAGAAGTGATTTTACAGTTTAGCTTTTGTAGGGAGAAAGGTAAAATGAGGGATGGGAGGATAAGGATTCAATATAGACGTGCACAGTGTACCCTGGCTATAGCACTGGAGTGTTGATTCAGTTATTTTGTGCTTTACAGTTGAGGTACAGAGAGGAGGATTGAAACAGGAGGTACAGAGAAAGGGAATTCTTTCACTCAAGCATTGTTTTTTAAAAACCTTAATAAGGTTGCATTGTTGCCTTTCTTTATTATCGGTCTATGTGCTTTCAGTAAGCTCAGTTTGAATGTCATTAATGTCATTAACTAAGATAACTCCGACATTACCCAGCCATACCCAGTCGCCTGTCATACAAAGGGATCATTTACCTCTGTACAAGCATTTTCTTTTTTTGATTGGTATAGTCCATAAATGAAATGTCTCTCTCTGCCTAATACAAATGGACATGGAAGTCTATGTAAGCCATTTCTAACTAGGAATACAGTAGATATCATTACAGCAGTTTCAAATGGGTCATATTCACTGTACCTTCTGTTCAATAGTCATGTTATTCGCTTTTCTATCCCTCTCCACTGGCCCCTGATGGTCAGAGCCATTTCAAAAGGTGAAAATCATAAATATATTAAACAAATTAATGTATTGCAAGGGAGTGTTATAGCAAGGGTGCACTGTAGCTTAGCGTTCGATTTTTTTCTGCGTTGTTTTTTTTTATTTTACTTACAGGGGTATAGAAAAAGTCCTCCCTCTATAGAGACTGAACGTGCTACCGTAGTAATCACTAGCTAAAGACAGACTTTCCTCGGACCCCCAGACTGGCCGGGACAGATTGGCGCGGGACGCCCGAATCAGAGGCTCGACCCCTAGGTGCCTGATCTGGATGCTGGGCGGCTCCTGCCCGTTAGCTTGCCTGGAAGGCTTGGAGAAAGCATCTTTCTGCGTGGAAACAGTGACTCTCGAACCCATGCCAGACAGCTCCTTCTCCACCACAGTGTTCTGGCTTCCCGCCCAGCTGTCCGCCTGTGACCCGCTCCAACCTGAAGTGGCCGTTGTTTCAGGGGTGGCGTCCTTTATCCGGTCCGAATTGCCTACAAACAAGAACACATGTTTGTGATTAAGTCAATAGAAAATGTCCATTATACACACCATTAAAACAAATATATTATCGTAGCACAGACGTTCCCACCTATACCTGTTTATACACACCCAAAACACACAGGAAGGAGCTTCAATTACCTTTTAAAACACTTTTTATCATTCTGAGTGTCATTGCTTGAATATAAAGTTGTACTGGTTTTTCTCTGTACAAGCTGGGTAAAGTAGTTTGTAATGTTTTGAATTGCCCAGCGTCAACATCAATGGAACTTTCAGAATCTTTTCGGTCCTAGTTCTGGTACAGAGGGAAGATGTTGTCTCCATGGCTACCACTAGTGTCTCTTTGGTTTATCGTACACTTCATTTTAGAATTTGACTCCCTCAGTGAAATTATTTTGTTCTTTGAATGTTGAGCTTCTGCAATGTTTGCTGCAGAGTTTTTTACTTAGTCACATCAATTGAATTAGTGTTATTGTAACACCACTTTGAAATCATCTAATATAAACTGCTGTTTTCATTGTACTTGTCAGAACAAATTGGTTTGATGACACAATGCCTGGCCAGAGTTCTTTATGCGGTTTTATCCGCTATACAGTGCATAATGTAAAAGGAGACCAAAAATCATAACAATTGCAAATATCATAAAATGTAAGGGAATGGGTTTTTTTTAATAAAAAAGTGATTCTATACTATTTGCTCTTTAAAAATGTTACACTAAAGCAAGTGGGTATTTTCATTTTAAAACATGATCTTGTACTACACTAGATTAAAGAAAACCAACCGTGTTTACAAGCCACGTACTTCCTGGGTCATTTCACCAGGAAAGTGAAACTGCCCCCGCCCCCTCACTGTCTTCTGCTTCCCCTATTGACTGACATGCTTTCAGCCAGTTCCATGCTTTGACCCAGAAGACACTGCAGAGGAAGTGCAAGTGCAAACAGATAACCCAAGAACAACGAGACCTTCATTTAACTTAATACATGTTTGCTAAACATGTGTTTCTTTCAAGACTGCACATTTCAGACCTACTGTATGTAGCTAATGGGAGTGCAAAATGGCTAAGATTTATGAACTGGTTGGCACTTTAAAAGGAGCGCAAACCAATGATTTTAAGTCCATAAGTGCCATAGTGCATGTAAGTTTATAGTAGTGAGAGTCGCAGCAGTGTACTGCCAGCAAAACAAAAGGAAACAAAAATAGCAGATCTCTAGATGGCCCTGGCTTTAATTGATATTGACACATGTATATAGGCAAAAAAAAAAAAAAAAACAGGAAAAAGAAGTTTTAAGCTACTTGCTCTTTAAAGAGAAAAAAATGCACTACATTATTTAATTTATGCTTAGCACCAAACAGTCTGTTCTCTAGGGGCAATGTAATTTACAAGCGGTTTGATTTAAAGAATGGAGTCTAAAATAGGTGCAGGTTTATGTCAGGCACTTTGAGGGTCATCACCCACTCCATCTAATAGGATTTTAAACTCTTCACAAAACCAGTTAAATATGTACCACATCATGGGATAATTCCTGTTTTATGGAGGTCATGTTGTTTTTTTTATTATTATTATTATTTATTTTTTTATATATAAAGAAGTGCCATTCAAGTCTCTGGACAAAACTCACACAATATTTTAGTGAAAAAAGGTGGCAGAGCCATCTATTCACTGCTGGTTTGTAAATGTTATATTGTGAACAGGATAATGGGGGGATCTGTTTTACTTGTTATCATATATTTACTTTTGCACACTATATATATAGTGTGCAAAAGTTTTAGGCAGGTGTGAAAAAATGCTGTAAAGTAAGAATGCTTTCAAAAATAGACATGTTAATAGTTTATATTTATCAATTAACAAAATGCAAAGTGAGTGAAAAGAAGAAAAATCTACATCAAATCAATATTTGGTGTGACCACCCTTTGCCTTCAAAACAGCATCAATTCTTCTAGGTACACTTGCACACAGTTTTTGAAGGAACTCGGCAGGTAGGTTGGCCCAAACATCTTGGAGAACTAACCACAGTTCTTCTGTGGATTTAGGCAGCCTCAGTTGCTTCTCTCTCTTCATGTAATCCCAGACAGACTCGATGATGTTGAGATCAGGGCTCTGTGGGGGCCATACCATCACTTCTAGGACTCCTTGTTCTTCTTTACACTGAAGATAGTTCTTAATGACTTTCGCTGTATGTTTGGGGTCGTTGTCATGCTGCAGAATAAATTTGGGGCCAATCAGATGCCTCCCTGATGGTATTGCATGATGGATAAGTATCTGCCTGTACTTCTCAGCATTGAGGAGACCATTAATTCTGACCAAATCCCCAACTCCATTTGCAGAAATGCAGCCCAACACTTGCAAGGAACCTCCACCATGCTTCACTGTTGCCTGCAGACACTCATTCGTGTACCGCTCTCCAGCCCTTCGGCGAACAAACTGCCTTCTGCTACAGCCAAATATTTCAAATTTTGACTCATCAGTCCAGAGCACCTGCTGCTATTTTTCTGCACCCCAGTTCCTGTGTTTTCGTGCATAATTGAGTCGCTTGGCCTTGTTTCCACATCGGAGGTATGGCTTTTTGGCCGCAAGTCTTTCATGAAGGCCACTTCTGACCAGACTTCTCCGGACAATAGATGGGTGTACCAGGTTCCCACTGTTTTCTGCCAATTCTGAGCTGATGGCACTGCTGGACATCTTCCGATTGCGAAGGGAAGTAAGCATGATGTGTCTTTCATCTGCTGCAGTAAGTTTCCTTGGCCGACCACTGCGTCTGCGGTCCTCAACGTTGCCCGTTTCTTTGTGCTTCTTCAAAAGAGCTTGGACAGCACATCTGGAAACCCCTGTCTGCCTTGACATTTCTGCCTGGGAGAGACCTTGCTGATGCAGTATAACTACCTTGTGTCTTGTTGCTGTGCTCAGTCTTGCCATGGTGTATGACTTTTGACAGTAAACTGTCTTCAGCAACCTCACCTTGTTAGCTGAGTTTGGCTGTTCCTCACCCAGTTTTATTCCTCTTACACAGCTGTTTCTGTTTCAGTTAATGATTGTGTTTCAATCTACATATTGAATTGATGATCATTAGCACCTGTTTGGTATAATTGTTTAATCATACACCTGACTATATGCCTACAAAATCCCTGACTATATGCCTACAAAATCCCTGACTTAGTGCAAGTGTACCTAGAAGAATTGATGCTGTTTTGAAGGCAAAGGGTGGTCACACCAAATATGGATTTGATTTAGATTTTTCTTCTGTTCACTCACTTTGCATTTAGTTAATTGATAAATATAATCTATTAACATGTCTATTTTTGAAAGCATTCTTACTTTACAGCATTTTTTCACACCTGCCTAAAACTTTTGCACAGTACTGTATATATATATATATATATATATATATATATATATATATATATATATATACACACACACACACACACACACACACACACACACACACATACACACACAGTCAACCTCGGTTAACTAGACTGGTGGATAACTGGTGGATACCGGGCAGCAGTGTGGAGTAGTGGTTAGGGCTCTGGACTCTTGACTGGAGGGTTGTGGGTTCAATCCCATGTGGGGGACACTGCTGCTGTACCCCTGAGCAAGGTACTTTACCTAGATTGCTCCAGTAAAAACTAACTATATAAATGGGTAATTGTATGTAAAAATAATGTGATATCTTGTAATAATTGTAAGTCGCCCTGGATAAGGGCATCTGCTAAGAAATAAATAAATAAATAATAATAATAATAATAATAATAATAATAATAATAATAATAATAATAACTCAACACCTTCGCTTAATTCAACAGACAGTCTTGGTCCTGAATTTTCTCCATATAAAATATATGCATCCTGCCTCTTAATTTTTTAATTCAACACCACACTTTACTTGTAACTCGACACTTATTACCGGTATCGAAGGGATAAAAAAAAAACTAGTGGATAACTCGACACTGTCATTTCACGTGACTGACCTGGAAATGAAACTACCAAGTGCAGCTGATTACAGTGTCAGTTCACAAGGAGTGAGAAGTGAAAAATGTGTTCTCGTTCAGGTTATTTGGGATAACAAGCTTGTCAGCACAACAAAGCGTGTGTTTTTGCATGTGAAACAATCAACAATGTTTGATTTCTGTGTGAAAATGTAAGTTGTTTATTATTGTTTTTGTTCACCATGTTAATTCTGTATAATGTACATTTGTTAACTTTTGCTATTTAAGTCGTCAAATTAGACAATACAAGCCAATACCTTAAAGTATAGTCAACAGTTTGTGGTTATTTTATTAAATCTTATTTCAATCGAACTATACGAGTTGTACCAAGTTTGTACAGTACTGTATACTGTAATTGATCCATTCACTGCAGTTCTTTCAACCGTTTTCATAATGACATTTAACTAAAATAAATTTGTAAATGGCTCATGTGCACCCGTGGTTAACTCAACACCTTGGATAAGTCAACACTAAATGGCATCCTCGTGGGGTGTCAAGTTAACCAAGGTTGACTGTATATGTAGGAAAATCCAGGACCAAGACTGCCTGTCGAATTAAGCAAAGGTGTCAAGTTATCGACCAGTTGAGTTAACGGAGGTTGACTGTATACACAGTAATCCATCGCGTATCCGCCCGTCACATATCTGCCCTAACCGTTTTTCCGCCATGATCAAGCTCTAGTTTATAATTGAACTGAGAAGATTAGTTTAGCAATTGTAGATCCTACCAAAGTTTTCGTACACTTTGTTGTATGTGCTCTGTGCGCTACCGTTGCTGGTAGTGTCACATGAGCTGTTAAGTGTGTTGACTTGAGATGTAAATACATCCTGTTTGCCTGCGGGGCGTATCAACTTCAACCTCCGTCTCGATCTCCTGCCTGTCACTCAGCAGCGAATGCACGCACCCACATGGCAGATGGCTACTCTGTCACAAGCATTAATACCCTTTATCTTTCGAAACAAGGGATTTAGGGGAGCTCCATAATAAAAGCTGAATCTCTTTAATTTGCTTTGTGTTATTGTGCAATACGTGTGTACATGATAACAGTACAATATTAATGCTTTGATTTAATTATTTTGTATATTTTATAGCATAACCTATGGAAACCATGTTAAGGGTTTCCTAAAGAAATGGCTGCAGCTGTCCTTGTAGTATATGTAGGAACTATAAGAAACTTTATCAAGTTAAAAGCTGATGGCTCATGTACAAAAACTGCTTTGAGAGCAGCTTGGTATGGGTAGAAAATCTTATCTTACCACATCATGGGGTTTATTTTTTTTATGTCAGCACTGTGCTATTATCTCATTTACATGATAACTATGGAAACGTGTCTACACATTTAATAAACTTTAATGTAAATTGGTTTTGCTGAAATTGCAACAGAACAATTCATTCAAATTAATCCAATTACCTGCAGGCACTCTGTGAACAGCCTGGTCCTGAGGACCACGGGGTCCTTCTTTTGTTGCCATGCATATCTGAGGCTCAGCTGCCTCGTCTTCTGTGGTCTCTGAGTCTGAGGAAAGGAAAAGGCAGTTTTAATAAATGTGAAGAACTGTAATATAAAATTATAATGAGAATGAATGGATAGGATAGATTACAGGGCACTGGATTTAAATTCATGCCTAAGCAGTAACCAGTGATACCAAATTCGAAATTTTTTGACTTATCAATATCATCGTAAACACTGTTTAAAGCTGTCTTTTTTGGGTAAGCTATAGTCCATATTGATGCACTACAGTATAATATTACATAACCATTTATAGCACAAAATCAGCACATATATCCCAATAATGCCATTTCAATAGCATTTGCATTCTTGTTATCTTAACACACATATCACAGAAACCAAGTACTTTAAGGTCTACTCATTTCGAAAGGCCTTAAAAATAACGTCCATAGTTCAAATTCAAAGTGAAATGAGTTTGGTGGTCTAAAGCCCTACAGTTATTGGACAGTATTGTACACATCTCAAAACCACCACCATTTAGTGCAACTTGTGTGCATTTCATTAGCCATGAATTAGACAGATATGGAGACTTATTGCTCCCTTTCCCCCTAAGTGCAACAGTCTTTGACGGTGACGGAGTAGCTAAGGCAGGTTTAAGTGGCAATGAGGCTCACATTTCCTGTGCTTGTTATGCTATCCCTGCACTGTGGATTAACAGAAAGGCCTATGTGTAATCTTCCAAATCTGGCACCTTTTTGGAGCCCCAAAATTAATCACCAAAATGATAAATGAAATGCAGAATGGGTTAAAAGAGAAAATAAAGAAATGAGAAAAAGTACTGTGAGATACAAAGGGAAGGAAAGAGGAGGGCAAAGATTTGAGTAAACCATTTCATTACCATAACTGTGCTTCCTGCAGGAGCGGAAAACTTCGCTTCCATAGTGGCAGCAAGAAAAAGCAGACAAGAGAGCACCGTTACTATAGTATCCAGAGTTCATGACATACACGGTAAATTAGACTCATGCCGACCCTCATTATGGAACTGCTGCCCTGGCATCTTGGATAAAGGATTACTATACTTTAAAACCCACCACTATTCAAAGCCTAATTACAATTCTCTCATTAAAAGGCTGTGCACTAATTATGTATCATAAGATATTGACTGTAGGCTAAAAAAGACAGAGACAGCAAGGTACTGAGGTACATTATGTCATGAATCAGCAACAGGCAGAGAGCTAGATTTTAATTATATATCAGTACAGAATTTCTTTTAAAAGCCACTGTTAGTAAGTGCCTATACATATTTGAGGTGCATTTTCAGGCTGGCAGTTGCTGTTTACTAATAATTCTAAACCGACAGGCTGAACATTGGGCCTTCCCGAGATGGTAAACCACTAAACAGTTCACAAGGAAGAAATACTACATCATTTTGGGTACATTATTGCTCAGCATTTGACCTGGAGTTGTTTTTTTGGATATGCAGCAAGAAAGTACCTAGGTATATAATACACTAATTCTGTCCACCAGAGTTACAGCCATTGAATCTGCACTGAGAGCTTTAAATGAGTGTCCACACACACGTATTCAGTATGAGGCCTTACAAACAAATACAACCTAGAGTGCCAATGTGTATCATTCTTTAAAATACTATGCCAAGCAGATACTAGTAACTAATATGTAAACACTTATTAAATAAATGCCATGTGTAAATATTACAAAGTACACTACAAAAGTGATCATTTTTTTGCAAATGTTTACATTACATTGCTAAAACAAAAACTCTTTTTTTCACACAAAATACAAATGCTCACAAACAGATTCAATAAAAGTCTCTGTAGCAACAGAAGACTTGAAGTGATCAATCAACATACTTTTTTTTCAATCGATTAACTTATGCCATGAATTAAACAATAAATAAATCAGAGACCAGCTATAGCCCCGTAAAGTCCCTCATCTAGTAGACAAAAGCTTTTTCATTACAACTCCTCTAGAGCTAGCTGTATCTTATCAAGCAAAGCCTTTTCCCATCACCCCGTGCCCCTCTGTTGTGTGAGATCGACTTTCTTTGATGAGCTGACACAGACTATGAAATATGTTTCAACTGATTTCAGCCTCATCCTTTTTGAAGCTAACCCGACACTCTTACATCAGAGTTTCTTTGCAGGCTCTTGGAAAGCTGCTTGTACTTCTGCATTGTATATACAGCTCTGGCCAAAAGTGTTGCATCACCTACAATTTTAGGATTGAAACATAAACACAATCTACATGAACATAATTTAGATATTTGATTTAACATCATGTAATCAAATAAACTACAAAATGATATTGCAAAAGCCATAACAGTAGTACAGTATTTCATGGACCGATTTTTCATTTTTTGTCAGTTTTATGTTAAGTATATGTAATTCACTACAGCAGGTTTCAATCGACTTTATGAAGCAAAATTTGTTAATTCTATAAGGTAATGCAAAACTTTTGGCCATAGCTATATGTCTAGAATATTCATTATCCTCCAAGTCCCTGTATCCATTTAAATGAATGTTGAGGGTTTTATTATAAATCATGCATGGTAAGCGTTTTGGACCAAGAATGCATTTAAAGTGAAAAATCACTTTGTTTTTTAAGCATGTTTCTAAACATTCTATTAGGTAAAATACTGCTTTGAAAAAGAAGACTAAGGCAAGATAAACCCAGCCTAAAGGTTTTGTGAACTGCAAGCTTGAGAAAATTAAACTAGGTTTTAAAAAAACATGACATGAAACAGTCCTTAAAGTTTGGTGAATAGGGTCCTTTGTACAGAGGTAGTGGCTTGACTACAGTAATTTATTTCCTGTCAAAAGCCTTATTCTTAATATTATTGTTTTAAGGAACGAGCAGGTTTCCTCGTTTGCATAACAGCTTGCCTTTTTGACCCTGGGTTATTATCATTATAAAAGTGAACAGGTAGACACCACAGTATTCTTACAGCATGCAGTGCTGCCAGCACATAATAACACCATGTGGTTTTAGGGACTAAGTTAACTACTGTACCGGTCTTCACATATTTTTACAAGTTGTTAATTAATTACTTATCATTCACTGACAACACATTTTATTTTACCATTAGTCCAAAGTAAAAATAAACAATACTTGAATGCTGTCGACTTCTGACCAACCTCAAAAATGAAGCCCAGCTATGCTTAATTGTATTTCGAACTACATAGCATCTAGACTAAGAACTTCATGTGTCCACTCCAATGTTTGAACGTTCTATCATAATCAAGACATATTTCATGCAAATAAGGGCAATAATACTGAAATTGGTAAATGGTGTTAACCACTGTAAACATAATTTCTTTAATAACTGGGTACTTGCCAATTGTACCACCATAGCACAGGACATTGCTGTGTAATTGCACACTTATTCCACCAACTGTCACTGTGTCAGAGTAATTACAGTTATTACAATGTTATTGCATTGTTTCATAGCCCTCTAATTAATGCATATGCATTCTAGGTCCTAACACCAATCAATAAAGCTGTTTGTATTTAAGTCTCAGCATCCATTCAAATGAATACAAAAATTGTACATTCAGGAGGAAAGACCATGAGACTTTTCACCATTTCAAAAGGTATAATTGAGTTCCACATGCAATACAAACTTTAAACATTTACACAAATAACATATACAATTTAAACTATTACATTTTTTTTAGACATGATAAATGAGTAAATGGAAATAAAATAAAACACAACTACATAAATATATTTTTAAAGAATAGTCACCATTTATTGCAAAGCAAAAGATACAGAATTAATAAAAATGAAAAGCTACCACTTTGAAGGAGTGCAAACCAATGCTTTACTCTTACCGCGTTCTTATCTCCTATTAGCTTTATTAACATTAATATCGGCCCTCTTAGTGTGCTGAGAATCTTTGGTCGCACTTTAGATGGAAGGGCATTAACAGTCATGTAAATATATTGTAATAACTGGGTAACAACCAACGGTTCCTGTTATTACATGGTAACTACTCACATGGAAAAACAACACCTTGTTACCAGATGTAATTACATGCTAACACCATGGTATTGATGGTTACACAGGCTAAGTAATTACACACTTTTACATTTATAGTTACCATGTAAGAGCAAGAGCAATCGGTAGTTACTTCACTCTTTTTAAGACAGAATTTACTTCATATTTTTTAACTGAATTGACTTAAATAGGGGGGGGGGATTTGTATTCAGATACCATAATTAAAGTAAATACACTATTTGCAAATTCCACATTGGAGTACAGACTACAAGCAAAGAAACCAAGAAAAAAATGCAGTGCCAATATTACTAGAGCTAAACAGGGGTAAGAAAATTGGTGTTGGTTAGCACTCCTTTAAATGGGGTAGCATATGGTTCATGGGGTGAAGGGAAGGGGGCTGGGTTGTTATTTATAAACCCAAACACACCATGGGTAAACCTTCCAAAGGTTCGAGTGGAGTGTCCTGTTTTCTGAAAGATAAAGGAGAGAGATGTTAGTGACTATAAAGCAGGGCGTGTTGTGCATACTTGATTTGTACATCCTCTCTTAGGTGCTTGTGTTCAGCACTTAGCATAACTAAAAACCTTTTCTGTCTGTTCTATCAGCACAGACCTATCATTTACTGAACGATATTCCCTCTTCATCCTTACTTTTACCCCCAAAATATCAGAAGTAAACACATGCATAGCTAAAATAACATATACAATGTCTTAATTTTTTCTTACTTTTAAGGCTTAGAAAATAAGAGATTTTGACAAAACATGTATGTATCTGACTTCCAATTAATCTGTCGTTTGCATAAATACCTATAACGTTGAGCTGGAGATGAGTTCATGTTTTTAAAGAAATACACTGTAGCTGTGGCTAATTTTTTTCTAACCCTGAATCTCTTAACAAAGAGTAAGGTCACATTGTTTTGCAGACACAGGGTAAGAGGTACTACAGGTTTGAGTTGAATGATGTACAATACTGCAATCTGCATAGCTTTTAAAATCAATGAACTTGCATTCTAAAGCCTATAGTCACACTTTGTTTAAACAGCCTTTTTCATTAATTAAATAAGTGTTGTTATTAATGAAGCTATTCCTATCTATTTCTAAAATGGTTGTATTTAACAAATTGAGTCCATAAATCTTACCCGTCCTGTATTTCCATTCACTTTTTTGGTCTGAAATGCGCAGTTTAAAAAAAATAATAATTAAAGACATCTGGTACTGCACAAGGTTCACGAAATCTCTGTTTGCAAGACTGGCTCTTATTTAATATGTATGTCCTTGGTCATTTATCCTGGAGAGTGAAATTTCCCCCCAGACTTCTTTACTGTGATTAACCAAACAGCTGCTTCCCCTATTTACTGACATGCGTTCAGCCAGTAACATGCTGTTACCCAGAAGATGAGAAGGTGAGCTGGCTTATCAAGTGAAGGTGTAACAGACTTCCTGAAAGCAAGGCAAGGAAAGTGAAAACTTGCTATAGCCTAGTGTAGTAACAGATATCGTGATTTAAAATTGAACCAAACTGCACATTTAAGAGCTGTGTAGCAAAAGTGCATGCATGTGTAATATAGTAAATTTTGTAACATGAACTGTACAGTATATTATTAAAGGAACTACACGATACAAACTAATGGCCTTTAATGTAAATTGGAAAATCAATGTCTTGAATTAACCAATTCTGTTGTTTGTGTTTCAGTTGACTTACCTATGCAGAATTGCCTGGGGCTTATAGTTTTCAAAAAGACAGCACTTGACCCTTCCATTGATTTTTTTAGCTAGAGTATGGAAAAATCTATGTTTATTTACTTAATTAAATAAATAATGCATCAAACAATTGGGAAACTGTTGAATTATAAAATACTTCCTCATATCAAAACAGATATTATGAATGTAATATTAATTCTTTAGTTTGTTTAATACATAACTAACTACGCCTATTATAAATTCACATTTTCCTGTAATAAACACACTATTTATACTATGAGTAACTTAATTGTGTTTCGAATGTGTAAATGTTATGCTGTATAGCAAATGAATTACAATTAGATACAACTTTGACCTTTAGCCTCAAACCTGTGTTTTTGGTCAGTAAATATTGGTGTTGTATTTGGCTTTATTTACTGGTTAATTAGGAAAGTGATGTGGTATGGGCTGTCCCTGTTACAGTTACAAAACTCAAACAGATTGCAAATTACAAATACTAGTATTACTCAATATTCAGATAGTTGTTTTCTTTGTTATAAAAAGTTAGTGAGGAAAACCTATCCCACACTTCACCTCCAGCCTCAGTGCAACCCTTAGTAACTGTGTCCAGACATGAGATATAGGCACTTAGCATTGAACACGTGCCTCCATGGGTACAATGATCTGGCACACAAGCATCTGCTGTCTGCCTCACACGGCTAGCTTTGCTCACCTGGTATGTCTGTGTCAGCCTATAGATATTTCAATCTGGCCTCTTCAATCACTTGTAGTAACACTTCAGGTGCACATTTGTCTCTTTTTGCACACATTGCAGGCATGCCACAGTAAATTATTTTCACATGATAAATCATAACTATCTGTATGAAAGCTTTGTATTATTTTGCACTTTCCAGCTACAGCTAGATATTGCTGTACATTACATGTCATTCTCATCTAAATGAACCAGAAACTGAAACAATGAATTGTACATGTTACAAGTTGAGGAAAACTGAAGGTTTTTCTTTAAAATTGTCATTTTTCGTTCATTTTTTTAAAAATGTTTTTGAGGATACTTCAAAGTTAATAATGGTTCTTTATATGTAATTATTAGATTTTTTTTTTTTTACAGATTTATAATGACTTTGTTTCTGTTTAAAACTGTCTTAACGGTTATCTGGTTACACCAGCCAATAAAACCAGGAACGATTTCTGGAATTGGTTGTTTTTTTAATACACAGACAGAGGCACCTTCAAAACCCAGCCTTCTGTGTAATGCAGCCCCCAATGTTCAGTCTCTTGTGACTGGTTTCATTGCATCATTATAAAACACATATTATACTGTAGTTTTTTATGTTGCGTTGATAACCAAAGATCTTCTGGAAAACTAATTTAGGCTTCATCTTCAAAAGCAAAATGTGAGTACAATACAAATTTTCTCAGGAAATACATATATTTTTTCTGTTCTTAGCTTTACTGAAAAGCTTTTTGTTGAACATCACGGATGTTGCTACTGAAATTCTATTCAAATAAGTCATCAATTGTACATGTTTTATCCTAATATCCTTTTGACACGGAGAGATTTTATAAACCCTAGAGGAATCAAGCTCTACACATTGAGGTGTAGTTCCCATAACCTTTTTACTACCCATGACAACAACATTCAAATTGAACATTTCTAAAAAATAAAAAAAAGAATAATGCCTCAGACAGAAAACAAATGGATGTGAAATATTGATATGTATTAGATCATATTTGTATATAGGCTAATGTATAGAATGTATTGTTTAGCCATTCTATCCAATAAAGGTATCAATGGATTCTAAAACATATATTTTCTCTTTTTTATATTAGTGTACATCAGATTATAGATAATAAATATATTTGTTTAGAATATATTTAAATATATAACTAAATATGTTATCATTTCTTTAGATACATTTATTTATCTAAAAAAAAAACAAAAAAAACTGTATAAATGGGTAATTGTATGTAAAAAATAATGTGATATGTGTATAATGTGAAATAATGTATAATGTGATATCTTGTAACAATTGTAAGTCGCCCTGGATAAGGGCGTCTGCTAAGAAATAAATAATAATAATAATAATAATAATTTGAATACAGGAACATGGGTATTTTATGTTGTATGTTCAATCTGAAAATTTTACAATAAGCAAAACTAATTATTACCATTTTCTGACAAATGATTTAACCTTCGACTTAAATTTCCATCAATCTTATTATCAGTTTGCCCTGTGATCTACACTTCTGTGCTTCTCTGTCCCTCTGTCAGTCTCTCTAGCTATCAAGATCCTATTACCTCCCTTCCTCGCTGTCTCTCTCACATTCTCTATCTTTCGGATTAGGAATCTATAGCTTTGATCATCAACTCTTATCACAAGGTGAATGATCTCAGAATGTCATTATTACACGAATATTGGATTTACCAGGTTTCTGGTTTTGTCAGACACTATTTCTTGTAATCTTTACTTGTCTACCCATATATCAATCTGGCTAGAAAAATATATTAATGATGTCTGCCTCTTTTACTTAAACAGAGCTTGGTTATCTCCGAGATTCCACAATAGAAGATAGGATTATAAGACTGCAGAGACATTCTCAAAGCAAAAACAGTTTCAATTTATTGTGTACCTGAATATACCGTAGGGACTTTTGTCAGAGAATATTTCTCCTATTACCTATATATTAATTTGTCTACCCAAAATAACCTGCTAGAAAAAGATAAGGGTGACGGGACGTGTAATCAATAAAGACTTGAATATGTTTCATAGGAAAAAATAGAGAATGTACACAAATCTAAAACTACAGTAGAAGCAATGGATTCTGAGATGCAGGGAAGGGAGATCCTTTTAGAAGCAAGACTGAGATTCGAGAACTCAGAGTTAATGACATAGCAACAAGAGTGAAAAGAAAACCGATTAAAAGGGGGCGTCGAAGAGCCTAGTTGTGAAAGACTGTGACGTCAGTAACATCAAGCTTGTTTTTCCACAGCTTGAGGTGCTATGTTCATTTTGTGCAGTCAAATGAGGGATCCCTGCAAATGGGACCTCACAAAACATGCTGTAGTCTGTTTAATCTAAACAGGGCCAGATCTAGTAAAGCTGTTTCTGAAATCATTCAATTATGTTTGTTTTCCCATATTTTTACAAAGAGGAAATTACCAAAGACTGTATTAAGTACATAATACTGTAGATCTGACACAGTTGAGAGTACATTATAAGGGGAATGGGTGGTCGCCACACACTATGAAATTTTAGTGATGCCATTGTTTCCAACCTTCCCAGGTTGTGGAATAATAATACATGTTCACATTTTAAATACAGGTATATCCCGAATTCTAACATTGGTGGCATCTATTTTTGTGAAGGTTTGTCTTGCATATATGGGCAGCAGTGTGGAGTAGTGGTTAGGGCTTTGGACTCTTGACCGGAGGGTTGGGGGTTCAATCCCAGGTGGAGGACACTGCTGCTGTACCCTTGAGCAAGGTGTTTTACCTAGATTGCTCCAGTAAAAACCCAACTGTATAAATGGGTAATTGTATGTAAAAATAATGTGATATCTTGTAACAATTGTAAGTTGCCCCGGATAAAGAAGTCTACTAAGAAATAAATAATAATAATATAAAAAAAACAACATAGTCGAGCTTTATATCGTACTAAAAAATAGGGAAAGCATGGATTTCCTCCCAGGGCACTGGCTCTCCACCCCTGGGTAAAGATAAACAGCATGCTAATTTGATGATCCTGAAGGAACTTCAAGGCTAACGGTGGTCCTCTTGACAAATTGTTTTCTAAACACATTAGGTTTACTATACTTACCCTGCAGACAGCTGTCCAGACAGCTCATTTGTCTAGGTTGGGAATTGAAACCAAACTGAAACTGTAGCCAGAAGCACAGTTTGGAAGGGGTTATCCCTAGTACCAATTGGGTTATGTGAATTAAAAAGAGACAGCATCTAATAGATTTACCCCCCTCCCTCCATACCTCTCACGCCCCTCTGTTGTGTGTATTAAATGACACAGAACAAACGCAGATGCTTAATAATATGGAGGATGGGTGGGGCACTTCAGAATATTCTACTGCCACTTATAACAAATTACGCCCCTCACATGTACGTCATACATTTGTTTTTCTAAAGAGGTTATGCACAACTGAACAATAAATATGAACTACATTAATAAAGAAACACTGACAAAACATGTTGTTAAAAAAAACTAAATTCTTACCTGAAATCGTTTCTTCGCCCAAATTTTTTTCATGGCGACAACACGTTCAGATTCCGTTTCAGCAGCGGCCAAACTAAACGCACGTTTACGAGGTGGGAGGTTCTCTTTCACAGCTGGATCCTCTTCGGGATTTCTTACATTAACCTTTTTGCAACCGGTCCCTTAGCTCAGGGACCATAAACAAAACCTTCCTTTCTTTATGTATTCACTGTTAGAACAAGTGCTGAAATCTTCAAGTTCAAAACAATAAAACAAAAAAAACACAAAAAAACAGTTTTAGTACACAGGATGGGAAAAAAAAATAAAACTGGTGCTATTTTTCTGTTACAGACAACAGCGAAAGCTTCTTTACAAAAAACAGGCTTCGGCACTTGATTAATTCTCCAGGCTCCTAACTAAATATATTCCAGAGAGATAGCTGTACCATTAGGTTGGAAGCCACAGCAAACGCTTAATCGTAGTTGAGGGGGGTGGTGGTGTGGGGGGAAGCAAAGATATGAGCTTTAAAAGATGACAAATAAATCTCCAGTCTAAGAAGCCTCACACATTACCAGACGACATCAAAACAAAGCATTTTAATAACCCTTCCTTCGGAGACAACAAATGAATCAGCCCACCCCCCTATCCTGTGATGAAAAACAGCAGTTTTAAATTCTCTTCTCCAAAGACTCTGTGTCTCTCTCCCAGCAGCTAGAAGATGATTGCAGAGTCTGCAACAGAGCCCCTTCACCTAAAGCCATCAATTATGAATTCTAGATCAATTGCTGTGACGTCAGGCTGTCCTGGATCGATGCTGCTGTTGTGATAAGTAGTGACTAACCATTACACAGATAAACACTGCTCTTTTTATTATCTCTCTCTCTCTCTCTCTCTCTCTCTCATGCACCGCCTCCCTCCCCCGTTCTTTTTCTATACCACCCCCTCTCTCTCTCCTCATTTCTTTTTGTCTCTTTTCTCCCTACTGCACCCTTCTCTCTTTCATTCTGTTTGTCCTGTTGCCATTCCCTCCTCACTCTTGCTTTTTCTTTTCTCAAAGTACAAAAACAATTCAAACTCTGAACACAAGCCAGGTATTTATTTAATAGAAATATGAATACAGGCCAGTTAGGCAGGTTGTGTCATCAAAAAATAGGATACAAATATTATAATTAATAAATTATTGCAATTCCATCTGCCTATGTAGGAGTGTTTTGGTGGTCTGGGAATGTGCATACTGTACCTAAAACCCTTTGCAAAATGATTCATTGTCCTCTGGGGCACATTTAAGAGAGGGATATATAGTTGGGCTTAAACCCCCAATAAAATAAAATCAGATGGTGTTTTAGACTCTAACAGCTACATTTCCCTTTTAATTGTGCCATTTCCCTATAGATCTCTATCCTAATTTGTGTTAATTTGGGAATACTTATATCATCTACATTTTCCTAATATTTCATTTTTGACATCTTTGATATTCCATTTCAGTATGTGTGTGTGTTCTGTATGATTATGTATTGCAGTTTTAGCATAAATTGCTTCTGAAAAGTGAGGTGGGGGAGTATATAAGCGTTACACTTTACACTAAATCCCATAGGTAAAAAATTGAAACCTGTGCAACACTGATGTGCCTCCCCACCAAAAAAACTGCCTCTAGGAATTTTTTGAGAAACATTTTGTGCTGTTTAATAGTTAGTGAGTATTGGAAATAATGATCTAAGCAGAAACTATAGAGAATCCTGCAGAACACACAAAACAGAAAACTAAATCTATATCGGGCAACCAGTGTGCAACTCCGAAAAAACCTTAGCAAAAGTACTATAAGCAGATCACAGCATACCATGCAACAGCAACAGAAGGGATTTAAATACAATTGTACCTGATGTGCTAGCACAATAACACAGCTTTAAAAAAAAAAAAGAAAAACAGAGATTGTTTTTGTTTTTTGTATTATGATTAACTCTGTAAATATCTTGCTTAGTTGCTCAGAATAAAATCAGCTGGGAATCAAGTTAATGAAATTCAGGATCCCTTAATTGAATAAGCAGGCACTTTTCAACACCTTTATTCTCTACCCCTCTTGTCCCCTGCTGCTCAGTGCATTGCATGCGAAGCCCCCCAGGGCTAATGCAGCAGACTGTAAAGGCAAGCAGTTTGAACATTTAATCCACCATGAGCACTATGAAGAATTTCATTACAGTTCACCAATAACCTGGCATTACACAGAAGTATTAATACAACAAATAACTCAAATAGTACTAGGGATTGCACTGATGACTGCTCAAAATGTATTTATAGTCTATTACACATGTACAGCTCATTGTAATAATTACAAGTGGAAGAAAGCTGTAGTACACACATTGTAGTGTTCTGTATGATATACTGTGCCAGCATTTCAGTACTGTTCAATACTGTTCTGTACTTCAATACTGTGCTGTTCTCAATTACTACTTAGTACCTGCTAATATCAAATAAGTGATGTTAACAGGCATTGCCTGCAGTAGATTTTGATTCTGGAAATGTTATTTCTGTATAGCATTTATTTATTTTCAAAATCAATAACCAACAACTGTAAATTAAAATGTCAAGAATACAATTACTGTTATTATAATTACAATTCTTGGGACCACATTTGTATGTCTTACAACTGATATGCTAAATATATATATATATATATATATATATATATATATATATATATATATATATATAAATATATATATATATATATATATTGCTATTCTTATTTTCCAAGGGGGTTGGCTACAGTTTATGATCGCTATGGAACTGTATGTGTGTGATGATGTTTAATTTACATTACAATAATACAAGACCACATGGCGAAAATACATTTTATTTTCCATTTATGTCTAAGGGAAAACACCAACATTTATAAATGTTGTAATACATAAAACAAACAAATTAAATTAAATGGGTGTACAATTGAGATTGTTGTCATTGCAACTACCAGAAAACCCATTTATTTTTACTCTTCCTCTGGGGGAAAAAAAAGGATTTGAAAAATGTTAGACATTTAACTTGGCAAATGAGGTTTTTTTAAAGCGTTTTTGCGCTATTTTAATAATAACAAAACAAAATAAACACCTAGCTCTTTTCTTGAGCACTTAACTAAAACACAGAACAGGAACCTAACTATCAACCAGGACAGCTAAGCTGTTTACCTGTAATACAAAACAAAACACACAAACAAAACAAACCACACGGGTTTAATACAGCTACCAAAAAGGTTTACACTACCTTTCTTTTTCATACGCTTGTGCACACTGTCAAGCGAGCTCTCCACACAGCAGCCCAGAACAGACGGGCTGCTTTCTTT
Source organism: Acipenser ruthenus (assembly GCF_902713425.1). NCBI lineage: Eukaryota > Metazoa > Chordata > Actinopteri > Acipenseriformes > Acipenseridae > Acipenser > Acipenser ruthenus. Next base: position 24,488,103 of record NC_081199.1, on the reverse strand, counting down.
AAATACCCTGCACCTGGCTCTAATCTACAATGATAGCCAGGTGCAGGGGATCATTACTAATTAAACAATTTACAAATGAAATTAAACAATTAAATAAATGAAGCCTGTGACCTTCTGGAGATGTTGTCCTTTTTTCCCCCAGGACTACACTTCCTCACAATATATATATATATATATATATATATATATATATATAAGCAAACAGGGGGGTCACCAATCTTCCTCTTGTTTTATTGCTTCCCAGGTGTGGGAGCTGTCAGAGCTGTAGGAAGCATGACAGATAACGTTACTACATTCTTACCTCCAGTATGTTAATGGGGCCGTGTACCTGGGGACAAAAGAACCAAAGCAAATTCCAGACTACGTTCCAGTGCTCAAATCCTGATGATCAAACATTCAGATTTGAGTCAGAGCTTTTCTTATAACCAGGTGCTAATCGGGGAGTCAGTGCCATAGATCTTAAAACAGCTTTCCTTAAAGTGTACAGCTCTGTAAAACAAAGTGCATTAAAACATGGAAACAGCATGCAAAAAGCTGTACACAACACATTTTTTGTTTTATTTATTAACCAGTATACAAAACAAAATCTTCTGCTTCTGTTAAATCTGAGAGTACTTTCAAATAGAGATATAGTGCTCTTCTTCAAAAGCCTGGTTCCATTCCCTAGATCTTGCTGTACTAAACTCACTTACACTCTTGCTCTGTATTACGTAGACCAAACTGCAGTTTTCCAGACACACTCATGACTGGCTGTTTTCACTACTGAACACTTTTGATTATGCTCCTTGGACAGACCACAGAATTTGCATGTGTCTGAAGGATACCACTATTGTTATGTCGCTTTGGTCGCAGATCTAAATGGGGCGTGTCCTACGGTCGTCATGAGGGGCTCTAATTTGACGTAGGGTGGGACAATAAGGAGGACAGATAGAAAGCCATAAGTCCATGTCCTATACTCTTCCAACAGAAATCCCCTGGAAGACATCACAATGTGACCAAACAAGGTAAAGCTTACAGACTTCTGCTTGTTTCCGGAATGTTCCAATACAGATAAGGACAAAAACTAGGTCTGTTACATGTCTATATAAACCGCATGAATTGTTTCAGCCATTCATGTTTTAAGTAGAGCTGCCATTACAAAGGTAAATGCCCTCAAAATGCTAACAGGACTTGAAAGTCTATTTAAACATGACAAATGTCAAGAATCCAAAATATAACCTAAAAAATACATTTAAAAAAAATATCAGAATTTAATAGCATTTATTAACTGTAAATAATGGACCTTGTCTTTCATGAAGGTTATTATAACTGCGTCAAATAATAATACTTAAATATAGAAATTCTGGAACTTTCTAATATGGAACAACAGACAATTCAACAATTGAATGAAGGTAAGATTTTATAATTCTAGAATGTTCCAATACTAATAAATAAAATAGATACCCAATTTAATATGTTATGATAAACCATGGTAAAGTGCATATTGCAAACAGTGACTTGCATACCTATTTTGTATACCCCTGATTTATATATTTTATAAAAGATACATTCCCTGGTTCAACACTGTCTCACTGCATTGTACAAATGGGCCCCTGGCAGTGATGTAGGGCATACAAGAGTAGTTCTGTAAAAGCCATACTGCTGCTACACACTACGATGATGGAGTGGGAGTGGGGGTTGGAAGGTTCCACCACTGGTCATTGCAAGCATATAGAATTCCGCTTCACCATGGCAGCGCTTATAGGCTCCAAGTTTTGTCCCAAGAGACCTGCTTAATGAAATGAGCTGCCAGCATGCTGCAAGAACTCCAAACTCCAGGCACTGGAAAAATAAAAGCAGGGATCCTGCCACCCAGCTAACACTGACGGTGTAAAAGAATTACATCACACTGTCTGTGGTGGAGAAAAGTGATCAAGCTCCTTCTCACAGCAACTGGGTTGCTGGCAGCAATGTAGTGCTGCAATGGCATATAAGCAACAAAATCAATTTTCCCATAAAGGATATGTTCATAATAAAGAATTTAGAAATGAAAAACAATTTTGCCCCACATTGAATCCAATATATTAATGTTTGTGCAAAGGTATCTAGTTAGTGACTGACACAAGAGCTTACCAACAGTGTTGTGGTAGTGAAGTCAAAAAGGGTCCTTTCACTTTAAACCTCTTGCTGAAGAAGTTGGATAAGGAACAAATAATTAAACTGTTTTTTTTGTTTTTTTTACTGCTGCACCCTACTGTCAAGCTCTCTGCTTCATAGATCAGTCACTTCAGAATTTCATGCAGGGCAAAATTGCTTTCAGTTAATCGTTTTTTTTAATGACTTATGAGGAATCCTATTCATAATCTGCCATGACAATCTCTTGCACTACAATGGCATTAGTTCTGTTCAAAGGGTTCCTACTAAGCCAAATTGCTAGTACAGATGTATATCAATGGTACAAACCAATAAACTATTCCAGCACAATACTAGTGTACCATATCAGTGCTTCCATGTCATTGTGCAATACTTATTCCAAATTTGTTACGTTTTGGTCTAATAATGATACTGCTTGTGGACAATGGTTCCCTAGTTCATATCAGTCTCTACCAGTAAGCAAACTTGCATTTTACTCCTCCTTCGTTTACTTTTTGTTATGCTTCTTCAAAAAAGAGAAGAATGGGAACCGCAAGAGGTATCATATTAAGGATATCCCAATCGTATTTTTCACTTGTCTGTAATGAAGGGCTTCTGGTCATGAAGCAGGGCTTCAGTGGTAATTCCAGAACACCAATGGGATTAGCTATATTTTACAGTAACTGGGACACAAATGTTGTAATGGAAAGGAAGTGCTGTACTGTACATGCAATGGCTCTGAGAATAGCTATCTCTTACAGAAACTTGACTCCAATCGACAATGAGGTATTGCAATGAATTTTAATGCGTCTCTCAAACTGCAAACAAAACAAAACAAAAAAAAAACTGTAAAACTATAAAAGCAACATACTGCTTCATGTGGATTAGCTGTCTCTTACAGAAGGCCTTGTCACTGTGTGGGTACTGCAATAGCAATATAATAAAAGCAACATGATTAGCTGTCTGTTACAGAAACTAGACTCCCTGCCGATGGAGGGCTGCTGCAGGGACAGTATTGTAAAAGCAATGAGATTAGTTATACCAGACAGAAACTAACCCTAAGGACCCCTGATACTGCATTGAAACAGTAGTACACTGTAAGAACAGGGTTATAGCAATATGCTACTGTCACAGACCGCAATGTTCATATTGAAAGCTCTATAAAAACTGACACCAACAAAGCTAAAGGTACATAAAGGTCTAGGTACTGTGTAAAAATGTATTTGGAATGAGGCAGATATATATGTGGACAGACTGATGTTGTACTGATACAGATATAGCTATAAATATGGTTGTAGATGCTTTCTGCTGGGACTGGGAAGACAGAGCCCCCAGCACTCTGTGCACATGGGGCTTTTTCACACACACACACACACACACACAGGCTCCTTTTACCCACATTAAAATTAAACGGCATGCTGCTGACACACAGTGAAACTGACAAGCCCAGCTGTGTGTGCGTGTGTGTGTCTGTCTCTCTCTCTCTCTCTCTCTCTCTCTCTCTGTCTGTCTCTATCTCTCTCTCTCCTCAATCTGAAACCCCCAATTTCTAGTCTTTGCATGGTTTTGTGAGGCACCTGGCAGGGGTTGCTGAGGTTCAATGAGGGGAACTATTTGGTTTCCTCCCTAACCCAACAGTAGCACAAAAGATCGACGTGAACAGGATTTGACCTTGTTATGCACTAGTGTTGGTTTGAACTGAACAAACCATTTCACAGGCAACAAAAACAGTTGACATCACTGTCTACAAGCATGCAACCTTTTTTTTATTATTATTTATTTCTTAGCAGATACCCTTATCCAGGGCAACTTACAATTGTTACAAGATATCACATTATTTTTACATACAATTACATTATTTATTTTTTTACACTAAATTACTCACCTTTGACAGAGTGACAAAGCAGTTTGCATTTTCGGAAAATGTGGTGAGATTATGATTTCCATTACACGAGAGTAGATGTTAAAACTTCATGCTGATTTGAACTCGGCTCTCGCCAAGATAAGCACCAACTAAGACGTAGCTTTACAGTAAACTAATGTGATCCATATGTGTCTCCCTCCATTTACGTTTCCTTCCATATGATGATGTAGATATCCTTCTGTCTGGTGTTAATGGCTGAAGTGTAATGCTGGCTCCAGGGATCAGCTTATTTTGCCTCCCTGGTGCATCAGCACACACAACGGCTGCGATGCTGGCTCCGGGGATCAACCAAAGTGCGGCCTCCCCAGCGCATCAGCATGACAACCGTCTGGATTGAGCTAAGTAGGGTACATCTCTGGGGTTTTCAAGTGGGCACCTTCCATCCTCAGTGTTTCGTCGACTAGCCCACGACACCTCAAGAGGGCTCGACGGTGATTCTGGCATCCCAGCATCACCCCCCCTCCGTCCCGCACTCAACTCAGCCCAGATAGGGTTGTTACTAACTAAAATGACTTGGTTATTAAAGGAGAAATTAGTCTGCCTGTAGTTCTTCAATTAATACCGGGAAAGACCCAGGTTACTATAGATGTTTTAGCATGGGCCTGACAGCTGCCACCTGATCATTATTAACACATTACAACAAGGTTGCTTTTATAACCAAGACTGGATGTTAGTAAATTCTCTTTCCGCTATTTCGGCTGTTCTCTCAGAATAGATAACATGAATCCCCACAGTAAACAAGAGAAGAGGGAGCCATCTTAGTTTTGCTACTACCCATTCTCAATGAAATTGGAATCAGGAGGCAGGAACATTTCAGATAATCGAACTTTGAAGGGAACACACTGAATCTTACTTTAAGGTTTCACGTGATATATCTTGAATGTACCAATGATGAATGTGTTTGTAAACAGAAACTGAATTTATATTTGATAGAATTTAAATCAACAGACCACAACCTAAAATGAAAACAAATAAGTAATGGGCCTACAATAATAGAGACTGGATAAAAATGACTGAAACCCCTGCCATAGCACTGTCACTGTAGGGCCACCATGCTGCCCAGAACAGCTCTTAAAGGGATATGAAAGCCCCTGCCAACTAAGCACCTTCTTAAAAGTCAGATTTACTGTCCTGCCCATTGTGACTGAAACCGACTTGTAAGGTTAAATTATAAGAAACTAAGTCAAGTAGACATATGTTTCGGGTAGCTCCTTCTCTTCAGTGTACTTCAAGTATGCTGCTTATGGTGATGAGTGGACCTTCCAGTGCTATAGATAAATGTGTGCCTCCTTCAGTGTACTAAACAGGGGCATAATTTGCTGTGGGGTAAGGAGGGCAGTTGCCCACACCCAGACAATCTATATGCTCCATTATGTCTTCCACTTTTTGACCCCCCCAGGCACATAATATAATCACATATCAGATGGTCGAAGTTTTCTTCACAAACAAATAAAATACATTTTTCAAACATTCTTTTCTAATCTAACCCGGATCTGGAATGAAGTCAGCAACTGTTGCCACGTGACGTAAGTGTGAGTCTCGAGGCATCGGCAGCATTCATTCATTTTTTAAATTGATAGTTCAGCGTTGTCCAGTGATTATATCAACAGCACATAATTACACTATATTTTCTATGATGAGTCAAAAGGGAAGAAATTAAATGACAGCGAGACAGCAAGGAGGTATTGACTTGAGGAAGAAACTAGGTAACATTATTTATACATGTAAGCTCTAAATAAAAGGTGCCATAGATTTGAAAACGAGGTTTAGGCTCATGTGTAGGGCTGTGCTGTGCATTTTTAGTTTTCAATTTGACCCTATTTCAATTTTAGATTCTTGTAATGTGTGGCGACACATTGTACTAGTTTAGAATGGTAATGAAATACATAGCTGCTCTATAACCCATCGTTGTCTTTTTCACAGTGGATCGGCAGAAAATTATATTTAAGGTGATACACTACAGTATAAGATACATTCTGGTTGATCTACTGTTAGAATTACTGTTTTAAAAATGTTACATTGTTTAAATATGCATTTGGAAAGAAATGATTAGGCACTGTTATACATGGATTTATTTAGCTAACACATTTTCGCCGTATGTAAATGTTGCTATTAGTTCGCCAAATAAAAAGGTTCTTTTCGTGCATGAAAAGGGTCAAAACATACCTGCACACAGCTACTGGGGATGAGAGATCGAGCAATCTTTTGGTCATTGCGAGCCAACCCGACAAAGCAAAAACGGATAAATTAGCCAAGATGAAAGTGAGACGCTACTCCCTTTTTTTTTTGGTTTATTCATGATCATCTGTGTAAACATGTTAATAAAAACGTTGCTACATATTTCTAGTTTCGACGTGGTGTTTATTTAGCAGTTCATGTTCATTGGTTTATATTTGATACAAAGTGTCATTCTTTGTGGAAACCAAGTGAAATGTATCAAACTTAACTCGAGGTTGTAAGCATTTATCAAATCTGGTGAGATGTATTCTGATGGACGCTCTAAAATAAAGAGTTAAACTGCATTCTTACCCCTGGCTATTTTTGTAAAGCCATACATGACATTATAATCGAGCCAAGCAAAATAATCTGTAATACAATGACATTAGTAATGCGTGTAGCAAAGGAGAAGCCATACTAATGGGGGATTTCAACTTCCCCCATATAAAATGGGAAAACCTGGTGGGGAGCACGATGGACAAAATTGAAATGGTGGAAATGACAAATGACTGCTTCCTAACGCAATTTGTCAAGGCACCGACTAGAGAGGAGGCATGCCTTGATTTAGTCTTTTCAAATAACGAAGACAGAATAACTAAACAGAGGTCAGAGAACCATTGGCAAACTCAGATCACAACATGGTCTCATTTGAAGTGATTTCTAAAACACAAAAAGTAATGACTAAAGCTAATGTTTACAATTTTAGAAAAGCAAATTATGAAGGTATGAAAAAGAGACTAACAGAAGTAGATTGGAGTAAAATAGAGAAAACATCCACAGAAAAAGGATGGCTGTTTTTTTTTTTTAAATGTAGTACTAGAGGCGCAAAACAATTACATCCTAAAAGTAGACAAATTTAAATCTAAAACAAAATGGCCAAAATGGTTTAATAGATCAATTAAAAAAAATATTCAGTGAAAAAAGGCACTTTACAGCGCGTTTAAAAGGGACCAAAAACAAAGTACACAGATAGTACTTGGAACTGCAAACTTATGGAAACTATAATAAGATCCAAAATGGAAAATTACCTATATGGTCAGCATGGTTTTAGGAAAGAGCGATCGTGTCTAACTAACCTGCTTGATTTTTTTGAGGATGCAACATCGATAATGGATAATTGCAAAGCATATGACATGGTTTATTTAGATTTCGAGAAAGCTTTTGACAAAGTCCTGCATAAAAGATTAATCCTCAAACTGAATGCAGTAGGGATTCAAGGAAATGCATGCACATGGATTAGGGAGTGGTTAACAGGTAGAAAACAGAAAGTACTGATTAGAGGAGAAACCTCAAAATGGAGTGAGGTAACCAGTGGTGTACCATAGGGATCAGTATTAGGTCCTCTGCTATTCCTAATCTACATTAATGATTTAGATTCTGGTATAGTAAGCAAACTCGTTAAATTTGCAGACGACACAAAAATAGGAGGAGTGGCAAACACTGTTGAAGCAGCAAAGGTCATTCAAAATGATCTAGACAGCATTCAGAACTGGGCAGACACATGGCAAATGACATTTGATAGAGAATAGTGTAAGGTACTGCACACAGGCAATAAAAATGTGCATTATAAATATCATATGGGAGATACTGAACTTGAAGAAGGAATCTATGAAAAAGACCTAGGAGTTTATGTTGACTCAGAAATGTCTTCATCTAGACAATGTGGGGAAGCTATAAAAAAGGCTAACAAGATGCTCGGATATATTGTGAAAAGTTATGAATTTAAATCACAGGAAGTAATGTTAAAACTTTACATTGCATTAGTAAAACCTCATCTAGAATATTGTGTTCAGTTCTGGTCACCTCGTTACAAAAAGGATATTGCTGCTCTAGAAAGAGTGCAAAGACGAGCGACCAGAATTATCCCAGGTTTAAAAGGCATGTCGTATGCAGACAGGCTAAAAGAATTGAATCTTTTCAGTCTTGAACAAAGAAGACTATGCGGTGATCTGATTCAAGCATTCAAAATTCTAAAAGGTATTGTGTCGGACGCAGGGAGGCCAGCCAGGAGGGAGTTGCAGTAATCTAGGCAGGAGAGTACCAAGGCCTGGACCAATCATTTTACTCTAAGACGATTGTAAAAATGACCTTTAAAATTGTACCGCTGTCTGTTTAATGTAACAGTAGTACACTATGTAACTGTGAAAAGCATTTAACTACTTTTAAAACACAAACGTTTCAGTGAAAATGACAACTGGAAAGTTACACACTTTAGTACCATAAAATTACACTCAATGGATCGACATTTTCGAGTTTGTTACAAACCAAACCCATGCTTTAAAAATACTCCAATTGCACATTTTGTATAATATATTTTAAGAATAAGAATGATGCTGGCAAAGCGCAGCACATTATCTCATTGTAACAGGCCCAGTTACTAATTTATTGTGGTAATCTTTTATACAGGGGGGTGGCTGCTAGAAAACTATTTAATCAATCATGTGATGATGTGATGGCTCATGATAGCATGTACTGCATATTGCAGGTTTTCATTTTTTATTTTGTTAAATCCCTTCAGCTCACTTCTAGTGGGGGAAATATATTAAAAGGTTTGAGAAATACTTCAGGGATTTTTGGTTTTTCTGCATTTCATTATGTACAATTCTAGCTTTAAAATATCATGTGTTCCCAGCCTCCAGCTACTGTGTTCTGACCTCTCCTCACACAGGCCTCTCTGGAGTCGAGCAAGATTCATTTTCATTTAAATGGAAATATGTCCAGTACGAGAAAATGATTTTGGTTATGAAAATGTATTATTTATTTTATGAACAGATTTTATCATAGGTTAACATTCAATAGGAAAAAAAGAGCATTATAACTGCAGTAAAATACATTAACCTAGCAAAAACAACTGGAGGATAAAGACACTGGGATTATGATTTTACTTTATTACAATGATGCATTTGCAATTCAAGGGTTGAATATTCCTCATTTAGGGATATATACTGCCTCTTTAGGTCTACATAAGAAACTGCAGTTACACAGTCAAATCCTCTATCCTCACAGCTACACAGGGTGTAGATTTACCTCATATTATTTATGTCTTGTTTCCATCTACCACTGGGATTGTTGAAAGTGGTATGAAATCAGCACTGATTGTTTCCATTGGCAGCAGATCGACATTAACGTGATTTGAACTGGGACTGTGACCGTACAAGTTTGAAATACATACTGAGAGAATTTGCTCCTGTCCAGTCGCTCTGATGATGAAGTTACCCAATAAGCAGCCAACGTGAAGGCACTACTGGTGGATTTTAAACCGCGGATTAGGAACTTTGGCTCATCATTGCTCGTCCGGTTTCTAGTAGCCGAAGTGGGGTCTTAAAAGGATCCCAATGACTCTGCATCAACAACGTGGCTTAATTAAAAAGTCTCTCCTCTCCAAGACCACAATGTCCTTTTCCACCAATGATTTGAATTGACAATTCTGTATTGCATTTGACAGAGCCATGCCATGGCCTTGTCCATTTGGAGCTCTATAGTCGCCCCATGTGCTGACTGAACGGTGATGCAATGACCATTGATTATTATTATTATTATTATTATTATTTATTTCTTAGCAGACAGCTAGCTATGACAGTTATAGCCAGCGGGCTGGACAAATGGCACTCTAGGCCACGTTCCCCCACTCCATGAGCTGGCTAAACCTTAATGCAATGATCATTGATTGATGACATTTATAGCCAGCGGGCAGGACGAGTGGCAGTCTGGTCCACTATCCCCCTGGACAAGGCACACTGCAAGGTGGAGGCAGGGGAGGAGGATGACCAAACAACGAAATTACAAGGAGGCGTAGACGATAGGGCTATTTATAGGAACAGTTTGATTACATATGACTAGAAGGAGGATCCTCCTTCCAGAAACACAACATAGTTTCCAGTTTGTAGTGTGGGAACCAGAATTGAACACCAGTGCATTATGGAACCACATCGCAACCTAATTTGTACTCCACATAATATAACCAAGCATTCTGTTTGTTTTTAATTGCTTCCCCACTCTGTCATAACTATTCAGAATGAAACACCAAACACCATAAAACAGAAAGGGAAACATACAAAATAATTTTAAAAGACACTTGGATCTACTTGCCTTTTGATAAAGAGTTTACAGATCTGAACTGAAGACATTCCAATATTACAGAATTCATTTTTGTAAGCTATAGCGACAGAGGAAGTATCAGACTCAGTGTCACTCAGATCATTAACTTGATTCAATGGCAGGGAGTGGAAGTCTATTTTATAGGAAGGTCACAAAAATGTATTTCTGTATCACAATGCCTAAAATACCAGGAAACTAATTAACACTAGAGATAAATATTCGTTTTATGTTTATATAAAAGACAAATTGATTTAGCTTAAGTTGATGGTATCCCATCACTTGTAGCTAAACTAAAATAACTGGACATTGCTCTCCCATTGTTTTTTATGGAGGTCAGCAGTTCTTTTATTATTATAGACGCTCGAGCCCTACCCTTAAATAGTTAAACCATTCTTTCAGTGGTTTACAAAGACTACTGTTGCATAATAGGGATGATGAGGGTATTGCTGTGGCATTATCCCTTAACCCTTAAATCCAAGTGTTGCTCAAATAGAATTTTTTTTTTGTAAACTGACCAAAAATTATAAAAATCTACACGTTTCTCTTCACTACCAATTAATAGCAAAGCCTTAAAAACATGTACATCTTTCATATAACCACATATATGTTCCCACAGCTGTTAATTCATTTATTGTTACTTCTACATACAATGGAGATTTTTTAATGCTTATGTCTTCAAATTTGATGTAAGCACTAGTACCACCCAAGCAACCTATGTTTTGACATTTAGTTTGCTGTGGAATTAAAAAACGAAATGCCGAACAGCACATTTCCCATTGAATGCTTCCAGCACATCGGTTGAAGTCTCCTCGGCACTAGATGGAGCTATTCTTTTAGTAAATCAAATTCCTGATGACACATAACAGATCAAACTCTCACACTACTGGTTGTTTTTTCCTCTTGCAGCCTGAATGCATCTTCTTATTGCTGAGTATCCCTGCCGACTGCAGAAAACAAAAACATATCCTGCATTAAAATAGCAAAACTATTATAGCTTCTCTAAATTTAAATTCTGAAACTCAGTGCTATTTTTACACTGTTATTGTCCCATTGCCTAGCAGGTCATTATACAGGCAACACTTTCTAACTCTGCTGGGAATACTATGAAAAATCAAGGCTGTAAAAAAAAACACAATGGCCGCATTTTTCATGTAATTGCAAAACTATACTTTAGGTGACAAGTGAGACCTTGATTGTGCGATATGCATTATATCACAATCTCTGTGACTTTTGCAGGCCTCAGGCAATCATGTATCTTTACAAGCAAACAGTAGTATAAGTTCAAAGGTAGGTCCTATTTGTACATATTGCTTATTTTACATTAGAAGACTGCTATTTTCAGACATTCTGACAATCTCATTAATTCTCTAGAAATGCCAACAAAAACATGTACACATGAAATAGACTAAACACAGGTAATCACTTTTAAATATGTTGTTTTCATAGATAATATGAAGAACGGCCTTGGCCAGACGATTATTACTCCCCAGGAAATCACCTGGACTGTCATCGTTATATCTTAGCTGGAGGTTCAAGTAGGAAGAAGGGCAAAGATAGATTCAATTGCCATTTTTGTGCAATACAAGGATTACCCCTTATAGAACTAATTTAAATTGGAGTAGTAATCTTTCTCTTTCAGGACCCGAGTACTTATGTACCAGTGTTACACCATGCTGACTAAAATTAGGCATGAGCTTTGTTGGGCTGCATGACCTGCAGCTAAACTGCGTCAGAGGTGAGCTGAAAGCCTGCTCTACACCGGTTTGCTGTTTACTCAGGGAGTGAGAAGCAGCGACAACTGTGCCCCAGATTCAACAGGGGAATCCCCTGCAATGCATTTACTGAGAAGAATCCCTTGAAGGTCAAGAATATGTCACACCAGCTGATCTCAGAGCTTGTCTACCTGAAAAGATCAATGTTCAAAAGATATTTGCGCAGGTTGCTCATCCATGTTTTGATGATACAGCTCAGCCCTTTGTGAGAGCAGACAAATACCCTGTATTCTGTAACAATTGCTATGGATCTTAAACCAAACACATAGCATGTATTTGGTTTAATTTAGATTGGCTTACTTACCGTTAAGCCTGGCAATTACATTAACACTCTAAATGCACAGTAAAGCCAGGGGGATTATACAAAACGTCACTGTGGTTCACATACAGCATTATTGTATCATGCTGTGTCTATTTTTTAGTGTAGAAAAAAGTTTTATTTTTTCTGGTGGGCTTGCTGTACTATAAAAGTACATGAACATGCCATTCAGGACTACTAAAGATATAGTCCTATTTAATTACCCGTTAGGGGACTATTGCCTATCTTTGTTAGCACCCTCTTTTTGAGAATAGAATTTTTTTTCTCCAGCTGTCACTCGACAGCTGGAGAAAAAAAATTATATTCTCAAAAAGAGAGTGCTAACAAAGACAGGCAATTAACATATTTAACAAAAAGAACCAGTAAAAAGGGCTGTAAATTAAATGTTCAGTTGTAAAACAGATCCAGAATGCCTGGTACAGAGCACGCCATTTAGAGCCCACTGGTCAACAAAGGTCATCATGTCACCACTGGACTCCGCATGGGTATTCTCTAAATTAACCCAGGACCAGACCAGGGCCCTGAACATGGCTCCACAATCAAAATGACCCTCCCCTGGTCTTGTAAATGGCCAGTTAAGCAAGAGCCAGGAGTAGCTTCACCAGGAGGTCTCTGTTCTTGGTGGAGCCATGAACTGTGTGCCCAAAAATCGAGGGGAGTCTGAGGAGGGTGCCTTGCCTTTGGCTGGATCAGCAGGACGGGAGAGCGAGGGCTACCTGACAGTCTGGGTGCAAAGCTGCTTTGCACTACTGGATCACTCAGCGGGCCATTCTGGTAGTCCCCTGAGCCACCCTAGCAACCAGCGACTCAGGAGTCAGCCACTCTGAACGTTCACGATCCAGGAGATTCCAGACTCTGGTCACTTTGGCCGAGATCAACAGCCTCCACACCGGGGGGTTTTCCAACGCCTGCGCACCTAGATGGAGGTTGTGCAGCAGGGAATGAACACCTGATCTTTTTTCATTGTGTGAGTCTGCCAACAGCTTTAGCCATTAGTATTAGTTGCAGTGGCAGTATCTGTGATGTGGACACCTGTCCTTTAGATTTTGGGCTGAGACCTGTGGTGAGTGGTTAGAGGTGTGTGCAGTGCAGAGCAGATACAAAACAGACAGACAATGATTTCCAGGTGCAAGGGTGTTTATTGATTTATTAAATAACGTCCAGAGCCTTATGGCGAACACCTATAAATAATAATGATGGAGTGATACAGCGGCATATATCACTCAGTAATTGTAATTCCCGGGTTTGACCCGCAACCAAAAAGTCCAGTTTCATACACCAACACTAAACACAAACACAGTTTTTAGTGACAGTGAATAGGTGCTAGTGGTGTATTACAGTTCTTTGTGAATGCAGGGGTGAAAGTGAAGTCCGAGTTTATGCTGGCTTCCGCTACAGCTCCGGATCATGTTATGGGTAGTCTAGTTTGTGACAAACAGACAGGTATAACAGACACTAACACACACAAGACAAAAACTCACGGTTCTCACAATACTGTAACACGGGCTCCTTGTAGGTTTGTAACTAAACACTTACCAAGGAACAGATCACTTACACTACAACCCCTATTTATACCCTCGCTCATGACCCCTAGGTTAATGAGCGCATCCGCTCCTCCCATCCTCAGATGCCATCTAACATCAATAATCATTCGATCTCTGTCACAGGCCTATAAGCACTGATTAGAGAACTAGCAAACAAATAATTTCATCAGACACAAATGATACAATAGCTACATCTAAAGCGAAAGTCATATTCTTACATTTTACTTGCATTAATCACTGGTACCCCTTTTTCCCCACTGAGTAGCATTTGGTTCTTTCTTTGCTTGAATTTGCAGGTACCGAATCACTTCATGTAATTCAAACTCATTCCAATGACTACCAGGATGGAGTTTACCTAAAGTGTACAGTCACAGTTTATTTCTTACTTAAGACAATTTGTTTATATATATATATATATATATATATATATATATATATATATATATAGGGCAGCTTGTGGCAGTCTGGCTCGCAGTGGTGAGGTGGATGACGTCACGGACCAGGAAGTAACTGACACCAAAACAGTGGATGGGCGGGTGAAGCTGAATGCTATTGCACTCAGCGTATTTATTAATAAACAAAACAAAAATAAAATATTTAAACAAACAACAAAACAAAAAGGCGTGAGGGCCAAACGAATAAACAAACAAACAAGTAAGTGTCGTGCTGGCTAATCCAGCACGTTTTAGCAATTGTTAATTACGTCTTATTCTCCTCGCGCTCTTTCTCTTTCCGCTCTCCCGTACTCTCCTCTACACTCAACCTCGAGTGCAGAGAGCTGCAGGTTTATATACTCTGGCCGAGGGATTAACTAGTTGTTAATTATCTTATTATCCCTCGGCCAGAGTCTGCACACGTTTGGTAAGGATGCATGACTGTCAGCTAGTTAAATAATCAGTAGCTGATCAGCCATGCATCCTCACGGGGTTTTTAAATATAATAAAAGACGCAACGCTTTTATCCGCGCAGCAAACAAAAATACAAATAATAATACATAGGGGCGGGACACTCCGCCATACAGCTATATAAACTTGAGGATGGAAAGAGCTTCATGCTCATGGGCATTAAGAACAAAATATAGGAGGCACTTTTTTTACACAGAGAATTGTGAGGGTCCGGAACCAACTCCCCAGTAATGTTGTTGAAGCTTGATGAGATTCTGGGATCAATAAGCTACTAACAAGCAAACGAGCAAGATGGGACGAATGGCCTCCTCTCGTTTGTAAACTTTCTTATGTTCTTATGTTCTTATATAGCAACGTCTCCAACAACTATCTGCTTGACTTCGGGGGAGTTTCCATGTGTGGCTATTTACGCGTGAAGTGGCGGTGCGCATGCACGTTTGGGACAAGAGCTCGACAGAATCAGGTTTGTGGCCAAAAATAACGGCCACAGAGAGGGATAGGGTAAACCTCATTTACCCGTGAGCATGACGTAAAACACTAGAAATCCACGCCCATTTTCACATGGAAGCCCGCATTTGAAAACGTCCACTGCTCTCAATCCAGACAGCCTTGTCATACCTGGGCATACATTGGAGCATATGTGGAAGGTGTCTGGCACAGATCTCTATAATCCTACGTCTCCATCGGTTTTCAGCCATGGTGATCTGCAATAGCTGGGTTGAACAGTTTCATTATATACCTCCAGGTTAATTATTTTCTTTTTACTTTAATAAGTCGTGTGATAAATTAATTGAAATAGTATTCACTACTAACGATATGCCACTCCACCAAAGGAAATGAAAAACAATTTGGGCAAGAGCAGTAAAACATATTATTAAACAACCAGGCACGCTGCATTACATTTATATAGTGCTTTTTATACAAAAGTATCGCAAAGCACTGTACAGTACATCCCAATGTTGCCTGTCGCCCTGCTACCGACAAATTAAAATTGTGTAAGACTTTTCAGAGACTTCATCTGGGTTTCAACAATCGAAAACCATTCCAGGTATCGTCTTCAACAAGGCGACTTTAATCAGGGACCAGCAATACAGTACAAACATTCAATGTGAACTCAGGGACTGGGCGCATGCTGTGTGAGCGACAACAAGCTACTCGCTTTCATGCTGAAGGGGGAACGGCGTTACTACTAAACATTCCCTCCAGGAAATGCACAAACTCTTGTGTTGATTCCATTTCACCACGTTCAAAAGTTTCTGCTAGTTTCTATTTAAAAACACATTTAGCAACTCTTATTGGTTTACTTTTAAACGCTATATTTAGTTTAACTTTCAGTTGTTAACAATCAGTGTCATTTAAAGTTTCTAATTATTTCAACTTGCTTAAACATTTAAATATAACCTATTCCTTACAGTTGTCTGTCCACTTTGTGACTTCTTATTTTATTACAGTGTAACAGGCAGTGTTGTGTGATACACTACCGTTAGAGATCCTGCCCTGTGTTGGTGAGATGAGATGACCTTAAAAGCTCTAAAACCACGACTGCAAACGAGCCCTGTCCAGGGCCGCCCCATAATTAGGTGTGCAACCCCGTTCACATTTGAGTTTTTAAGGCACCTTTGCACATTCACATATGTGACTGAAAAGCAGGTCTAAAATGTGGCAAACTTTTTTTTTTTATGGAATGATAGTCTGCACTCAGAATGGAAGAGCTACCGGGATATACAGTAATCGTTTTATAGCAGATGTTTTTTTTTCTTCAATGCAGCACAGTAGCAATTTTATGGTATATATTAAAAAAAAACATATCGACTATTTTGACTTACTGTTACGGTGTGTAACAGGGTGACGGTCCGAGCTTACGGTCCAATCACACTATTCTCTCAAAAACACAGAGGTATTTAGAACGCGGGAAACAGCATCTTGCTAGTGTTGACAGATATAAATATTTATGTTCGTAATAGATACTTGCAAATGACTATCAGGTTGTACACAATGACTGACATTCAGAAGACAAACTCACAACTGACCACCTAATAGTACTACTGCTTCTTCCTAAGGAAAGACACGGCATTAAATAATGTTAAATACATTACACATATTTCTTCTCATTTATAGACTATGTATTTGTTTAACCTGCATGAATACTATCTTTGTTTACAAACACAATCATTAAACTACTCTGTCGTTTACTCGTTATTATTATCATTCATGGGTTTTCCATGCAAGTTTTTTTTTTTAACTCGAGACATTTACACGAGAAAAATGTCTAGTGTAAAATGCTTTCCTGGGTTTCTGTTCGCTCAGTTTATTTTACTCGAGTAAACCGGGCCTTTCACCCAACGTCATGCAAATGAATGGGAAAGGTTGGGGTTGATATGTAAATTAACTATGCGTAAAGTACTCATGCTGTTTTTGAAGATTACTAGTGACATTTTGTGAAAATGTGGTTTCCATGTGCAGAGAACTGGTACACAAGTGAATCTAAGGTGCTGTAATAAAGCAAAATACCCTGTGCCTGCTTGGTTAATAATGTGCTTTACTGTTCTTGACCAAATTGTTTTTCAATTTGAGGAGGCTTGTGCTGTCAGAGATGCTCTCCTTTCTTTTAAGTTGTGTTGGATTTACTGCTGTGTTAAATATTAATGATGCAAACAAATAAAACACAATCAATACATTCATTTGGATTCAATTTTACTTGGTCAGTTCTAAGAGGGCATGGATGTTGGATGTTGTTGCGCTGTTTTCGGTGATCGAGCTGCCTTATGACATCCAGTTCACAAACTATATTTATTAACGTGGAGGGCAGATGCGCGTTGTCTTTGGACATAGCTGGGATCAAAAAAAGGACGGTAATTAATTCAGTTAAGCAGCTCACTTGCTCTTCGTGTTTAACTTTAGCATAGTTTTTGCAGCAAGGGTATTCTCAAACAGCTGCTTTAATACTATAACAAATTGTGACAGGCTGCGCTAGTGGTGACGTCAGACCCGGAAGAAACACACAGTACTGCGAAGTGAAATGTGAATTGCGCTGTTGCGCGTTTAATAATGAACAAAATAAAAAGGTTTTAAACAAAAACAGCACACGGCACTTGCGGCCAAAATAAACAGACAAACAAAACAGACTAACACTTAAACAAACAGTGGACAGACAAACAAACACGGTGAGTAAGAATAAATAAATAACAATTATTATTTTAGTATATTTTACTTTTCCTCCTTCTCCACACCCGTTCTCCACTCATCGAACACACAACCTCCAGTGAGTAAAACGTGCATCTATATATACTGTTGTGCCGGGATTAAATTACTAATTAATTATTCACTTGAATCCCAGCACGTGAACTAATTATGTGCAACCCCGTGCTCACATATTAAATACTTTAAATGCACGTGAAGTGAAGTGCAATCCCCGTGCCTAAATACAATTATACATTTTAAATAACTCGTGCTGCACACACCCATTTATATCCCATGCAGCCAAATCTATACACCAACATTGACACACCACATGCAACATATAACACAGAAATGCACACAGGGGCGGGCACATTGCCACACAAAATGCATAACGCAGTTCGTGGTAAGTGCTTTTATACAGAACTGTAAATCCCACAAAATATTTAAAACATGACAGACCAGACACAGCAAAAAACAATAATAAAAAATGGCTTCCCGCATTAGCATTAAGGTGAACTACTCCACTGCTAACCATAAAATCACCCATCAGCCACTTACTTTCTGCCTTCTTGGAATCCACTGTAACAACTGACCTGATCCCTTGCAATATTTATAGTTAAGGATAAACACGCTCATTAACATTTACACCTGAAATGCGGGTTTCCATACGAAACTGGGCGTGGTTTTCCCCATGTGTTTCGTCATTTACACGAGTAAATGATATTTACCCCATCCCTCTCTTTGGCTGTTTTTTTTTTCGGCCACAAACCTGATTTACCTGATTAATTCTCCCAAACATGCACGCGCATCGCCATTTCACGTGTAAATTGAGCCGCATGGAAACCCCATGATTGTCATTATTTTTCTCTAGTCCCTAACCATTGCCAGTAAAGACTGAACATTAGCATTACCCCTTCTCTTGGAAGATTACCGAACATATGGCTGTAACAAAACCCTTGTCCCACAAGTAAACAACAACTTCATTAAGAGAATCACAAAAATGTAAATAGAGCAATACTCTGTCACATATCAATACACTTTGCTCAACAACATGCACGATACATATAAACCACTGCTCTAGCGCCAGTAAAATAGCATTAACAATAATAATCACAATAACAGGCATTGAAATATTACAGTGAGGGTCTCACCCTCACATGGTGCATCAACGATCTTAATGTTTGTGGATGAGAACAGTATTTTATGTGTGTGTAAAAGCAAGCAGCTAAAAGAAATGATCAGCATTTTAATGTAAAGACGCACACTTCTGTAGCTGTGTATATCGTTGCATGCAAAATAAACAATGGTGGCTGAATATGCCAAGTCGCCACCATTACTGAGATCCACAACTCTGCAGTTTTTATATTTATCGCTTAGTTACTAAATAACAGAAAGAAAATGTAATTGTACAAATTAAGCATAATTATGAATGCACTGCAGCTCATATAATATGTGAAAGAAACAACCTGAATGTTAACCCGCTAGATTATTTTAAATTTAGTATTTTTATAATTAAAGTTGTATGATGTTGAAATAATTACCATTCAATATTGCTCCACTGCCGTCTTACCCAGCACAGCATTCAGCTTTCTATTTACCTTTCACGCATGTGGGAGTGTCTACTGAGCTACATAACCACATTAGTCATGTGACACGAAAGGCCGGCCCTAAATCTGCTTTGCGTTCATACATATGTAAAGGCTGGCCCTGGTCCGGGATTGCAGGCCCTGGGCCGCCTCAAATCGCAAGTGTGAACGGGGTCTTAGTCTGCTTTAAAATCTGTATGCTTAAAACCCCAATTCAAAATAATTATAAAAAATGTCAAATGAAGGACTGGGACTATTATTAGCATCAAACGTATTACCAAATGACTGGGTAGAATAGATCTGATTTCCAGATCTAGCAGAAACGTCACAGTGTATGAAGACTAAATTGTTTAAATAAATATGATCATACATGCCGCGTGAGCCCTGGCTGGTGTGATTACAAACGATCCGCCCCAGACAGGTTAGCATTCACACAGGGCAAACAGAATAGATCCGCACCAGGGTTGATTGCCCAAACGAGCTGGATCGTATCGTATCGTTTGCTCTAATGCACCATTCACATGTGAGCGATTGGATGCTCAGTGTGCGGGGCCATCGGTTCGAGCCCATCCTCGGCCCTGTTACAACAGAACTTACTTCATACTGCACTGTAACCCTTGTAAAGTGTGTTAGATAAATGCATCTGTTGATTATTATTATTATTATTATTATTATTATTATTATTAGTAGTAGTAGTAGTAGTCGTAGTAGTAGCCCCCCTCAGCTCCCTCACCAGGGAGAGCCTAGCGCCACCACTGCTTTTTACTATAAATAAAATTGAAATTTGCTACAAAATTTGCTTGATATCATTGAACCATTTCCTCTTCAAATGAATGTTAAATATTGTAATGAGCAAGCCTTCCCACAAGTGCAGTGGGGTATCTCAGTATATCCATTCTCTAGGAATACAATACATCTAGGGATGGGGGGCAGGTATTGCCTATAGAGGGGCAAAATGAAAAAATGCCCTACCCAGTCAATTCCCTATTTTTATATTTACTATGCACCCTACTTGCTGAAGAGTAATAGATGCTTTCAATTAACAACAAATACAATTACCAGGCCCTACTATGCATATAAGGCTGTTATGTAATTCCATCTTGGGTTTTGGTGCACATTATTATTATTTGTATTATTAATTAAATGTATAGTTACTGATAAAAAAAAATACTATATGCCCCTTATGAGACTTTACTCATATCAAAATATACATTTCTAAATGTATCGATTTTATGAAAAATAACCCTTTTAATTTAAAAAAAAATTGAAATAAAAAAACATCCCTAATTGTACCTTAACATTCTCAAATAAATGTCCTTTAACTTTAGCAGTCTGAACAGGATGGTTTGTGGTGACCTCAGGCCAGGAAGTAGACAGACAACAGTTTTGTGAGTGAATGCGCTGTTACGCTGGTTTATTATAAATAAAAGATTTAAAATACAAAACAAAAACACAAAACAAACAAAACGGCACGTTGGCCAAAACAACAAGACAAACAAGTAGCAATAATTTTTTTATTTCTTTCTCCTCCTCTCTCCCGTTCTTTCGCCTGGAACACACCAGCCCCGAGTGAGTCATGCATGCCTTTATATATACAGCTGTGCTGGGACTCAATTGCTAATCAATCATTCCCTTGAATCCCAGCAGGTGAAGTAATTTGTGCAATCCCTGTGCCCACATAGAAATACACACTTTACTCTGCACGTGAAGTGGTTGTGCAATCCCTGTGTCTAAATAAAATATAGAGTTTAGATCACCCGTGTTACATAGTTGAATTTATACCCTGTGCACCAATATATACACACCAACAATAACACACGACATACAACATAAAACACAAAATACAACCAGAGGCGGGGCACCCCACCACACAGTCCTTCTTAAAAAGAGCAACTACTTTATATGTATACCTGCAGCAAGACAGAGGCTATGCAACCTTTCAAAACAAATTATTGAGTAAGACTAGTGCACACAGATTTATAGCTGCACTGTTTAACCTTATTTCAGTCCTCACTGATTCCACGACAAAGCTGGAACAGCAGCAGTATGTACAAGAGGCCTCTAAAAGCATGTACTGTACCAATAAGCAAAAACAAACTTACTTTAACTTGAGTCCTCTGAGAAAGCCAAAGTCTTGTTAACAATGAAGCTATAAGGTCCCCACTGTGCTTTTAAAACTGACTTTTTTTTCTTTTTACTTAAACATATCTCATCTTTATCAAAAAATCCCCTCGAAAAATATGACTGGGGAAATGCATCCTTTTCTGGTCCTATTTTTAACTTCTTAAGACTGCCTGGTCTTTTTCTTCTTGTTCTTCTGATGTGGTATCTATCCCCCGAGGTCCTTCTCTCCTACTTGCTCATCTGAAAACAAGTAATCCAGATGGTCTATTTCTGGCACACATGCCGGGCCTTTAACTGGCACTGGAGTTTACAGACAAGCCTGCAACTTGCCAACAGACATCAATAAACAGAAAGAAAACTGCTTTGAATGATAAACCTGCAACATGCAATTCTGAAAAACTGCACTGGGCAATACACAGGTAGACAGCATCTCTGCGTGTAAATACATGTTCTAGAATAGAAAGGTTCTGGACAAAAAAAAACAACCTTCCATAGCACTGTCAATAGGGTGTTGGGACACCATGGCAACATGGTATTTTAATTGTTTGAGGGAAACGTACCTCAAACAGGTATGGTCATGATTCCCACCAAAATATCATGCCCATATTGATTGCACAGGGAGATGCAGATTTTACATATTATTATTATTATTATTATTATTATTATTATTATTATTATTATTATTTATTTCTTAGCAGACGCCCTTATCCTAGGCGACTTACAATTGAATACACGTCAAGCATGACATTTTATTAATAAATGAATCAGTCATGCGAAGGCCAGCCAATTAACAGAAAAATGTGTGATACATCTAGCTGGCTTAACCCCTGTATAATACAAAGATGCAAGACAATTTGCAGATAGAAAAGTAGCGAAACGGCAGTAGCCAGACTTGTTAGATTTGTACCCCTGCCTAATAAATAGACCAGCCATTTACTGTTAACATTTAACTAATATTCCTAATATTCTGATATTCTAATATTCTGAAAGCTTTGAATGAGCCATGACCATATTATCCTATGGGTTAATAAAGATGAAAACTGCCAAAAATGTTTTAATTATATATTAACCCTGTATGGAAAATGATTATAAATAAATAAATAAATAAATAAATAAATAAGGGGGCTCCCGAGTGGCGCATCCAGTAAAAGCGCTCCGCGTGGAGTGCAGGATGTGCCCTATAGCCTGGAGAATCCATGTCACAGCCGACCATGACCGGAGGTTCCTAGGGGGTGGCGCACAATTGGCAGAGCGTCGCCCAGGTAGGGAGGGCTTAGGTCGGCAAGGGAATCCATGGTTCACCGCGCATCAGTGACCCCTGTGGCCGATAGGGTGCTTGTGGTTCTGCAGTGGAGACGCCAGATTTGTGTTGTCCTCCGGCACTATAGGTCTGGTGGCCTCGCTGTGGATCCGCGGGGTGAAAAATGACGGATTGGCAGGAGCATGTTTCGGAGGACGCGTGTTCCAGTCGCCGTTTCCCGAGTCGGCGAGGGGGTTGCGAGCGGTGAGCTGAGGATACAGATAATAATTGGGCATACAAAATTGGGGAGAAAAACCAGGGTAAAAAAATTGGTGACGACTAAATTTAAGAGAGAGAGATAGTTAAATAAATAAATAAATAAATAAATAAATAAATAAATAAAATCACTGAATAAATGAGAAGTCAATGTCAAAAACCAAACTGTCAATCAAAAAGAAAGCAAGCTTTGGCCTGGCCTGGCTGAGAACTCCATGGAAATCTAGGTGCTTGAAGTGGAGGGCACTCCTCCCTCTAACACCTCAAGAAATGCCCCAGTAAGGTGTTAGAAAAGAGGGCACTGAGCTAGAAAGGGTGCTGTCCCTTGGATAAAACATTACACTGAGGTCCTGTCTACTCTGTGGACCCTTTAGAAGAAGAGCATGGTTGTTAACCTCAAGGTCATGGATAAAAGGTCAATACAATTCTGGTCTAGCTAAATTCCCTCAACTATGATTCTCAAAATAGAATTTTCCATTCCCTCTCCCCTGTTCCCCAGGTAACCACTGTAAATGAGAACATGGAACCTGTTCAATAAAGAAACAAAAATAGCAATTGGATATAAAGCACAAAGAACCTACAGTAGCTGCTGTTTTGGGCTCTCAGGTTAATTCTCTTGTGGCTGGTTTCACAATTATTAGTACTAATCCTGGATTACTTTAGGTAAAGTAATCCAGGATTAGTGCTAACCAGCCTCTACTCGATTTATTTAATTATTGCTGTTTTGGGGTGACTTTCTGGAGCACCGATTAAGATTTCAGCTGTTCTGTCTCATTAAATTGAGTTAGAATATATAAGGATAGAAAAGGATTTGGTAAGTATGGGTGCCACATGATACACACAACATTACCACAACTAGTAACAATTTATTAAAAAAAATAAAAAATAATAAATAAAACTACATTTGAGTAATTGAAACAAGAACCACCCTGAAAATGTAACTTAAAGTTACTTATTCTAACATTTTCAACACTTGACTTGGGTTTGAAATAGAGATTGACAGATATTTTCAGATATAAATCAACACATGCTAAGTTATGCCACACAAGTTACAAACAAGAAATAAAAATAAAACAACAATTGGGTGTAAGCTATGTAGAACAATAAAACACTCAAGCTTTGGGTAAAATCTGTTATACATCACATCCATTCTTATAATCAGTTTTCAGAACATTTCTGCAGTAAACCTCCATTAATACTGCCAAAAACTTAAGGTACAATTTCAGTAAGTCTTTCAGCAGTAAGGAGTTACACTACCCTTGGATAATTAAATAAACAGTATCCATACTGGAAAAAAAAACAGCCATAGATATACATATAGTATATTAGATAATAATAATAATAATAATAATAATAATAATAATAATAATAATAATAATAATAATAATAATATCTTTATTTTTATATAGCGTCGTTCATAGTGGACCACCATCACAAAGCGCTTTACTGAGGTAGGCTGAGAACTGTGCATTATATGCAGAGTCACTTACAATAGGACATTGATTTAACATCTCATCAGCAGGAGGTTAAGTGACTTGCTCAGGGTCACACAGTGAGTCAGTCAGTGGCAGAGACTGCAGTGTTTAAATAGTTAAAACATAAAATAGCTTTACATGATTTCCCTACATAGTTAAATGGCTATCTACCGGTAAAATGCACTACACACATATTGGTTACAAATCTGGATTACCTACTTATTTAAAACAACATGTAAATATATAAAAAGCACCAGAACATGAACCTGATCAAATCAAACTCATGAAAGTAAACTGATGTATATGAATTCTTACCGTTGTGTCTGGTTCATTTATTTATTTATCTACATTCCGAAGACGTAACTCTCTAGACACCCGAGTGGTGAATTTTTTTATTAATTATTTAGTAGACGCTCTTATCCAAAACAACTTATAGAAAATTAAACAATATAAAAAGTGTATAAATTACAGGGATTGAAAATGCAAAAACAAAAACATATATACATTTTAATAAAGGAAAATACATAGGAATTTACAAATAGATTAACTAAGTGGGTTTTGAGAAGACGGTGGAAAGCAGTAACAGATTGAACAGTCCTGAGGATAACCGGGAGCTGGTTCCACCACAGGGGGACAAGGGAAGAGAACAAGTCAGCCAGTAAAGGATGAACGGAGAGGGCGAGAGGGAATATAAGGAGACACAAGGGATTGGAGATAGGAAGGGGCATTATGATGAATTTTAGCCCAGGTTCATTCTCACCCCTAGGCTAAGTCTCACGACGGGGTGGGAAATAGCCTAAACTAAAATTCGCAGGGGGTGAGAATTAGCCTTGGTTAGCCGGGGGTGAGCATTAGGCTGTGACACCTGTCGCGTAATTTGGAGTGCTCGCTCATTGGTGATTTGTGATGATGTTACAAATTACAATTGTTACAAATTATGAGAGAGAGAGCAAAAAAAAAAAAAAAAACTCTCTCTCTTGCTAGCCTGTACTTATAATTAACAACAAAGATGTGTGCAGTGGCAGTGCAGATTAGGCAAAACTGAGTTGATTGCCTGGATTGTGCTGGTTACCTACACAATACGTGTGATGGGTTTAAAAGAAAATGGGTTGGCTAAGCCCTCCCCAAGCCTTAGGCAGAATTGCCCTTGCTAAGGTCACAAGGGTGCTTTCAATATCTTAAGTCACCACTAGGGTGTTATAACTGCTGCAATGGGAAGGTAATATTAGTTAACTCTGGTATTTCATACACAAACCATGTTGATTTTAATACCTAACTCAGTTAAGACAGAAATTGACAAATACGCTTATTATTTATTTCTTAGCAGACGCCCTTATCCAGGGCGACTTACAATTGTTACAAGATATCACATTATTTTTACATACAATTACCCATTTATACAGTTGGGTTTTTACTGGAGCAATTTAGGTAAAGTACCTTGCTTAAGGGTACAGCAGCAGTGTCCCCTACCAGGGATTGAACCCACAACCCTCCAGTCAAGAGTCCAGAGCCCTAACCACTACGCCACACTGCTTCCCATCAAGATTGTCTAATTTTATAAATATATTTATGGGGGAAAAAATAATAATAATGGGATAATTAACCTTGTTTTTTGTACGTTATAGAAAACTCTGAATGTTTATTGTTTTTCTTTTCAACAAAACCAGGCCCTCTGACTTGTACAAACTGATACTATTGCAAATTATTTTCTTTGCATTTAGGGATCTGTAATAGAGATACAGTCCTCAACACAGCACAGTTGCAGTGTATAATCTTTCTTAAAATAGTGTACCAGCAAAAAGTCAAATGCGCAGATATCTATTGACACGTATTCTAAGCTGATAGTTGTCATACACTACACCATCTTCACACGCTAGCAACAGAAAATCTGTGTCAGCAATGCAGTAAGTGCATTTTAATTGGATATAAATGGCGTACGTTTTCATGGGGTGCTCGGTCTACTACTGACTCACACTAAAGATCTGATAAATAATTTGTTTGGTTTCATTCTTCAGTAGATTTATGAACCAGGGTATAAATAAAAATATCAAAACAATCATTATTATGTTGAAAATGATGTTTCAGTAATACATACAGCGCAGGAGACAGCAATGGTAAGTCATGCGTTTGTGTAAAGGACGTTCAGTAATACTTTAATAGCTGGTTATTCTGGTTCAAGAAAAGTCAATTTAAAGTCCCTTTGCTGTACAATTCCAGAGTTAATGGTTTGTTATACTCCTAAACAAGTATGTCAATAACATATATCCCCCCACCACACAGCTATAAATTCAGAATTAGAGCTATCGTGTGATGGAAAAGTTGATCAACAGTATGTACAAAATAGTATGCAATGAACAGTTTAATGGAAACTGGATAAGTGGTATTTAAAACCAATATACTGTATGACAAATAAGCAAATTAGGTGTTAGTTTCATGGTAAAGTATGACTGATTTACAGTATGTGGAATAACTGCTAATGTTCTGAAGATACATGTCAATGTAAGTGTGGCATACAGACAGACAGATGTATATCCCCACAATCTGATACTCCTAATAACTAAATAATATTAATACCAACTTTCATCACAATTTAAAAGCAGTTTTCCAGACCTGCTGCACTATATATCCATCACAGGGGATTTCATCACTATACAGGCTTGGTGATCCAGTGGTTAAAGAAAAAGGGTTGATACCAGGATGTCCCCGGTTCCAATCCCCACTCAGCCACTGACTAACTGTGGGTGACCCTGAGCAACTCCCTTAACCTCCTTGCACTCTGTCCTGCAGATGAGACGTAAAAACAAGGTCCTATTGTAAGTGACTCTGCAGCAGTTGTTGATGCTTAGTTCACCACTCGTCTGTAAGTCGCCTTGGATAAAAACATCTGCTAAAATGACTAATTACTACGACTGCTACTACTACTACTAATAATAATAATAATAATAATAATAATAATAATAATAATAATAATAATAAATCCCCAGTGGGGTATAATTTCTGTAAGCCACATGTAGATATTTTATAATACCTGCTGGATAGTAGGAAACTAGAAAACATTTGTTACAAATTTCCAACTGTTGCTGGAATTATCAACAGCGCAGTCAATCAAGTATTTTAAAGTCACTAATTAAACAGGACATATAAAGTGTGCTTGAAATATGAACCCTTTGCCCTTATGAAAGAAAGACCAGCTTAACAGACATATCCTGCATTCCAACCAACACAGCCCTTCCATGCACCCCAAAGTGACAAAAATGTAATCCACAGTGGCCATCCCACATTCCAAGAGTCAGTAAAACACAAAAAGGTGAACTAAATGCTGTATTATTTTGTTTTTCATCGGTTCTTTCAAACCAGTCCATATAAAGCTATCAATGAAGCCGGCAGCAACAACATTTTTCTGATTTCTTAAGGGCAATGGGCCTTGTCCCTTTACAAAAGTGATCCTATATTTAGCAGTGATGTCTTTCAGTGTAACAAGAGAGCTTGTAGCCTGTTAACATGACGAAAATCTGAGGCCTGGCACATTCCTGAGTATAAATAACCAGGGGAGAGATGGAGGATGGGGGGGTTGGAGAGGGATTGAGAGGGGAGAAAGGGAATCACACTGAGTGATGGGACAGCTGTAACTCAGTGCAGGGGATTGAAACATGTAGCTTTACCTTACATACGAGAGGGAGGCAGTAGGGCAAATGATGAAGGGGAGGGGCAGAAAAGAGAAATAGGAAAAAAGATAAAGAGTGATATAGGAACTGAAGGATATCCGTGTGGAAAAACACTTTTGTATAACAGCATATTGGACTGTAAAATGCATATGGCATATATGTTGCTTACTACATTGAGAAAATACAATAAAAAAAGATCAATCAGAAATGGTTACAAAAATAAATACAAATAAAAGGCAATTGGACACAGGGTATGAGTTGTCTTTTCTCAAAATAGTTCCATAAGAAAGATACACGTTTGGTTAATGTGTGTTCAGTTAGCATAAATAAAGTGTGCATTGCCCTAATGCCATCTTCATTTCCCACAAACTCCTGGATTATGGCAGTAAATCACCTGAACAATGTTGAATTTATTTCTAGTGAACATGGAAGTGTACTTGAGGTTTCCCACAATATAACAGCAACAAAAACCATGCTGCAATCCCAACAATTTATTTAATGTAGTGAAATCCCCCAAATTTCGCGTTCAGAAGGTTATTATAGCCCGACATGCACAATTCTAAAAACAGCACCTTTGCATTTTGAGTTCAACAAATGCGCAGAATGAAAGAAGCAATTATTGAAGGAAACAGACCGTGAAACTATGTGGTAATTGCATGACATCTATACTTGCACTGTAAATTATCAAACGGTCTTGCTCATTCAAAAACAGACCGACCTGAAGTGGATTGCAACTAAATGAGTGATTTCAAGACTAGTGTAATGTCAGCCAGCACAAAACAAGCAGCACAATAAAAACACTGTCGTGTAGGATTGGGTACAGACAGGATGAAGAAATCATCGGGTACGCACTGTTCGTACTTTCCACTGAAATGCTCGAACAGGCACCTCACCAGCATTTAAGTTTTCCTAGTACATTTCAGACAATTTAGCATGATCATCTCTATTTTAGCTGTAAAACCAGAGTTTGCATGCAACGTACAGTAAGCCAATCTGAGTACACATGCTGTCTGTGTATGCCTGGCTGCAACCCTGAGAGCAACAATAGTAACATCCAGAATACAGGAACAAACAAAAGCATCACTCTACACCTGCTCTTTATAGTAAAAGGGTTACACATGTGACCTGGATGGCCCAATCCCCAAGGTCAGTCAATTTGGAGGCAAGCACTCACTTTAAAGGAGTGTACTGCACCTGCTTATCAGTTAAGACAGTCGTTGACAGAGCTGATCTGGCCTAAAGTATCTAGTATCTGGACTAGTTTTTTGGGTTATTTATGTGTTAAATAGAAAATTAAATGAACATAATTTGAGTTAGTGATTTAAGGTAGTACAAAATATTTTTTTCCAGTTCTTTGAATAATGCTTGCTTTTAAAAAAAAAAAAAAAAAAATCAATATTGGCTGAGTCCACCTTTTCACCATGCTTACTTTTGTCTCTGAAACAAATACCCTGAATAGTATTCTCGTGTAGCATTAATTGTAGGCTTTTATGAAACTGACATTTTCTAGATGTCCTGGTTATATTATTTCTAATAATAAAAAAGGGAATATGCAGAAATATAACAGTAAATGTATACTATGTCAAATTCACACAACTGAGTTACCAACCTAGACATACTTAATGGTCAAAAAGGCTATTCTGTACAGTGTTCCTGCAAAAACTCCATGGCCCCACAAGATCGGGCCCTATGTTGAAGTGCAAAGACAACATTCAGTGAGTAAAATGGTAATAGTATTAAACTAGCAAGAACTATTCAGTACAGTCATTTTATTGTTTTTTTAAAAGAACATTGATATTAGGTATTAATGAGGTATTTAAGCATTGTAAATTGTTACTACAGTATGTAGTAGTGCTGCAGTTAATATACTGTATGAATTTACTGTGCTTTGCCATGCGTCACCATGCTTTTATTCTGTTTTACTATACTATTCAATGCTTTAGGGATACCATTGCAAACTATATAAGGGGTTGTCTGTACCAAATAATGTCCCCCATGGTTGCTTTGTTTGACAGACAGTCTCTACAAAATTTAATGGATTTTTAAAAGTTGAAATTTAGATGTACAGCTATGGCCAAATGTTTTGCATCACCTCGAATTTTAGGATTGAGAATAACATGATATCACAAGTGTCTACCGGAAGCCTTAATAGTAGTATAATATTTAATGTTAGATTGTTCAGCGGATTTTAAAAACAGGTAATCAGTTATATACAATACATTTGTATTTTCCACATCCTTATCACTGCGAATATGTTCTTAGCTTAACAGACGTGTTCAAAAACAACCCTCGAGTGCTCGCTTAATTGTGATTAAGTGTGCACAGCGCCTACATTCATAAAATAATGAAGTATACAATACAATCAAATAAAAACTAAATGAAATCACCTACGAAACAAGTGATCTACCAAATAAGTTCAGTGGAGAAAAATATATACACAGCACTGTAAGTCAGCAAGAGTGGTCAGCCAACAGTAAACACATTTAGCACTGTATGTGGTAGATACTCTGAAGTGTAATTTGCACTACTTATGTTACAAAACTAGTATAATAACCTGTACACTTTTCTTAACTTACAGACTACTGCTGGAATGTACTGCATCTCCCCACACTCCCTCCCTTCTCCTGGGCTGTTTACAGTTATGTTCAAGTCTAAAATGCAGCCACATCATTTATAATCAGCTCTAAGTAATTAGCTGTCAAAACACATAAACAAATTTCATCTTGCTTGGCCCCTCACTGTTGTTTGAAAGGACACTATTCACCACTATTCACCACTATTCACCACCTTTACTATACATCAACAATGGATAATTGCAAAGCATATGACATGGTTTATTTAGATTTCCAGAAAGCTTTTGACAAAGTCCTGCATAAAAGATCAATCCTCAAACTGAATGCAGTAGGGATTCAAGGAAATGCATGCATACGGATTAGGGAGTGGTTAACATGTAGAAAACAGAAAGCACTAATTAGAGGAGAAACCTCAAAATGGAGCAAGGTAACCAGTGGAGTACCACGGGGATCAGTATTAGGTTCTCTGCTCTTCCTAATCTACATTAATGACTTAGATTCTGGTATAGTAAGCAAACTTGTTAAATTTGCAGATGACACAAAAATAGGAGGAGTGGCAAACACTGTTGCTGCAGAAAAGGTCACTCAAAATGATCTAGACAGCATTCAGAACTGGGCAGACACATGGCAAATGACATTTAATAGAGAAAAGTGTAAGGTACCGCACACTGGCAATACAAATTTGCATTATAAATACCATATGGGAGATAATGAAATTGAGGGAAGGAATCTATGAAAAAGATCTAGGAGTTTATGTTGACTCAGAAATGTCTTCATCTAGACAATGCGGGAAGCTATAAAAAAGGCCAACAAGATGCTCAGATATATTGTGAAAAGTGTTGAATTTAAATCACGGGAAGTAATGTTAAAACCTTACAATGCATTAGTAAGACCTCATCGAGAATATTGTGTTCAGTTCTGGTCACCTCATTACAAAAAGGATATTGCTGCTCTAGAAAGAGTGCAAAGAAGAGTGACCAGAATTATCCTGGGTTTAAAAGACATGTCATATGCAGACATGCTAAAAGAATTGAATCTATTCAGTCTTGAACAAAGAAGACAACGCGGTAATCTGATTCACGCATTCAGAATTCTAAAAGGTATTGACAATGTCGAACCAGGGGATTTTTTCGACCTGAAAAATGAAACAAGGACCAGGGGTCACAAATGGAGATTAGACAAAGGGGCATTCAGAACAGAAAATAGGAGGCACTTTTTTACACAGAGAATTGTGAGGGTCTGGAGCCAACTCCCCGGTAATGTTGTTGAAGTTGACACCCTGGGATCCTTCAAGAAGCTGCTTGATGAGATTGTGGGATCAATAAGCTACTAACAACCAAACGAGCAAGATGGGCCGAATGGCCTCCTCTCGTTTGTAAACTTTCTTATGTTCTTATGTTCTTATATATATATTTTTTATGTTGTGGAAATAATGTTTTACCTAAGTTTATAATGCTACAGCCAGGTTTCTATACTAGAACAAGTCTTCCCTCCCACCCCCAATATTTAACCTATTGTTATTGCCTTCACTATGCATTCACCACGCTTTTCAAAATGCTTCTATTGGTTTACCATATTAATCTGTGTTTTACTAGACTTTGCAATGCTTTGTCTATGGCAGGGGTGCATAATTCTGGTCCTCTAGGTCCAGAGCCCTCCTGATCTTTGTTCCACCTACACTACATGGAACCAGTTTAAACCTGGAGGACATCGGACCTCAAAGACCGGATATGTGCCCCCCTGGTGTACGATATACTGCACAAAACCTCTAGAGCACCAGTTTGAAACAAAGGCAAAGACCACATCAAATGACTAGAAAGTTCTAAAATAATTTGGTATGAAGCCAACATGCACTGATAACTGTCCTTGCAAATAAGTTGTTTGTTGTTAGTTCTGTACCAGCACAATTGCTTTGATCTTCAAATAAATCATTCATATTTGCACTTGATTCAAAATGATGGGGGGGTGGGGGGGTAGGGATTGTTATTATTGATTTATTTTAAACTCCCTCCTTCCCAACTTAGACATGATACAGCTGGTTCTCTAAAGGTACCACATTTGTCTAAACACAGGTGAACCAAGTCACCTGCCTAGGGCACCACCAGCTTGACTTTGCTAACAGCAGTCATTGATTACCTCATTCCCAACTTCACCAGAAAAAAGTCTGTAAAATATCTTTAGGTTTTAAAACAGAAAAATGGTACACCATGGTGTGATAGTGAAAGAAAAAAAGATCCTATTTCATAACAGTAACAATGAAGATATTGATCTTCTGGTTCATAAAACACAATGGCGAACACAACCACACATTGCATGCACATCCAAACTTTGCAGTTTTAATGCCTGTTGTTTATTTGCTCAATACAGCAACATACAGATAGCAGGGAAGACAATCCATGCAAGGTCTCCAGACCCAAAACTTTATTCCAAAGAACTTATAAAGGGCAGGGGTGCAAATTTGGATCTTGTGCCAAGGTACCTCATATAGCAACCATAGATGCATCCTTTGGATGATGATAGTTTCTCATTGGGTCTGGACTACTCATATGACACCCACCCACACTCTTCCACATAGACAGGAGAGAGGTTTGTGTCATGTGGGAATTTATGAGGGGGGCTTGATTAGGATGGGGTTTGATAATTTAGCACCAGTAGGCTCTCTGGTGCTAAAATTTTAAAACAGTTTAGTACCAGTTTTTAAAATTGTAACCCCTGTGAAAATCTACTTTATAAAATGTTCAAGAAGGACTGATCTCTTATTTAGTGGTTACACTACAATATCTACAATAACCACCATTTTCTATTTCCAGTGATGATCCACCATTTTATGAGATCCTTCTCAGGATCATACTATTAGTAATGTATACAACAACTGTAACAATGCATGTCAGTTATTTTTTTTTTAATCTAAAAGATCTTATCAAAGTTTGAAGCTTTTTACATTGAAAAGCGTCCATTGACTTTAAAACAATTAACTACTTGGGTCAATTTTAATTATCTAAAATGTGGTGGACCTAATTACTGAAGATCTTTACCTTTGTATTATTCATGCTGGGGATTTATTTACCCACTTAACACACAATAAAATACTGTGATGAGTCATTAAAAAAACATATTTCATTTTAGGGCATCAGTATTAAGACTTTAAAATAGACCAGCTATTGCTTAGTATTGCTTAGTTACTGTATAAATGTATTTTTCAACATCATTATTGATTTTATTATAATTTTACTCCCTCATGTTTAAGGATTCTATCTTTACAACCACACTAAAACAAATTCAGTTACAGCAAGTTTCAATATCCATAGTTCAACACTTTCTGAAGTGCCATACTAAACAATACTGAACAAAAAAGAGATTAAAAAATAACTCTTTAGTGTCACTTGAATAATTGGTCAAGCTATTTATAAGGCAAGCATCAGAGGGGAAATATTCATGGCTGATAAAATATACTGCATGTAGTAGTACTACTTAATGCAGAGACTATAGTGTGCAGTATGCAACACAATTGGGCTCCAGAGTATTGAATAATTATTGGTGCCACTGTAGTTTTTTTTTTTTTTTTTTTATGTCTACGTAATCCCAACACCATACATACAATATAGGCCCCACTGATTTAATAGGAATAGGGTCATACTGGAGAAGACCAACTTACACATGCAATTGTGCAGCAACTAAGAAACACAGTTAAAAAGGGTGCTAATCAAGGTTTTAAAATCTATTTTTCACCTCAAAGTATTACAACTGCTCTTCTGTTGAAAATCTTTTGGGCATTTTATTCTTCCATTTTGAAAATTCAAATATTTGAAAGGCAACACCATAGCTAAAAAGTTGCTTCCTGGTACCTTATCACTTCATGTATTGTAGGTGTTAAATCCACTCCATTGGTTTTCCTGCAAAATCACCTGACCCACAGCAATCGGTTACAGTGCTGCTAATAAGTTTCTAGTTGAAATATCTGCATATCCTGGATTAGCGTTAAAGTTCCGAACGATTCTTAGCACAATAAAAAGGGTCCAGTAATGTAAATAAAGCTAATAAAACTTTTAAAGCACTGGTTGGCATTTATTTAAGGAAGTATTTTTATTTACCATCCTCCAGGTCCATGACCGCTAGTACACCGCTGGTCCGGGCCTCTCCTAATGGGTTGGTCGCTATGCAGGTGTAGAGCCCGGCGTCACTGAGCTTGCAGTCCCTGATCCACAGCCCTCCATATTCCTGGTTATCCATGGCCAGTTGTTTTTCATTGTGGTACCAGTAGAGGGCTGGCTGTGGATCTCCTGCTATGGCTACCTTTAGCCGGATATCGCACCCAGTTCCCACAGCAGCATTCTTCATTTTTCTGATAAACAGTGGCGCGGTTTTGTAAGGGTACTGTCTGGAGCCCCGCAGCTCTGGCACTGCTGGATCCACAAGCACTTTGGCACGTTTCGATGGAATTTTAGGACTAGGGGGTGCCGCACCAAGCCTACCCCATGCTGCCTCTTCCCCAGGCTTTCAACATCATTATTGATTTTATTATAATTTTACTCCCTCATGTTTAAGGATTCTATCTTTACAACCACACTAAAACAAATTCAGTTACAGCAAGTTTCAATATCCATAGTTCAACACTTTCTGAAGTGCCATACTAAACAATACTGAACAAAAAAGAGATTAAAAAATAACTCTTTAGTGTCACTTGAATAATTGGTCAAGCTATTTATAAGGCAAGCACCAGAGGGGAAATATTCATGGCTGATAAAATATACTGCATGTAGTAGTACTACTTAATGCAGAGACTATAGTGTGCAGTATGCAACACAATTGGGCTCCAGAGTATTGAATAATTATTGGTGCCACTGTAGTTTTTTTTTTTTTTTTTAAATATGTCTACGTAATCCCAACACCATACATACAATATAGGCCCCACTGATTTAATAGGAATAGGGTCATACTGGAGAAGACCAACTTACACATGCAATTGTGCAGCAACTAAGAAACACAGTTAAAAAGGGTGCTAATCAAGGTTTTAAAATCTATTTTTCACCTCAAAGTATTACAACTGCTCTTCTGTTGAAAATCTTTTGGGCATTTTATTCTTCCATTTTGAAAATTCAAATATTTGAAAGGCAACACCATAGCTAAAAAGTTGCTTCCTGGTACCTTAT
The DNA here is from genome assembly GCF_902713425.1 of Acipenser ruthenus. Classification (NCBI taxonomy): domain Eukaryota; kingdom Metazoa; phylum Chordata; class Actinopteri; order Acipenseriformes; family Acipenseridae; genus Acipenser; species Acipenser ruthenus. Next base: position 24,451,943 of record NC_081199.1, on the reverse strand, counting down.
CACTTCATGTATTGTAGGTGTTAAATCCACTCCATTGGTTTTCCTGCAAAATCACCTGACCCACAGCAATCGGTTACAGTGCTGCTAATAAGTTTCTAGTTGAAATATCTGCATATCCTGGATTAGCGTTAAAGTTCCGAACGATTCTTAGCACAATAAAAAGGGTCCAGTAATGTAAATAAAGCTAATAAAACTTTTAAAGCACTGGTTGGCATTTATTTAAGGAAGTATTTTTATTTACCATCCTCCAGGTCCATGACCGCTAGTACACCGCTGGTCCGGGCCTCTCCTAATGGGTTGGTCGCTATGCAGGTGTAGAGCCCGGCGTCACTGAGCTTGCAGTCCCTGATCCACAGCCCTCCATATTCCTGGTTATCCATGGCCAGTTGTTTTTCATTGTGGTACCAGTAGAGGGCTGGCTGTGGATCTCCTGCTATGGCTACCTTTAGCCGGATATCGCACCCAGTTCCCACAGCAGCATTCTTCATTTTTCTGATAAACAGTGGCGCGGTTTTGTAAGGGTACTGTCTGGAGCCCCGCAGCTCTGGCACTGCTGGATCCACAAGCACTTTGGCACGTTTCGATGGAATTTTAGGACTAGGGGGTGCCGCACCAAGCCTACCCCATGCTGCCTCTTCCCCAGGCTTCTTAAGGGACATTTTAACTTGTGCTTTGCGTATGGCTGGTGTGTGTGTGTGATTTAATGCAAGTCTTCAATTCCTTTACAGTGATAAGTCTCTTTTATCTGAAATTAATCTTTCTCCTTCAGAAAGATCCGGTTCTGTTTTTTCTAACCCTTGAAATTTTGTTCCATATTTGGATTTTTTTGTTTTTCCTAAATTTTGATGTTTCTTTGTAAATCAACGACAAATTCACCAGCATACCAAGTCTTTTTATTTTGTTTCTTTCTCTTTTCTACTTTAATATAAAATCAAAAGAATGTTCTGGTATTCCAAAAGTATATTTTTTCTAAGTCGTTGGCAGATTTTTCTTTCTGCGAAATTACAACAGCATTGTTTCAGATTTTACTTCTGGCAATCAAATCGATCTTCATCCCAATTACATACACCTTTAAATTTGTTTTAATATAATATATATTGCAAAACTATTCCATACCTTTAAAAGCAAACTTTTACATGAAATCTGACCTCAAGCACACAGTCGGCAGTGTCACAAGAAAAATAAACCCAGCGAGCTGGATTCTCTAAACGTTAACTCAGCCAGATGTTTTTGGAATACCTCGTTAAATCACTGGAAAGTCCAATTAGAGTAATTAAAAGGAAAGAAACAAAAACAAAAAGATGTAATCTTTAGCCAGTTAAGTAGATCCAAGCCTGTCACTGGCGAGGCAGTGTTGATGGTATTTTTAGTTCAAGTCCGTCAGGATCATGTTGCATTAACAGCTTCCCTGCTCTTTGCCTTTTAAGAGCGAATGTGTCTGCTTTCTCTCCTTCTGCACAGCTCTTCAAGGTCTTAAGGGACCAGGGGAGAGTCCAGTGGTGGCTTGGTTACTGTTTCAGACTGTTTTACCATTTTTTTTTCTTTTCTTTGTAAACTCAGTTGGTGCCCTGCTTTCCTGGGGTGCCCCCCCTCTCTCTCTTGCTCTCACTGCTGAATCCCTTGGGAGGCAATTGCTGAGCCCCCTAAGCCTTGAAGTGACAGCTGCTCACTGATGGGTCTCAATCCTGAGACTGTGAACCCCTTCAGTGCCCTTCCCATCCTACCCTATCCTTATCAACCAACCAGCTCAGAGGAGTTGTGTGTAAGAGAAAGGGGGTGTAAATAGTGTTCTAATTTCACTTGTCAAATGATAGAAGCCAACCAGGAGAATTCAAAGTTAAATTGAACAGTATCAGGTGCAGCCTGCCACAGTGTCCAACTCAATTACTTTAACCCCCTGGGTCTTAGTGCAACCCGCCTGATCACCTGGGTGTGAAGCCAGCACAGGCAGCCTGGACACTGATTTATAATGTCACAATTCGTTAATGCATGAGAATACAAATATAAATATAATATAAAAGGGGTCTTTTTTAATGATCCAAAGCAGTAGTTCTCAATAGACCTGTAGGAGCAATAAGAATGCATGCAGGCAGCATTCAGGGAAGGCACAGGGAGAGTATTAACTGTGCAGAATGGGTTTAGGAACCTTTTAATTTTTTTTAATGCATTAAGTAGTTTAGTTTGCTTTTTTCCATAATTACTTTTTGTGCATTGAGGGATTACATTGGTTGTTAGTTTGGCTAGGGTTTTATTGGTTAATGTTGGTGAAGATGCATTTCAATTTGCCTTATGTTTACAGAGAGAGAAACAGTTGTTATATTATGTATTCAGTTTATAGATACTACAGGAGTAAGGATGTTCCTGTAGCCATTTTCCGTAGATAAATCGGTTACCCATATTAACAGCAACATCAATGTAAGATTGTTTAAAAGGATTTTGCATGTATACAATTTTTCGTTTTACTGTTTTGTGATTTTGAATTCAAGACAAACCACTTTCCTTGCAACAGTACTCCAAGTATATAGATTAGGCATAAATCTGCTGCAGGAGGAACGTCCTCAGACTAAAGATGACCCTCTATACCAGCTTGATTTAGTGTGCATCAGAGTGTCGTATTAACAAAATCAATGTACTGAATGCCAAGATGTTAACATGTACAGATTGTAAAATAAGCATTGCTCATTCATTTTACAATCATGTCTGCGGTAACTACAAAATGTATCATTTACAAGCATGTGCATTCTATGACAAACTGACAGAAATTCTCTCCTGCTTACTAATAAATTGCCTGCTGGTAAATTCAGCATCTTTCTGAAGTAAACTCTACATCACCCTCTTTTTAGACATCCCTTCCAGACACAGAAATGGCCCAATGTCCAGGTCAATGACTTCCAAGTCCAGGAGCCTAATGGAAGGGGACATGCAGTTATTGTCACGGTCATTTTTCAGGCAATGAACAGTGTCCTCAGAATAGGGAGACCAGTTGAGTCTTTACAGTAGAAAATTCCAGTTGTCCTGATTGTTATAGATGCAGTGGCACCAGAATGTATTCAGATAGACATCCTAAGTTAATATATATGTTTGTATACAGTGAATCATGGTTTAATTTTGTGTTACTACCTCATGCTTTTCTATACTGCAGTAAAATACAAGTATTGGTCATTTCTAATATCTACATTTTTCAATTGACACAATTTTTTTTAAAAATTTGGAATTGGCAATTAATTTCTCATTTTCTCCCCAATTTGAAAGCCCAACAATTTTTTTATTTCAACCCGGCTCACCGCCGACTCGGTAGAGACGAAGACGGACACATGTGTCCTCCGAAACGTGTGCCGTCAGCCGTCCGCTTCTTTTCACTCTGCAGGCCCGCCATGCACCCACACCTCAGAGCTACATCGTCGGAGGACCACGCAGCTCTGGGCAACTTACAGGCAGGCCCGCAGGCGCCCAGCCAGTCTACAGGGATCGCCATACCTCTCTGTGCTTTACAAACCAAACCTACACTTTTCCATTCTTTCTGTATGCATTTATTACACATTGCTATGTTTTTACTTGTACAAGTAGTAGTCTTAAGTTGTTCCCTTTCAATTCGAAGACGACCAACAACAATACTTTTTGGGATATGCCTGCCACAGGTCAGGTATTTACTGAGCATTTTATGTCAGAGCTGCCGATTGGCCCCTCCGGACGTCCTCGGTCCCGCCTACCGAGGGAATAAGTAGTCAGCTCCGCGGAGATCATGTTCTCTTTTGCTTCTCACAATCAGGTAGATAATGTAGGTATAACTACCTCTTCAGTTGCATGATTGATTCTTTGTAAAAGAGCTCTCACTTCGAGTTTTTCTGATAATTCCCCTACAATTTATTGCTGGCAGTCGGCTTGCCACTTCCCCGGAATCGGAAACTCAGCTTCTGAGGACTGAGCTTGAAGCGCTGCGCAACTGCACTGCGTTTAAAAAAAAATCTTTCTTTCAACAGCCTACATCGCTTGGCAACTGTAGTCTCCTTTTTTCTAACCTACAGCATCTGCTTTTTGCAGCTAATATATATCAAGTGTATTGATTTGGTTATCAAAAAAACATAAAAAAAGCCTTGTATGTCTTTTGCCCGGGCCCAAGTGTAAAACTAAAAATTCTCCCACAGCATTGAAAATCTGTGTTTTTCTGCAGCAAACGGTTAACAAAATGCACATTTTTCTTGACATCGAGGTTTGTGTATTCTTTTGTTAGAATAATGAGGTATTGGCTACACTGTAAAAACAACTAGACACATTTCTGCAACACCTTCTTAATGGCATTTAGCGTTTATTATCTAAACGCATTGGTGTTCTAGGAAAATAAGCCTAAGAAAAGAATTTAAGAAAGGAAATAATTGAAATATGTATATATTTAATCTTGGATTAATGATATTCCTTTCAAAATGTTAAAATGAGTAAATATTTACTGGGTATAATAGCAAGCAGTTAAGCTACTGTCTAACTCTGCTCGTATCTGCATAAGAAAAACGTGAGCTGTTTTTGTTTCTTTGACATGGGCTATTAATCGTAAGGGGATAAGAAGATACAAAAACATATGCATGTGTATATCTATATAGTTTAGAAATTAATTATTCAAATAGGTTTACTGTATTTGAATCCAGATGAATATATGTCTTTGTTCATGGGTGACAAGTGAGGTTTTGTTAAAATACAAAGAAAATACATAAAAGAAATTTGAAGGTTGCTTCCAAGGTAAATTGTGTCAATGTGCGCTAGCTGAATTGAGAGGGGGGCCCTTCTCATAGGAGTTGTCCCGGGCCCCAAAATTCCTGGCTGCGGCCCTGACCATAGGTTACGGATATAACCCAGGTTTCCTGAAAGAGAAGACGACCAACAAACCTTGCGACGTCGCACCACTCTCATTCACGTGCTTGAAGCAAAAGAGAACGTGATCTCCGTGGAGTGACTACTTATTCCCTCGGTAGGCGGGACCGAGGACGTCACTCCCTGGAGGGGCCTGTCGGCAGCTCTGACATAAAATGCTCAGTAAATACCTGACCTGTGGCAGGCATATCCCAAAAGTATTGTTGTTGGTCGTCTTCTTTCAGGGAGGGTTACATCGTTTCTTATTCTTTAATAGGTGTTATTATTATTATTATTATTATTATTATTATTATTATTATTATTATTATTATTATTATTGTTTGAAATACAAGGCTTCTAACGCATGCTCTGAAAAGTTCGGGTTTTAAACCTAATTTTTACGGTAATTATTGTATTATTTTTTTAGTAGTGGACAGTTTCTGTAAGCCATACTGTATATGAATTGAATTAATTACTATCCCTTGTTTTCAATACAGTAACCTCACAATAAGGGCATTTTGTAATTGTGCAATTTAACATGATTTTCCCATGCTTCAAAAATGTATTTACTGTGTGAACCATGTTTTTTACAACACACACACACACACACACACACACACACACACACAAAATAAATAAATAAAAATAAAATTTGTGGTTTAAGACTTGTATGCTTTACTACACTTTGTTATTTTAGGTAAACTGCAGTAGATTTATAAGGGATGACCCAGGAAGAGAGTATAAAATACACACAATACAGAAACAGGCCCTCCAGACAGTATTATCTTATCATGTATTGGCAAGCTGGCATAACACTGAAATCTGAGTCCTGCTGTCTACACAGAAAGCTGTCGCCCTCTAGTGGCATTTAAACTCATGACACTGATTATCTGCAGTGCACTAGTATTGGAAGGTGAAGATCATACTATTAACACAAGAACTCACCACTCAATGCATCAAATAAATAAATCATTGATTGTAAAATGTTCCAGACTTATGATTTCTTATTTCCTCTCTTTTAAAATAGTCCCCTGTACAAACTTTTCATAAATCTGTGTATCACTAAAGGGTACAGCAAACAGAGCGATTGGTGCCATTTTGACCTATCATAAATGTAAACAAAAAAAGGAAACATAATTACAACTTTGTAAAATCCATGCTTAAAGTTAGAACAGGATTAGTAAAGATATTTTTACTAAATAGAAAATAATACTTTATTTATCTTTAGTAATTAAGTGAAATTGGGATTGGAGATATTTCATTGCAGGTCCTTACCAGGCAAAGATGGGGGAAGGAGTCACATCACCATTGTATCCCATCATTACTTTTGAACAGTTACTCTGAAAAATAATTTTAAAAAAATACATACAATAGTCAGCTCTAAAAAGAATCGAGGAAATGTAATTGTTTACACTTTAAAAAGTTTAGTGAAAACTGTTAATAATCAGATTATAAGGAAATAAAAAATGGTTCTAATTTTAAATTTTTATTTATTTACAATTGCGTACAGTTTTGCTAATAAATGAGTGTCCACAAATGTATCTGAGAAATGATGAAAATTAATTAGACCACCTGTACACTCACAAGTTAAAATTATGGTCGTTTGGAATGTTTTAAAACGTGAAACGAAAACGTAAGCTGCACTTTTTGCTAATGACCTAGAGAGAAAGAGAGAGGGAGGAGTTCACCATTTGGGAAACGTCTTCAAGGAGAAAGTGCGTTTGTGTGCTCTCTGCTGAAAACTACCTTTAGGGGATGTAAACAAACTGTAATGCCAACAAGGTCTGATTTCTGAGGACGTAGATTAAAAAATAAGCTTTGGAAGTATGCAGTACAGTTACAAAACATATTTTAGCCTATTATCAAACATGACTGTGGGTCACTGAAACTTTATTTCTCCATTTTGACCTTGACCCAGTAAGGAAGTGACCCAGGAGTTTGTGTGCTGGGAAAGGCTGCTGGCATTCATAAGGATGTCACCAGTTTCGGAGCAATAGCAGGTGCAGCAGGTGCAACACACGGGCCCACGCGCTCAGTGGGACCCAGTGGGGTTCAAAAGTTTTTATTTATTTATTTATTTTTAAACAATGATAACATCCTACGCATTTATATTTGCAGATGTTACACATTTGTATAACTGCAGCTGCCAGTGTGCGGTGCCAGTAATTCAGATTGTAATACATTGTATCCTCCCTCATTTCAACTGGTATTGCTACAGTCTTCATACTAACATTTTTATCTCCCGGAGGCATGTACGAGGCACGTCATCATGGAAGGCTTTGGGGTACTATTCAGCACAGACATTCATCCTGTAGTTTAGACCGAAGCTGTTGGGTGCTGCTGTGGGCAACAAAATAAACTACAGCAAACCAACATGTCTGTATTTCTGATTTAAAAATAATAATAAATAACGGTGTCCTATGTGAGACCATTTCTGCAAACGTCTGTGCAGAATTGTTCATTCTGTAATCATTTCTGTGATCGCAAAATTGGGGAATCCTGGTAGGATTGGTGATTAAGCCTGCTCGTTTATGATTAAAAATAGTGTTGTGTTGGCTGTAAAGATGTACGCAAAATAAAGTAGGTGAGTATAAAACGTTCTTATTACGTACTGTTTCATACATGCTAATATTCTGACAATATAGTTCAATACTGAACACTTAATTTCGTATGTTTGATATTTATAAATAAGGGTTAAATTAACGTTTGGGGAGAGGGGCCCACAATAAGGTCCTGCCGTAGGGCCCATCTTCCTCTTCCTCTTCCTCTTCCACTGGATGTCACTTCTGTAGATGATGCACTGTCACACACATCTATCTGTGCAGCTGTGAAGGAAACAGACACGTGTTGATTGAATGTGGAAATGAGTGCATGTAAAGTGGAGAGAACTTCACACATCTTGTACTGTTTAAAAACTTAACTGTGCATTATATCCTAACTTCAAAGCGAATGTATTTACTTGTTGAAAAGCACCTTTGATCCCTCTTGCATTCTTAATCTTGGAAAACTATGAGAAATGAACAGGAATTAAGAGATTTATATTTAAAGAGGGCATATTTAAAAGACAAAGCCTCACAGACTAGGTTTAATAATTGAAACAATTCTAAAAGACCTCACTACATCAGTATAACACTTATGCAGATGCCATTGTCAAGCCTTCTGCTGTTCATTTAAACTCAGCAAACCATACCAAGTATATCAGTGACATACACCATCCACCATAACTGAAAATTCAAAATTAGAACCATCAGTATGGCAAAAAAAGTTGATGGCCATGACTTCTCTACAGCATATACTTTATTATTTATTTCTTAGCAGACGCCCTTATCCAGGGCGACTTACAATTGTTACAAGATATCACTTTTTTTTTTTTACATACAATTACTTTTTTTTTTTTTTTTTTTTTACATACAATTACTCATTTATACATTTGGGTTTTTACTGGAGCAATCTAGGTAAAGTACCTTGCTCAAGGGTACAACAGCAGTGTCCCCTAACTGGGATTGAACCCACGACCCTCCAGTCAAGAGTCCAGAGCCCAGAGCCCTAACCACTACTCCACACTGCTGCCCCATATACTAAACAGTATAGAATGAGAAATGGCTATGAATAGTTTATTGCTCCCCCCCTCCCCTTTAATTATCATTAGGACTGGGTGACAGTGTGGCCTTGTGGTTAGATCGGAGGGCTGAGAAAGACACCATGTCTTGAAACCACATTAAAAGTATTTTAAATCTGAGCTGAACGCCAAAACTTTTTCTTTATCACAGACCAGACTGTCTAACTCTTTAGCCCCCTGGGCTTCAAGGTCAAATGGCAGCAGCTTTTCAAAAACATTTGAATTGTTCTAAATTGTAGAAGAAACATTTCTTTATCAAGCGGAGGCGCCAAGGTTGCATCTGTGTTCACATGCCTTTTGTACAGAGTTGCCATTGCTGTGATTGCCAGGCACCCAGTAAATTAGAGAAAGGGCCACTGCAGAACCACATTGAGACCAGCAGGATGGTTTTCCTATTGATCAGAGTGATCACTTACATGTGTGACATTTACAAGAACATCTTTACATGCACGTTTCTTTTCAGGTTGGATTCTTGCCCAAGAGAGCAGTTGGAAACTGACTGCCTCTCTAGGCTGAGTTCAGATAAAAACAGGCCTCATTGTTTTGCTAACAATATAAAACAGACATATTATTAAACTAAAAAAGCACCTTGAAATGGTTTTGCAATCTTGTGGGAAACCAGGTGCATGGGTAGCAGGCAATATTTCCTAACCCTCTCTCTACTTTTAAAAGCTGGTGTCGTGGCAGGGGTCCAGTTTGTTTTATTGCAGTCCCTGGCCTAGACACCTGCAATAGGGTTCATAATTATACAGTACAGAAGCAGAATTGCAGTTGCAACAATAATATTCAGTCAGTTCCCCTTCAAAATACTTTTTTTTTATGCCAGTGTTAATTAGGTATAGTTAAAGGGTTATCAATTATTATTAGATTGGTTTAGTGTCTATGGTACTGAAAAATGATTGATTATCATATTAGGCAGTAGTTGTGTTTCTCAGTTATCTAAAGCTAAAAAGTATGAGCACCAGTGCTAATGACGTGGCTTGTAACTCTCTTCCTGTAGAATAGCAAGAGAAACCCACCCCCCCTCAAATAAAAAGATGCTTGAGGGTGGGTGGGTTCAGTGCTGCTTAATCAAACTGGGCATTAGAAAATTCCTCCTTCAGTTCCCCTTCTATTGTGGGACAGTGGTATGGCTACTTTCAGCAAAAAAAAAAAGAATGTGTGAGAGAGGAAGAACTACTTACCAGGGAGAAGGTTGCAATTACTGGGAGTTATCATAATAACAAGTTAACAAAAAGTGTAGAGCTAACGAATGACTTGTCAAATTGAATGTATAACCAATTAAATAACTAGTGAAAATGTAATTGGCTTTGCTATTTATAAGGCATGTTTTAAGTGTGTTGGTATACTGCAGCAAGGAAGTAAGATAGTGGTACTACAGCATGAGAGGGGGGCTTTATTTCTGCACAATTTAACTATATAAAACTATGCAGATTGAAACTTAGGGTAACTATCTGAATAATGTTTGGTGCCACTGTATGCTTATATAGAGCCCAGTTATACTTTTTAAAATTACACAAGTAGCCCTCCAATAAGTTATGGCATCAGAGGCTACTGTGGGTAGCTGACTATAGTTTGGTCAAAGAGTGGCAATACACCCCTGATGTAAAACGTAATGTTATCCTGTACGTCAGCCTATAACACTTACCCTTAATATAAAAGATGCAAGATATGCAGAAATTCATATGGTATAAATACTTTGTCAAATAATTGTGTTTCTTTCTTTTAGTACCTACATAGCGATATGTAGGCTGCATACTTACTCAAATCGTCTTCGTAACTTGTAAAGCCTGGTTTCTGGTTTCCACAGTTGTGTGATAATGCTGAGCAGGTGGCAGTCAACTGAAGCTGTGGCAGAACCTTATTGGTTGCTCTGGGGAGTGTTCTTGGTTACTGCATTGACTGCAGGATTACCTTGAATCTGTGATCTTCAATAGCAGTGTGAAATGGTTCTGTACAGAGAGACAATTGTAGCACATAGTACCATTACACAGTACTGTAATGGCTAGTCAAAAGTACTGCAATGGCTTCTGAAAATGTTTACACTGCTGTACTATTCTGCTAATGGGTCAAGCCATTTTAGCACTGTATAATTGTAGCAAACAAAATAATTCCATAGCCATTGTAAATTTCCATTAGCTACAACGATCTCAAAATGTGCATCTTTGAAAGAAGCACATGGCAGCATGGCTTGTAAAAAGAAATTCATTTAACCTAGTGTATTATGAGATGGTACCGGATTAAAATGAAAATACATGTTTCTTTCAAAACTGCACATCTGAACCCTATGTAATGAAGGGATGTGGATGGCAGAGAGTTTTTATGGAACTATATTGTTGATTACATTTACTTTAAACGCAATTGTCCCTTAGTACAGTGAATATGTATGTATGGCACAGGACAATTTCAAATGACGTCTTACAAATACTATGCATTTCCATTCGTTAAGACATTTTTGTTCCAACGTGATCACATTTTGAAGTGCTGTTTAAAATGTGCAGTCCAGTATGTTTATTCATGTATTATTACAGTGTCATCGTCAGAACATCAGAGGAGTCAATCTCTATGGCTGTTGTGGCACACTGTGGTTAATATGACTTCACAACACGGCGATGTGTATCAACGCTTTCTTATGTTTATGTACAGTACTCTACATTTAAAATGTTTTTATTAGAACAGCAATCAAAGCAATACCTGGTACTATTACAATCAACCATATTTATTACATAAACACATGTTTTTTATGCTTACTGTATTTTGCCAGATTACTGGTATGAACTTCTGTTAACTCCACCTACATTACCTTCTTAACTAAGTCCCTTTGAAGTGACTCCTAAAGCTTTCTGATGTAGTGGATTTAAAAATTCCCAGCCTAGCCATCTTTCACATCAGTTTCTACTTACCAAGCTGTTAATCCAGGTATTTGGCTTTGAATACAGCTCTAACTATGGCACATTACACATTCTGACATTCTTTCGTGCTGTTCTGATAGTAAGCATTGAAATTGAAGTTGTTAAGGCAATTTGCTCCTTGATGTAGAGGCTTTTATTATATAGATATGGTTATGCATTAATTATGTTTGTGATGTGGGTTTCATGGAGTACATAACTGGCATTTCCTTCCTTTAATTTCATACCCCACCGTGTTCTTTAGGAGATTAAAATGATATTGCAACAATACATTCTGTATTTATGGAGCATGTAAAATGTATATAGGGTGTAAATTGGGTACTTGTTCCTATTATGTATCCATTTTAATGCAAGCACCATCTTTAAACAACTTCAGTATTGTTTTTAGCATTATGGGATGAGGTTATATTAAAAGATATTGTTCAAAGATGGTGCTTACACAATTTTAAAAAATGGATGCTAAGTGGGAAAAATGACCTTAGCAAAATTGCACAAGTAGCCAACATAGGATGCAGACTGACAATTGTGTTAAATTATTTTTTGCATCCACCGATAATCTACTTTACAGCAAACCTAGTCCCGTAAAAGAATCCACTTTTGATTACAAAAAAAAGTAATCCTGAAAAGAGTGCTTGAATGAAACCAATTTAATCTTGGACATATTGTTATAAAAGAACACCAGGGCAGACCATTTTTTTCACTGGACTTAAAAAAACAAAACAAAAAAAAACCCCTGAAAAATTGAAACATTCTACAGATCATTAAAGAAACAAATTGCTTCAGATAGTATTCATACAGCCGAGACAGCTGTGTCACCAAGAAGGTGTGGGCAGCACCCAAACTCCATGTGAATATTGGGAGGGGGCATGGTCAAAACAAGCCTGCAGTGATAACAGGACATATTAATTAACTGGAAAATCAACACAGCTTCTGAGAGCCTTGTAAACCAGAAGTCACAGTAAAGCAACGATTCAACCCAGAACATCAGAGCTAATAAAAAAAGATCTATCGAGCTACCATATTTGATTAAAACAACGATTCAATGTCAACTTGCATTGCTAGAAGAATTATTAAAGAGCCCTCAAATGAAATAAGACTGAATTGAGTTTATTGATTACCAGGAAGACTATCACCCTCAATACTTCTGAAGCTTGGTTATCCGTTGAGAAGCTCAGCTTATTCACAATGCTCCTACCTGCCCCATTGCTGCTTGTGGCTCTCTGTGTTCCACTGTGGACCCAAGCCTGCGGACCCAACAATGAGGACCCACACACAAGTGTTGTACTAGGGTGGTTCAAACAGCGACTGCTGGAGAGATTGGCACTGGAGGAGCCACCCAGTGCACGGTCCCACCACCAGTCAAGACACAGACTGGGGCTTAACCAGCACAGAGCCTCAACTCGACTGGGCAGGGCAGCGTGGACAGAGAGGAGAAGATCTCAGCTGGACACCTCACAGGTCATCCTGTTCCCCAGCACCGGTCAGTATACTCAACTGCTTTTGAGACCCTAAGTTTTAATATACATTGTATACAGTACAATAGCTCCATTGTATAGAATACAAAACTTGCCTTCTCCATATTAAGATGAACTGTTTTTTGCTGCAGTAGTATACTATAGTTATACAGTAGAACCTCAGTTACAAACACCTTAGGAATGGAGGTTGTTTGTAAGTCTGAGATGTCCGTAACTCTGAAAATGAGTTTTCAGTGGCTTTACTAAATGTGTAAACCTGCTATCTGCGCCCTCAATCTGGCGAATAATACAAGGACATAGCACAGTAATGCAATACTCAGACAGATTATGCAGTAGTTTAAAACTGCACAATATAACATTTAACACCAATTTGTGTATGCTGTCTAAATTGTTAAAATGTTTGTTTTTCTTCAATTTTAGAATTACAGTTTACTGTTTTTACAGTACCTTAGCTACAGAACTAGGGATATTAACCTGTGGCAATTGTGAATTATTTTGGGAACAATTTGGGGTATATTTAAATAAGTCAGTCAGTTTTGGTCAACTTTAAAAGGAAATCAACCCATACTAATGCATTAAAGGTGGATAAATATGGGATACCCTACCCTAAGATTTCACAGACTAATTAACCCAAATCTTGGACTTCTTAATTATAACTTGGATAAGGCAGTCCAAAATTAGTGTCAATCAGGATCCGTGAAACCACCCCTGTAAGTTTCACATATAATTACTCACTTGGCTAAGAATCTCCTTATCTACATAATGTGCACACATTGAAACCATGCATTAGTTGCGTGAACAGGGTATAGCTACCCCTGCAGCCTGTAAAAATTGAACCAAACTCAAATTTTATAAAGTTAAGAATGTCTCCTTGGTCTTACAACATACAGGTAGCAGGTATGGGGTCTTCATATAAAAATCAAGCTTTTTCACCTGCAAGTGCATTACTTAAAACTTTGTTTGAACCTGGTATGCCAGAGAAGACATTTTAACCTCATGGTATATAAATGCAACAGGCTAGTGCCAACATTTGCAGTGTTGAGCTGTGTGTTCTTTAGGGAATTGAGTTACATTTATCCAAGAAGGGGGGTTTCCTTCTAAGGCTATGTTGAAAGTATCAGCTTTAAAAGGGATTCCTTTAAGACCTTCTCCGTATAATAAGCCACCATTTGGAATACACAAGGTCCATTGTTTTACATTTCTTCAATATTTTTTCTTCTTAGGCTATAACATAGTGTGAAGATGGTATTATTAAACACATAGTAGCATGAAAGCAATCTGTTACAATTTCCCAAATTCATTCTGTTTTTTCAACAAATTCAGGTAACAGGTTTGAAAGATCAGCATAAGATGATAGAGCTGTATTTTCTGAGACAAACCCAAAAACTGTCTTGCTGCTCCTCATATTGTGCCATACAGTTTGTTGTTTAAAAATCATTTTAAAAAGGATAAGAACAAAATGGAAAAATGTATGCATGTCCAATTTCTGCAACAACGATAGATTCAGTCAGTGTAGTAGGTACTGTGTTAGGATCCTATCTGAAACATGCAACTCCCGCTGGTGCACATTACCAGCTTCTTGAGTTAATCTGCAGTACAGGACAAAAAAGTATGTATCCAATTAAAAATGAAAGTCTGAAAAATAAGATGTTCAGAAAATAAAGAACTAAAAAATAGCTATTGAATAGTTTTTTGGGTTTTTTTGCGATGTGAACTACAGCACAGGACACACACGCACCCCCCTCTGCACAAAACAATCCTGACCTGTATCTTTTCTTTCCTCAGATTCCACCTGTGTTTTCAGTTCTGACCTCTCCCCAGCAGAGGGAGCTGGCCACTTTACCTACTACTTTCAGCCCTCTGGATACACGCTGGAGCACATAGTCACCTTGGCTCACTTCTGGTTCTACTCTGGAGTGAACGTGACAGAACTGCAGGAAGGAAACACATCGGCCCCAGTCTTCATTCTCACCTCTCACCAGCAGTTAGAAGAGGCAGCAAAACACCCAGAAGAGAGATCTGCAGATGGGTGGTCCGTCTACCATATCAAGAGGCATATCCATCCCCTTCTGTCAGAGGGGCCTTTCGTTCTCCAGGTGCGTTGTCTGAATTGCGGCTGCCACTCTGAGCCCGACAAGACCCCCTTTCTTCAGTTCCACACGCAACCAAAAAACCCAGAGCGATCAAGGAGGTCCTCTGTTCCATGGTCTCCTTCTGCCATTGACCTCCTGCAAAGGCCATCCCAAGAGCAGCCCATATACAACGACTGCCACCGCATGGAGCTCAATATCTCCTTTGAGGAACTGGGCTGGGACAACTGGATTGTCCACCCAAGGGCATTCACGTTCCACTACTGCCATGGGAATTGCTCCAACACGGAACGAATGACCACCTTCCTTGGGATCAAGCAGTGCTGCGCTCCCGTGCCAGGTACCATGAAGTCTCTTAAATTTCGTACAACCTCCGACAGTGGATATTCTTTCAAGTATGAAACACTTCCCAATATGATTGCAGAGGAGTGCTCCTGTATTTAGCAGCTTTCGGTGCCATCACTGATCTGGGACTACCTTTACATTATGTAGAAAATCTATTGACATGTCATGCCTGACATTCTAATGCCCATTATTACTATAAATAAAGTTCAATCATGTATTTTACCCAAATGTCAGATTTTACAGCTATGGACACGTTTTGCATCACTAAGACCTAAACAAACAAAAAATAAAATCACTAATGAACAATTTTTATTTAGCATCATGTGAAACCACAAACTGATATCGCAAAAGTCTAATGGAAGCTATAATAGTAGTACAGTAATTCAAGTTCGATTTCAAAATGTCACATTTTTCAATTTGTCAGTTTCTCGTTAAGTATATGGAAAACTACAAAACAGTATGCAATTCAGTATGTTAACACATTAACACAACATTATTCAGCAGGTTTCATTTGACTTTAAGAAGCAAAATTAGTTCATGCTAGAGTGATGCAAAACTTTTGGCCATAGTTGTAGATCATAACAGAAGACTGGGTGCATTAAAGAGTTAGAATGACTGAAAACTGCATGTTCAGAAACACCAACATAACATGGCTTTGACATGTATTTGATTTTGGGGTAGCTTTTAAATAAATATATTAAAGTATTAAATACTGCACCTATGTTTAATCCATTTCCCTTCAATATATTAGCTTCAGAACAAACAATTTGGTACCGGGCTGAAATTAGTTATCCTAACCAACGCAATTTTTATTGTTTAAAATCTGGTTTGACACTGTTTTATTCACATCCCAAAAAAAGTTAAAAAGCATCCAATGAGGGGCTCACAAACATGTCTTCTCTCCAAGGACAGCTGACACACCAATCAGCAGGCCACTGTAACACTGCCTCCTGTGGAGGAAACAAAAACTGTGTTTGTTCCATGAGGTATGCTTTAACACCACAAGGGGCAGTGTGTTGCAGGGGCACTGTAGGGGAGAGCTACTGGGTCTTCTGGTTTTCATTTCAGCAGGTCTCTTACTTATTGCCTTAATTAGTCCAGTTTAAACATGTGTTGCACTTAGCCATTGCTGATGCAAAGACACCTAGAAAACTTGCAGGATTGGGGCTCTCCAGGACCAGAGTTGGAGTTCTCTGCTGTAGAGTATCAGCTGTACTTGGACACATGTTTGAAAACCCTTTGACTGCTACATTTTAAAATGTCAGAGTGTAATGACAAACAATTGGTTTACAAAGTGATTCTAAAACAATACATGATATTTCATTATGGCCATTAAATGTCAACCAAGTACCACATTTTCTTTGCCATGCAGAATTAGTACTTCTGTATACCATATTAACTGTGTGTTTGAAGTCAAATGGTCACAAAACAGGCTTAAATCTACACATCAGATCTAGAATACAAAACATAGCTGTCAAATGTTTGTTTATTTAGCAGACACCTTTATCCAAGGCAACTTAGAGACTAGGGTGTGTGAACTATGCATCAGCTGCAGAGTAACTTACAACTACGTCTCACCCGAAAGACGGAGCACAAGGAGGTTAAGTGACTTGCTCAGGGTCACACAATGAGTCAGTGGCTGAGGTGGGATTTGAACCGGGGATCTTCTCGTTACAAGCCAGTTTCTTTAACCGCTGGACCACACAGCCTCCTACATGTATTGAATAAATACAAAAAGAATCCCTTTTCAGTGCTACAGTTGCTATCTTCGAAGTTCATTGTAAGCTGTGTTGGAACATTTTATTTAGAGAGAAATTAACTGATTAAGAATTAGAAAAGGCTTTAGAATTTAGTCCACAGAATGAATTCAGTATTGGGACAATTTCTGGTTAATTGTGGGAAAGGAGGACAAATGGGGAGATGCCCTGCTTGTAAAGTACCTTTGATCTCCACCTCCTCCAGAATTGCAGAATAGAAGCTTAACTCTAGGAACTCTGGCTTTATGTTTTTTTTTTTTTACAACACTTGTGTCCTGCTGTAGGTGTTAAAGGGAAATAACTTCTGACCAACATTTAGTTCCCACAGTAGAGATTTCAAAGACATTGTGTCTTTTTCTGATTGGTTTAAAGAACAATCTTGATGTCACTGAAAGACTGCATTTAAACTGAAAATACTGAAATCTTCTTTGTATTGCTGTGATCCATGCTTGGAGAGAAGATACCATTTACCATTAAGATTCCTGGTTGTAACTTTGTAACTCAGAACTTTTATCTTCAATAAACTATACTTATCTGGACTCAAATTAGCAGCCTGCAACTTCTTTCCTTTCTTCTTTTATTGCTTATCTCAACACCCATTGAGGGTTACAGTGCTTGACACGGCTGTAATTTTCAAGTGTGATTAGATTTTTCCGTATTCACAAATCAATGTCGTTCGTCCCCCCCCCCCCCCCCCAAAAAAAAACCACTTTGATTTCATTCTGTATTGATGTTTGTTTTTAAATATATTCTTCTAGCAAGAATAAAATGAGGACAATGTCTCTGTACATGTAATGGATGTTAACAAGCACATGCATTAAAACAAATATACAATACTATAAATCTGACTGCAATAATTTGCTCACCAGTCTCAATATTTAAGACAGTGGGTACAATAGTGTATTCTTTTTTCATGCAAAGTCAAAAAAAACACCCAGCATGGATCAAGGCCACTGTGTTTATTTAAATGATCAGATTGGTTTATTATACCACTCAAGGTGTGGTTTTGTTTTATTATGCAGGCAGTCATTTGTTAAACTTAACCTGACCCATGCAGCTCATTTTAAAATAAAACTTTTCCACAAATCATTCTACTAAAGTGTGTCTAATTTACAGTAACCATTAGCTAAGATTTGTTGTAGTGCTTCAACTACTGAACATAAAATGATGTCACTCACATAGCTAACATGCTATACAGCTTAAACTGCTCCCTCCCCCCCCCCCCCCCCCCAAAAAAAGAAAATCTTACCTCCTTTGTCATCACTGGCCTCCCTTTTACTTTGTGAACAGAATCTTTCGGTTCATCGTGTTAATTTAGGATATACAAATAACAAACACAAAGCTACATATAAACTGAAACCAGTTATAAAGTAACTAGTGCCTATAGGAGGCAAGACACAGTAAAGCCATGGCTAGCATTTCTTTAAGAACATAGAACTTACTTAAGCAGACCCCTCAGATCTGATCAGCCTGTACCCACCAGGATAAGCCACAGGTGGATTGTGGTACAGCATTTTGGGCACTGGCAAAATCACCCAGGATGGAATCAACCATCTATTTTTATTGTTTGATGTAATCCAGAGTGATTGCTTATTGCTGTAAAAATCCAGCTCTGGCTTATTCTGGTGAATCAAGTATTGTTTAGATGTTGGCAAATATTTCTCAAAGCTACTCTTCTAAAAGATGTCTTGAATTCAAATGTTGTGGAGTCCTTGAGGAGTAGCACTCCTTGACAGAGTAGATTAAATAAAGAGACAATTCAAAAACACTGAAGTGCAAACACTTATTTTTTCATTAAATTCTGAAATACAAGAATAATGTAGAAAAAAATACTATATCATACGAGTCATATAGCAGTCTTAGTTCCGTCAGATTCCTTCATTAAGGAAATAATAATTTGTTTAGGCATTAAAATGGAAGAATTCTCTTTCTGCAAATTTATGAAAACACAAAAGGAAAGAATAGATTTGTTTTCCTGCCTGAATACAAGTCCTATATAACCAGGTTTGCAAAAAAAACTGTGTTTTGGGATCTCTCTAAATCACTGTCCAGTGCAAGTTTTCTTTAGCAAAGCTTTACACTTGAAAGCCAAGCGTGTATTACCCTTAAAACTTGACAGTGGAAACACACTGATCTCGGCGATGTGTGGAATAGTTTACACTTTTGAATTAAGGTATAAATAATGCAAGTATAAATGCTTCCGAGTGCAGTAGTTTGGTCCCAGAGATATTAAACAATTGAGCATCAAAAGACCACACACACAGCTGAATGATTAACACTTAATGAGACTCCTGAAATAATGGAATGCAAGTAATGCACACTATATTATATATATATATATATATATACACACACACACTATATATATATATATATATATATATACACACACACACACATACAAAAATTGGAACTGCCAACAAGTAATATTTACCAAACACACATGCAAACCTAACTTGAACCCAGAAGGGTTGAAAAACAAAGCATAAGTACTGTGAAAGAAGCAATGGAAAAAAAAAGCACAGAAGTATTGCATCATGTTTATTTAAAAACCTCAGCTTTGAACTATGTAAAGGGGGTTATAAATTCATCTGCAAAATAAATGCACAATTTTTAGGTCTTGTTGAAACTAATACATGTTCTGCTTTTGGTTCCAAATAACTGGAATCGTAACAAGACTCGAGAGACTCCCAGTTGGATTATCCTGAGAAATTGCAGTTTAAAAATAAGTCACAGAAAGAAGAGGTCTAGAAGTACACATTTTACAGCACAGGTGGCAAGTTCCACAGTAAATCTTAACAGATCATTGAATACATGGAGGAGAAAAAAAGCCAGTACCGAGAAGTCTTTATAGATAAATCAGCATTCAAGTTAACAGAACATTACAGTCTTACAAACAAATATGTCACTAGCATGATTATAAAAGCAACAGGACTAACAAAGTAAATAGTGGGAAACAAAAACAAAACAAACAAAAAAAAAACACAGATTTTCCCAGGTTTCTGAAATTTGGACAAGGCATCATAAAGGCTTCTGTACTCTCACAGCACGTGGGTTGGGAAAACAAGCATTTGGTATACTGTGCAGCCTATTTTTTTGCTCTTCTGGAGCAAGGTAATAAGTTTGCAGTTGCAAAACTTGTTACCTGGAAATCCAAGTGCATCTCTCCCTACTCAAGTTTATATCTGGATTTAAAAAAAAAAAACCTTGCACAGCAAAATTGCTTGATAAACAGAAACTCTCACCTAACCATGCTACAGAGTATCATGGGCCGGGTTTGATCGAACAGAAGCCAAGGGATTTTGTGCATTGCGGTTAACATCACTTTTACATAACTGCTTTTATAAAAATATAAGCCAGAGCTGCCTTTATTATTGGCACACCGATTATTTGGGGTTTTTTTGGAATGACTTGAGAATGTAAACAAAGACATTAAATGGCTTGTGACCCATAACAGTGTTCAGCACAACATTTCTAACACAAACTTAAATGGGCCAGATCAAGAAATGTGGCAAATCTATTGAAGCACTAATTCCAGCTTGAATTATTATGCCCACAACAAATAAAACGTGGGTGTGCATGTGGGGAGGGGGGTCCTGCCCCATCAACTCTTGACAGTTTCCTCTACTGGTCTAAGCAACACTGATTAAAGACAATTTCAACCCCCATAAACATGTCTGCATATGCAAAAGGTTCCTATGTCAAGTCTATCACTGTAATTCCAGTTACTGATTTTCTGTAGTCAGTTCCATTGACTGCATGAAGCAATGCTCACATGCAGCATTCCAGTATTGAACAGATCAGGCTCCAATTCCTGCAAACAAAATAAATAAAAGTTAGTAAGGACACAAAAATTAGCCAGCCATTCACCTTTGGAAACACTGTTACTGAAAAAAGGCAATCTGTGAAGTTACTAGTAAAACCAGAGATATTCTTATACTCAGAACAAATCACATTGATTCTGCTTTACTCCATTTCAAGGAAATGCAAGGCTCCTCTTGCTGGTACACAACAGTCCTATACTGAGCCAATATGATAAATACATTCGAGGGAGGAGCATATGCATGGCTTCATGGATAAAAGCCAATAAACTACAGTGAAGTTCTTAACTCGCCTCCTTTTCCACAAGCACCTCCCTCCTTCTCCTGCGCAAAGTTAAGTCGGTTCTGCTCAACTGCAGTGCCGTTGGACTCTGGGCTGCTGCTGCGTGATGGGCTGTTGGTGTCCATCTGGAAAGCCAGGTCTAGGTGCTCTTGGGCCATCTTCAGGTGCCGTCGCAGATTCTCCAACTCCCTGGAGGAAGGCTCATCCCCGAAGGAGTCCCTGCCAGAGTCGGCCAGGTTATCCCTGTATCCTTGCTTGATACCATTTGACATCTTGCCCTTGGTGTCCTTCTTGAGGGCCGTGTGATAACCTGGTGGAGCCGAAGGCCGGCACCTAGAAATTGGAGACTTTGTATCCATGTTAATCGCTGGGTTCTTTGGTTTCTTGCCGAGGAAATCCCGAATGCCACCAATGCCCAGATGAAACATTTCAAGGATATCCATAACAAGACAAAGAGCACTCACCACATACATGATGAGAAGGAAGATGGTCTTTTCTGTGGGTCTCGAGACAAAGCAATCCACAGTGTGGGGACACGGGCTACGACTACAGACGTAGGAAGGCACCACCTCAAAGCCATATAGGATGTACTGGCCAAAGAGGAAGCCCACCTCAAAGACTGAGCGAGTCAGCAGCTGCAGAACATACATCTTCATCAGACCATCCTGCTTAATCCTCCGTCTCCCGTCATGCTGTTGCTTCTGTTTCTTTTCCACCTTTTCCTCCTTTTCCGGCTCAATGTCCTCAAAGATCATGGGATCTTCTTCACCGTTATCCTCGGCTTCCTCGTAATCCCTGTTCGCCCCTCTCTGGACCATTGGCATCCTTTTCTTGCTCTTTGGATTATAATCCTCATCAGCACTCCTCGCAATTTTATGCATGGCAAAGCCCAGATACATGATGGAGGGCGTAGAGATCAAGATTATCTGGAAGATCCAGAAACGCACGTGGGAAAGGGGGGCAAATGCATCATAGCAGACGTTCTCGCAACCAGGCTGCTGCGTATTGCAGACAAACTTGCTCTGTTCATCATAGTAGATGGACTCCCCTCCGACAGCCGTCAGTACGATGCGGAAGATGATAAGGATGGTAAACCAGATCTTCCCCACAAAGGTTGAGTGGTTATGGATCTCCTCCAGCAACCGTGTCAAGAAGCTCCAACTCATGGTGTCACTGCTGCAGGGGGGCTCTCAGCACTACAATAGAAAGTAAGAAAATTTAGCAGTGTACAGTAATGTGTTATTGTGCTCATTGGCACCCCAATTAACTGTGTACCCTCATGCTTTGCCCCATTTATAGGTTTAATATTAAATGATTGTCCAATCTAATGTCACTCCTAACCCCACAATTGACCCCAATGACCATTTGTTATCCTATAGGCGACACCAATACCCCTTCTCCACTGGGACATCCGACCAGCGAGTGCTTGGTACGGTACGGGCATGGGTGGTTCTCCACTGGCTATTTGGCGAGCCAAATCGAGAACCAAACCGTGAAACTCCGGCCTCAAGACATCTGAATCTGTCGGAAGAGCCAAGCCGAGCCAGGGGTAGGGTTAAGGATTTTCATCATTATGTTGCATCTGTCAGTCATTTATGAACACCATTTGTTTGTGCATCTTTTGGCAAACCGAGTTAATAACAATTAACCGTCTTTCATTGCGCTCAACGTCCGTGAAACAATCCAGGCTCCCCATAACCGCACAGTGTGGGCTCAGTATGTCCCCGGCGCGGTTATACAGTGGAAAAGAGGCATTATATAACACACTGTGACAGAGCTCTCACATTTTATTGCAATATATGACCAACAGCACCATAGCTACTTTAGTCCACCAAATGTTTCTTCAATGATGGATGCTATTTTAGATGGTATGACAAGTACCCTTACCCAAACCATTGTATCATCATTGTATCTGACTACACATCATACAAAAGTATATCAGAACCATGATACACATAGAGACCCTAGAACAGGGTGAAGTCTCAAGGATTAGTTGTCCTAGATGGATAGAACTAGGAGTAGAGTAACAGTAGTCACAAATACCTATGACCCTTAAAATAGGGAAGCTATTGCTTAGAAATAACACATTATATTATTAAGTGGCTGGACAAAAAACTGATACTATACAGTACATCCTACTTTAAATCCCTTACATCACTTCCAGTACAACAAAGCTCTTGAACCCAAATCACCTTATGGAAAGCTGGCCTACTGTACGGTTTAGAGCCCTTGGGGCACTGGATTTGTGAAAGGGCTTTGTCACTTAACAGGAAAGGAAAAATGATCCTCTGGCCTGAAACAGCCTGCTCAGCCCAAGCCTTCCTGCCTCCTAAATAAGGCTTTTCATTCACATCAATGACTTCTGACCTGCTCACAGCATTTACTTGCCAGTACCCCAAACAAGCCTGCTAGACAAAAGCTACCATTGTGCCAATGGGGGGGGGGGGGGGCACTTCATCCTGACCATAACCACTTCAGGGATATTCATCTGTTTTTAGTTACCAAAATTTCAGGAAGCAGAAACATGGCACCCCTACAGAGAAAAGCACAGCTGGGACCACCCTGTTAGGTCACCTCAACCACCACCACAATTTAACTCAACTCATTGTTAAACTGTCTCCTCCCACCACCCAAACAAATTGTGTTAATTTGAGCTGAAAGACACTAGCTAGAAATGACACTAGCTAGTTTAAAAAAAGGTAAAGGATTGATTTTTAAAAAACGCTATTACCATGCCACTGGATGGCAGTATAACCCAAGAGAAGATCTTCAAAATGATTCAATTGGTTGCATGGCTAGGACACCTACTATTTTGTCGGAAGAAACATTTAAAATGTAGCGGTACAACATTGAACATTTCATTTTTAATGACTTGCTGTTATTCCTGAAACTAAGGCAGCTGTGTTATTTTACTTTTTTTCTGTGCTGTATAATAACAGCAAGTAATTCAATGAAATGCTCAGCGTTGTTTTAACCATGTCTCAGTCTTTTACACTTTGGTTTCAGGGGGAAAAAAAACAGCAGAATAAAGAAAAAAAAATGAAAGCGCCATGCAAGCCTAGTGTTAGTAATAATGCTGCCACTGCATCCTAATCTCATGAAGCAAACAAGGTTACTAAAAAAAAAAAAAATCACCAATTGATTGATTGTGGTCACTGTTAAATAAAAGCAAAAATCCTACAAGCAATTCTTCTAGACGTTTCTAACATTTTGTCCTTTGGACAAGAAGTTTTCAAAAACTCCACCCCCCTGCACTAGACTGTCACTTAAACATACATGACATCAAGTAGAATATATTATTGGATTAAAAAAATAAATAAACCACACACATTTCAGTGCAAAGTAATCCTTACAATACTGTAGGAAGCTACAGTTACTGGATTAGCAAGACACTTTAATTACAGACACTAATCAAAATCAAACTTGAGTGACAAGCAAATTAGGAGAACAATTTGACAAAGAAACTCAAGGAATCCCATTTCAAGTTGTGCAAAAGGAACACATTTGTATACTCCTGTGCTACCAATTACTTTGAGCTTACTAATTACAAATATAAAATGATCTTGTTAATTACACTATGAGAAATTGATCTTGTGCCTTACCTACAATTTGTTAATTTCCAACGTACCCGATTATGCTGCCAGAGTTTACAGCTACTCCACAAAGCGGTTCTGTGGCAGATAGCGAGAACGGTAATTCTGTCTCACTTGACTGCCAATGTGCCGAGAACATAAGATGTATGTATGTCAAAAGGGAGTCGCAGCACCTGACCCCCCTGCAAGTGGTAATGATAATTACAGTAAGACACTTTTCCCCCTTATTGGGTGAATCCAGGTGACTCACAAGTCAAAGCTTTTTCAAGTTCTTTCATGCAACGCTGGCAAGATGACAAGGCAAAATTTCTACATTCCAATTGCTTTTGAAACTACAAACTGCAGGGGAAAAGCTGCTATTTGTGTAGTTTCCTTTAAGTTCCTAAAAGGATGTTCCTCATACTGTAACCAAAGACTTAATGAACAGCCAACTGCCAACCTAGAAATACTGCAATTCCAGTAACCATGCACATTTTTGTGTAAGCCACAGATCTGAGGCAAGCTGTAACAAGCTTCTGTAGTCAGTATTAACAGCAGAATATAGTACTTTAAAAACGAATTGACAGGAAATATATAGTGGGGTGTGGGAACACACATTTTAGGAAGTGCTAACGAACAATATACAGCAGGTTCAATCACCTAAACAAAATAAGTTAACACACCTTTCAAATAAAAAAATAACAACTACAGGGCAAACTTAAGAAAGCTGGCCACTTTTGCAATGCTGCCATGGCAACACCATTCACTATAGTGAAGCTTAAAAAGGGTGGTGGCACCAAATGGGCAACAGATTGGGACCTGTTGCTAATTACCTTCTCAACATGGACACCATTTCTCACAGAAGGGCTCCATTGCTGAGAGAACAGTATAACTAAATACATTCACAGGGCGTACAAGCTAGCTGCCTTTATCCACAGTATTGTGTCTATTATAGATTGTATACATCTGGAGGGGAAGACAACATGTATTCAAGTACAAATTCAAAAGAGAACTTTGACTTTGAACTGGTCATTAAAATGACGAAGAAAAAAAGAACTGCTCTCACAGAGGACTAGTCACAGAACAGGCTGCAGACGCAACAGGATTCATTGTGTAACGCGATACTGTAGGTATATGTTGTATGGATTATAATACATGACCAAAAACAGACAGGTAATTGAAGTCCAACTTTAATAGTGTGGTTCACAGCCATAAGAAAAAAATACTCCTTACATTACATGTTGCATTACTGAAAGTACCCCCCTTTGGAGCACAGGGTTTACACAGTATACCTTACAGGTGGTAACAATTTATATGATGGGTAAATACCACATCTGATCATGGCAACACTGGCCAGTAGAAACTTCAGCTGCAACTGCTTTTGGCTTAATTTTTTTAGTGTAAAAAATGTATTGGATTTAGTCCTTTATTTCGGATTTTTAGTCCTTTACTCCGGATTTTTGCTATAGGCCTCCAACTAGATAATAAACCTAAAGTCTGGCCTCAGGACAAAGCCACTTACCAGCAAAAGTTTTGCATTTAACTCCCTGTACAAAAAGCCATCATGACTCAGGAGTCTTTCCACTAAAAAAAATGATAAAATGGGCACTGTAGCCAGCATAATCTGCAGTCCACAATCAAATATAACCATTTCAAACCTATAGCCACTTTACCAACCAACACAAGATGGTGTCCACACAAGATTATCCATAAGGGGTGGTCCATTGGCTATATTCATACACACAGCTTACAGTATCATTCATATAAACGGTCACTATCGACCAGAGAGGGACTTCTGCAGGCCCACCAAGAAGGCTAAAGGAGTACATGACAGCCCTTGATGAAGTAGGGTCTTACTGATCCCCTTCGACAAGCACCAGTTTTATAGCACAACATTGTACTAATTTATTGGAAACAATGCCGACTGGTATACTTATCCAATAAAATTAGCATTACCTGGCTGATATCAACACTGGTCAGCATTGCTGTTCACAGAACCACAAATGCCCCATTTAGATCCCCTATATTTTGTTTGACAGTTAATAAAAGGCATTTAAAAGGAGATGTAAAAGAGTCCTGGATTTAAGGGAATTCAAATCCAAATGTTAAAGCTTGTTGTCACATCTAGTCCAGGAAACACTGGGTTGGGATGAGCATATGACTGAAACAGAGGCAATAGGGAGGAAAACAGGTTTGTTAAATTTGAACGTGTCAGATGGGGAAAGGATATAGCATCATGTTAAGATCCGGCAGAGCTTACACAGCAAAGTAAAATAATGTGCTCTGTAAAACAGGATTAACAAAATCTGGAAGTTATCCTACCACAAAACCCTCCTTCTAAGAAATGCATTTACTGTGCTGGGGGAGGGAGGGGGGTAATGGAGACATTGTAATTACATTTATCAAGCAGAACACAATGCTACAGATTAATTGTGCCTCCTACACTAGCAACTCAGGGACAACAGCTTACTCAAGAAGGTTCAAAAGTGGTACAGTACTTAAAAGCTAACAGCATCTCTCTACGATAGTATACATAGGCATCTGCATTAAGGGCTCTTGTTACAATAGTTTTATCCAATTCTTAGTTCACACAGTTCAAGTCTTTAAGATGCATGAGGCCTTGGCTCAAATCCTTCTCATCAGAAGTGAGGAGAGTTTGGAGGACTTATTACAAAACGACTGCACAAGTCCAGGCAGGCGTTAAAACCAGACACACGTGGGAATTAGAGGCTTGTTTTCCAGAACACACCCATGTTTCATTATTTGGTTTTGCACATTATCTAAAAATCAGTGAATTCAAAAGGGAATGGAGATCAAAACGGAGCTTTTGACCATCATCACCCCACCTCCCTCTTCAAGTTGTGTTGCCAAGGACTACAAGCTTTTATTGTAGGAATAAAATAAGAAAGAATGGTTTACATGTAGTTTAAAAATGCCCTGTGCAAATAAAAACAAAGATTAAAAGAATTGTGTAAAAGGGTTTTGTGCTACAGCAAACTAGTTCAGACAATTCAGTTTGTTCTAGAGGCGGACAACTGAACGACAGGAAGTGTTCAGGTCACGATTGAGGTGCCACACACAAGAAAAAAAACAACCATGTCCTTCAATTTCTTATGAGCACTTTCTATAGAACAAATACAATATTTGTTTAGCTAGACAGCTCCCAAAAGTGCAACAGCTTCTAGTAGTTTCACCAGCTGTAAGGAGAATCATCTTTGTTGTGCAGTTAACAGGAAAACATTACAAAGATATATTAAAGCCTAAAAATAAAAAAGCACACAACATTTTAAATACACTATAGGGTGACTGAAATCGTACCACACCCTCAGAAATAAAGTACGAGAGAGTTCCCAATCAAATTACTGAATATTGTAAGTTAATTGATCAGTGCAACATGAGCTAGCCACAGTTCCCAATATTTTGTCTAACAGTATGACGGAGAGGATGTGGCACTGATGCAGAATATTTGTGAGCCGTTTTTATTGAAACAAGTAAAAAGGGTTAACAAAAACACTGCTCACAGAACAAAACTAGAAGTTCAAACAAAACAAAATCACTGACACCAAATAAACAAGTACCGTGTTGGTGCTTCCAGCACACCTAGCAATTATCTTTTTACTTTGTTTCGTGTCTCGCTCTCACATACCTCCACCATAACCAGCAAAAGCTGCAGAGTTTTTATACATGTGACCATCTCCGAATTAACAATACATTTATCAATCCGGAGATGGGGACATTCCACACAAGTTTAGTGGATGGGGCTTTAACCCCCATCCATGCTGCCAAATAAACAAAGACACTCGTATTTAACCCCCCGAAATACATTTAAACCACCAATACATATTTATAAGCAGAGCTTTGCCCTGCCCCGTCTAATTGTGTGCAAGGCTTTTCTTCTGCCCTGCCACATGAGTATATGTATTTTTTTTTTAAATATAAAGTATTAACAATTATTTGGGCTCTCCAGAAACAGTATGCTCAGAGCAAGTTGGAGGAGATGAGTGGGTACTGGAGCAATGAAAGACATTAAAAAGAGCCTGAGTGATGAACAG
Source organism: Acipenser ruthenus (assembly GCF_902713425.1). NCBI lineage: Eukaryota > Metazoa > Chordata > Actinopteri > Acipenseriformes > Acipenseridae > Acipenser > Acipenser ruthenus. The sequence continues at coordinate 24,423,178 of NC_081199.1, read as the reverse complement.
ACACCATGGTCCTTATCAAAGGATGGACATGCAAACAGACAGAAACAGGAAGGAAGAAACCGAGTGGGGAAAGAAATATGAACATTTGGCAGGAAGCAGGAGCAGCCATTTACCAAGAGTGGGCTGATAGACAGCTGAGGACAAGAAAAAAAAGGGGGGAAAAGGAGGGGTTGGGGGAGGGGAGGAGAATCACAACTGTCCAAATGTTCAGTTAGAGAATTGAGAACCTGCTTGCCGCCAAATCAAATTCTGAAAGGCAGGGTTGATGCGGGGGCAGGCCATGAACGAATTGGAGGGGGGGTCTACAGCTACGGCCAAACATTTGGCAACACCTTACAGAATTAACTGATTTTTTGAAGTCAAATGAAACCTACAGAATGATATTACATTAACATACTTTGTTTTCCATATGCTTACAAAAAAACTGACATTGAATAATGTGAACTTTTGAAATCCAACATGAAATACTCTACTACCATCTGGTAGACTTTTGCAATATCATTTTGTAGTTTCTTTGATCATGCAATGTTAAAAGATCTAAACTTTTTTTTTTTTTTTTTTTTTTTTTTTTTTTTTTAAATGGTCTCAATCCAAAAATTCTAGGCAATGCAAAACTTCTGGCCATAGCTGTAGAGGAATATAGCTAGATAAGGGCATCTGCTAATAAATAAATAAATTCCCTCCAACAATGTAAACACCTTGCTGACTGGTCAAGTCACTTCATTGCCTTCCTGGCTGCTCCAGATGGTTCAGCGTAATAGATGGCATTTAAATGTTTTGGTCCAAACCTTGTAGATCCGGATTGATGAGCACTCTAAAACAGGCCTAGAAGAAAGCCACTCAGACACATCGCACTGCCAAACTCATCCCCCCCCAAAAATGCACACTACAGTAGCTAGATTCAAAGCAGTTTTGGTATGTGAGGACCCTCCCTGGACACTTAATGACTATTTTATTGAGCACTAGCTAATGCGCTGTAGGGCTGCAAATGTTTCACTTTACAGGATGTTAATCATTCTTAAGAAAAAGAAAACACACACATTCCCCATTTCAATCTAATTTGTCCACCCCATATCAAAACATTGACTGGCTTCCTTGCTGTACCACTCTAGTATCTAAACCAATAATAAAAAGGAGCCCATACCTTAACTCCACATGGCTCAAATCAAACAGCAGCCCAAGTTCAAACGCCTCACTGCGTCATTTGACATTCCTGTATGCACATGCAAAAACTCAAGGGAAATACAAACATGCTCCATTCACTTACACCCAATAACTAAAGAACGGAATCTCAATTGATTAACAGCTCTCTAGATAAAGCTTAACATATGTAAAACATGGAATACACATCCCAGACAGAGGGATTATGTAGCAGTAATTACAGTAACTTTCAAAACAGCTGTTTAATGGAGGTTGTCACAGGTACAGTTAAAACTAAAGGCATGGATTATTAGCCTCTGTTGGTTGTGCCTGAAGATATATTTTGAGATCTGCCCTAGGATATGGAAACAAGTGGAACAGAGCATGAGTATACGATTCATCTGTTGATGTCTGGCCAAAAGTTTCATCTTTTTAAAAAAGGTGTTTATTTTAGATGGTTATGGCAATTTGGTGGTCTCTACATCTCTTGTCCGATTAACATGCCATTATCACTATACAGGCCATTTAACAAAAGCATTTAAGCAGATCCGTGCCGATGTGCGAGTATACTCCTATATCAGAGTGAATCAGTGTCTGGGAATATTTGCAAGACTATCAATCTCAAAATGTTTGGAATTACGTGTGAAGTTTGGATACAGAGTGTACAACACACGTTTACATGGATTAACGCAGTTTTTATTCCCATCAGAAACAAGTGGCTTTATTTGATTCTAGATTGAGAAGAACCATTACAACCTTAACTAGTTTCAGAAAGGACAAGTAGGTTTAACCGACCAATATAACGGTTGGTACGCTAACAAATGATGTATTCAAAAAGTTTAAAAAAGCTACACTTAAATATCGCTGCTATGCTATTCACAACGTGTTAAAATCATTTGTGTATATATAACTCACTTTTATAGAAATCACCGGTTTCCAATTAAACCCAAATTTGTCCGCAATCACTCCTAGCGAGTACCTGCATTGAAAATAAGGAAGAAATGTATATATATAAAAAAAGTAATAAAAAGTAACCCACAATAAAAATGATTTACGTATTCTGATGTAAAAGTAGCAGATTAGGTGTTGAGAGTTTAAAAACAGCAGGTTTTAAAAAGGTAGGCTAATGAAAAAATAGGCTACAGACTGCAAGCAATGTGTCCATTCTTGCCATTGTACGCAGACCCGTCAGCAACAATCATCCATTAACTGATCTATATTTTCTTCTACAAAAAAATACTCTGATGGTGAATAATATAGCACATAACATTGTTTTTAATTACACTCAACGTCTGTAGTACCATATCAAAACGAGTTTCGCAAAACAGCAATTTAATACTCAAGTTCTAATACAACGTTTTCTAACAAACTTCTTAATCACGCTTTATATTGCGTGGCATAAATTAATATTAAATAGATATTCAATAGAGATGCAATTGCATATTAAATTAATGCTTAATAAATATGCAATAGCTCGTTTCTTGCTAAATGTTAACCAAATGTCGATTGAAAATGTAATTCCATATCACGTCCATTTACGTTTTGTTACCATTGGAAATATGTAATAATTTCTCATTGTTTACATGTCCTTATTGAAAATAGTTAATCGGACTTAAATGTTAATGGAAAGTAACAAGGAATAATTTAACGTAAATGTAATATGGAATTGCATATCTATTAAATATTAATTTAACATTATTAATATGCAATTGCTTATCTTTAATATTAAGATATGCCACGCAATATAAAGCGTTACCAACTCCTCTTATGTCATGTTACTTTGGGTATAACAAAAACACGAAAGAAAAACTAAACCATCTATTTTGTTTCGACGAAAAAAATAAAACGTGATTTCCCACTAAAATACCCCAGACCTGTATTTGCGCTATTTTTCACATTAAATAACGCAAAACAATTCCTCAAAAAATAACGTTTCTTTTCAGGTTACCAGTTCAGACTATGTGTAGAAAATTGGTACCAAAAAAACAAAATAAGACCAAACACATGGGTACTCAAATGTCCCAACATGTTAATTCATGATTATTTCAAACAGCTTATATAAAATCACGTTTTTCTGAAGTTGAAAAGGTGAAGTTAAATATTTCCCTTACCCCTCACTACACAGTGGTCTCCAGCCACTGCAGCAAGAGTTCGGTAATTTTTCTTGTTTATTCACCTTTCTTGTTATTAAGAGCAACTTCTGCACCTCACCAAAAGCGCGAAAATATATCCACCAACCAAATATTAACATGGGATAATAAAAAAGCATACTCGAATTCAGACAGGGCCCACGTAAAATAAATAAAATATGTTCTTACCTTTAAAATGAAATGAAATGATAACTATTTTGCTGCTAACTTTGTAGCTAATTCCTCCTAATGTTATCCAGCACTCGACTTTATTTACTGTCCCACCACAAAAGGACTCCCCTTTAACCCGTTTGAGTTTGGACCATATAACCCTCCCAGTCCCTCAGTCGGGGTCCTAAATCCAGGAGAGGACAAAGAAAATCTCCCAAAATCCTTCTTTCCTCCTCCCCGTCTCCCACTCCACCCCCCAAAAGGGGCCCAATTTCTCCACGCCGCCAAATTCCCTGATGTTGATGATTCAACTTCCAATACATTTTAAAATAGACTAGCACCACTCACACTGTCTTACTGTCTTGATTTTAAGTACGCATTTGATGACCACAGGAAAAAAATATTTAACAAAATGCGTAACAACGGTTTAGTTTACCACAGAAGCGGCCGTATGGTAGCTGTCATGATGATAAAAAGTGAACCACAAGTTGTACTGTTTCACAACATGTTACGATATTCGTTAAATAAATAAATAAATAAATAAATAAATAAATAAATGTTAACAGTAGTTTCAAACTTAACCTAGCCTTTTCCATGCTTGGCTGTGCTTTTTAATGTTTTAACTGCTTTGCCCAACTCCTCTGTACAAATACTACAATAAAATAAAATTAGCATGTGTGATACATTTGATTCATTACTATATTTGTTTGAACCACACCTACAAAATAACAAAAAATGCTGACATAACACAGTCAATAGGGTTTCACAACTAGAGATATAAGGAATGCCCTATGCAGACCAAATTAATCACTCACCTGAAAAAAAGCCCATCTGCACGTGTGCTACAGATGGTATGTGTTTATTTAAAAATAATAATAATCCAACACCAGTGAATACTGTATTCAGAAGCACGATTCCCTATCAGCACTTAAGGTAAATCATGCTATTTTGTTTAAATGCACTTCAAGTTAGAACAGACTGTAGTTTTAGTGGAGATAAAGATACATGACACAAAAACTGTAGCCTAGGATTAGCTATAAGGATGGTCTCTTTTGTGTTAGAAACAGACTTAATCAAATAGAATCAACAGACAATAAAATTAACTTTTTCCATTTGTTTATGGACATTTCTAAATAATTAACTAGTTAGCAAAAAAAAAAAAAAAAAAAAAAGATTTGACTAGCAAGTTTGAAATGATATGGTACTATCAACACAGCTTATTAATAAATGACTTGTGAGTATATGTGTGGCCCATCATTATTGCCTCAGCAGATTTAGAGCAAAAGGCAAGTCATAAAATGCATTCTTGCTGGTCAGCTTGTGCAGCTGCATGAAGTTTTTGGCAGAAAGCCACACAGTCAGATCATTTCTGGTGTATGGTATTGCTCACCAATAAATGGGAGTCTTCACATTGAGCAAGGATTACTGGCATCAAATACAGTCAGATAAGTGCATTCTTGTTTTTCTGAACACAGGATGAATATCGTAATGTGCACAAAACGCAGTGATTTAGATAGAGGTTCAAAATGAAGAGAAAGAAGGAAGCACCCGTAACAAAAAGTCCTGCTGTACTAAAGTATTGACAGTTCTTTTTAAACTACCTCAGAACAGTGAACAACCAATACAATTAAGCAGAGGTTTGGACACACTGATACGAACTGACCATATCCTACTACTTTATATATCTTTAGCACTTCAGTTTAGAACAAGTGATTTACAAATATCTAGAGAAGCGCTTATTCAAATCTATGAATATCAACATCCTTTTCATGTCACTGATATCTCTAATTTTGTAGTAGGCTTAACAGTTGTGCTGGGATTGGATGTAGCTGACATGCTTTGTTGCCAGTATAATTTATTTGAAAAAAAAAAAAAAAACATGTATTACTTTATCTATTATTTTAATGATACAAAAGACAATGTTTTATATACCTACAGCATACTGTAATTGTATCGTGTTCAAAAGGTAAGGTGCTACAAATTTAAATATTTAAAAGTGTATTCACTTTAATAGTAAAATAAAATAGGGTGAGAAATATTTGATAAATACATTTTTTAAAAGTAATCATCACAGTTCTCATCACCTATGCATTCCGTTGTATATAACTTCTTTTTTTTTAATTTCAGGGAAAACACATTTTAAATTGATAACTCTACACATACCCTCAAAGTACAGGTTGGCATTGAATTTCGGTGAAGAAGCATTACTAATCATTTTAATAATCATTAATAATCATTTTTAAAAATCGCACGTCCAATATGGGCAGACTAGTTATTCATTTTAGGTTCCTTCTAAAGTAGACACCGGCAAGCTGCAGGCATGCACAGTTATGAAGTTATCCACATACAGGGTACTTTGCTCGAAGGAAAGCGTAACATGAGATAACATGTTTTTAAGTACGTGGTAGGAGAGAGGGTGAATCGTCACGCCTGCTTTTTCAACATGTGGATGTAAATTGATACTTACCGGTACGGAAATGGCTTTTGTCTGGTTGTGTTTATTTATTTTATTATTCAAATTGTTATTAAACGACAAGTTGTTGCAAATGTATTGGTTTACCTGTAGGTTGTTTTACTAATTCACACCAAGGGAAACCTTTTGTCTCGAAAGGAAATTCATTCAAAAAATAAAACTGCTATTGCCCCGTTTAAACGTCCGGCGTGTTTTCCATATGAACATGAATGTGTTCAAAATCTCAACAAACCGTGGTATGTAAATAAAGTAAATAATATCTTGTTTATTATGGGCGTGTTGCCTCATAGTTTGCACAGGCAACCACGAGAACAGCAACTGATTACCTATTTGGGGATTTTAAATCCGTTTTACAAGCTTTCAGTTTCAGAAATTAAATTGAAGACAGTACTGTTTAACGAAGGTGACGAGGACTGGGAAACAGACCGGGACAGGAGAAATTTGAGATTGGGTAGAATTGTAATTATACAAAAATTATGTGTATGATGTCATGATTATTAGAATAGAATGTTTATTCCCAGAGGTTCCAAAGTTCCCAGTTTGAAGATAAACTCTCGTTCCTTTTGTTTCTGAGCAACATTTGTTCCATAGCACTGATTGATTACACAGACTGTAATGTCTTCAGCAATGTGATATACAGTGCCGTGAAAAAGTCTTTGCCCCCTGTATGATTTTCTGCACTTTTGCATATTTTTGACACTGAATGTTATCTGATCTTCAACCAAAACCTAATATTAGATACAAGGGACCCTGAGTGAACAAATAACACAAAAATTTGATACATATTTAATTTATTTATTAAATAAAGTTATGCAACACCCAATGCCCCCGTGTGTAAAAGTAGTCGCCCCCTTAGACTCAATAACTGGTTATGCCACCTTTAGCAGCAATAACTGCAACCAAACACTTCCTGTAGTTATTGATTAGTCTCTCACAGCGCCGTGGAGGAATTTTGGCCCACTCCTCCATGCAGAACTGCTTCAACTCAGTGACATTTGTGGGTTTTCGAGCATGAACTGCTCGTTTCAGGTCCTGCCACAACATCTCAATGGGGTTTAGGTCTGGACTTTGACTAGGCCATTCCAAAACTTTAAATTTCTTGTTCTTCAACCATTCTGATGTAGACGTGCTTGTGTGTTTCGGTTCATTGTCTTGCTGCATGACCCAGCTGCGCTTCAGCTTCAGCTCACGGACGGATGGCCTGACATTCTCCTGTAGAATTTTCTGATACAGAGCAGAATTCATGGTTCCTTTAATGATGGCAAGGCATCCAGGTCCTGATGCAGCAACCATGACACTACCACCACCATGCTTGACCGTTGGTATGAGGTTCTTACTGTGGAATGCAGTGTTAGGTTTTAGCCAGACATAACAGGGCTCATGTCGGCCAAAAAGTTCCACTTTTGACTCATCTGTCTGTAGAACATTGTTCCAGAACTCTTGAGGTTCATTCCAATGCTTTTTGCAAACTTGAGACGAGCATTCATGTTCTTCTCAGTAAACAATGGTTTCCGCCTTTGCTACTCTGCCATGAATCCCATTTTTGCCCAGTGTCTTTCTGATGGTGGAGTCATGAACACTGACCTTAGCCGAGGCGAGAGAGGTCTGCATGTTGTTCTAGGGTTCTTTGTGACTTCATGGACGATTTTACGCCTTGCTCTTGGAGAGAATTTGGCTAGATGGCCACTCTTGGGAAGATTCACCACTGTCCCAAACTTTCTCCATTTGGACAATATGGCTCTGACTGTGGTTCAGTGGAGCCCCAGAGCCTTGGAAATGGCTTTGTAACCCTTTCCAGACTGATAGGCATCAACAACTTTTTCACACCTGAAGATTGCATGTTTGATTACCTTGCACATCAAACAAATGAAAGAAGCACCAAACTTTGGTGTCATTTTTTTTTCTCTCAGACTCCTTCTATATACTACTGCAACCCACAAAAAATCTGACCAAATACAATGTGAAAAATGTGCAAAAATGCAGAAAATCAGACAGGGGACAAATACTTTTATATATATATATATATATATATATATATATATATATATATATATATATATATATATATATATATATATATATATATCAGAGAAGGTAGAACTGCAGTGTACAAAAATGAAGGTTGATAAGAAAAAATATACTTAAAAATAAACTAAAAATAATGTACACAAAAAGTTTAAATGATTAAAAAATCATTTATTTCAGGACGTTTCGGGCAAAAGCCCTTCTTCAGCTGTGTAGAAAGAAAAGTAACACAGTGCAGTAAATTTGTTGATTTTCAAAAATTGTGAGGATGATGTTAAGATGATGTCAGAATAGAATGTTCATTTCAGGACGCTCCAAAGTTCCAAGTTTGCAGATAAGCTCATGTTCTCTTTGCTTCCGAGTATAATTTGTACCAGAACACTGACTGATTCCACAGCTGGTGATGTCTTCGGCAGTGTGATTATTGCTGTTGATGTGTCGGGCTACTGGAAATCACAGCTGAGAATTCCACTATCAACACCACTATTCACTACAAACCTACCGACTCTAATTCATATTATTATTATTATTTGTTTATTTAGCAGACACCTTTATCCAAGGCGACTTACAGAGACTAGGGTGTGTGAACTTACAATTACGTCTCACCCAAAAGACGGAGCACAAAGAGGTTAAGTGACTTGCTCAGGGTCACACAATGAGTCAGTGGCCGAGGTGGGATTTGAACCGGGGACCTCCTGGTTACAAAACCTTTTCTTTAACCACTGGACCACACAGCCTCTACAATATCTACAAAATGACTCCTCACACCCAAAGGCTTGCCGTGACTCAATTCCCTTTTCCCAACTTTTAAGACTCAGATGTATCTGCAGTGACGATCAAGACTTTTTAAATAAAATTTAGGAAATTGCGGTTTTCCAGACAAGATCATCAACAGTGCTAAATCACACACACACACATTGTTTCAATTGTTAAGACATAAAAATAACATGTATGGCAGTAATATACACCCCCTGCTACAGCTGTAAATACATTAGAAATTAGAGCTATCAGGGCCTGAAAATGTAGCTTACCATAACCGCCAGCAACAGTATTTATATAAATAGTGCTACAGAATGTCGTTTCCAAGTTTCATCACAATTTGTTCTCTATTTTAAGTGTAACATATACTTACAGGTGTAGGTACAGACATTTTGCCAGGGTTAATTAAGATTTAAAGGAATACGTTCTAGTCTTAAAAAAAAAGTCCTATCAAATGTATTAAAAAGTCACCAATTCATAGATATGTCAAATAAATTGTCTGTGGCTTAGCAACAGCAGATCAAGGGGAAGACGATAGTATGGTTACCATCTTGCCTCATGTACTTTTCCTACATGCTGAGTTTCATTTCAGTAACTTTTGCTCAGTGAACAGAACCTTGAAGTGCTACTGCGCTCACAGCTGAAAGCAGCAGATGCTTTGTGTTGGGATTATAGTAAATATTTACATAAAGCAAATTCCTGTTGTAAATATTATAATTTTATAAAAAAAAAAAAAAAAAAAAAAAAAATCAAAATGTTGCTTTTATTGAAATGCCAATTAAGGCTTTTATGTGTTCTTGTGCATTTCAAAAACATACCACATCTATTATAAAAAGTTTGAAAAATATAATTGGGATACTGTTATCATATCAGTGTATTTACCAGTGAATAAATCCTAGATTTGTATAAACCATGCTTATAAAATAGCCTATAAAATATACACGAAATTAGGCAACAAAATTATGACTACAAATCACAAGGAATTGTTCCTTTTGTAATTGATTGATTTGAATCTGAAAACAACCGGGCTGGGATGAATTAACGCTTCTGAATCTATGCACCGATTCCAGCTCAAAATTACATGCAAACTACCATATATAGAGGATTTGTGAATGGATTCCTCGAACAGGCAGCTTGAATCTGATGAGATGGTGTATATCAATGTAAATGTGTAGTTCAAGTGGAAACAGATGTGTCTTGTCCATGGTTTTTCTGATTTGTTACAATTTCATTTGATTTGTAACAGGGCGAGGTGACCTGTACATTGTTTTGTTTATTTATTTTTAGAACGGGGTCCCCCTCCGCCCCTGTGTTATTTTGTATTTGATTATTATTATTATTATTATTATTATTATTATGGTATTTGTTAAATGTATAGATGTCGGCGAGCGCCGTATATTTAGTTATTGTTTTGTTTATAGATGTGACGGCGTAGCTGTTTGTTTGTTATTATTTAGTAGCGTGGATGGGAAGCCCCATCCACACAGCAATTTAGTAAAGTCGTGCTGAATATAAAAAGCCTGCAGCTCTCCAGCTGGTGGTGGGTGCTTTAGGAGTGGAGAGAGAGAGAGAGAGAGAGAGAGAGAGAGAGAGAGAGAGAGAGAGAGAGAGAGAGAGAGAGAGAGAGAGAGAGAGAGAGAGAGAGAGAGAGAGAGAGAGAGAGAGAGAGAGAGAGAGAGAGAGAGAGAGAGAGAGAGAGAGAGAGAGAGAGAGAGAGAGAGAGAGAGAGAGAGAGAGAGAGAGAGAGAGAGAGAGAGAGAGAGGCAGGCTACTGCTCAGCCTAACCTGGATCATTTATTGTTTATTTTGTGTGCGTGACTTGTTTTTGTTTAACTATTTATTTTGCTCTGTGAGCACAGTTTCTTTTTGTTAAAATATTTGATTTATTTTTGTTATTTAAAAATAAAACGACGCTAGATCCTTTAACTGCAGTCCCTGGTGTCCGTTATCCTTCCTGCTTCTGGCCTGACGTCAGACCACTCGTCCAGCCTGCCACAATGACCCACTTGTAAACGAGAGTTATGTCACATGATATACCAGGTGAAGATTTTTCCTAGCAATCTGTGTATTAAAATACATTAGCGAGACTAAGATAATGAGACCGGTCTGGTGTTATTGTGCGGTTGGACCTTTTTAGAGAGCTTGGTTTTTCCAGACCATTTTGTAACACTTTATTTACTTTTTATTGTTGGAGCAGCGAAGCCCCAAGACCACCTACCTCAGTAATACAGACCAGCTGGAGGTCCCTACATCCCAGTGCTTGTGCAGTAACTTCTCCAGGAGGATCCAGCACTGCCACACCCCACAGGAGCCCAAGAAGCAAAGCAGAAGGCAGCCCCGGGTCAGCAGGCCTCACAAGAGAGGCTGGGTCTGGCTATCTTGAACACTGAGGACCTAGACAGCTGGCTGCAAGGAAAGAGGGAGTTAGTGGACAGGCAGCAGCTGGCTTGGAGGTTCAGTAACATAAATCTTGGAAGAGAGCTGGAGTTCCAATTACTGCCATTCTTCTGCAGAGTGAGCCACCCACACCACAATGGAACATGCTTTATTGGTGTATTCTTTTCAAGATACAATATAAGCCTGTTTAGTGCTGTCACTTTTCCAGTTATGACAACCAGCTTTCAGTTGACCGGTTAATTGCTACTGAGATACAAGAAAATACAGCATGGCCTGCTGCATGTCTAACCAATTGATTAAAAAGGATTCACACTTAAATAAAAATCTTTGCATACCCATGGTATCACAATAATATTAACGAAAACACACTCGTAATCCACTGAAGTCCATTGGTACCGTATCAGGACCACTGTGCAACACAGTTTAACTTGCAGTGCCTGTTCCCTTTTACAGTATCATTAAGGCATAAATGTGAAATGTCCAACAAGGTTATTCCTTAGTTGAAAAGGTTATTTGAATTGTCCCCAAAGCTATAGTGAACCCTGAATGACCATTTAGACAGCTGATTCCACCATTCAAGATGCTTCTGTGATTCATTTGTATTGTTAAGTAGCTCATTGGTGTGTCTTATCTTGTGAATTAATTCAGAATGATTCATTCAATACAACAATTAGTCAGTTGAATACAAATGCTTTATTAAACTTCAATATCAACATGCAATACATGAAAAAGGCTTTAATGCGCATAATTGCCAATTTCAGAGACAATAGAGCGTGCAGTCTTCATTTCCTCCTCTGGTCTAACAAAGGTCTCCATAAAAAGCTTTTTTATACCTAGCCTGTGGTTACATCATTCAACAATTATTTATTTTTGTAACTGTTTTCCAGACCAGCTTGGTACCCTCTCATACCTTTTCTTGGTCCTTCTAATAATACACTCACAATGCATGCATTTGACACAAACACCCTGCTAGTAAGATATATTACTACAAGACATTACAAGACACAACAAGAGTACAAGACACCAACAACCTCCATACATCAGACTAAATAAGGAATGTGTCCTTATCCATAACATTCCACATTGTTGCCTTTAGACAAAATTCGAATAGAAGAAAAGAAAATACACAGACAGAGCATAGCAACACATAAAATAGAAAGAACATTACACAAACAACACCGTGTCTTCTAACAATATTGAAACAAAATATATGGACAGTTAAACCAGTCTACAGCAAATTCAGTTTTTACTACAGCTATATCAAAATCTGTATGCAGTTTTAACCAACGGAAAGCATTGTCTCACCACCGTTGTTTACATATAAAGGAAGCTTATTGCAACCTTGATTACTGGTGAAAACGTGGCTAAATATTTTGCTTCCTGTCTTGGGAGACGCTCGGAAGCTTTTGTTATTAAAGGTTTTTCCTCTTTTCCAGTCTCACTTGAATGGGAGAGTCCCTCGGGTCTGTCTTCTAGGATCTTCTTGTTTCCTATTTCTGTGAATGAACATCGTCGTTCCTGAAAAACAACTAGAGATTGAAATTAAATGGGGACTTTGTAGCAGGACAGCTGGTGAAATGTGTAACTGTTAATAACTGTGCTATAATTAGCAGTAAACGTTTACATCTATATATAGAGTCTCTGTAAGTCGCCTTGGATAAAGGCGTCTGCTAAATAAACAAATAATAATAATAATAATAATAATATAAACTACAGACTTTTATAGCCTTATTGTTTACAGTTGTCAGTCCCAACCCCTCCAAGATACTGAGACTGCATGTGTAAACAATACAAAATGACTTTACAAACTTTACCTCAGAACAAACCAACCAGCAAAATCAGCAGAACAAGATGATGTCCAGGTTTGAAATAATTAATGAGGAGGATATACAAACATAATATGAATTTGAGTAACTGGAGAAATTCTAAATATATTAAATAAAGTACACCTCCACTGTACATAAAAAGCTGTAATTCCATCTCAGGGCTTTGATGACATTGATAAACCCTAGATGAATTACACCATTACTTTGTACAGCTGGGACATTATGCCTTATACACGAATAGTTACTGTGAAGTTACTGATGCTAGATATGGTTTTAGCTAGGGCCTGCTTATAAACATTGTTTAAACCATGTTGCTTGTTTCCTGCAATCTGTATAGAGCCAACACTATTTCATAATAATGAACTGTAAAGGGCCTACCAACATGCTGCACAGATGTTGTGCTATCAATAAGCAAAGAACAAAACATCTATAACACAGCGATAATGGACCAGTGATAATACTTCTAATGTAAATAAGAAGCAAGAAAATGTATTATATTCTTCTGTTAAACTTTACTGAGAAAACTATAGTTTTTAAATGTCTGCTAATACTAGTATCATAATTATTATCTTATAACCATTTTACTTAGATAATATGTTTTTACAGACTTTCAATTGCGGTTTTGTCCTAACCAGTGTGTAATTGATTAAATCTGTGTGCTCTTTCCCAGCAATTTGTTTGTTCTGCATTTCATTTTGTTTATGGTTCCCCTTCTGGGGATTTGTAGTGAATGTGTGTAATGAGAGTCGTAACATTTGGTTTACATTTGGAGTACTGTGAACCCTTCCATTTGTTTTAAGGGTGTCAGTCTTTTAATTCAGTGTGTCCTTTTAAGCAGCATGGTAAGCAAGAGCATGGATACTATTTGTTAATCATCACAATATTCTCCATTGTATTCCAGTTTGATTGAATAATGTTTATTGTTCTAAAACTTTGTGAATAAGGCATAATTTACTGTATGGATTTAGGGCCTCCTGAGGTGCATTTGTTCATGTTTTTTTTCCTCCACTAATGAGACAACAAGGTTTTGTTTCATTGTTTTAAAATCACTCAGCACTAATTACTACTAAACAACTCATGACAAACACAAATGCAAATTGACCTGTTATAAAAGACCTATCACAGATGTACAAGGGGTAAATAAAGACCTTCAAGGACTGTAAACAAACACCCACTGTGACAGAGAGCAAATTAATCCTAGTCAACAAATCTCCCTCCTGATCTGTGAGGGTGCTGTATAACAGGAACAGTGTGCCCCGTACTGGATGGTTTGGCAGTTCATTCCAGGGCCAGTCGGAAGCCGGCTGTCCAGGAAGGGGGCGGAGTCACAATACCAGAAGTCATCGCCTTAATATGTTAGGTGATGTCTCAGTCATGAATTGGAGGATACATGATTGCACTCGCTACTGAAAGGGGCGGGACAAAGCTATCTGTTCCTTTGTTATGGTTTTACGAAAGGACCAGGAAGGAGTAAAAGTGATCCATGAGTTTACGTGCTGTATTCTGTCTGTCTAATAATTGTTACTTGTTTGTTATTGTTAGATGGCTAATCACCGGGAGCTGTCACTACGAGCCCAGCTCTACACCCGGACAACCCGTCACCACTGTACACCATTCGCTGTACTTCACCACGTACACTAATAAGCACTTACTCTGGACATGTGACCGTGTTTATGTTTTGTGTATTATGTGTGTTGTTTGTTTATTATTTTGGGACTGTACCCCTTGGTATTACCTGTGCGATACACATCGTTGTGTAGAGCCAGGTACTTATTATTTAAGGGTTACGAGCCCGCAACATAGCCAAATAAAGGTGCTGTTCTTGTGTGTTATTACTACACACTGCAATCTACCTGTTCACACCCACAAATAAAAAAAAAATCATATCAGGGGCCCTGTTGTGTTATGGCAAGCATGATGTCTGTGGTAAACCTGTTACACAAATAACAGTTAAACACTCAGAAGGGATTTTTGTACCAAAACAAAAACAAAGATATTACATCCATTTCTCAACACACACTACATTTAACAGGATATTAACTATGACATGTTGCATTGTTAAGTCAAACACCAAACACCAGTACACAGCAAAACTAAGTATTCTACTAACCTGCACATTCTGGTTCCATAAATCAGCTTCAGGAGCCATCTGTTTTTTATGTGTGTATCTTCATAGAAAACTGTCTCCTTGGCAATTTGCCACAAACACTTCAAAGAGTGTGATATCCCAAAATAAATTGCGTCACGATACCTCACTCCGTTTCAGCAGCCTGAATTAGCTTCAGTATGCTATGAGGTATCAGTATTTTTCCAGTTCTTTCTTTTAAAAAAGTCATAGACGTCATACTGAGCGGTCTGCTCTGCAGTACAGTCCAGCTGCAGGCCAGTATTTAGATATTGCCCGTTTCTCTGAAAACCTTTAAAGTCTAGATCTATGATGAGGCATCAGATTAATGCTTGCTGCCTGATAGCATTACATGTCTATAAACCTAACAGCAAATAAATCTGCATTGTAGGTTGTAAATCAAATTAAGATTACACCAAAGTATTATTTTTTTCTTAGAGTTTTAATAAGGTTGGGTGGGCATGGTCCCAAAAAATAATTAATAACAATGGGGCATTACTAGGAAATACTTATATGAACACATTTTATTTCTACAAAGTTATTAGGTTTAGTGAACAGGGTCCATATTTTCAATTTTTAGTAATTAGTCTCAATATTGTTATTTTTCAGAAAAATTTCCAATGAAAAATGAATGATTCAACTTAAAAAGACTTCTTGTGAAAGCATTTGTCAAATAATAAAAAAATATATACTGTATTTCTACAGTATTTATTTTATGTGCGTTTTAAAATGAAGGGTATATTTTGTATTACTAACAATATTGCAACATGGTCCTGTCATGTTATGTCTCTCTGAGTTAAGCCTTTTGTTTTGTATTGTTTTTTATTAGTGTGTTTGTGCACTGGTACTGCTGTCCTCAATAACTCCCATGAACAACAGAATGGGTCCTATCTTTAAAAAAAATAAAATAAATAAATTGAACTACCAGTTTCAAAACACTGTTGTTTGACAAAAAAATGATCTTCTTTCATAACTTGCTGAGCTGCAGCCTAAGGTAAATGGTGTAACTTAGGCCCTGTCCACACTACATAAATCGATCTTGAGAACCTCACTCAAAAATGTTTTAATTAATCCAGCTCAAAGTGTCCACACTAAAGTACCGTTTCATGTTTAGTCAGGCTTAATGTGTACAAAGTAGAGGTCAGTGAGGGTACCCGAAAACCAGGGTTTTAAATTACCTGACGCTACCCTCTTTTTACTACCTGGGTTTTAATTTATTAATTTGAGAATTCAAAGAAAATGTAGAAAATATGACAATACAGTTGTATGCGCAGGTCTTTGGCCGGCGTAATAAAGACAACTGACAGGATATCAATGTACCCGGGTATTTTTCACAGCGGGTACCCGGTTCTGGATTTTCTACCCGTGCCGACCTCTAGTACAAACACTATTAAATAGTTCGGTTACAGTTCCTAGCAGCACAATGGACTGTGGAACTTAATACGATAGTATCCCACTATGCACTGCCTGTTTACAACCTTGCAAATATGGAGCCCGTGCCCACGGAAGATATAGCGCTTCTTAGCATGAACGTTATGGTTTTGTTTCTTAAAAACACAAGGCACATTTTATCATGTGTGTGTTTCGTTTTGAACTCTGAAGTTCTTCTTGACCGATTTCATCGCTCCATATATCAATGTGCCTTGATTTCAGCATCTGATCACGTCACTGCAAGATTCACCATTTTACAACAAGCCTCAGAAATTGTATAAAGTACAGCAATATTGATAGTCATTGTCAACTCCTACAGGTGCCTGTTCTGAGTACTGTATTTGTAATGTCCACACGCCAAAACATATCACAAAGCATTTTGGGATATTGGAGGATACACAAAAAATTTAGTTTGGTATTACAGAGTCCACACTTCTGACAACCCGCACTACCTGATGCAATCTTATTTAGAACTATTATAGTACAACTTTGGAGAAACCTTAGCAGAACTTTTAGTAGAATAAGCATTACCAGCAGTGACAACACAATGGATTTGGAAAGAATATTGCAAAGTGCTGATACTACAGTATATTCATACGCTACCGCAGTGGATTACTGGTGTACACTTGTCTATACCAGCGGTCGCCAACCTTTTTGTGCAAGAGAGCCAAACTGAATATAAATTTAGAGGAAGTGGTTTGCAAAGAGTCTACAGCAAATCAAACCCATGGTGTGAAACAGACTCCAGGAATAGAATAGGTGGACCGTAAAGGAACAGTGAGGTAGTATGAGATGACTATGAGTCGAGCAGTGGTACATTTGTGTGGATGCAACTAGTGCGGTCTTAAAAAAATGAAAACTTTTTTTTGTGTGAATGACTAAGAGAGACATATTTGGTTATTCGAAAGACCCAGGTATGGCTCAGGAGCCATAGGTTGGTGGCCCCTGGTCTATACTATTGTGATACCATTGGTGTACCAAAATGACAAATGTCTATAAGGATGTGTTAGGGTTGCACAAACTATGGGTGGGTTATATGCTTAAGTAATCTGGAAATTGAAAAAAAGTTAAGGGCAAATACGGACTGAATGCAAAGTTTCCCATACCGATTGAACTCCACACAGCCGTGGCTCAGCTGTGTTAACAAATCTTTGGCAGTCCAAGCGACTTCATTTTGCATTAAGGATTATACGGTCAGGAGTCACAACAGGGGGTTATAATCTGTTTCATAAACACCTTGTGTCTTTTTAACTTTGGCTGAACTCATAGCCAAGGAAACTGGTCTCACAGGCCCAAACTGTTTTGTTCTCTGCTATGTCTTTCAACTTATGTGCAGGCACATGGGTTGCCATGCAACCACAAATAGTAGCAAGCATCCGCTGAGTTACACAATGTCAGTGCATGATGACATCATTGTTACTTTGTTTATTGGAGACGATTTTAAGATATGGGCCACCTAAGTTTCCACTTATAGTACAAGAGGACCAAATATTCTGTAAAATGTACAAGCACAGGTACTGTGGATACTGGTGTCTTGCATATTGTAAAGTGGTTACATTTTAGCATCAGAGGCATTTCATCATCTTCACAAAAAGATAGCAACTAAAAATAACAACTAGGGTGTTGTGGCACTGTGGCAGGTTGGAAGCCGTACCAGTATGTGTTTGTATGGGGAATGTTGGGTTGACAGGGAGGGGGATACATTTCTCTGTCAAAACACATGGGAATGTGGCAGCCACAGGTGTACAAAATAGTGATGGAGATGGTGGAGGTGAAGGTGTGTATTTGTGTTCCGTGCTGTGCTGTCCTGTCCTGTCTTTGTATGTTTACATTCATGGGTTTTTGTAAACCCTTTTGTTTTGGCCCTTGTGATGTTTACTTTGTTAAGTGTGTTTTGTCCATTGTTTTGTCCGTGTTATTTGTTTATTAAACTGCGGATTAGCGCATTAAACTTGCAGCCTTCTGTGTCTGTCACTCTCCCTGCCAATACCATCTTGGCTGTGACACTACTGTGCCACAGGGGTACAGAGGCACGTACCTGATTGTGGGTGTGTGCTAATACAGTATAATTACATGCCATGTTGATTTATTTAACCACAGTAGCTTAAAAAAACAATTTTAATATTTTTTTTTTTCTCTTCAGTTTCCATACTCATGAATTTAATGGTGTTGTTCTCAGTGGTTACAGGTTTTGTTCCTCCAAAATTGAGCTAGCATTTTTCATAAAATTTGATTTTATGTGGCTTTGAACTTGCCTGGTCTGCACTGAACGACCTTCCTTTCATACCATGTGACAATATGACCTATCAATTCTGCCAGTTACATCTACTCTTTCTCTGTTTAATGTAGAGTAGGTGGATCTGAAAGGTGAATTGTCACAAAATCACAACTATTACAAAATATAAATCATAAACGGGTGACTAGTAAATCAGTTCTGGTCACCTCGTTACAAAAAGGATATTGCTGCTCTAGAAAGAGTGCAAAGAAGAGCAACCAGAATTATCCCGGGTTTAAAAGGCATGTCGTATGCAGACAGGCTAAAAGAATTGAATCTATTCAGTCTTGAACAAAGAAGACAACGCGGTGATCCGATTCAAGCATTCAAAATCCTAAAAGGTATAGACAATGTCGACCCAGGGGCCTTTTTTGACCTGAAAAAAAGAAACAAGGACCAGTGGTCACAAATGGAGATTTAATAAAGGGGCATTCAAACTAGGAGGCACTTTTTTTACACAGAGAATTGTGAGGGTCCGGAACCAACTCCCCAGTAATGTTGTTGAAGCTGACACCCTGGGATCCTTCAAGAAGCTGCTTGATGAGATTCTGGGATCAATAAGCTACTAACAACCAAACAAGCAAGATGGGCTGAATGGCCTCCTCTCATTTGTAAACTTTCTTATGTTCTTATGACTCTCTTTGCACATAGACTGGCCACTTCCTTCTGAAGTACCACAGACACATTGGCGGTTGGTGGCCAAAATTTTTGGGTGTTTACACCTCAGATGCAAGTGAGGGGGTGGGGTCCAGGGGGCCAACCTCAGTGGTAGAAGCACTATCCAGTGGATCTGTTTCTTGTTGGAAGCGATACAAAAAGTTTACTCTGCAATGTCTTTTCGATTACTTTACTATTAAAGTCAGGAATGTCAGCCATTATGTCTTTTTCAATTGATAACATGGCTAAAGCATTTAATAGTTCGGTTATCATACTGTTTCTGTAGAAGGTTTTTATCCGCTTCAGTGTTGAGAAACACCTTTCTGCCTCTGCTGTAGTCATCGGAGTGGTAATAACTATCTTCAGTGGTTTTGTAATCTCCGGAAATGTTCTGTCCAAGTTATATATCATCAGTTCAAGCATACGTAATGTATTTTCAGCATTATTAAAATCTTCTGTTTCATACACTGTTTGTAAGTCAATGCATAAGGAAATCTTACTAAGCACTGGATATGCCTGAACTGTTTCCTCAGTACACCGTCCGGGAAAGCTACCTGACATTCATCAAAACGGTCACTTTGCAGCAATTTTGAGACAAGGTGCTTTCTGAAGGCAAACCTTTCCTTTGAAAGATGATGATGTCACAAATTTACAAGGCAGCTGTGCCATAATCTTCTGTGGTATTTGGGCCCCTTCGTCTTTTTGGCATTGGTAGCAGGTTCTCAGGGAGGCTGGATTCCAGTGTTCTAACAGATGCTCGGATATCCTAAATGCTTTGAACAAACTGAGTTTCCACTTAATTTGCATCAATATTCCTTGGCTGGAGTTTCCCATACATCATTATCTTTTGGCACAAGTGCAGGGAGTACAGAAACTTTCTGTCCATGAGGCTATGGCAAAAACCATTAGCTTTTCTAACTGTTACACTGTCAAAGTCTCCCGATTCACTAATTGTTTGAAAACACTAACAGGTGATGCACTGTTCAAACACTGTCCTCACTGCTCAACTATGAAAAATTCCACCTTGTTTGAGGAGCAGTTGGTAGTGTTTTCTTTACAACTTCATCCAAAACAGCCTTTTTTTTGGAGAGCGAGAGAGAAAAGTTGAAAAAAAGTTCCAGAATTGAAAGATGTTGATGATTCATCATGACCCCGTCAGGCCAATTCTCCACAGAACTTTAAGAATTCAATGATGCGTGTCAGTTATGTGACACTTCATTGTGCTTCTTTATGGCATTCTGGTAAGCAGTCCGGAGCTGGACAGCAATATTCACTCTCCCTAACATACCTAGATGCATTTCACATGTCTTATGAACTCTTGAGTTCTCATGTTCTCATTTTTTTTTTTTTTTTTTATTTAGCAGAGAGATGTTGCAGGTCTGTAACTCCAGTTCTTAACCATGCAGCATCAGTGTCACCCCGGGCCTTAGCAAAAAGGAGGCAAAGAAAGCAAAACAGTGCATTGTTGTTTCAACTTGCACAACCCCATGGCCTAAGCTTATATACCACGACTATAAAAGATTTAAAAAAACTAAAACACACCAAATGCACTCAAACTTAAATGTGTATTTATTTAAATTGAAGTTGTCCCTGAATCTAAATCAATTCCAAGTGTAAAGACCAAAAACAGGAAAAAATAAGACTTTAAATGGAAGTCACAATTAAGGCCAAAGGGGAAAAAACAAACAAAACAAAACACTAAATTAACAATGAAGTAGATTTTTAATTTTATTTTCAGGAACCAGACCTAATAAAAGACCAAATCAGTTACAAAAACAGTAAAAACAATGTAATTTAAAAACACCTAGAAAAAAAAAAAAGGCTGACGCGGCTATCAACAAGATTTAAAAAAAATAGAAAATATTACATAAATAATATTAAAATACAAATATACTGTACAGTATATTTACTAACCGATTACCCCAAACAGGCAGTAGTGGTCGGTAAATTAACAAAAATAAATAAATAAATAAAAGAGTATTCCTAAACATTAAAGTTAGACAAAGATAATTAGACTTGTGAATTTTATTTTAATATTTAAACATTTTCTGTCAAAGTAACACACCATGCAAGACTGAGAAGAGACAAAGTTGTGCTGCTCATATTTACAGCCTTTGTTGTCTTAGCACATGTACACTGACTGCCTAATCATCATGTTCATAACCAGCTGAGCTCCATGCAGACATTGTTAAGCCAATCATAGCCAGTCCTGGCTGATGGCTGGCTGCTACTGCACATATGCAAGGCGGATTTGGGCGCTCGCATTTCTGAGTGAGAACAGCCTGGCTTCAGCCCATTAAACAGATGGGATGAACGGCATTGTTAATGTGCCAGTGTCACGTGAGAGGGAGGAAATGAAACACACATCACCCAGAAGTAGGGAAGCGTAATTCATTGGAGACTGTTAACCGGCCACGCCTGCAGAGACACTACCCGTCATTTACCCACCCTAACCGTTAAACCAGTCTCAAGTGACTTGCAGACAAGTTATTCATGAATACATTTGAGGAATTGACTACAGGTTGTAGGGATTACAGCAAACCAATTTATTTACAGTGTTTTAACTTGTATGTTGTACGTACTACTGCAAAATCATTTTCAACACAATTGTGATTGCTTTAATAGTTTTAAACAGATTTGTATTCACATATACTGGGTCATATATAAATTTGGGAATACGGCCAAACAGATTTTAGCAGATAAAAGAAAACATTTTGCGACTGCAACATGCATCGTTTGTGTCCAAATAAATCAACATTGGCAGTGATACTTTTTATTTAAGTGGACTGCACTTAAATAAAAAGGGAACCAATCAACTCGGAGAAAGGATCCTCGAGGAGGTTCAGAAGCATTTAAAACTAGAAAGGAAGGGGGGGAGAAATAAAAAAAAAACACAAGGGGGGCTACATCAAAACAAGGGCAACAACTCAGGTAAGATAGCCATTATATGTATTTATCTAAATGCTAGAAGTCACAGAAACAAAATGTTAGAACTTGTAGCTACTGCACTAACAAGTAACTACGATGTGATAGGTGTTACAGAAACATGGTTATCTGAGAGAGATGGAGACGAATATAATATTTGTGGGTATACACTGTATAGGAAAGACAGGCAGGACAAAAGAGGCAGAGGGGTCTTAAAAAATATATCTTACCATAGGTTTCCATTCCAACCCATGTATCCCATTGTAAGAGAAATGTATTCAGAGCCCACATATGGGCTTACTGGATGCTCTGAGTGGGTGGAAATCAGTTGGTATCTTACACAGCACCCTATACTATATTTTTTATAATATATATTTACATATGAATAGCCAGTTTAAATGTGACAAATTCCACCTGATGCAAAGAAATTCCAGAGGGTTGTATCATATCAATATCAGGGTGTGGCAGAGCAGGGCTCTGCCCTTAGAAATACTGGCAGGGAAGGAGTTAAATTCTCCTCCCTGCCCAGATTGATTGCTTCAGGTGGGAGCAATCAACTAATTAATTATTCAATTAAGGACTGAGCCACCTGGCATAAAAGGAGGCTTCAGCCTCCCATTAGAGGAGAGTTCTGGAAGGAGAAGGAGCCAGTGTTTTGTGTGTGCTGGTTTTCTGTTGGTTTGTGTTTGAATCCAGTGAAGGCAACGCCCAGCCTGGAAACCTTTATTTTTGTAAGTTTTGCTTTTTGTTTTGTGTTTATTTTATGTTTAAAACCTTTTTGTTTGGCCCTTGTGCCTATTTATTTGATTATTTTTGTTTATTAAAAAACTTTATTTTGAACTTCTAAACTGTCTCTGAGTCTCAACCTCTGCCAATCCTGTCACACAGGGTTAACTATATACTATATATAGAGCTGTAGTCAAAAGTTTACATACCCCAATGGAAATTTATAATTTCTAGAAAGTTCTCAAACAAAGAATTTTAGGAAAAAAATTTTGTAGCAAAAGTTTTGCTTTTGTGGATGAGGAAAAAAAAGTTACAAAATAAATAGAATTATTTATTTCAGCAATTTTTTTTGCAAAACTCCAAAAATGCTCATTCAAAAGTATTCACTCTGACAAGGAAAATAAAATTAATAGCTAGTTGAGGCACCTTTAGCAATAATAACCTCTTTTAAACGATTTAGGATATTTGTCAATGAGCTTTTGGCATAATTCTTTAGTGATTTTTGACCATTCTTCAACACAATCTTTTTCCAGTTCATTCAAATTCTGAGAAATAGATGAATTATTTATTTCAGCATTTTTTTTGCAAATCTCCAGAAAAACGCCAATTCAAAAGTATTCATACCCTTTGATGCTATGATAGTATTGTCTACAAGGTGCTAGAAATTTCAATATGATAATGCAGAACCTAATTCTAGAAAATGCTGGATTGTAGGTGAACATTCTTAGACAGTATAAAAGGGTTAGGCATAGGATGATTGCTGTCATTACTAGGGCCCTATGAAATCCGCGATGCGGAGAACATGGACGGAATCGTGGAATTCAGAGAAAAAAAACAGAATTAGGCACCCAAGGTCATTACCACAAAATCAGTTTAAACAAACTATATATATATATATATATATATATATATTACACACATATTAAAAAAATTACATTGAAATAGCACAGTGTTTGTATGACAAGAGGCTTCAAGAAACACACATCATGGGAACGCATGAAAAAACTATTTTTGCACCTCTCAGCCACCATACACGACCGTGATTTTAACTGTAAAAAAGCGCTGCCTCTCGTGCCACTTCACTTGCTAGCTACCGTTATCGCTTCGGGGAAAACGACTACCTAGAAGTTATTCTGAGCAGATAGTACTGTAATGACTACTGCAGAATGTAGGGTCTAGTTGCTGCATTTCTTCTCCAAAGTTTTCAGGGAGATATTACTAAAAGCATTTTTATTAAATTAGAATAAATCAATATTTAGTCTTTTACTTACATTGTCATTAATTATTAATGAAAACATTAAAACTATTTTGAAATGTTTTAGTTCAGCTTGTGTTGAAAAGGAAAAAAAAAACTACTAAAAAAGCCTACATTTTGATTTTTTTTACATTTACAATGTTCCTAGTTTGTTTCTATTACATTGTGCCAATTTGTACCATTTTTTCTGAAGGCACTTTGATTAAAACCGTTTAGAAAGTTTTTTGGGTTTTTTTTGGTCATATTTTTTCATGTATTTCTAGCTTCATCATTGCTGTCAATGTACACTTGTAGTTATAAAAAACAAAGTAACTAACAAATTATAGATTTTTAAAACCAAAAAATCAGAAATCAGGAAAAAATAAATCAGAAAATTCAAAATATTTTCAACAATTTCTATTGTTTTTATTATCAAGAAGGTCAAGACTCATGGTACTGTCACAACACTCCCTCAGTCTGGAAGAAATAAGGGTTTTTCACCAAGAACAAGTAGAGGAATTGTGAGGAAGGTTAATAACAATCTGAGCTTGACTGCCAAAGGTATTCAAAGTGAATTAGCTGCAAGTGGGACTGGGGTTTCCATTTCAACCATAGGTCAAGTATTGCATGGTGAAGGTCTCAATGGTCGCAGGCCAAGGAAAAAGCCATTCTTAGGAAAACGTCACAAGGACAATCGCTTAAAGTTTGCAAAACGGCATTTGAATGATGGATATGAGTTCTGATCAAAGGTTTTGTGGAGTGATGAAACAAACAAAAAAAAAACACAACAACAAGGAAGAAAATCGAGCTGTTTGGTCACACTGATAGTCGTTTCGTTTGGAGAAAGTCTGGTGAGACGCACAAAGAAAAGAAAACCATACCTACTGTCAAGCATGGAGGTGTTAATATCCTTTTATGGGGCTGTTTTTCCTCTAATGGCACAGGAAATGTAATTCCAATACATGGTAAAATGGATTCCATAGCATACCAAAAGATATTGGCCAATCATCTGAAACCCTCCGCCACAAAACTTGGTGTAAATTGCAGCTGGATGTTCCAACATAACAACGATCCAAAGCACACATCAAAATCTACTTCAGAATGGTTGAAGTAGAATACACTCAAGGTTCTGGAATGGCCTAGTCAAAGTCCCAATCTAATTCCGATTGAGAATCTTTGGTATGAGTTGAAGAAGGCTGTGCACAAGAGAAGTCCTCGGAATTTGAATGAACTGGAACAATTTTGCATTGAAGAATGGTCAAAAAGCACTAAAGAATCATGCCAAATGCTCATTGACAAATATCCTAAATCATTTAAAAGAGGTTATTATTGATAAAGGTGCCTCAACTAGCTATTAATTTCATTTTCCTTGTCAGGCTAAATACTTTTGAATTAGCATTCTGGAGTTTTGCAAAAAAATTACTGAAATAAATAATTGTGGACATCTATTTCATGTAACTTTTTTTTCCTCATCCACAAAAGCAAAACTTTTGCTACAAATGATTTTTCCTATAATTATTTGTTTTTGAGAAATTTCTAGAAATTGTACATTTCCATTGGGGTATGTAAACTTTTGACTACAACTGTATATCCATCTTCAATGTGCTAGCTTGGGTACTAGGCATTGAATTATTGATATCATCTACAGACACTCACTAGAAAGTACAGGTTTTTGGAACCCAGGCTAAGTAAGTACATAATATTTTTTTCAGATTACTTTCACTATTGACATAAAATAGAAGTTACTTAAAAAAAAGGAACATTTTTTTGCTGGTCTTCACACTACAACAGACCCTGCCGTGCAGATGCTTTGTGAGCTTGGGCAGACACCTGCAGGGCTGGTCTTTGTCATCCAAAGGCCGGTGGCTCGCTGACATCTGTTCTCGCATTCCTGGGTGTAAAAAAGGAAATTGGCTTGGTCATGGGATCGCAGGATGCCCGCTGAACCTTCATTTCTCCAGAGCTGTTTGGGGAATTGCTGCAGTGAGGGAACATAATTGGACATTCTAAATTGGAGAGAAAATCGGGGGTACAATAATTGGTAACTCTAATAAATAAATAAATAAATAAATAAAAGGCAGCATAAGACATCAGCCAGCCAGTCAGCTACTTTGTACATGCACGTGCATGCTACTAATCACATGACAAAGACATTTGGATATGACTTCGTCATGAACATGTTTGTAGACGTTGCCAAACCTTTGAAAGAAACTGCAAAAGAAGTATGAGGACCACACATCTGAGGCATTGAACATTGAAATACAACATTTTGGTTAATGGGAAAAGTAACCATTGAATTTAAAAGCCTTTTCAGACATCTGTATGCCTCAAGAAATGGGATCCCTATTACGAGTAACAAACAAAGTGAAAGCGGGTGTGTGTTTGGTAAAATGAGCACCAGAGCAATAAAATGAATACAAAATGTAAAAATTAGGGCCAAGAATAAAAATAACAGCAGACAAATAAGAATGCTAATAAGATGTTATAAGAAAATACTTTAAAAGCTTTCTGTATTTTTGAGCTATTTTAATTCAGGAATCTGTGAGGGCTAAGATCTAGGGACTCGTAACAATGTTCTCAAAGCCAGCTAACCTGTTAACATGTAAATAAACAGCCCAGTTAGAATAAAGGCTGTACGATATATATATGCTATGCTGGTGGAAGAAAACAATGTTATGACTAATATGTATTGCCATATATCATAGTTTTGTTTAATCTTACTAGTTTGCAAAGCCCAATTCCCCCTAATCCTCCTTCCTCAACCTGTTAGCACCTTGATTGTGAGGCGTTGAGGAAATGAAAGGACACAATCACACGTGCACCAGCTTCCTATTGACGACTAGCATTATCACACTGGGCACAATGGATATGAATCACCAAAGCTGTTCACTCTAGAGAGCTATTGCATCATTTTAATGAAAAGAAAACCCAGTCATATTACAACTAACTTCAATTAGACTTCAGTGGTGTTTCTTGCTAGATTTATAACATGTTCCTTTCACAAAAAAAGCTTTAATACAGTAAATAGAGGCCCTGTTCACTCTGCTTTTGTCTCAACTGCAGCTTAATGAGCTGGAGCTATGCTCTAGTACCATTCCTATGTAGTTGTTGCTTATTGTTGTAGCTACATTCTCGTTTTAGTCACTGTTTAAACATATACCAGCTTACTTTGCCCACACTTTGTCAATGTGACTGACCAGCAGGATGGTTTGTTTGTTTTCAAGAATTATGTATTTATTTTAAATATCTAGACAGGACTGGTGTAAAATATGTGTACATTATATGTGTGTGTTCAAAGTACAAACACCACAAAAACATAAAGTGTACATTACAATAGCTAAAAATTCCTGAATGCATTATGATATCTGTAGACGAGTTCGGTTTGAAAACGTGTCTCCTGAACAATGCCAATGTAGAGCCCAAATGTGGTCGTAAACATGACGGATCAAACCAATTGTGACAAGCAACAGATGCACTAAAGTGGCGCTAATCACAGAAACCTTTAACATTGGAGAAGACAAAGTTGCTTCCACTCGGACAATGTGCCAGACTTGACCAGGCAGTGTAGAGTATATCTGCAACAG
The DNA here is from genome assembly GCF_902713425.1 of Acipenser ruthenus. NCBI lineage: Eukaryota > Metazoa > Chordata > Actinopteri > Acipenseriformes > Acipenseridae > Acipenser > Acipenser ruthenus. The sequence continues at coordinate 24,395,301 of NC_081199.1, read as the reverse complement.
TGCACTACGATATCAGGACCGCTTTTGACAATTCTGGTAATAATGCTGTGTTCTGATAATGGTTCTGATAGGGTTACACTGTTATTATAAAAAACATTTCTGTAAAAGTAAAAATTCTTATTATTATTTATAATAATAATAATAATAATAATAATAATAATAATAATAATTACAAATTTGAAGATCAAATTTAGGCCTCGACCGGTAGATTGCTCAATGTATAAAAGTACAAATCGTCAAAGTTTGTTATTCTATCATAAACTCCAGAGGAAGTTTTCTCCCCTTGCTGAAAACATGACCTGTGTAACACAGAGTTATCTGCAAACAGTTAAAAAAAATGCCTAAAACAGCGATTTAGAAGACGAGTCATGTTTTCTTGGGCAGGATTCAGTAAAAACATCAGAAATACAGTATTACCACATAGTGAGACATGGATGAAGATTGTGAAAGCCAAGTCAAATTACAAAGTGCGAGTTAAGGGCAAAGGCACAGAGCTTCGAGTAAGTTGCTTCAGATGTCATTTTACTTACTTTACAGTGTTTGCAATCATGTTCTGGGGTTCTAATAAAGTCCTATACAATTTAGTCCAAGTTCAGTATTCCCTATTGGTGAGCAAGACAGTGTAATGTTGTTTTATAAAGTTTACCAGAATTATACAGATCTGTAATTACCTCAAAGTTATATACCTGCAGGGAGGGAGAGAGGGGCTTTTAGCTTTCACAAAGACACCTCTAGAAAGTCATGTTACATAGTAAGCAGTGTGTAAGGCTTCTTGTAGGCTAATAATCCCCTAATTACTAGGTGTTTCCATAGTAACAGACCCCATTACATATGGCTTCCAAACAGCAGGGCAGCAAATGGTCTGTAACTCTGTCTACATGATGTCTGAAAGTTCCATAGAAGGTAGGTGATGAGGGGAGATATGCAGACAATAATGGCTTCTCCTTACCACTGGAAATAAAACATTTAAAGCTGTGGAATAATTTGAGACTAAAAACAAATATGTGAATTCTCCAGACCAAAATAATAATAAAGTTAAAACATTATTTTCACATTTCCGTTTTTATGTACTGTGTCAATATTTCACGATTAAAGCATTATCCATCAAAGTAGGTGATCGTTTGCCAAAACATATAACTTGAAAATTGATACATTCGACATGAAACAGGCAGAGGTTTGAAGAAAACACTAAATGCTGTAGCAACAAAAAAGTGTCAAGTGTGTTAAGACTTCTGTGACTTGCATACATAAAAAGACACCAGTACAGACTTAACAGGATTTTTATTTTTTATCAGTGCCTAACAAAGAGCAATCACACGACATTGTAACAGGGTGCTTTGTAAAGTAATTAGTAATTGAAACTGACTTGTTAGTTAGTTTTTTTGAAATTTATAACTAATTCAGTCTCCAATGTGGTCCATCGCCTTTAACAAACACTGAATTTGTTGCATACATACATACATACTTACACAGAGGTTTGTTTCCAGCCCTGTCACTCACTCACCTACAGACACAAACAGTCCCAGGGTTAAAAGGATTTTGAAGCCAGTGGCACTGGGAATGGCATGTACACACAAAGTATAACATTTTACATTAAGTCTGTAAATGCAACTATCTGCCTGCTTAGGGACTGATTTGATAAATGTACACTTATTTTTAGGGGTAATCCTGGGTTAACCATGGACATCTGGTAGATGTATGGGATTTCAATTCAGTGAGTATTACTATGAAGCTTGTACCAGGCTATATATGATAGGACTACCACTATCTACCAAGTAGTGGTATACCACATATTATCCATTCACTTGTAAAGCAGAATTACTGGGTGGGACATTAAGTTCTTCAAGTTTTTTTGTTGTTGTTTTTTTAATGTTTGTATTTATCCAAAGATCCAAAATGGACTATTATATAAAAGGGACAAGATGTTTAGAAAGCAATTAAAGGGTCTGAGGTAAAATGGGCAATCAAACCCGAATCCTAGTCTAAAGAACAAGGGGGAATTTACTGTGGAAGCTGTTTCACCTTTAATGGAGCTACCATTGGGTATATATTGGCAGGAATGAGCTTTGCTTATTTTTCCCATGTGTATCCAATCGTATGTAGGCACACTTCTGCAACTGTGTTCCTGGTCAGGTCATTTTCCTCACTTTACATACATCTTTTAACGTGAACACCGTGTGGGTGCTAATATGTGGGTGCCGTAGACAGTTAATATTCTTAAAACAATAACCGCGTCCTATTATAATTATTTTCATATATCATTTTCAATATTGCTCTCTGAAGACGATAGCGGATTTACACGTTATAACAAGCCAAAAATAGATCACATTCCATAAATCGTGTTTGTTCAACGTGAGTGAATGAATCAATACTGGGAATCTCTTGTTAGAAAGGTGGTATTTATTAAGCATGCAACAAAATATGTTTGAAAATAACACAAAACAGTTACATATTTAATATCACGTTAAAATATTACAGTAAGAACTAAGGTTTTCAACAACAACATACCCATGAAATATTAGTACATATTGACACTACAACAAGGGATCGCACAATACCCAAATAGATATTTAAGAGTATTGTTACCTAGCCTGGAAAGCAATCAAGTTTCAGTGTTCTATTATTAGACAAATTAGGTTAAAGATTTAATTCAATTTAGTTTTCTGTTAAAATATATAATATCCACAACATTTGCAATATATTTGTGAGGACAAAGACTATATGATCTACAACTATCTTTAAACAACGTCGGTCTTCAGTATGTTTAGCATTATCAGATACATATTAAAAGGACCTACTGTTTAAAGACGGCTCTCAAAATGGATGCAAAATAGAAAAAAAATTAATTGGCAAAAATGGGCCTACATGGGATTCGATACACATGGAAAAGATAAGAATGCGACAATCGACCAATCTGTTTCTGTAAAATATATCCTGTGGTAGATTCATTAAAGGTGTGGGCAAATTTCCCTTGTCCTGAGTGTACCTGCCCCAGTAGTTGGGAGAGCAGCGTTTTGTTATTTGGTCATTTGTGGGGACAGGTGCAATGCAGTGAAGACGGAGACCAACAATATGCCATGTTTACTGGTTGGTACAGAATAATCAGTTGTTAATATTCTAAATGCAACACGATACCATTTCAACTCTTGCTGTATTAACACTTTCATGCATGCCATTTTCCCCATATAAAGCAATGGAAAAAATTATTTATTACATGTACAAAAGTACTTTTTCAGCTATAAAATATTGGAAACATGAAAGGCGACATCTCTTTTTTGGTCTCTTGTCCATTGAACACAATTGTCTATAAAAGGTATTGAAACTTGAGAAGGCATTAAATACTTGCTAGTGTGTGTTTAAAAGAAACCACGTAGACATCCTTTTTAGAGGATAAGATGGCGCTTTCAATAACTTTGGGAGGCACGACTAGCAAGCATTGTTAATGTAACACAGAGATAAACTGCAAACCCAAGAAGCAGATGGCTACGTGGCTCCTAATAATGTATTTGCAAAGCCTGTTCTTGGAGAGCTGTGAAATTTAACACCTACCCCCAGCATGTTTTAGACACCATTGTGAATCCAGTTCTTTTTAGTCGATGCATGACTTTCATGCCCCTGTGAGATGGCTTTACAGGAAAGGGGCCCACCCCTGTATCTTCAGAGAAATAAACCTGGGTTCGTCTGTGGCTACAGCATTCAGCTTTGCATTGACATCATAGAGGGATAAATGCAATAGTACCGGTGTCCTAATGGTTATACTCTACAGGTTCAGAAAATCTGAAACACAAACAACGATACTATTCATTGTGAAACATCAGTAATTGTTCCAGTCATGGATACAGATGCTTTAGGTAAATCATCCAAAACACCCAATCAGAATTTTATGGTAAAAATTTCAGTCAAGTGGACATTGAAGAAGGCACTAGCTCAAATGTTTGTCTGCTTGTCTGAGTTTCATGGAACTTTTATCATGGATGCAGAAGCGCCTGCTAACCAAGCGCTTGCAACAGCCCCCAAACTCACAACAGGGAGAATCAGCTTTTATATATTCAATTCTGTCTTTCTAAAGTTGAGCCAATAATGATCAACAGGGGTGACGTTTCATGCTGATACAGCACCAGGACTTAAAATTTGGTAAAATAGACTAATCGTCATTCAGTTACATTTCAGTCTTACAAAATTTGGTAAAACGGGGAAACACCATGTTATTCACGAATAGTTGTGGCATAGGTGGCGTAGCTGGCTAATGCATGAGCATTTCATACTTCATACCTCTGGAGACCCGGGTTTGAAACCGAGTGTGGACAGTGCTAACTTCAAATGGTGCTGGTAATCTCTTATAGTCCCTGCCAGCACTGTGCCCGACTGTAGTCATTGCTATCATCCTCGTAAGGAGCTCTAAAGAAAAAACAAAAAAAACAATTAGTATAAAAAACAAACAATTTTTTTTTGTTTACAAATGTTTAAAATCCCAAGTGTTTGCAAATTATTTGCATTGTCTCTCCATGTCAGTGTGCTTTGACCTGACTCATTAATAAAAAATAAAAAAATAAATTATATATCACATGTAATGTGATCATCTTATAATCATGGCTCAATTACGTTTCTCTGGACCCGGTTGTTCACTGTGAGCAAATTTGTGGGGGCAATTTGCCTGTGGTTTGCCTATGGGTGAAAATAATTTTGTAAGCAGCACACAATTACCCATCTTTGCACTGTAGGTGTCCCTATTCACAAAACTTTAAGGACTGCTGCTAAAGTGGATGTACTCAACTAAATAATGTCATACCTGTCATGCACTTACATTCACTTTATGTGTCTCAAATGGACAGTTTTAAAAAATATATATACATGTAAACATGAATTTTAATTTCAAGACATATCTGATCCTATATGTTGGCTAAATCCCATATTGACTCATTTAATCAAGTTTACAGTTCATGATTTAAATGTTTTTTTTTTTTAATGTTTATAAGTTTATTCCACTTTTTAAAAGCACTGTTTAACTGAAGAGAATCTGGCAAAAAACAAACAGCAACAATCCTGTATAGAATAGGCAAGGCTTGGCACACCCCTACAAATCACCAAGCACATTAACCATCAGTCTGGATGGGGACACTAGACCTTACAGCATGCAAACCGTTCATAAAATATACATACAAATAAAGATTACTAGCTCTGCAAGAACATGTGACGTCATTTCTTGTTTGCATTTAAAATGTTACACTTTAAACAGTTTAAACTTCTTCCATGTGGAAGTTGTAGCGTCACTGGCATTTAAACAAACACACAAATGAACAAAATGTGTTTTTATTGAAACAATCTGCAAACTAATAATACAAAAATTACACTGTTTACGACTGACATTTCGTAAAATACCATACATAAATACATACATATATAAGACATACATTATTTACTTATTTTTATTTACAGTTTCACAGTATAACAATTCCCAAATATTGCCAAAGGCTATTATCAAAGATATTTATTCCAAAGTATAACTTGTTTTTGTTATTATTTTAAGAAGAAAAACACCAAATTAAAATTATAAAACTAGAAAATAACAACTATGAAATGTAATTTAGGGTTTTTTGGAAGTTGTTAATTTTGTAATAGAAACTGTTGTTTCTCTTCTTTAAAAAACAAAAGAAAAATGCTTTTGATATATACCTCTAGTTTCCCTTTTAGTTTCCAATGAAACATCTTGGCGGCCATTTTCTCTGTGTTGGTGCTACATAGCGACACATTTCAACTCTGCTAAGCTTTACTCATACACTCCTATTTAGGAGTACTTGCAATGTGGCTTTATTTCCATTTTCTCACCTTCAGTCTGCTTGTGGTAACCTCTTTTGGTCTTTTATCCCCAGGTGAGTCAACTGAAGACAACCTAATCATTTTTGTGTGGACCTTCTCAAAAACAGAAATACCTCTACTTTTATAACTTCAGGAAACGTCCCTGCTCTGTTCGTATAGCTACTCCATGAGGCCCCCAAGAAATAATAAAACAAAATTCTAAGACACAATATTTTAACAAACATTCTATATTACCATTACTGGCATACCGAACTCCAATTAAGCAAAAGTGATATGGAACCTTTCCCAGAGGTGCTTTTGTTAAAATGGGATTTACAAATTAGCGAACACGAATTATAAAAGATGGTAACAATTCATGCAAATTTCATTTTTTTTTTTTAGCATTTTAGCCATGACCAGCGTCATTAATCAGATGGGGGGGGGAACGTCAAAAAGTCAAATCAATCCCCACTACTTATATTTTTGAACCTCTGAAACAGCTGCCTGGTTATTAGGGTATTGAACACTGAGGACTGTTTCAAAATTACTTTAGAAGACCAAATGGAAGCTGGGGAATGAAATGATTTTGTTATCAAATCCCATAGCTCATATTATCACATCTGCTTTAAAAGGAACTTCAAAACACTCAATCATAAATTCAGGTCAGGTACACAAATGTGTTGACCAATGTCTTCCCAAGTAAAAAAAAAATACTATAGTATTGTATAGTAATGGCCAAAAGACTATAGTTTTCTATTTATTGATCAATCGTTTATTAATTGACCCATGTTTTTCTACAATTCGAGTGTTGCCTGACCACCTACCGATCAGGAGAACTAAAGATCACAAGACAGCCTTTTCTTGACAAAGCTACTGAACCCTGGATGCAAGGACACAGCCTGGGTGCAGTGACCCAGCCTGGGAAATTGTTGCCAGGATGCAATGAGGTGAACTATGACCAGATGATTTTCCATCAACCCACAGGAGCACCAATGAAAAGGCAGCACTCCCTGTGGGTCCCCAGCCAAGATCGTCAACTCAATGAAAACTGAATTCGAACTAGCAAGCTCCTAATTGTATGACTTGCCCTGCCCTTCAGCGCGTTGGAGCCTTTTCAAAGGACCCAACTTGGGAAATTGTTGCCTGGATGCAAGGAGGTGAACTATGACCAGACAATTTTACATCAACTGACGGGAGCACTAATGTAAATGCAGCACTCCCTGTGTTCCCCCAGCAAAGATCGGCAACAATTCAAACTGGATTCAAACCAGAAAGCTCCTGATTTGATCTCACCCTGCCCTTCAGCATGGTGGAGCTTTTATTGGATGAAGCACTGGAAACCCCCTACTAAAATATACCAGTGTTTCTGCCACCTCTGTATGTCCTTGGGAAGTTGAAAATGGCAGTTCCCTTAGGAACCTGTTTTGTGAAGGGTGGTATTGAGTTTGACTCCAAACATGGCTTCCCATTGAGTCCTGACCCACTCCACAAGATCCTTCACCAGACCCTGGCTCTCTGTCTGCAGGCACCATGTCTTCTCATCCTTGGCAATCTGCAAATAGAAACACAAACACAACAGCATGTCACTGACTGCCAGTATAAGAACATAAGACAGTTCACAAACGAGAGGAGGCCATTCGGCCCATCTTACTCGTTTGGTTGTTAGTAGCTTATTGATCCCAGAATCTCATCAAGCAGCTTCTTGAAGGATCCCAGGGTGTCAGCTTCAACAACATTACTGGGGAGTTGGTTCCAGACCCTCACAATTCTCTGTGTAAAAAAGTGCCTCCTATTTTCTGTTCTGAATGCCCCTTTATCTAATCTCCATTTATGACCCCTGGTCCTTGTTTCTTTTTTCAAGTCAAAGAAGTCCGCTGGGTTGACATTGTCTATACCTTTTAAGATTTTGAATGTTTGAATCAGATCGTAGTCTTCTTTGTTCAAGACTGAAGAGATTCAATTCTTTTAGCCTGTCTGCATAAAACATGCCTTTTAAACCCGGGATAATTCTGGTTGCGCTTCTTTGCACTCTTTCTAGAGCAGCAATATCCTTTTTGTAACAAGGTGACCAGAACTGAACACAATATTCTAGATGAGGTCTTACTAATGCATTGTAAAGTTTTAACATTACTTCCCTTGATTTAAATTCAACACTTTTCACAATATATCCAAGCATCTTGTTGCCCTTTTTTATAGCTTCCCCACATTGTCTAGATGAAGACATTTCTGAGTCAACATAAACTCGTAGGTCTTTTTTATAGATTCCCTCTTCAAGATCACGCAGAAACTGCTGCGTGATCTTGGTTAGCGGTTTGTAAATAACTCCTTTCATTTGTGCTATTGGGAGGATCTCATCCGGCCCAGGGGATTTGTTTATTTTAAGAGCTTTAAGACCTAGTCTCTTTAACACTTCAGTTATGCTAAAGTTATTTAAAACTGGAAAGAACATGTCGACATGTGGGGCATGTTGTCCATGTCCTCCTTTGTAAAAACTTGTGAAAAGTAATCATTTAATATATTTGCTATTTTTTTTTTCTTTGTCTATGATTTTGACATTTGTATCTCTTAGACATTTAACCTCCTCTTTGAATGTTCTCTTGCCGTTATAATATTGGAAAAACATTTTGGATTTGGTTTTAGCCCCCTTAGCAATGTTAATTTCTATCTCTCTCTTGGCCTTTCTAAATTCCTTTTTGACTTGTGATTGCAGTGGAAGATTAGCAGGAATAAGGGATTATCAACAGATTTCCAACGTAGGGAACAATACAGCTGCAAAGTGGATTATCTAAAACCTGGTTATCTGAAATTCTGGGTCATCTAAACAAACATCATGTAACGTTACAGTATAGTATACAGTAATGACTAATTAACGTGTTAAGCAAAACTGGTAACTGTTAGTAATAGCTAAATTACATTAACAGTTTTTACTTTACCTTTTTGTGATTGTTATTAGTTATATATATATATATATATATATATATATATATATATATATATATATATATATTATATATATATATAGATAGATGTAGATCTATTTTCCACTGTGCTGTAATAAGGCATGATTTTCTTGCTTTCTGCATTTACACCTGTGCATTTTGAAATGTATTTATTTTCACATCGCATGCCCCTTAAACTGGAATATATAATTTAAATGAAGTAGCATTTTAAATATGATGTAAATGCAAATGCAATATGTGCCTTTAAAGAATTTTTATAAAGACCTAGTAGGTGACTAATGACTGATATGAGATGACAAAGGCTGCTGAGTACATCTTAAAAGGTATCTGTCACTATGCATATGATAACAAATACCGAATGCAGGCACTGATCAGGCTGATCAAGCAGTACTAAAATGATACTTAGTAATACATGCATACAAACATGTTGACAATGTCTTTACATGTTATAATTTAACCTCTATGTAACCAGTTGTGCAGGATGGATTTTCACTTTGTATTAAGGGTGTGGCCTACCTTCCCAGTGACCACAGCAGAAAAAAAAACAACACTCTTCTATTGCTCCAGTCTCACTCATAAGTAAAAACATGTTTTAACTCACCATTGTTGAAAGATAATTGTAACGGTACCTCAATGTTAAGGTAGTCCAAAATTAGAGATTATCGGGATCTGTAAAACCGTCAACAATCATCCTAAATTAACCGGTCCTACCTTCAACTAAGTTGTTTCTTGCTAGCAGTATACCAATTAAAAATATAAATAATATTAAGTTTATCTGGGGTGCTTCTGGTACGGATAGCATATTAAATTCTGGGCAGGACGGTTATTCCAGTTGTACCTGGTCATTGCTATAGCTGTCGAAAGTGGATTACACCTCTGCATCCCAAAGTTACAGGCTTTTATAAAAACCTTTAAAACAGAGTTCTAAAATACACATTTACTGAATGTTTTTCCTACCTCATCATAAAGTTTGATATCGACCCTGTAGGGGGAGGACAAGAAGAGATGAACTGAACTAACACAGCTGATTGGCTGTGTCTCGTGGATGTGAACCGTCCCACTAATGGATTCTGTATTCTCATTGGATGTCTGGCTGGACATGCCTTTTCTCCATTGGTGGTCTTCACTCAGCAGGTACAGCGTGGCTTGCGTCACCAGCACTGTTACTGGGGCCAAACTGCCATCTAAAATAGTAAATAAATAATTAAATAAATAAATAAATAAATAAATAAATAAATAAAAAGGGCTAAAATGCCATTTTTATGCATTCATAACTAGCTAATTTTAAACCCAAAGTTTGTGTCAGTGACGACTGCGAAGACAGGTATGTATGACACTTGAGTTTTACACTGGTAGTAAATTGATAATATTTAAGGTACCAATGCACTTGTGGGTCGGATTGCTATTAAATTTATCTTTTGCAAAATGGAACAATTACACTGTCCTGAGTTGGGTAAAATACCACACACCTGTCATTCAGTCTGCATATATTCAACTGCCCCATACTTTGTGAAGGTTCGTGTAATTGCCAAATGTTACGTTCAACCCCTGTGCACTGTACTGTACCTTGAACTAAAAATGCCAGGAGATAGAAGAAATGTAGGTGGCTGTCTTCCGAGATGTCCGATTCAGCATTTTCACACAATAAAGGCCTATAAAATAAAACAGATCAAAACGGTTGCAATGCATTCTGCTCGCGCATGTTTTGTATCGCATATGCAGTAATATAAACCAATGGGACAACCTTGTATAAGAACATAAGCACTAAGAAAAGTTCCAAATCAGAGGAGGCCATTCAACCTGGAATTTTGTCTTGTTGGTTCTTAAAGGAACCCAATGCCGTAGAAGTGACAACATGGCTTGGTTACCGATTCTATTATTATTATTATTATTATTTATTTCTTAGCAGACGCCCTTATCCAGGGCGACTTACAATTGTTACAAGATATCACATTATTTTTACATACAATTACCCATTTATACACTTGGGTTTTTACTGGAGCAATCTAGGTAAAAGTACCTTGCTCAAGGGTACAGCAGCAGTGTCCCCCAGACCTGGAATTGAACCCACGACCCTCCGGTCAAGAGTCCTGAGCCCTAACCACTACTCCACACTGCTGCCCTATACTGCTCACCATGTAACAAACAGACTAATTGGGCAGTAAGAAAACTGGGGATTATAAATCAGAAGGTCTATTTAGTAGTTACAGCCAGATAGCAATCTGTTTAATTACACCCTTTGAGGTCAAAGATTACAGAACACTTTATGAAGACTGACCAGCAATGACAATTGAGTTTTACTTGAGTAAAACTTGGACTGTGCCACTACTGGATGGAAATGTGGTTATACCCAGGGGACAAGATAATGATGTACTGAGAGTTCAGACAGGATTCTTAGAGCTCTACTGCTGCCACAGGAGTGCTTTACACAGAGTTTAAAAAAGTACCAGCATGTGAGGACTGAAATAGAAAACTATACAAATACAAAGGGAATTTTAACAACAAGAATATTAGTTAAGATCACTAATATTTTACACCCATACTGAGTTTCTCTAAGACCCATACTGAGACTCTTAATTCATACCCATACCCAGGGCATCAGTGTGGAGTAGTAGGGCAGCAGTGTGGAGTAGTGGTTAGGGCTCTGGACTCTTGACCGGAGGGTCGTGGGTTCAATCCCAGGTGGGGGGACACTGCTGCATTACCCTTGAGCAAGGTACTTTACCTAGATTGCATCAGTAAAAACCCAACTGTATAAATGGGTAATTGTATGTAAAAAAAAAAATAATGTGATATCTTGTAACAATTGTAAGTCGCCCTGGATAAGGGTGTCTGCTAAGAAATAAATAATAATAATAATAATACCAAATTGCTCTTTAATGTTAATTCAAAGGAGACTGTTGTCTCCAAGTAGTTATTGCTTAAATATATTGAAATGAGGGTAGTTCAGAAGGGTGCAAGGCTAGTGCAAGTTTAAAACCCTCCAGTTACCGGGGAATCAGCACTTTGTATAACAATGAACAAGACTGTCGGACACTGCAGCTTTTAAACAAAAACAAACATTCCTAAACCAAAGTGAGTGAATGAAAGACATTAAAAATTAATCTGGGAGACCAGATAAATGATTGGCAAGACCCAGCTGTGTTTACGAAACAAAGGTTCATAGACAGGGGTGGGGGGGGGACAACAGGGTTTTTCATACAGGCTGTGGACTTGGACTTACTTTCCATATCAAAGTGGTCATGCAATTAAATACACAGCACTTCAGACAGTGAATTTTGAACTCTGAATACAATAGTAGTTGTGGAGCTGCCAGACTAAACACAAAGGGAACTCAGTGGGTTTGCCCTAATCAAGGTCAAGCCATTTTTTATTGCCCAGTACAACGCGGAGTATAGTTCAGACTATAAAATGAAATCCTACAACAATTATTGATTTTGTGATGAAAATAAATTTAGATATCTTTAATTTAAAGTTTTGATGAACAATAATACTGTAATAATGATCATCAGAGTAGGATCTACTGTCCTCTAAAGAGAAGTGGTTCTACATATTGCCGCTGGTAGTAATTACTATGGTTTAAAGAACCTTGGTGTTACAGAAGCCCCTGCAGTGTTTACAAGAAACGCATATTACCTTAGCTGTAGCCTGTGCTGTCCAGATTGCAGCCATATTTTTTAAACATAATCTCAATGGTTTTGATACTTTTATTCACAGATCATGGATAAATAAACTGAGGAATTCCTTTTTTTCCCCGACTTAGTCAGGAAAGTTCATCAGGGGTAAGATCATTTTTCTTCTAAACAAAGCAATGTGTCCAGTTTATGCTCCCTCCTGCACCAATGCAGGAGATTTGATTGACAGGAGTGCTGTATTGTGGGAACAGAAGACCAGCATAGTTGCAGAAGTGAGCGTGATTTGGATCCACTGTGACGCTCATCAGAGAAGTCATCGCTCTTCCCACAAATGCTCACAAGTAAAAGTTAAGAAACGTCCCCCCCCCCCACCCCATGTGATTTATGACCCATGATAAATAAAAATATTAAAACAATCAGGATTATGTTATAGGGTTACAGGACAGTGAATGTCTGTGTATGTGGGTAATATCGGCACGCATGTAAGTGAATGGACCATGTATTCTATATACAACTTTATTATTCATATACAAAAGTTAAAAATACAGAGATATTTGCTTTCTTATTATTACCAACCTTTATTTAGCCCATTGTCAATTTCACTGAAAAGAGAGAAAAGACTGATGGAGAGAGAAGACTTAAGTAGCTGAGCTACTCTGACGATTGTTGGTTGAATACAGAAGACGAAACATGTGCACTCTAATTGGCTGAAAGATCTTGAGCTGTCTATACTGAAGAATATAACGCTGCAATGCAGACAATGTGGGATACAGCAAAGATAAAGTAGCATTTCTTTGAAATATTGCAGGGGGTGCTTTAAATAAAAGGGAATTGTTCATCAGTTTGAAATCCTTACCAGAGGTGGTGCTGGGGATTGACTCTTGTGGTTGAGATGGATTTCAGTTTGCTGTCGGAATTGTGGGCAAATCCACGGACAATACCTAGAGAGGAAGAATATTTTATGTAACTGAAAGCAGATTTAAATCTCACAAATTTATTAAAAAAATGATGATAAAATGATAGATTGAACTTAATCTTATCTCACCAAATGCACAGAGTCTACTTTGACAAAAGACAAATAGTTCCTTTAAACCCCTCGGACAGGTTACATTTTAACTTTCTGATCGCTAAAAGGGACATGCATCATAGCACTCAACTGTCCTGTAAACATGCTGACTGTATTTATTCATATGTCTTCCTGGCATTAGTAGAACAATGCCATAATGTGTTTATTGTGGTTTCCCCAACTTTATGTCAAGAAGCCCTACTGTTGTCTTCCCATTCCACTCACTATTCTAATGTTTAAGCAATTCTATTAGCCATATCTGGTTAAGAAAGCGGCAATAGACCCTATCATGTGCATAAACAATAGAACCAAACTATGTGCACATTCAAGGTCTGGGTGGCAAAAAGCATGTATTGAACTGCACTGGGTTACATAAATAAAAACATAATTTTGTAGTTTAGTATAAAAAGCTCTTACAGAACATACACACGCCTTCTGACTTCTGATTATTTGTAATGTATTTTCTTTATAGTAATGTATTGGGTACTTGTTATATATCCAGGTAAATGTGTTTGAATGTGTGTTTTTATCATTTTTAAAATGATATATGCTGCTTCTTCCTATAAATACAAATAAATAGTATTCATAATCACCTGTTGCTCAAATGAAGCACAATCCTGAATGCTATTCATCACGTCATCTATTAATATTTATTTTATGTAATAAATACATTTGGAACTTTTCCTGCACCGGTGTATTACAGGAACTGGAGGAAGGTGGTAAGACCTTGTAAGCCTTTTACTTATGGGGGCCCTAGGCTCAGGAATTAATTGAAGAGAATGTTTAGGTCAGAACTCACAGAGCTATGAAGCTCTAGCTACTGTAGTAGAAACACAATGACTTCAGTTACCCCTCAATTTTGTTAGGGAATCCAAAAACAAAGAAAATTAAACAAACAAACATAGATTTCTTTCCATTTGAAAATGTCCATCAGAGTTGATGACAGGGCATAACATGCAAGAACCAAAATAAAAGGACAGTTTCGAAAACCTTTTCCAGCTGAAATAAAAGCAAACGGTCACTTCAAATTCAACCCTTTCTGTGTTTGTTACCACCACTCTGGACAATTTCCTGGAATTTTCCTGGTTAGCCCAACAAAGTTTGTGTGAATCCAAGGAAAATTAACATTTTATTCTAGAGGTCAAAGGCCATGACATTAGGGGCCTGCCAAAAGGGCTAGACGCTCTGGCACCAGAAATGTCAATCTCTGTGTTAGGAGGTCATGACAGAACATTCCAGATGTTCTATTAGCATAGGCAAGCACTAATAATTGTAATAGCAGTTTTGTGTTATGAAGCATCTGGCTACTATTAAGCTTTTTTTTAAAAAAAAAAAAAACTGCATTGAGGACCAATCTATTAAGACATTTTGACATTCAAAGACAACTGACATACTAATAGTCTAATTTACAGAAAATGGGACATCTGCACACAATTTTGGAAAAACGTCCTTCCTCCCCAATTGATGCTTCTTTGATCACATCGACCTCAGAGAAATAGGACTTGCCTTGCACTTGAACTGCAAAGTTTAGTTAAATTAGGTGAAAACCTCACTGCAGAATGTCTGTAATATTTTTTACAAAATCTTTTTGTATAGTAACATTTATAACTGACATTTTATACTTGTGTTGGACATTAACTAGTTGTTTTTAATAGTAAGGCTGATAACAGATATCAATTACTTTCCCTTAGTTACGAAATATCTGTTGAATGGATAATTGTCTCCTCTTTAGAAATATGCAAAATATTTCCTTGACCAGTCTGTCCCACAAGTGTATTGTTACCCCAAATGCGATCCACTTGCAGAATGACTGGGAATGTCATTTTCTATAAATAAAACATTTATAGAAAGTAGTCCATACCTGTCACAACTATCTGTAAACAGTACCCCAATAATATGATTAGTCTGTTCATGGAAAGCACCACAGACAGTTGTGAACCAGCACACTTTTTTAGTGAACCTATTTTGGGTAACAGTGTGACCAGGATGGCTGGTGGATGATGTCAGACCCTGAAGACAATACACACACAAAAGGCAGGACTGGGGTAATGAATGCATTACTTGCGCTTTTTAATAAACAAAACAAGCACAGGGGTGGGGAGTACCCCGTCACACACAGTCTGAAAATGTTAAAATGTTGCATGATTTTGGTCGTCAACATGGATCTTTTAGACAAAAAGGTTGGGCAGTCTTGTTTAAGACATTCAGGCCCTATTATATCAAATGCTCTTGATACATAAACCTTTTCATAGTGCTGTTAACATAAACAATGTTGAAAGGATTTCTCAGTCTACTCAAGTGACGTTCTTAATAAAACAAGCATGTACTACTTCCTTTTGAAGTTTTATCCTAATCAGACAGGCTGTTCTCTAGCTATGTGCAGAACTCTAAAATGACATACAGAAAGAAAATCAGACTAAATTGTACACACCCTCTGTATGATTTAGTTTTCAGTTACTGCATGTATACACTGAATGTGTGACTATTATAAAACAGGGATGTGAATTGTTTAGCAACTCTCAATACTTTTGCTTGTTTAACTTACTTGTAGATTTTCAAAATGTCAGATGAAAGTAAAAACTGAACTTGGTGTTCTATGCAAAGTACCCACGTATTTTTTCTAAGCTCTGTACACCGATGTGTAAATAACATTTACTTAAGCATCTAATTTATTTTTTATAGCTTACTGGTATAGTGTATTGTGTACTGCACAGCAGTAAATGTGAAATACTGTTTAATTCCTAATTGTAAGGTATTTTTTTTAAAAATTAAATATAGCAATATTTAATCCTCCACTAGTATATGAAATCCCTTCCAGTCTGGTACTTCTTGGATGATTTGGCCATGTGCATAACATCCTTTCTGCCGATGACATCACTGTAGAACTCCTTGCAGCTCATGCTGAAATTCATTTTTACTTGCGTTTCACACCTCACCAGTGCAATACTGCTTCGATTCCTCACACAGCCTTGCAGTACTGTGTGATACACTGGATATCCAACGTTTCATTGGGCTTGCTGAAGAAGTCTGAGACAAGGGTATTCGGTTTAGCAGTTTGGCAGTTTTGCACATGTTGCTCAGTCCCTGACCATCTTCTGGTGCCTCCTCAAGACACACCTGTTCAGACAGCATCTGTAAACCTCACAACTCTGGACTACACAGGACTGTGTGGCACTAAAGGGTAACCGTATTCACATTTTTTGTAATTGCTCTTATTTGAAATCGTTGTATTTACTACTTGCTCTTAATGGACTTTACTCTTATAAGCACATACTTACTATTTGTGTAACTACTCTTAGTCGAAATCACTCTCAAACTTAATTATTTACTGTATTTTTTATTTTCTCTTGTTTGCATTTGCTCATATGTACTGCCCTTATTGTATTTTATAACTGCTCTTATCTGTAATGTGATATATCGTAATGTGATATTTCATAATGTGATATTTTGTAACAACTTATAAGTCGCCCTGGATAAGGGAGTCTACTAAGAAATAAATAATAATAATAATAATAATAATAATAATAATAATAATAATAATAATAATAATATGTTGTATCCCACCGACATGATGCTTCACATCCGACTCGCCGCGGTGATTGATGCCGCATTCTTTGTTACACAATTTACAAAATGCCTTTGTAACAGTCATGATTGAATCCAGGTATAATTTTTTTTCTCACTCCATTCAGTACTTCTTTTTTTGTTTTTTAGTGACAGGTTCACCAACAACACCAGCCATCATGACACTACACCAGTAAAAACGTGCTGAAGCATACGTATACGCATGCCCGGTCCCCGGACGCACGCACCAAAAAACACATGACGCATCAGCATCATATGACTGCAGGTTAATGTGACTGGATAGCGGCATAGATGCAAACAACTCACTCAAACAACACGCCCAAAACTAGTAGAGTATGCTGTTACACCGCGAGACAGTACAAGCGCCACAGATATGAAATTTCCTAACTCAAAAATCAAATTTATAGGAATTACAAGTAGGTACATCCTACTACTGTATATACAAACCTAGTACAGATTCAGCATTATAAAGTCTACTTTTTAAATCTCAGCACAGCTTAGCCTCCAGCAACTAAATGAAACTGACACCGTCCTGTACTTTCAAAAGGACCTGCCTATCATTTTTATGAAACTGACACAGCCCTGCACTTTCAAATTAGCTGTCTATTTAAGTTATACCTGATCGTATTCAGACATTGTACTAGTATTTTGATTTGAAATTTATCTACCCTTGTTCAAAAAAAAAAAAAAAAAAAAGAAGTTCTTTAAAATATTAAAACATGTCAAAAATATCTATATTATACTATGTTTAAATTTGTACTTCACTGGTCTCCTGTCCCATTTTTAAAACTCAAACCCCACGGCATTTTATTCCGGCGTCAACACGAATTACACCCTTTGTCAACAATAATGATTTTTAACAGCATGTTGAGTGTCATATAATTGCTGTAACTTTAACTGATTTCAGACATTTATCTACTTGGGAGTCGGTTTATATCTTTGTATTCTTAAAAAGACGCCACAGCTTATTTCCTGACGATGTGTATATTTACTTGTGACTTCACACATGTTGTTACCTGTAAGCAGATTGAAGAAGCTCTCGCACTTCTCCCTGTCTCGGATCAGCAGCGTGTAGGCGGCTCCACTGTCCTCAAACTCAGCTCTGATACTCTGGCTGCCCAGCCCCACCTCCAGGTAGCTTAGTTCTGCGATGCGATGGCTCTCGCGCTTCCGCAGCCAATCAGACGGCTGGCCTCTGTCAGGTCATACGCACACTTAATGACAATAGCTGTGCAACTCTAGCAGCTCTCCAGAGTTCAATAATTCAGTTATTGGAATCGTACATAACATCCAATGTTTTAAAATCCATCCTTATTGTAAGCGTGGCCAATGTTATCACTGGTCTCTATCTTCTGTTGAAGATATTTTGGTTCTTTTTATATGTATTTTATACTCAAATTTGGAATATTCCGATATTTGCATCTGACAGGAAAGGTTGATAAAGAGGTGGCACTTACTGTATCTCTGAGCAGATCACCAAGACATGAATCCAGTGGTCTGATACGACCAGCAGTGAAGGAACCTCCTCTGCATCTCCAAATTTCACTGTTGACAGCTGCAAGAACATAAAACAGACGTTCACAATTAGATTAAAGTTGTTTTGGTCAAAATATAAAATGAAGGCACCTTTCGGGCTGCAGGGGTTATGTGAATTATTAGATTAAATCTCCCATTCACTCAATGAATACATTGGTATTCCATTAACCTACACATGAAAACAGAGGACTCTCTCCCAGCTGTGGAGGAGTGGAAGTTATGCAGAATAATCTGTATTTCAATGGGAAACATGGAATGGAAAATTCTGACATTTATATAAATCAACTAATTTATTTCATAGGTCATAGGAGGGTGAGAAGGAGTTTCTATGTAGTGATAATTTTACATTCTGAATCACTGTCGTCTTGAACCTCCAATGGAGCCACCAACTTAATAAACTCAATGACAAAGTATTTCTCCAATTCATTGAAGACATTGAGAAAGACCTCTAGTTGAAACATTTTTCACTGAATTTATTAAGTTTCTTGTCATATTTCTAAATCTAATACTACTGTGTAACGGTTATGGATGATAATAATGGTACCATATTCATGCTACCTAAATAATAAGCAAGCATCCCTTTTAGAAATGTGACTGTGAATGAAGTGCATTGCACTCACATGGTTTCAATGTGTGCTGATCATGCACTATATAGGTAGTGTGGATATATGTATGTGTGGTAACAAATAAAACACCACACCCATAACTTGTGTAAGCATCGATCCACCTGGAATAACAGCTTTAATAATAAAAAGCCTGTTCTTTGATGACACCAACATAGCCCAATTAAATGAATTATCTTGCAGACGACAGAACATTTACTTGCTGTGGAGAGCTCCAGTTTCTAATTTATATGACTAATCCATCTTCACCAGAATATTCATCAAGTTTGCTAATCCTCTGATGCAGTGCTAAACAGGATTCCTTTGTAAAAGTTATTAACTGGGGTGAAAGACAGGGAGATAAATGAAAGGGTTTTGTCCAGAAACATTACTTGCATATTTGCGTCTTAATAATCATTCCACAACACTGATTAGCCCCCCATTCATTTACTGTTCTGTCAAGCCACTGCTTGCATTCTCCCCATCACGTAAGAGATTTTTAAATGCCATCAACTTAGGAAAGCAGTGGGAGTGCAGCGAGGCAGATTGATGAGTTTGATATAAATCATGAAGTCTCTCCAAATTAACTGCAAATTTACGTACAAGTTCCTCAACACATCACATGGTTTTATTAACTGGATAAGCAGTAATCTAGAAAAAGTGACAGAAAGACAGACAATCAGACCATAAGCAGGGGTTTCAAAATAAGCTGGAAACCAGCGCGATCCACCGCCTAAAACAATATTTGCGCCAAATATTATTAAAGAATATTATTATTTTCGGGTATTATTGTACCAAATTCCTGCGTATTCCTTTTGTTATGAAATATTGGGGCAGTTATGTCATGTATAGAGGCGGTTTCCTTTAAAAAGAGAGGCATGCTGGGATATCAGCTGATCTCTTGTCAGAAGAAAGGGAGAGGGAGATCTGAGGAAGACTTTTGAGACAGCGCGCCAAACTTTAAAAATAAATTTGGGTCAGATTACAATACTTGGTATCGATAGGCACTGTAACATTTGTTCTAGTTTATCTTTGTTATGAAAAGTTATTTCATTATGTAAAAAAAAGTATGTTATACACAAACACAAACATAAATGTACGGTGGCCCTGAAGTGCAAAACACAAGCAAATAAAAAAATACAGACAAACAAAAAAATGTGTTCCTACAATTAAAAAAACGCCTGCATCTTAAAATTTGTGTACAAACACAAAAAAAGGCTTACATCTTAAAATGTGTGTACAAACACAAAAAAAGGCTTACATCTTAAAATTTGTGTACAAACTCAAAAGAACGCGGACATCTTAAAATGTGCGTACAAACTCAAATGTACGCGTTTTTTTGTGTTTGTACACACATTTTAAGATGTAAGCGTTTTTTTGTGTTTGTACACACATTTTAAGATGCATGCGTTTGTTTTTGTATTTGCAGTCGTTTTTTTAATTGCAGGTAAGCTTTTTTTAATTGCAGGTACATATTTTTTTGTTTGTCTGTATTTTTTTATTTGCTTGTGTTTTGCACTTCAGGGCCACCGTATAAATGCATTACTTTTTAGTTTAAAAATCTTGAAAAAACCATGCATGTCATGAACAAAACAGGTACTTGACATGTACCTTCAATTGTTTGTAAATGAGTATTGTTGAGCTCTCATTAACCAAGTTATTAATATCCAAAATAACAACATTTCGCATGAATGTCAGAATATATGTCCATACCTCAGTGTGTTAAAAATGTCCATACTTTTCATTAATACCGTAATCCAGTATTTTATGGCAATCACAAAAGTATTTTTTTATTTTTTTTAATTGCATTTTTACGGAAATCGGTTTAACTCCGCATATTCCACATTGGTGACCAACAGTAGGTTTGTTATGCCAGGTCCATAAAAAAAGATGGAGAAATTGATAATAGTCTATTATCTTCATTAAATTCACAAATTGTTATAAACGTTACTTCTGATTTATTATTACGAAAGACAAGACACCTTTGACACCAAAATCAAACATTTGCATTATTAAACCAGTGTTTTTTCTTTTACTGTTAATAGTACAGTATAGATTAATTTTGTTCAGAAGCAGCTTCAGCTACTTGTTCTCTATATAGTATAAATCTTGTTAAGCTTTTTTTTTTTATTCTGTTCCTATCCATATAGCCTAAGCCTTAATTCCCAATGTGTTGTATAAATGCAACATTATAAATATTATCGCCTATGTATTTAAATATTTTCTTTGTGACTGAAGCAAAATAAATAATAAATCAAAACAGATGGATCGCCTTGGATAAAGGCAGCAGCTAAATAAATAATATATGTCAAGTTACCCATCACAGTATGCAACAAGAGAGTATCAACAGATATTTAATTAAATAAAAAGGTTAATCTCTGAAAGACGATATTTAAACTACTGTTGACTATATATGGATATTTACTGCATTCTTACAGTTCAGCTATCTGTGCACTCAGCTTCTTTAGAATGCAGACTTTACTTACATTCCAGTTTGTTTATAGCTTCCAAAGGTCATTTTTAGTGGGGTGGTCCCATAGATTTGCACTCTACAATGTATAACTTGTGTGACTTAAAGCAGTAGGGGTATATTTGAATTTGAGTGAAAGAGAATATTTTGCATCCGAGTATTTTATAGATTTTTCTTAGCAAATACAATGGGTCACCTATTTTTGACTGAGGACCGTAAGAATGCAAGTGTGACACAAAGGTAGACAGGGTTCCAATACTCTCAATAACTTGTGCTTGTGGAGGACATATTGACCTATCCACAGTGCAGAACATGGATCTCCAATGGGGGGTGATAATACCCCATCAAATAATGGAAAGCTGTAAAGCATGAGCTACACACTACCAGACCTGGGATAAAGTTATAAATATGGTTTGTGAAAAGTAACTATTATTTGAAAATAATGAAATACATATTGCAGAAAGTAACTATTACTTGAAAATAATTAAATACAAATTGAAGAAAGTAACTATTATTTGAAAAGATTTAAATATGGTTTGTGGAAAGCAATTATTTGAAAATATTTAAATATGAGTAAAGTAGTTGAAATCCTTTGAACTCTTCATAAATATGTAACTGTAACGTACAGCAGCCTAATTATTATCCTGCATTCTAAGCAGGTTAAGCCTTGTTCTTGTTAACCACTCAATTATCTCTTGGAAACTGCTCTATTTCAATTAGATTTAATTTGATCAATTGAAATATTTGACTATGTTATTTCAGTGATTAAATATCTGAAAACAATTAAATATCTTTAACCACTTGTTTAATGGCCGGTTTTGAAGTTATTGAATTGAACATGTTTAGCATTTTCCTCGTTAGAAATCCTCCTCAACCACCATGTGGTAATTGCAAGACTTGGTACATAATTATACATAGTATAATAGTAGTATTTTTTTTTTTTTTTTTTTTTTGCAGAAAACAAAAATTCAAATAATATTTGACTGTGCAATTAATATTTGAATATTTAAAAACAAAATTGATTTATTCTAGCATATATATTTAAATATTTCAATTATTTGAAATAGTTGGTGTTTGCAAATAAAATATCAAAATACAACTATATTTGTTCCAGGTCTGCACACTACTGCATCTTATTTTCGTGTGTAGAAAACAAAGAACGGGCAACAATGCTATGACTGGAACAAACCAGTATTCCTGCTGAATAAGATTTTAGGTTCCTGGTAAGTAAATATGTAGAGTTGTCTTTCATGAAATATACCATACCATCAACTACATTTTCTACATATATTATACTACATATATTATATTACATGTTATTTGTTTACCAGGTAACTGCAATTCTAAATAAATGTACCAGTAAAGATATATTTTTTTGATCCACACATCAAACACAAGTACAACTGGACCCTCCTGCTGTGCAGTTAACACCTTCCTTGAATCCGTCTGACGGTAGTTGTTAACTGGTCTCTATACTGGTTGTTGAACGGCTGTCAGTGTGCGAGTCTGATAGACTGAAGGTGCGAGACTAGGCAGACGTGAAACGTTGGGTGAGTGACACAGCGTGAGCTTCCACATATGTGTTTGTGCAAGAGGCCTACAAGCAACTCTCCGTTTAAGAATGTAGGTTTGACAGTGGCTCAGAAGATAAAAAGATGATTGCGCCCATACTGTATCTTTTTCTACATCATGCAGCAAAGGGGAAAACCAACGTAATAGGTTTTTAGTATTTACAGCATTTTTACTGAAAGAAAACAGGAGAAGCGACTGTTACTGACTATCATTTTTTGAAAAGGTGGATACTGCAACTGAGGTTTTGTTTGCTGTGGTTCATTAGGCAAATCCTCAGTTTTCAGATGATGGGTAGAATTATTCAGCGAGAAGGTCAAAGGATATTATGAAAAAAAAAAATGTCACTATAGCTATAGTTAGGCATGTTTGCCTTTATCATCTATGAGCACCTCAGTAAGAACATAAGAAAGTTTATAAACGAGAGGAGGCCATTCAGCCCATCTTGCTCGTTTGGTTGTTATTAGCTTATTGATCCCAGAATCTCATCAAGCAGCTTCTTGAAGGATCCCAGGGTGTCAGCTTCAACAACATTACTGGGGAGTTGGTTCCAGACCCTCACAATTCTCTGTGTAAAAAAGTGCCTCCTATTTTCTGTTCTGAATGCCCCTTTATCTAATCTCCATTTGTGACCCCTGGTCCTTGTTTCTTTTTTCAGGTCAAAGAAGTCCCCTGGGTCGACATTGTCTATACCTTTTACGGTAATGCATGATAATGTATTTAAATGAGCATCCAGCTCAGAATAATGAGATTAGCTGTACTCACATGGTATTTACTAAAGGTTGTTAAATTTTAGGCGCACCTGAAAACTAGTGATGTGCAGTTCGATTCTTTTTGACTGATTTGATTTGTTCAGTTTAGTGAATCAATTCAACAGATTTGTTCGTTTGATTCACTAACATTAAATAAATACATCTTGCTGAATTCAGGGCTAGAAGTTAACTTTTTAAGGTAGTAGTGAGGATTTGCTACCTGCCTGGAAAGTAGGTAGCAAAATGGTCTTATTCGGTAGCAGTTTATTCGACTAATAAATATATATAATATTATTTTAAAAATACACACCTACCTACTGTTTTACATAGACTGAATAACCCAAACTATCACATAGTAGGCCTATATTTAAATCAGAAAGTATTTATTGAAACCACTTTGTGCACAACTAAGTAATGGAACTAATGCAATTCCTTGTCGAAATGTATTTTGAGTTCTACAAGAATGCAACCATATCTGTCATCTAAGCATTTGATATGCCATCAGTACAGTTAACCAGGTTATGTTTCATCAGTGCAAATTAAGTGGTATGAAATTATCCTCTTATCTGTCTTCAGTTGTTGACTGAGATTTTGGTAACTAACAAATCACACACACCTATAAAGCAATTTAAAAAAAAAAAAAAAAAAAAGTAATGTGTGCCACATTATCATTGAATCCTGCATTGTATGACCTTATAAATTATAAGGTTACAACCACAACCAAGCTGTTTTGAAAATGAATACTAAATCCAGCACAGTACCGCTACATTTAAAAAAGTTTCATGCAACATGTTACACTAAGTGGTTTGTTCATAAATATCGTAACAAAAATCATTAACGCTATTAAAATGAGCTTTCAGTTGATTCAGGGCCAAACGTGATATTTTTACACTAATAAATGATCAAAGACAATCTGCCAATTGTTAACTAACAATTAACAGGTTGCTGTGGGCCACGACATATGCCGCTAAAACTAATTCATTTTTAAAAGGAATCTTGGGGTGGAACTATTCTGTCTCTGTTTATTCGCTTCTCATAGGAGGCTTTGTGGTCCAGTGATTAAAGAAACAGGCTTGTAACCAGGAGGTCCCCGGTTCAAATCCCACCTCAGCTACTGACTCATTGTTTGACCCTGAGCAAGTCACTTAACCTCCTTGTGCTCCGTCTTTCGGGCGATTAAGTGATTCTGCAGCTGATGCATAGTTCACACACCCTAGTCTCTGTAAGTCGCCTTGGATAAAGGCGTCTGCTAAATAAACAAATAATAATAATAATAAATAATAAATATCATCAGCTTCACAACAACAAACACTCCCCCGTCACTGGTCTTTAGCTCCAGTTTGTCCCGCCTCGTCCCACTCCACAGCCAATCACCAGCAGCTCCTACGGTCCGTGCCTGTCACCCATAAGCTGTTCGACCGATGTGAAAGACAGCCCCTCCTACTTCAAGCGTTCCTGCACTTCACAGACCTCACATATGTTACAATATGTATGCGGAGGGTTTCAGATGATTGGCCAATATCTTTTGGTATGCATTGGAATCCATTTTACCATGTATTGGAACTACATTTCCTGTGCCATTAGACGAAAAACAGCCCCATAGAAGGATATTACCACCTCCATGCTCGACAGTAGGTATGGTGTTCTTTTCTTTGTATGCCTCACCAGACATTCTCAAAACATAATGACTATCAGCATAACCAAAAAAGCTTGATTTTTGTTTCATCACTCCACAAAACCTTTGATCAAAACTCATTCATTCTGATTGTTATTAACCTTCCTCACAATTCTTCTATTTGTTCTTAGTGAAAGAACCTTATTTTTTCCAGACCGTGGGAGCGTAGTGACAGTACCATTAGTTTTGTACTTCTTGATAATATTAACAGTAGTTGAAATTTGGCATACTGAAATGCTTGTAAATCTTCTTGTATCCTTCTCCAGCTTTGTGACAATAAATAATGTTCTACCTAAGGTCTTCAGATAGCTCTTTACTTTTTCCCCATATTGACTTATTGGTAATGACAGCAATCATCCTATGCTTAACCCTTTTACACTCTCAAAGAATGTTCACCTACAATCCAGCATTTTCTAGACTTCTCTAGAATTAGGTTCTGCATTATCATATTGAAATTTCTAGCACCTTGTAGACAATACTATCATAGCATCATAGGGTAGGAATACTTTTTGAATTAGCCTTTTTGGAGTTTTGCAAAAAAGTTGCTGAAATAAATAATTGTAGACTAATTTTTCCTATAATTTGTTTGAGAAATTTCTAGAAATTGTAAATTTCCATTGGGGTATGTAAACTTTTGATTACAACTGTAGCCCGGATGGGGAGGGCTTAGGTAGGCCAGGGTGTCCTCGGCACACCGCGCACCAGCGACCCTTGTAGTCTGGCCGGGCGCCTGCGGGCTTGCCTGGAAGCTGCCCAGAGCTGCGTTGTCCTCCGACGCTGTAGTTCTAAGCTGCATGGTAGGCCTGCAGAGTGAAAAAAAGCGGTCGGCTGACGGCACACGTTTCGGAGGACAGCGTGTGTTCGTCTGCACCGCTCCTGAGTCAGCGCGGGGGTGGTAGCGGTGAGCTGAGCCTAAAATAATGCAATTGGCCATTTCAAATTGAGAGAAATAGGGTAAAAATCAATTGCCGACTACTAAATTAAAAAAAATAAATAAAACAAAAGGTAAGGGGTGTTGGCATGGGAACTAAAATGAGACCATCACATGCTTGCCTTTTTGTGGGATCAGTTGAAAACAGCAATACAATGGAAACACACCTAAACTATATCTTAGGTACATTGACGGCATCTTTGGAGTTTCCACCAACTCTAGTGAAGATTTAAAACAGTTAATTCAGTCAGTAACAAATTTCCACCCAGACCTGGATTTCACATGGAACATATCAGAAACTGGCAATAGTATATCTTTCTTAGACATTTCCATCACTGTTTTGAATTCCACCATTAACACCACTGTCTACTACAAACCAACTGATTCTCATTCATACCTGCAGTATGACTCCTCACACACTAAGGCTTGCCGTCACTCGATTCTCTATTCACAACTGTTAAGACTCAGAAGTATTTGCAGTAACGATCAAGATTTCTTTGCCAAAAGTGAGGAAATGTGTGTGTTTTTTGGAAATTGTGGTTTCTGGACAAAATCATCACTAAAGCTAAAGCCCGCATTTCAAATATAAATAGAAAAAATGCTTTATATAATAACAATATACATGATAGAATCCCTCTGGTCCTCACTTACCACCCTACCAACAGAAAGATACAGACAACTGTGCAAAGAAACTTTAAAATTTTACAACAAGACCCATCTACAGCGCCTATTTTCAAGACTCCCCCCTTGATGTCATTTAGAAGAGACATGAATATAAGAGAATGTAGTACACAGTGATGTTCGTCCTTATGGGGAACCTTTGAAAGGCACATATCCATGTAAATACATTCATTCTGAAACATAGCACTCAATTTTAGCCTTTTATTTTAATTGCAGAACAGATATATATTTTTTTTTAATCTGAGAATTTTTTTTTTTTTTTTTTTTTATTGTGGAAAACTAGGATCCCTTATTACCGTTGCACTGCAAATCAGACATATTGCCTTGCTGTCAAAATTATTCATTCAGCAAATAATCATCTGGCTAACGATTTTGGAATCTTCTGTGTTCCGCCTCCACCTTTCGCTTCCGTGACATCTACAACTAGTTTTTTGCTACTGATTTTAAATTTTATAGAAAGTAAAATAAATAGTTTAAACAAGCCTTCGCTTCACTATCCCAATCAAAATTATGTGTGCTGTGTGCGTGAGGAAACGGATCCTGTGTGCTATTTGATTGGCTATTTTACTATCTCTGTGAGCTGTGACTGGCTTAATGGGAATGTAACTCATACAATGCAGACTGCACATGTTGAATACGTGTGTTATATTAAAGAGGCGGGCTGTTTTAAAGGAGAATTCTAGAACGATACAGTACAATGCAATTTTATAAAAGAATGGGCGGGCTGTATCCATTAAAAGGAGAAAGGATTTTTTTTTTTTTTTTTTTTTACATCAGACATGGAATACATGTTAAAATTAAAAGGTAAGCAGTGCCGTTTCTCTTTACGTTGCCTCTGCCTGTTCCCTGCTGAGTGCTGTGTCTGTTGATCGCTCAGTTTCGGTCAACATAAGCCACTTCCACCTTCACAATAAGCTACTGACCAAAAGATACGCCAGGACTGCTGGGGCTTTTGATATCACGGTGGTCACTATGGTATGTAAATTAGCCAAATACTGTGTATGTAAATGAATGCGTTCTCTGTTAGTAAATGGGGCAGTACATTTTGATTTATAGCGCACGTTAGGCTCACTAATTTACGTGCGAGCTAACTCCAAATGTACTGCCTTTTTGGTTGGTATGTAGTTTAAAAAAAAGAGACCCCTGTATGTAAAATGTTTCTTGCCTTCAGGAAACACTGCAGCTCCTCTGTGTCCTCTTCAAACACCTCAACATCAAAGAACAGCTTGAGTCTGTGATCCACTCTCTGGAAATCTCCTGTGAAGAGGTTGTATTGAGCTGGAACACAGAGCCACAGATTAATCACAAATCAGCTTTTAACCACTGCTCAGCACAGGCAGGTGATTAAATACACTGCAAAAGTAAAAGTAATCTGTTGAGCAAAGCAACAGCAATACAGGTCTGACTAACTGCACAATAAAGTATGATAAACTGCAAGGCAGATTAATTGCAGAACAAACACAATTGACCTTAGCAGTGCCCAAACACTTTAGATTGCACATTTACCAATTTTTTTACTGGCTAATCGACACTAGGGGTAGAACGGCTAGAGTAATAATAGGTAAGAAATAGGAGAATAGGTCGACTTGTCGACTTAAAAAAATATTAATAAATCACGCGCTTGTCTGGTGCCGTTTGTGAATGTATGGTTTCAGAATACTTTGTTGGTTATGCACTATTTTAAAACTGCTCGGACTTTTCTAAAACCATTTATTGAATGTTCTAAACTGTAAGAAAAAAATAAAATAAATAAATATATATATATATATATATATATATAGTTTTCTGTAATTTTTTGGAGATGA
Organism: Acipenser ruthenus; assembly: GCF_902713425.1. Lineage (NCBI taxonomy): Eukaryota > Metazoa > Chordata > Actinopteri > Acipenseriformes > Acipenseridae > Acipenser > Acipenser ruthenus. The sequence continues at coordinate 24,366,238 of NC_081199.1, read as the reverse complement.
CTATTTGTTACGTGTCTTTGTTGTTTTTTCAATGATTTCTATGTTAATGGCTTGCAACCACAACTGCCATTGTGTCCATCTGAAACCGCACACGTCACAATTATTTCACAATTACATGACGTAGAATTAATCGACTACCAGTTTCTGAGGTCGACTGTTTGGTGCTACCCTTAACTTGTTACAGCGACGGATTTCTACTAGCTAGTACCTGAGCTTTTCTAAAAGGTCCATCATTTCTAGCTGCTTGCTTTGTAATCTACCACTGAATCCTTTCTGTGGTAAACATTTTACTCAGCCACTTTAGAGCTCACCCACTTGACATTGGAATCTGGCTTCACATGTATTTTACAGATTGTTAGGATCCAGTTTAGAGTTAGCATTATGTGAATTTCTAAAAGGGATACTTTATAACATCTACATTCTATTTTAATAATATTAAGTTTCCTAGTCATTTAATATGCTAACCTATATGTTCTGTATTATTCCCTACTGTTGCCTATGCTTTCATCATTATATGTAATTCTAACAATTTCTTCTGCCAAGATTTCTCAAAGCCAGTTGAAAAGAAGGGACGTGGTAAAGCATATTAGTGCTGCACCCACTTATATCCTTTAAATTTTAGAACTTCTGCTGTATGTATTCAAAAGAAAACATCTGGGCTCCTGAGTGGAACATCCAGTAAAAGCGCTCCGTGTGGAGTGCAGAATGCGCCCTATAGCCTAGAGATGGCAGGTTCGAATCCAGGCTATGTCATTGCCGACCGTGACCGGGGGTTCCTAGGGGGTGGCGCACCATTGGCTGAGCGCTGTCCCGGTAGGGAGGGCTTAGGTCGGCAGGGCATTCTATGGTTCACCGCGCACCAGCGACCCCTGTGGCTGACAGGTCTGCAGTGGATCCATTCAGATCTGTGTTGTCCTCCGGCACTATAGCTTCGCTGTGGATCTGCAGTGCGAAAAATGACGACTTGGCAGAAGCACGTTTTGCATGTTTCAGCCTCCGTTTCCCGAGTCGTCAGGGTGCAAATTTGGGAGAAAACCAGACTATAAAACCATTGGCGGCCACTACATTTATAAGAAAAAAGAAACACACACACACACACACACACACACACACACACCCCAACAACATTTGAAACGCCTGGTTGCTTTCCATTTTAAAATCCTCACCCTCACTTGACTCTTCCCCATATTCTGAAGGTGGTTTAGGTACCACCAGCATGCTGTTGGTATAGCTCCCAGCCAAACTGTCTCCTTTACACAGGATCTCCCCCGGCGTCCCGCTGGTAAAGGAACCCCTCTTGTTCACAGGTGTTGAGGGGTCGGCTGTGCAGAAACTTGCTAGCTGGGAGTCGCCGATATTAAACGAAGCTTCGTGGCCCTCATCTCTCCAGCTGTCTCGCCCCACCTCCGTCACCGTCTCCTCCTCTCCGATGTAGAAACTCAGGTTTCTAGCCATGAGAAGCGAGTCTGTTTCAGTTACGTTACTGTGTTCATTCATCTTCAACGTATCGTCATCAGTCCCATTATCCTCCGAAACTGGGATGTTTTCTCGAGGGCTGCTGCTCATGGGAGACTTTGCCCAAACTCCAGCACCCTAAAGACAAGGAGAGAAGCTTCATCAGTTTAATTCTTAACATGCAGTGCCACTTAAAAGAAATGGAGTAGGCAGGCTGTGAGTATATTATACTGTCAGGGAAATACTGGAGGTTGGTGAAATAATTTAGAAATAGCAATTTTACAAAATGTAATATATACAGGTCATCTTAGACTTGTGTAATGTCCAGTTGAAGATTGCATTGTAAACTGCGCTACAGATGGAATTGGTGGCAGCTCTAGTTTATAATAGAATGAGATTAGTTTTACAGGCTGGTTCCTTGGGGCAGATAATAACATAGGAAGAATTTTGTGGAAAGGACCATTTATTTTCTTATCTTTAAGTAATTCTATGAATTGTAATACCAAGTCATTTTTGTTTATTTTTTTCTTTGACAGCTTATTTTTGATCACTAGTCCCACCGCCCCACTGCTGACCTGCTCCTCTGTGGGAGGGTTGCTGTCAACAAAGGTGATCTGCAGCATGCTGGAAGTCCTTTCGGAGAGGGTTGGCACCAGGCTACTGGTGCAACGTTTTGATTGGCTGGCGAGCTGGACCACATGGTCACTTGTGCATGCTGGGCAGACAAGAGCTGTGCCTGGAATGGAAAACAGTAAAACATAAATCCAGTGCCACAGCTGCAAAAACATTAAATTACAGTAATTTTTTAAATATACTGCACATCCTTGTAGAATGTGCACATCTTATATAATGCACAGTCTTGTATACTAGCCTATCAAAAATATCAGTATATAGAATACTATTACCCAAGTATAGTAGTGTGCAACTTGTATACAAGATGCAACTTGTATATGGCATTTAGAACTGTCCTCAATATTAGTGTACTATATTCTAAAATGAAAGGTACCTTGACCAATATTTAGCCAATCAAGTACCAGTCTGTCAAACAGCTTTTTATAACAAATGTCAAGCAGAGTCATCAAATTTAAATAATGTCTATACCAAGTTTCATCACAATTGGATGAGCTGTTATCAAGATACAGGTGATACCAGTGACACAAACTTGTTGACAACAATTGGGGTTTTATTTTGTTCCTGCTTTTAAATTCGCCACTTTCTTGTCTGGGCTCTAAACTTGAAGACAATTGTTTAAGTGAAAACAATGGCAACTTACTTGGGAAGAGGAAATAAATCCTAAACCTTGTGTATTGGGGCCGTAACTTCAAAGCAAAAAGTTAACAGTTCCACATCTATTTGACAGGATGCCAGACAAGAAACAGCTGTAAACAACAGCCAAGCATGAGCCTTTTAAAAGGGTGTGAACAATGCTTTTAATTGAGAAAACTCAGCTTGCCTTGAACAGACACACACTGTGGCCTCTTCAAAGCAGACACACTTTTTTAGACAGCCCTCTACATGAAATCACCCCTTCTGTCCCACACAATAAAAATTCTATATAAAGTGACGTAAACAAAGCTCAGCAGGGGAAATCTTATTGGAGCTTTTTAAGATTAATCACAAATAGAATATCTAAAGTTTGCCTTTACTTGTTATAGCCGACCTGAAGGTATCTGGCATGTTGTGCTCTCTTGTTCTTTTTTTTTTTTTTTTTTTTTTTTTTAAACACACACAAAACACTGTTAGACACACAAAAGGTTTTACACAGTACCTTTTTTCTCTTTTTTGATATACACTTGAGCACACTATCAAGCGGGCTTCTTCACACACAGCAGCCTTGAACAAACTGGCTTCACCCTTTTTAAACCCTGCACCTGGCACTAATTTACAATAATTACCAGGTGCGGGTGATAATTAAACAACAAAAATATGAACAATTTAGTTTGGCAGGGAGATTTTAACTCTCTCCGTGCCACAAACACACATTTTCCCTGCGCAGGGCTAGTTGCCCTGCCATAATATAAAAAGTGCATAGTTAACCAAGGGAATCAGAGAAGACGGATAGGATATGACAAAAAAAACAAACACTCATGTCCCTATCATTTTAAGGTTAATTCATTTTTACTTTAGACTGATGCTTAGGTGTGGTCTTAACAATAGCTTCACAGGAAGTTATTTGGCTTTTTACCAGAGTGAAAGTCTGGAAAAGTACCAAAATTGTGACTTTATAATCTAATTAGACCCTATAAAAAGTAAGACAATTGATTTAATGGCTTGGTTAGAATACCTGTGTAAACACTATGATTTTGCAGTAGATTTACATACAGTAGTATGAACCCATTACCCTCTAGAAAGAATTCCCACACTGGAAGGCCATGTGAATTCAGCAGACACTCCCTTTTAAAACCAGGGGAGGATTTTAAGATTAATAAATAAGTTGTTGAATTCATAGACCTGGATGAAGATTGTGTGCTGTATGTCAAAGCTCACAGCACAATGCTGGCAACAAGCCTGCTGGGCCCATTGAGGCTCAACCTCGACCACTGGCCTCAGAGCAGTATCGGATCGTTCATTAACCATTACATGACTTTACCAGGAGTGTCTTATGCTGATAAAACAATCCTTGCATGTATTCCTCTCTGCATATACTGTGATTGAAAGCTATTTTTACTCAGCTTTCATTTGGGGGCTTTCTTTTCTGTTTCTTATTAATTCAGTGCTCATGAAAGGTGAAGTCTGCCTAGAGCTAGTAGACTTCACGAGAGCTCAATATTCCACACCTCAGTTCTGACCTGAACACCCCCTGCCTGACTTTCAGCTAATTGTGACAAATTGTAGTGTACGTTAACCTGATGCCACTCTGAAAGCTGGACCAACCTGCTTGTAACCAGATTGCTGTAGCTGTCTTAAAAAGAAAACCTGAGAAGTACCAGTGTGAAAAAAGAATGGGATATATTCACTTTTTTTTTTTTTACCTCTAATGGCATGAATTAGAGCCCGCCTCGCATGTGGACATTAGTCAACATCACCAAGCCAATACACAGTTCAGCACCATTGAGAGTTGCCTCGGATTGAGTTTCAGAGACATAAGTGGAAGACCTACCTCATGGTGTTTGCTTCAACAGAACATTAAAAAGAATAATAATAATAATGTTTTAATGGCCTGGTGTGTGGTTTGCATGGCTGCTGGCTATCCACCATCATGAGTTCAGGGACCCCTGCATTACTAAGCAGTAGGCCTTTTTTTATATGTGCTTTTACTAAAACCTGATGCCACTACACACATTTTTCTATACATCATGTACTGCCCATTCCAGGTTGTTTTAACTTTTCCATATGTTATCTGGCACGTGACAGCTCACCAGTGGAGAAGGGGTATTGGAGTGGAAGATCCCCATACAGTTTAGCTTGCTTACCAGCTGTCTCTGCCCATTCCTCCAGCTCCTCCCCTCGGGCCTTGTTGAGAGAGTGAAGCCTCCTCTGCTCCTCAGGCTTTCCTGGCGAAAACTCCAGCTTACACTTCAGGCACTGCAGGCGCACAGACTCAGGCTCCAGCTCCAAGAGCTTTTGCACATTCTCCTCCGCAATCTTAGAGAAGGCCTCTGTTAAGGACTAATAAATAAATAAATAAATAAATAAATACACACACACACACAACTGAAAAACTGTAGAACCAGCTATAAAAACACGATATTGAAGTTTACTTTATGATGTTTTCTTTCAACTTAAAAAAAAAATAATACTAATATATATATTATTTATTATCTACTTCTATCTACTAAATATCTACTTGCTGAAGCGTTTTTTTTAAGCTATGCACTAGCAAAAGTCACAGGGCAGCGACGTCAGCTCCCTAGCAACAAGCCTCCTATGCTGGGAATGGATTCTTTCAATGGAGCGGGTTTGTGCATTTGAGAAAGGAGAGGAAGATTCATGAAAGTAATTGGAGACTTAAGTTGATGAGAAGCAATTACCCTCCGCTGTAGAAATTAAAACGGAGTGCTGCTTTTTATATGAGAAATGAGAAAACGCGGGTTGTGTAGAGGATTTATATTGAACCCTGACACCCCCGATAAAACGAAGGAGTGGTTGTAAAGTGTTTGTTAGCCTATTTGTTTTTCTGTGGGTCTCTCGCTATATCGCGGCCCTCGATATATAGCGGATTTGTATCAAATGGGTGGTGTGTATATATGTATGTATTTATATATATATATATATATATATATATATATATATATATATATATATATATATTACATATACACACACACACATAAAAATATTCTTCAAAACAAAAACAGTTGCAAACCATAAAAGAAACTAACATACTAGCTGCAGCCATATATAAACATGTTTGACTATATGAATGCGCTTCCCAATCATCTGACATAGATCAGAAAGCATAAAAATCAGACACATGGCTAAACTAAATTGCATGAATGCAGTTCAATATTGCAGCAACAGAGCTCCTCTTGAATTGGTACGTTTAAATCAATGTAAAGTAAGGTTACATCATTTTGAGATATTGTTGTTTACCATTCATAGCTTGTTAAACAAATCTTGACCCCAAGATTTGAGAAAAATTTTGAAACGGGGCTCCCGAGTGGCGCATCCAGTAAAGGCGCTCCACGTGGAGTGCAGGACGCGCTCTATAGTCTGGACGTCGCAAGTTCGAGTCCAGGCTATTCCTTTGCCGACGGAATGGGAGCTTCCAGGGGGCGGCGCCGCCAGGGGGGAGGGAGGGTTAGGTCAGCCAGGGTATCCTCGGCTCACCGCGCACCAGTGACCCCTGTAGTCTGGCCGGGCGCCTGCGGGCTTGCCTGTAAGCTGCCCGAGAGCTGTGTTGTCCTCCGACGCTGTAGCTCTTGGGTGGCTGCATGGTGAGCCCGCAGTGTGAAAAAAGCGGTCGGCTGACGGCACACGCTTCGGAGGACAGTGTGTGTTCGTCTTCGCCCTCCTAAGTCAGTGCAGGGGTGGTAGCGGTGAGCTGAGCATAAAAATAATTGGCCATTTCCAAACTGGGGAGAAAATATAAAAAAAATAATTGGCAACGACTAAATTTATATAAAAAAATAAATAAATAAATAAAAATTGAATCAGTCCATTAAAACATACTAACATGGAGTAACAGTTACTTTATGGAGTTTTCTATAATTCTGAGTGGTTCTTGTTTTTGTTGCTCCAATACTTAATCATTACAATTCTCTCTTAATCTGTCTTTACCTGTTTTTCAGCCCAGAGACACCACATTTAAATAGACAGGAAATGGCCACATTGTCACATGAATTCCAGCACCTTCTCCAGACAGGTTCAAAACAAGTTCAAAGCCAAGCAGAGTTAAAGAAAAATGACAACTCAACTTTCAAGCTTAGCAAAAACAGAAAGATATGAATTGTTATAAGGCCGTGGTTTAGCAAATATCCTGTGTTTGAAGTAGAGCCTGACATCAACAGAGCTTGATGTTTCTCAATAACCGCATGATGACAAAAGAAAACAAAAAACAAAAGCACCCATTGTACTACTCACGCTGCCTGTCATTACTCACCTGCAAGGCCTGCTGTGGGTTCTCATCCAGCATGACATAGCGTCGCCTCTGCCGGTCCCTGCTGATGTAACTGAAGTGCAGTTCCAGTGATGGAAGATTTTCCTCCCTGCCCTGGGGTAGAAGACAGCAACAATCAGCCACCCACTCAAAGGAGTCTAAAGCCAAACTGGTCTAAGGCCATCCCTACTCTAAAACCTGCCCTGGTGCAACCAGGCCCCTTTTATAATCCTATATTAACTCCATTGTTACATTTATCACCCTGACATTATACATGTAACAATAAGCAGAACGTTCTTACAACTGAAAAAGATGCCCCTAAATGGAACATTTAAATAGGAACGGCTGTCTCGCCTGAATACAGGAGCCGTTACTGTCGAACTACCAACTGTGACTTTTCAAAGAAATGTACATGCTGAACACATTTCAGCAATTCAAGCAGGGACAGTAGCAGATGTCATTATCACAGGCGTATGTGAAAAACATGTCTGGAAGGTACATTTCGAATTTGTTTAGTCATTAGCTGGCCCATTCCATGAATATTTGTTACGTTTTTAGTCTCAATTTCAGTGAAAATTAGTATTATCTACATGTAACTGGGCACTTTTGCATGCAGTCTCAGAGTGGCTAAGGGTTTCAGGCCATGGAGATACGCTTCCTCCCCTCCCCCCGGTTGGTCTCAAAATTCCATGCTGCACTGCTTTGTGGAGAAGCTTTAAACCGCTACTTCCTGTGCCATCGCTTCTCTATAGACAGTTATCACTTCTTTTATGCAGTCTGGAAAGCACCTGCCAACTGAAATCCAACTATGAGCTCTCAATAAGAGTCTGTCATATCTGCTGTCTAACCCTTCCTGATGTTGATAAAAAAAAAGCTACATTTACAATAATCAGTCATGCTTGGGACAGGTAACATATTATCAAAACCCTGTGGGGTTATGGCAATTTCATTCACAGGCATTAAATTCACTGCACATGCTAACACTGCAAATAGAACATAGAGCTCCCTTACTTTGCTGCCACTGTCCCAGTATCCAAACTCCTCACAAATTCAGAACCGGACTGACCTTTTCTCTCCAGGCGGCCTGGGAGGTGTTGACCTCTCTCAGACTGTCGAGCTCCAGTCGGGCCAGGACCCTGGCACTCTGCAGGTCTACCTCCACTGCGTGCCGAGGCTTCACCCGGAGGAAGAGCCGCGAGCCGCCCGACTCCGGGAACTCCCCGTCGGGCACGACGCCTACCACCAGGGGGTGACAGAGATCCACTGCAAGCGAGAGGAGAAATCGATAACAATGCTGGTCATTATTTGATTAAGACATTAAATTGATATTGCCTTTTTTCTAGTGGTGCAACAATTAATCAATGCATCGATTATTGATCATCTGTCCTTAAATTTCCAGAGCTTTGATTACATATTGGTGAATCGATGCATCAAAATTAGAACCCAGTTTGAAGTCTCCTGTTGCCGGTTTGCATTAAAACCTTGAGTGTGCTTCTTTTAGTGCTATTATGGTATATAAACAATGTCAGCATGTTGCTAGGATACGCACTTTAGGCTTCTACATTCGCGTTGGCTATACCCAGTGTAAAATTAGTTGAATTGCTTCACTGGTGAGTATATGCATTTTTTTTTTGTACTAAAAAGTGTTATACATAATAATTTCAAAAGAATGCCAATATTAAATCTAACGATTACCTTCTTTTGTTTCAAAGTATGTTGTGTTTGGATAATATGGCAATATTATATAAAAAGAGGCTGAATTTAGTACGGTAGTTAAATTAGTTAGGATTTAGGAGATTAATTAAAATGTTTTGCATTGGACATAAAATGTAGCTGAGTAATTAACAACCATTGTTCAGATAGATATGACTTCTGTTAAAATATAGTATTTTATTATTATTACAATGTTAAAGGGACATCTGATGCAGACGCAAGTTCTTTGTATTTTTTGTTATTATTATCGGAAGTGTTCTAATTTGAATGTAAGTTGTGCCTTTTTGTTTGACTATTATGCACAACAGTGTTTATAGTTATTGGATCTGTTAAAAAAAAAAAAGTTTGTTATTTATTTTGAAAAATAAAACGACTGCATCGATTATCATTGATAAATGCCTATACGATAATCGAATAAGAAATTAGGTTGCTGATTGCATCACTACTCTTTTCCCATTAAAACTCAAAGCAATACAAACGTTTGTATATTTAAAAGTATTGTCTGTGACAAGGAGTATAATATATATATATATATAAAAAAAAGTCATAAGTCCCTATTTAATATTTTTTTGTTTTTGTTATCTTGCCACCACAGGTTTATTCCCTGTGCAAAACAGGGATAATATCTAAACCTGTGTTTTGTTTCCTTGTTGCAGTTTCTTTTAAACTACTATCATTTTCAATCACAGGATCTGCTTTTAAAAAAAGACTCCTAAAAAGATGAATTTATGAAGTGAGTTGGTTTTAGTAATGACTACCTCATTTCTCTCCCCTTTACAAGTGTGATTTTGTATAGATTTTCAAGTTGCAGAGGACAGAAATTATGGTCTCATACCCCTAGTGGTCATTTCTGAAAATTCAGGAACTAGAATTCTCCTTGCCTTCTAAATCGTCCTCTTCATCTTCCTCCTCCTCTCTTCTTTTTTCAGTCATCGCCTCTCTCTCAAATTCCTGGAGGACACACTCTTCAAGGGTAGGCTCTGACCCCTCAAGGACAGACTCCACCCCCTCCTGGCTATGCTCCTCCCACTCCAGGGTAGACTCACTTTCCTCTACCTCAGGCTCTGCCTCTCCAGGTTCTGATGTCACCTGGGTTCCGTTCAGCCTCTGGTCTGGAGAGATGCGCATTCTCTTCCTGGGGCTGCCTGCTGTTTTTTGCTTGCTGTTTGGACTGTGGTCAGATACTGTAAGAGAGCTGCTGCTTGGGCCTGCCTTGGGCTGTGCCTCACTCACCTCCTGCAGGTGGTGTGTATAGCGCAGCCAGTCCTCCCCCAGTTGGTCACGGAAGCTGTCCATTTGTTCGATCTCCTTTTGGTGTCGTAAGACTATGTCTGCCACAAAAACAAATCTTCAGCATTTGGAAACTGGTTTCTTTATAAAAAGCTGGTATTAGGATTTTAGATGCTTTTTTGGCAGTGGGTTCTATTTTAATAAATATTAATCCCTCAAGGATGATTTATTTGACCACTTTAGTTGCATTACTACATACACTAAATACATGTACATTTCAAGTGAAGAAGGGTTAAGCTCAGTCACAGTTTACCATTAAATACAACTGAGTTTTACATATATCTGGATAATCGCTTATCCAGTTGTGATAAAACTGAAGTTAGCTTTTTAAAACAAATTCCATTATTGGTAGGAAACAACCATGTTGGCTCCAGACAATAAGCTACACATGTTATTTAGTAAAAAAAAACCACCACAGCGAAGTCAAGGAAACCCTAGAAATGAATTGAACTGCCATTAAACCCAATTTTTAATAATTAAAGTAGATGTTAAATCCCTGGTTAACAAAAGTCTTGTATAAACCCAACTGTGCGCCAGTAAAAACCCAACTGTATAAATGGGTAATTGTATGTAAAAATAATGTGATATCTTGTAACAATTGTAAGTCGCCCTGGATAAGGGCGTCTGCTAAGAAATAAATAATAATAATAATAATAATAATAATAATAATATAGGATGCATACCATTTACCTTGTATTATGGATAATAATATTCAGCATTATAGCAAAGGAAAGAACTGTTGTCCCTTCTAACATTTCACTATAATTTATAAAAGAGGGCTTTACCGAGTGAGGTATACTGGCTCTTGTGATCATGGTCTGTGTCACTGGGTTCGGAAATACTGGCTCTTCTCACCTTGATCTTGCTCTATAAGAAGGATATGAATTCAAAAATAATTCACATTTGGCCTCTAGATCACTGGTATTATCAGGCACACAGTATACAGATATTGACTGGTTTTTAGTGGAGTTATGTTTCCTGTTTTACAATCTGCAGTGTTGAAATAATTAATAATACAGCTATTTGCTTTAAATCTACCTTAATTGCCACTTCCACCTTTTTTTCATGAATTCTGTCTTATCTGTGAGCAATTTTTTTCTTTTTTTTAATTTGTATACAGTCTACACACCTTTTCATTTTAAATGAAGCAGCACATTACTGCATCAGGTAATATATTGGATATTTAATTTGCTGTTCTTTTCTCAACTGGAATTATTCATATTTAAAAAAGGTAAAGCAGTGTTTAAAGTAGAAACTTTTCTAAAATAAGAAATATGTTGGCAGTGCGTGACCACCTTCACAAAGCAAGCAGTATATGAAATAAATCATACTTCCATCCAACAACTACCGGTATTGGGCAAGATAAAGAAGTACATATGTTTCTCCAATAGTAACTTCCACATTCATTCACATGGTTGTGTGTTATGGATACCTTGGATTTCTTGCGGGAGAGCCTTGCTGCCCCACTTTCACTCTGGGACATACTGTCACTCATGTCGCCTCCTCCACTAGACACTTCTTGGATTCCCTTCTCGGACAATATCACTTCCTGGGAGGAGCTTCGCAGAGCCCGGCCAATCAGCTGACCTGGTTTCGGCAGCACCTGGAATAGAAGAGCAATAACAACTAAAGTGAGTTCAGGTTCTACCAACGGCTCCTCCATTGCTCTTTTTAGCAACAAAATTATTTGTCAGCTTTTAACCTGGTCTCCTTGTGTTGTGTGTCACGGTAAATCAATCAATCAATCAATCAACCAATCTTTATTTTATATAGCACCTTTCATAGTGGACCACCATCAAAAAGTGCTTTACAAGATGCAGTAACAAGAAAATCCATAATACTTAAAATAGTGAAATGCATAATCCAAAAAAAAAAAAAAAAAAAGCATAATACGTTAAATACAGTGGAAAGTGCCTAATACATGATAGTAGCATAATACATGAAATAGTACATTAAATACAGTGGAAAGTGCATAATACATGAAATAGTAGCAGCAACACAGCAGCTAATAGCAGATATCAGGATTAAAAAGCATGGAAAGCAAAAGAGAACAGGTTCTCTTTTCTCAGGTTCTCGCTTTAAATCAACTTGAGGGTTGATTTAAAGCGAGCGACAGTGGGAGCATCACACACCAAAGCTGGGAAAGAGTTCCAAAGAGTCGGAGCCATGAAGCTAAACGAGCGTTCTCCAAGTGTGGTGCACTTTTGCTTGGGGATAACAAGCAGGCCAGAGTCGGAGGACCTCAGCTTGTGGGCAGGGACCTGTGTGATGAAGGGCATTGTAGGTGAGTAGGAGAGTTTTGAAAATAATCCTGAACTTTACAGGTAGCAAGTGCAGCTAGGCATGACGGGGGGTGATGTGATCACATTTTTTACATCTGGTAAGGATCCTGGCAGCGACATTCTGAACTAGCTGCAGTTCGGGAGACCACCATATAGAGAGTTGGAGTAGTCGAGTCGAGAGGAGACAAATGCATGACAAAGTATCTCTGCATCTGGGAGGGACTTTGAATGCAAGCTGAGAGCCGGACCATGGCACAGGGGCTCCCAGTGTCAAGTTTTAAGTAGAGTTGGGTGTCGTCAGCATAGGAGTGAAACATGAGGCTGTGCTGGCGGATGAGGTGACCCAAGGGAAACATGTAGATATTGAAGAGAAGGGGCCCAAGAAAAGATCCTTGGGGGACACCACAGGTGACTGGGTTTGCAACACCACTGCGTCCAGCATAGAAAACAGATTGCATTCGTCCGGATAGGTAAGAGGACATCCAGGGAAGAGAGGTTCCAGAGATTAAAGCATACTTCTGAAGGCGGTCAAGAATGCCATGATCTACGGTGTCAAAAGTGGCTGTTAGGTCAAGGAGGACAAGCACAGAGGGAGCACCAGCATCAGCATTGAGCAGGAGATCATTCACAATCCAGAGTAATGCAGTTTCAGTACTGTGATGCAGCCGGAAACCAGACTGAAGAGATTCAAGCAGATTGTTACCTGTGAGATGTTTCATCAGCTGACTGGCTACAGTCCTTTCAAGAGTTTTTGAGAGAAAAGGGAGATTGGAGATGGGACGGAAATAAGTCAGCTGGGGTCGAGGGAGGGTTTTTGGAGTACCAGCATAACTCGGGCAAGAGTCCAGGAACAGGTTGAGACTGTGCATAATGGAAGGAGCAAGATCAGAGGTACAGAGTCGGACAAGGTTAGTCGGCCAGTGGTCCAGGGGGCACGTGGCAGTAGTTGATTTTAACAGTAAGTCGGAAACATCAGCAATGGAGAGAGGAGAGGGCAGGAGGGGCAACCAGAGGAGCGTCAAGGTGGTCAAGTAGTAAACTGGGTTTGTGGTGGGAGAGCGTAGAATAGATGTCGTCAATTTTGTTCCGAAATAAAAAGGAGAAATCATGACAGGTAAGAGAGGAGGATGAACAGATGGATCTGTCGGTGGCTGGATGTAGGATTTGGTCAATGGTCTTAAAGAGAACATTTGCTTTACTGTGTCCCATAGTTATGACTTCAGAGAAGTACTTCACCCTGGCCGTGGTGAGCGCACGCCTGTAGCTCGCGAGATGGTCCGTCCAGATCTCTCTGTGAACCGTTAGTCCAGACGACCTCCACTTGAGCTAAAGCTTGCAGCAGGCAGACTTAAGCACTCGAAGTTTGAGGGTGTACCATGGGCAGTTTCGATCTTCATTGACAGTTCTGGCTGTAAGCGGGGCAACAGTGTTGATGATATGAGTAAGGGTGGCATTGTAGAGGGTCACCGCATCATCAACTAAGGACGGGAGAGTACCAGTTAGAGGGGATGCAGTGACACATTCCGAGAGTCTCAGAGGATTCAGCAGATTCTTGGGATGGAAGGAGATAACAGTATCAGTAGCGGAGGAAAGCAATGCAATTTAGCAAAAGAAAAAATAAACAAACAGTTTCCAGAATTAAAACAGTATCCAAAAATCAGCATTCAAAATTGCAGAATATAGTGCTCGATAAGGCCCTTATGTCACAGTTCACTTGCAAATGAAAATGCTCAAAATCAACTAAAGATCACAGATTTAAAAAAAAAAAAAAAAATGCATCATAGTATCTAATGCTTAATAAAGATGGCTTGCGCATACAAGAAAAAAACCCGGGCTGTGACAATGGAATGGCACGTATTTTCCTTGACTTTACAAATACAAAAGTTGCAAGAACGTCCTTAGCAAGTCTCATTCCAATTGGGCAAGCGGTTCTCTCAATGAAAACAATTAACTGTGACTGAAAGACAGGTGTTGAGACAGACAACCTCCATACAGATTATGATATGCTCAGCAACTTGTCCTTGGCACGGTTCATCACAAACAGAGAAGAGATTCTCTAGATATATGCACGACACATCTACCTGCAGACAAATGACTGTCTGTACTATACTCCTTTCCAGGGATAAGTGTAAAGCAGATGCATATTTTGATTGTAGAGTACAATATTAGTAACATGAAATAATGTATGAAATATTTGGTTTAAATACACACATATCTAATATATGTAGTGTTGTTATAAAAACAACAAATCAATTAAAAAAAAATATTCAGCGAAAAAAGGCACTTTACAAAGCGTTTAAAAAGGGCCAAAAACAAAGTACACAGAAAGAGTACTTGGAACTGCAAACACAAGTCAAAAAGGAAGTTAGAAAGGCCAAGAGAGAGATAGAAATCAATATTGCTTAGGGGGCTAAAACGAATTCCAAAATGTTTTTCCAATATTATAACAGCAAGAGAACATTCAAAGAGGAGGTTAAATGTCTAAGAGACACACATGGCAAAATCATAGACGAAGAAAAAAAAATAGCAAATATATTAAATGCTTACTTTTCACAGGTTTTTACAAAGGAGGACATGGACAATATGCTCCACATGTCGACCTGTTCCTATCCAGTTTAAAATAACTTTAGCATAACAGAGGCAAAAGAGTTAACGAGACTAAGAGCTCTTAAACAAATCCCCTGGGCCGGATGAGATCCTCCCAATAGTACTCAAAGAAATGAGAGAAGTTATTTATAAACCGCTAACCAAGATCATGCAACAGTCTCTTGACACACGGGTTGTACCGACAGACTGAAAAATTGCAAACATAATACCGATCCACAAAAAGGGAGACAAAACCAAACCAGGTAACTACAGACCAATAAGCCTGACTTCTATTATATGTAAACTTATGGAAACTATAATAAGATCCAAAATGGAAAATTACCTATATGGGAACAATATCCTGGGAGACAGTCAGCATGGTTTTAGGAAAGGGAGATCATGTCTATCTAACCTGCTTGATTTTTTTGAGGATGCAACATCGACAATGGATAATTGCAAAGCACACAACATGTTTTATTTAGATTTCCAGAAAGCTTTTGACAAAGTCCTGCATAAAAGATTAATTCTCAAATTGAACGCAATAGGGATTCAAGGAAATGTATGCACATGGATTAGGGAGTGGTTAACATGTAGAAAACAGAAAGTACTGATTAGAGGAGAAACCTCAAAATGAAGCGAGGTAACCAGTGGTGTTCCACAGGGATCAGAATTAGGTCCTCTGCTATTCCTAATCTACATTAGTGATTTAGATTCTGGTATAGTAAGCAAACTTGTTAAATTTGCAGACGACACAAAAATAGGAGGAGTGGCAAACACTGTTGCAGCAGCAAAGGTCATTCAAAATGATCTAGACAGCATTCAGAACTGGGCAGACACATGGCAAATGACATTTAATAGAGAAAAGTGTAAAGTACTGCACGCAGACAATAAAAATGTGCATTATAAGTATCATATGGGAGATACTGAAATTGAAGAAGGAATCTATGAAAAAGACCTAGGAGTTTATGTTGACTCAGAAATGTCTTCATATAGACAAATGTGGGGAAGCTATAAAAAAGGCCAACAAGATGCTCGGATATATTGTGAGAAGTGTTGAATTTAAATCAAGGGAAGGAATGTTAAAACTTTATAATGCATTAGTAAGACCTCACCTAGAATATTGTGTTCAGTTCTGGTCACCTTGTTACAAAAAGGATATTGCTGCTCTAGAAAGAGTGCAAAGAAGAGCAACCAGAAATATCCTGGGTTTAAAAGGATTGAATCTATTCAGTCTTGAACAAAGAAGACTACGCTGTGATCTGATTCAAACATTCAAAATCCTAAAAGGTATAGACAATATCAACCCAGGGGACTTTTTTGACCTGAAAAAAGAAACAAGGGCCAGGGGTCACACATGGAGATTAGATAAAGGGGCATTCAGAACAGAAAATAGGAGGCACTTTTTTATACAGAGAATTGTGAGGGTCTGGAACCAATTCCCCAGTAATGTAGTTGAAGCTGACACACTGGGACCATTCAAGAAGCTGCTTGATGAGATTCTGTGATCAATAAACTACTAACAACCAAACGAGCAAAATGGGCTGAATGGCCTCCTGTCATTTGTAAACTTTATGTTCTTTAAAAAAAAACACAAAAAAAAACACACTTTACTCACCGCTAATTCAGAGAACGATAGAGTACTCCCGTCCAGCTTGAGCTGCAAATTAAATAGATCTTCAGTAAGGGTGATTTTAAACTCTTGCAAATCAGGAAGAAACCTTTTAAAAAAGCGTATTTTAGATTTTTATGGGGAACTGTTTTCTGCTTTTAATGGCTGCTAAAAATCACAGGACAATGACTACAACAGTTTAGTGCACGTCCAAAGATATGAAAGGATTTAATTTAATAAAGTCAGCACTCACATATCCGACACTATAAAATGTTGACTTCAGTGACGATTAACAGTGTGATGCATATCTGATTATTTCATTCAAAGATGCAATATCAAATACACATAGCTAAAAGGACGGTTTTAAAATAAGAAGCCTTCCGTTTAGATGTACTGTAGTTGGTTTTGTTTGTAAATGACTATATTTTCAACAGAATTATTTTAATTAAACAATATGATTCTGAAAATATCACTTGCCAAGAGAGACGACTGTGGACATATGCTGTAATACAGTACATTTAAATCCCGTATGTAAAATTCCCCATTAACGACCCAACAGCAAAATGAAATCAAAATGTTACCCATGCACAGAACTGCGTAAAAAACATAAAATGCAATGCAATTTAGCAAAAGAAAAAAACAAACAGTTTCTAGAATTAAAACAGTATCCAAAAATCAGTATTCAAAATTGCAGAATATAGTGCTTGATAAGGCCCTTATGTCACAGTTAACTTGCAAATGAAAACGCACAAAACCAACTAAAGATGAAATCACAGTATCTAATGCACAATAAAGATGGGATGAGCATACGAGAAAAAAAAAAACCCAGGCTGTGACGGATATTCAGATAAATTGTAACAATGAAGAGATGGGCTTTGTATCACAAAACGGGTGATGGAGTCGGAAATCGCATGTGAAGGGTAAGTGCATTAATTTGTTACATACGTACATATAGTATATATAAAATGGGGATTGATTTGTTTCTTAATACAAGGACGGTAAAACGCGACTGATGTGTATCCGATTGTCGTATATCCGAGTGCTGACTGTATATATATACACCTTAAAAAGAAGGTCTTCACATTCACATTTGGTAAAACTATGTGGTTAAAATGTTATAGGCAGAATATATTTACATATATATGTATTTATTGTTACCTTTTTTAGGCAAATCTGAGGCAATTTATTGACCTTTGTCTTTTTGATGCAAGTGTTTAGATCATATAGCCAAGCACTATCTGAATCTATGTGAAGGGACAGTGTACCACCAAAATAGATAACCCTGTCCCAGTTTGTGTGCTCCATGCTCACTGAGCAGAGTACAGTAAAAAGTGGATACTCACTTTGAGGAAGGCTGCTTTTGGAGAAATGTGTCTGACAGTGGTGGCTCGGTGAGTGCTTTGGAAGTACAGCGGATTGCCCTCCAGGTTAAGCTGATATAATAAACAAACACTTATTAGACTTCATTTTGGGAAATTACAAAACCAGCATCTTCATTTTTTTTAAATGCATTAAAAACATAAATAAAGCAACATCTACAGGTCAGCACAGTAGTTCACTGTAGCTTTAATTTCTAGATGTAACAGTCATTTGGAAGTCCTAGCTTACTTTTGTAGTGACGAATTTCCGTAACTGGGCCTCTAAAGACCACAGTGCTCAATTAGAACTGTCAAACAGCAGTTACAACATAACAGTCTACTGCAAGGCTTTCAATACCCATTACTTCATTATTTCAGACAGAACTTAAAGGAGCACTTCATTCAGGCTATACAGATTATTATTTGTTTATTTAGCAGACGCCTTTATCCAAGGCAACTTACAGAGACTAGGGTGTGTGAACTATGCATCAGCTGCAGAGTCACTTACAATTACGTCTTACCAGAAAGACAGAGCACAAGGAGCTTAAGTGACTTGCTCAGGGTCACACAATGAGTCAGTGGCTGAGGTGGGATTTGAACCGGGGATCTCCTGGTTACAAGCCCTTTTCTTTAACCACTGGACCACGCAGCCTCCAGATATTACAAAAAACAATTTTATAGATTTAAAGTTGCAGCCAAGCTCAAACAAAGCTCAAAGCCAGGTGGTCAGATTTAAAGAAGAATTGGAGCAACTCAACCCAGAGTCACTGAGAACAACTGCAAACGCCAGTCAGCGAAATGTACATTAAATTAATTGAGGGTGGTTTTAAGATCTTCTACCATTTACATCAATTGTATACCTGAGCACACTGTGTCTTTGCTGCTGGGTGCAGTGTTCTGGTCTGGGAGTGACTCACCTGATTGAGACAGTGTAGCTGCGAGAGGGGGGCAAGCTGGGTGTGCTCCAGAAGGAGGTTATACGTCAGGTCGAGGTGCTTTAGAGAGGAGAGGTGCTCCACGCCTGCAACATGAACAACACACAATCACAAGCCCTGACAAGCACAGGCACTTCCTTGTGATGTCTTGTGATGATTGCAGTCTTTTATTATGTGACTTTTGCAATCGAGAAAAACTGCCAACATTTTTGGCACTTCTATTAAAGGGTAAGTGCTTCATATAACATTTTTTTGTGATTTTTTTTTTTTTATGTTACTTTTTTGCGATTCTTGCCAGTGGCGGAGGAACAGAAAGATGGGCTCAGGTGCAGGAATTTTGTGGGCCCCCTTCAGTTTATACTTTTGTACTCCACTTTTGTGTTTCGGAGGCATATATTTACAACTTAAAATACACTATAGGAAATCACAATATAAATCAGATTGTATGTGGTGTCAAATCACAAAAGGGATTCGAGCTGTCTTCACTCACTCTCTCCCATGGTGTACAGTTGACCATGTTGCACCTGTGTGACATATTTTAATTTCGCATCGAGTCCCGACACCCTGTCAGAACTGCAGAAAGGAGAACACACCAGGCCCCATAGAATGAATGAATGAATAAACAGATTATTAAATGAATAATCACAGAGGTGGATGGCCCTGAAAATGAATACATTGATTATATAATGATTTCAACTTTGCTTGCTGGGGCCCCCTAAGTGCGTGGCCCCCTGTGCAACTGCACTGGCTATTCCTCCACCACTGATTCTTGCAATCATTCTGGGTGGTTCTTATTGCAATTACTAACAGTGCCGGATCTTAATAATTCCACATTCAAATGTATAACCCTAACTTTCGCATACCTAATTTCACTGTATCTTTAATTTAGTGCAATAATGTTAATAAGTTGGTCTATAAGTAGCGTTCCACGTTTCTGGTTTACTCCGAACAAAAAAAAAAAAAAAAATCTGTAACTGGAAGTCTTTTTTTACTGGTTTATACCCAATTTCTGTTATTATGCAATATTTTCCTGGTACTATTTTCTAGGAAATACACAATAGTTTGATTAAAATGCTGTTTTATTTTGACTCCGGCATTGTAATAAGCAGTCCTACACTGTATCCTAGGATACAGCTGATGTTTATACGTCAGAGGATCAAATAACGTTCAAATGTGTTACTCTGTCACTTGACAAACACATTATTACCCGATTATGTTGGCCAATCAAAGTCTGATTATTGTGGCAATTGCTGGGCGTAATAACTACAAGCTTGATCAAAAACTAAATTGAAATACTTGCACTAAAATCTAATATTTTTAGTGGATGAGGAATGGGGAGAAAATGTAAATCAGTTTATGAATATTCAAAAGAAAAAGAATGTTTCGAAGTATACAAAAAGCAAAAATAGCAGAAGTGGGTCAGATGAGGCAGAGGATGCATAGTGCCGCAAATACTGCTGCATTGAGGTACATGTTCGCACTGAAAATAAAATAACACTGAAAAATAAGTGACACATTAAACTAAAACAAGAAAGTGAATGGAGAGACAAGCAATCTATTTATGAGGCTTTTACACATGCTTTAATAAAAGGAAAGCGCAGAATGACTGTGTTAATGAGTTTGTCAGAGCGCTGTGCTTTGCTGGACAGCCACTGTTTACTGCAGAGAGGTATGTATTTGGTGACTGTCTGTCCATCAGCTAAAATACTGCCAATCTTAATTGTTAATATTTGACAGAAAATGATGATGCTTTAGTTGGTAAACTTATATGGAATGCATTGATGGAAATGTTCAGTGTGATTTTCTCTATTTTAATATATGTAAAATAAACTCCCGGACTTTTTATTTATTTTTTTTATTTTTTTTTTGAAGATAAAAACCAAAAACGTGGAAAGCTATCTATAAGTCACCCCTGGGAGAAAACACGAGCAGTATTAATACAGAGTTAGAGAGCAGAGGTGAATGAATAGCTTATGGTTAATAAAAGGCTCCAGGTATTGAAGGATTTCTGTAGCTGCTCCCCCCCCGTGCCCTTTACCCCTTACCCCTTACCCCTTACCATTGATGCTCTCCAGTTCGTTGTTGCGGAGGATCAGGGTGACCAGCTTGGCTCGACAGCTGGGACTGAGCGTTGGCACTTCGGTTAGAAAATTGTACCCTAAATTCAAATGCTTCAACTCGCAGAGAGGCTGCAAACAGCAAAAAAACAAGTTTTGCAACAAATTCTGGTTCAAGTTTCCAAACAACCTCTTTACCAGGATTCCTATGGAAATTCCATATGTTTCTTAACAATTCCACAATCCACATAATACATTACTATCATTATATTAACAGTTCCATCCCTCAACTCAGAATACTCACTGTCAGGAGATTTTCTTAAAGGCCAGTGAATAACAAGTATAGTTCATAAAGTAATACTAAAAGGGTGTAAACCTGGAGTCAGAGTCAAGATCTCCTTAATCCTAGGCTTAACTGCTGTCTTGCTAAATAATGCTAAGCACATGTGTCAAGGAAGGTAAAAGGGTTTGGGGTGTAATTTTAATTTTAAAAGGTTCCGTAAAAACACTTCAGACATGACGTAACGTAAAGCTAAAGTCAATAAGAAGCTATAAATTGTATAGACGTTGCTAAGGTGAAATGACCCAGGAAGTGAAACAATAGCAGACTTCCTGGAAGGCATGGCAAGCTAACTGAGAACTGTCTTTTATTTAGTGTCATATTTTACAATAAAAATTATAAACATATGTTCTTTCAAAACTGCACATTTAGAGCCTATATAGCAAATGGAAGTGCCTGACCAGTAAGATTACTAAAATAATGTGGTCAGGCTAACAAAGGTGCCAAGGTGTAAAAATCAAACAATCTGTGCATGTTTATTTTTGTCTGTTAAAATATTGACATGGCAGTTAGATTTGTTACAGTTTAGATCAATTAAATACATTTTCTACAATAGTTTTAATAAGCCATTGCTGAAAATATAAATCTTCATAGGGCAGTGTTTCCCAAATTGTGTGTTGCGACACCTGGGTGTGTCACAAAAGGTGTCTTACCATTGAATTTGTTGTGGTTTTTTTGTTTTTGTTTTTTTCAAACGCATGCTAATGCGTGTGAAAATGCAACCAATTTGTGTTAGTGGGTGGTGTCATTAGCAAAAACACAACCATTTAAATATACAGCAAGACAGTTTTGCGACACACCTGAGTTTTTTGGCGTAGCGTTAAAAGAAAGACGTGTTGTTACAGCGGTGGATCGGAATAGCTTTATCAAGTACTTTATTGAGATGACTGCCTTTGTTACATGCAACAGGAAACACGGGGATGACGGAGCTGGCATCTACATCCAAATCATTGAGCACACCATGAGAATAGGACCTAGATTTCTTTGGCTTTACTGTCAATGTTAAAAACTGAGAAGAAAGGCCACAATGGGTCATCTGTTTTCTATTTTAGTAGCAGAAAGGATGGTGCCAAACAAATTAAAGCACCAAATCACAAAGACGTTGCAGATAAACCTTGTGCTTGAACTTTGAAAAAGACTTAAGACTCGCAATCTCCAACATCGAACTGAGATTTGATGAACTGTGTTCCAACAACGAGCACGCACATCCATCCCATTAGGTAAGTAACATGAGTACATGTAATTAATTATTATTATTTATTTCTTAGCAGATGCCCTTATCCAGGGCGACTTACAATTGTTACAAGATATCACTTTATTTTTACATCCAATTACCCATTTATACAGTTGGGTTTTTACTAGAACAATCGAGGTAAAGTACCTTGCTCAAGGGTACAGCAGCAGTGTCCCCCACCTGGGATTGAACCCATGACCCTCCGGGCAAGAGTCCAGACACTTAACCACTACTCCACACTGCTGCCCATAATAATGACTGTAATTAACTACATGTATTAAAATAGACTTACGTTTCATACTTTCACACTATTTTACATTGTACCTTTTTTATTGTTTGATAAAATAATGCCATCAGTGTGTCACACAATATTTTGGTGCTGAATAAGGTGGCGCAAGCTTGAAAAGCTTCCCATAATGCTGCAAGTGGAAGCTGGGGTAAGCCGATCTTGCACACGACAAGCAGGTCTCAAAAAGATGCTCATGTATGTTGAAAACAAACAGAGGTGTGTGCAGAACTATAGCATCAGGAACAATAATACTTGAACAAACAGGGTTTTCCATGTTTGAATATTCTTTTAAAATCCAACTGAATATTGCTTCATTTTAAATTAGCAAGGAAAAAAAGTTATGATTAGTACCATATTACAGTACAGAAATCTCTCAGGAGTAAAAAATGGTACCCTATCAAATTACTTATCAAAAGGAGAGAAACACTACTGCAGTAGAATGTGTGTTATTTATTTCAAGCGGCATTGTGCATTGGTTTTCTTTGAATTTAGAATTTGGGTACAGGAACTAATACAAACATGTTCATTTTGCTTCTGAATACATTCCAAGCAGTGTTTGTTCATACATGTGATCCTTCCCTAGAGAACAACTGTGTATATGCCAATTTTAGCAAAACAATATTAAAACAATTGAAATATCACCCCATTGTTAGTATACTTACTAGTAAATAGTCAGCACACTCTTGGATTTTATTGTGACTCAGATCTAAGGACTTCAGAACATTCAGTAAACTCTTAAAGAAAAAGAAAAGAAAGTTGCCATTTACACCTTTTAACTTTCAAATATAGAAGCAGAGTTAAAAGACAACAATATGACATGAGTTCAAGATCGGGAAGCAGAAACAAATAAGTGGGCCTGCAAGACTGAAGCCTGTTAACAGTAACGCAATATAATAAACTCTTGGTGTTAGAGCAATAGAACTCAGAACTAAGGCTGAAAAGGTTTAGTTCTAAAAGGTTTAAATAACAAACAAAATACTAAAACAACATAGAATGTAACACAAGGTTTAATGTAAATGTCCTATTTTATGAGGATCCATTTTCATATCTACACCAAATTGATTTTTTTTTTTTTTTAATCCAGTTTACAAAAGATACAAGCAAAACAATTGCTTAGTGACTTTTGGTTGTCTGAGTGCCAAGATAACCCAGACCTATCAATGGTCGCAAATTGCTGTATGAAACGGGGTCCTAGACCTAAAAAAGTGTGATAATCAATGACGTAGCACCCTATATTTGCAGCATCAAGTGCTTTTAAAATGCATACTACTAATTGTGGGATAGCCCAAAGATGCAAAAAACACACCCGTTACTATATTTTACTGTGAGCTCAAGAATGCATTTGGGTATGCAGCTGGAAAACCAAGAAGAGAAAATGGAGCTTAACCTTTTACCGATAGCATGACCAACAAAAGATAGCTTAACCAACGACGGGTACAGGATGATGTATCTGAGCATTGTTCATCCTGTGGGCCCTTCCTTACCAGCGAGTTGTCGAGTGCAGTGATTGAGTTATAGCTGAAATTTAATGTGTGCAGTTCAAGCCAGGGCAAGGCAGAACTCAGATCACCCCCACATGAAGAAATGAGCTCCTGTGTAGGGGAAACAAAAACAAGCACGATAAAGACTCAACTGTATACCACACTAAGACACCCAGGGATACACTACCAGCAAGCACACCACTGTGACTTTGAGTATATCAATAAGACTAGAAGAAAAAATAGTGTGATGTGAAATGCCTGTACTGGCGCCTTTGTAGCAAGCAGCTTTAAATGACGTGAAACCCTTTTTTTTTTTTTTTTTTAAATCCTTACTGTTATTTACAATTGTTTTGAGAAGTGCCGTTGCTTGAAAATTGAGTATTACTGACTTGTTTGTTTTGTTTTAATATGACCTGGGAACATTCTTTGAACCACATGCCCCTTCACTTTTGTTTTTTCAATGTGCTATTTTACTGCAGGTTTATTTGAGTAATACTTAAGCCCCTTTCACACTGGCATGCTCTAACCAGGTCAGAACCTACCCGGATCAGGACCTGGTGTCATATGGGTCAGCTATGCGATTTCACACTGCTTTTCATAAAGCAGGGTTGACCTGGGTGACAGACGCAAGTACACAATCCGCGTATCAAAGCACCGGAAGCAGCTTGTTACGGACACTTCCATCCAAGCTTCTCTTGAACCGTCTGCCTAAATGTTGTAGAGCAAATGTTTCTTCATCCCTGCTGCAATCTTACTCATGGTGTGTCTCAATCAACAAAAATATGGCTAAACAGAATAAACAGAAATGTTCCTTGCGGAAGTGAAACCTTCACGAAGGCATGTCTGTTTGTTATTTCCTCAGCTTACTGATGGCCATCATGCACTTTGTCTTGCTCAACTTATGGCAAAGTGCGTCAACCCACATCCTGGACTCTTGACCAGAGGGTTGTGGGTTCAATCCCCAGTGGGGGACACTGCTGTTGTACCCTTGAGCAAGGTACTTTACCTACATTGCTCCAGTAAAAACCCAACTGTATAAATGGGTAATTGTATGTAAAAATTGTAAGTCGCCCTGGATAAGGGCGTCTGCTAAGAAATAAATAATAATAATAATAATAAATCCTGAAGTGGGTCGCTGTGACCCGGGTCAACCCAGCTACGACCCAGGTACGTGGTTTCACACTACACGGGATTGTGACCCGGGTAGCCAGAACCCAGGTCGGGTCCCGGGTAGGAGTGCCAGTGTGAAAGGGGCTTTAGATGCATCAATTTAACGAGCGTTACAATAACACTATGTCAAGACAATCTAATATACTGTCCAGTCCGCATTATACTCCCTAGATCAGATTCGGCAGTAAATGACAGAATGTTATTGTTTTGATTTGTAGAGCAATGTTAGAGATGCTGAAAATATGGAAATTCACTAATCAGAACGTGAAGTGCAAGAGATATTAGAAGTTCGGGCAAAGTAGTTTCACTTCAGAGCATTATTCCAGGGCAATAAAACACAATATAGGAGCAACGACACTCAAAACGATTGCAAATATCATAAAAAGGTAAGAGAAAGTTTCTACACCTTTAGAAACCTCTACAAGTGGAATCCGAGGTCGCGCCAGAAAATATCTTCAAATATCTGTAAATTCTGTTCAATTTTAAATAGTATTAAAAAAAATCCAATATAAGTTTACCATAACGTGTGCACTTTTTGTATACAAAAAATGTGAGGTTACAAAGTGACAGCAATTATATTAGGGAAGATTTACTTGGACAGAAATATTTCTTATGCTCGAATTAATCTTCAGAATAGCTGGATAAATAGGACTATAAAATGTTGTTTGAAAGCACAGAGCTTATTCATTTTGCTATGTGTAGTGTTAATAATGTGGAAATGGGTAGGTCAGTATCATCTTTCAGGAACAAACAGAAATGTATTAGCACGGACCACAGGCTGGGAACCTGCAATGCACATAGTTTATAGTTTGGATATTTCTAGTTCTAGTTGCGGGAGTGCATGTAACCTCTGTCTGGGGAAGAGAAAGGGGAGGAATGCCAGTCACCTCCAGGGAATGGACGCTCTTGGAGCAGATGAAGACTTCGAGCTGGGAGTACACTGCTCTCAGTCCCTCCAGGCAGTGTGGGGGGATCCGCTTCAACTGGGAGGGCAAAGAAAACAGCAAATTCTCTAGTCAGCTCTGAGACTGTCCAGGGTCAAACACATGTGCCAAACATTAAGACAGTCACTCAACATGTACTGTTTCAATGCAGTTGAAACCTATAGCAGCCACATTATGTCAGAGGTCAATGTCATGGTCAGCAACACATTTCTAATGCATTATAACCCTTCAAATACAAAGTTACTACCTCAAATATTTTCTGAGATCAGAGGTAGAGCAATTTTATAAAATTACTGGTTGTGGCAGGACAGCTTGGTGGTGATATACGCAGACCTGGAAGCTGATAGAGACACAGACAGGCACTGTGAGTGGAAGGCTCTGGTGTGCGTATTTATTGTGGGTTTTTATACATGTGACCATCTCCAGATTAGATGGTCACATTCTGCACGAGCGTTTCAATTTGCGTGGACAACAGCCAATTTGTTAAAAATCATTTAACAAATAGCTGCAGACCACGCATTCTCACGAGCTGTGTGGCAGAGACAAGCTGCTAACACCGCCTCTGCCAGACCACATTTAACCCAAACAATAATACGATATAATACAGTACATTTTAACTTGCTTTAAAATAACCATAAACCAATACATTAAATACACCGATAGATTCACCTGTTCTAAAATCAAACCAATACATTTTTAGCAGGGCTTTGCCCTGCCACACTGGCACAAAAGGGTATATTTTTCTTGTACAATATCCAAGACTGAAACTGAGAGAATAACAGAGTACAGCTGTGGACTGGTTAAGCCAATATCTCAAAGCGTTAGGTTGTCTTTGTCATCCAGACAGCAAAAAGTCACATCATCCAAATATGGCAACCATTTTAGGTCACATGTTAAAGTGCTGTTAGAATTTGCCCGAGGAGTTGCAATGGCACAGGAAAATATTAGCAGTTATAGGTGTGGCAGCTTCATGCTTAATTAACAGATTAATTCAAGAAAATAAAAGGGGAGCGGGTGATTATATAGTGTAGCACAACAGGGAGGCGATTAATATCCTCGCTGCCAAAAACTTATGTTAATTGTTTAATTATTGTTAATTATCACCTGCACCTTGCTATCATTGTAAATTATAGCCAAGTGCAGGGTATTAAAGGAGAGCAGCCAGTCTCTTCAGGGCTGCTGTGTAAAGAAGCCCGATTGATGGTGTGTTCAATTGTACAAAAAGGTACTGTGTGAAGCCTTTTGTTATATTGTTGTGTGAAACTGATTTGTTCTTATATCAGGTAAACAGCTTAGCCGTCCTGTGAACTAGTCGGGACCTGCATCAATGTTCAGTTAGTACTCAGAGTCAGAGTCAGGTTTATGTTTGTTTATTTTGTTTTATTAAAAGTGTGCGCAAGCGCTATAAAACTCCAGTTTTTGTCTGGTCTCAGTCACTTGAAAGAAAAAAGCTTGTACTTCAGTCAGATGGGTACAACATTTTCCAAGTTTAAAAAACAAAAAGAAAGTCAAAGATCTGACTGTACCTCCAAGTATTTGAGAGACTTGAATGGGAAGATTTTCACTGGTGATTGGATCTTCGACTCACTAGGGTTAAAAAGCTGCATAAAAAAAGCAAAGACATGTTATTAATAAACTTATTTTTTATTTACCGAAGACTTCAGTCTAACAGCACCACCTACTGGTAGCTGGAGTTATTGAAGTATTCCCTCCACAGTCACTATCTGGCATGGCACCTTCCCTCCAGTACCAACTTCTCTATCAATAAGAAAGGCATCCCCAATTCAGTGTCATCAAGACATTTAAATAATATGTAGTCAAAGACTAGCAAACATAATGTGCTTGTGCCATAAAGACATGTAGAATGTTACTTTATTAATGGTATCTTTTTCACAGCTATCTGAACAAAATTTCCAACCCCTTTCTGTACTCTTTTTCAATGCCACACACTGTACAGTTGCCATTGAGGTGCACAGTCTACATTCAAAATATGTTTGCACCCCACCCCCACCCCCACCCCCAAAATTCAAATGTCATGAAGGTTTGGAGTCTGTGCCCTGAAGATTTTGGACATTGTGTTACCCTGCTGAGTACCTTGAGGGAGATGGTCTTCTGCAGCATGTCGAAAAGGAACTGCACCTGCAGCATGGAGGCTGTGTCGGCCGGGTGGGAAGGCAGAGCCAGGAACCCATGCTGGTGTTTCCGTGACAGGAGGTGCTGCTCAAACAGGTGGGTGAGGTGCTGGAGGCCAGCAGCTTGGAGTGTCAGGGTGCTGGTGCCCTCCAAAACTGTGTCTCCTACAGGGAGAAACACAGGCCTCAGCGCAGCCTCTGCACTGTGGCTAGAGTTCCATTTTCATCCCTGTTCCATTTTTATTCTACTGGGCTTTCTTACCAAATTATGGTGACCCTAATACTATTTTCCCTTGAGCATTTATTTTTTTATGTTTTTTTGTTTATACACAAGTATTAAAGAGTTATGTTATGTCAAATCAAGTGTTCCATAATTTACCGTTCTGTTTACACTGCAAATTTGTCAGATTTTGCACAAAACAAGGCAAAGGCTAGTGATGGCAGGAATATGAAAATTGGAGAGTACTATATTTAAATGCCAATGTATTTATAAAACATTAAAACATTGGGATTTGTTTATACCATGCTCTATAAAAAGAGGACTTACTGTTCCTTTAAACTGTTACTGTGAGGGAATTTATTTATTTATTTTTTAAAGCATTTTAACTCGATAATGATCAGTAATCGTTGTTAGAATTTGCACGATAATCGATTTCAATGTCAGGGTTCGATTTACAACACTAATCCCCATAACACTAATCACTAAGCAAACACTGACAACATATAACATTATTTGTCTTGGTCGTCCCTCACATGGAAAAAAAACTGAGCTCTCACAACTCTTCTACTGCATGCACAGGACACACAGGCACCATGTTCTCAATCACATGCGGCTAATGTATCATTAACACCAAATGGAGGATACACCTCAGAATGTGCTCCATGTGCACTGGAATTATTCACCAGTAAGAAGAGAGTTGACCAAGATTTTATGCAATTGTTTTAACTTCTGAATGTGCGAGTTGTTCTGTATTTTAAGATTTTGTCTCTCTCTCGGTCAGGTCTCAGTAGTAACGATTGTATACCCAATGCATAAAGTTTAAAGAATAAATACAATTCTATTGAATTTGTTTCCTGTACCTTTGCCCCACCTGGTGATTAAATCTTGTAATTGTACCAAATTCAAACATAAACATCCCTCATAACAAATGTAAATATCATTTTAGCATGAAAAAGTAAATCACCATAACCTACTTCCATAGTATGCATATGGACAATTTAAGTGAGACAAACACATAGACAGACAAATGGACAGCCATCTCCTTATATCCCGATTCTGATACTGCCATTGACGTGTGCTACAGAATGCCCTAAGCAAGATTTACAATGGGACAAGCAATTATCCATATAATGTTAATACTCCAAATAACTTCACAATTGAATGGGTGGCATTCTAATGTCTTTGAGGCTTTACAAGTGACACATGCATACGTAAGGACAGACAGCTTCAGTTTAGTAAATCCCCATAGCAATAGAGTATAATAAACACCTTATCAGTTATACTATAAATATAAAAAGCATAATGTGAGCAGATTTTAATACAGCTGTCTTTTAACTTCATCCTACTGGGGTTCTCCCCCAGCCTGGGTGACTACCTGACTGATGAAACTTATATGAAAGAATTTTAGGGTGGTGAATTTAATAGAAGTAATCTTTTTTGGAGCAAAACAGGCAATCAAGAAAAGAGAGCAAATGTCAGAAAGAAAAACGTAGATTAAAAGCCTACCACAGTTTCGCAGTAGACTGGCCAGACCCTGCACCAGTGATAGTCTGCCACTAGGGGGCGTTGACATCTTCTGAAACACAGATACACAAAGAGATACTGGAACCAGCAAAGCAGAATTCAAACACAAAAAGAAAGACAAAACACCATTACTGTAATGTCCTTGTCCAGTTTTAATTTTAATCTCATAACAATTGTAAAAAAATGATCTTTGTTTTCAGGGTTAAAGGGGTTATGTGAAATAATTCCATTAAAGCTGTCCTTTTGTTTATTTCAATTTGGTACGTACTGCAGGTTTTAGGGACAGTTTTGAAAGAATAACCGTTACACCAACATGTATTTTAATTTTTAAAAATACATACCATACTAGGCTAAATATCTCAATTTGCATGGTAGTGTTCATTTCATTCCAGCATAGTCAAAGCAGACATTTGGGGCAGACATTGAAATTGATTAATGACAGGAAAGAAGGCATTAATTTTAATTGCATTCTAGCAGTGAAAACAGCTTTCTTAACTATAGTATTTGTAATTTTTTTTAATGAAAATACATGACATAAAATGTTTTTCAAAAAATTACAAGCGGTACCTTACAAGGTTAAATTGATCAATTTGCATGACCTACTTTCTGGTATTCAATTCCTGTTTGAAATAGTAACAGACTACCTAAAAATAAGGCATGCAAATGTAAAGGAAAATGCATGTCTGAAATGCATGACAGGTCATACAGAATGTAAAACAAAAAAAACAAAAAAATGGAGCAAAGGAGATTTTACATTTTTCATGAAACCACTAGAAACTGGAATTTGTGTCACAAGATCATAAGGTACTGTGCATTGTATTTTTGCATTGATATAATGTTGCACTACCTGGCACATTAGTACAGTAACATGTTATCAGTTGAATGCAGAACATAGTGTTCTGTATCATTTTTAATTTCCATGAATCCTGTTGCAATGATAATGCAATCTGGACATTGCTGAAATTCTTACTGTGCCTGGTAAGGCTTATCCTTTAACTACAGATTATATGCAGAGCTTGCATGTGTATCTACTGTACCGCTGTTGAAAATGGAAAAAAATTCCTTGCAGTCTTTTCAAAAGCATTAACAATGTTGGGATATTAAAATAAACCATAATGAATCATATTGCTGAGCTATTTGAGTCACTGGGGTTTGATTTGTCATACAGCCCTGAACTGTACCATTATTTGAATGCTTTCACATAGTAGCCATTAGAGCAATGTGGATGTTTACCATTGGGACTAACTTCTGACTCTAATGCTATATTTATTTATTTATTTATTTTTTTTATTTTTTTACAGCCAGCAAACTAGCTCAGACATTGATTAGAAGTAATTTCAGTGCTATGAAGTTGCCAACCATAATTGCTCTGAAGGGCTGCGCAAGCAGCAGGCATGTGAACAAATGAGATTGATTTTAATATTTAAAGAAGATCATTAAGAGTTTTTGGCATAGATCTTACCAAAGCAGTGGCAGGTCAAAACTCAGCAGTGGGATGGTAACTGAACTACTGCAGTCAGCAGAACTGTCTATAAAATCATGCCTTAATCCATCTGACAAAAACATAAGAGGAATCTAGTTGAATGCAAGCTACCTATTTAAGAAATAAATTCCCAATAAATTCTGCTTTAGTCGTGGAGTTGGGGGTTTAATCTGATTCAAGGGTAAAGGTTCAGAAGCACATAGAAAATGAGTGCTGAATTACAGTGGTTAAATCTTGTAGGTACAGGCAGTAACTTACTGTAATAAACAGTGATTATTACATTACAGTGAGGTTTTTTTTTTTTTTTTAACTATTAAGAACAGATAAATGAGTGTAACTAATTCAACTTTTGTCCACTCCCCATCACCTTTTTTGTTGTATTGAAAATAATGTTTTTGTTTTTCATACTTTAATTTGGGATGGGCAACTACTTTAAAACAGACAGTTCTCTCAATTAAGGGTACCATGTTTTGGAATTTACTACCAGATGATAAAGGTTCTTATTACTATAACAGTCTTACAACTAAATTAAAGATTTGGTTAAAACAAAGACAAGTCTGTGATCATCAACTATAGCTATGAATTTTTATTTTAAATACAATGGTAATGTTTATAGCTTTGTAATATAGTATGCATTGTAATTAAATTATTAGTTTTAATATCTCTAAGATAACTATTTTAATATATTATAAGGGTTGGGTGGGTATTTATTAAGGGAATTAATTTTAGTTCTATTTATTAGGCTGACAAAAGTATTGGTATAATACAGTATATGGGATTTTGGTTTACATGAACTATTAATCTTGTTGTATTTATTGTAATGTGCTGTTTGTGTAAAATATATATATAGTTTTTGATTTCTTATGAGCCCAGGGACTCCCAATGTAAATTAGCTTATAGCTAAGTCTGGGTACAATACATCTTGTGACTTGTCATGAATGTTAGAAACTGTACATTGTCCCTGTTAAATAAAAAAATAAAAAAACAACCCTACAGATTAAGTTGCAGCTGGTTCCTTGTCATTTCCT
The DNA here is from genome assembly GCF_902713425.1 of Acipenser ruthenus. Classification (NCBI taxonomy): domain Eukaryota; kingdom Metazoa; phylum Chordata; class Actinopteri; order Acipenseriformes; family Acipenseridae; genus Acipenser; species Acipenser ruthenus. The sequence goes on along the minus strand of NC_081199.1, from coordinate 24,333,569 downwards.
GTTCTGTAGTTCAGACTCACTAGCTTGCATTCAGCCCTTGTGACTAAAGTTACAGTTCTGCACAGGTGCCAGGATGAAGCAGTATTTGCATATTCTGAATTAGTTTAAAAAAATGCTAAGATCCAAAACGATTCTCATAACACTAAAATGACAAGTAATAATGTTAATATTTGTAAAGTTAATAAGAGGTAGGTCAATGTATTTGCTTAGAACTAAGGTTGGGGCACTAATAACGCAAAGTTGGTAATAATGACATAACGCCTATCAAGTACGTGTGGGTCATTTATCAGGTATTACCCTTAGATGATGATGATGATAATAAAGTCACATTTGGTCAGCTTGCCGTGTGATTTATTTTAAACGGGAAGCAACACGGGTCATTGAGGTGATAGACGACACCATAATGTTTTATGTTATGGTTAGTATATCATTCACCTCTCAAGTGGTCTAATTTGGAGGCACACAATTTCTCAACATCGCAACAGCTAAATGCAGAATGTAGACAAATCTGTGTACTTCATGTAACCGGAGCAACGTACTTAGTAAAAGGGAAACTATACAATTCAGACAAACAAAACAAAACAAAAAATGATAGCCTCTTGTATACTTCCTCCACCAAGTGAAAACAACTATCGCATCGCCCGTGCAGTATCTTTTGGTATAGCACAATAACACAATCATTGCATATTTATTTAAATAAATGTCATGTTTTTCGTAACTTAACTGTTTTGAAAACTATCACCCTATTTTAATTTGCATGCATTGCCACAGTTTTGTTTGTATCAATAAATTAAATTGCACGGTTCCGTTACAAATTGCACCTTATCAACAACAAATACTATCACCTTACCTCGTTAATATAATAGTTATATTCCCCAGAATCCAAACAATATTCCTGCATTAACCATTACTAACTTCTGCATTGACCTCAGCTAATTTATTTTATAGTCCATCTCCTTAAAATAGTGTTGCATTTTGAAACATCACATGATCCCTGAACATCACTTCCTGAAACATTAGTCATTGGCAAAATGACCTTTTTGCCATACTGAGCTTAGTTTGTGTCACCGTGTCAGTAAGTTCACGGTTATGAAGGTAACAATCATTTAAGTTACCTATTGTGGTTGGGGCTAGTTGTACTGTATCTGCAGGTGGTATTTTCGTGTAAGACAGGCATAACACAACGAAAAAGGAAGTAGCAGGTTGTTGTTTTTTTTGTTGTTTTTTTTAATACCGTTCACCAGCTCCCTCTCGTGGCGCGGAGAATACTGTAGAGTACTCGTGGGAGAGTGGGGAGGGTTGTACAGAGATCGCTACAGTACGTTGAAACGAAAACGTACATTGATGGACAGTTATTGCTGATGTGCTGCCGGTATCGATAATGCATGTTCTATAGTTATGGGCCAACGTATGAAAAACGACCTACAACTTCATTGGATGTAATGCCAATCGCATTTGCTCACTATCGGCTCAATTTTACAATACAATATAATTAATTGGTGTCAATTTGACATGTGAATGTGAGTTTAGCATTCTGTTGGCAGTCCACTATATTACCGAGTCGCACATTTTCTGTGATAAACTGATAACAGGACAATACAAAATCGTGTTTTATAAAGTCCTATAGGAGCCTTGTGAAAACCCTGTTTAAAACTCTATAATACACTCCACCCCAAATGTTAGGAGTGGTTGACAACACATTTCTTATAAAAACAAATCCAAATTTGATTAAAAAGTCTTCTTGAAACATCATGGAAATGTCAATAGATAATGTATACAGTGACCTGCAAGCACTTTGCCTGACCTTGAGACATTAGTAAAGCTCATATCTTAAGGCCTTAATTGGATTTGACAATGCAATCACGTGAGTGATTTGCTATGCTGGGTTGGCAACTTCACATGCTTAGTTAATTGCTTGGTTATATGCCTGTGCAAGGATTGTGATGTATTGCAAAGAGACTGGATACAGGTGGCTTCTTAACCACAGGACTCATTGAAGAGTTTTATAATAGCGAGGGAATTGGTTGTCTCCAAGTATGCTCGATGTGTCCTTTTTATTTTTTGACCCCTTATCTTATTATGATGTCTAAAATGGTTGTGGTCCTAAAGCACTGTGTCTTTTAAATGTGTCTCTATCAAACTTTTTTTTTGTATACTAGGCTGTACACGTTGAAAAGCAATTGTATTAACTTAATAATTGTAGTTAACAAAATAATGACCTGTTTTGCGTTAAATAGGTCTCAAATGTGCATTTGTGAATGAAACACATGTCATAGCACATGTATTTTCATGTTAAAACATGATATCTGGTATGACACAAGGTTAATGGAAGCTTTCAGTTCCTGTGCCATATTCTCAGGTTACCTGTTTGTACATGCAGTGTCTTCTGTGTCAAAGCATGTTACTCACTGAAAGCATGTCAGTCAATAGCAGAAGTAGCTGGTTGATTAATTACAGGAAAGAAGCCATTGAAGGGATGGGGATGATGTCACTATTCAGATGAAATGACCAAGCACTCTTAAGGCATGGCTTGCAAACAGAGATTCTTTTAACCAAGTGTAGAACTAAAAAAAAATATGTTTTAAAATTGAAATACAAGTTTACTATAACATGTGTTTCTTTCAAAACTGTACAGCTAAGACTTGTATAGCGAATGGAAGTACACAGCCTGTAAGAGCTATGTATCATCACTTTAATGCCCACACTATAACTAGTACTGAATTTGAGTTCCACAGCAAAACAGGCATATTGGTGCAAAGTCAACTGAATATATTTATAGGACTGTGTAATAATATGTGCCCTGTAATTGTAACTAATATTATTCCAGAATCTTTTTAAAGTCACCTGTTAAACAAGCCCTTTTCTATCAGAAACTGAAAAAGAGTTTAAGCAGCAGGGTTTGAAAATTCTTCGTCTAGCATCTTCTGAGAACATTCTAATTAATACACTTAAAAATGTGTGAAGCCATGCTTTGGCTAATCTGTTAAATTTAGTTTAGCTTGTGTCTTTATTCAGGATTAAAAAACAATACATTGACAAATATAAATAATTTATAATAGAGACCTACAGTGCCAAAAAGAAGGGGCTTTACATCAAATTGCAAACTTAAATGTCATAACAACTACTGGCCAACAGGGGTCCTCTTACAATGGACCACTGCAGTAAAGTTCTGTTACATTTCTTTATATTATATGGAAGGTAGTGACTGAGGGCTGAGCCCAGGTATTGAAAATCTATACACCAGATCTTTCTAGGTCATCTCACCTTAGCAATGTCTTCTGGGTCAAAGCATGCAGTGTGGAGTAGTGGTTTGGGCCCTGGACTCTTGACTGGAGGGTCGTGGGTTCAATACCAGGTGGGGGACACTGCTGCTGTACCCTTGAGCAAGGTACTTTACCTAGATTGCTCCAGTAAAAACCCAACTGTATAAATGGGTAGTTGTATAAAAATAATGTGATATCTTGTAACAATTGTAAGTCGCCCTGGATAAGGGCGTTTGCTAAGAAATAAATAATAATAATGTTACTGGCCTGTCAATCAATACAGCTGGTTGGTTAATATAACGAAAGAAGCCATTAAAGGAGTGGGGACAAATCCACCCTCCCGGTGAAATGACCAAGGAAGTGCAGCACTATTTGAAAGGATGGCTGGCAAACAATCTTCTTTAACTTACTGTTGTACCAGATATCATGTTTTTTTTAAAACAAATAGTTGAGTATCAATGTTCTGCAGCTAAGAGGTCAAATACTGCACAATACTGCACAATACTGCACAATACTTCAGAACAACCATTTCTTGGAATGGAATCCCTTCACAAAACATTTTTTCAAAGGAATGTGATAACCAAGTTTATTATTTCTGCTTACTACTTATAAGGCCCTTCATGGTTTTGGGCCTTTATATTTACAGGAACTGTTGGTTCATTATGCTCCTAGTCACACCTTGAGATCAGTGAATGCTGAACTTTTGGTAGATACTGGAAGTCGTCTAAAATCAGGAGGGGCGAGGGCCTTTAGTTGTTCTACTCCCTGCCTGTGGAACTCCGTCCCAAGCGATATCAGGAACACTGGCACAGTATAATCTTTTTAGTCAAATGTAAAAACATATCTGTTTGAGTTAGCTTATTTCTGAGCTGGATTAATTGACCAATGGCTTTTTTGAGTTTTTACTGTAACCTGGCAACTATATCACTGCTCCCATTTCATTGAAGATGTTCTGTTTCTTTACTTGTTTGAAATAATGATCAGGTGTTCTCATAGACATTTCTCAGATACTGTGAAGTCTGTGCTAAGCTCCAGGCGCTGCTCTGCAGTTCTAGTTGCCTGCCATAGATATATGTCATGTAGGCTAGCTCACCCAAATTGTCTTTATATTAATGTCAGCCCCATGAACAGTTGTGTATTTACTTTTATAAAGGCTCTGCAAGCACACTTAAAAAAGAAGTTACCTCCTTATAAACATGTACCATAGTAAAAGCATAGCCAAGATTTAATAAGGAATAGTTAAAGCACAAGAAAGCATAGCTAAGCATTGCAAAGCACTGAGAGGTATGGTAAAGAAAATTAAACAACATTACAAACTGTGGTAAATGCATATTAGAACTAAGGTAAAAACTGCAAAATTACTGTGCAAAATTACCGTGCTAAACTTTTATTAGGGAACAGTTGCGTCAAATTATGCAAAATTGTGTGGTGGTCAGATGCAAAACCAGGCTTCCTGTACAGAGGTGAAAAATATGTCAAGTAAATAAATAGCCCTCTGTCTACATCAGCAAGCACAAAAAGGAGAAGCCACTGACTTTAGCCTCTTTATTTTCATATATAGAGACAGAAACAGATACATTAGCTTTTAATCTGTTCATTTTTTATATTTTGTCCATTACTAACTAAAAGGCCTCTCCAATACCTTGCCTGGTCCCCAGGTAATCCCCGATGTGCAGCTTTGAGTTTCAATAACTATGTAATCGCTATCAGAAATAATTAGAGATGAAACCCCAAGCTGAAGAACTCAGTCAGTTTTGTTAAACTGATTTGATTTTTGACAGTGAAGAAGAATTTTACAAACAGAACTGAATATCCAGCACAATTCAATAAGATGACCAAAAGAACTGTACTGATCGGTAAGACACGATAAGGTAGAAATTACGAATCCCATTTAAAAAATAAACATTATTATTTTGGAATTACATCATTTTAAAATAAGGGTAATATGGTATTTGTCATTATAGATGAATGTTATACCACCAGTGTTGTATTTGTTGTTAATAGTACAGCAATCAATATTGCACTTCTCCCGGACATCTCCCGGGACAGATGTTCTCCTGTATTTTGCTCAAAACTCTACTGTTAAACCCCTTATGTCAGCAAACCTTTAATGTCTGCAAAAGTCAGGGCCGGTGTGTGGTTATTGCAATTCCCGTCTGGACATAGAAGGGTTTAGGACCCAGGGGATCCCTGTGGTACGCATGCATTAAGTGCGCGAGGCAAGTTCACATACTTAGCCACGCACCTGCACCACCATCCATTACCACTATCAATGATATTTCCGCAGGCTTTTTTTTCCGACTCCTTCCTTGGCTACCCGTCACAATGTACCACCAGCCACCCCATCAGTCTCACAGACTGTGTGACTCAACGCTGGATCAATTGAGGAGGGTGATGTTCAGAATCACATGACCAGCGCCAGGATCACTAGAGTATAGAGCAGAGGCTGGGAGGTGGCGAGCCCACACTATGGAGCATCCCTGCAGCTGCTCTCTGTGACTACCCAGCGCTCAGCCACATTCCACAGGGACAATACTCGAAACGCACAGGTAGGCGATCCAGCCGGTCCATACAGAGGCTAACTTGGGCAGTTGTTACTGTGTCGTGAGTGGAGATTTGAACGGAAGACGGGCGCTGTCGCATTTGCTTTGCATGGGCATGTTTTTTGGTCCAAAGCCTATTGCTTGGGCTATGGACATTGTGGCACCTTTGCTTACTCTGAGCGATGAAAAATTATTAAGATTACAAATGAGTTTCCCAATCACCAACAAGATATGTGTGTGTGTGTGTGTGTGTGTGTGTGTGTGTGTGTGTGTGTGTGTGTGTGTGTGTGTGTGTGTGTGTGATGCATGGGGAATTGTAAGCAGGTGATGCATCAATTGCAGCGGGGGAGGCGTTGCATTGGATCGTGTACTGTGTTTCTTGCCATCCACGCGAAAGCGTGGAAAATGTATTGAAATCTATGCATGTTGTAAACAGATCTCCAGGTTAAGGTATAGTCCATTTTTTCTTTGTTCATACAAATGTCAAAATGCTTTTAATGAAACTGGTTGCTAGATATCTACAGCCTAGGGTTAACTCTTGGGTGAGTTATAATGGATCGAAACTAGGTTACCAGTGCAGAGGGCATTAAATATGTACCAATCTTCCAGCTGCTTGTAGGGCTTTTAACTGCACAGAAAGAAACAATTAAGGTGATATGCTACGTATTGGTGCATTGTGTCTATCTGTCTATCTATCTATCTATCTGTCTATCTATCTATCTATCTATCAATTATTATTATTATTATTATTATTATTATTATTATTATTATTATTATTATTATTATTATTATTATTATTTGAGTGGAGTTTTGGTTGTGATTTCCATACATACTCGATTGCATATCAGTGCCTAATGACTGAATATGCATTACATGCTTACATAAATTATTCAATATTAATAACATAAAAATATCTGTCAAGAAGCATGCACCTGACTCATTGTTTACAAAATTTTTTTTTTTTTAAAGATTGCTTTTTTTCTAGATTGCTTTTGCTATAAATTGACAAAATGGACCAATTTTGTGCAGAGCCCTAACGTATTTTACGCAGATTGAATTATTATTATTATTATTATTATTATTATTATTATTATTATTATTATTATTATTATTATTAGCTCACTAACACATGCATCATGCTGTTGATTGCACTTCGTTTTATTTTTTTCCATGAAGAAAATGAAAAATATTCCTCTAGCCTGAGTTACAAGAAACGTGCATTTACGAATTGAGTGATTGTAAAACAGTGGTAGTCAGAATGATGTTATTGTACAAAGTTAATTACTTGTGTAATAAAATTAATTATCTAAAAAGAGCCATACCGATAACCAAGGAGCTATAGCAAATGAAAAAAACAACATTGTTTAACTAGACTACACACTACTTCAGCATGTTATGCTTATTAAAAATGTTACAGTACATTTTATCGTACCATCATTTGGTTTTTGCACTTATATCAAACACTACAGATTGTACAGCCTTCACTATGTCAAAAGACCCATATTGTGGAACTTAATGAGCCATATATAGCTCATGAGCCACCCAGTCCTGATCTACTTGTACACATGGCCAGTATACCAAAACTACTGCAATTACAAAACAGGTTAAAACATACACCTACAAATGAATAACTGGTCCCAGACCAGGCCAATAAAAGCATGCCCAAATAATTTCTCAGTCACAAGCAGCTTGGGCTGTTGGCATCAGCCAATCAAGGCAAAGGGCTTGCAGTGGCTGCCTGCAGACTCTAATCCCTCCATCCTTGTAAACCGCATAGGCCTTGTCACAGATTTGTCTTACCACATAATTCTTTACACCCCTGAAGGCGAACTACCATGTTGCATTCTGTAGGATTTCCTGAATGGCATACGACTATGAATATAATCCTCTTGTGTAATTTTTCTACATACTGTTCTGCTGGATATAGGTTGCTACTTGGGGTGTTACTAGAGCATTTAGTCTAAACCGTTAAATGTTATCAAAAATATGAATGAGGAATATAGATATTGGCCTTATTGCTTATAGCAACTATACAGTGTAAGATTATTTAATATTCAGTATTTATGCATAGGCTAGTCCATATACACAGTTTTATACACATTCATATTGTAGTCATTTATTTTATAGTTCGATTGGAGTGCTTCTTGTTAGGGTTATGTGAGTGGGTGCCAACATTTCCATTGTGTTAAAGTTTCAATATTTTAACATGTTTAATGCTAAAATGTTAAGGAAATTAAACAAAATCTAACACCCCTAGTTGCTATACTATCAGATTACTCATTCTGTGTATTGTTTGCTTGTTTGATCAGATAGTTCACAGCAGATTGTTCGTCTAGGCTTTCCTGTTGCCCATAAGGCAGGAATGCGATTTCAAAAGGTGTGGAAAAAGTATTAAAACGTGTTACTTGGACAAAAGTACTGTTACTTGGAAAAAAATGTAATTAAGTAAAAGTCAAAGTATCCTTCTAGAAAACTACTTGAGTAAAAGTACAAATGGATCATATCTTAAAAGTACTCAAGTATCAGAAGAAAAAAGTAGCCTCCCCCCATCCTGCAGACCTCCAGTATGTATTCGCTTCTGATGTTATTGTCCTTTTCCTGCTTGATGGAAGAACGTCTCCGTTCTTACTGTGCACACACTCTGAGCGCAGTCTGTCAATGTCTGCTTCCTAGCTGTCCTTGCTGTATCTATTACAAATTAGAATAGCAAATAAAGTATTTTTTTTAAACTCAATCGAAAATAGTGTTAATCAGCGGCCATAGCAACTACTCAAGCAATCAATCTTTATTTTATATAGTGCCTTTCTTAGTGGACCACCATCACAAAGCGCTTTATAGGATGCAGTAACAACACGAAAATCCATAATAATTTAAATACAGAGAAATGCATAATCCATGCTATGCAGTAAAAAAAAAAGGATAATACATTAAATACAGTGAAAAATGCATAATACGTGATAATAGCATAATACATGAAATAGCAACAACACAGCAGCTATGGTTTTAATCAGAAGTTGTAAAACAAATGGATGCAGAATAACTTTATTTCAACAGCAACACAGACACGGTACCTGTTCTCTGACAGCACTTTGAATAAACTTTATGAACACAACAACACGATTACCAGTAACACATGTAGGGCAGTGTGGAGTTGTGGTTAGGGCTCTGGACTCTTGACCGAAGGGTCGTTGGTTCAATCCCAGGTGGGGACACTGCTGCTGTACTCTTGAGCAAGGTACTTTACCTAGATTGCTCCAGTAAAAACCCAACTGTATAAATGGATAATTGTATGTAAAAATAAACTTGTAACAATTGTAAGTCGCCCTGGATAAGGGCGTCTGCTAAGAAATAAATAATAATAATTTTATAAAGTAGCTTTAAAAAGCTTTAAAAGGTTTAAAAAGTAGCTTTAAAAAGTAACAGTAAATACTGATATTTAGCTAGCTGTACAAAATGCACTCAAATCCTATTTTTAAAAAAAAGTTAGCGATAACAAACACTTCACAAAACAGGGTACAAACAGCTGCATGTAAGTAGAATATTTTAATTAAATACAGTACTGTATTAAATAGTTATTTACGCCGCAACTGGAAGTAGCCTGCCCTAGGGTCCACCGCTTGGATTAAACCAAAGAGCCTGAACAGACCACGGATGTTTTTTTGAGAAAACCGCATTACTCATAGAATACTGAGGTAAACGCTTAGCAACAAAAATTTGTTCTTCATAAAATCAGGATAAAACTATATGAAAAATGTCATTTTTAAATTTTGTTTAATGTATCCATATTCTAATAGCATTTGAGCCCTCAGAGTCTTCTCGCCTTCGGTTCGGGCATGTAACTGCACAAAGCGGGCATTACCACACGATTAAAAACACTATGTAACACAATTTTTGTTCCTGGGTAGTAAGTGTTATTTCCTAATTGCTTATGCCTCAAAAGTATAGAAAATGGCTATTATTCCCCACAAACTTTGCTTTTGTGACCAGGACAGTGATATTTTGATATTTACCTATTTCCAATGAGAAAATGGGCGAATTTGTGTCTTTTCGTTCAAAAATCAGAAAAAAACAATAAATGAATCCAAATTAACATGTATTTATACTAAAGTAATACAAAAATGACTACAAAAGATTTAGAAGTGAGTAGTCTTTTTGGCTGGGGTAGTATGGGTTTCTCTCCTCAGCTCCACCTCTGAAATTGTCATCTGGATCTACAACGTCTTCCTCGCTCTCTGACTTGCTGCTCTCTTCTAAAGACGGCTGCTCTCTCTCCGGAAGAGTGGGTACGGGGAGCTCATGGCAGTGTGGCACCGGGGCGATGGATGAAGGAAGGTCCGGATACGTGATAGCAGGTGCATTCCTGCCAGTCCGACGTTTGGAAGGGTCCACCATGCAGAAGTAGCAGTTGCTTGAGTGGTCAGTGGGTTCCTGCAAAATTCTTGGGATAGCGAACTTCATGGCTCTCTTTTCCCCTCTGTACCATCCTACAAAAATACATTTATTTCACCCATGACTAATGTGTAAGAGATTCTCGCAACATTTTTCATATATGATATATTTTTTCAATAACATTGGAAATTGTAAAACATTTTAAAATTAAAAACTTTTACAATTTAAAAAATTTTAACAAATTTTATAACATAAAATTCCGAGCAACAATTGTCCATCTTACCTTCCAGAGTTTTTTTGCAGTGCTCGCAGGTGAAATGAGGTGCCCAGGGTTTGTCTTGATCCCTGACAGGCATGCCGAAATATGCCTTGTAGGCCTCACACATCTTAGCAGATGCTTCCACGGAGTACTTTTTCGCTCTTGTCTTGATAAATTGGCTGCAGACATAGCAAAATGCGTCTGCCGGATGCTTGCAGCCTCTTGATGCCATCTCAGAAAAATTCAGATATGTATCCACTTAGGCAGCTGGAACTAAACTGAACTGGTGGTCTTAAGGCCCCTGTATTTATACTACTATTTATATTACTGGAAAGTTCTAGAAAGTTCTAGAAGTTACTCCAAGTTTACTCAGCACTGAATCTATCTGGAATGTTCTGGAAAATAAGTAAATATCAAAATATCACTGTCCTGGTCACAAAAGCAAAGTTTGTGGGGAAAAATAGCCATTTTCTATACTTTTGAGGCATAAGCAATTAGGAAATAACACTTACTAACCAGGAACAACAAAAAAAAAAAAAAGTGTTACATGGTGAAATCAAAACGGTCTCTGGTTGGGCATCAAAATACTATGTCAACATCAAAGTAAGCAGACACTGCGCATGAGGCTCAGCTTTACCCAATCAGAATCCTGGCCAGCGCAAGAGTCACGAGATGCTTCTGGGAAATGTAGTGGAGTAAAAAGTACAATATTTTCTAAACAAACATACTTGAGTAAAAGTACAAGTATCCAAGAAATAAAGTACTTAAGTACAGATCACGAAAACAAATACTTAAGTAATTACTTTCCATCCCTGGATTTCAACATAATCCAGATTATTTTGATATATCGGTTTACACATAAATCAGATGGATAGACATGTTTCGATTTTTACTTGAAAGCGCTTGCTTGGAGAAAGAGAATCTCTCTTTTGGGCATCATACAGAGCCGACCCCCTCCTGCAACAATGCCGGTGCGCTGACTGAAATGAGTGGTTATTTTAGGAACAGAAAACAAGTAATGTTGCGAGAGGGAGCAGGAGCTGGATACACTATGATTCTCACACAAGAAATTCTCTCTAAAACAGGTGGTTGCTTGCATTGTCATTTCTTAAAGATGTATGACACAGTGCTCTCTGATTTCCCTGGTTGCAGTTGCAGTCTGGGATACATATGCCAGACACCCATTGTCATGCTTTTTTAACTACATAGTTTACTACTCCAGAACTTTTAAGCTTCACAGTTGAAGTAAAGTGACACTTAGTCCCGATCCTTTGATTTATAATAGGACCCCCTACCCCAATAAACTGGACACATTCTGTATCAGTGCTATCTAATGCCCCCTACTGTCTATTGTTTTATGGTAATAATAATGTATTTTACATAATACTATCAATAATTTAAATCTACAATCAGTGTTTTACTACCATGTGTAATGCATTCTTCCATAGCCCTCTGGACAGTTCCTGTTGTATCAGAAACTTGAACTGGTTAGCTCATAATTTTGTTAAATTCTCCAAAGGTATTTGCAAGCCCTTTTTCCGCAAAGGCTGTGAAAGTCACCTGCACAGTCCAACGACATTTTCCTTTGCGGTTCCACATGTGACTCTGTATATTGGTTCTGGGGAGACAGTTGATGCTGTATATTGGTTCTGGGGAGACAGTTGATGTATGAGGTACCTGAGCTCCCAGTAACCAAGGGAGCAGCTTATCAGGGCAACGAAGGAGAAGAACATGCGCTATCTAGTGGTCAACTGCTTTGGATCACTTATTACTAAACAGACACTTTAGCTAGCATACATCACCTATGACTGTGGCAAGCTGAATAGCTCCTGAACTCATAGTGAAAACCCTTTAAAAATGTTTTTAAGAAAATGCTCGTCTCAGCAGAAGCAGCAACTGTTTGGGGCTGTATTTAGAAAAACCCTGCCCAACAGTATTGGTCAACAAAATCGTGTTGTGTGGACAAAGCTTAATATGAGACGCATATTTGAATCCTGGCTGCCCATGGTAGCCCTAGCATCTTATTGACATTTATGGCAGGTGTTTCTGTGTTGTTTAGACAATATCCCGGTTTTGTAAATGATACTGTTTCCATGCCAGCAATGCTGTTTACACATGCAGAGCATGGCCTACAAACTCTTAAATCATCCTGATCCAGTGAAAATGTGGCAGGTGAAGACAAGAGGACTCAAGTTTGGCTTAGGAAGTATTCAAACTGCATGTGTAGTGGAAATACTGCACTAGGGTGACGGTAGAGCATACAGTACAGCCCACTACAGCCAGAGACAACGTGAGCAGTGAGGGCCCTAATTAAAGATAGACGGAATCGATTAGCTGCAGGTTTTCATAACACTATTCAGCTGTGGCCAAAGGTTTTGCATCATCCTATAGAATTAACTAATTTTGTTTCATAAAGTTGAATGAAACCTGCTGAATAATGTTACGTTAACCTATTGAATTACATGCCGCTCTGTAGTTTTCCATATCTTAATGAAAAACGGACAAAAATTGAAAAATGTCAGTCTAACATGAAATACTGTACTACTATTATGGCTTCCTGTAGACTTTTGCGATATCATTCTGTAGTTTCTTTGATTACATGATGTTAAATAAAAGATCTAAATTATGTTCACATATATATATATATATATATATATATATATATATATACACACACACACACACATATATATCTTTTTTTTTTTTTTTTTTAAATGATGTCTCAATCCTGAAATTCTAGGCGATGCAAAGCTTTTGGTCATAGCTCTGTATATAAATTCTCCCAAATGAATGCACTTAAACACATTGTGAAAACATAAAAAAAACAGCATCCTTCTTCATTGTTTTTCTCCACAAGGGATTTGATTGGCATCCCTGACATCTGAGTCATTGACAGTAAAGTTGTGCCAAGTGCGTTTTTGTCTCATTAGTGAGGTGGACATTCCACAGCTGTCACTAAGCAAGCACAGCAACCACGAGGAAATGCAATTCCTCAGCCCCTCTTCTCTTGTTTTGAACAGAGAGTTGGTTTCTCTGTCTCAATTCTGTTGAGGAGGTGGTGCTCCAAGTGTAAAGCTAGGTCTTTTTTCTGCAAGGAGATGTGATTGTGAAGCAAGGATATAGAGAAGAGCAGGACCTGAGGACACTTGGAAAGGGTAAGATATTTGAGCAGTGTGAAATTACTTAATATAGAATTGTCAGGATGTGAGGGGTGTGGTATGGGTGGTGAGGTCAGGTTTCAGGAAAGCAGTACAAAAAGGCAGGAATGCAGGGCAAAACTGTGCTGCTGCACTCGTATTTATTAATCAAAATAAAGACTTAACCATAACTGGGCACAAGGGCCAAAGCGACAAAACACAAATCAATACATACAAGTTCCTATACATACATTATTCCAGGCCTCAATCATAACACTTACTCTCTGTGTCTCTCCAAACCACTCTACACAGACAAAGGATTTCTCCAGGCTTTTATAGTCTGTGGCTGGAGCCCAATTAATCAATAATTAACAATTACCTAATTAAGGCTCCAGACACATTCTCACATGTATTTCTGGCAGGGAGGAATTTAATCCCTTCCCTGCTGATCCAAAACAAACTCAACAAAATCATAATAATAATAGAAACAAAAATGTAAATATATATATATACAAAAAACGGAAATAAATCATAACAAAATATATATATAAATATAAAGGGGCAGGCACCCCGTGACAAGAATGCAGGCTGCTTGTCACTTGTTTGATAACATGGTTGTCCAGTGCAGAAATCAGTGACTACTGGGAGTTGACTAGGAATGCTAGATTTAATCATAGGGTAGGGGTTCAAATTACTTGAATTGCCAAAGTTTGAATATGATTGAAAGTTTGTTTGTTTTTATAGTATTGTGTCTGAGGCCCTTCACAATACTGTTCTACAGATTACCAAAGCTGTCACCTGCTTTTACCAGTTGTTAAAGTATTTTCTCTGTGGAAGTGAAATGGCAAAGGCATCTTTGCTAAAATAAAATAAGGCTAAAAAAAATCTAGCAGTTGGTTTAGTGTAAAAATAGACAGAAATGTAAAAACTCAAGTAAAAAAAAAAGACAACTGTTTATATGAGGCTGTGTGGTCCGGCGGTTAAAGAAAAGGGCCTGTAACCAGGAGGTCCCCGGTTCAAATCCTGGCTCACACACTGACTCATTGTGTGACCCTAAGCAAGTCACTTAATCTCCTTGTGCTCTGCCTTTCAGGTGAGATGTTGTTGTAAGTGACTCTGCAGCTGATGCATAGTTTACACACCCTAGTCTCTGTAAGGCCCGCCGCACACAGCACGACTCATCTCATCTAAGTATGCAGAGATTCTGCGATCAGTTGTGCTCAATTTTGGTTTGATGTCACAATTGAGTTTTTCTCGACTGGGTGTCGCACACTGCTAAGACTGAATTACCGACCGCGAATAGATACTGGTGATTACTATGTATGCAGATTTAATTAACACTGCCCTGTACACGTTTGTATTAACTTACTTTTTTGTTTTGCGCAGTAAGAAAATATAGGCTGCCAGTAGATTGATTATAAAAAGGTACATTGATCATTTACCTTTGATTAGTAAATGCCTAAAAAAAACTATTCAAATGTGCACATATCTGGTCATTTTGAATTCGAGACACTCAGAGCAATTCAAGACTAATGTATTTTTACCTGTGGAACTGAAGCTGTCAATATTCCGCCACCTCGTATGACAAGTTACATGACAAGCTACGTCACTTAAACCTGCTTCACCATTGGTTGACACATTTATGACTAATCGGTCTCAGTCAGTCTTGGTCGGCAACCACTGCACACAGACAGACTGATCACATCTGAACGAAACTGCGTCTGAAAAAGATTTAACATGTTCAATCTTCAAATCTGAAGACATCCCGACTGAAATCTGCATAATCTTGGTTTTAAGGGCACGCACACTGCTACGATTCATCCAGACTCTGTATGGCCAGTTGAGATGAGATGAGTTGGGACGGCTTGAGTCGGGACGGCTTGAGTCGGGCTGTGTGCGGCGGGCTTAAGTTGCCTTGGATAAAGGTGTCTATTAAATAAACAAGTAATAAATGCAGTATTTCTTTAGTGTTTTTGTTTTGGGACTGTTATCCTGTAGGTGTTTTGCTCAAAATACAATTATTATTCAAGTACAAAAAACAATATGTAATACATTACTTTGCAGCAATGTATTCAATTAATTGGCTAAATGTGCTAGCTACGGCCACACAACACAGCCTGTTAGACGTACATATATCACACTTACATTTTTACTTTGACATACTGTGGTTGTAGGTCACTACACTGTTAGCTTTTAGTTTGTGAAGAAGCAATGTATGACACTGACAAGTCTGAATTAATGTGGTGGTGAAATAAAAACAAAAAAACAAACAAAGCATCCGTTTCAGTAAAATAGGCCTATTATTTTGAAGCTCAGAGACTAAAACAGCAGCCGATCCAAATACAAAAGCAGTGAAACAAGGCAATGAAAAACAAAACCTCTAACACAGCAGGGGAGTCTCTTTAGTGTATTTTCATTTGTACCCTAGTTAAGGAAGAATTTTGTGTTCATCACCCCTCTCCTACGTCTGAGACTTTTATCTGGCATGCAGTAGCAATTAAGCGAGTTGGAGGAATGGAATGTCCCTTTGCACGTGATATTTTTTTTGGTACAACACGTTCTGCTATTATAGATCATGCCGATATTGCTTAAGTCACTCAATGCCCACCTAAAATGTGGTGTGAGTTTGAAAAAAGTAAGCAGTCTATAGGATAGTTTACTAGCCTTTGATGCTTCTGCAAGCTCAGGTCACAAAATGAAATTAGTTTAGGGGATCTTAACTTAGTGACATCACAATTGCACCACACATTTGCATGTAAGCGCAGCTTTTTGTGACATAAACCACCTGGCATCCTGATATATTTATATGTACATCCTGGGATCCCTGAATTACACTTTAAATGGTTTATATTTACATCAACTACATCTGCTAAATGCAGTATATTAATTGATGGGTCCACTAGCAGTTTAGCATGAAGTCGACGCTGAAAAATGTTTTATTTATTTATTTTTTATTACAGATATTACAGCACTTCCTAGAACCTGTCACTCGTGACTTTCACAACTCGTAGTGTCTGCCAACATCACGCCCGACTGTAGCCAGTGCCATTGTCCTTCACCTTTTATGAGAATTAATTCACCTATAATTGTTTGTCAACAGGATTCACTGGAACATGGAATGGTTAAACCAAAATAAAATCAAATTCCTCTGTGCAAAGTTCTCCTCTGGTGTTTAGTCAGCCAAATATGAGCAATGAACATTTTTAATAAATATGTCTCAAGATGGTAGGACTGGTATCCAGTAGCTTATTGTGAGAAAGTAGTTCAGTAGGCCTCAAGTAACGTATTCATTTTATAGTATTTAAACATTTAATCAAAAGGCCTAGTGTCTGGACTTTGGAAGATTTCCCAACAATTACAGTACACAGCTCGCCACCCAGTCATGCCTTTTCCAGCTGAGCCACTTGGGCATCCATGAGGAAGCCAACTATGTTAAAGACATGACAAGGCCATTTGCAGGACAACTTTCTCCTCTTATTTTAAGATTTTTTATTTTATACAGCAAAATTGTATTTATTTAAATTGTATCTATTTAAATCTATTTTAATAGATTGTGTTGTTTTCAGCCTGTAAACCAGTGGTGTCCAATCCTGGTCCTGGAGGGCCGGTGTCCCTCCTGGTTTTTGTTCCAACTGTACGCTAAATTACTTAAATGGACTAATTAAGTGCTTATTAGACACTTAATTGTCCCAATTAATTAATTTAGGGTACAGTTGGAACAAAAACCAGGAGGACACAGCCTTCCAGGAACAGGATTGGAGAACCCTGCTTTAAACATTCTAAAGGCATATTCCAGGGATTGTGGTTTCCATTGAAGCAGAAATGGCATCATCTCTCTCTCACTGTCTCTCTGCCCTCTCCAGGTTATGCCACCTCAAAGGTTAACTGGAAACCCAACAGTGAAAGAGAAGGGCTGATCCCTCCCTCCCCCCACCCTGCACTTTCCGTGGTGTTCTCTGTTCAAGCATGGCAGCTGGCGGCGACAGGAGCGAAGTGTTCATCAACCTGCATCAGGTAGGAGAGTGAGATCTGAGCATCCCCACCTGAGCACAGCAGACACAGAGGCATTTCTGACCTGAAACTGGGTCTCTGGCTTTAATGTGGAACAACAAGCTGATATTGCTAATTGACTAGTTGGTGCCAACCATTACCCAATGATTTCCAATGACTATGTTGGGGCCCTGGTATTGTCCTGTACAAAGTGGGTACATTTTCAAATTTTGACATCACAATGGTATAACCCAGGTAGGATTGGGGGTTGGCAGACATCTCTCCATCATCATTCTGATTTAAGATAGTTACCTAATGAACATCCAATAGAAAGGATACCTTGAACCTTTGAACTACAGTAGATCACTCAAAGTGTCTTTATATTAGTAAGAACCTCAACCATCTAGTGTAATGCAGTGTGTTGCCAAAAAAAATTAAACAGAAAATTCATCAATAGTGGCAGATCACTTTGGCTGAGAAAGCCTATGTTACATGTATCTAAGGTAGGCAACTGGAACTGAAGAGCAGCTCCTGAACTGCTGTTGCAGATTGGATGGGAAACTACAGATGGAACCGGTGTCAGGCCCACTTTGATACTGCAATGAGATTTACTGACAGGTTTCATGATTCTGGTGTAAATGTTACCTAACAGCTATTCTGTATAAATGCAGTTATTTTAATTCCTATTAAACATGTTGGTCACGCTTGCTGCCATGCCCTCTTGTGCTGAATGCTGTCTCAACAGGCACACTCAGACCATCGGAATGAGGTGCCCAAGGCTAATCAATGGGTCCCTTTGTGTTCTGTCCCAGACAATCCACAAGCTTACTGTTGATTCTGAGCAGCAAGGATTCTTAAGATATTTTTGCAACCCAGCACATGGATTACAATGAGTTACACTTCATTAATAACATTGCAGAACCTGCAGGACAATCCAGAACAGATATATTAGATTTTATTTACAATTACAGTTTCCAACCCAAACATCTTTCTAATATTTAACCACTTACAGTTGAAGCACTAAATCTCTGAACCTTAAACACATGGATCAATTTATTTTTGCCTCATTTTTTTCCCAGTATTAGTTATGTGGGGAAAGGATCTTACTTTTACCTTCTGGTGATATTATGTTATGGTCGTTACTAGATACTGTTTAGCCAGGTTGCAAATTTTCAGTCTTTGCGTATATATTTGTAAATATGGTATAAACACTTAATAGATGCTTAGTAAATTATTATAATAAATATATTTTATATTATTATGTAGTTATCATATTATTATTATAGTTATCTCGTCTTTTAGCAGTAGCAACTTGACTAAATACGTAAATCCAATTCCAAACAGAATGGGTTCCTCTGGATTCTTCTAGCAAGGAGTCAATACAGTTACGGTAGCCTATATACATACAGTATTAGTTTGTAGCAGCATTACTCGTAATGCCTTTTATTGTTTTAAGAGTTATTTATGTTTGCCTCCTATGTACAAGAACCCCTCCTTTGGCATCGCAGAATAATTCATTTATATAAGGAATTATACAACAAATTATCAATGGTAGTAACAACACTTGTTGGTCAAACACATGGCTAAGAGTGTTTAAAACAGGTTGTATTTGTACTACTCCTTTAATTTTGTTCAAGTAGGCACTTTACAATCCATATCAAAGTGATTCTAATTTATCATACAGGAGTGGTGCTTGAGTCTTAATTTGTTAATGCAATTAGTAATTCACCATAATAGAGGGAAAGTCATAATAGTAAGAGCATTGTTGAATTATATAAAGCACATTGCACTAAGAGCACCTTTAATTACCTTCTGTGACCCTTAATTATAGCTGATAATTAATACGGTTAATAAAGGACAAGCTGGAGACGAAACAATTACAATATGTATAACATGACATCCCTTTAAGTTTAAGCGCAGCACGGTTCAAAGCCACAAGATGAGCTGTTGAAGATCAACAACACCTGCAACACCTGTGATGTGCTGGTTAAGAAAATTATTGCGGGAGATGGATTGTGCCTGCTGTTTTTTTAATATGTAGGGAAAATAGAAAGGCTGTATTATATTTATTTAATATTGAATGTCAATAAACGCTCTTGAACATCAGTTAATTAATATTAATGTGCCTTTTGTGATTCAATTCTCTAAAACTACATTTTAATAGAAATCCCACCAGTCTCATTTCTTTAACAGCAGCATTTAACTGAACTTGCACAGGTGTTGAAGCTGAGACTAATCCAATTAGTCTCACTCTATCTTTTATACTGTTTTCAGCATTTTCACCCCAGTACTTTAGAGCAGTACTTTCAACCTGCAAGACTCACAACCTGTTTGGTTCACACTTACGTCAATGCGTCTGAGTGTGATTGACTAATCCGCCTCCTGCAGTAGTTTTGAGTCTGCATTATAATTACTACCAGAGTAGTTTTAATCAAACTAACCCATGTCAAAAAATTAAGCCACTTACTTTTTTGATTGTGCCTGTGTCATGCATGTAAATATGTGCTTTCCACGTGTGCAGAACTGCACAGCAGAGTTAGTTCCAGCTTTAGAGTCTCTAAAGAGTGTCAAAGAATAATCCATTTTTAACCTCTTACCATTCTATTGTTAAATATACTCTATACTGAAGAAAATCCAATTTTTAAACTTCCATTGATTTTTACTGCTTTCTGTCTGAATGTGAAATACAAAAATCAAAATAATGACATGATTCCAAACAGATCTAGGTAGTATGTTGTGTGTGACTCATTAATAATGGTCTTTGTATGACGTAGTTCACTGGGCAACTTCACTTTACTACATAATTTGAGGTACACTGCCACCCAGTATAATTATAATTGTAAATCACACATATATAGTATGTAGAGCTGGGACGAACATAGTTTTTTGTTGTTTGAATATATAAAAAAATAAACAAATACTTAAATATTCTTTGAATTAGCAGGAAAAGTAAAATTAGTACCATATACCAGTAAGAAATCTTTCAGAAGTTAAATAAACCCATTGCCCCAGCAAATTACCCATTAATAAATGGAGATAAACTCTCCTCACTACAGTAAAATGTTTGCCTAATATATTTTTTTATATAGAGTTACATAAAAATACCAACATATTTGTCTCCGCACTAATAAAAATTAAGTCATAACAAATGCTTTAGAAGGCCAATTTTGGTGGGGTAACAATTAATTAAATATACTGGGTGGTAAATATTTCACTGTGGGCTTTTTGACACCACAACCCTCTAAACAGTGTCATGTATGAACTGTGAAAACCAAACAGATGTACCTGTAAAAGTTAAGGTTGTAAGGGGGAAATTAAATTTGAACCCGCCACTAGGATATGAAGTTTTATTCAACAGTTCTTTGGTTGAGACAAGTTTACAACTATTTCAGGGGAATCTGTGTGGTTTTATATCACAAATAATCACCTTATTAAGCAATTATCTTAAATATATTGCGAGGGTAGGTTTTCAGTAACAGATCAAAGGGTAGAACCACTTTAGTTTATACTGCAAGTGTTCATGTTCCAAAGAGTATTTTATCTTTCATATGTCAACGGTCCCAATAATGGCCTTGCCAAGCTGAATTCAGAGCTCGCCACAACAACAGCTTATTCAAAAAAATAAATAAAAAAATACTTATTTAAATAGTTAACAGAAAGTGTAATAGTTTATGATGTTTAATTCAAAATCAATTTGCGAGCACAACTTAACTTATTACAGTATTTTTGTGTTGCCCACTGTGAACCACTGTGTATCCATTCTACACCCTACAGTGATATAATAAAGGAACTTGTATGTCTGTCACATTTTGTGAGAGAATTGGTGAACTAACTTTTATACACCCATTGGCAAGTTTTTATGAATCATGGTGATCTACTAGATTGGTCCAAGGGCAAAAAATCTACTCAGAAAAACAATTTAACTACTCCTTCTTGCTATGAAATTGTTTCTCGCTCCTTTTATCTTGTTGTTTTTTTTTTCTTTCAGAAAATATACTTCAAAACAAGTCTGTATATCGAACCAGTTGCCTCAGTTATAATGTTTTAAAGTTTCTAATGTATTGTCTATTCTCTGTAAATGCTGCCAGCCAATGTAAGACTTGGCAAGTTCAAGTAACAGAAACTGGAAACTGTTAACTGTGATTGCCAGCTTTCATTTTTAAATGAAGTGTGTAACTGAAGCCATAATAGATTGCTGGACAAAACACAAGACTAATTCATTTACTGGGTTTAGGTGACGTTCACAAAGCTTACAACAGGACCAAATTTAATTAAGGCCTTGTACTAATGTCAAGCCATACTTTAGAAATAGTACACACTATATATTACAGTCTACCAGACCACTCAGGAAGAGTTGTACTTAGGGGAGATGCTAAATACCTTCCCTGGGATGAGTGAGTGGAAAGGGGGCTGTTGCAGAGTTAGTAGGTGACTACCCAAGATACAGATGTATTCCAAGTCATGTTTGGAAAATAAACCCATTGCTGTCAATATATGCTACTGAACAGGGTTGATTAATGAATTGTTTTTTTTCCTGCTGTATGGAGACAGTACACTTTGAGTTAACTTCACTTTTGGTAGACTGATATATTATGTTATCAGTTTTGTGCAGTAAAAATGTACCTCTTCACTAACACATTGTTCTAAGCTCTGGAGAGTTTATTAATTTTACAGACAGAAGTGCACTAAAGAGACTCTCATTCACAATGAGATGATTTTCATAATATTAGTGCTCAAATTAAAGTGATCTCAGAGGCTGTATTTAGACCTGCCACTGGTTAGATCAATTGACGGCTGTATTCTATGATTCTCAATGGAGTTTCACTTTCACATTGACCTCTGGCCATATCAATGATAGAGATCACACACTTTTTCACATGTCCATGTCCATTTGATTACAGTCCCTAGCATTGTGCAAAACATGCTTTTTTGCCATGTGATCATTGAACAAACTCATAATAGTGCCTACAGAATATAATATCTCTCTAAAAATTGTCTCTTCAGGTATTTGGGGGTGGAAATCAACAACAAAATCTGTTCTCCTTGAGTGTTCCACTTGAAAAACATTTTAATTTGTTCAGTCTTGGATACAAGCCAACTGAGCATCTGCAACCAGCCTTCTATCAAAGTCTATCTACAGTTTGGCTATTAGTGACGGAAAATGAATGGCAGCATCTTTGTAGAATACATATTCTTTTTGCATAACATTTGAATCAGTCATGTGAGGGATAGCACATTTTCAAAATAGTGTTTCTCTAATTATTGTTCTGTTGCTAAATAAAATGCCAGAGCACTTGTTCAATGTAGGAAAGCACAGTGATGGATTAGCAGAGCTTTTGTCAGCTTCTGTGATAGTATCCAAGACAAGGGGTTAATTACACAGGAGGCTGGCACTCATTTCTGTAGTCTTGTGTAAAACAGACAGGTGTGTATGTATTAGTTTATTACCCTTGACTCAATTTAGACACTGCAGTGTTTATACTGAGAGGTGTCGTGACAGATGCTTTCTCAGTATAAATATTTGACTAAATTCAAATAAGATCCACAAGCTCATATTCAAATAAGACAGAAACTGGAGGAGGAGTAGGAGGAGAAGTGTAGGCTAATCCTTTACGATTAGCACTACTTGGCACTTATGCGTTAATTACTTGCGTTAATTACTTAATATTGTCTAACAGCCTGAAAGCAAGTAGTCGTTATCCATGTTGTAAATTATTTATATGCAATAGTGGCCATTCATTATATCCAAGTAGTACAAGTAGCTCTTAAGTAGGGTATAGCCTGCTGATGCAAATACTCTTGGGTACAAATATGCACTGCTTAATTTGACTAACAGTGCCTCAGGTAAGGTACTTTGGTTGTACACACAATGCTACAATTCAAGCTGTCATTAATCAGTACTTTTATACCACATTTCCATCTGGACCATGTAAACTCTCCTCTTGCTCTCTTAACAAGCTGGGGTTTCCTATTGCCTCCAATCTGCAAACGGGTGTTACACAAAGTTCAAACATCACCTCCACGTATCACATATTTCTATAGTTGCCATTTATAAATCAATACCTTCAATATTTCCCTGATATATTCTTTTGTGGTCTAATATTGTGTCCTTCACATTGAATGCTCATTATTAGGTAACTTCTCCATCAGAGTGATTGGGCCGGAGCGAATTCTATCAAGCTTTATCTGGTGCTGTCAGTCTAACCACATTGATATAGAATTGCAGCTGATGGAAGCAAACAGGATTGATTTCAGGCCACTTTCAGCTACAGTACACCTTGTGCCATTCCTTGCTCTGTGGCTAAAGTGATATCCAGAACTGCCCATCCAGCACCAACATTTATTACAAGAATAGAATAGAAAGGCGAGTGTGTGCATTGATCACAGTTTCTCCAGTCATCTTGATTATTGCCTTTAACGAGGTGGTTTGCAGTCCCGCAGTCCAGCAGAGGGGTTCTGCTTTAATCAAATCATGTTGTCTGGTAAATGTTATTGAATTTTAGAAAGTAATTGAAGTTGACAGCGCTGGCAATGATAAGCTACTTTTATAGGTCATCTTGCAGGGATATTTCAATAAAGAAACTAGGTAATGTGAACAAAAACTACCCCGTCTACCCCTTTCTATTAAGCTATATGTTTTTATTATTATTATTATTATTTGTTTATTTAGCAGACACCTTTATCTGAGGCGACTTACAGAGACTTTTCTGGGAACCACTGGCTTTGCCTTAATCAGAGCAATGGATTCAGATCTCAGTCCTATATATAGTTTGTATCTAACATGTGTCATTTTTGTCCCCATTGTCAGGTATATGCATCCCCTTGTTAGGGATAACAAAACACCAGATTTCTAATGAGGAAGTTGACTGTGCATTTATTATAAATGCTGTACAAACTGGAAGGGTATTGCGTAACCCCTCTTCTGTGCTTGCAAATGATTGTGCACATAGATCTATTAATAGCCAGAGGGTGGGTGTGTAGGTGTTTTGGGAGAACTGTGCCTGTTTTGTTTCTTCACTTATTATGAAGCCTTAAACAGATTTGCATATCAATCCAACAAGGTGTTTCGAAGTTTTGAGCCTCACAAGCTTTCATAGAAACAATCAAACAAAAAATCCCATCGAAATAAGAATATGTAATATCTTACACACATGTCCGCAAAGGCAACTGGGAGAGTAATTTTGTTTTAGGTGAGGCTGCTAGAGACTAGTGAATTGATATTCAGTACATATTAAATATTGGACAATAACAAATCACCGGTTGATATGTATGTAAAAATGGCAAGTTATCTGGAATCCCGCTTATCACATAATATTTTAATGCTATCAGTATCCATTCATTGCTTAAAAGAGTAAGTAGCTTCAAATGGCTTTCAAATTGCTTTTTTAATAGATTTTCCTATACTATTACTGCAGTCTTTCTTTGATTCTGGGTTCTGTTGCTTCAATATTGTTACAAAACATTTTTTTTTAATGCATACTAGGGGCAGCATAGAGAATGATATGAAAAACAACATTAAAATTCATATTTATCTTTTTTATTATCAATGAGTCACGCAAGCCTTTCATTCAGCAGTGATATACAGATAAGATGTTATTTGTTTTGTGTGTTTTTGAGCAAATGTCAATTCTGGTGGTGCCTTATCAGAAAATAAGCTGTTTTCTACTGTTGACTCTCCAGGTTGTATCCATTAGTGACAGTCTTTGAATGAGCTCACAATTATAATGCTAATGGTAGCCTCTCATAGGTTTAAGACAGCTGTGATATTCCTAAGGGAGCTCTTCCCATCAGAGAAGACTATGTGTTAGGGCTACTGCCCTGTGTTGGCAGTTAGAAAGTCCTCAAGGGCCTACCCAGTTCAGATTTCATTTGTTAAATGAAGGTCATTTTTTCAGTCTTGTTGTCACTTGACGAAAAGGCTGAATTATGATAGAGGGTGACTGGTCAAATGTTTGTTCCCCAAAGGGAGATTTTTATTCAAGGCTTTAAAATATTTTCTTTTTTGCAACATTTTCAAAAGTCCACAGGGGGACTTCCGAGTGGCTCATCCGGTAAAGGCACTCCACATGGAGCGCAGGATGCACCCTATAGCCTGGGGGTCGCCGGTTCATGTCCAGGCTATTCCACTGCCAACCATGGACAAGAGCTCCCAAGGGGCGGTGCACAATTGGCGAGGGGGAAGGCCTAGGTCGGCCAGGGTGTCCTTGTCTCACCACGCACGCACGAGCGACCCCTGTAGACTGGCCAGGCGCCTGCGGGTTTGCCTGTAAGCTGCTCAGAGCTGCGTTGTCCTCTGACGCTGTAGCTCTGAGGTGGCTGCATGGCAGGCCGCAGTGTAAAAAAAATCGGTCAGCTGACGGCACACGTTTCGGAGGACAGCGTGTGTTCATCTTTGCCACTCCCGAGTCAGCACAGTGGTGGTAGCGGTGAGCTGAGCCTAAAATAATACAATTGGCTATTTCAAATTGGGAGAAAAATTGGGTAAAAATCAATTGGCGACTACTAAATTTGAAAAGAAAAAATTCCACAGAAATTATTTTAAAATTTTAAATTTTATATTCCACAATATATTGGAATATATTTGAAGATTCCACATAAAAATAAACCGTGTATTGCAGATTTTCATCTTGGTTTCAAGATAAATATAATGTATATTCATACACAGTTTTCAATATATTTAAGTGATAACTACAGGTGTACAGTCTTCCTAGTGGATTGAAGCAGAGATGAGGATGTTATACTAGCAAGTTAGACTATTATCTCCAAGTACACTGTATGTGCCATATAGCTACAACTATTACATGAAAATAATAAAATTTAAGGTCAAATTTTAAGGGGGATGTACAGTGATGCATGCTTATTCTCACCGGGTGTAACTTCAACTGAATTTAGCTCTGCGATAGGATGTTGATGCTATGTACCATTTATGACTTATATTTATCGAAACTGTATGTTGTGTTACAGGATTTGGAATCCCAGTGAAAGTGGGTTCAATTTTTAAATTTTAGATTCCTTTTGTGTCTCTTTTGTTTCATATGTGTATCTCAAATATATGTATCTTTTACTGCAAAAGTTTCTGATACATTTGGTGAAAGATTTGGGTCTTTTATTTAATTGTGAAAAAAACTATTTTGTAGTATTCGTCGGAGAACTGAATGAAAATGAGAATGTGGGTGGATTAAAACAAATGATGCTCTGGTGAAGTGTTTCCTTATGATACAAGCTACTGTAAAAATTTGAAAAAAACTATCATAATTATGTTGAAAGAGATAGCTGGGATATAATGTTAATACCAAGTTTCATGACAATTGGATGTATGTAACAATGTAAGTGTGACATAGAGATGGACGAATGTACAGACAGACAGACACCTCCCTATGTACTCAGAATCTGATGTTCTCAATAACTTATGCTAAATAATGTTAATACATTTCAAGACTATTAGGTAAACAGTTTTCCAGATGTAAGGAGAAGTCTGTGAAGCGTGACATACTGCAGGTACATACGCCCGCTGATACTAGGCCCCAGTGGGAGGTAATAACGATGCAAGATATGCCAAATACAATGCAATGGTATCCCTTGAGTTCCCTGTTGTCTTTGATTTAATCTGGGTACTTGAAATTAAAAGGTGACATGGCAATGGTGTTGACAGACCTCAGTAGCTGAATCTTCAGTAAACATTGGGAATTCAAAAAGAAGGAACAAACAAATCTGAGTGGCCTGCATAAATTCTCGCCAAGTCCATTCCAGACCTCTTAGAGTGAATAGGACTAGAAAGAACAGGAACCACTTTATCTAAATGTACTCACGGCTTATGAATAATGCTTTATGCTATTTAAATATAGCCACAATAATAATTGTGATGATGTTATTGTATAAGGACAGGTGTTGTGACTCTTGGTCTCCCAGTTCGTGGCCTGTCATTGACAGAGTGTGTCTGGTTATACCGTCTCACCAGGTTTGAAATTGCTGGCTGTGAGCACCCAAGACGGTGAGCCACAGTACACTGCCCTAGTCCAGCCTCCAACATGCCGATTGCATGAAGGCACTGGTCTCTTGACAAACCTGGCATGTTGGTGTTTTTCTGTGATTTTCTTTATTGCTTTTATTCAAGAAATATTCCCTTCCAAATGACCAGAACACCAGACAAAGCAAAGTTCTCTTGGGGGATCAGTATATTTACATGAATGCTGCTGTAAGGTACGTGGTGTTATTCTGAATGTAACACCTACTACACAACAACATCAGCTTTATCGAACATTTATTTCCAATGCCACAAAAGTGGTTGATTGTAAGGAACAACAAATTTCACATTTCTATAAATTAATTGGGTGGGGGGTCAAGATGCCTAATGATGTCCTTGAGATTCAAGGAAGTTTGTGAAACCCTACCCTACAGAACATGAATGTTTCAGCTCATTAAGTTCACAAAGTGAATGGACTGACATTCCATATGAAAGTCTTGCATCTAAAATACAATACGACTAAAACAATGATGCAGGGAGCAAGATTTTAGAGGTGGGACATCGTATGGAATGGAGTTAATGAAATAATTCATTAACTTTGTGAAATTTGGAAGACTTTCATGTAAATAAATTCATCCCCCAGGAGAACTTTGCTTTGTTAGGACCAGGTCTTTTGGAAGAGAATATTTATGTACTGCGGCCCTGCTGAAACCATCCTGTTGCCCCTCAAGGTCCCCCAACCCCCAGTTTGGGAACCACTAATGTAGGGAACTTACATATTTTTTAATATTTAGACGGCCCAACTTTTACACCAAATTTTTCTCCCTAATTTAGAATGTCCAATGATGTTCCCTCACCGCAACAATTCCCCACACAGTTCAGGAGAACTCAAGGTTCAGTGGGCGTCCTCCGATCCCACTACCTAGCTAATTTACTCTTTACACCCAGGAACTTGAGAGTGGACGTCAGTGAGCTACTGGCCTCTGGAGGACAAAGGCCAGCCCTGCAAGCGCCTGGCTCTGCTGGTTTTGCCTCCTTAACACACGGGAGCACCAGAGCCAATGCAGCGCTCCCTCCAGAATCCCCAGCGGCAACTTAGCACTGCCAGAATGCCAGCCTGCACTCCCCTGACTGTGTGACTCATCCTGCACACCACGTGGCTATGCTTTTACCAGGTGAGCCACTAGGGGACCCCAGTGTAGGGAACTTTCAGTCATAAACAAACCTAAATAGACCTCTGCTATTGTCTAGAAAACAGCTCAGTACACCCCTTTATGTGTGTCTTGAACTGTCTTTTGCTTTGAAATGCCCTGTTTTTGGCACTTTTACATACTCTTGAAATCCTTTGAAAGCTGCCCTTGTTAATTAGCACAACAGATGACTTTAAAATAGCAAACTGGAAAGAGGAAAAATCAATTGAAGAAACAAATATTTTCTTCCTTGAAAAGGGCAAAGTCCACATTTTTAAATGTGCTCTCGGAACTCAGTTCTAATACAACAGATGAAAGAAATAGGATTAGTTAGTGTCTGTTGCTTTTCTATGTCGATGTTATTATTTTTTGATAATGGTATTCATTTAAACAGGACCAGCATGTGCCAGTAGTACATTTATAAAAAGTGCATTCACATGAGATATGTAACTACAAACCTACCTGGTAACACTGTTGTGATTTATACAGGGGGAATGTGACGGGGTACTCCCCGCCCCTGTGCATATTATGTATTATTTTGTATTTATTATGTATTATGTTTTGAAGGATGGACAAAAACTCGTCCGCCATTATTTGTTGTTTTTAAATACCTTGTGAGAATGCGTGACTGTCGGCTAGTAATTATTGAATTAGCTGACAGTCACACAGATTTAGTAAACTCATGCAGACTATGGCCGAGGGGTTAGTAAGATAATTAATAGCCAGTTAATCCCTCGACCATAATATAAAAGACCTGCAGCTTTGGCTGCACGGGGTGGGCTGTCCAGAGGAGGAAAGAGACAAGTGAGAAACTGAAATGAAAGTAACAGTTGCCACTTGTGCTGGCTTGACACCAGCACGATACTTGTTTTATTTAAGGTTTGGTTAGTGTTTGTTTAGTGTCTGTTTGTTTACGCCATCGCACCATTTTGTTTTGTGAAAGTCTTTTGTTTTTTTTAAAACCTTTTATTTATTAATAAACACGCTGCAGCGGTTTTCATACCCCAGTGCTGTCTGTGTCTGTCTTCTTCCGGGTCTGTGATGTCACCACACACACCAGCCTGCTGCAGGGAACCAATTAAAGCACCTACAACTTATAATATTTGAACAGTAAGACCGCTTTCTTGCCTTTTATTCACAATATTAATTTTCACGTGTTCCACCATCCTAAGCTCTCCGGGATCCAATGGCTACAGGCGTGCCAATCCATGAAACCCAACCCACTTCGCTCCATACAATTACAAAGTAATCGCGGCCCCCAGACATTCCAGATAACCCCCTCATTTCTACTGTTCCTCATATCTAATAATTCAACCATTATACTGCCTACAGGTATATAGGTATATAAACAATGTGTCTAGTAGAAACACTTCAGTCCTCTTGGGTCTACAGTGTACAATATATAACTTACCATTGAAAGTTTCAAATTTCATCTTCGATGGTGAAGATTGGGTAGACAGTGGGTTGAGAAGGGTAGACAACTTTGTTATTTTTATAATTCATTGTGCGTCATAAATCTATATTGTGATTCTTTCATAACTAACAATTGGCAAAGATAAGCATTCACAGCAATCTTTACTTAACTGATTTAAAGGTGTTACATAATAACATCACCACAATTAGTGTTATGGCCATATTTAAATAGCATAAGGTATTATTCATAAACTGATAACACAGGGTGCCCTTCCTATTCACTCTAAGAGGTGTGGAATGGATGGTGAGAATTCATGCAGGCCTGTGACAGAGAGCAAATTAATCCTAGTCAACAATCTCCCTCCCGACCTGTGAGGGCGCTGTATAACAGGAACAGTGTGCCCCATACTGGATGGTTTGGCAGTTCATTCCAGGGTCAGTCGGGAGTCAGCCATCCCGGAAGTGGGCGGAGTCACAATACCAGAAGTCATCGCCTTAATACAGTAAGCGATGTGTCAGTCATGGATTGGAGGATACGTGATTGCACTAGCTATCGAAGGGGGCATGACTAAGGGTATTTCAGGGGATGTGACAAAGCAGTCTGTTCCTTTGTTATGGTTACTGCAAGGACCTGTGTTGTGTGTTATTATTTTGAGAGTCTTTATTATTTCGGGACTGAAACCCTTGTTTTGCACAGAGCAATACACATGGCTGTGTAAAGCTGTGCTTATTATTTAAGTGTTGTTGACACGCAACCCAGCCAAATAAAGAGCTGTTTAATTGTGAACTGTCTTATGTCTGTCATTTCCGGAGCACTGCATCACCACTGCACCTGTGCACTGCAAACCACACATTCACAAGGCCATTCAGATTTGTTTGCTCCTTTGTGAATTCCCAACGTTCATCTTTTCGGTGCTGCATGTGATGCCTGCCAGCTCAGCTAGCAAAGGGGAACCAGATCGTCAATGCTTGGCCCAAAACTACCCTTGACAGTTCTTTCTTTTTTGTGGTGTGACAGGTTGCTTGGGAAACTCGAGGTGAGAGTTAATGTGGAAAGAAAAAGGTCACAATATAGTTGTTTGCACTTAGTAACTGAAAGTCTAACAACTGGCAATCGAAAGCTTCTAATATATTTTGATGCTGCAATGACCGTTGTGCGTGTCACCAGGATAGCTGGTGTGGTGACGTCAGACCAGGAAGTAGAGGACACAGTAGGGTGAGTGAAGCGCTGATGCGCAAGTTTATTATAAATAAAAAGGTTTAACAAACAAAACACTTTGCAAAACAAAAATAGCACGGTGGCCAAAACAAAACAGGAAATAATAAGAACAAGTAACGTGCTGGTTTAAAGCCAGCACGAGTAGCAATTATTATTTTAAAGCTGTCTTTTTGTTTCTTCTGTCTCCCATACCTCCTCTCTATACACCCAACCCTGAGTGAGTGATTCGTGCCTTATATATACAGCTGTGCCAGGACTCAATTGCTAGTCATTCAGTCTGACCCTGGCACAGTCTGCACTAATTGTGACATCCCCATGCCCACATACATTTTAAATCACCTGTGCTACATAACCCACACCATATACAATAAACCAAAATACACCTAGGGGTGGGGGTGACCCTGTAACAGTGAGATAAAGTGCTTTCCTTTCCTTGCCTCTTAACAGCCAAGAAGAAAATGAAAACATAATGATTTAATATTAGTTTGGAAGCATTGGCTTTAAATAACTTGGGAGTTAGTATTGATTTTACATTGTTCAGGAGGTAAAGCAAATTATTTATATATCACATTTACTGAGCAGCAGTGTGGAGTAGTGGTTAGGGCTCTGGACTCTTGACCGGAGGGTTGTGGGTTCAATCCCCAGTGGGGGACACTGCTGTTGTACCCTTGAGCAAGGTACTTTACCTAGATTGCTCCAGTAAAAACCCAACTGTATAAATGGGTAATTGTATATAAAATAATGTGATATCTGTATAATGTGAAATAATGTATAATGTGATATCTTGTAACAATTGTAAGTCGCCCTGGATAAGGGCGTCTGCTAAGAAATAAATAATAATACTGTCAGTCTTAGTGTTGGGTATTGCAAATGCTGTCTTTGTGGTGTGACAGGTCAACATTCATAGAAAAAATACTCAACATTAAAAAACAAAAAGAAAACCAACATTTACAGCTTTCATTATCATGATTTGTAGACCCTACCTTTATAACAGCTTTGGTTTTATTTGTTAACCTCAGTTGATAAGATTTTAAATTTAGTTTCAACCCTTTATCATCTTCAGTACTAGTTGTTGGAGGTGCAAGCAGCAACCAGTTCCCTTATCAAATATCAGGCAGCCAATAAATCAATAGTAATCTATGAGGAAACGTCATTATTCAAAATCAATGACCACAAAAAATGTTGAATATATATAGATACATATATTCAACATTTATAGAAAATAATAGCGCAGGGAGGTCTAGGCAGACCGGCTGGGTGTCCAGGAGCAAGGGGCAAGGGACCGTACTGACCAGCGCCGGACACGCTTCTGGGGTTGTGTGCTGGAGCTGTGGTGGAGGTGCGCCATTCACCTCCTCTGGCTCGGGAGACAGCACCTCCTCTCCCTTGATTGCAGCCGGTGGCTGCAGATACAGCCACGGCTCCGCTTCCTCTGGCTCCGGGACGGACTCTTCCTCCCGCCCTTGACCCAGCACCAGCTTCTTTGGTGCAGGACACTGCTGGGCTTCTTTCGCCTGCTCCCATTTTTGGAGCAGCAGGTCCAGCTCAGTCGGCTCCCTCTCCGGCAGACCTAGCTCCAGTCTCCACTTTTTGTTTTGCTCTAACTGAGCAGCAGTGTTCCGATTGATCTTTGCGATCAAATCTTTAAAATTTCCGTCCATTTCTGGGTCTTTAGGGGCGCCCACACTTGCTGCCACCATATGTAAAAGATGCTGTACTCTCCGCGGTTCGTTGCCCCTTTAAAAACAGATCCAGGACACAGAAATTGAGTTTTCCAGCGCTGACGCGCTATATTTAATAAACAAACAAACAAACAAACAACCAAAACCAAAACAAACACCTAACTACACTACACCTAACTACACTGTTATCAATTGACTGCTCAGACACAGAGCACACCACCTGTCTCCTTCTATTCAGCAGTCACAAGCAGACTGACTGCTTCTCTTAAATACCCTGCACCTGGTTCTAATTTACAATTACTACCAGGTGCAGGGGCTAATTAAGAATGAAACAATTAACAATTAAACAGAATGTTCTTACACACATGTTTTATGCAGGGAGGATATTAACCCCCCCCCTTACTATATATACAGCTCTGGAAAAAATTAAGAGACCACTGCAAAATTATCAGTTTCTCTGGTTTTACTATTTATAGGTATGTGTTTGGGTAAAATGAACATTTTTGATTTAGTCTATAAACTACTGACAACATTTCTCCCAAATTCCAAATAAAAATATTGTCATTTAGAGCATTTATTTGCAGAAAATGACAACTGGTCAAAATAACAAAAAAGATGCAGTGTTGTCAGACCTCGAATAATGCAAAGAAAATAAGTTCATATTCATTTTTAAACAACACAATACTAATGTTTTAACTTAGGAAGAGTTCAGAAATCAATATTTGGTGGAATAACCCTGATTTTCAAGCACAGCTTTCATGCGTCTTGGCATTCTCTCCACCAGTCTTTCACATTGATGTTGGGTGACTTTATGCCACTCCTGGCGCAAAAATTCAAGCAGCTCGGCTTTGTTTGATGGCTTGTGACCATCCATCTTCCTCTTGATCACATTCCAGAGGTTTTCAATGGGGTTCAGGTCTGGAGATTGGGCTGGCCATGACAGGGTCTTGATCTGGTGGTCCTCCATCCACACCTTGATTGACCTGGCTGTGTGGCATGGAGCATTGTCCTGCTGGAAAAACCAATCCTCAGAGTTGGGGAACATTGTCAGAGCAGAAGCAAGTTTTCTTCCAGGACAACCTTGTACTTGGTTTGATTCATGCGTCCTTCACAAAGACAAATCTGCCCGATTCCAGCCTTGCTGAAGCACCCCCAGATGAGTAGAAATTTTCAGTTTTGCCCAACACCTGGTCGTCTAATGGTTAGACAGAGACCTGGAGAGGCCTACAAGCCACAGTGTCTCACACCCACTGTGAAATGTGGTGGAGGATCGGTGATGATCTGGGGGTGCTTCAGCAAGGCTGGAATCGGGCAGATTTGGCATGAATCAAGCCAAGTACAAGGTTGTCCTGGAAGAAAACTTGCTTCCTTCTGCTCTGACAATGTTCCCCAACTCTGAGGATTGGTCTTTCCAGCAGGACAATGCTCCATGCCACACAGCCAGGTCAATCAAGGTGTGGATGGAGGACCACCAGATCAAGACCTTGTCATGGCCAGCCCAATCTCCAGACCTGAACCCCATTGAAAACCTCTGGAATGTGGTCAAGAGGAAGATGGATGGTCACAAGCCATCAAACAAAGCCGAGCTGCTTGAATTTTTGCGCCAGGAGTGGCATAAAGTCACCCAACATCAATGTGAAAGACTGGTGGAGAGCATGCCAAGACGCATGAAAGCTGTGCTTGAAATTCAGGGTTATTCCACCAAATATTGATTTCTGAACTCTTCCTAAGTTAAAACATTAGTATTGTGTTGTTTAAAAATGAATATGAACTTATTTTCTTTGCATTATTCGAGGTCTGACAACACTGCATCTTTTTTGTTATTTTGACCAGTTGTCATTTTCTGCAAATAAATGCTCTAAATGACAATATTTTTATTTGGAATTTGGGAGAAATGTTGTCAGTAGTTTATAGTAGTTTACACATACCTATAAATAGTAAAACCAGAGAAACTGATAATTTTGCAGTGGTCTCTTAATTTTTTCCAGAGCTATATATATATATATATATATAAAATGAAAAACTGATCACAACACTACACTTCAAAGCTACAAAAATAAAAAAGTAATAATTACTTATATTTGTGGAACAAATAACCATAAATACAATAAACTTACAAATGATAGGAAAGGTGAAGAAACATATTGTCCATCAATTATCCTACCCCGTGCCATATTACAATATATATATATATATATATATATATATATATATATATATATATATATATATATATATATATATATATATATTGTAATATGGCACGGGGTAGGATAATTGATGGACAATATGTTTCTTCACCTTTCCTATCATTTGTATTCAGCATTAACGAGCTCAACAAGAGACAGGTGCCCCGAATCAACGCACCTGTATAAAATACGCTCTGACCGGCAATCTGGGTCTGTGTGTAGTGGAGGAGAAAAGTACTTGGAGGACGGCGGCCGTAGAGCGAGTAAGAGAGAGAAACGAAAGATAAAGAAACAAACAAAAAGGATTACTTGGCAACGACTTTGGAACGGAATTGGACCCCGATTAGTGGACTGGATTATTGGACTGAATGAGAACCCAAACCCGGTAAAAACGACCCTTTTCTGTACCTGAACCACGAGACTGCCAGTGATTGTTTGTTTTGTTAATTATACGACTTGAAGATTATTACATTCTGTTTTATTTTCTTTTTTATTAAAAGAAGTATAAACTGCTGCTTTATTGGAAGGCTATAAAAAACCTGAAACAATTAAACATACAGACACCGTGCTGTTTGGACCCATAATACGATCTCTCCGTGTCTGGTGTTTTGCATCTTACCACCTGTCTATCACATCCAATAAGTTTCCCTACCCCGCACCATATCACAATATATATATATATATATATATATATATATATATATATATATATATATATATATATATATATATATATGGGGGCTTGACACTAACCAAAAATCAGCCTCAGGCAACTTGAGAATGGAGCCAGAGAGAATTAGTTTTGTTCATTACCAGATCAGAACCTGTCTAAATATAACAGAGCTTAAACTGAGTTCTACTGCTCCTCTCTGGCTCCCCACATGGACGATCTGATCATCTGATTCGATTAGACGTGCATGACGTTGACAGTCTTGCAGCAGTTCTGAAGCGGGACTTTCCATGGGTGGTACCTGTACACTGCATGGCACACCGCCTGGAGCTGCAGCCAGATGCAATTGTGGTTCACCATGAGAATGTCATGAATCAAAAGAGAGGGAGCGTTGACATCCAAGGCAAGGCTAGGCATGCCTTTAAGTTTCTGAAAGACTTCTCGAAGATGAGGTTCGTCTTTTTTATGCTGGATGTCCTGGAGTGCTTGAGCAGGTAGGGCTTTTTTTTATAGCTTTTTGTAAGACTTGTCTTTGATAGTTCACTGATTAAAAGAAGGCATTTTAATATTCTCAACTGTTCCAGGCTAAATGAACATAGTTACAATTAAAAATGATATATTGAGATAATCACTGAAATCTAAATAAAGCAATAAAAAGATTTAATTAAAACAATCAAACAAAATGATTATTTTCAAAGCTAACAAATGATAATATTTTTCTCTCTTGCTCTTTTCTCACTTACAGATTTAGCCTGAAGCTTCAGGAGGATTTCCTGACACTGGATGAGGCCGTTCATGCCATGGACACCACTCTCATGACCCTACAGACCATGAACTCTCACAATGGGCCAAAGCTTCAAGAGTTTTTGCAAGAAGTTATAGGCAATCAGTTCAAAGGGGTAGAGTTGAGAGTATCACAGGAAGATGATCAGCCATTTCTTAATCTAAGGTACTTTAAAATTTATCATTGTATTTCCTCAAATGCAGAAACATTGCAAGGTCCGCACTCAGTCTGAAAGGTTGGTTATTATTTGAAAAGTTGACTTCAGAAAATCATAAAGCCACATATTCAAAATAGGAT
Source organism: Acipenser ruthenus (assembly GCF_902713425.1). Lineage (NCBI taxonomy): Eukaryota > Metazoa > Chordata > Actinopteri > Acipenseriformes > Acipenseridae > Acipenser > Acipenser ruthenus. The sequence continues at coordinate 24,296,580 of NC_081199.1, read as the reverse complement.
ATAATGTTTAGGTTATCATTAACAAAACAAATAAATATATATTTCATATGTTTTATATTTTCACTTTTCTTTTAACAGGTCCAGGGTCATTAAGGCATTGACCAGCCACCTGGAGGAGAGATTTCAGTCCCTGAAGAACAATGAGGTGATCTCAATGAGATCCCAGTGGTGCAATGATCCCAGATCCCAATGGTGTAATGATCCCAGATACCAGTGGTGCAGTGATCCCAGATCCCAGTAGTGCAGTGATCCCAGATCCCAGCTGTGCAATGATCCCAGATCCCAGCTGTGCAATGATCCCAGATCCCAGCGGTGCCATGATCCCAGATCCCAGCTGTGCAATGATCCCAGATCCCAGCGGTGCCATGATCCCAGATCCCAGCGGTGCAATGATCCCAGATCCCAGTGGTGCAATGATCCCAGATCCCAGCGGTGCAGTGATCCCAGATCCCAGCAGTGCAGTGATCCCAGATCCCAGCTGTGCAATGATCCCAGATCCCAGCTGTGCAATGATCCCAGATCCCAGCGGTGCAATGATCCCAGATCCCAGCGGTGCAATGATCCCAGATCCCAGCGGTGCAATGATCCCAGATCCCAGCTGTGCAATGATCCCAGATCCCAGCTGTGCAATGATCCCAGATCCCAGCGGTGCCATGATCCCAGATCCCAGCTGTGCAGTGATCCCAGATCCCAGCTGTGCAGTGATCCCAGATCCCAGCGGTGCAGTGATCCCAGATCCCAGCTGTGCAGTGATCCCAGATCCCAATGGTGCAATGATCCCAGATCCCAGCGGTGCAATGATCCCAGATCCCAGCAGTGCAATGATCCCAGATACCAATGGTGCAATGATCCCAGATCCCAGCTGTGCCATGATCCCAGATCCCAGCTGTGCAGTGATCCCAGATCCCAGTGGTGCAGTGATCCCAGATCCCAGCGATGCAATGTGTGGAAAGACATGTTTGCTGACCCTATTCTACAGAATCGATTTTCCAACCTGCTTCACCTATCGAACTGTCATTGGTGATCCCTCTCTCCACAGCAGCATGTGAGAGAGTATTCATTTGTACCAAGCGAGTGAAAAGTGACTGGAGGTCTTCACTTTTAGTCGACATGCTTTCAAAATGAATGTTCATATTCATGAATGGACCAAGCCAGAATAAATATGACCTGCAGGTGCAGTTAACAGATGGTGGAGAGCAGGGGAAAGAGCTTGTCGGCCAGACTATATAACCTTACCCGGCGCCCTTTCCGACTGGGAGGGAGATTTTCAGCATCAATTCTTTCTCTCTTTATCACAGTATTGTAGCAGTATGTAAAATTTCCCATTAACAACAGCAAAATGAAATGTAAATGTTATCCATGCACAGAACTGCGTAAAATGTTAAAGGTAGTGCAATTTAGCAAAACCAAAAGATTAAAAAACAACAGTTTCCAGAATTAAAACAGTATCCAGTCAGTATTCAAAATTGCAGAATATAGTGCTTGTTATTATTATTATTATTATTATTATTATTATTATTATTATTATTATTATTATTAATTAGTGTGGCAAAGTGGTTCATAGTGCACAGGTGCAGTGGTGATGCGGTGCTCAGGAATGATAGACACAAGACAGTTCATGGTGAAAAAGCAGCTCTTTATTTGCTGACAAATAATAATACCTGGCTCTACACAACAAGACACACACAAACATAAGTCCATAGTGAGTGCTTTCAGTGAAAGTGGTGATTTACAGGTTTATTCGTGTACAATGGTGAAGTGGAGTCCGGGTTTATTTGCTGGCGGTTTAGCTACAGCTCCCAGGGGTTAGCCTTCTATAATGACAAGCACAGATAGTTAGCAACAAACAAAAAACTTAACACTCATGGTAATTAATTACTTCCATTTTACATCGTCACACCCCGTTATACCCTTAGTCACGCCCCCTGCGATAGCTAGTTCAATCACGTCTCCTCCAATCCATGACTGACACATGGCGAACCACATCAATCAATGACTCCTCCCCCTTCCTGGATGGCTGGCTTCCAACTGACCCTGGAATGAACTGCCAGACCATCTAGTACAAGGCACACTGTTCCTGTTGTACAGTGCCCTCACAGGTCGGGAGGGAGATTGTTGACTAGGATTCATCCGCGCTCTGTCACATAAGTCATTTAGCAGACGCTTTTATCCAAAGCAACTTACAGAGACTAGGGGGGTAAACTATGCATCAGCGAATGCTGCTGCAGAGTTACTTACAATAGGATCTTGGTTTTACGTCTCATCTGAAGGACAGGTAAAATACAGCCCTGGTTTCTCTCAGGTATGGAAACTAACTAAAAAATGTGGTATTCATATGCATGTTGTCTGCAATGCAAAGATATTTGTATCATACTGTATGTTAACAGCTTGAACTGTGTGCAATTGTGGAGATAGTTTAATCCATACAAATACTATAGATGTATGTTTTTTTCAGTGGTTTTGCTACTGGTAGTGTAACTTTAAAGGGACTGAATCCTTATTGCCATACTAAACATAAAATATCCCTGAAGATTTAGTTTGCTATTTCAAAGATGACCTATCCTATGCATTTTTTATTGTTAATCTTGGCATTTTAATGACTCAATATTGAATACATAATTATAAAAATAGAATGTTTTGAGATCATGAATTATTTATAGGACTAATGTTTTTATTAATTTCATTTTTCAGTGCTTATTTGTAGCTATTGAGTTAAACATAAATTGTCTTTCACTTTTAATGTCACAATATGTATAGTAACTCGACAGTATTCGTACACTTTTTCATTTGTACCTTATTTCCTTTGCTGTCTTCCACAACAAAAGCCTTATGGTCACAGGCATATTCTTCTGGGGTTTTTGTGTGTTTAGGCATTTTTCTACATTTCGCCACAATTTGTAATTTTGTTTTAAATTCCACGAGCTTGTCAATCCTCCCTATCGAACTGGAATATAGTTTTAAATCTTGCGAGCAAGAACAATGTTTCTTATAATCGCGTTTTAAATCTCGCAAGCGTGTTACAAACCTCAGTTTCTTATAATCTCGTTTTATATCTCGCAAGCATGTTACAATCCTCCAATAGAAATGTAGGAATTTGCTGCCACTCAATAGTTGCAGAACTAATTAAATCAAATGCGAGATACAAATCAGGAAGGAGGGACATTGCCCATTTGCATTGTACAGTTTTTTTGCAGGTTATTTATTTATTTATTTTTTTCATGTGGAATGGGGTCAAGTCAACATGAATTGAGTAACCATTTCAAGAGTTTTTCCGGTGTTTATTGGATATAACCGATTTAATTTGTTTGTATCGGGGGTGTTTTTATCGGTTAAAAGCGATTATCAGAAGCCCTACTTATATACTATCAGTGAATCTGGTGAAATATAAAGTTAAACTTTAAAAATATTTTTTCTTTGACTCATTAACCTATTTTCCTTGTACTTTTTATTTTCAAAACAAAAGGTGTAGGTTCATTGTACTGGGTAACCCACAAATGTGTATTGCTTAACTGTACTGTGTTCAGTACGCAACAGTAAAAAGTAGAGGAACTGCTTTGCATTGTTATAGGAAAATTATTTAGGGGCCTACAGACTGCAGTCTAACATGGTACTAACTTGGTGATAAACTGGTTTCTTACACGTACAGTGCCTCACGCATGTTTAAAAATATGTTTAGCATATTTAGTAAGCTTGATAACTTGCTAGCCCATTTTAAAATATTAAAAGTTAAAACACAGCCTGCAAATGGCATTAATACCCATTGCTGTCACAGGCAGTGGCAGGAGAAAGGCTGTTTAGTCCACATAGTAGCTGGACATCTTCAGTGAGGGAGGTGACTTTTGTCTGCAGCTAAAACTACCTTAGGTAATGTGCATGGAAGAATGCAGTAAGCATTCATTCACTTCGGTTTCCAGGGGATTGAAATCTACTGAAAGGTCTGTTATCTAGAATAACTTACAGTCATCTCTTATGAGATTACACCTTGTGGAACAACTGCCAGTTTATAATACAGAAGCAAGTGCAGAGCAAGAACCAATAAACCCTATCAATCTGTCAGGTCTGCAGTCTTGTCAATCATGTCTGAAACTTGGGACAGGGAGGTGTAACTTTGATAGATTACAAAATAGGCATTTGTAAAACAAATTATTTCATCATTTACACAAAAGGGTGTGCTACATATTGCAAGTGTTTCTCATTCGACCGCTGTAGTAAGATCATTGTTTAACCTCTCATTTATTTTAATTTTTTGTTGCTTCAAAGTTAAGGGAATTTCTCTGTATTAATATATGCCTTAATCACAGTATCGATTTGTCAATATGTCTCTCTGTAAACCTGTGTAGGTATACAACACTGCCCCTTAGTGGTTAATACATAGAGTGCACTGTTGAATGTGGTCAATAGTTTAATGTAAAACCATCAGAAAGGTTACCATGATTTTCCCATACTAATATAATACTATGCATAACACTTTACTATTTCTCTGGTATACTGCAGTAAACTGCTTTTTACAACTTATATTGACATCAATGGCATAGATACATGATACAATATTGGTTCATATTATTCATTTCTTATGCCACATATATTTATTTTAGTCTAATGACACCTAAATAATTAAACCATTAACATACAGCAGAAATTGACACAATCTTTCATTGCCCAAAACCAGTTACTGTTTCAGTGCTTTACCACATCATTCTCTTAACCATCGAGAATTGTAATTTTTCAAATTGCCATGCTGTTCTATCCATTACCAGTCTCATACTATGCATAATCATATTTTTCCCAAAACTTTTCTGTGGTTTCTTGCCTAAGCTTTACCATTCTTTTCTACACTTTCTCTAACATTATACTGTACTAGAAGTATAAAGGGTTACCCGTCTCTAATCTAATGCACTTCCAATGCAGTTTAATAGCAGTTATTTTTGTGTTCCCCCCAATACACTAACAATTCTGACTTGCTTTTCCACCGATTCCCAAGACCAGGTCGGCTCCCAACTTTCTTTCCAGCTGTGAGGCTGACATTTCTACTTTCTCATCCTCTGTGTCCCCCCAGCTTCTCTGCCGTCACAGAGCTGTCAGTCACACACTGGCACCAGGCTTGTCACAAACACCATTCACTTCAAAGCACACATGAAAGACACAGTATCACCAAACAACCAGCACCCCTCAGGGTTATCAGGGCTGACATTCTCCTACATTGTTGATTGGGCAGAGTGTCTGCAGAACATTCAGCTGGGATGACAAGTGCTGTGCTTTCTGTCCCCTCTGTATAGAGGCTTTTCATTTGCTAACTCACAGTTGTATCCATTACCGTTGGATGCCCCTAGTGGTCATTCTAAAACTGACTTCACAAATTTGCTTTAAGGGGTCTTTTCTGAAGATACAGAATAGGAAATTAAACATAAGAAATTAAAGTGGTTGCTGCTAATTTGTTTAACAATAAATTATACCTGTTCACTTTCACTCATAATGCTGCATCTCAAAATGTGCAGTATTGAAAGAAACATAGCAAACAAGTATTTTAATTTTAAGACATCAAATATGGTACGACACAAGGTTAAAGAAAGAAATATATTTGCAAGCCTTACTTTCAGGTAGTCTTACATTTCCTTGACTATTTCACCTGGAGATTCAACAGCTTAATTCCTGTCAGGAACCATCGTGCTCCTTCCCGTTAAATACTATGCTGTAACATGTTTTGACCCCAGTGTCACCGCTGAGGAGAAATGACCATGGAACTGAGACAGTAATGGACTTCCTGAAAACAAGGCGAGCAAACTTAGAACTTTCTTAGTACCAGATATCACATTTTAAAATGAAAATACATATTTGCTATAGCATCAAAATTTCTGTTTTGAGACCTATGTATAGCTAATGGAAGTTCACGGTTGGTGATATTTAGGGAATTGTTTTGTTAACTACAACCTCTATAAAGAGAAAGTAACTTGAAATATCATTTACATGATTTGAAATTAAGAGTTGAGGCCACATTGTCACATGCTTTGAAAGAAATTAGGAAGTCTGTTCAGTCCAGGCACTTACGAGTCTCCAGAAAAGCCCAAGGTTGTAAGAGGGGTGTAATAGGGGGTGTGGGCATCTGCTGATAAAAAGGAGAGAGGCTGGAAGTGCAGTTGGAAACGCCACTCATGTGCTTAGGTTTTATTTATAAATTCAATTGCTGTGGACATTAACTCCTATTCTTTGAATGAGGGAAAACATTTTTACAAAACTAAAACCAAACAACCAAGTTATATATGTTCAGTTCTCTAAAGGACTCAAGGTGTTTTGTTTTTAACTTTGAAATATTAAACACCATTATTTTCTACTTCTACTTAATGGCGGAAACATTTTGAAAAGATGTCCCTCACTCTTTGAAAATATAGATTTCCCTTGAAGCACATTTTAAATCAATGTCAACCTAACCTGTTGGTGATAGCATTCAGTGTGTTTGATTGTGTTCTCCAGATTCTCGCTGACATTGAGAAACACTCCCCGAATGGACAAGAGGAAGAAGACTGGGAGAAAGCCCTTTCAGTGGAGAGATTTGGGGATTTCATTTCTGAAACTTCTTCCTGGAACGCTGAGAAAACGGGACGCAGCTACAGTGAGAGGGACTTTGAAACCTGTTCCCGACACACTGAGAAAACGGGGCGCAGCTACAATGAGAGGGACTTTGAGTGTAGGTACAACTTTCACCAAGCCCCTACAGTAGGCCTCTTTCCTCACATAAAAGCAACTGCAGTTTTCCTGCTGTGATATACACACACATATATATATATATATATATATATATATATATATATATATATATATATATATATATATATATATATATATATATATATATATATATATATAGGCAGGCTATCACATACATATTCAGAACTACCCCAGAAGTAAAATCTAAATGTTGATGTTACTGCAATAAATTACCTCAGGTGGTTAATTTAAGGTGGTTAATATGTAAGAATCCAATGAATGGTATTTCAAATTTGGATGCATTTTCCAAATTTTACCCTGGTTTTTTCAATGATTTACTATACTTGTCTTTGAGATACAGTATTATGCTTCCCCATGCTTTTGTACACTTATGATATGGCGCAGTGCACATAATGGTTAGGACTTTCTCCTCATCGCACTACAGTTAACCCTGCTGCCCAGGTGCCTGGTGAACTCAAGCAGACACCTGCAGGGCTGGCCTTTGTCTGCCATAGGCCAGTAGCTCGCCAACAACCACTCTTGAGTTCCTGGGTGTAAAGAGGCAATTGGCGTGGTCATGGAATCACTGGTCTTCAGTCCTTCTGAGCCACTGTGTGGAATTGCTGCGGTGAGGGAATGTAATTTGACTCTAAATTGGAAAGAAAATGGGGAGTAAAATAATGAGACAACATTTTTTTTTAAACCTGCGGTGAGGGAAACAGTGTAAGTATGTGTGCTGTTCTTGTATGTGTCCTGCTTCACAGATCACCGGCACACCTCCCATCACACTCACCACCCTCTCTCCACCCACCTCCCCCCCACCATGAGGTTCCGCAAGAGGGTGTTTCGCATTGACCGTCGCAAGAAGAAGAAACGCAAGAAAAAGAAGACATCCATCCCGCCCTCCGACGTCACACCAACCATCCATGAAGTAGACGAGGAAGAGGAGGAGTCTGATGCAGAGGGGCGGCGCCAGGGTGCCATGCCAACTCCACCCCTAGACGACAAACCAAAGGTAGATAACTGTACAATCATTAAAGTAATGGGGATCTATATATAAAAAAATATGCTGTAATTTAAATAACAATGATCTGGTGGTCAAACAATTAACTCCTGATGTAGTAGCAGCATTTCAATTTCAAATGAAGGTAACATGATTCAGGAGTGTCAATAAAGGGATTGTGGTGTAAATGATCCTTCCAGTAATTAAGCATGCAGCAGTATAATAAGCACTGATGTAGGTGGGACTAATTTGGAATTAAGGTGTAATTTGTTAATGGTCCCCTTTTAGGGGCTCCCGAGTGGCGCATCCAGTAAAGGCGCTCCTCGCAGGATGTGCCCTATAGCCTGGAGATCGCAGGTTCGAATCCAGGCTATGTCACAGCTGACCGTGACCGAGAGTTCCTAGGGGGTGGTGCACAATTGGCTGAGCGCTGCCCGGGTAGGGAGGGCTTAGGTCGGCAGGGGAATCCACGGCTCACCGCGCATCAGCGACCCCTGTGGCCGATAGGGCGCCTGTGGCTCTGCAGCGGAGCCGCCAGATCTGTGTTGTCCTCCGGCACTATAGGTCTGGTAGCATTGCTGTGGATCTGCAGTGCGAAAAATGACGGCTTGGAAGGAGCACGTTTCGGAGGACGCGTGTTTCAGCCTCCGTTTCCTGAGTCGGCGGGGGGGTTGCGAGCGGTGAGCCGGGGATACAGATAATAATTGGGCATGCTAAATTGGGGTGAAAACCGGGGTAAAAATAATTGGTGACGACAAAATTAAAAAAAATAAAAATAAATAAATGGTCCCCTTTTAAAAGTTTACCACAGTAAATGTGCAGTTTTACCATGCTTTTCCCCTGCATTTAACATAGTTTACCCTGGTTTGCCATGTTTTTTAATATGCTTTATCAGACAACTCTGGGCTTTTCAATGCTTACCTATGCTTTACCATGCTTTCACTGTGTTTTATTACACTTTGCCAGGCTTTTACTATGGTAAACATTTATAAAGGTCTAGCGAGTGGACTTATCACACAGACAGTATAACAGTTACAAGACAATGAGAGTCCCCAATACTAGCTTGTTACTGAATGTTTATTTTGTGGCCCACAGTTCAGCATTGGGGTGGAAGAAGACCACACCCAGCCTTTGCCCTTCCAGAACTTCCACGTGGAGAATGAGTGCACCCCCAGCCCCGAGTCTCCCCCCTCCACCAGCGCCCCTGTCATGAAGCTGGACCCCTTGGGGTGGGGCGAGACTTTGAGCCGGTGAGTTTACAATTCATCCCTCCTCGGGTAGCGTTTCTAATTTCTCCAGTCTTTCTGGCAAGGCTTGATAGTGCAACAGTGAATGAATGATACACCAATAATTGTCTGCACTGTATGTACTTTAGGCCTAGCAAAGCCCATCAGCACAGCTGAGGCTTGTTTACGCACTACATATAATATAACCCATACACAGACACTCACTGTCCTATAACTTTACTGTGTGCTGCTTGACTTTTAATATAGAAATTACAGATATTGGTTTTGTTATTTAAGCAACATGCTTCATCAAAAAATAATCATTGTTCTGATTGCATCATTGTATTCTGTGACAGTACCAAAATGTATTGTTGGCTTGCTAAGCCACAGTATGGTTATAGGCCAAGCCAAAATAAATTGTTTTGAAGGTGACGTTAATTCTAAACAGAACACATAATTGCGGATTGTGCAGTTCACAAGTCAAGTGCACTTAAAAACAACATAATTTCATGTCCATTTTCACCTACTAATGACCATTGAGTTGACTATTAGATCAATGTACAGTAGTTACAAAAAGTAACATTTTGTTCTGAGGGTGAAGCACTGTCGTTTTAATATAACATAGTTCCTTTTGACTGACTGCCTTATCACCCCCTCCCCTCCCCTCCCCTTCCCTTAAGGTTCTCACAGCTTCCCCAGGACACTCTGGACTTGCCCTCGAGGGGGTGGTTTAAGAGGAAACCCCTTCACAGACTGACCGGGGGCCAGAGAGCCAGCTATGACCTGCGTGAGAGGATCTGCATCGGAAGCATGACCACCATGGAGACAGCCATTTATCAGAAAGTGCCCACAGACGAGGCCGAAGCACAGATGCTGGCCAGTGCAGATCTGGATGGCATGAAAAGTAAGGCTGACGTGAGAATGTGCTTTTATCAGTGCTGTCAATTCTGAAGCTGAACAAAATAATACATCACTTGTGAGAATCAAGCAGCAATCATCGTTTTATCAAATTCTAGTACAGATGTCTTCCTGATGTCATCGGTTTGTCACAATCTTGCACCGTTGCCATCCCATGTATATAACACGTGACACAATTCTAAAGTTATAAACATAATTATGGTTTAATAGTAGTTCCTGAGTACAGTCTTTGTTTCTGTGATTAATACTGCAATAGATGACATCTCATAACAACAAGAGACATCCTTTATGTTTTATAAAATTCCTTTATAATTTAAAATGCAGTTTTGTCAAATCTACTAGACTAGGGTGTTAATGTAGTTCTACTCAGATCCTACGTGTATAAAGTGACTCAAGCTATTGAAATAGTTCCTTAAATCTTACCTGTTGTACACTGCCATATTCTATAATAGTTTAACCTCGTGTGCCCTGTAAGATTCAGCAGCATAGTACCTGACATTGCTGATTCGTTTTATCAGGTGATAGTTCCTATAGTTCATATATTTCTTAGTTTGGGCCTGTTGTACTTTTAGTGTTGCCATTTTGTTTTTGTATCTGTTCTCGAAAGTGTTGTATTTGCTGTCACTCGGGTTTGAATTTATTCTTTTGTTTTAAGGGAATTCTGGAGTGCTTTTACTTAAACAGTTACTACAGGGCCATCAAATGTACAAGGAGATAACTGTCTTCCCAGACGAGGTTATACCAGCAAGGGAGACTGTTGTCAAGTTTTTTGGTCTTCTTTAGTCATTTTGTAAATAAAAAAGTCAATTAAGTGCTATGCTTTGTTATGCTGTCAATGGACTATATAGGACATTTGTTTATCCAAACTGTACCATGTTGTTTTATCACAGGATTTGGAATCCCAATGAAAGTGAATGGCAGAGATATTTCACTTGTCAAATAATGCCTGCCAACAGTATGGTTTTGGATGCTGTTATGCTCTGACAAAGCACAAAAATGCAGCAACATAATTGGCTTAAATGTACTCAGCATGACATAATACTGTATACTGTACTGCAGCTGTGGTTTAACATAACTGGAGCTACATAAGGGTATAATGATACTGGGTATACAGCACCAAATGAGCACTTGGAATTGACAAGTATAGTACCAGCATTTGTATTAGGAACAGCTTTAAAATGCCCTTTTCATAGTATTACCATACAGCCTCTACTAGTTACAGGTTTTAAAATCAATTCCCTGACACTTTCATCGTTATGCAGTTGAGCTTTTAATATTTGAAACTGTGGCGTAGCTGAATTACACAGAAACAATCTGAAAATACGCTCTGTCTAGCACTTGCCCAACACAACAATCTGAAAATATGCTCTGTCCAGCACTTGCAACACAGATATTCAAAGTTAAAACCTTCATTAATAGACCTTCAAACTATACTTGTTTGGGATTTCAGAGACAAGAAATTGATTTTTTCTCTACTGTCACGGCCATTTGTGACAAATAAGTTTAGTGAAATGAAAGCTGGCATTTAGATTTATGGAAAATATCCATAAATAGTTCTGACGTTGTGGCCTGCCAATCAGTATCAACCAAGAGGAAAATAGATGTCCCTATTTGTTAATTCCTTTCTGTACACAAGCATGGTGAATTTGATTTGGCAGTCTCTTAACACAATCACACAGGACAGTTCAAGGATCTCTTGCAGAACTAAGCCACTATCTGTGACACTGTACTGCAAATATTAATTCTTAAAGCTGTACTGCATTCCAATCTGTTAAGGGTATTAACAGCTTAGAGTTCAAACTTAGCCAATTTTACCTAAATGTTTAACTGCTGTGAAAAATATGCAGGCTAAATATAGGACCCCGATTAGCACTAACATTAATTAGTCCAGATTGGTTATAGTTGGGGTCTGTGAAACCAGCCATTTCTATAGTGGTAAGTGTACACTTTATTAAGTGAAAAGTGCCACTTGATTTCAATATTTCTTCACTGTCTCTTACATATACAATTAAATGCTGTTCACATACAATTCTTATGCATAGATTATTATTATTTATTTCTTAGCAGACGCCCTTATCTAGGGCGACTTACAATTGTTACAAGATATCACATTATTTTTACATACAATTACATTATTTTTTTACACATTATTTTTACATACAATTACCTATTTATACAGTGGGTTTTTACTGGAGCAATTTAGGTAAAGTACCTTGCTCAAGGTGTCCCCCACCTGGGATTGAACCCACGACCCTTTGGTCAAGAGTCCAGAGCCCTAACCACTACTCCACACTGTGATACATGTCATTTAAAGTTAAAGTGTAACTGTTTAAACATGTTTGATGCTAAAGTTTAAACTAGTAAATTAAACAGAAACAAACATTCTGCTATTATTACAATAATATTTGATGTTTAATAAGTTTCTTTTAGTGTTACAGCATTCTACCATTGGTGGTGCACTAGTACTACCATTCATTTGTGCCTGTTTACTACCTATTTGGCTATTGGCACTTCACTTTGTCAGAAAAAAATATGTTTGTTTTCATTTCAGTTCACTTCACTTCAAATCAATTTGCTTACCTCTTATTAGCATTTTCAGGAGTATCACTGGTCCAGGTAATCTTGTGTTGCAGATATGTGAGAGATTATTATTATTTGTTTATTTAGCAGAATCCTTTATCCAAGGCGACTTACAGAGACTAGGGTGTGTGAACTATGCATCAGCTGCAGAGTCACTTACAACTACGTCTCACCCAAAAGACAGAGCACAAGGAGGTTAGGTGACTTGCTTAGGGTCACACAAAGTCAGTGGTTGAGGTGGGATTTGAACCGGGGATCTCCTGGTTACAAGCCCTTTTCTTTTACCACTGGACCACAGAGCCTCCTTACTGCCATCCGTTGATGGGATCATAGAAAGAAGAATAGCATGCTATACTGTACTTTATATAACAAGTTAGTAGGAATATCATACTAAATCATACATTTTTACATGCATCTTAAAAACCTACTATAAATCGGTCATTTGAATATGCTTTATCACAATAGTAATGCCTCATTTGATTGCATATTACTGTGACTTAAAGACCACTTATCCAATTTTCATGGTCATCACCTTTTTTGTCATATTGCTGTCATTTTTTTATTTTTATTTTAAATGTACCATCTTGGCAGTGGATGTACTGTATGTTACTGACATACTGTCCATACTGCATCTTATAAATCAATATTAATAATATCGCATAACCCTTGAATCTGACAAGTTGTGGCCATGAACTTGACTTGTTACTATTTGTATGTGTGCATATGGCCTATACACACAGTGCAGATTTATTGGTACAAAGTGTTAATTCCAAGCATTGTAGATTTTCTGTTTACTCCTCACAAATTACACTAGTTTCTTATTTATTCTAGTTTCTTATTCATTTTTTAATAAAGGTGTTGTAATTATAGGTGGCAGTTTCTGAATGAAGCCAGCCTTTTTTGTGGTTGTTCAGTACTTTAAATGAAGTCTGTGAAGGAGCGCTTCAATTTAATAAAAATGAGTGTTTCTGAGGTTTAATCAGAATGAGAACTACCTGAAAAGAGCTCACAAAGATAATTAAGTGATTTAATTCAGAAACTGGATTCATATTCAATGTGGGTCATCGTGCATCACCCCGATTCAAGGAGCACTTTAATGAAAATCTAAAAATTCATTGACCAACTGATCCTGACTGGCTCTGGTTTAACTGAGGTGATTGAAACCCAATAGCATTGTATCCAGGTGTAATTAACAACTGTGCACTGATTGATTTTCTTTACCACAATCCCGGCCTGCGGCTTTTTCTGCTTTTATTGCGTTGTAGGCATCGAGCGCCCCACTGAGCTGAATTAGAAACTTTTGCTGGAACTGGGAATTGGATTTTTGTTGCCAATTGAGCTTTCTAATTCTATACTGCTATCCTTAGTTTTGGAAGGCTTTTTTCACTGAGCGTGTTGCACTACTTAATTTTGAGAGATATTGTATGAGAACATAATTGGTCTTTATGTTCAGAGAAAAGACTGGGGCAGATAGTTAGATTGTAGTTCAACAAATTGATGTTTAACCCTTTAATGGTCTGTTGTTCGCTGCCCGCTTGCATGTTATCATCATTTCTGAAAAATCTGCAAACATAATTACCAAGATTATTGATTCCAGGCATGGACATATAACTCCCATTTCATACTGTAGCAGTTTGATCCATTCCTGATTTTACTATGAGTTTAATAAGACACAGCAGAGTCTATACCTCTATACTGGGGCTAATCAAGCTCGTAGTAAAACCTGGAATGGGTGAAACTGCAATGAAATATAATGCATTATTTTCACCCCTGGATTCTTTTTTTTTGATCTGCATAATGTTCTTGTTTAGAAACATGTCTGATTGTTAATGAGTCAAAGCAACAAGAGCAGCATTCCCATGTTTATTTTAGACATTTACTGTTTGGAATTCCTAGACCACTCAGCAGTGTCTTCTGGTTCAAAGCATGTTACTGTCTGAAAGCATGTCAGTCAATATGGTTAAGAAAGTTTACAAATGAGAGGAGGCCATTTTACCCATGTTGCTCGTTTGGTTGTTAGTAGCTTATTAATCCCAGAATCTCATCACGTAGCTTCTTGAAGGATCCCAGGGTGTCAGCTTCAACAACATTACTGGGGAGTTGGTTCCAGACCCTCACAATTCTCTGTGTAAAAAAGTGCCCCCTATTTTCTGTTCTGAATGCCCCTTTATCTAATCTCCATTTATGACCCCTGTTCCTTGTTTCTTGTTTCAGTTCAAAAAATTCCCCTGGGTCGACATTGTCTATACCTTTTAGGATTATGAATGTTTGAATCTTATCGCTGCGTAGTCTTCTTTGTTCAAAACTGAATAGATTCAATTCTTTTAGCCTGTCTGCATACGACATATCTTTTAAACCCAGGATAATTCTGGTCGCTCTTCTTTGCACTCTTTCTAGAGCAGCAATATCCTTTTTGTAACGAGGTGACCAGAACTGAACACAATATTCTAGGTGAGGTCTTACTAATGCAATGTAAAGTTTTAACATTACTTCCTGTGATTTAAATTCAACACTTCACAATATATCAGAGCATCTTGTTGGCTTTTTTTTATAGCTTCCCCACATTGTCTAGATGAAGACATTTCTGAGTCAACATAAACTCTGAGGTCTTTTTCATAGATTCCTTCTTCAATTTCAGTATCTCCCATATGAATGACAAGAAAGGTTAATGACAAGAAAGAAGCTTTTGAAGGGATGGGGACAATTTCACCCTCTCAGTGAAGTGCAACACTAAGCATGACTTGCAAACATAGATAACTTTAACTTAATGTAGTACCAATATGTTTTTAAAAATTCAAAATATTATGTTTGGTACAAGACATAATGCAAAGGTTTGCCCAAGAACTGCTGTTCCATGGGTCAAATAAATACCCCACTCTGGTGTGCGAACCAGATAAACCCAAAGCTATTACAGTATCTTCACCCCTGTATCTTTTCCAGGCACATATTATTTAATCCCTGTGATATGCTGTGTGTGCCCTGTGGAGAGACAGAGTCACTTTCTTCTCAGAATTCACCATGGTTTGTGTAGATAAAGCATCTGCCAAAGACCTGAAATTAAGAAATAAATTAAAGTAATTAAAACAATAAATACATAAAAGTAACAGGAATGGTGGTCAGCCTGGTAGTTGGTACACTGGACTGAGGGGTGACGTCATGGAAAGACATGATCGGCCCCAGGATATAAAGCCACCAACATGCAAATAGATCAATGGAACAAAAAACAAATAGATCACTTTCTGCAAGCTCTCCTCCTAATGTTGGTCTCTGTGCTGATTTGAAAGCAGCTTTGGTTAGAAACCAACTGCCTTCTGTTTTATAGAAAGGAGCTGTTGGTGCATTCACTTTGTGACCGCTATCTTATCTACAAAGAAAGCTTGTTGTTCATATGACTTCAGTCTTCATGTTATTATACACACAGACTTCTCTTTCAACTCTTACTGACGTTACACTTTGCGATTAACATTTAAGTGGATGGCATCTCTTGCAAGGAACGGTTTTTGCAGAAAATTTCAAGCCAGCCAGCTTCATTTCAGTTGACCAAGGACCAAGGACAGCAGAGAGTTTATCATACAAGACACAATTCAATTAGAGCATACAGCAAGAGCTAAATTGGACTGGGATTACATTTAAAAACAAAAGCCTTGGGCATCAGACAGCCAAGGGAGCAATCAAGGAAGAGATTTTCTTCACACGTACAGAGTTGAACAGGGTTTTGTTTAACTTGTGAATTCCAGTATTCTGAATGCTGCAGAAGTTACCTCCTGAAGAATCATTCATGGGGTTTCAAGGTTCGTTTGTTGTTTGCTGACATCGGCTTCCTATAATTCAAAAGAGGGCTTTGTAAAAGAAGCTTGAATGCTGGATGGTCCCGACACCCCCTTGGAAACTGGCGTTGTGGAGGTCCAGGAGGAGAAGATGATGGTCATTGAGGAGGAGCAGGAGACCCTTGCGGAAGGGTGCAGGGGAAAGGGGGAAGGGGAGGGAAAGGAGGAGACAGGCTGCTTCAGGGTGGACGGCTACGAGGATTTAGAAGAATTTGTCCTCGATTTTGAAGACTATGACCTTTTGGAATCTATCCGGACACACCTGGGCGGATGCGATACTCCACCACGTAAGTACGGTAGGATTTAGAAGAGGGTTTGTATGCAGAACTGGCAATCTACAATACATATTTAATTTAGGCACTTTTCTTTATGTATCATGGGTCTGTACTGAACATTCTGTTTCTGAGTTTAAGGGCCATATTTATCAATTAATTTTAGAACACAGGGAGTTACATGAAGCTTCTCATTTCTTTGTTACTAGTATTGTAAAACTAACAGCTGGATTTTTTTGACAGAGCAAATGGTGGGTGTTAAATCTGAGCCTCACTGTCCTATCAGGCCTGTCAAATGAATGTCAAGCTCAATGGAAGTTTGTATGTAGCCATTGCAGTCAGTGACATTTTACTGAATTTGAAGCTCTGTAAATCAATAGTGCTCCCTCGCTATAACGCGGGTCTCGGTGGACACACAATATGCGTTAGAACCGAAGAGCATTATAAACAAGGGGGGGCGGGGGGTTCCGTGGGACACATAGCAACACACATCTGACTAAAATACAAAATAACTCCCTCTCTATAATGCATATATAGTGAAGCAAAAATGTAACTCTCCGTGAATTAACCATGCATAAAGCACCATGTAATCAACGCTATATTTTTTACCAAAAAAAAGGTAACATTCCCACTAATGGATCATTTTAATTAGCAGTTTTTAAACTATAAATAGCCTCGCTAAATGGCGGTCAGGAGTTCAGTTCAAGTGACAGACAAGCAAACCAATTGCGAGAAGGAGAGCGGGTTGGGAGAGGGGAAGAGGGAATGGGCTCATCTCAGGTTCGGCTGCCGGAGCGGGGCTGAAGCAAACCTGAAGGGTCTCGTCTCCCAGAGAAAGCCGCAGCTCCTGTTGCTGCAAAAAAAGTAAATACATTAGGAAAGATAACCACATAATAGGCCTAATATTTATTTAGTTATAAAACAAATGCTGAATAAGATGTCTGTGTTTTAAAGTGCCAGCGCAGCTTTTCTTCAGTTCTTCAGCAGTGTGGAGCAGTGGTTAGGGCTCTGGACTCTTGACCGGAGGGTTGTGGGTTCAATCCCCAGTGGGGGACACTGCTGTTGTACCCTTGAGCAAGGTACTTTACCTAGATTGCTCCAGTAAAAACCCAACTGTATAAATGGGTAATTGTATGTAAAAATAATGTGATATTTGTATAATGTGAAATAATGTATAATGTGAAATAATGTATAATGTGATATCTTGTAACAATTGTAAGTCGCCCTGGATAAGGGCGTCTGCTAAGAAATAAATAATAATAATAATCAAGAGGGAGAGACAGAAACGGAAGTTAGACTGAGAAGTTGTTTACAGTTTGAACAACACCGGTACTGTATTTACTGTAGAAATATTGCATGAATCACTAGTATAGGGAATTAGGGGACCTGCTGTAGAAAAGTTATATCCGAGGAGCGGTATAACAGAGAGCCTTGGGTGCGTATTCTAGATAGTAAAGATTTGAGATAGTACCATTATATATTCAGGTATTGCAAGATATTTATTAAACAAGGTCCAAGTTGAGTGAAAAGATTAACAACTATCCCGGCCCAGAGTATTTATTAACCTCTCCCAATACTTGTTGGAGGACAGTGTAATTATTTACAATGTTAATCATGTCCAAAGCTGTGACACATAGGAGGTTCTGACAGTTCTCTGTAATGTAATGTTCACCCTTTACAGATAGCGCTGACATTGCCTATTGATTGTGAAACGCACTGTCCCATTGATTATGTGAAAGACCACAGGGTGTGGATAATTAGTGTCAGAACTGTTCCATGCCCTGGTGCAGTAGCAATCGAACGGTCCCTAAATGAAATTTTGTCCCTATGTAGCCCTGGGTTTCCCTGTTTGATCAGATTCATAACTTTATTTTCCACTTATATTGTATTACAAGTAACTTAAAATATTGAACAAGTTCAGAAAAATAAACCAACTTGAAATATGTTATACACTCAACACAAACAGCACTACTCTCTGACAACGCACGATAGGAAAAGTAAAATATTGTATATAAGAGCCAGCATAAACTAAGTTATTGTAATACAGTACAGTTAAACATAAAAGTTAAACAGGTGTGTACAGTCTTACTTTAGATCTTGTGATTACAACGGAGCAATTTATTTTTTGATGGAAGTATACACAGTATTCAGCCGATTGAGCTGATAAACAACTAAAAAACCGTCATAAGACTGACAACCATTTGCCTCCATGAAGGTGCATAGTGTGCTGAGGCATGAGAGTTTTTACAGATTTTACCATTTTCTGGGTCTTTCTTGCTGGCTTTTCCCTCTGTCATGTCGTTGCTATGCGTACGTCACTGCTATTTCTGAAACACTCGAACATTCTTTTTCTTCTTTTTTTTTTTACACACTGGAACGTTGTTTGCATTATGTAATTATCCAAATTTAAATGCAATGTACAATGTACTATGGGACCGTGCAACTTTATGCAATTAAGCGAATTATGCATTTAGTCGATATGCATTTAACCGTAACATACAATCATAGAAAATGATGCGCTAAAAAACAGGACCAGCTGCATTCTGTGCAATTAAGCAGTGTATGCAATTATCCAGTATGCAAATAAGTGGAGTCAATTGTATATATATATATATATATTAGGTGGCAGTGTGGTCCAGTGGTTAAAGTCCAGAACTTGTAATCAGAAGGTCACTGGTTCAAATCCCACCTCTGCCACTGACTGACTCACTGTGTGATCCTGAGCAAGTCACTTAACCTCCTTGTGCTCCATCCTGCAGATGAGGTGTTTAATCAATGTCCTATTATAAGTGACTCCATATAATGCACAGTTCACAGCCTATCTCTGTAAGACTAAAACAGCTGTTAGTAGGTACTGTTCATAATACTTTTCAGGCTTCACCATCGGGTGGGTGCTGTGTACTGATAATTCTAAACAGACAGGCCACTGAGTTGCAACTCACTAGGCAACTGAACTTTAAGTAATTTGTGGTCCATTATTGCCCAGTAATACATGGAGCTAGCCATTTGACCAATGGAGTACCAAAGTTCTGAGGAATATGATTATTCCACGCTGGGGATATTATTATTTGTTTATTTAGCAGAAGCCTTTATCCAAGGCGACTTACAGAGACTAGGGTGTGTGAACTATGCATCAGCTGCAGAGTCACTTACAACTACGTCTCACCCGAAAGACGGAGCACAAGGAGGTTAAGTGACTTGCTCAGGGTCACACAATGAGTCAGTGGCTGAGGTGGGATTTGTACCGGGGACCTCCTGGTCACAAGCCCTTTTCTTTAACCACTGGACCACACAGCCTCCTATATACGTAGTGGGATCTGTTCATAAGTTTATATGTCACACAAAGTTTTGCAAATGTATAGAGCATATTGTTTTTCATGCTACCATTGGGTCGATGACGAGGGACTTCTGTCTCTCTTGTACTAACCATTCTGTTAGTAAAACAGGTCTGTGTCTCTTTCCAGGTCATAGGTTTGAGGACAACCCCGGGGTGCGGCGGCACTTGGTGAAGAAGCCGTCCCGCAGCCAATTGACCCGAGCCAACCAAAAAACCTCGCCGCCCCCCTCTGCCCTCAAGAAGAAGAAGACAGACAGGAAACCCCATGAGGTGCGCTGGGAAAAGGATAGTTTCAGACAGCAGTTTGTCAGTTATTCAGATTCGGTTCTTCAAGTACTTTTTTAGCTCCTGCTCAGTCAGATTTTCTGACATTATTTTTACTTTGACTTTATTCTGCCATTCTGATTCACTTCCTGTGCAGCACGAATTAAGGACCCTACTTCATCCTGTAGACAATCTTAAATGAAGAGGTCGAGGGGTCCTAATTCTTGCTACACAGGAAACTAATTTATGGTGTTGTGGCAAAAGCCTGAGTCGAGAGGTATAAATTTAAAATATCTTGTCCTTGATTTGATTATATGAAGTCCAAAATAATTGGGATATTTCATTAAAAATGGATTGACTGATTGTCTTGTACAAAAGAGCAGATAGAACCAACAGTTTCTGTTTTTGAGGAAATTTCTTCAGGCATTTCTACAGCAGCAATGAATTTAGCTAAACGATGGAAACAAACTGGTAAGACAACAATACAGGCATCCACCCTTAATACAATCACTTAAGTATAATAGTTATGGTGAGATATTACCACATCCTTAAAGCTGTTAAAACAATGCATTTATTCTGAATATTTCCGATGGTATGTTTAGGCACAAAACTCCACTATGATTCCAAGTACATTCTCTTAAATTGTTTTGAACAAAATCAGAATCAACAAAATCACTCATCTAATCCTATATGTGATTAAATGAGATACAAGTAACTGGGTTCAAGACACTTAAGAAAAAAACAACATATTATGACGAAGCATGTTTTCTTACACTTTCACACAAAGTTGCTCCTGGTAGCACATTTTCACGGGGTAAGCATTTGTTATGTTACTGTACAGTGAAAGCATGTCTCTCTAAGCCTAACTGAGCCATGTTGCATCTCTCCTAGGTGTTTGTGGAGCTGAACGAGCTGATCGTGGATAAGAACCAGGACATGCGCTGGAAGGAGACAGCGCGCTGGATCAAGTTTGAGGAGAATGTGGAAGAGGAGACTGATCGCTGGGGCAAACCCCACGTAGCCTCCCTCACCTTTCGGAGTCTGCTGGAGCTCCGGAGAACCATCACACATGGTGAGTGAGTCGTGAGACTGAATGAGAGTTTCGTCTGCTAGGCACAAAAGGCACACAACTTTAAGAACGGCTGTTTTCAGGAATGTTTAAGGATTGTTTTTTGAAGAGTGTTTATAAATGTTGTCTACCGGAAAAACAGAGCTTTTGAAAAATGAGAATAAAGTGATAAACCTTCTCTAAACAGTTGAAAAAGGGTTACTGAACTGGATTTAATTAGAACATAAGAACATAAGAAAGTTTACAAACGAGAGGAGGCCATTCGGCCCATCTTGCTCGTTTGGTTGTTAGTAGCTTATTGATCCCAGAATCTTATCAAGCAGCTTCTTGAAGGATCCCAGGGTGTCAGCTTCAACAACATTACTGGGGAGCTGGTTCCAGACCCTCCCAATTAATCCAAATGGACTTTTAAAAAACTGTCCTTAAAACAGTCTTTACTGTTATGACTGTGAAGCAGAAATAGGCCATGACAGCCATCAGCACATTCTCCTAAAGTAATATGATCTGATTTTTTTTCACATATACATATGGCTCTCAAAAGTATTCAACCCCCTTGGACTTTTCCACATTTTATTGTGTTACAACATGGAATCAAAATGGATTGAATTAGGAGTTTTTTGCCACTGATCAACACAAAAAGTCCATAATGTCAAAGTGAAAAATAAAATCTACAAATTGTTCTAAATTAATTACAAATATAAAACAGAAAATAATTGATTGCATAAGTATTCACCCCCTTTGCTATGGTACACCTAAATAAGCTCTGGTGCAACCAATTGTCTTTAGAAGTCACATAATTAGTTGAATGGAGTCCACCTGTGTGCAATTAAGGTGTTTCACATGATTTCAGGTTAAATACACCTGTCTCTGGGAGGTCCCACAGTTGGTTAGTACATTTCCTAACAAAAACTACATAATGAAGACAAAGGAACATCCAAAGCAAATCCGGAATAACGTTCTTCAAAAGCACCAATCAGGGGTAGGATATAAGAACATTTCCAAGGCTTTGAATATCCCCCGGAGCACAGTAAAGTTCATTATTAAGAAATGGAGAGAATATGGCACAACTGCGACTCTGTCTAGAACAGGCCGTCCTCAAAAACTGAGTATCCGGAAGAGAAGGGCACTAGTCAGGGAGGCCACCAAGAGGCCCATGGCAACTCTAAAGGAGTTACAGTCTTCCACGGCTAAGCTGGGAGACTGTGCATACGGCAACAATACCCTGGGTGCTTCACAAAACTGGCCTTTATGGGAGAGTGGCAAAAAGAAAGCCATTATTGAAAATACTCACATCAGATCTCGGCTAGAGTTTGCCAGAAGGCATGTGGAAGACTCTGAGACCAAGTGGAAGAAGATTCTATGGTCTGATGAGACCAAAATAGAGCTTTCTGGCCTCAACGCTAAGCACTATGTTTGGCGCAAGCCTAACACCGCACATCATCCTGAGAACACCATCCCTACCGTGAAGCATGGTGGTG
Organism: Acipenser ruthenus; assembly: GCF_902713425.1. NCBI lineage: Eukaryota > Metazoa > Chordata > Actinopteri > Acipenseriformes > Acipenseridae > Acipenser > Acipenser ruthenus. The sequence goes on along the minus strand of NC_081199.1, from coordinate 24,273,904 downwards.
GCAGCATCATGCTATGGGGATGCTTCTCTGCGTCAGGGCCGGGAAAGCTTGTGAAGATAGAGGGCAAAATGGATGCAGCAAAGTACAGAGAAATCCTGGAAGAAAGTCTGCAAGAGACCTGGGACTTGGGAGAAGATTCATCTTCCAGCAGGACAATGACCCCAAACATACAGCCAAAGCCACACTGGAGTGGCTTAAAAACATAAAGGTCAATGTCCTGGAGTGGCCCAGTCAAAGCCCAGACCTCAATCCAATTGAGAATATGTGGAAAGAGTTGAAAATTGCTATTCACCAAAGGTCCCCATCCAACTTGACGGAGCTTGAGCAATTTTGCAAAGAAGAATGGGCATAAATTGCAGTGTCCAGATGTGCAAAGCTGGTAGAGACTTATCCAAATAGACTCATAGCTGTAATTGCTGCCAAAGGTGCCTCTACCAAATATTGACTCAAGGGGGTGAATACTTATGCTATCAATTATTTTATGTTTTGTATTTGTAATTAATTTAGAACAATTTGTAGATTTTATTTTTCACTTTGAAATTATGGCCTTTTTTGTGTTGATCTGTGGCAAAAACTCCTAATTAAATCCATTTTGATTCCATGTTGTAACACAATAAAATGTGGAAAAGTCCAAGGGGGGGGGGGGGAATACTTTTGAGAGCCACTGTATTATAATAAACCTATTATTAATTGAATAAAAGAACTTTGTGTATTTTCTTAAGAAACATCGGAACTCACTTTTTAATCAACATCAAAAGCAGTTATTTGTATTTTATATTTTCATTCATTTATTTTCGTCTTATGAAATATGCAGTACTGTATGTGAAATGTGCTTTTTTATTCTTAATATTTCAGCTTTAGAGAGACACTATCTGAGGCAGGAAGTAGGGTCATGGAGAGCATGTGTGTTTCTAGAGAAGAGAATCAGAGTGTTAAGGAAGCTAGGCTTTTCCAAAGCTTGAGACAGACACCTCACCTTCCTTCAAAGTCATGCTGGGCCAGGAGACCCTGAGTGTTTCATTTCAACTTGTTTATTACAAAGCTACAAAGGGAAGCGCTGCATGTCAAATTAGAAATACAAACTGACAACGTATCTGTTATCCAATGAGGAAGCAAATGGCAGTTTTATCTATTCTTTCTCAAAATGAAAATTATGATGCATAATTAGTTCAAATGTAAAGTTTGACTCTCAATCAGGGGCTTCTTCACAGCAGAATGTGTGTAGATGGCCCATCCCAGTGAAACATTGTGAGGAAAGCACTGTGTGTCCTCTCTACTCACAGGGGCGGTCCTCCTTGACTTGGAGCAGACCACGCTGCCTGGGATCGCTCACCTCGTGGTTGAGACCATGATCACCTCAGACCAGATCAAGGCAGAGGACCGGGCCAACGTGCTGAGAGCCCTGCTGCTCAAACACAGGTACGCAGAGAAACAGAGACTGCTGGGCTAGCTTTCAGTGCCAAACGCTCCTGTATTGTTGTGTCAAAGAATGAAGAACAGTATAAACAGCAAAACCTTTCAGTCACCTTAATAACCGACCCTGCTTTTACCAGCCAGTAAACTCCAAGAGTTTAGTGTTTTAAATAATGAAAAGAGGCACCTTGAATAAGTAGCCACTTCCTGTTCAGACCCAGGTTTCACTGTTTCAGAGTGGAATCATTTTCAAAATCATGAAGTTAAGGTCACCTGCCATTTAATGCAGTATTTGGGCCATCAACTAATATTAATGTAATAGCCACTCATTATACTACAGGCATATATCTTTGTACCTATCGTGAATTGATGAGATCAAGTTGAAAGCACTTTTATACATTACAGAAATTAATATAGTAAAACTGTATTGTAAAACCCGACCAACAGGAGTCACATGATGCATGTACTATCCCAGAAGGTAAAACACATTTCTATATTACTGACATGAAACTGGTCTTGGTTTCATAAAACATTAGTGGAGTCGACAGTACGTTTGTTTGTACAATATACAGTATGTTACAGTTGCTTGGATATTCTTTAGTTATTGTCAGTCTGGGTCATCTATGGAGGCATCTGTCCATCCATACACACGTATATCACATTTTTACATGCACATACTGTTGATATAAAGATGATACTAACAGCTCAATATTTTTAGGTATAGCCTTGGCTGGGGGTGTGTATGCTACTGACATACATCACTTTTTTCATAGACGGCACAATGATGTCATTTTTCATCTGCATTCATAAATTGTCACATTTTCCCACCTACTGATTTGAGGCCCTCTAGCTGTAAAATATATTTAGCATGGTAATAGGGAATTGGGTTTGTTTTCTAATTGTTGATGGGCAAAGTAACCAAAAGGTGAGATTGATTAAGATTCATTTTTTTCAGACTCCCTCAAACCAGTATCCTAGCAGCGCTTCTGGACTTGCCTGTAAAGTCAGAATGGTATCAACTTCAAAAACAAACATCCCTTATCTTGCATGTTTCTCCTGAAAAGAAAGAGACATTGCAGAAGAGGATGTGGACAATGTAATATATATTTAATACAAATGGAAAAAGGACTAATCACTAAAAACGTAAAAACTATTAACGACTGATTATGTTGAACCAGAACAATAATGAACTCTAACGCGCTGTGTGTTTGTGTGTGTTGTGAGTCCACGAAAAAACAAGGCAACTTCCGCTGAAGCAAACACGGGTCCTAAAAACAATGTACCCAAACCCGACAAGAACTGATTTTCCAACCTGTTCCTAAAATTAAAAAATAGGAGTTAATTAAAGACTGGAAGAAACATGCTGTCTGCTTTTAAGATGACACTGTATTCACACAACTTCCATGTTTATGACGCTCATGCTATCATATTAGCAGGCCTGAGAGCACTCCTCTGACATTAGTGCATTAATAATGCTATACTCACTAGCCAAATATATGCAAATTGTATGTATTAACAGAGAACTGCATTTGCCATCCCTGCATTTCCTGATGCTTTGAAAAGGTAAAAAATGTTAATGTTATTTAATTATTGAGACTTCCAAGAGCAGTGTGGTTCTTGACAACTCTATACAGAAAAATCACTACATTGATTATTTACTGAACTCAGTATATTGAATTTGTTTTTCAGTATATTACTGAAAAGAAAAACTTATGATAGGCTTTTCTTCATAAAGTGGGTTATTATGATTATCCAATGTATGGAATTGATAATTAGTTATTTCTATTAAATGATTTAACTTGGTACTACTGTGGAGGACAGATTTTGTAATAAATGTGTTCACACACAAACAATTCTGCAGATCAAACAATAATCCCCACTTCACATGGCATTGCCAGACACACATTGCTCTTATCTTCTGGACGATTTCTATATCTGCCAAAGAACCGACTGCTCTGAATAATACAACCTGTTTCTTCTATTTTAGCCACCCCAATGATGAGAAAGATGTGTTCTTCCCACGGAACCCCTCTGCCGCTAACATGGGTTCGGTGATGGCCAGTCACCACCACAACCACAACCACACCACAGACACATGTCTCCCTCCAATGGGGGAGGAGAAAACTGAACTGCATGACACCAAATCCCAAGATTCAGAGGTAGGTTTACATTACAGTACTGTTTACACTAGCTTATCTAGAAAGAGTGCAAAGAAGAGCAACTAGAATTATCCTGGGTTTAAAAGGCATGTCGTATGCAGACAGGTTAAAATAATTTAATCTATTCAGTCTTGAACAAAGAAGACTACCCGGTGATCTGATTCAAACATTCAAAATCTTAAAAGGTACAGACAATGTTGACCCAGGGGACTTATTTCACCTGAAAAAAGAAACAAGGACCAGGGGTCACAAATGGAGATTAGATAAAGGGGCATTCAGAACAGAAAATAGGAGGCACTTTTTTACACAGATAATTGTGAGGGTCTGGAACCAAATCCCTAGTAATGTTGTTGAAGGTGACACCCTGGGATCCTTCAAGAAGCTGCTTGATGAGATTCTGGGATCAATAAACTACTAACAACCAAACAAGCAAGATGGGCTGAATGGCCTCCTCTCGTTTGTAAACTTTCTTATGTTCTTATGTTATGTTCTTATCAGTTCTTTTGAGACCAAAGAAGATCTCTCTTTAGAATGGATTTAACATTTAAGTCATTTGAAATTCTATTTTAATTTTTATTTTGAGGAGTATTTCATTAGTAGTTTATTTGTGCTATAGACAATTACACCTGTCAATTCAGTCAATTCAGAAAACAAAAAATATACAATTGTGTGTATTATTGCGCATATAGGGAATTTACTTACAAAAAATATGAATAACATACCATAATGTAAAAAAAAAAAAAGATAAATAAAAATATTTGGGGGTTAGGTAATAACTTGCTGTTTGAACCTGTGTTTCTAGGTTGGAGATATGTATTGTTCTGAAAATATAAATTAACCCTTTGACGTCTAGGACCCTTTGGGCTGGAATATGACCACTTTGTGTTTAGCGCTTGTAGTTTGGCAACCTTACTTCAGAAATCAAAACCCAATATATCTATAGAAAGTCATTTAGTGGCTGTTTCCAATGATATAATGTATTCTATTGTGAAATGTAATATTTGCTTTTTATATAAACTGCACCACCCAAAAAAGAATTGAAAAATGTATAATAATAAATAACATTTTTAAAAACTGCCATTTCGACCCATTTCCAAGTTAGATATATAAAAAAATATCAGCATATGACAGATAAAAAATCCAGTTTCAAATATCTTCTACTATATGCCAAAATTCCCCAAAACTGCCCTATTTTCAGAACTGTCAGCTATTTTATAGAAATAGTCCAGACTAAACAAAATATCACAAAGTACATTGCCAAATCTTATGTAAAACCTTTTATCATGGTAATATATGAAAAGAAACAAGGGAAAATTAAGTTGTTTTTATTAAAAGTAGTTTTTATTTATAATTATATATATATATATATATATATATATATATATATATATATATATATATATATATATATATATATATATATATAAATTACAAATGCATCAAAAAACACAAAAAGTTACATTTTAGAGAACTTTTATTTCATGTAAAACAAAAATAACAATAAATAAATAACAATAAATCTGGTATGTCGTGACGACGTGTACAGCAGCGTTTGGTAGGCGAGGAGTGGGCATGGTCCTCATCTGTGGAGGCCATACTATAAAAGAAAGACAAACAATTAGGAATACATACAAATCAATTAGGAATACATAAAAAGCTATTTTGAATAAATAAAAAAAACATATCAAACAATGAATACTGTAAACAATGCACTTACTTGACAGTGGAGGTGCTGGGCTGGGGTTCATCTGGAGCGGCTTCTTCCTCTTCATCTCTACCCTCTTCCATCATCAGCTCCTCATCCAGCTGGTCCTCCTCCAGTGGATCCATCCCCTCGTGGTCCTCAAGGAAAAGGGTGTTGATATGCTCAAGATCAAGGGGCTTTCTGGTGGTCTTCAGGGACTCCATCAGTTTCTTGTAGCTTCTTCCAGCCATCTTTCAAACCTGCAAACTCCACACCCACCCACACACAAAACAATTCAGCAATCAATCAATCAGCCATTGTATTTTTATATAGTGCATTTCTTTATATAAAGCACTTTACAGGAAAAATACAAAAAAGTACAAATTACAATGTCATGACAAAAAGAAGATTACAAAATTACAAAAACCTCAAAAAAAAAAAAAAAATGAGGACACTTATTTATTTTGACATATACATACAGTATATGTACATGAAGAAAATAATATTTATCTACAAGAGTTATAATATATAATTCAACCACGTATAGCAAGTGAAAAGAAGGAAAAATATTAATAAATAGAAAAAAATGAAATGAGGGCACTAATTACATTTTTGACATCAATTATGTACTGTATATTACCGGATTTTCAATAATTTGGTATCATGGAGAAAATAATATTTATATACAAAACTTATGGAAGTCAACAGCAGCAGAAAAAATAAATAAATAAATAGTCTATAGAAAAATGAACGATATGGTGATAAAGCAGTAAACGTAAAAATGCAATGAATGTGGCAACCACTTTTACCAAGCAAACAAACAAACAAATAAATAAATGAATAAATGTGTGTACCGTCAACAGCATAAGCCTCTTCTCGACCTTTTCAAGCATCTGAAGAAAAAGAAAACAAAATTGAAATACTACTCAAGTTCATATTTTAGATATTGAATTATAATTTCAGAGACAATTACCTTCAAAAAGAGCTGTTGATCAGGCGTCTGTTCTGTTGTGGCTTCTGACAGTTCTGGAACATTCTTAGTTCTGTGACTCAATAAAAACATCAAAATATGCGCTGGTAGATGGGTTTCCTGTGCGTCACTTCGTTGACGTGTATCATCAAAATTTGCATGTAGGGATACAGTTTTTTTTCCCTATTACCTAGCCTTATTCAATGACAAGGCTCAGAAACACTGATTTGTTTCCCTTATGACTTATTTTTGCCATGAGACATCTCTGACGAGAGAGCACGTCATCAGTGCTTAAGCACTGAAATTAGAATGGCTCGGTGCCAAAGGGTTAATTAAAATAGCTCCATACCTCATTATATTAAAAAAGTATTAACCAACATTTTAAAGTCCATTCTCTCTTAAGTGGAATAACATGCTTACCGGGACAAGTTTCGAATGTGTCTTTGCTTACATTCCAATCCAGTGGTGTTCTGCTGAAATTGACAGACTGAGCGCAATGTTCTATCTAAAAAGATGACTGCAAAGAGGCCATAAAGAGGGTTCAAAATTAAGCCATGTCAAAGCATTGTATATTGAAAATGAAAGATCCACCAGGTAAAATAATACTTGAATTAATTGATTTCCTTTTTTTTAATTACACATTTTATTGCTATTAATTAAAAAAATATATACTTGTTAAGAATATTGAATAATCGTTTGTGGCGCACGTTTTTTATTTTCCTTATAACATATACCACGAACAATTGGTGGAGGTGGTATAAACTAGATTACATTTTCATGTGTTTTTATTTTTCTCCTTGTGAAGAAATCTGTGCACCATCACAATGGGGAGGGGCATCGGAACAAATCCGTGAAACTCCTGGAGAAGATTCCCGAGGGGGCTGAAGCTACTGTAGTTTTAGTCGGTAGGAGTCCGTTTTTTTTAATTAATTTAGTTTCCAATTTTTCTTTTTCTTATAGTTATTTGGGAGTTTCCAAATCATCTTCTGCAACCGTAATTATGTTGTTTTGCACAGAACTCCAAACAAACACATGTCGTTACAAGGCAAATCTGGAAAACAAATCTGCTGTCACTCTTGATGCGTCATTCGTCGTGAGATTGGGTTGCAACTGCAGCCACACACAGAAGCATAACGTTACTCTTGGATCGCTCAGTGTGAATTTCTGCTTGTTGACATGGTTCTCAAGGTTTAATGATTGACCCTAATGATACATACAGAAGCTGTGACCTCAGTCTAGATTAGATTCTCATTCAATTCTGCATTTTGTGAAAACTGTGTTTATATGGATTGCAGGCTGTGTGGACTTTCTGGAGCAGCCGGCCATGGCGTTTGTCCGACTGAATGAGGCGGTATTCCTTGAATCCGTCCTGGAGGTTCCAGTCCCTGTCCGCTTCCTCTTTGTGCTGCTGGGGCCAAGCCAGTCCAACATCGACTACCATGAAATCGGACGATCCATCTCCACTCTAATGTCTGACAAGGTACCCACTGATTTCTACTTATTGTTCTAAAATGGATTTCACTCATAGCCATCAGTCCCAAACTGAACATCACGTGTCATTCAGTCCTGGGTCTCTTGACCTAAGTGCATTAAGTTGCACAAACCTTTAACTCAAGAAACACTTAGAGGAAAACTAAAGAGAAATATAACTTCAACTGGCCATTGGACCAGTTACGCCTTATTGTGTGGTGGTTTTGTGATGTGGAAAAATCTTTACTGGAGGATAGGTTGAGACCTCCAAACTCATTTAATCTGTGGTCATAACTGGATTCCAAATCAGGCCTCTAGAGGTGACTGGATTGACACATTTGTATTCTGTTTTTGAATGTTGGACATTTGGTGTTAGAAATTCATTTGAATGCTGTTAGTATAGGTATATAAAATGTAAAGTCTGTTACACAACATAATCTTCAACATCAAACTAATAGCAAGCCTAATACTTTGTAATGCTCAAACTACTGTGTATTAAGAAATAAAGTTTTGATTATCTATTGGTGAAAGTCCCAGCAGTATTAAGATCCTCTTCTGTCAAGATCAGTTGCCTAGAGCTGGCTGACTTTGTGTGTTTCTCCCAGCACTTCCATGAAGCAGCGTACTCCACCGACGATCGCCAGGACCTCCTGAACGCCATCAACGAGTTCCTGGACTGCAGCATCGTCATCCCTCCCTCAGAGGTGGAGGGCAAGGACTTGCTCAAGTCAGTCGCCTCCTTCCAGAAAGAGATGCTGCGCAAGAGGAAAGAGAGGGAGAACAATAAGTCAGGGAATGTGGGAACTGCCCCCGAGGTGAAAGGTGAGGTTGCCTTCTTCCATCTCATGCAGTGGTAGCGTAGAGTCTGAGTTTAGCATATTATTTGTTTATTTAGCAGACGCCTTTATCCAAGGCGACTTCCAGAGACCAGGGTATGTGAACTATGCATTAGCTGCTGAGTCACTTACAATTACGTCTCACCCGAAAGACGGAGCACAAGGAGGTTAAGTGACTTGCTCAGGGTCACACAGTGAGTCAGTGGCTGAGGTGGGATTTGAACCGGGGACCTCCTGGTTACAAGCCCTTTTCTTTAACCACTGGACCACACAGCCTCCTATATATATGAAAATGTGTAAAAAATTATATTATATTTGAGGACGATTGGAAAAGCAGCTCTCCAGTCATTTAGAATCTATGACTAAACACTGCACACATAGATAGAGCCAAGAAAGATCAAGAGCATGTCATATACTGTATATCCCTTATTCAATGTGGGATAAGGCGTGAGTCTCTCTGTTGCGTTTGGTGTTGCAGAAGAGAACGAGGAGGAGCGGCGGGAGGAGGTGGAGGACGACCCCCTGAAGCGCACGGGGATCCCGTTCGGGGGGCTGGTGAAGGATATCAAACGACGCTACCCCCAGTACCTGAGCGACCTGCGAGACGTGCTTCACACGCAGTGCCTGGCTGCCGTCGTCTTCATCTACTTCGCTGCTCTCTCGCCTGCCATCACCTTCGGAGGGCTGCTGGGTAAACAACTCTATTTACCAAACACCTGATTCACTCCCACGTTCCATAAAATATAGCCACTGAAAAATTGTACACAGCTTGGCAGCTCTTTCAAATATATTTCACCCACATTTTTTAATGGAAGACATGACTTTTCTAATTGTTCTGTCTTTTGTATGCTAATGTGGCTATATCTTGCACAAATTATTACACCATTTCAACAAATCAAAAAGCAACAAACGTCTTATACAATAGGTGTGTAGGTTGTCTTTTATTGTACAAGAGATGTTCTGAATGCTCAAATTAAGAGAAAGGATGAATTTTATAATGAGAATCCTACACACTATGTAAGAACTTATACCGAGCATCAAAAGAAACTTATCACTATTATAACACATTTATTTTCTAAACAAAATAAGGTATATAAATGATGGACATTGATGAAATGTGTTTGGTTTCTTTTTAATCACTCGATCATTCATCCTTGACCATGACATGCTTGAGTGACTATGAAGCATATGCAGTTAATCACCTAATTAGTGAGATAGTTGATTGGACACTGTTGATTTCAGCTGTTGAATTGCAAGCTTTAACCCTCTGTGGTCCATTTATTCAGCGAGTCTCAGGCGCGTCAGGTCCAATTTATTTTCACACACGCAGTTTATTTTAGAAGCGCTGTTTAAATTTTTTTTTTTCCACAGTAAAACAGGTTTAAAAGGCACTGCATATCAACAGTACACTCAGTACTGCATCTCCAGCCCCGCCCCACCCTGTGTTCCCTGTATTTTTCACATACCTCTACATAGTAGTGCATACCAATAAATCATCTCCTGATCACTCGTTTTATCACCAAACTCCTCAATAATGTGATCCAAGTCATTATTTTATTACTATAACATCTCAAAAAGCTCTGCAAATTTCCGTGATATTCTTTGAGCGCTGGATGCAGAAGCAGCTATCTTGTTTGTTTATGTCCGTGTTATCTATGTGGTGCCGGGGCTATCTGTATTCATGAGATACGCCCCTTTTTTTTCGGCTTCTCTCGGCTCCTATCGGTCTCACGCGACCATTGAATGGTTTTCTCAGCTAGAGACCTGTTTTTTTGATGATGTCGGACAGGGTCCAACATTGGACCGGAAGGGGAAAATTGCAATGTCAGACCAGGTCCGACATAGGACCGCAAAGGGTTAATAAAAGCAATAAAGAAAATCACAGAAAAAAAAAAACAATATGCCACGTCTGTCAAGAGAGCAGCGCCTTCATGCAGTCGGCATGTTGGAGGCTGGACTAGGGCAGCGTACTGTGGCCTGCCGTCTTGGGTGCTCACAGCCAGCAATTTCAAACCTGGCAAGACGGTGTAACCAGACACACTCTGTCAATGACAGGCCACGAACTGGGAGACCAAGAGTCACAACACCTGCCCAAGATCGACAGATCATTTTGCAGCATCTTCGTGATGTCAATTGTTAATCAGCACAATAAAAAGTCACTGCACCTGTTCTAAAACAGGATTTGTCATTTTTCGATCACATCTAGTGAATTTTATCCAAATATAAGTGATAAGTTTCTTTTGATGCTCAAATATAAGTGATACGTTTCTTTTGATGCTCAAATATAAGTTATAAGTTTTTTTTGATGCTCAGCATATATTATACAATGGCAATAAAAATTCCTAAGCTCTGTTTGGTCAGCCTTGCACTAGACCCAGTTATGCTGGGATAACTTCACGGATCTAGTACCGGCAACCTCCTCACTGAAAACCTAGACAGACTTATCAATCCACCACAACTGTCAATGACACAGAATAAATTACACAATTCCTGAAGTGAATTTTACCTTAAACAACATGACATCAGTGGAAACCTCATTTGGCAAAGAGCCTTCAAAACACAGCAGCAAGGAGACCAGACAGCACCTCTCAATGAGAGGAAAAAAACATTTAAAAAAAAGAAACCTGGAGATCAACTCTGAGGGACTAGACAAGATAGAATCTGACAGGAAGCATCCATGAAACGACAAGCCTGCGGCCTCGTGCCCAACCACCCAAGGCGTGATGTTATCTCAGCACAACACACTCCCCTGTCATGCCTTATTCCTTTAATAAACAAAGGAATAATGTCCAGTACCAAAACAAAGCTAGTACTCAGGAACTGCTATTAGAGACACATTAGAAAAGTGTTGTTGGATGACTTCTGTACACAGGATAGAACATACTGGAATTTTGACAAATCAGTAACATGATTGGGGTTGATTTATTATACATTTTCAGTTGTATCAGAGCAGCATTAAAAAAAAAAAACAATGCAATGATTCTGTACAATAAGGGGCAATGATAGCTCGAGGGAAGCTACATTACAATATATAGGCCATTGGTAAAGTGGTACCACAGTGGTAACATTTTAATTATTGATATACCAAACTTTTTAGATCAATTGGAAAGACCCCTACATGTAAACAGTATTTTTTTTTGTGGAGTTGGTTTATGAAATATATGTTCCTTTAGCAACCACTAAACATATAAACACATAAAGGTTATCACCACAACATGACTCATTCCCTTACTCTATTTAATATATTTCCTCCTTACTCTTGTTGTATTGTTTCTCAGTTTAGTCACATTTCAAGACACTCATAGTTTCTTGCGGCCTAAATAGTGAGCCAATTATGTAAAATTGTGCTGACAAAAAAAATAAAATAAACAGAAACACCTGGGGTCTAGACTGTATTTCAGCTGCAGCGGGACACAGAGGTTTAAAAAGTTAACAGAGTGATTGCTCAACTTCCTGGCACCTTATCATTTAAATAATATACCTAAATGGTGGTAGTTATGTAGTCATGCCCTGTCTAGTCCTAACTATGGACATCAGCAATTAAATGTACTCCTTCCACCTGCCTGGAGGCTGTTTGGTTACTAAAGCAAACCTTTGGCAAGACACTTGACAATTAACAACCCCATTCTGTTTAGCACAGTTCCACTTGCTTAAAAGTGCAGTCCTTCAGGATTTAAAACCTATTTTCTTTCATGTAATTATAAACCTCAAAACCGCACAGTGGTTTACCACGTCAACATTCAGGCAGAGGGCCCTATTTTAAAGCAAATGGGCAAAGGCATGTTTTCTGTGAGGAATAAACAATTGTAATGCAAGATAACTATCAAGAAACTACTTACAGGAAGGAGTAGTTTATTGCCAAATAAAATTTACCGTATTTTTAAGCTCTGATACATGTTGCTGCTCCTGCAGCTATAGTACATACAAATGATATACCTGGGATCTAAACAGGGCTCTGTTGTTTAATTAGCATGTATGCCATTTTCACTGCTTCCTTTTATTGACTCCATTATCATTTCAGGTGACAAACAGACTAAATGTTTAGTAGGAATAAAATGTTATTGAACAGACTGTAAATACAATAATGGAATGAAGTTAAACAGACAACAGTGTATACTGCAGAGGAAAACAGTATTGGACATCTTGCCTGGTCTTAGTGAGACTATCGCCCAATGGATAGTTATTTGAGTGATCAGAGACCCCCTACTACACATATTTTACACAAGATGGGGCTATCCCTCCACCTGAACTGTCCTTAACAAGCACCATATACATGATCTGCTGTGTCAGTTTATGACTGTTGTATTGTTTCCAGTTAGTGGATTTCCAGGTGCTAGCAGACGTCTCAGGGGATGTTAATAAATTCAGTCACTAATAGTTCACGCATTTGGTGCGTTGAAGTAGGATCGTAATGACGAATGCATCATTCAAGTTCATCCCAAACATGCTCAATTGGATTGAGATTCTGGGATTGTGGTGGCCATGGAAGATGGCCTGAAGTCTGTCAAACTATTTCAGGAGTGGTGTATCGTCTTGAAAGTTGCCATCATCATTAGCGTAGAAGAGCAACATTATTGGGTGGACTTGATATGCAACAATGCTTAAGTAAACAATGGCATTTGGTGTAGTTTCTAGTCGGGAAGCGTAGACTTAAGGTTCCGTTCAAGCACTGTTGAAGCAAGTCACCTAAATCTCTAGCTGATATACCAGGAGAACATGACTCACACCAGGGTGATGCCAAATTGAGTCGATTAGACACGTCCTGTAAAGTGACCAAGTAGTGTAACAGTATAAATGTCTTTATTCTGAAGTTTCAAGACTTCCACCGCACTTTGAGATCAAACTCTATGGGCTGTTGTCTTACTGTGTTCCAGGGGAAAAGACCGAAGGAATGATGGGTGTCTCAGAGTTGATCATCGCCACCTCGGCTCTGGGGGTGCTGTTCTCTCTTCTCGCAGGCCAGCCTATGCTCATTATTGGCTTCTCGGGGCCCCTCCTGGTCTTTGAGGAGGCTTTCTATAAGGTAGGCATGGAAGAGGTTTACATGCTAGTGCTTGTGAAAGGGATGGGAGTCCATCTCCATTACAAATCAGCTTGGTATGAGTATACTTGCAGTGTGAAGAATGTTAAATGTATTGTGTGCTTGACAAGACATGAGGCTTACATTATCAAAGCATACTGCCGCTCCATTTTGTCACATCAAAAGCTGCTTTTGTCACATCAAAATCAGCTACCAAAATAATTCATCCACTGCTGTTCATCTGCTCCATTACTGAAAATAATAATACACTAAGAAAAGTTCAAAAAGAACTGTACTGACGTAAACCATTCTTACCAGAGACGGGTCCTGACATGGATTGCTCAGATATAAATGGAGCTTTCTCAGAACCTCATTAGACGTCAGAACTGCCATCTGCAATAATAGTTTTGTGGAAATCACGTCAGCCTAAACCGTTAAAAGCAAAACAGTTTATTTTCTTTCAATTTCTTTTGTTGAATTAAACTGGAGTGCAAGCTAGAAGTCGTTTGTGAAACTGGCCCCTGGTGGCGTAACCCTAGCCTCTGCTGTCTCCCACTCAGTTCTGCCAGGCCCATGAGTTTGAGTACCTGACAGGCCGGGTTTGGATCGGGTTCTGGTTGATGATCATTGTGTTCATTATGGTGGCAGCGGAGGGGAGTTACCTAGTGCGCTACATCTCGCCTTTCACGCAGGAGATCTTTGCCTTCCTCATCTCCCTCATCTTCATCTACGAAACGTTCTACAAGCTATTCAAGGTAAAGTAACATTAAGTGCAAGATGCAGGTTTTGCATACGTATTTAAATCTAGGATTGGCTGGGTGAAATAGGAACGATATACATGGACAGATACAGAAGTACAGAAGAGAGAGCGTGTATAAGAATCGAATCGACCCTGTGTGTTTTAAGGTACGAGGTAGACTTATGATCAAATTGAAGTCAACTTCCACATATTTCTCCAACCCCTTACTCAAATGTTTGCCAAACCCTTCTTTAAAGAAACTCTCAGTATTTGGCAACTGCTCTAAAATACATTAAATTAACATTTATGAATAAAAGTATCAATGACATTTTTCAGAAAATTGAACAATAAAGTACTGCTTGAGTGCATGAGTGCTTGAGTACTCTAACGCACCCCTACTAAAAACAGTAATTAATGTATAAAAAAGCATACTTTAAAAACAACAATTGTATTCACCCAGTACTGTTTATTAACAAATAGCTAGCTAGTGCAACCAGCCCTTTTAAGGTCTGTCTTTGTTTCAGGTGTTTTATGATCACCCTTTGCTGAAGCATTACCCTCCCAACACCGAGCCAGGCCTGGGATACATCAATTTGTCTGAGGTAGCCAAGACCACTGAGTCATCAGTGGGCATGCAGCCCAACACAGCCCTGCTCTCCATGGTGCTCATGCTGGGAACCTTCTTCATCGCCTTCTTCTTGAGGAAGTTCAGGAACAGCAGGTTCCTGGGAGGCAAGGTGGGGGAAAACATGCTAACAAACACCACAAATATTATCAACTTTTAAAGCTCTTTTTGTATTGAGACACCTCAAAGCGCTGTACCTGTGGAACACAAAAAATAACTGCTGTAAAACACAATAAAACAGGCCAAACTATAATAAATAAATACCTACACTATAAAACAAAATTATTAAAAACAAAAAGTCTTAATTTAGTCTAATTCAGTGCTTTTGTACACCAATAAGCCAGGATCTTGAGACCAAGCGCATGACTAGGGACATGGAATGAGAAGCTCTGAAATATATATTTTAAATCAATTCTTTTTTTCACCAGATGCCAACAAAGATATTTCAAATAAACTGTATGTCAGTCTTGTTCTTTAGTATGTGTCCTATAACGATAGATAACGTAAATAAAACTGGAATTAATATTAGTGTAGTCAGCGACCTCCTTATCCAATACCAGACAGGTAATAATTCACAATAAATCGATGGATTGAGAACACTATTATTCAAAAGCAAGAAGCACCAAAAAAGTGTAGACTTCATAAAAGCCTTCAATACACCTGAAAACATGCATGTGCAAGGAATATAATATATAGGCAAGACTACAAGTACTGCACCAAGTTGAATTATATTGAATAGCTAATGTTTATTTAATGTAAGTAAAAGCCCAATAATAGATTAATTGTTGCATGTCTAGGAGTGTACAACTGTACAAAATGCCTTTACCAACTGATTTATGTGTTTTATTGTCGGACACTGCACTGGTAAGTGTGTAATGATTATTGCCATAACTGTTTATTGATGTTTTTCAGGCCAGGAGAATAATTGGAGACTTTGGAATTCCTATTTCAATACTCCTGACAGTATTTATTGACTATGCCATTACAGATACCTACACACAGGTAACTACATGCATCCATTCACTCAAAGACCCTGTTTCTACTCTTAAAATTGTGGTAGAGTCCACTGAAAATGACTTGGTAGTTTCAAAATAGCCCCCAGGTTGTATTGATACTCTTCACAAAACCACCATTTGGCACAATGAGAATCTCTGCTTGACATAAAGGGCCAGGACTGAATGGCAGGGCATGTACAGGTCTGGTTTGCAGTGCTTGTGCAAAGCTTTGGGGAACTCTCATGATGCCAGTTTTGAATGCACTTCAAAATACAGGAAATTGACCACGTCCATCTAGTAACATTGCAGTTACCATTTTTGCATATTTACTATGCACTTGCGAAGCAACGTTAATGAAGATACACTCCCATTTTAAAACAAATCCCTTTTAAAATATCTTATTATATGGGTTTGATCATGCAAAGTAACTTCAGTGAGAAGAGCTAATAAGTTATATATGATGGCTGTGTCCATGTCTGCAGAATCTGCTGGCTCATTGTGTTCTTTGTTTTCTCTCATTATAGAAGCTGAATGTTCCCTCTGGATTCTCTGTTACGTCTCCTCTGAAGCGAGGCTGGTTTATCCATCCTTTGGGGGATAAGCAGCCTTTCCCTATCTGGATGATGTTTGCATCTGTAATACCAGCCCTACTGGTGTTCATTCTCATCTTCATGGAAAGCCAGATTACCACGTGAGTTCACGCCTACTGTTATATATAGTCCAGTGGAAAGGCAATGAGATGCCAGAGGCATATTTTCATTCTCATCTATTTATTGTTTTTTTTTTTTAATTTAAAAAGATAATGAAATGAATCCATACATCTCATCTGACATGTACTTCTATTCCCAATTCACCTGCAAATATGATCATTTCATTGACAGGAATATTTTACTTTCATTCAATAGCAGCTACCAATAGTATTCAAGCCAAGTATATTACTGTAAAATATTCCTCTCCTTGCAGTCAGGACAGTGCTTTGAGTTTACATCCTCCTCCCTAACCTCCACTTCATTTGTTGGCAAAATTTGTCAATACAAATTTAGCATGCAACTGCAACTTTGAACGTAGCACTTGTAAGGAAAATTGCCTATGAGCTCAAAACAGGGTCCTAAAAGGTGAAATAGAGAGCTGGTCATGCTCTTCAGAACTAAAGATAAAACACTACGGGCCATAGTTTCAAAACATTTACTCCGGTTTAACTCCTAATTTATGAAAATTCAACAGTAATGTACAAAACTGAGAAACAAACACCTTGGAAGTGCTTAAGATGCCTCCAATTACATTACTTGATGTTTTATGCTAGTTTTGTAAAGCCAACAGGTTTTTTTCTCTTTTAAAAAAAAATAACGCCTAGAGTTTAAAAAAAAAAAAAAATATGCCTTAGTTCTGAAGCTATTTTCTGCTCCTGCTTAGCCTGATAGTGAGTAAGAAGGAGCGGCGACTGGCCAAAGGGTCTGGGTTCCACCTTGACCTGCTCCTGATCGTGACCCTGGGAGGGTTGTGCCCCCTCTTCGGCCTGCCCTGGCTGACTGCTGCTACTGTCCGCTCGGTCACCCACGTCAACGCCCTGACCGTGATGAGCAAGGCCACGGCTCCTGGAGAGAAGCCCAAGATCAGGGAGGTCAAGGAGCAGAGAGTCACCGCCATGATGGTAGCTGTGCTTGTGGGTAAGAACCTTTTTTTAAAGCCTTTAATATCTTCCACTTGTATGATATTTTTCTTCTGGTAATAATTAAAATATAACAAAATAAGGGAAAGAGCATATGTATTACCAATACAGTTATACAGAATCGAATTCAATAATTAATGTTTCAGTTAAACCTTTTCTTTAAACACTGCAAAGCAGTATATGAATATTAAGAGTACATAAGGCTTTGCTTGTTTTAATATCGAATATTTTATCGTAGATAGTAGTAGCTGGTGTTAACTGAGATACAGCTCCATTCATAGTTTAAACCTTACCTTTTGCTTGAGCGATTTCCATTTCCCCTTTGAGGGGAGAGTGTCCTGACTGTGCAACATTGTTGATCTTTGCTGTGGATTCCACATGGAGCTTCATATTGGCTCTGATGCTCCTGCGGGTTAGGGAGGCAAAAAACGATTGGAACAGTTTCTCCTCACCACTCTTCAGTGGATTTTACTGGCCAGGTTCCCGGTAAGCTCAAAGCAGACACCTGCAAGGCTGGCCTTTGTCCTTCACTGAGCTTTTTGATATCTGCTGTAGAGCTCCTGGGTGTAAAGAGGCAATCGGCTTGGTCGTGGGATTGCTGTGGTGTTTAAAAACACAATTGAAAAAACAGGGGTAAAGTAAATCCGGGCAACTAAAAAAAAAAGACAAAACCTCCAACTTGAAGCACGGTTATTATTATTTTGCATGACCTTGAGTAGCCCCCACCCCCACCCCCCCATGCTAAATACTAAATATTTTCTACAGTTTTAAAAAAGGGAGTCTTGCAATGAAGGTGCTTGCCCGGCATATTGTAACTGGTGGTAATGATTGAATTAAATGGGTTACAACTCCCATGTTATATCTCTGCAGGTCTCTCGATTGTCATGGCTGATATTCTGCGTCTGATTCCCCTGGCGGTCCTGTTTGGGATTTTCCTTTACATGGGGATCACCTCCCTCACTGGGATCCAACTGTACGAGCGACTGCTGCTCCTGGTCACTCCGTCAAAGCACCATCCAGACCACGTCTATGTCACCAAGGTACTCCATATAAGATGAGCAGTTTGAGGAACTTACCTAGGCACTGTACTAAATAGGCAGTCAGAAGGCCTAATGTGCCTGCAGATGACCAACAATTAATAAGATTCTAAAAGTAAAATTACACATGCATTTCAAGTAACTATGTTTTAATTATAAAGATAAACTGCTAATATCCGAATGGCCAGTATAACAGGACAGAGGCTAGGCATGAATTGGTGACCACCCAGACCACAGTGAGTTTCTTAAACACTCAGCTTTCTCACCTCATTGACAGGGGTTAGAATCCATAACAGCAGTGCATCACACATCACTGCATATTGCACTTACTGGAAATGACCTCAAAACTTCAGAAAAATTCCTGAAATTCCATTTAATGATCTGTTTTTAGTATCTGGAGCACCTCAAATCAAGTGTTTCTATTCAGAATCTATTTAACTTTCATAAATATGCATATCATGTTCTGAGGTTTTATATCAAGTCTTTATTTTTGCTTTAAAAAACTGTGAAAGCTTTTTTACTGCACCTTCTGAAAATAAAATTCCACCAAATGTGGGTTTATTAAACAAAGGACACAATGATTTATAATCCCCTTACTCTGGGATTGAAATACTGTTATTTGCCAGTTTTATGGCAACATTCAATCAAACCTCTGGTATACGTATTCTAAATTAAGTGTCAGAATATTCGAGAGTAAGTATCTGTAACAGGGCGAGGAGCCCTGTACATTAATTTGTTTATTTATTTTTAGAACGGGGTCTCCCCCTCCGCCCCTGGGTTATTGTGTATTTATATTTATATGACGGCAAAGCACCGCAGGTTTTGTTATTGTTTTGTTATTTGTAAATGTGACGACGTAGCCGTGTGTTTTTTTTATTAATATTGCTTAGTAGCGTGGATGGGTAGCCCCATCCACAGTAATTAAAAAAACTCATGCAGATTGTGGCAATAGAATTGCCAGCTAGTTAAACCCCTCGGCCATGGTATAAAAAGCCTCCAGCTCTCCATGTTCAGGGTGTGGGTGTTAGGAGTGAGAGCAGAGAGAGCGAGAGGTGCGAGAGAGAAACAACACAAAAAAAAATTAAAACGTATAGGAACAGTGAAGGCGATAGCCCAGCCTGACCTGTATTGGTTAATATTTTGTGTTCGTGATTTTGTTTTGTTTAACCTTTTATTTTCGCTCTGTGAGCAAGTGTTTTGTGTTTAAACTTTTTATTTTATTTTTGTTGTATTTAAATAAACGCCGCGCAGCGTCTGTTTGAACTGCAGTACTGGTGTCAGTTTTGTTTGGTTCCTGCTTCTGTCCTGACGTCACAACTCGTCCATCCCTTTCACAGTATATTTTTGACATTGTTTCAATTACTCAAATATTGTGAGTTCAGAAGCGGATCTTTTCTATTTGCCTGCCTTAGACATGAAGCACAATCTTTATATTTGTAAGCCACAGCACCATTTCTTGAACAGCTATGTATTGTCAGCAATACAAAAAAAAATCTACTCTAGCTTTTACTTTTATAAAGAAATGTTGACTGATCTAGCCTGTGTTACATAGATCTATGGCAGACTATGAGAACTGAAGAACCGCTCCTGGAGCTACTATACTTAGCTTTTGATCCCGTCACTATGTTCTCCTAAGACTGAAAGTTTGATTAAAAAGAACCATAAGGAAGTAACAACTTGTAAAGCGGTGCTGTATTTTCTGATAGAATCTACCCCACACTTCCATTGAAGGTAAGGTGAGGTTGTTTTGTTGTTTCGCTGCCCCCAGGTGAAGACTTGGCGAATGAACATGTTTACCTGTATCCAGCTGGGCTGTATTGTGGTTCTTTGGGTAGTGAAATCCACTGTTGCTTCCCTGGCCTTTCCCTTCGTCCTCATCATGACCGTCCCTCTCCGGCGCTTCATCCTCACTCGAATCTTCGAGGACAGGGAGCTGAAAGCTGTACGTATCTTTTCATTTAAATATAGCTCTTATAGGGGGCAAGGTGGGTCTTTATACTGGCAATGGGATATTAAAAAGGTTGTCAGTTATGGTTGAGTGTCATTTGGAAATGATAACTGCTCGGGGCTTAGCTCATAGTGGACTGAAAACCACTATTAAAATTGGCCCAACTTTTCATGCTTATTACGTCTGTATGGGCTGAGGTTGACTAACTCCTAAGAAGGTGGTCCCTCCAGGGCAGGGCAGTTGAGACACATTCAATCCTCAATGCTATCATTCCTGCTTAAGTGAAAAAAAATAGGTTTTAAAAATGATAAAAACTATTTATTTACTTAATTAAATTTAAGGAGTAATTTTAAAATTACATTTATTTTAACAGTTAGGACAAGTTGTTAAGCCGGTGTCCAGTGCACTAGTTTTATTGATATTTTTCCAGCAATTAACCCTTCCATAAAATAAAATTGCTACCTGTTATACACAAAGTAATTCAGGGGGTGTCCTCCCTTGGTTCTAACTAGATGGCAGCATAAAGCATCATAACTTCCACCAAGTGTAGTGGTTTATGGCCCTCGTCACCTGTCAAAATGGAAAAATTCATGTATTGGTAACTTGTTCTTTTGTAAGCGAAACATATTCTGAAACATTTCAAATGTGATCATATTATTGCCAGTTACCTCCACTCAGCACGGCAGACTGGTAAACCAGTCTCAAGTATGCCCTAGAGAACATGTTTCTGATGATTTAGATACAAGATAGGAAAAAAAACATTAATCCTAAAACTAATGAAACAACTTAAGACAACTTAAAAAAAAAAAATAGAATCAAATGTCAGCATTGTTTATTTCTGGTTTGACAAGCTTTATTGGGTACCTTTGTTTTCATTTCTAAAAAAAAAACAAAACAAAAAAAAAAACATGCCAATAACCATTTGGTGTAAAACCCTGGCACACGAAACAAAGGAATTAAGAACATGTATTCAGTTCGGACTGTTTGTAATTTTTTTTTCTCCAGTTGGATTGTGACAATGGCTGTCCCAACTTCGATGAAGACGGTCAGGATGAATACAATGAGTTCCACATGCCTGTATAGACAGGGTGTGGGTGAGCCACGTTGGAGATGCACTGAAGCCAAGGAAGAGCAACGAACAAGATAAAAAGAGAGTGTGTGTGTGTGTGAGAGAGAGAGAGAGAGAGAGAGAGTCTGTATGGGCAGGGAGGGTAAGATAATGTGCATGACTATGAAGCGAGTATACATACTTGTATTTTTCTAGGAGAGACGGAAAGTGTGAATTAGAGGGAGAGCAGGTAAAGTGACTGAAGA
This sequence comes from Acipenser ruthenus, assembly GCF_902713425.1. Classification (NCBI taxonomy): domain Eukaryota; kingdom Metazoa; phylum Chordata; class Actinopteri; order Acipenseriformes; family Acipenseridae; genus Acipenser; species Acipenser ruthenus. Next base: position 24,252,025 of record NC_081199.1, on the reverse strand, counting down.
TGTATTTTTAAATCGAAACCCTGGTCTTTCCATATTAGCTCTGGCAACTCATTAGGACATTGGGCTCTGGTCCAATGAAGACAATTGGGTGTATATAGAGGTCCTATAAAACCATCCAGTAGGAGTCTCTGAGCAAAGAAGAGATTTCTGGATGACAGATTGTAATGGATCCTTACTGGAAAAACATTAAAACAGCAGAGTTTATACTATAAGTTATACCTTATATGTGTTGCCAACAGAGAAAAAAATAAAATTATATATATATATATATATATATATATATATATATATATATATATATATATATATATATATGCGCCTTGGTAATACTTTGTTTATTTGGACACAGTTACCACGTTACCTAACTGTTAGAATCGTCCCACTGCATTTTCACTGTGCATTAAATTGGGAGTGCAGTTTTTATTGCAGTTTTAGTTTAATTGCAGAGGTAAAACTGTCATAAAATATGATATGATAAATGGAATCTCACTGCCCATCACCTTCATTGGAATTTCAAATCCTGCTATCCCTGAATAGCACTACATAGCACTACATACATTGACAGCATGGCATGGCGCCAGGGCCCATTGCCAATGACTGATTTGGTCAAAGTCAGAATGATAACAGGAACATTAAATAACTGACATTTTTTTCATTAAAATTCAGGACCAAAACACTTGCAAAGAGTGCATTTGGAGACAACGGTTTCATGTTTTATCCACTCAGAAGACGTATCTACTCAAACACTCAATGACCCCTGTAGTTATTGCTTAATTAGGATCAGCTTCACAAATATTTCAGCTAATGCCAGTAGCCAGTGCTGCTCTACTGTAAAGTTACCAAAATAATGCATCTTCACTGCAGTTAAACTGAATCAGATATAATAAAATATTTGATCATACATGTATTTCTAACTAAGGACTGTATATTGTTTGCCTGAAACTTGTTTTAGAATATAACTATTATATAACTTGCATGGTTTTATGATCACTTAAACAAAGTGTTACCATTACTACTGTTATTGTTCTAATTCATATTTATAAGTTATTTTTATTTATTTATTAAGCACTGTGCGTAGTTAGATGTGACAGCGCCAAAGCTTTTCATTTATTCACAAAGAGGTGATCTTTAAAATCATGTGGTTTCCCGATACTGTATTTTGAAAATGCCATGTAAATAATAATGAACTCTATGGTAGTTGGAGGTTTTTCCTAGATTACCGGTATGTACATTTCTAATTCTAGATTTCAAATGTTTAAATTGAAAATAACCCCTTACAGTGGGCCCAAGAGCATGTTGTTTGATGCCTGTTTGCATTTGAAGAAGGAGGGATTGCTGGGGCTGTTCTTCTCAAACTCGTTGGGTGGGAACCTTCCTTCTGAAATGAGGATTGTTTTAGAATTGGACCCAAATGTTTTATTAAGATACATAACTACAGTATATTGTGCCACTAGAGATTAGAGTTAGCAAAACCCACTTGACTTTAATAGCATTTTCACTACTTAATGTTTATTATTTGATCAAAAATGCATTTTACCAATGGTTCACAATTTTTTTTTTTAAATGTACTGTCCCCTATGATGTTTGCAATAAGTATGACAGTTTCTTATTGCAATTACTCAAATATTGTGTTTTATCAGTTTTTGATCAGTCTGCTTTGATTATGCTGCTTTTCAGTTCTAGTTGCAGCTATAGACATCTTGTAGAGGTGTCTTTATATTTGTAAGCACCAGCACCATCTAGTGAAGGGCATTGTATTGCGAGCAAAACAAAAGATAACTTGATCCAACTTGATCTAGATGGAGCTGTCTGTTATTTCTATAAAGACACTTTGGCTGACCCAACCTCTGTTACATACAGTATATGTTAGGCATCTCAAACTAAAGAGCTGAACTTAGGTGAAAGCCCTTTAAGACATATTTACAAACAGTATTTTAGCAGTTGCTATGCGAACCACTCATAATGAATGCAAACATCATGAAGACGTAAAAGGACAATGCAAGACTCAGAAAGCAAGGGCTACAGCCGGACCTAGTGTTGTTGCAGAAATCATATTTTAAAATGAAAATACATGTTTGGTAAACATTCTTTCTGTGAGACCTGTATAGTGATTGGATGTTAGAAAATTGAATCATTTTGTTAGCTAGAATAATTTAATATCAATCTTTGTAACTGCAATATCCTGGTCAAGCAGCTTTTGTCTACACCTTTTTTGTACTTCATATTTCGTAGTTTTGTCCATGTGTCCTTCTGGGGGTTGTCCCTGAACTAACTGCCCGCAACCCAACCTTTCTACATATTGACACATCTTTCTGTTTAAATAAGACACCACTTACAACATCTTAAACAGCTGCACAGAAAGAAAAAAAAAAAGCATGTACAACAAAATGTCATACACAAAATGGAGACAGGAAGACAGGACATTTGGGGGCATGACATTGATAAAGGAGCAGTATCTAGTTGAATAATGTGAACATGTAGACACAAATATGAAAACAGTTGAGTTTTTAAAGAAATTGCCAACACTTCATTACACAAGAGTAACAACACAGGAGTAACAGCAGTACACAGGAGAAAGCAACATTAAAAAGTGAGAGTTTAAAAAAAAGTCAAGAGTTTATCGATAACGTTTATTATCTGCAGTATACTCCATAGGTTTGTGTTTCAATGTCAATTTAGATGTTTTCATGTGCTGTACCAAAAAAACAGGCTTTCTAAGATACATTTTCATATAAAAAAAAAAACTGAGGTAGTTGATGTTTGAGAAGTGATAGTAAACCTTAAATCAGGGTTCGATTCTCAGCAGAAAAAGCTGTATTTATAGCATTTTCGTACCCAGGTATCTGTTTTGTATTAACTGAAGATTGTACTGAACAGCTGCTTTTTTTATATGGAGGTGAAAGTTTGGGGTACAGTGTTGGTGCCAATTAAAGGAAGATTTAAAACTATGCCTTATGTCTTCCCGTTTCTGCATTTGCCATAACAAGAGAATTAAAGGGAAGATCCAGACCACTTGTACCTCTTACACTTTTGCTGTTGTTTCGTTACTGTGTAGCACCTGATAGCTTGGTCCAATAGAAACATTGGAGGAAATACAGACTAAATTAAAAGCAACAGAAACAAGTAAAATTCCCATTTACTTTCAAGGAAATCTGTTCTATGGAAGTACTGCAAGTCATGCCTGCCATCTTTCACAAGTGAGTGCAGATGCAACAATGATGTTGTGTGTGTAAGGATATGGCTGCATATACATGATTCTAGTTTGTATATTGCAATTCATATATGCAAAACGTTGCCTAAAAGCAAAGAGGTTGTGAAAAAGGGGCAGCAGACAGAATAGTAGACACAGGACTTAGAATCAGCATATGCAAATTATAAATTATGATAAAACAAAATAAAAACCAAAAACTTGAGCTTTTACAAAATCTTGTCTGCCTCAAACAGGCAACTATCCTCTTCTCTCCCCGAAGTCCATCTGAACTAAGGAACTGTCTTAGCTCCTGCCTTATACATGTAGCCAAGCTAAATTGACAATCAATTATCTAATTTAGTCTGATTTTGGTCCAGGGATAAGGAGTTTTAACCCTATTTCTGACGCATAAAACAAAAACTAAACTATTTAAATTTGCGGAGAGTCTGCCTGCGTTACCCCAAAACAAACTTTATTTACAGTAAAGAAAATACCAAAGTGTAATGAGAAGGTATACATAGGGAACTTTTTTTGCTTTGGAAAACGACAAATAACAGAATTAAAAGCCATGTATTTACATTTAGAAGTGTGAAAAACAGTTGGATGAGCACCTCCACTAAATCCTTGTTGCTAGGTATATGGAGATAATAAATTACCCTCACTTTTTTATTGAGGGCAGGCATTACTTTTTCTCTTGCATGCTGGTCAGTTCTAACGAAGTCTGGAATCAAATTAATCAAGTTTTGTAATCATTTTTGTTATAACAATGGAAGGGAATCTGACAATCAGCAATATTTCTGTAGAGGCAGCAATAGGCATATATATTACACTGTACAGGGTGATCCATTTCGATTTTGTGTTGTGGAAAAAAAATCTCAAGACTCTAGAACTACCATCACAAGTCATAAAGCACCCTGTTGCCTATTATTAAACAGAATTCACTGCTCACTATTGTACCCTTAGAAACAGGACTGGTTTCTCCACAATGTGCTGTGCTACTGATGAATTTAGAGCAAACGGTGATACTTTTGGTGTCCAAGTGACACTCACATCACACGATTTTATAATTGACAATGGCCATTTGAAATCATAACAAAACTGCATTTAAAAGTTGTGGTGTTTGTGCTTGCTCTTGTAGGTAAACATAGACATGTATTTTGTTCTGGGTCTAATGGAAGTAAATGGTCTTTAACTTTAACTTCAATAACTGGCTGTTTTACAGTAGCAGACATAATTGCTGGCACTCTAAACAGGGTTTACATACCATTGTAATAATGAAAGTTATTTTTCTGTCTGCAAATAAATATTTATTATGAGTGTGTTTCAGTTCTGTTTTTCACATGATAACTTAAAGCAAAATATACTTTTGTGATGTGTTGTTTTGATAGAATATTTGGGGGGCATGAAACTTTTATTATTATTTGTTTATTTAGCAGACGCCTTTATCCAAGGCAACTTACAGAGACTAGGGTGTGTGAACTATGCATCAGCTGTAGTCACTTACAACTACATCTCACCCGAAAGATGGAGCTCAAGGAGGTTAAGTGACTTGCTCAGGGTCACACAATGAGTCAGTGGTAGAGGTGGGATTTGAACCGGGGACCTCCTGGTTACAAACCCTTTTCTTTAACCACTGGACCACACAGCCTCCTACTGGACCACCTTTTCCCCCCCTTTATGTACACAGTAACAGCATTACACATGAGTATTGGTAGAAATATGCCTGTTTTACTATTGTCAGAACATTTCAGTATTGTACAGCAACATGTGAACCTTCAACCAAGCGATAATAAGTGGTGTGGAAATTAGTTATGTGAGAAATATTAACCAAATAACCACATTGATGTTATTAGAACTTGACATTTCAATGTGGTCATAATAAACAGGAGTGATATTAAGCAGGTTTGAAAGGGTAAAGCTTGAAATCGGATTAATTTGCATTATTGAACCCAACTACGATTCTGAATATAGCATTATGCTTATACTGTATTTAAAAGATGAACATTCATAGAGTACTGTTGTAGTTACTCCACGAATGAGTGGAATAAAAAAACAAAACAGGAATTTATAAACATTTATGGTGTATTCTGTTTATATAACAAGGAGCATTATGGAAAAGAGTATGCTTAAAGCCAAATTAAAACAAGTGAATTCTGAGAATTGCTTTCCTTAAATCAAGCTCTGCATTTGCTTAGTGTAATCTGGAACAGTGCTTTTTGGATTTGAATGCATGCAAGACAGATTCCAAAATGAGAGCCATAATAAAAATATTCACTCAGGACTACCAACTATGAACAAGTTATTCAATGCTAGATATCTCACCTGACATGCTTGACATCCTGGTTAACTGGCAGAATAATTATTTTAAATATATATATTTTAAATTAACCAACCAGTAAAAGGCCAAGTGGACTGCAGTAACAGAAGACATTAAAACAAGGAGCCAAACTATATACAAATAGATGCACATCAATAGTACAATAATTTAAATACTCTGAGGCAAAAACCTTCAATGTTTGGATTGTGAATAGGTTTTATGAATTGTGTCAGGCTCTTTCTTTTCCAGCTCTGGTAATCCGTTACTTAACGAGCAGCTGAAACACTGTTGTGACCTCTCTGGCAAACTTGCAACAACTTTGCAAGGAAAATAAAAAGTGGTTTTCCTACTTGACACAAAAGAATCAAGTTTTAAAGGCCTTAAACCAGTTTACCTGGAGCCATTTGTATTGCATATTGTTGTGACTTGTTACATACAACAGTTTTGAAATTGTATCCACATTTTTATTCTGAGTAAATTGTACAAGGGTGTTGCTTCTAGAATTGCACTTCTAGTTTGAGAGAAAACCTTCATTATATGTATTTCTGAGTGCAACTGTAATTTGAGGAACCTTTATAGTACACATGTGGGTGTGTTTATGTTGCATATTTCAATGGCCAGCTTGTAGCAATTTCAAAGAAAAAGTTAATTCAAAGAAAGAATAAAACTCACACCCACCCACCAACTTAAACTGCCATTCCTGCAAACCTTTCCAAACCAGCTGGTAGAAAAAATGCTTATTTATCTAACTGGGCACCATGAGGTGACTAATCAATCAATTACAAAGAAAAGGACAACATTATCCACCTTCCTGGCAATTTACCAGGAACTGAATGACACAGTCAGTTTTTTTTTTTGACACAACCTGCGAAATTTTGATCTACCTCGTGCATGCAGATAAAACAAGTTAAAAATACACTGGTAATCAAAAAACTAAGTTGTGTCTTTCCTACTTGAAAGTTTTGTTTATAGGCTAATATAATTCTTCGCTAATAGTAACAATTGAACTCAAATGATGTTCAGAATATACTGACTTTGAGTAATATATATTAATATATATTAGCACGCTCAGAGGATGCGCTCTCTTTTTGAAAGTACATATATATGTCAACAAACTTTCAGCTTGATGAAAATCAACAAGTCCTGGATATGTTGTGGTTGTCGGTTAGCCAGCTGCATCCAGATGTGGAGAAAATCATGAGATCTAAGGAACAGTTTCATACATCTCACTGACAGGTATCTATCACTATTAAAAAGAAAACAATACTTACAATGCTGATAAACTATTTTTGCTTCAGTGCTTTTTCAAAATATATTCTAAAACTATTAAACTGTAGTTTACATGGTAAAATAAAACCCTCATAAGAAATTATATAGTTGCATATAAGGTGCCTTAAGCTTAATGGAGTAAATGTATAACATTTCACCTGTAAATGACAGTAGTAGTAATTCAATTTTAAACTTAGTACATTAAAATTGGAATGAGTAAGTTGGTGAAGTATCTGGCCCTCGGCTTCAGTGTAGACTGGTAAATGGCCTGCTGGGCATTAAAGTTTGCGCATCCCTGCTATAGGTAAACCAGGAAAGGATATATCAAATACAAATTCATACAGGCCAATTTCTCTGACATCTAATTTTGGGAAGATAATGGAAAGAATGGTTAACTATAGGACACTGTATTTCTTAGAAAAAGAAAAGTTGTTGGCAAAAATGCAAGGGGGGTTTAGAGGTAATAGATGTACAATGGATCAGATTTTAAACCTGGTAACAGAAATTCAGAAGGGGTTTGTAATAAACAATATACGGCAGCAGTATTTTTAGATATCGAAAAGGCATATGATATGGTATGGAGGGAGGGAGTTTTGGTTAAAATGCACAATTTAGGGATAATAGGGAAAATGTTTAGATGGTTTAAAAACTTTTTGGAAAATAGGAAAATGCAGGTTAAAATTGGAAATTGTCTATCAGAAGTAGAAGAGATTGAGAATGGAGTTCCTCAAGGAAGTGTGAGTCATCTTATTTTTAATATTATGATAAATGACTTGCCAAAATCTGTCGAAGATAAGGACATTTTAATGTATGCAGATGACTGTGTGGTTTGGAGTAGACATAGGAATTTGAAAAGCGGGATTAAAGTGTTGAATGGGAAACTGAAGAAAATACATGTATGGGCAAAAAAATCTAAATAAAAGACAAAAGCACACAAGAAGCAAACATAAGAAATTAGAATTGACTTTGATGGGATGATGTTAAAGGTAGTACCAGTGGTTAAATTTCTGGGGGTGTTGTTGGAAGAAAAGTTGAAATAGACTCAGCAGATAGACAAAATAATTGTGAGATGTAAGGAAAGGATGAACCTGCTGAGGAGTATATCGGGGAACTTGTGGGGAGCAAATATGAACACTCTTAATGATCTAGAGAGCACTGATCAGGCCTATACTGGATTATGGATGTATGGTATATGTGGAAGCAGCTAGTAAGGAGCTGGGAAAATTGGATATGGTACAAGCTAGGGTTGTGAGAATATGCAGTGGAGTGCTATGTTCATCACCAGTTGCAGCATTGCAAGTAGTTGCTGGGGAAATGCCCCTCTTTTTAAGAAGGAAGATGATTAGAATTAGGTATTGGGCTAAGATAATGAATGGAGGAGATGGAAATCATGTTCAAAGGATTTTTGAGCTCTCTTGGAAGTATGAGGTATTGATGAGGGAAAGGAATGAGTGTGATAAAAGTTTAGGGGTGAGAATTAAGAAAGATATTGAGGAGCCGGTAACATTGTATAGAAAGGATGAGACTAAAAAATACCAACTGTCATCAGTCCATGGTGTTTTAAAAATCCAGTGATTGATTTGTATTTATTAAAAGTTAAAGAAAAGGAGGAAAGAGGGGTTTTCTGTGAACTGGCGGGGAAATGGGCAAACCGTGTATGGGAAAATTACTGTAAGATTTTTTACAGATGGGTCTAAAAATGGTAGGGTTGGAGCAGCTTATTACATTCCAGAATTTGAGGTAGGAAAATGTGTACGTATTACAGATAACGTGTCTATTAGGACTGCTGAACCAATAGGGAATATTTTGGCATTACAATGGATTATAGAGGTTAAGGTAGAGAGGGCAGTACTTTTTTCAGATTCGTTACCAGGGCTACAGGCAATTAAGAATGAACGAAAAGGGGATAGAAGAGATTTAGTACAGGAAGTAATGTATCTACTGTCAGAATGTGTGTATTTAGGATTGTATGTGGCTTTTGTGTGGATTCCAGTGCATATAGGAATAGAGGGGAATGAGAGGGCAGTAGCAAAAATGGCAGTGAAGGAAGTAAACGTGGGTATGGATGTTCATTATGGGTTAAGGGAATATTATAAAATAATAGAAATTATAGTGAATGAATGGCAGAATGTGGAATAGGGAAAAAGTGGTCATAAATGATATAAATCAAAGTAAAGTCAGTCTGCAGTTACCTTATGTCCCAAATATTTTAATATTCATTACCTTTACCACTTAAGTGTAATGCTTGAATTCAGAATTATTAGCATAGCCCCACTTGAACTAAAATACAATGACGCCCACCTCTGGTTGTAAAACCTCCTAAAAAAGCAGGTAAATCGATATTACAAAGCTACAACAACAGCATACCAGTACTTTTTTCTACTATAAATAAAGCCATGGTTGATATATACAGTAGCTAGCTACATCTCTAGGACCCAGAAGACATCGACTTCCCGTAATATGTTTTAAGTTTCTGCGACAGTAAACTTGCTGTATTATTTGACTGGCAGGCAGGTGTTTGTGTTGGAAAAAGCTGATGATGATAGCTAAGCTTTATTGCTTATGTAATGCAAGTCAGAACATGCGATTACCGTGGAGAGCAAAGTTTGTGTCGCCCAACGCTTGGGCCCTACAAAGCACTCACCTAGCAAGTTAGGGCAGGGAACTTAGGTTGGTGTGCTAAATGTTATGAAAGCGCTGCTAGAGGTCTGTTTTAGACGTAGACAGTAATTATATTGAAACATCACGGAAAACATAAATAAATAGAACAAAGGATTAAATACTTTAGTTAAAAATCATGGTAGAAATTAATAACTGTAATAGCTAGCTGGAAATTAAATATATGGCTTTGTAGTGAAGGTTCAGAAAATATCAAAACATTTTAAATTATAATTATTATTTTAATTTCAGATTCAGAATTCTCCTGGCTTTTAGAATGTCTGATAACAATGGAAACTGGGAGCATGTCTGAATTTTAATGTCAACAAAATAGGATTTTTCAACAACTGTAAGCTGTGAATCATTTACCTGTGTAGCTGCGGTAAGTTTTATGTGTGTTTCTTTGTCTAGATATCTGATCTCACTCAGTGGATCACATTTTATCTGTTAAGTATTGTTTTGAAGAGGACGTTCTCTCACACATGTTTATGAGTCTATTCAATCCCTACAGATTGGAGAATTCATTTTAGTCTTATGCAAAAAAAGCAGCTGTGGGACAGCTTCTTATTTTGACATGGCTAAATACTGTGATAGCTAATGTATAATACCTACAGGTATATTAAGCCGCACTCTTGTGAACACTTTAGGTGAAAGAGCACTTAACTAATGATATACAATGTCAAAGTGGCTTGGCAATGAAATTGGTCTACAAAAAGGGGCAATAGTAGCACAATGAAAAATCATTTATTTTTGATAGGTGCAATTATCCAGAAAAGAATGAAAATGCCTATGCAAGGCTGTGGCAGGCTGGTTGAGTCGTCTGACATCAGGCAGAAGCAGGAACTAAACAAACCGACACCAATACTGCAGTTTCAAAAAGAAAGACGCGACTGGCCGCTGTTTTATTTAAATACAAAAAATAAATAAAAGGTTTAAACAAAAACACACTGCGCTCACAGAGCAAAAATAAATATTTTAAACAAAAACAAATCACGAACACAAAATAAATAAAACACAGATCAGGCTAGGCAGATTGCCTTCACTGTTCCTATGTCTTTTAAGTTTCGTTTTTTCTCTCTACGCTCCTCTCGTACACCCACACAGAATGCAGCGAGCTGCAGGCTTTTATATCGTGGCCGAGGGGTTTAACTGGTTAGTAATTATTCTATTACCCCTCAGCCACAATCTGCACGAGTTTATTAACTACTGTGGGTGGGGCTACCCATCCACGCTAAACAAAACAAACCAGCTATGCCGTCATATTTATAAACAAAACATACAGGGCTTCGCCGACAAATCTAAATAATAAATACATAAACAAACACAAAATAATACGGGTGGAGGGGGAAACCTCGTTCTGAAAATAAACAAATGAATGTACAGGGCTGTCTACCGCCCTGCTACAAAGGCCATCAAGTTTCAGGAGAGATCGGAGTTACCCGAAGCTGCCACATAATCATGAAGCAATACTGAAAGGTATTTCAAGTGAACTGGGAAGATAAGAAAACAAATAAAGGTCTAATGAGTCTCTGAAGTGACAAGTGTGGGTTTATAAATAAATGTGAATGCACGCTGAATTTCCTGCTTTCAAATTAAACTAGGACCATGAAGCTTAGATCTACATGTGGACACACAGACAAGACTTTAGTTTGTTTTCCTGCAAATAACCTTTTTTTTTGCTGCAGAATTTTCAGTATGGTGGAGGATAATATACAGGGTGATTAGAAAGTAAGTTTACCACATCAACACACCATATCATTGATGTGATAAACATTCTTTCTAATTAGCCTGTATTGAGCATTTCATCATGGTCCACATTCTGATAATAAAAAGTAAATGCTTAGATAAGTAATACAACTTCTCATGGTTTATCACTGTATAAAATAACCTTTTTTGATTCTGAAGGTTAAAGGAACTGGTACAGTGGAAAGGCAATGGGATGTTCCACCTTCCCTGACAGTGGTGTCCTGCAACAGGTGAGGAGGATGTATCAGCAGTATAAAAGTAGTTGTCTTCACGTACAGATTTTGGAGTCTGTCCTTCAGTTGTGCAGAGATAACGATTTTAGACTTAACATGCTGAGAAACAGACAGAAAAGGGATGTTGTTCTGAGAGAGTTATTTTTATACCCCATTTCTTTTTGTCTTAGGACGTTTTTGTGCGCTGAGCAGCATGGATCAGCTCTACTCCAGCCTCCGGCCAGAAATCCATTCTTTTAAGAGACATGTGCAGAACTGCAAGGCTGCCTTTGACCTTGACACTAGAAAGTGTACTGGCTCTGCTCACAGAGGGCCATCATGGAGAGAGAGAGAGAGCCTGGACACTGTCCAGCATTTAACCAAGGCACAGAAATTCACAGAGCAAAGTGTGGTGAAGATCACCTTTAATGACAGGAGGGTCGACATTGACGGATACATTTCCTGGTTCTTTGTATACCTGGGTCACCTTGGGAAGCTAAAGAGACTTTCAATGAAAAAGTAGTTATCCCTCTTTGTGAGAACCTTTACGTCAATGAGGAAGAGGAGGCACTAGACACTTCCTTTGCATCGTCTTCAGATTCTTCCTGGTCTTCTCTTCAGGGGCCCTTGCCCATGTTTGGCCATACCAGACAGAGAGAGTCGACCATGGAGTCAATTACTGAAGTGGCCAATGAGCTTTTTAGCATTAGGCGGAAGTGGAAGCAGAGGAGATGCTGAACCTGCAGTACCGGGAAACTGCTGCCCAGGTTCAGATTCTAGAAAAGCACCTGAAACTGGAGGAATACCGTCAGAAAATCCTGAAAGAAGACTGGATGCATGAGCTGGAAATGTGGCCAGCTCTTATCCGCCAAATTGATATGGTAGTTTGAGAAACTGTAAAATACTGTATCCCATCCATCTCTTAATACTTCACACATTTCACCTGAATACTTATTTATTTCTTAGCAGACCTCCTTATCCAGGGCGATTTACAGTCGTAAACAAATACATTTCAAGAATCGCAGTACAAGTAATACAATTAAGAGCAAGATAAATACAATGACTTTGGTTCAAGCAAGTAGAAGTATGGCAAAATACGATTCAATAAATGGAGCAGATAAGTGTCAGTGATAGTTGCATCAGGATATAATTAAATACAAAATACTACAGATTAAAGTAAAGTAATCTAAAGTACAGGATTAAACACAGTAAAATAGGGGGCAGATAAGAGCAAGTAAATCACATTTAAGGAAGAGTGATGTGTCCCAGGGAAAAAAACCAGGAGTTCTACAGGTGATTTCTGAAGAGGTGAGTCTTGAGGAGGCGCCGGAAGGTGGTCAGGGACTGGGCAGTCCCGACATCTGTAGGAAGGTCATTCCACCACTGTGGAGCGAGGGTGGAGAAGGAGCGGGCTCTGGAGGCAGGGGAGCGTAGAGGAGGTACAGACAGTCTTCTAGTGCAGGAGGAGCGGAGAGGTCGAGTGGGGGTGTAGGGAGAGATGAGGGTCTGGAGGTAGCTGGGTGCAGTCTGGTCAAAGTATCTGTAGGCTAGTACAAGAGTCTTGAACTGAATGCGAGCGGTGATCGAAAGCCAGTGGAGTGAGCGGAGCAGTGGAGTTGCGTGGGAGAAGTGAGGCAGAGAACACCAGGCGAGCAGTGGAGTTCTGGATGAGCTGGAGCGGACGGGTGGCGGACGCAGGGATGCCAGCCAGGAGGGAGTTGCAGTAATCTAGGCGGGAGAGTACCAAGGCCTGGACCAGGAGCTGGGTGGCATAGTTGGTGAAGGGTCAGATTCTACGGATGTTGCTCAGGAAGAAAAATCGGCAAGTGCGTGCCACAGTGGAGACGGATGGGAATAAGAGAGGCAGGGGTCCAGGGTGACTCCTAGGTTCTTAGCTGAGAAGGGAGAGAGCAAGGTAGATTCCAGAGGAACACAGACAGAGAGAGAGAGGAGGGAAAGAAAAGGAGGTCAGATTTAGAGAGGTTGAGTCTGAGGTGATGCGAGTGCATCCAGGAGGAGATAGCAGACAGACAAGTAGAGATACGGGAGGGGATGGTGGAGTCAGAGGTGGGGAAGGAGAGGAAAATCTGAGCATTCGGCATAGAAATGGTAAGAGAAATCATAGGATGCGATGAGGGGGACCAGGGAGCGGGTGTAGAGAGAGAACCCAAGACTGACTCTTGGGGGACTCCTGTTGAGAGAGGGCGAGGTGTGGAGGTTGCTCCATGCCAGGTTACCTGGTAAGTGCGGTTGGAGAGGTAGGAGGAGAACCAGGCCAGAGCAGTGCCAGAGATTCCCAGGTCAGTGAGAGAGGATAGTAGAATAGAGTGATCGACAGTGTCAAAGGCAGCAGAGACGTCGAGGAGAATTAGGACAGAGAAGAGACAGGCAGCTTGGGTTTAGTGAGTTAGTGACAGACAGGGGGGCGGTTTCAGTGGAGTGAGCAGAGCGGAAGCCAGATTGGAGGGGGTCGAGCAGAGAGTGGTTGGACAGGAAAGCAGAGAGCTGGCGGTGTGCAGCCCGCTCGAAGGTTTTGGAGAGGAAGGGTAAGAGGGAGACAGGACGGCAGCTCTGGAGGGAGGTGGGGTCGAGGGTAGGTTTTTTGAGGAGGGGAGTAAGAGGCTTGTTTGAAGGCAGAGGGAAAGAGACCAGAAAGGAGAGAGGTGTTGAGAAGGGAGGAGATGAAGGGAAGTAGAGCAGGAGCAGCAGCTTGAAAAAGAGGTGAGTGGGGAGGGGGTCCAAGGCACACATGGTGGGTTTGTGACCCTGGAGCAGGGAGGAGAGGTCAGAGACTAAGGGGGGGAGAGAAGGCGGAGAAGGAGGATGAGTTAGTAGGGGATGCAGTGGGTGTAGCGGGGGAGGGAGAGGTGTTAGAGTTTGCAGATATCTGAGATTTTAGCAAAGTCAGAGGAGATAGAGGAGGGAGGAGGAGGAGGAGGGGGGAGGGTTTAGGAGGGAGGAGAAGGTAGAGAATAGGGGGACGGTACAGTACAATTAGTAAGAGTTGACAGGGAGAAGTTAGTTGGACGGCATGAAATTCAAGAGGTATTAACAGAGAGTGAGGAGAGGTCGGAGGGGACAGAAAAAAGTAAGGAGGGAGAGAGAAGACCAGTCCCACCTCCCCGTGCAGGGAGATGCGGGGTATGGGACAGGACAGAGAGAGAGAGGACAGGGTGGCAGGAGTTGGTGTTATCAGGGGACAGCCCGGTTTCAGTGAGAGCAAGGAAAATCGGGAGAGAGGTGGGAGGCAAAGGCAGAGATGAAATCAGCATTGTTAGCAGAAGATTGACAGTTCCAGAGTGTGTGCAGGAGTGGGGAGAGAAGCAGAGGGATGAGGTTAGAGGGGTTGAAGGAGCAGCGGTGGAGAGAGGGCAGAGGACGAGGGCGAGAGGACAGAACAGGGATGTGAGAGACAGTCATAGCAGGACAGGCGAGACAAATAGGCACAGTGGGAGTGGTGGGGTGGAGGGTACAGACCAGACTAGTAGATGGCATCTTCCAGAATGCTGTTAGGTTCGGATCTATTCCAACAGCGTCTCGGTGCAGGCCTCCCCTCACTGGACTCCCACAGCTAGACTCACGGCTCTGTTTGCTGTTGCTTTGTGCTGGTGCGGAAATAGCCTGCCTGATTAATATAACAGCTAGGTGGGAAAAGAACAGCTAAACTGTGTGGAAACCAATCTAATAGCAAATCAACTTCAATTTAACCACTCACCTGGTACTAATCACACACCACCTTACAATGTTACTGAATGTAGTTAATTTAAAATTACTTGAAGCAGGAACTTAACTATCTGCCTCAGACCCTGGTTTAAATGTGCAGTTCCCCATGCTTCCCCTGTGCTTATATTAGACATTTCCTATGTTTAATACTTTTATATTTCTCTCAGCTTTGTCATGTTTTCATTATACTTTAACTATACTTTAGTAAGTGGGCAAAATCACCAACCTTTCATGTCTTTTACCTCTGCTAGCCAGGGTTCAATCCAGCTCAGGCCTCATTTTGTGGTCTACCTGAGGATATAACATAAAAGCCACCAGCCGTGAATGAGGCTGTTGCTATTTTTCCGAAAAGTTTAACCGAATCATACACGATCCCCATCTTCCAAATCTGTTTTGAATAGTAACATTAAATTTAGGTTAATTAATTACCAATGTATTGATTATTATAATTTCTGTTTTTTTAATTTTATTTAACCATGGCGAGAACCCATTAAGATCTTTTCGTCAAGTGTTCCAGAAGATACCCAAGAAACAAACATTCATTTAACAATTGATTTTAGTTTCTCTTGCTTTTCTTTTGTTAAGATACATGATCGCCGCAAGGAACACAAGGAAAAGCTAAAAGTGAAAGAAGGGTTGGAGTTCCATTCGGAGTCAGTGCAGGGCAGTGACTTCCACAGTCCAGATGCTATCTCCATCTTTTCCAATTCATCCAATGTGTTCTCTTTCAAAGACATTTACAGCAATAGCTTTATTATTACAATATAGCTTATTATAAATCATTTATTTATAGGGGGAAGATTGCAAGCAAGAAAGACAATCCTGGCATAACCAGTGGGTTCTGCGTTACATCTTATAGAAATAAGATGTTGTATTTTGACCAAACAATTGATGACAATGATGATGATGATGATAATATCACAAGGGTAATGATATTTAAGCCATTGGTAGAATGGTACCACAGTTCCAAAACTTTGTTAGTTATACAAATATACATAAAGGTATTCCACTGCAGTACCATGGTGCCATATCTGAAACAGTTGGATAGTATATTGGGACTATGCCTTATTTGTTCCAAATCTATTGTGTTGTCATTGCTAGTAATGCTGTTATTTCAAAACAATATATCAAATACATTTCTACTCAATTTTGTAAATCTGAGCAGTCTGCCAGTGGTAAGAACGAGAGAAAATAATGAGTAAAACTCAAGATGATCTTGTTCTAATATAAAACTGGGGCTCTAGCTGCAGTCTGCAATCCAGTTTCCATGATATCATAATTAAGACTCAATTCTGTCTAAATTTGTATTTTTTTTCTTGCTGTTTGAGGTCTTTGCATTGGACTCATAAGGTTACATCTTCCAATTTGTTTGATAATTCAGGGCTTCTGATAACCAGGGTTTAAATTGAATTATGTAGTGAAAACTTACATTACAACAACTACAACCAAATGATTTTCAACACGAGAAAGAAAAGGGGGGTTATGTTGCTGCAACTTGTTTATTATTTTATAAATGAGTATCTATGTCCATTAATAATATACAATATGAAATAAAACCTTTGGATTATACAATCAATACATTTTCTTCGTTGACATACAGTATACATACCAGGGCTTCTTAAAGATTAGCAGAGGCTACACAGGTAAAAATTATGGTTAGGATATATCCTGCCTACCATATAATCAGAACAAGAACATCGCTAAAAACGAGATCAGACATATGGTGCCTAAATGCTTTAAAATAAAGTTATCCTTAGCAGTGAACCAACATGTTCTGCTTATTGTGCACCTAATCAGCTTAATCTGTTTACTATTAGACTGTGTCTGCTATCTATTTAAATGTTGAACTGTGACAAATGTATGCTTTTCAAGGGACTGTACTACAAATAAAGACCCCAAACACCAGCAATTACTTTTCTGAGCCTTGGGTTTAGGTCATCTCCATAGCAACTAGTGCATCAGACATTACCTCTGATAGTCAGGCTTAGAGGCCCAGATACAAGCTCTTGTTCACGGTCACCGTTACCGTGAGGAAACTATTCCCGCACTTTAGAGGTCATGCTCATGACTAGTGTAACCCTTTAAAAGCTGTATTTTGTGGCCTAAATACTGCCCTCATCGAATTGAAAAAGGAATGTATATTTATACACAAGATCAATCATTTTATTGTAACAAACCCAATCTTTAAGCAACATCCAATAACTAGTATTGTGATGGAAATACAAATAAACTACCCTGAACAATACAACTCTCTAAAGCAGTAGGATTGCGCAACAGAACCAAGAAAAATTGCTGGGTAAGGCAGGATTGTTTACAACCAGAAGGCAACACCAGAATTCAAATAGCAGATGTTATTGAATATGCATGGAATATTATACTTGTAGACAGATGTATCAAACATTTAGTGTACATGGGTTTTAATCAGACAGTATTTGGACCACATTAATACCAGTCATATAGGACAGATCAAGCTTTCAGTAATGTACAGCCTAACATGCCCATGTTGATTAAAGTGTTTACTAAAGAGCCCATCAGGCAGTTCTTATAGAAAAAAAATGTCCATGAAACAACCACCAATACTGTAAAAGTCCCAAGCTGTTATATCAGGTCCGTATTGAGAATGCAGTTGAGCCAGAACAGTTTAAACACAAAACAAAAAACAAAACAAGACTTCTGAGCAGGGTGCTCATTAAACCCCAATAAACAAAAACAAGACTTCTGTGCAGGGTGCTCGTTAAACTCCGATAAATAAACAAAAAGGATAATAATCCCAAACAGTCAGAACAGCCCAGATAATCCAGCAGCAAAAAATAAGATTCCTCCCCATCAGGGGATCTCACCCAGTTCTTCCTTGGCCCTGTAGAGCTTGGAGTTTCCAACCAGGTAAGGAGACAAAAAGTGATGATTTGGATAAGGCATGGATTAGTCAACATTGTTGTTTTTAGGGTAACATTAAACCATGTGAATGATGTGGATATTTTCACTTTGGCAGGAAATTAGATAACTGGTTACTTTCAAACTGGAAAATGGCCGTCTCCCGTCTCCCGTCTCCCGTCTCCCGTCTCCCGTCTCCCGTCTCCCGTCTCCCGTCTCCCGTCTCCCGTCTCCCGTCTCCCGTCTCCCGTCTCCCGTCTCCCGTCTCCCGTCTCCCGTCTCCCGTCTCCCGTCTCCCGTCTCCCGTCTCCCGTCTCCCGTCTCCCGTCTCCCGTCTCCCGTCTCCCGTCTCCCGTCTCCCGTCTCCCGTCTCCCGTCTCCCCACCCTTCCCAGGAAGTAATAGCCATATTTAAAGAGCTCCCAATTAAGATACTTAGACATAATGATAAATCAAGCTCAATAAGCCCCTTGCCAAGGCAATTAGCAAAACACCTGAATCTAATTAGAATTTCCATGTGGAAATTAAGGAAAAGATCATCCATTTAAAACAACAAGAGAAAGACCAGTGCAGAGATAAACCCCTTACCAAAAACTGACAGTAAATCGATATAGCTTCACTTAATTTTACCTTATGAATCTGAAAGGCCCACTTTACAAACGAGGACAAAATTACTTATTTAGCAATTGAATAGAGAATTAACTTAACCTGGCTAGGTATTCTGATACTCAATTAAGAGCAGCGGGCACCCAATTACTTATGCTGCATTCATGTAGCTAGTGCTACATTATCTGCAATTATTTGCCTTCCCTTATCTTTAAATGATTCAAATTTTCACTGCTTGTTTCCAAAGAAATTATTAATCTCTGCAGTGAACTGTGGGATTGTTGTCATTGGCAAGATTTAACCTCTGATTAAACATCACAAAAAATAGTGAACATGTGATCTTTGCCTTTTACATAGCACAGGTGCTACTGTATGCGACTTTATGTAATTGAGGGATGCACAACACCCCCTACTGCTTTAAAAACTGGAAAAGTATAGACTTTCAGCACCATCTAGTGGGTAGGAGTGTTTCAAAGGGTTAGCAATGGGATTTTTTTCAATAAATCCTACAGATGTTTGGCTCATGAACAGTAGAACTGCCACACTTGGGAGTTCAGTAATGGTATATAGTGTGAAAGACCCAACATCACAGTTTTCAAATCTGTCTATCATTTTAATGAAACTGACATTGACCTGCATTTTCAAAAAAGCTTTCTCTATAATTTCAGAATAATTCAGCATTATTTAAAAATATTCCAAGGGACACTTTTTTAGTTTATCAACTTTTAACAACTAGCTTACTGACACATTAATACATTTTTCATTTTGTTTTAGGTAATATAGTAATGCAATAAAAAGTATAATAGTATTTTGGGTAAATATAGAAATGTCTTCATCGGCCGACAAAATCCTTCAACTTTGTGTTAGCTTCATCACAAACACTTATTGTAGCAACCATAGCCACGTGCTTCTGAAACAGCCTTAGAGTATGATATACAGAATATCTATCAGAGTCAAAGGAGAAAGCAAGTGTCAACAAACTGCCTTCTAAATCAGATGGATTTCCCCATGAAATGAAAATGTTAAAAGAAGTATATTCATGTTGATAACAAAGCAAACATTGACATTGAAATCAGGAAACGAAAGGAATATCTTCACTATGTAAGCATGCAATTGATGCCGATTGTAAATGGGAGTATGCTAAGGAGCTCGTCAGTGGATGTTGGTGAGCTACAGGAACTTGGAGGATACTGGTAGCTTGGCCAGTAGGGGCCGCTGCAGCGCAGTGAGGTGACCCTGCTGACCTTGCCTCCCTAACCTTATAACAATGTGCCATAGTAAAAGCACAGCAAACTACTAAAGCATAGTGAAACATAGTAAAGCATAGGTACATATTACAAAATCCAGAAAGGTACAGTAAAGCATATTAAAAACAAGGAAAACCATGTTAAACTATAGCAAATGCATAGTATGATCACGGGGAAAGCATGGAAAAACTGCACAATTACAGTGGTAACATATTATAAGGGTAACCTGTGGATGCAGCAGAACACATGTCAGCAACTTTAAAAAAGCCAGGACGCAAAGCTGCACTCCCCAGACTGTATGACTCACCCTCCACACCACACTGCCATGCCTTTAGGGGGAACGGTTTTAAGCATGAACTTAAATGCATGTCAATTGAATTATAATATGTACTATGTACTACAATTTTACTATTTTAGTGTTTGATCATTAAAAGTAATCTAATTTTAAGTTTCATGAACAATCACTACAAATTAAGCTTACTATTCAAATACTTGTATAAAATTGTTGGGGGATAGCACGTAGAAAAGTATGCGTATACTCTCACTTCATGTTGTAAACTATTACATCTATATACACAAATACAAAAACACATGCAAAAAACTGAAAACATAAAAGCAGAAAACACAAAAGCAAAAACAGAAAACACAAATACAAAAAGCCCACAACACAACAAAGTCATTTCACAACGCAAATACGTCACGATAGAGGCCACTCTCCCAGATACATGAAAAAAGTGGGGCAAGGTCTGTGCTAGTGGTACTGGGCTCCAAAGAACTGCCGGTATTTCAGTGCAGTGGTAAACATTTTACCAAACCAAATTTGTTAACAGTCGCAAAGTCGAAGTGATACACAAACATAATCCCCTTAAATCCTTCGATATGATCAATCAATTTAGGATTCAATCAATTAAAATAAAATGTCTACTAGACAGGGAGTAACAGGTAGATGACGTTCCTCCCAGGGAAAACAAGACAAAACCAATATCAACAAAAGTGATGAACTATGATGTAACTGTTTCAAAAGAATGCTTATGACTGGTTGTGGCAAAGTGGCTTGTAGTGCGCAAGTGTAGAGGTGATGCAGTGCTCAAACAACAACAAACAACAGAGTTTACCGTCCAAACAGTTCTTTAATTGTTTTCATGGTTTGGCACCATTAAATAATAAAGCTGGCAACTACACAGCAATGTGTAATTGCACAGCTAAGCAAAACAGGGTTTCAGTCCCGAAATGATAATACAAGAATACAGGCACGGCCTTTCTCGTGGTGCTCCAGTGCTGGTTGTGAACACGCAGTTATTTTGTGACTAGTGCAGTATTTGGAATCCGGGTTTTAATGCTGGCTGGAACAAAACAAATACAAACACTCAGTTTCATTTTATGGTTCTTTCAGCGCTCCGTTTCCCATAACAGGTCAGGAGGGAGATTGTTGACTCGGATTAATTCGCTCTCTGTCACACTGGTATATTCCTTGTTTTTACTAATGACAGGAACCTGCTGAAAACAAGCTCTTTTTTTTGCATGTGTCAGGCTCAGGGGGGTAACATTTATTTAAAAAGTGAAGTTGTATATTTGTCTTGTAACCATTAATCCTGTATAACTACAATTCTAAAATATGCTATCATTCCCGCCATTCCTTATTATACATTTGCCTTTTCCCCCATCCCCACTAGTGCAATGAATCACAAAACCTGTAAGTCAGTTGAGGAAGAGTTGTTATTTAGTTTCAGATGTTGTTTATCTTAAGTGTAATAAGAGGCACGAATGTCGATGCACCATATTGTTTAAAAAAATATATATACTGTATATATAACACAACTGTAATACTGCACACTGTGACACTGTGATAGGAAATTGAATTTGCTATCCAAATATGTGGATACTATTGCCAGATGTATGGAAGGTCTTTTGGCACGACTGCCATTGCCATTTGTTGGTTATCCTGCATCTCCCACCCTTGCCCCCGTTTCATTGCCCCCATTTCAACTACGCCAGCCCCCCATCCCCCTCTTCCTCAGTGATGGCAGTCTCTCATTCCTCCTCTTCCTCAGTGGTGTTAGCTCCCCATCACCCAAAGCAGAGCAAATGTTCAATTGCTGGGATAAAATGTATGGATGACTATGGCTTGGTTTACATGCACTTGGAAATCGACTCTACAGTCATGACTGTGTGATGTTGTCACTGGAATACATCGTGAACGTATTCCAGCAAAAGGACGTCCTTTTGGCAGCGCAACTTTAAGGGCAGGGTCAATCGCTTTCTCACGATAAAAATAGCTGTAAAAACCCATGTAAACCGGAGCAGGAATCATGCTTGTGGCTCACGAGGTTGGCAGTCAAGATCCCGTTTATTTCTGACTTAGTATCACGTACTCTCCTGCAGAAAGGCCATACAAAACAGACCCCCCAACACACACACACAGAACATTTATGAACTACTTCAACACTAGAACCGCCACGGTTATACCTACAACCGCCAGTACATTTTAAACACCATCAATATTAAAATGAAAGACAAACTATCTGATACAACTCAAAAGTTTTATTCAAGCACATCATATCAAACATCTGCACAGCCAAAACGCTGAATTTAAATGAACAGTTAAACATAAAAAGGTTTATTTTCTAACTTACCACATATAAAGCACTACTTCAGGGATCCTTCAAGAAAGTGCTTGATGAGATTCTGGGATCAATGGGCTACTGACAACCAAACGAGCAAGATGGGCTGAATGGCCTCCTCTCGTTTGTAAACTTTCTTATGTTCTTATGTTCTTATGTTCAAAAAATGAAAAACTATAATAAAATAAACATTTCAAAACAAACTAGTGTGCAAACAGGTATATTTTTTAATTTAAAACAAAAGTAACGTGATTTATCTTGTGTGTTTGTCATATATATATATAAAAAAAATTATTACATGTGTCATGGGTGGGGTGACCAGGGGTAACTGTAGTAAACCTGCTTGTAGAATTTGTAATGACTACGCCACCTTGGGTTTGGCAAGGACAAGGACCTTGATGACTGAGTAGATAGTAATTTCCCCTATGCAGGTTATTTTTATCCCCGGGTTCCAATATACACACACTGGAAACAGGTAAAAACTATTTTTATTGTTTCTCAACAGGGTTAAAATAGAATACTAAAAAACACACAGCAACAAGTTTAAAAAAACAAAAGATAGGGAGAGTCACAAAAAATAAAAACCACACCAGGCAGTCCCCTATTGTTGGTAGTTCTCTAAAAAAAGGAAAGGTTACTGTCCAAAATGGCGGATAAGCTAACAAGAAGCAATCAGTCTCCGATAGCTCTGGGGAGTCCCAAGAGACCCCGCTCCCCGACGTCCACTTCCCTCACAGCCCGAACCCGGCGCGGACCTCACCACGCTCACCGCCCGGACCTCCAACCACCGACCAACACCATCGATGGACCTGGAAAGGAGCGGGGCAAAGAAAATGGCCGCCAGGAAACGTACTCAGGTAAGTGGAATTACCACCTCTACCCAGGGGTTCTGTTTACTTCCCCATAGCCTATATTTAAACCCTGCGTGTCTCCTTTCTCTCTAGACGCCGTTCCTGGAACCCCGACATGGCATGCTGGAGACCGACGCTGGACCTCAACCTAAACTTTGACGGGAAAGAAAAACATTATTAAACTTTTTGTGCATCACTTTGGACTCCTAAATGAGCAGAGATAACAAGCCACACAGTCGGGATTGTGTCAATCATCAGTGTTGTGAGTACCTGCAGTATTTCATACGAAACTGTTTCGTTAAATAGTTGGAGTGTGGGAAGAAGTGTTTTGTGTATTGCAAATATTCATTAAGAATGCCTTAAATGTCCCTTATTAAGGCATTTTGGCACAGATAGTTTTGATTATAGAGCCCATTGTCACTGATGTTGCCAATATCCAACACATGGGGCTGTATTCTGATCACAGCACAAATGCGAGTGCAAGCGCAAACGGCGCTTGCCCCCCGATTCTATACCGAAATGGAACGGAGACGTAAAAAAACCCCACTGTGCTGAAATGGTATTCTGAAGACATGTCCTGCGCCGTTATATAGCGCCTACCCCAACATATTCGGGACGGGACGGGGCTGTTGGGCTCCGGGAAATATTCCATGAGAATTAAAGCCCTGATTATATTGAAACTCTAGTACATTACAAGCTCAGAGGGAACGTGATGCGGCACCTCATGTCCCACTAGAAAATGAATCAGCTGCTGGAAGCCAGATCAGGGAGGGTAGTAAGTATTTTTCAATTTACATGTAGTAATGTCAATGCCATGAAATAACGTACCTTGTATAATTATTATAAATAATAAATGTTTGCTCTACGTGCCTCTACCTCTTCTATTAATATAGCAATCTCCTGTGTTGTCATCCTCGCTTAACAAACCCATTTAAAAAGCGATATTAGTGACAGTACCACTAGCACAGACATTACCCTACGTTTTGCATGCAGGTAATTTACCAGTAATTACTCAACGATACTTTTTGCACCTACGTACGTACAAGTGTCAAAACTAAAATAAAATGCCATTATGTATACTTACGGAACACATAAACCACATAAAATGATCGAAATCCAGTTGTACCTCAGGCTGAGAAGCAGCTGGTACTTAGTTTTCCGCCATGTTTGAGATGAAATCCTCATCGATCGGGTCGACGATATCTAGGCTGTCTGACCTACACATTAGCATGGTGTGGTGTCCATATTAGGATATCTTTGTACATCAGCAAAAATTAGTCATTATGTGCTTCCTCCTCTGAAACTCCCTCCTGAGAACTGAAGCAGTAAGGACTGATTTTTTAGTTAAACACGATTAAAAAAAATAAATGAAACAAAAAAAAAAATGATAAAAAATATTCTAATTGCACGTACTAGAAATATACACATATAATTAGTAGGTTCAATTAGATTTTTTGGTTTTTTTTATCGTTTTTTATCGTGTACACTAAAAAATGGTGTTTAAGTAGAAAGAAAAATCAGTAGGCTATATATATATATATATATATATATATATATATATAGAATATGTGGAGGATTGGCGGGGGGGGGGAGTCAAAATTTTTACACATGCCACTGACCTAGACTTAAGGGCTATGCACACCAGGAGCGAAGCGAACTACACAAATACACACAAGTTAAAAAAAGGTGTGTTGTAATTTCTGGTCTCGTTACACCGCTCTCATTGGTTGTTCTTAAGTTGTGCATCACCAAATTACCCTTTCCCTGGGACTAGCAAAATGTTTTAAAAAAATAAATAATTGTGGCACCAATTTGTGTGGCACCCAATGGATTTTGTTTCCTGTGATTATTGGGGGGGGGGGGCAAAAAATAATCTGGCCCCCCAAAATAAAATATTGGTGGGGCCTGGCCCCCCTTGGCCCCCACGGTTCCTATGCCTATGTTTAATATACTTTTTTTTATTTTACTTTTTTATTTTCAGTTTTAATAAAATCTTCTCAGTTAGTGTGTGAATGTGATTATTATTACTGGTAAACATTATTAAAACAAAGAAGCGCCATTTTACAGAAATACGAAACCATCACTTTGACCAAAATTAAGGTGAAATAAAGAGATAGACATACCATCAATTTCCAATTGTTCTGTTATTTCTTACCATATGGCGTCTTTCTTTGTATTGTCTTTATAACCACTGACACTGACATCATAACGAACATTATATTTTTCGACTTTAATAATTAAATTCTCATTGATGTCCATTTCTCTTTTATTTCTGTGGTCCGTGAAGGAGACAGTGACAGTCTAACAGCCTCTCCTTCGACTCTCTCCGGGTAATGACGTGCTGTGTATAGAAACATAGAAGGCTCGCGCAGACAAACCGTCAGTTTGAGACAACAAGGCAATTGTATCTTTGGAGTAAGGGGGGAGTTTGCGTAGCATCTACAGGAATATAGAATGGTAATGTACACCTCTTCATGGTTTTGCTTCTTGTGTGTACACTGTCATAACTCCGTAAATATCAAATGTGACCAAAGGAATGTCACTCATTTTAAAAAACTCCAGAAGTTGTGTATTGATCATTTATTAATTGAACTGCTTCAGCAAAAATTAAGTCTGCCATGCATTGTACTATTCTGCACCCTAAAAAAAAAAAAAAAAAAAAAAAATCCTCAGCAGCCAATCAGCGTGCAGCATCCAAACGTTTCCTTTTATAAATAAAGATTATAGCTGGAGATCTGTAATAGCGTTTTAATTAAATGATACCAAATAAAGTTTTGATCATGTACGTGTTTTCATTTTAAGCATTTGTTTAACACAGTGGCCCCGAAAATCAAAGCGCTTTTTTGGCAGAATTGTAGCGTCCCAAAATCAGAAATGGTTAGAAAGCATCAGAACAGTCGGTAACGTCAATTCCGACAGTTCAGAGAATGTTATGCAAATGAAGCCCGTACATTGGCATACCCCCGTGTAAAAACTAACAGCGTGGAGGAGTCTTTTCCGTCTAAAAGACTTCCGCCCGTTTCAAACTGTCCTAAACAGGTTCAATGCTGTAAGCTTCCACTTTCGAGAAGGAGGAAAGGCGACAGCATCCGTTGCATTAACGTCAATTTTGATACAGACTATGTAAAAACAAGTAGCTTTCGAGTTAAGGGGAATGAAAGCAATGAATAGAGTCATGGGTAATCCGGAAATATGCAAATTTCAACAGTACAAGAGCCAATCAAATCGCGTGAAAGTCGCCCAATAGCTTCCAAATTCACAGTGTTTTAATAGTCAAAGTGTAGAAACCGTTAGGCGACTTTCACGCGATTTGAATGTCTCTTGTACTGCTGAAATTTGCATATTTCCGGATTACAACAGTTGCATCATTACGTTTCCCATTTAAATACAGAACAATGTTTCCAACACCTTTAATTACATCCATTCCCGACTGTCGGAAACCCTCAGAAAAGTGTTTGTGAGTCGGGATAAGTGTTGGGTTAAAACTGGCGGAAACAGCAAGTTTCGAGCTGTCGGAAGACACTTGATTTTCGGGGCAAGTATGTACCCTACACTGTAAGTAAAAACGTGATTAGGTATAATTTAATCAAAACACTATTAATATTAAATTAATCATGGTTGTAGCAACATTTTTTTAAGTATTGTGTAAATATTTCGTCTAATAGTTAAAAAGTACAATGCTTATGGGGCTGTCGGCTTGTTTTCAAAAGATGTCGGCACGGACACAAACCAATGGAATACCTTGTGTATGTATGAATGTATTTTATGTTGTGCATAAAATGATGCTTGTGACCAACATTTGAGACAGTTTCTTAATATATTTACCTGTAAACGTGTGTGTGTGCTTTTGTGCAAAATAACATTACAAGAATGTGTATTTTTAAGGAGCATTTTTGTATGTGTATTTTTTAACGTGCTTTTCTGGGCTTGCTTTGCTTGCATTGAAATTAATATTGTAATCATTACCTCACGAAAATGATAATTTATCGGCTTTAGATATATTATTATTTGTATTATTATTACTATTTTTTTCAGCTCTCAAACGTTGAAAACGTTTTGTTAGCTACGCCACATTCAATTACGTGCCTGGTATCCCGGGTAATACGACTGGCATCTAATCTAACCAATGAAAACGCGTAAAAGTTCCAAACGCTTCTTTATTGGCTGATCTCTTCAGACTAGAAAAATTATGTGGGAGGGAGAAGTTTTAGAGGCGGGAGGAGGGAGCACATAATGACTCCTTTTTGCCTGATGTAGGAAGATGTCCTAATATGGACACCGTACCCTAGCTTTTACCTATCATTTTCACTAGGTGGCTTGGACCTGTCAATTTAGTATCCACGGTAATTTGTCAGTTTGTAGGACCTAGTAGGCGCCCTCCGCACGTCCTACCTGTTAGTCTCTTCAGTTTCTTACCTGGAGTTCCTCTCCCCTGTTATGTGCTATTAGTCTGTAGTTTGAACTCTGCCGGTAAAATGCTTTTATATATTGGCTGCACCTTGTTGGCATCTGTGTCCATCCTCGACACCTCACTTGGGGAGGTGGTGTTTCGTTGCCCGAGTTGTGCTGCAGAGCGCCAGGCTGGCTGCCCCGAGCGCAGGACGCCCTGCGCAGAGCTAGTGCGGGAGCCCGGCTGTGGCTGCTGCCCGGTATGTGCCCGACAAGAGGGTGAGACTTGTGGGGTGTACACCGCGCGCTGCTCCACTGGACTTAGGTGTTACCCGAAACCAGGCTCAGAGGTACCCTTGCAGGAGCTGGTGCAGGGACACGGGCGCTGCGGGCGAATACATGACGGGGAGAGTAAGGGGAGTAAAGAAAATGGAGCTGATAGTGGTAAGTAATAGATATAACCTGTTAGCTAATGAGAATTAATATATATTACAGAGGCGTTTGTTCTTTGGATACATTGACAAAACACGAATAGTTTGGCAGACACTATGAACTTAGCATGGAAGTTACCGTTTTTTCATCACCGTTATATAGATACACAATACAACCAATTTTTGTTAATCAGTTATTCTGTGTTATGTTTGTGTGTTTGTTTTTCAAGCACACTAAAACATACCCGTTTATTGTAACGGTATAGAATAATGTAATCAGTAATTGTTGAAAAAACCTTCAGAAATAAACTGTTGTAGCCTCACGTGCTGTAAATGCAAAATACTTTTTACCAATAAAGAGCTTTTCGTTAGTTTAATTTCCAGGTCAATATGTTTATAACTAATGATAACATGACTTTCCCAACACAAAATAAACAAATAAGGATTGATAATTCACAGGTCTTTGTACTATGCATTTAGAAGAAATGTGCAAATACAAACCGACAGAAAACTCTAATGTTATAATAAAAGAAACAAGAATATATCATTTAAGTTGAACTCGTTTAGAAACTTCAATGGATGTTCTTATCCTTTGGCACATTTAGTTATCAAAGCTGTTGACTTCAAGATGCGATGTGTAGAATACAATCAACAGCATTGTTATATAGATAGTACGAAAACGTGAATGGGCTGCAGATAGCACGATTGGGTAATAAAAAAAATAACAGGATAAATATGAACCATTATCAAACAGAAAAGAAGGATATAATCAACACTTTGATATTAAAAAAGCACGTGTTTTCCCCCATTGTGTAAGTGTATACAATTGCATTGATAAGCAATATTCTTACTTTGTGTCAAAACAAAACGAAGTAGATTACTTTATAACGCAAAAAAAGTCTCATTTTATCATTAAAAGCAGCATTGAAATAGAAGTCACTATACATAATACAGGCTGTGCCTTATTCATGGTGAACGTTTTTATGAAATTATGATGGCTGTAAAAACTTGACTGTTTCAGAGAAGAAAAAAAAAATCCAGACATTTTAAATTAACAATAGAGGTGTGTGTAGGAGATGTTGATTCAACATTCAAGTTGTTTATGCCTAGTTCTGAAACATCAGCAGTTTTGTATTTCAGGAAGCATAAGCTTAGGAAATCTGGCAGAATGTTAAGTACCGGTATAAGGATAGTTATTTCACCCAAATTGCTCTAAAGAACATGGTTACATAAATTAATCTCAGATAACACCTTGTTCCCTCACATTATTACCAGAGTCTATTTCTATAGGACCTGCCATTAACTTTAATAAACATATCTAACATATCATATTTTGTTTTGCCTGTGGAGCAGTATTATCTCTTAGTTATGCCCAAAGGTCCTTTGAAGTTTATTAACTTATGAAACCTAATATTTCACCTTCGTTTTTATACAGTAGCAAGAACATATATTTACCAGCTACCTACTTTATAACTTATGTTTTGTAAGGTTTTAAAATAGAAAGATATTTAGAAAATAAACATACTTTCTCTTCAAGAACAAATTATTATTATTATTATTATTATTATTATTATTATTATTATTATTATTATTATTATTATTATTTTTGTTTAAATAATCTAGTAGCAGCTTGTACTGCAGGCCGGGTTATAGGATGGCAAACAAGTAGCAGTAAACACGCCACAAGTGTCAATATAACCCATGCACAGGAGATTGCAGGCCTATACATGTATCATCTACTATTTCATTATTAAATTACAAATACAACATGTATTTTGGCTGAAAGTTCTTCAACAGTCAATATTAATGTTTGGATACCACTTGGAAAACAACTTGATACTAAGCAGAACCAATGGTCTTATCACTAAATATTTTATTCATCAGAACATTCATTAAATAACTCATTAGTTAAAGCTGTATATATAGGGCCCTGGACTAAAGATATATTCTATGCTGTATATTACTCTAAATATACTCTTATATTGGTGGATCGATTGACTGGTCAGTTTTGATTTGGTATGATACTGGGTGGCAGTGCCAATAGAAGTGTGTCAGTCGCACCCACCCCCAGGTTTGTCCTGTTTTGAAGTTCTCTGTCTCTGCTAATCAGTGAGACCTTTGTTGACACCAATTGCTGTTTTCAAATTTGAAGTCACACATAAACACCTGCTGTGTGAAGTGTAAAAATTTCAGGAACCGATACCCTACACATTTAGGAATATAATTGGTGGGTTCATTTTGTTACCTGTTGATGCTATATTTACATCTAGTTATGTCTGAATGAGTTTGAATCCCAGACTGAATATAACTGCATCTGTCTGGTTCGAGTGTGTCTAGTCGTTAACAACCACATGGAAGGTCATTGTTGCTGGAATATGCTAATCCACTATGCAAACTCTGAGTGCTTAGTGTTGATCGTTAAGCATGCAATGTGAAATGCTAAATAATTTATGGTGTTTGTAAAAACTATTTCCTCTGATTGGATTAAAACTGCAGCACCCCACAATTAGTTTAACACTAAAATATCATTCATTGGTGTCTGTTTTCCAGCCTTTATATGTACGAATGTACTTTCCTTGCTAGGATTAGTAGACTCTTGTTAGCGGTTACAAAGATAATTGTTCAAGAACCTGTATGCTCAGAGCTCTGTATTACTGCTGCTTAAGCTGAATGCATTAACATTTCTTTTTCCCAAGGCTACAGCTGTATAAAGCCGCTGGAGTGGAAAGATATATGGTGAGAAAGCAAAGTGGATAGGAGATTCACCCCAAAAGACATTGGCTTGTTGGGTGTATTGTTCCCAAAATGACTTACGATTTAACTTGTTCAGATGGTTTCAGATGAAGACACAAGGGATGAAGCCCATGTGAAACTATGTTGGAAGCCTGCATTGCAATGGTATACCAGTAAGACAATTAATATGAAAGTGTTGACGATGATGGATGATACCTGATATTGTATAACTGTATATCGCTGTAACCCAATTAAGAACTTGTTGAAACAAAATCCAGCAATGGAATGACCTGGAAGAGTCAAGGTTGCATACCCCTGGTTTAGTAGTTACAGTGAGGGCACTGGGAGACGGTGCCGCCTTGTTGTTGGAGCTGAGGGACTTGGAGGCAGTTTGGCCTTCTGGTTAGGGTTGAAGATATGGAAGTACTGATAGGGAATCAGGCCCACCAAATGGATCAGAAGACTGTGAAGCAGTGTTATTTGCTGTTTAAGAGGTAATGACTGTGAGGGCAATTTATGAGAGCTGAAAGTGAGACAGTGTGTAACCCAGGGATTAGCTTCAAAATACCATTGTTTCAAGTTCTGGGTCATTGTATTCATTTGTCCCCAACTAACACCTGAGAGTCTGTAAATCAGGGAGAAAGATGGAGTATATGAGCTTGTTTGTGTTTGGTATAGTGGACAAAGGAAAGTATAGCCTGGAACAATCCTATCGGACTAATACTGGATGTGAGGTGGAAGTTACCATTATACTTATGCCCTGTTCACACTAGAATTTTTATACCGGTATTGTTGCAGAACCATACCGAAATCTCTGTCCAGACTGGAGTTCTTACCGGTGTCATACCAGGTTTCATACTAGTACTGTTTCGTTACGATTCAGAACAGCTTAAGTGTGGACAGGTAAACCGACACGGTATCGATACAGTTAAGTCAATTTTGTGAAGCACGCGCACGTCTTGCCTTACAGTTTAAATACTTTAATCAGATTTACATTTTACTGTGAGCTGCAGTACATTTATCATGGCTACACCAAAAAAAGCCAAAATAAGTGACAAAATAATCTCCACCACATTAGTGATGATGACTATGGGGTAAAGCGTACTGCAGAGCAGTGCCACTCTAAAATAAAATCCCTTGTGAGGGAATAGCAAAAAGCAACAAAAAAAAAACATGCATTCCTAAAGCCGTGATGCAAGCCAGTTGTCTTCGCAACCTCATGCTTTTAAAGAAGGCTAATTGTTTTCGCCTTTTTGTTCGTCTCATTCTTTCGCGTTCTGCTCGTCTCTTAATAATGACTGAACACCAAAACAAAATACTGTACATGGACAGTTAGGACAGAAAGTGGTTTCGTACCGGTGTATTCTGTACTGAAACAAACTGTACTTGTATCATACAGATACAAGTGTGAACAGGGCTTTAAATAGCTGAATCATGGTTAATCTGTTCTATTGGAGACCCAATTATGAGATCAGTTTTCCACACTATCACATGTAGAGGTGCTAGGTTAACAAATGACATATAAGGTGCTATGTGGTTTGACAACTCTGAAGTCAAATGGTGTCATTTAGGCATGATGTAATTGGGTTTCACAACCTCTATTTTTCAAAATGGTAAAATGTCTTAGTAAATGTTCTGGCTATTGTCAAATACAAATAAACCACAATCCTATTGTGTGTGTGTGTGTGTGTGTGTGTATATATATATATATATATATATATATATATATATATATATATATATATATACAGTGCCGTGAAAGTATTTGCCACCTGTTTGCTTTTCTGCATTTTTGCACAATTTTCCAATTGTATTTGGTCAGATTTGTTTGTGGGTTGTAGTAGTATATAGAGGGAGTCTGAGAGAAAAAAATGACACCAAAGTTCAGTGCTTCTTTCATTTGTTTGGTGTGCAAGGTAATCAAACATGCAATCTTCAGGTGTGAAAAAGTTATTGCTCCCCCCTAGTTAACTCAACCCAATTAAAGGGATAATTAGGGTCAGCTGTTTGATTACTTTGGTTAGCCAGCCCTGCCCAATATAAATCTGACTAACTTTGGCCCTTACCATCAGAGTGAAGTTGTCAGCACACAGGTTCACCGAACCACAGTCAAGAGCCATATTGTCCAAATGGAGAAAGTTTGGGACAGTAGTGAATTTTCCCAGGAGTGGCTGTCCTGCCAAAATCTCTCCAGGAAGTCACAAAGAACCCTAGAACAACATCCAGGGATCTGCAGGCCTCTCTCACCCTGGCTAAGGTCAGTGTTCATGACTCCACCATCAGAAAGACACTGGGCAAAAATGGGATTCATGGCAGAGTAGCAAGGCGGAAACCATTGCTCACTAAGAAGAACATGAATGCCCATCTCAAGTTTGCCAAAAAGCACTGGAACAGTGTTCTATGGACAGATGAGTCAAAAGTGGAACTTTGTGGCCGACATGGGCCCCGTTATGTCTGGTGAAAACCAAACACTGCATTCCACAGGAAGAACCTCATACCAACTGTCAAGCATGGTGGTGGTAGTGTCATGGTTTGGGGATACTTTGCTGCATCAGGACCTGGACGCATTGCCATCATTGAAGGAACCATGAATTCTGCTCTGTATCGGAGAATTCTACAGGAGAATGTCAGGCCATCCGTCCGTGAGCTGAAGCTGAAGCGCAGCTGGGTCATGCAGCAAGACAATGATCCGAAACACACAAGCAAGTCTACATCAGAATGGTTGAAGAACAAGAAATTTAAAGTTTTGGAATAGCGTAGTCAAAGTCCAGACCTAAACCCCATTGAGATGTGGCAGGACCTGAAACGAGCAGTTCATGCTCGAAAAGCCACAAATCTCACTGAGTTGAAGCAGTTCTGCATGGAGGAGTGTGCCAGAATTCCTCCACGGCGCTGTGAGAGACTAATCAATAACTACAGGAAGCATTTGATTGCAGTTATTGCTGCTAAAGGTGGTGTAACCAGTTATTGAGTCTAAGGGGGTGATTACTTTTTCACACGGGGGCATTGGGTGTTGCATAACTTTCTTTAATAAATAAATGAAATGTGTATCAAATTTTTGTGTTATTTGTTCATTCAGGGTCCCTTGTATCTAATATTATGTTTTTGGTTGAAGATCTGATAACATTCAGTGTCAAAATTATGCAAAAATGCGTGAGTGTATATATATATATATATATATAATATATATATTACACACAGTGCCTTGCAAAAGTATTCAGACCCCTGACCAATTCTCTCATATTACTGAATTACAAATGGTACATTGAAATTTCGTTCTGTTTGATATTTTTTGAATTATTGAATACTTTTACAAGGCACTGTGTATATATATTATACAGACGTGCTCAAATTTGTTGGTACCCCTCCACAAAAAACGAAGAATGCACAATTTTCTCTGAAATAACTTGAAACTGACAAAAGTAATTGGCATCCACCATTGTTTATTCCATATTTAATAGAAATCAGACTTTGCTTTTGATTTTTTATTCAACATAATATTGTAAATTAGAAAACAAATGAAAATGGTATGGACAAAAATGATGGGACCGCTAACCTAATATTTTGTTGCACAACCTTTAGAGGCAATCACTGCTATCAAATGTTTTCTGTAGCTCTCAATGAGACTTCTACACCTGTTAACAGGTAGTTTGGCCCACTGTTCCTGAGCAAACTGCTCCAGCTGTCTCAGGTTTGATGGGTGCCTTCTTCAGACTGCAAGTTTCAGCTCTTTCCATAGATGTTCGATAGGATTCAGATCAGGACTTCAGAATAGTCCAATGTTTTGTTCTTATCCATTCTTGGGTGCTTTTAGCTGTGTGTTTTGGGTCATTATCCTGTTGGAGGACCCATGACCTGCGACTGAGACAGAGCTTTCTGACACTGGGCAGTACGTTTCGCTCCAGAATACCTTGATAGTCTTGAGATTTCATTGTGCCCTGCACAGATTCAAGGCACCCTGTGCCAGGCGCAGCAAAGCAGCCCCAAAACATAACCGAGCCTCCTCCATGTTTCACTGTAGGTATGGTGTTCTTTTCTTTGAAAGCTTCATTTTTTCGTCTGTGAACATAGAGCTGATGTGACTTGCCAAAAAGCTCCAGTTTTGACTCATCTGTCCAAAGGACATTCTCCCAGAAGGATTGTGGCTTGTCAATATGCATTTTAGCAAATTTCAGTCTGGCTTTTTTACGTTTTTCTGTCAAAAGTGGAGTCCTCCTGGGTCTTCTTCCATGGAGCCCACTTTCGCTCAAAAAGCGACGGATGGTGCGATCAAAAACTGACGTACCTTCACCTTGGAGTTCAGCTTGTATCTCTTTGGCAGTTATCTTTTGTTCTTTTTCTACCATTCGCACTA
This sequence comes from Acipenser ruthenus, assembly GCF_902713425.1. Lineage (NCBI taxonomy): Eukaryota > Metazoa > Chordata > Actinopteri > Acipenseriformes > Acipenseridae > Acipenser > Acipenser ruthenus. Next base: position 24,216,805 of record NC_081199.1, on the reverse strand, counting down.
TCCTTCTGTTCAATCTGGGGTCGATTTTCTTCTTGTGGCTGCGCCCAGGGAGGTTGGCTACAGTTCCATGGACCTTAAACTTCTTAATAATATTTGCAACTGTTGTCACAGGAACATCAAGCTGCTTGGAGATGGTCTTGTAGCCTTTACCTTTACCATGCTTGTCTATTATTTTCGTTCTGATCTCCTCAGACAACTCTCTCCTTTGCTTTCTCTGGTCCATGTTCAGTGCGGTGCACACAATGATACCAAACAGCACAGTGACTACTTTTCTCCATTTAAATAGGCTGAATGACTGATTACAAGATTGGAGACATGTGTGATACTAATTAAAGAAACGAATTAGTTTGAAATATCACTATAATCCAATTATTTATTATCTTTTCTAAGGCGTACCAACAAATGTGTCCAGGCCATTTTAGAATATCTTTGTAGAATAAGCAATAATTCATCTCTTTTCATAGCTTCTTTGCTTTATTCTATGACATACCAAAGGCATGCAAGTATACACGATAAAATAGCTTTTAATTTCATTACTTTTCAGGAGGAATGAAGCATTATTTCAATGAGCTGTAAGGGTACCAACAAATTTGAGCACGTCTGTATATATATATATATTGTGAAGGGGTTTAATCCTTCGGGTTCTTTTCCAGCACTTTAAATGACCCAGCCACACACAAAACTTGATTTTTAAAAGCGCTGTTGCGCTATTTTTTTAATAGTCACAAAAACCAAAATAAACAAAACGAACACTTAGCTCTTTTACGAGCACTAACTAACACACAGGTACACCCTGACTACAAGTGGGACAGCTAGGCTGTTTCCCCACCAAACAGTAAATAAAACCACATAGGTTTAATACAATACCCTTTACCTCACGACTGCTAGAAGCAGAGCACCTCTTTCTGCCTCCTTCTACTCAGCAGCCTAGAACAGACTGGCTGCTCTCTTTAAATACCCTGCACCTGGCTCTGATTTACAATGATAGCCAGGTGCAGGTGATAATTAACAATAAAACAATTAACAGAAAAACAATTAAACAATAAGCAAATTAACAAAATGTGCATACACACATGTTTTCTGCAGGGAGGATATTAACCCCCTCCCTGCTGTGTTACTATAATATATATATATATATATATATATATATATATATATATATATATATATATATATATATATATATATATATATATATAAATAAATAAATAAATAAATACATTTTGGTGAGATGAATAAACCACAAGGTTTTAAAATAGATATCTAATCTGTAATAGCAATATAGTGCACAATATATGTTGAACATCTTTTGTTTATTACCATTAATACTTTAATTTCTCAAATACAGCACTATGGGTGAGAAGTTGCTGCTGCTTCCTTGCATCTAAGTTGTAGTTTCCTTCCTATGTTGTAGTTTAAACTCACTCCAATGGCCTTTCTCTAGTCGGACCTATTTTAAATATTCGAATATCCAGAATTAACATACAGCAGTAATGCTCAATATTTTTTCAGAACTAAAAAGGGGACTAGTGATAATGTTAATGCGGGTAAGAACATTTATTTTAAAGCATATGACTTCAGGCATGTTTGATCCACTGATATGCAATCTTGTACCCTGTTTCCAGTAGCCACACTTAGCTACACCTCAGCTAGACCATCCAGCTGAGGTGTAGCTAAAAATGGCTGCCTACGTATCCACTGGATTTTCTCAGGTACACCTAACCTTGGAAGTATTTGTGCTACATCGGAAGTCAAACGGCATTCTGTGACACACAGCATACTTGGATTTTGTGGCTTTTCAGAAACAACAGTAAGGTTGAAAGAAGTCTTGTTGCTGTTTTATTTTCGTTATCCAAACTATTGACAGCCTTATAATTACTGATTTTACAGCAACTTTTACAGCAATGATGACCTGTACTTATATCATCGTACAGCTCGCATGGTAAGTATTTGTTGGGTGCTTATCTTGGCGAGAGCCGAGTTCAAATCAGCATGAAGTTTTAACATCTACTCTCGTGTAATGGAAATCATGTAAAGCTCGCGTGGTAGGTATTTGTTTGTTGTGCCGGTGGTTATTAAAAATGAACTTTCTGACCAAATATTCCAAAGTGCTTTAATTTCCTCTCCATCCCAAGGTAAACAAACATGTTATTTTCTTAGCTCGCTAGCGACCGCCATTGCTGCAGTGAAATCCAAAAACACACTGACGTTGCGTATCATGCTCAGTAATGACACTTCCGTCTGGACCAGTTGGGACTCCTCGGATATGAGGTACGAAACTGTACCATTGCAAACTGGTTTGGGACACACTGAGGTGCATCTCAGCATAAGTGGAAACGCTCTGGACTCCGGCGGACCAGCTGAGTTATACCTAAATGTGGCTAGTGGAAACGAGGCATTGTTTACAGTGCAAGGACCTGTTTAAGTTCTCCAAAAATTGGTTAAGAGGCATTGATTGTACTCTGGCTCAAAACCACTTTCTGTAGCACCAGATTTTCCATGGAGGTCCATATTTTAACAAGGTACAACCTTGCTTAGCTTTTAAGAGCTGGCTGGTATGGCTGCAGATTAGAATACAAAGCAAACATAATTTTTTTTATAGCCAGTTAAAAGAAGGGCTTTAACCTAGATTTAAAAACAGTCACTGAAACACTAAACCCATGGCTCCAGTCGACTTCAGCCTTGGGACTACAAAGAGACCAGCATCCTAATGAGACATTGATGGTTCATCTTGTTACCAGATCCCCTAGCTAGAGGAAATGAACAGTGATAGCATTGGTAGAATGCAAGTATTCTGTGTTCTATTGCGCCTTGGGCCATAAAACCTTGATGCCTACCAATGTTGATTCTGCATAGCAGACAAAATATTCAGAAACTACTTCTGATATCTGTTATTATTTATTTATTTATTTATCCATTTATATATTACAGGGCAGTAAAGGGTTACAATGGAAGCTTATGCAATCTTCTCCCAAACCTCCCAACTGGGCACTTTTCCTTCTGCCAAGACCAGAATCTTGATGTGGTTCCTCTTCTCCTCACACTCCTCACTTGCCAGCCCTCTCTTTCACACTGTCGCTGTGGTTAGGGGTGTGGTAATTACCGTACCAGCCCTGTGACTACCAGTCGTGCCAAGGCTTGCTCCTGGCTGACAGGCTCACTCAGACAAGCACAGCACTGCGGTTTTGTCTGCTCGGGGCTTCATTAAAAGCCTGTCAGTGTGTAATTAACAGGTGAGGAGGAGAGGCTGATTCTATCTCTCCTGCTCACGGCACGTGTGTCAGAACCTGTCTTAAAGAGCAGCCCTCGCAGACAGGCCAGGATTTAATGTGCAGTTTTAGGCCAGGGAGGAGGAGCAGGGATCCTCCTAGAAGCATGAGGAATTCAAGCGGTCTCTCGTAGGACCCGCCTGGGGCCATGAAAAAAATAGGTTTTTAAAGCCTGTCGCCTGCTCCCACACATATGCCCGTTTATTGACTTTACAGTGCATGGGATGGCTGCCAAATTGAGTAAATAAAATGATTACTCACAGTGGTATAGTGTTCTCAGAAACAAATATATTTACGTTAAATGTACTTGTTGTTATAATGAAATTTGTCATTTAATGTCTGTCAATCGTTCTTTTCCGTAACTCTTTCCTGTAGTTCTTTTACTAATTCACGCTACAAGTCATAAAGGTGTGCTCATGCAACTATTTGCAGAAGCAGGGTGTAGAAACTTCAAGCTATGTCACATCTCAAGAAACAAAGGGGTCTCCTTTTTCCAAATGGTGTATTTTTTTATTTGTTCTGGTATAACGTTGTACTTGGGTGTATAAGGTTTATAACCTCCTACTGCTGTAAGTAGTAGCAGAAGCATATCTTTTTGGCTTAGAGAGTGACGAAGTGGCGATCTGGATTCAAGATGGCAGGAAGCAGATACAAGAGGCATTCTTATAGCAATCTGTATTGCTCTATTCCAACATCACACTCATTAATTGCTTAAGTAAATAGATGGTAGCCTGGAGCTTACCTGTTATGGAGATACACTAGAGTACACAAGAGTAAAACATTTAACACATTTCCATTCAATGATGCGCCATACTAAACATTGGCACACATCACTAATCATCAGGTCAACTGACTGTGGTTGTGAAGGTTGCCAGATCAAACAACCAAACAAACCGATAATACCTTCACAGCCAAGTTCAACAACAAGGGATGAGCAAAAGGTTTTCCATAGACACTTTAAAAGTGCCCCCCCCCCCCCACTCCTAAAATGACTGCACATTAATGGCAGACTATTCCAAGGGCAGATTCAATCGTATATTACCCTGGTAGCTTTTCTTATAACATGTAATGTAAAATCAATAATTTACTTTAACTGTAGCTCATGGCTTGATCTCCATAGTTGGTAAACTACAAATTAATCATTGCAACCTATCATTAAAGAAGACATTACTTCTGTGATTCGTAACCTTCAGCCTGCTCTGATTACCTGTTATGTGTTCCCAAGTTATTTTCCTTTTTGAACTCCGATAACGCTGGGCTACTGAAAAGCCTTTCAGTTGTTGCCTTGGCAATGGTGAGCTTATACAGTATAGTGAGAGATGTGTGGGCAGCTTGATTGGGACCACATTATTCGTTTTATCATAACTGTCACTTTCAATTGTAATTCCTCGTTTTACAATCATATGTATCCCATGTAGCTGCCTAGGTCTGAACCATAACAACAGCACTAACTTTGACACCAGTTTTTACTGGTGCGCTACCTACTTTAACCTTCTCCCATCATACTGGGTGTAGCTTATACAGTTGCCTTGCACTGTTTATATGATTACCATATTTCTGCCTAGTTGGAATATATCAGAAGTCGGGAAATGTTTAAAATAAAACAGCAAATAAAACGCTTCTCGAAAAACCACATGGTGGCAGATGTGAGTCACCGCTGTGATGCAATTGGAAATATGAGGTATGATTGCATTATGAGTTAATGCAGCTATTTATGTTAATTACAAGGGTAATTACAGTATATATAGAGGGAGAGTATTCATATACTGTATATAGAGTGAGAGTATTTAAAAACAGCAAACTGCTCTATATCCAGGGAGAATCGGGATCCAACAGCGTAAAAAGTAATTGATAAACTAACTTGCTATTTTAATAATTAGCTTCAACATTTTGGCTTCCTCCTTCAAATAGCATGGTAGAAATAGCTAGGTAGTATGATGTTGTTCTTTAATGTATTAAGGTTGCACATTGACTTTAAGATGAATGTACACTCTCTGGCACCACCACTGAAGTTAATTTGAAGGCCCCTTCCGTTGAAACGTTCAGATGCTTTCAACACCTTATTGACAAGACAGACAGTGACCACTAAGGAACTGGGCAGCATATTTAAAACACACTGGTTAATTAAAAAGTAATGTTTGGAATATTTTGGGTCCAATGCCAGCAGTACTGTATTTTGCCACATCCCCAGATGGCTGAGATGGCCTAGGTGAGTCAGTTTGTGCTCTTGAGCTATCCCACAACCCTGCTGATCCTGTATTAAGAGTTTGAAAACAAATCTTACAAGTGAAACAATCTGTGAAAAAACACCTACCGGGTGAACCAACTGACAGATTGGAAAGGAGCCAGTTTTAGTTGGCTGGCGTCCAAGAGAAATTACCCAAGACACGCATGTACAGATAACCTGAAGCAATTACAGAGAAAGGCAGTTAGATAAATGTCATATTAACTTTGGTACGAGTGTGTGGGCTCTGCTATGTTTGACAGGCAAAAACATGAATGCCATTTTCATGTGCCTTTACATTTTTTAAAGCTTAATTTAAAGATTTGGTAATTTGTGAAGCTGTATTCATTCAAGAAGTCCGTTTTACTGATTCAGTACACTCACAAGCGCATGAAGTCAACTTATTGAAGTCTCCTTGTGACCTCATTGTTATTCTGTGAAGTTTCTGTTTTAGGTGTGTTGTGCACCAGCTTTATTGAAACCCTGTCTGTAGATATTGGCAAAGCTGATCCCCTTTCCTAAAGAAAAAAAGAGAGAAGGCTGCTCTGACACAAGGTTCATTTGTTTGACATCCTAATTCGTGTATTTCAGCAGCAAATCTGGCATATTTGGATATTACGTGTTTTATTCCTGGTTCTTTTGCCGCCTTGGTTGTTTTGAATGTTATATCAACAATACGATTCTAATCAGAATTCTGACTATCATAACACCAACTGCATCAACACGTGACAAGTGTAAAATGTATTACATAATTAGAAATAATTACAACCTTTTCAATGGTACTTTTCTGTTAAATGTTTTAATATATGTAAGCACCACCTTGGTAATTAAGAGTTGATTTGATTTACCTACTATCTAACTCGTCGGGCTAAACCAACTCCCTTTGAGTTGAGGGAGATAACGTGTGGCATAGGTTGGCTCAGCATATAAATGTAGTATTAACCTCAAAGATGCTGTATATAAACTGTGAAAACCCTGGAAGGAAGTTAAGCTGAAAGAGTAGAGGTTTTAATATATTTTATAGTAGAGGTATTCACCCAGTTTCTTTAGTTAGTTACCATAAAGCAGGCTCAGTGTTTTTTAATACTTGCTGAGGAAGATGACTTCTACAACCGAGTGTAATTATTGGTATGTTACCTGCAGAAAGGGTTTTTTCTGAACGTGCTGTGACAGCGCATTTCACACAGGTTTGATTAATCTATAATTGCAAATGTTACTTACTGTGAAATCATTAATCATATTTTCTTCATTGTTGGAGAAGTGCCAGTTGAATCAGCAGGATTTTATTTTTTTAAAGGAGGTTTCATCCAGGAACCAATTATAAATATAACAAAATAAGACATTTGAAATTATTTGTTTGCTCATCACTCTGTGGAGCTGCATATGCCCCTAGCAGGTGAATCTCAGCAAACCAAGTACTGTTGTGAATCATTCCAAGCCAACTAGACTCAAGGTAATGATTCCACCCTGATGAATCTGAATTGAACCCTCAATAGATACACAAAATATACCCCCTTGAAGTTTTGGGGTAATGGGGTAAAAGGTAGAACCATTGGGTCCTATTTACACAGCTTTAAATACTGTTTTAGGGAATTATTTTATTTTAAAAGTCAATTTTGAATAATTAAATAAATGCATTAAACCATTTTTATAGGGGGTTAGACATTTGTTAAAGAACTGTTTAACCTAATATAATGGTTATACTATACAAACTGCGTGCCTTTTAGTTACATTTTTGGATATTACGCCATCTCTGTAAATATTTGATACTTTATCAGGTTTGTAGAATTACCCGGTTAAATGTCCAAGGTTAAAGTAAGTTGTTTTCTTTTACTTCAGATCCACTAAAGGGAGAAGCATCATTTGTGTTTTTTCAATAAAAACAAGTCAACGTCTTTGGTTTATATAACTGATTTCCCAACTCAAGGTGAACCCATAGTATGTTGGAGGGAGACATGTTAGATTAATATGAGACCATATTAACCTTTCCTGACCGTGAACTTAGTGGTTATGAAACAAAAAAATACATCCACAGTTGTCTCAATTTAATTTATCTATCATCTATTTACTGAATCTATTTTTTACCTTGCAAATGAGAATGAATGAGAAACTGGAATGTCTCAGGTCTTTAAACTTTGTTTATACAGTACAGTACACTAGGTAACAGTTTAGGTCGCTGTAGAATGTTACTCTTGTGCACACAAAGGCATAATTTCACAAGATATATTGGTGTTGGCTGTGTCATAACGCTACAACAATACTGAGTGGGTTTAGCTTTACCAACTGGCAAGCAACTATCAGTGAAGTGCACTGTAGTTTCAATCCTCTAAAACAAGGATGCCAAAACTTTGACAATCCCTGCAACGGCTATTTATGTGCTTGGTGGCCTAAATTTGCTCCATGGCATGGTTTAGGGAGTCATCCTAAGGGTGTTGGCTGCTCTGGGACTGACCCCAGGAAGAGGCCATTTAACCCGTTCTATCCTGGATACCCCAACAGTTGGAAGTTGGTTTCACGTCTTTAGTAAGTCCATCTTTTGTTTGTGTGGAACTACACAAGATTAATCTTAAGTCAAAGAATAGGCAATTGGGTCCTTTTAACAAACAAAATATTATTATTTGTTTATTTAGCAGACGCCTTTATCCAAGGCAACTTAGAGACTAGGGTACGTGAACTATGCATCAGCTGCAGAGTCACTTACAATTACATCTCACCCGAAAGACGGAGCACAAGGAGGTTAAGTGACTAGCTCAGGGTCATACAATGAGTCAGTAGCTGAGGTGGGATTTGAACCGGGGACCTCCTGGTTACAAGCCCGTTTCTTTAACCACTGGACCACACAGCCTCCTAAAACATCCACCTTTACAATAGCTTTATTAATAGCTTTATAATATTAATGAAAGAGATCTATCAGATTATTTTTTTCTTTTATTCCATCAGGTTGAATACTAAAATCAGAACACATAAGAATCCTGTATAGCTTAAAAATTACTTTTCTTAACCTCCATTATGCCTAGCATTTCAATCCCACAATTTGCCCTATCCACTGCCAAGTATTCTTATCCAATTGTAACAGAAAAAAGGGTAAGCCATCAGCTGCCAAGTCAGTTTAGCTTAGGTACAAAGTGAAAACAGCAAGAAATTGGCTCAACAAGCATTGATATGAATCACTGAAACAACCTGCCTCACTGCTGCCTCCCCTTTCCTGAAAAGGAGGAACCTTGTACTTGAACAAACAGCTGGAGGACTTTGTTTTTGCAGCCAATTGCTTGGATAGCAGATAAACACACAACGCACTGGCTCACCTCTCCCTTTGTTTGCACTGACAAACAAACCTGTAAAGGGCCCCCTTTACAAAATAGCTGTCACTGCCTTTGAACGGCTCTCCAAACAGGTGGATAGAGAGCAGGCGCCTTTCCAAAGTTACAGGATCCTCAATTAAATCAAATTAACAGCAACCTAAAGCACACCTGTGTCTCAGTTCAAAAGTCCCCAGTTTTACTTAAGCTTCATTTAAGGTATTATTTTGAATTTGTTTGCTGTATCTGTGTCTCACATATTGTAAATCAGACCTGTGGGATTTTGTCAGCCTCTGTCACTTTTCTTTTTAAAATGTAAGGTAGAAAAAACATTTTCAGTAATCATATGTGCACCATACAGTACTTTAGTAAAGTCTGAAATCACTGTTGTGTCCCTGTCTGTCTTTTAGTTTTGTCCCTAATTCTGTATCTAAATCACTGTTCCAACTTTACTTTATTCTGTCTTCCTAATGTGAACTCAATGCGAAAGCTCCCAAACCCTGGCTCTTGTATGTGACAGACTTATCTGGTACTTGCATCTATTCTTATGTGGTGTGTGCCCTACTAACGGTTCAACTCCCTCTTAAATCAATGTTTTCTCTTATGTAACCAGTTCCTTTATGGGTGAACAACCTCAACGAAGAGGCAAACTTTGCAATTAATCAATCAACAGGCTGCATGTTATGTGTTCCTGGAACTGTAAAAGGTTGTTCTTGTTAATATTTACTAAAGAATAGTGTAATTGCTGGACTAGTGCAAGTTTCTAACCTTGGAACTGCTTATCCAGTTGTGCTGAAACTTAGTAAGTATGGGCCAGATATTTTAAAGATTTTGCAAATGTATGCAACTCTGCTTGTATTGTGAATATCTTGCATATATTTACAAGTCTGTGAAATTCAAAAGAGTAAAATTGCTAATATAGTAAGGCTCCAAAATGAATTCATTGATATGAATCTAAACTGACAAATTAATTGCAACTCAGACAACACCCAACAGATGCAGGTGTATTTGCATACGAGGTGAGAGAATGGCTCAAAGTGTTCAAAAGCATAGAAAGGGCCACTTTAGTGAAGAATAGTTTTTACTATTAGCTGACAGTGTCTTAGAAAATGAAGACAAATTGTTTGGAAAGGGGAAAAACAAAAAACTCCAAGGGTGAGAAATAAGATTTGGCACTCAACAATGTGAAACGTATTAAAAACTATACCAAGCGATTACTCCGTTAAAAAATATGAGTTTTCGGATTTGTTTATGCAATAAAATGCTTCCGGACCAAGACGGAACTGCCTGGACAGGGAACTAAAATAGGTCTACTGATTTGCTGCGATTGCGGAATGGCAGAATTAGGCATTGGGAATGGAATTAGGCATTTTGTAAATGTAATGTTGCATTGTTGTCTTTTTCTCCTAGCAACTCCAGTTGTCTTATTTTCTTTCTTTTTTTTTTTTTTTTGCACTGCACCCAGCCAAGTTGAGTTAATTCATCATGTGACTTCACTAATGCTTCTCTGCTAAAACTCAACATGACTGCTGCGGAGAAACTAAAATGCAATGTTTCAGCAAAAGACAGCTAAAACATTTTCTGATTATCTACATGAGGATGGTGTGGTACTGTTCTGCAAGTTTTGCTGTCATTCCATTGATCACGTATGAGGCAATACCATGAAAGAGCACATTACCAGTCATAAACACGTAGAGAACAATAAAGCAAAAAAGAGCAACAAATGCAATGCACTGCATTCTTCTATGCTAAAAAACTTAGACCTAAGGTTCTGCGCACAAGGCGGGGCTTTCTCGAAGTAAGTTAATTGCATATTTTATTATTGTTTAGTTTATTTCTTTCCACTCTATTCCATTTAATAAAGCTATAGTTAGCAATGTTAAACCATGACCGTTTAATTAAATTATATTAGCTGACGTTGAAGAAACAAGCTATTTTTCTAGCTATGCATTCCTTAAGGAAATGGATCTCTTTACTGTGTAAAGGATGTAGTCACTACACTACACACCGTTTGTTTCATAAAGACATTCTGTCTGGAGACACACCTCTTGTTAAACTTAGCAGATAACAAGAAGGCAGAATAAGCAAAGAAACAATTGAGAGAATTAATTATGTGTTTAAATTTGTCACCAACAATCTGTGGACCCATATTTTTTTATTTTTTTTATTTTTATTTTGCTTAATTATTCACAACTGCTCCAGAGTTGAGGAACAAGTTTTTTTTTCTCCTGCTACTATGAAGGAACCAGCCATTAAACTTTTCCCCCTGCAACACTGCCTCATCTAGCAGCTATAAGAAATACCAGAGAGTACATGCCAGATGTATTCAGAAGTAAGACATGATTTTGAGAGATCTATTGAGGCCACTTGCTTATTTTAAAAAGCCATTAGGATGGGATTAATGATAACAGGAAGTGACTCGAAACATCAAGAAGAAAACATTAGTTAGGGTAGCTCGTAGTGCATTTCCATACCAGGTTGCTCTATCAAATGCAAATGTTCTGTATTATTATTATTATTATTATTATTATTTTAGCAGACGCTTTTATCCAAAACGACTTATTGAGACCAAGGGGTGAACTATGCATTAAACTACTGCAGAGTCACTTACAATAAGAACTCGGTTTTACGTCTCATTGGTTTTATGTATCACTCACTTCCCAGACTTTGATAGCTCCCTGGTGTTTCTCCTGATTAATAATGAAAGTTAAGATTATTGAGAATACCTGTCTGTCTGTCTTTATGTATATACGTATGTACGTGAACATGTGAATAATTCCAAAGGATACAGTCATTTGCTTGACCTACATGCTGACAACTGTAGAAACTGAAATGTTTTGTAATAAAATAAATAGGGTGACTGAAACAAATGCTTATTCTGTATGAAGAATTTTTGTCTGGTGTATAAAATGCTTAGATTAGGGTATATAAATAGAGCAACTTCTGGACACTAGTCTCATCAACTTTCTTTTTTAATGAACTATAATATAAAACCATAATTTTGATAATAACATTCATTCATGGGTTTTGGTTGCTGACATCATCAAACCTTCTGATGTAATTTGAACATTCGATTGAATAAATGTGTTGTATTTATTCCCAGTTTACGACTAATCACTTTAACCCCATGCTTCTTATTACAAAACCAATATTTGCCAAACCCAAAATAAATCAATTTTAGATATTTTTTTCCTCCAGTTATTTTGTCCAAAATGGTATCCTATCTTAAAAAGGCAACTGAAAAAAAACAGCTTGTGATAAAACTTGCTAATTACTCATTTAGCATAAATTATCAAGTATGTCACAATCAGGAGTCTATTGGTCTGACACACTGTATGTGAGATTGTTTTATATATATAGAGAGAGAGAACCACTTATCCAATTTTAATGCAACTTGCTCAGGATCTTATTTTGCCTAGGCTATTGCTAGTACTGTACTAGTAGTGGGGATGATTAGAGGCTGTCTGTCTCTCCATCCAAAAGTTACTAAAGGTGGTGTTGGTAATGGTATATGTGTAATTTTATATCTAATTTCGGTAATTTCTGTTCAACAGCAGAGTTTCTTGATCATTCAGAGGTGAGTCTGACTGAGGCCATACCAGAGGGCCGCAAGACGAACGGTCAGCGGAATGAAGCAAAGGATTTGGCTGTGATCCGACTCCGGCAGACCGAACAGGAACGTCAGATGTCCAAGGGACCGAAACAGCCCCACACCCCAGAAGTCAGTAAGAGGACCAGACCAAAACCGGTCAGTGGTAATCCCACTTTACTGTATAATATTTGAAATTGGGGTTGTGATCTTATGTTTTTTGGTTTAATATTTTAGTCCTGTGTGTATATATCTAAGTTTAAGCCCATGCTACAGATATGTGGTAATGTAAGAGAAGGGGGCACAGACATTTGTACTATACACCAGCACACTGCCAAAAAATGATTTGTAAACTTGGTTGCTTTCTGCAAAGGAGAACCAATACGTCCTCAGCAAGCGCATAAAAGCTCTGTGTGTTATTCTTTCATGTCGCTTCTTTTTGTTTCGGCTGCTCAGTCAAGCACTGGGAGGCCGAAACGGAAGTTGACCGCTTAGAGCCTGGAGGAAGGGCTGCCCTCAGCCATGGATTCCCTGAGGTTTCCCCCTAAAAAATATGTGAGTAGTGGGTTTTTCCTTACCCGAGTGCTCAGCGGTTCCTATTTAGTTCTGCGGGGTGAGTGGTCGGGTTGGACAGGCTGGGCTGTCTCCCCCAGCGCAGTCATGCGCTGGGGGACGGCTTGTGTCTCAGCTGCTGTTTTTCATGAATTTCAATATTTGGGGGACAGGTGGCAGGGCGCCACTGTGGAGCACGTTCATTATTTATTTATTCATGGTTTGGCGGCCTCGTCTTTTCGGGGGAGCTGGTCACAGCCACTTCCTATCTGCGGCACTGGGATGCATGTAACTGTTCATGTTTTTCCAGCCGGCCTCGTGCAGGTAGTTGTCAGGCACCCACGGATGAGGCCTCCGGCCAAATTTCTTTTTCACTCGGTCCCTGAGCGCCCTTCACAGTTCATAAATCATCTGCAATTGCAATCATCATCATTCATTCATGCCCATTCATTCATAGCGGATTCTCCATTCTGAATTAGATCAAATTTAAGACCAATAAAAAAGATTTGAGAATAAAAAACTAAAATAATCTAATATTAAACTCTAATATGAGAACTATTTTTTTTTAGCTAAGACAATTCTTTATTTGGAGTCAGGTTTAAAAAAATAAAATAAAATAAAAATCTTTTAGTAGTTTTAGTCCTTTTTTTATTTTATTTGCTTATGGAAATTTATATATATATATATATATATATATATATATATATATATATATATATATATATATATATATATATATATACATACATACATACATACACACACACTCCCAGTAGGACTAAAAAGTATGTGGAAAAGTCTTTTTCAAAATTTCAGGAACAACCCTTCTTTGGGTACTGATATCATTTAAACACATGCTTCCTTAGAAGGTTCTATCCATAACCAAAGTTTACTTAGTTTACTTAGATTGATACTGTGCTTAACACAGTACAGCAGAGCCCTCTGTTGGCAAACAAGTGTTATTGTCAGTGTCTTTTTGTAACGTTACACACTTATCAATGCCTACAGATTATTAGACATTGCCATGAAATTATTCAAATACAACTATACAACCTTCGATGTGATGCCTGTCTTGTCACACACCATAGTAGAAATCCATATTTTGGGGGAATTAGATAATTAAGCTCATAGAGCTATTGATCGACAGTGGGTGGGCGTTTTCTGTGTTTTGTGGAACTCTTTGTTATAAAAATCAATCCAAGTCATTCACAAGTCACAAACATCCATGGCAATACCCATTTAAGAATATGTATAGCACAGAATGTGTGCTGGAAGTGCTTTAGCATGTAAATATCCCACCCAATCATTCTGCATTAGTAGTAAATGTGGCACTCAGCAGCAGAAGCATATATTTTTCTCTTTGCTGTGCAGAGTCTGTGTCAAAAGCAACTGGACCAGGTCCTAGAGAAGATCTCCATGATGCATATCCACGATGAGAAGGGACCCCTGGAGTTCCTGTACACAATGCACATGCCCAACTGTGACAAGCAGGGGCTCTACAACCTCAAACAGGTGAGCCGTCTACAGAAACACCTGCACCCTACATCCTTTTACTGTAAAATACCCCTGTTGTAAATAGGACTTTACTTTGTTGCATGCGAAACCATTCTGCATTGTCTCTTTTATTTCAGTGCAAGATGTCTGTGAACGGACAGCGGGGTGAGTGCTGGTGTGTGAGCCCAAGCACAGGGAAGCCTATTCCAAACTCCCCCGTGATGAGGGGGGACCCCGAGTGCAATCTATACTACAACGAAAATGAGGACCCCAAAAATAGCAAGTAATTCTGAACTAGCAGTACAGTGAGCTACATTTTGCAAGCAATATGGATTAATTATGTTTCTGTGTAAAATATAATATGATTGTGGGACACTGCTGCTTTTACAGGATATCCAATAAAACAAAAAATCGTTCAATAAAAATCACAGGAATATCAATGATGAATGATGGGCAAGGCCCTTCTATTGATCAACTGCAATCAATGACCACCAAGTTCTAAAGCTTATTCCTTTAGCTCCTCTGCAAGTGAAGTGCCATACTGGTAAATGTGCTTAATAGGGTACATGGAGGATGATATGCAAAGGAAAAATGTTTATGCCACACTATTTGGCCACTAGAGGTTTATTCAATAATATCGACGTTTAAGTAGAATTGAAAACAATGCAAAACAACAATGTTGTTGTGAATTATGAATTACTGTGCATAAAGTTTGCTATAATTTACCATGTTATACTAGCTGTATATGTTATTATAAATGAGTTGTACCTCTAGTGTAATTGCTTGTTATGGAGTTCATTTTAATGTCATATTTGCTACAATGCTTAGTTTCAATCAATGTCAAACAATTATGTGTGGTGTAGCAGTGCTCGAAGTAGCGACCATTTTTTTCTTTTGGCGACTAAATATTATTTTAGTCGCCTACAGGCGACCACTTTGTGCTGTTTTTTTTTTTTTTTTTTAAAACATATGCAGTTTTCTCAATATTTAATAACAATTTGTAATTTTCTTTATTATTATTAAAATACCTTTGGACCCATGTTAAACATCATATGGCTTTTTAGTGCCTACATCACTGGCGCATCTGTCCATACAGATTGTTATGTTACTGTATGCGGAATCTCTAGACACATAAAAAAAAAATACAGGAAAATTAATTTAAATATTTTTATTATGATTTTCACTACATCAATCTAAATGGAAGTGGCAAACTGATCACTCAATATACAAGTATGTAATTTATGTAAGTAGGTAAGCTTCACAGCCTACAACTACTGTACAATCCTCCAGCATGTTTTCGTCCCGGCATTACAGGACAGCACAAATAAAATGAAAGATAATAAAATAAAAATCAATTTAAAAAAATCAAAATTTTGCATACCTTTTGAAAATAAAGTTTAACAACAATTCATCTTTTTTTTCTTCTGTCCTCGTAGAAGTTTTTTTTTGTTTGTTTTTTTATTTATTTCTGATACAGCTTGTACATTGAGAGGTTTCCTGGCTTTATGGAGCGCCTGCTATCATACATTTTACACTAGTTGGTAAAGTTGAGTGCAGTGAAAAATCACAGACATGTCAACAAAAATCAAAATCAACTCAAAATCAATTATTGTAAGGTGACACTGGTTTTATGTTGGGAAATATTTTTAAGAAAAATAAAAAACTGAAATATCTTGCTTGCATAAGTATTCAACCCCTGTGTTGTGGAAGCTCCCAGTTTACACCGATGAAAGAAATTGCTCTAACGAGGACACAATTACCTTACCATTGGCATCCACCTGTGAACCATTAAAGTTGCTGTCACATTTTCTGGATAAAAACCCCACTGTTGAAGGATCATTGGTCAGGCTGTGAATCTGAAGGAAAATGAAGACCAAAGAGCATTCTACAGAAGTTAGAGATAAAGTAATACAAATGCATAGATTAGGGAAAGGGTACAAAATAATATCCAAGTGTTTGGATAGCCCAGTGAGCACAGTTGGATCAATAATCAGGAAGTCGAAGCTGCATCACACCACCCAGGCACTGCCAAGAAAAGGCCGTCCCTCAAAACTCAGCGCTCAAACAAGAAGGAGACTTGTGAGAGAAGCCACAGAGAGGCCAACAATCACTTTGAAGGAGCTACAGAGTTCAGTGGCTGGGAGTGGAGTAATGGTGCACCAGTCAACCATATCAAGAGCTCTGCATAACACTGGCCTGTATGGGAGGGTGGCAAGAAAGAAGCCGTTACTCAAAAAGTACCATCTGAAAGCACGTCTGGAGTTTGCCAGAAAGCATGAGATTGACCCAGCTGCGATGTGGGAAAAGGTTTTGTGGTCAGATGAGGCCAAGATAGAGCTTTTTGGCCAAAAC
The DNA here is from genome assembly GCF_902713425.1 of Acipenser ruthenus. Taxonomy (NCBI): domain Eukaryota; kingdom Metazoa; phylum Chordata; class Actinopteri; order Acipenseriformes; family Acipenseridae; genus Acipenser; species Acipenser ruthenus. Next base: position 24,200,026 of record NC_081199.1, on the reverse strand, counting down.
TCAAAGCGCTATGTGTGGCGCAAACCTAACACTGCCCATGCCTCAAGACACACCATCCCTACAGTGAAGTATGGTGGTGACAGTATCATGCTGTGGGGATGCTTCTCTTCAGCAGGGACTGGGCATCTTGTTAAAATTGAAGGAAGAATGGATGGAGCAAAATACAGGGAAATACTGCAAGAGAACCTGCTTCAGTCTGTTAAACTGAAGCTTGGGAGGAAATTCACCTTTCAGCAGGACAATGATCCCACGCACAAGGCCAAAGCAACATTGGAGTGGCTCAAGAACAAAAAGGTGAATGTCCTACAGTGGCCCAGTCAAAGTCCTGATCTCAATCCCATTGAGAATCTGTGGCACTATTTGAAAATTGCGGTCGTTCAACCAACCTGAACAACCTGGAGCAAATCTGCCAAGAAGAATGGGCCAAAATCACTCCGACACTGTGTGCAAAGCTGGTACATACTTGCCCTAAAAGACTTAAAGCTGTTATTGCAGCGAAAGGTGGCTCTACCAAATATGAATGTGTGGGGGTTGAATACTTATGCAAGCAAGATATTTCAGTTTTTTATTTTTCTTAAATATTTCCCAACATAAAACCAATATCACCTTACAATAATTGATTTTGAGTTTCAGTGTTTTAAAATAAAATATCAAACAAAACGAAATTTCAGTGTACCATTTGTAATTCAGTAATATGAGAGAATTGGTCAGGGGTCCGAATACTTTTGCAAGGCACTGTGTGTGTATGTGTATAATATATATATATATATATATATATATATATATATATATATATATATATATATATATATATATTAGTATCTGCAACAAAATCCCAATAATAATAATAATAATAATAATAATAAGAGTACATTCATGTATCTGCTTATTGATAAAACCCATCTCTGCACTTCTGAAGTGTTACAGTATTGTGGTTATCATATTTTATATTTGTCTGTATAAATTATAATTGTAATAACAATTGAGTATTACTGTAACTTATACTGTAAGTACAACTATGTTTATCAACAACATGTTCGCTGCAGATGGTTCTTGAGATCCATCTTGCAGCTGCCAATGTACAGCAGTAAGACACTTTTCTCGTCTATCTATGCTTAAAGTTTAAGCGCCACTTCGGCAATTAAAAAAATTACAGCTGCTTGTCTTTCATACAGTCATGGTAGTGGCATCCCACAACCACACAACTCCTTGTCATTTGGGGAAAATGACTTATACAGTGTATGGTAGTTACTATTAAAAGCACGTCAATTACAAATGGAGATACTGTCTGACAGCTGTTTGTTTTCAGCAGCTCCGAGGCTATGCGTGTGCGCACCAACTTACCCGGATGTCCACGCAAACCTATTTAATAAAATGTCATCAAACAGACAGCAAAAAATACTGTCTTATTTCAAAGACAAAGAAAGTTACACCAATATCTCTAAGCAGCAGCAATACAAACAAAGCGAATGAGTCAGAAATTACAGAAGAACACAGTTCAAATTTTAACCCCACGACTTTGGAGTTTTTGTGTTCTGAATGTTTTTAACCAAAAGTTCACATGAGATTTCAGCCATCATTGTGCCAACAGTTCTAAGTGATTAGTTAACAAATCTGGGGTAATGTACTGCAGTTATTGTAAGCAAGCATAGAAATGAAATTACTGTTCACTATTACCTATTCTAAAGTTTTTCGACTGCCTTTTTTTAAAAATAAGTTGTTTTTTTTCTGTGCAAAACAAATCTGCAAAAGTATTGCATATATATGGAAATAAAACACTTAGAGATGCACATTATTGTTTAAGTAAAAATGTATACATTAATATTATATTATTTTGGACAATAGTTTTTATTTATATTTAATACATTTCAATGCAGATATGGGCAACCATTTTCTTTTTCTGGTGACGATAAAGAAAAAAAATAGGAGTCTACTGGTGCCTAAAATAAATGGCTTACTTCGAGCACTGTGTAGTTATATATCCCCTGGATTTTAACAGAATGTAGAGCTGCCATAGGGAGCCAAAGGACAGCCCTGATTCAACAAGTCTGAAAGATGTCTAAACTGTTCTTGAGCGATACATGCTCAATCCTTAATCATTACCTGCTCTAATTTTATCAAGTTAGGGGTGGAAATCTGGAGTAATCTGGACCCAGATTTTGTACTGGCTTGGATATGGAAGCACCTGTCAACCAATCAGTCTTCAATCTGTCAGTCTGTCAAGTCCATTTTGACTGAAATTGATTTGTAACAGGGATGTACAATATGAAGTAGTTATTTGATGTACAGGCCATTAAACAAAAGTGCATTCTACAGATGTCAGGTTTTACTTTTTTTTTTTTTGTCAAGCCTGTTGTAAATTTAACACATTTGTCACATCCAGAATGGTGCAAGAAAATGAACACATTTATAAATGTTTAGCAACTTTTGATTAGGGCACTCCTACAAATAGTTTAACAACAGACAGATTTTTTAAGTTTTCTTACAAAAAAATAGTAATTTTCATAAAACATTTTTGGATCTTTATCCTGCATCAGTGTGGCCTGGTCTTGTAACAGTATGAAGAAAATGGTGTAATGGTATACTGAGACATATATTAATGGCTGTAATTAAATTTGTATAATATGAGATTGTCCTAAAGTTTATATCAATGGCTCTGGAAGTTTTTTTTTTTTTTTCTTGAATCACTGTTTATCTTTGATGATATTAAGAATTTAGACTACAGTATTAATCTTACATTCTTCAAGAAAAGCAGGTTCTGGGGTCTTGGACGAGGTTTACTCTTTCTGTCCTCTCAGTTCCCATGGCAACAGTGCATGTAGTGCAGCACACATCTTATTTGTCACATGACTGTCAGATAAAATGAAAGTAAATATGGCATTTGTAAAATAAATAAATACAAATAAAACATTTTAAAAATATGAATCAGATGTGTTAAGGTTAATCATTGTGGTCAGTTTGTACCCTATCAAGCCTCCATAATTGAGTGTATCCTGCTACTACAGAATTACGTTTCATTCTACCAGTTCCAGAAGAACACTACCTTCTAGAAATCAAATACACAGATGTCACCTAATGTCTTTATCATCATGACTAATGTCATGATTCCGTCTTCACCCTGAGATTCAATCTTACATTGTTGCAATGTCAATCTGGGAGATTAAGGGTCAAAGGTGGCAAGTTTTACATAATTCCTATTACCGTCTGACCCATTGCCATTAATGTCTGATAGTACGGAAATTAAATGACAGCTTCATACTGTTTGAGTTTTAACACTATTTCTAGTGTCCTTGTCATTAGATTCCATCAAAACAAGTGGAGCTGGAATGATCCATATACATGCTTGTTATAGTTTTGGATGTACCAATTGATCCAAGATATTAAACCCTTTGCCAGTCACCTTGCTGCAAGTCTACCTCCTCTTCTAGCATTATCTTACATATATTAGCTCCCTTTTTGTATTATCAATATTCAGGATCTATTAAACTAAAGCAGAACTTTATGTCCAGACAGCAACAATATGTGAAATTACAAAGCAAAGACCATGTAAGCAGGTCCTCTACAGATTATGATTATACTGCAAGATATCTGTAGTTCAAATGTAAGTGTTAAAATAGGTACTGGTATTGTATAGATTGTCTGGAGCGTTACATATTTCTGTCAAGCTTTGACTTGAGCATTTTGAAGCCTTATTTTGATTACTATCAGTGGCTTTATCAGAAAGCTAGATTATGGACTATTCTCAACCACTCCAATTCACTGCAAACAACAATAATTTATTAACAAGGAAAAGAGCAGGGAGTTCTGCATAGGCCTTTGCGCTCCCATAGGGTCAGGGAAAAAAGTTATACATTAACCATAACCAGACATTAACAATAACTCTCCACGCAGCTGTAACGTCAGAAGTCCCATGAGCATGGCAGCCACTTTAGATCACAGGTCAAAGTGAAGGGTGACATTAAATTTTGCAGAGTTTTCACAACACTGAAACTTTGAAATTGCCAGCCTAAATGGTTTATGAGATACTAGCAGTCGTACCTGCAGATTGACAAACTCATGCAATCTCCCCTTACAGGGATGTTTAAAAAGTAAATAACAATCATTAAGAAAAAGAAAATGACATTTGAGGCCATACTCATTCTGACATATTCACACCGGGGAAAAAACCCCAAACAAAAAACATTTACTGTGACCCTGTATTTAAATGAATACATAACTTTATTTAAATAAATGCTTTGTCATAACAAAAAGACAATGGTTAAAAGAGTACATAAATTACAGGTTGAATAAATATTACACAGCGATTCCCCCCCCCCCCCCCCCTCCTTTTTTTTTTTAATAAAAGTTAAAAATGCTGTACATTTCACTCTCCTTTTGCCATTCTTTTTTTTTTTTCACAAACTGGTTTACGTCACACGTTAAGATAATTAATAGTTTACTTTTCTCCTTGAAAAAAAACAATAGTTATGCATTCAAAAAAGCTATAGTTAGCTACTGTAACATCAGCAGTGAATATTGCTTTAGTCTAACCTGGTAGGAAACTTGGAATCTGATTGGGTAAGACCTCTGGGGATTGTCTAATTAATATTGAGATTTTGTTAGTGGTTTTTTATTATTTTTTTCCAGATTTATAATCAGCCTAAAAACTATGGAAAAATGAATTTTGCAGCAAAAAGATTAAAATAAAATGTCTCACATTCCTCAGATTCCAAAGCCCCCTTTGTCTGTGCTAAATGCGTGTGATGCAAATAAACATATTTAACTCCTTGGCGATCGCATGTCAAGAGTACAGTTCTGAAAAACACCTGATCTCCCCAATGCCCATTTACATCTGACAGCTAAGGAACACCGCCACAGGCTGTGTTGTACTAGTACTTGTACTAGTAGCTGTTCTCCCAAATTGCATTTCCCACATCCCAGGCTTGGGCTGTAAAGCCCCTGTCAAAGTTAAAGTTAATTACAGCATATTAAATGGATTATTTGTTTTCATCCAGTGCGGGGGTACGTGATAACATTGATTGTGTTTGTACAGAAATCATTTTTGAAATTAAAAACACCTCAAAGATAGCTTATTGTATGCAAATTCAAAATAACAATTGAGTCTGGCACCACCTGGTGGCCAAACACATCCTTTAGTGATACTGGTTAACGCTGTACACAATCAATCCATCTTTATTTTATATAGCACCTTTCATAGTGGACCACCATCACAAAGCGCTTAAGGATACCCGGCAGTTCTTTTTTGCACTAAATTCTATTAATGTTTCCTGTACAGGACAATAAAAGAAATATTCAAAAAGGACATTGACGTTTTCATATATATTATTCTAGGTTGATTTTTTTTTTTTTCTTGGACAGTCAGTATTTCACACGATATCAAACATGTCTGCAATGGGTTAAAAAGTTATATCTTACTAAAAGATTTCTGCAGTCTGGACAATGTACAAAATATAGAACCCCATTGCTAAAGCTTCAGGAATGGAATGAAGCAATAGGTTACTCCTTAACAAGGAGAAAGTTACTACTGTGGGTGCAGCTCTTTTTAAAATATGAAAGTTAGAGCCACAAATAGCTCAGTTAAATTTCTTTCCGATTGGGGTGTCCAGGTATTGGGGTCAATCAGGGTGTGAACTGGGCGAGCAATTCTGTATTTAGTGCAATGGGTCAATGCGCCAGAGAGGGTGTGACAGACTGAGAGAGAAAATAATATAAAAAAACAATACAGAAGGATTTAGATGCTGTCTTTACATCAATAAAGCTTACTGAAAGTCTCTGAACTTCAACATACCCAGTCAGGTTCTTGATTAAAAAAAAAAACAAAAACAAAAAAAAAAACATTTGACTTCATTTATGGAATGGTCACTTTCTGTCCACTGAAGAAAAGCAAGAATTTCTTGTCAACTGTATTTTTGCTGTGCTATACAGTTGAGTCACATATATCTGAAGTATCACAAGGGCCGTCTGTCGAAACAATTAACAGATATAAATAACTGTCAATTTGTGAATTTGTAAAAGAGTTACTACTGCATATGAAAACATTTAATGACTTTGATTTAATAATGATTTAATGATTTAACTACAGCACAAGCCCTTTCAATCCAGTCATATAACTGCTTTTTTATAGCATTGTAACTGCAGGCTATTATAATTAGATTCAGGTTTTGCCTGCTGTCCTGGAATTGAATTGAACATGTTTGGCCAGTTGGAGGTGCTGTTTTTTTTAAATTGATGACCTTGTTCATGTCACTAACCCCAAAACCAGACTGACACATATACGCAGTTCAACTATATTTGCATATAGTTTTTTTTTTTTTAATGTAAAACAAAAATGTCTCACTATTCATTTCAGATAACTGAGACTCCACTGTAAAGGTTGTGTGTTTTTATGTTGTCCCTTTAAAAGATAACATTTACAATCACTTTAACATTTGAAGAGAGTGCAGACAAAAACAGTACCCAGCTAGATAGCATCTGCTCATGAAAACCTAGGGGTGAGAGAAACATGTTCCTCCCTGGTTTTACATAGAAAACAGAAACAGCCAAATATTGTTAGGTAGAATATGAAAGTATCAACAAAAATGGTTCTTGCTATTGAAAAAAAGACTGTGTTTTAGACTTGCCTGTATCATTGGTTAAGATATAAGAAAGGTGCTTTTTCAGGGGCTAGCTGTTTTTTTGAGTTCTTATTAACAATCATTAAGAAAAACAAAATGACATTTGAAGGTTTTTACTGATATATGTCTGTGTCTTCATATGTCTTAAGAGTTCTTACTGGCAAAATCCACATGTACACTGAAGTGATCCTCAGCCAACTAAGAAACCTAGCAATTAATATATTTTAAGCATTTACCTATGGGGTGTTTCAAAACCACCAGTCCATAGACATATGCATGTTTGAGTATGGTCAGTGCCACAGAACACCAGGAATTATTTTTGCTGAAACTCCCGGTATGTATACTGTGTATACCTGCCAGTAAGAGATGACCTATCCAACGACAACAAAACTGGGCCCAATTTATACACATACAGTGTAAATACAGACACATACAAACACACAAACTGTAAATGTTACAGCTAACAAGGTTCTCTCCCCTCCTCTCCCCCAAAATAAGTAAGTGCTCTGACAAGACAAACGCCCGAATAAGGAGAACTTTTTCAGCTGACCCCTAAGTAACTTGTCAGAAAATGAAATAGAATTAAAAAATTTAAAAAATACAATAAAGCAAAATAATACAAAAAAATGGCCTTTAGTATTAGTTCTTGCTACTTCCTGACATTACAAAGTAAGAAACATAAAAGACAAAGACAGCTCTGTCATCACGGACTCCTCTTTCTGTTTTGCATTAGTAAAACTTTAAAAGATGTTTTGAGCTCAAACCTCAGTGTATAAAAATATATAAATATATATATTTTAACAAATCAAGTGCTTTGACCCAGCCCTTTCCACAGAGGCCCCAAGACAGAGAGACAAAGACAGAGGGAGAGCAGAGAGCCAGAGAACCCAGCTATTTAGAGATGAGCGCACAGTTGAAGGTTCAAATGTCTTTTTTTTTCCTTTTCCTTTTCTTTTTTTTATGAAAAAGTTTTCTATCCCGAAGTGACTGGCGGGTGGGCGAGAGGGAAGGAGGAAGGCCCTGGGTCACCTTCTCAGGGAGTGTGGCGATTGGACCCCTCCTTTCCACCTCACTCGTTGTTACTGCTCTCCAGTTCCTGACAGTGGATGTCAGCACCTTTGTTCTCGGAGCCAGGAAGCTTCAGCCCATACCTATCCACACACCAGCAGATTCCACGCCTCCGCCCATGGGACGGCTTGCACTGCAGCACAAGGAAAAGGGGAAAAAAAGGGAGAGGCTATAAGTAACAGAAAAGTGAGAACCTTTTTTTGGAAAAAAAAAACAACTATACTAAAAGGATGGCCAAATTGATCTTCATTTAGTACCCTGGAAATACTAAACCCAAAGACTGGTCCATAATCTCGTAATTCCTGATCTGGAAGGGATTAACTCTCAAACTGAACGCAACAGGGATTCAAGGAAATGCATGCATACGGATTAGGGAGTGGTTAACATGTAGAAAACAGAAAGCACTAATTAGAGGAGAAACCTCAAAATGGAGCAAGGTAACCAGTGGAGTACCACGGGGATCAGTATTAGGTTCTCTGCTCTTCCTAATCTACATTAATGACTTAGATTCTGGTATAGTAAGCAAACTTGTTAAATTTGCAGATGACACAAAAATAGGAGGAGTGGCAAACACTGTTGCTGCAGAAAAGGTCACTCAAAATGATCTAGACAGCATTCAGAACTGGGCAGACACATGGCAAATGACATTTAATAGAGAAAAGTGTAAGGTACCGCACACTGGCAATACAAATTTGCATTATAAATACCATATGGGAGATAATGAAATTGAGGGAAGGAATCTATGAAAAAGATCTAGGAGTTTATGTTGACTCAGAAATGTCTTCATCTAGACAATGTGGGGAAGCTATAAAAAAGGCCAACAAAATGCTCGGATATATTGTGAGAAGTGTTGAATCAAGGAAAGTAATGGAAGGAAATGTAAACTTTAGAATGCATTAGTAAGACCTCATCTAGAATATTGTGTTCAGTTCTGGTCACCTCGCTACAAAAACCATATTGCTGCTCTAGAAAGAGTGCAAAGAAGAGCAACCAGAATTATTCTGGGTTTAAAAGGCATGTCATGTGCAGACAGGCTAAAATAATTGATTCTATTCAGTCTTGAACAAAGAAGACTACGCGATGATCTGATTCAAGCATTCAAAATTCTAAAAGGTATTGATAATGTTGACCCAAGGGACTTTTTCGACCTGAAAAAAGAAACAAGGACCAGGGGTCACAAATGGAGATTAGATAAAGGGGCATTCAGAACAGAATATAGGAGGCACTTTTTTACACAGAGAATTGTGGGAGTCTGGAACCAACTCCCCAGTAATGTTGTTGAAGATGACACCTGGGACCCTTCAAGAAGCTGCTTGATAAGATTCTGGGATCAATAAGCTACTAACAACCAAACGAGCAAGATGGTTTGTAAACTTTCTTATATATCTTATGTTCTTATAACTCATGAAAATAAATCACTAAAATCGTTGTATTCTTCCATACCTGTTTCCGTTTGTACAAGCCCTTTTTGTCGCAGTTGGGAAGGTACAGTGCCTGGGTTAAGATTCGAGATGAGTTTTTTAATTGCTTGAGAATCTCTACCATCTGTCTTCGACAGGGACCCTGTGAGAGCAATGACAGGAGCGTTACAGATTCATATCATAAACGCACCTACCAAACAAAACACACAGCATCCATGCATCCTTTTACCAGTCATTTAATATGTGACATGAGACCTCAGTAGTGCTGTATTAGCTTGTATCTTATCGTATAGTAGCCTGTCCCATGTATAAGGTGCTTCCCAACAAAGACTGCACAAGTAAATCATGTTTCAGAAGGAAATGTCTTAAAAATGAGTACTCTGTTGAGTTTATTCCATTGATCTAAACAGTTGCAGATCCTCAAAAAGGGCCATTTGTGGGCCAAGTCTATGTAATGTATGTAATGTGTAAAATTGCAGGAAGGAATAAAATAGCACCGTTATTTAGATACTCCATTGTTTAGATAGATAGCCCCCCAATTTTCCTCATTTGGTCATATGTCCCTCAAGAACAAAGCATCTCCATTGGCAAATGACAGTGTTACAGCATGTGTTTAAACTTACATAGACTGTTTCCTGCTTGTCAGTGGGGTAGGAGGTGTAATCTGCCTGAATGACAGTCTTGGATTTTTCCAACCTCCTCCGATTTTCTTTGCGCAATGCCTCAGCCTTCTTGTCAGACACTCGGTTCTTGTTGTGGAGAGGGACCTTGGCAGGGAGTGGATTCTCTGTGATCTCAGGGATGTCATCATGCTCTCGTGAATCACGATCTGGGAATATAAACACGAGAAATCGAGTTAGATACTCTGCATGTATACACAAACCCTGAACTTCTGTAAACACATTACAGTAGTGTTCTTACAGCCTCAGCCTTGTAGAAAACAAAGGTAGTTTAATTACAGTGGGACTATGCTGACACAAGGAACTGTAAAGTATGGGTAAGGCATTTTAACTTAACTGCAAACTACTCTGCCATGGAGTTCTTGTCATATTCTTTTATTGAAAATGTCCAGACATTAAGGAAAAGGTGCACACTTTCACCAGAAACAATTAATGAAAAAAAGGTATGGTACATGGAATAACTTCTAAAAAAATTGTCAGTGCAAAGTTTCATTATTTTTCCAACAGAGTTACATAAATTAGATAATAAATTGGATTCACTGTATTTAAATAGCAGTAGTCTAATGTAACTATTTCTCCACCAGAGGGCACTTTTGTACAGATGTGTTGGACAAAATTGCCCCACCCTCTTAAAACAGTAAAGACTAATGCTACCTAGTTATTTCACTACTATACATATATACTACAGCAGCGGTTCCCAAACTTTTGATTATCACATACCCCCTTCCAGACCTATCAACTGTCTGCGTACCCCTAGCATACAGATTTATATTTTAATGTTATTTAATATATGCTTTCATAATACATATAGTTATACATATACACAATAATACATACAATATAAATGACTATAATCATATATTTAGCGCTTCTGATTTTCAGTTTTAACCGATAAAAATTCATACAGTATATAAAAAGTGAAAGCCCCTAAAAAAAGATTTATATAAAACTCGAAAATACCTAAAAATAAGCACCAAAATATGTAATTAATAAAAAAAACCAAAAACAGAAGTCCTAAATATAATATATAATCTGCGCTGTACGGTGATTGGTGGTGAGGGCTCTGTACGTCATTGTCTCTGTATATCTTTGTTCTCATTGGTACCTCTCTTGCAGGTTTGCAATAAACCCGCAGCTCCGTGATTGTCTTCCACGGCACAGCCTCTTTTTGTTTCTGAAACTAACTGGAATTCCCAATGCGGTTTAAAGCTTTGAGTCTGACAAGTCTTATGAGAATGCAAAAAAAAATGTTCGCCATTACACATTTTGTTCCGCGTACCCCCTGGACACGTCTCGTGTACCCCTGGGTACAGTACAAGTACAAGTCTGGTTCAGTTGAAGTTTCAGGGTGCAATCTGAGACTGCTTGACCTAACCGATTTCTCATCTTTCATTTTGAAAAATTTGTCTGACGTCCATGCACAGGGAGTGGAGACTTCCTCTCTGCTCATAAGATTCTGTTAATGCCCTAACCTAAAATGTGAAGCCACAGAAAAGCGAGCCACGGCATCTGTCATTGGTATGAAGGTTGTGACCCTTACTTGTCAGATTTCACATGGTGCTTTTGTGACTGAGTTCATCATTATGTTCCTGGTCATGTTTTACGTTTTGCAGATGCCAGAGGAGCCGTTTTGCACCCTTGTGCTGGAATTCTCTTCCAAGACGAGGTGCTGAAAACCTGGACAGTTTTAAGTTGCTGTTAAAAGGACTAATTATTAGCCGAGGCATTCTCTAGCTGTTAGAATTAGGAAATATCTGAAGTGAGCTCTGATTCAACTTATTTTTATGAACTGTATTACCATGGTAAAACAATAATGATAGCAAGATAAGTAACAGTATGGTAAAGCATGGTAAATTCATTGCATAAGCATGGCCTTAAGCTCTCTCATCAGACTATTTTCTCTTGGTGCAGATGCTTAGAATCTAAACTATGGTAAAACAGCATGAAACAGAACTAGAGGCCACTTAACATTCAGTCACACAGTTATTCAGATTCTTAACTAAGCAGAATTGCCAGATTTTAAGTTATGGCAATAGAATGATGCAACATTGCAATTAATCCCACAGATGAGGGCAGATGTTTTATCGTTTAAGTATTTCAGTAATTCTCCACTTATCACAATGCATCTAATCAGTGCGATGTCATTCTGAAATCTGAACAAATATCTGGCCAAAATTCCACAAAGTCAGCTTTTTTGCAGTAAGATGATAACAGCATGCGTAGGGGCAGCAGAGTGCAACAAAGCAAGGAGTTCTGTTCTGGTACATTTATTCTACCGTGAATATTTCTGGAAAGGTGTTTGTGCCCTGCCAGTTCAAGTTTCATTCGTACTGTCTGTTGAACATGTTCTGAATAGCTCAACAATTTCAATCTCAAAAAACTGACCAACTTTATAAACATTTTATTCGCTAAATATTGATAGACTTTCCTTGTGGCGGGAATACCTTTAAAAAGGTAAATAACAACATCTGCTACAAAGACAAATATTTTCTTGTTTAATTGAGATCTAAACTCAACCTCGAGATGTTTCAGCTGCAGACACCCTGGGGAATCCACCACTGTGAGCTGCAAGGAAGAGAAAGCAGTGGCAATACCACATGTCTCAACTTCTAAGAAGAGAGCCGGTCAGCCACATTGTACTGTATAGCAGGCACTGAAATAACTGGGGTGTCTGGCAGTCCGTGACTAACTGAACCACTGTGCCAGTGCATGACTGGTTATATTTATACAGTAAGGAAATCCAGCAGAATTGCGACAGGCAGGCAAAGTCTGGCCAGAACATTGCCGAAATGTGTCAAGTATTGTTACAGAGAAGGCAGTGTGATATTACAGGACAGCTGGGAGGAATACAAATAATCGTACTTCCGTATGCTCTGTGACTTTGCCCTGTAAAAGGTGTTTTATAAAAAAAAAGTCTGTTAAGGGTGTGCTGTTGATCTGTCCAGCCAACAGCACACCCCTGAACAGACTGTTAGCATCAGAAGGTTCTAAATTCAAAACTTAGCCAGCTGGGATCTGAACCCCAACTAAAAAAATAAAAAAATGCAGCATATTTCTCAGTTCTGGCTGACAGGCTTCTATCCAAGTGCAGCATACAGATGCATTGACTTTCTCAAACTCGTCCCTGTCAGTAAGTATGTAATACAGTACTATAAATATATCTCTTGCATGTATTTTAATCACACATCAAGCTAGTGGAAATCATAGTAGCAGGGACTTGCCGCAATACAATCACATTTTCATCTTTGAATTGATACTCTTGAACAACTCGTTACCAGCTGGTGCAATACTTTCTTGAATATATATGGATATCCTGCCTACGAACACATTCTCTACAATGTTAAGGTCACATACTTTCTATGTCATATACAACTGCTTGTATTTTTCATCTGTCATTGGTTCTGATGACTTGATGATCTCTAAGTGATGCTGACATCAGTTTCATTACCATGGACTGAATGTAGAAATGTGCGTTTTCGTGTTGCATATATGGTTGGATGATACAGACAGAATGTGTTCTATACAATTCCTGCCAGGGCTCGACTTCATTGCACCAAGACTTGGCCTAGTTTTAAAAGAAGGCCGAGTGAGCCCATGTTTTACAATTGAATCAATGCCAATCTGTTGGAGAGACTCCAGCACATGGCATCACATACAGAACACTTGTTCAACAACTGTAGATGTGGTATGCGGGCTAAAAGAACACCAAAAAACTAGAGGTGCACCGATAAGATTTTCTTGGCCAATACCGATAGCCGATGGTTATCGACCCATATCGGTCAATACCGATAGGATGACGATAATAAATAGTGCAGGTAAACTACTAGAACAAGACATAGGGCTTAGATTATAATTATAAATGTTAAATTAACAGATATCGTTTACTTGCTGTATTTATGACAAAAACGAGTTTTATCACAACATTACAGTTTTATCAGCCTGAAACCAACTACAAAGCATTACTTAGGGTGAATGTAACTGTATAGGCTACATGTACTCTAAACTATGAATAATAATAATAATAATAATAATAATAATAATAATAATAATAATAATAATAATAATAATAATAATAATAATAACTATCAATGTTATTTAGGATTTGACTTTTTTTTAATATTCTACTCGCAGTTCATTGTTGGATTTAATGTAGCATCAAGTCTGTTCTGCACATAACTCGCTTTCTTATTATTGTCTTTAGATATTTAAAAAAAAACAGCTCTTTTGAGACGTATTTACTGCATTTTGATCTACGTTACACAGCAATGAGAAAATGAGTGTCAGTGTTCTTGTGTCATTAGTAAGCACGCCTGACCAAACATTAAATTATGTGCTCGAAGAAATTCAAGCATAAACATCGGTGTACATTATCGGCTAAAATAACAAAATGTGCCGATCACCGATTGTGTTTTTTCCCCTTATATCAGTGCCATGACAATAGACTACCGGTGCACCCCTACAAAAAACATATACATCTCTACCCGTTTTGCCACAATAAAGTTTCCACAAAGTATACAGGCATCAGATGTCTTTGAAGATGTGCCTACCATCTTTCAGCAATTATTCTCTATAAATTTAATTATCCACCCTGGTAAAGAGACAGGGCTTTTTTGGCAATCAATGCATGCTTAGAAGCTACCATTTTACTAGAACCCTCATTACACTACAGACATCCCACTGTAGATACATATTGTCAAACTTAAGAACAACATTGCACGCACTGCATGGAAGCCTCCCGGAAACATGAAGTTCGGGGAAATAGCAGCTACTGAGGCAGCTATTAAGCTCTGCAGACATTCTTTCCAGCAGATAATGAGTTCGGACTAAAAATAGCCCTCAGCCTAGAAAAGGATGCAAGTGGATAACTCTAATGGTCAGATTGCATCCCCAGCTGTATTCATTTTTTACATATCCTACTGATTCAAGGCACTGCCTTTTATTTTTACCCCACATAAGAAACCACCATATTTATAATGCACAGCACAACTTTAATTATTTTTATACATTGGCAGGGTAACATTTTGAAATGTTAGACTTTTTAGTAGACAAACCAGAGTCTACAAAACACTTCTGTGCCATAAAGTTCCTCAGAACAGAATTAACTGCTGTGCGGGGCCAGCTTGGCTAGTAATTGCCAGTGAAAGTACAGTCAGTTTAAACGATAGTTAAAACTTAAGAGATGCCTGGTAACCAGTTCTGGGTTTTAGAACTACCATCATTTAAACATATGGCGCTAGGAATTTGAGCAATCCTATCCCAGTTAAACCTCATCTGAATTGATGTGTTGTTCCTCTGCCATTGCTGCTTCAACAACTCCTAACAGGTAACCAATTAATGACACACAAGCTCAGATGAGGAATACTCTGTTCAGACTTGGATAATATAAGGGAGAGCAGTGTTTTTTTTGGTACCTGCTTGCATTTAAATAATATACATAAACAGGTATCATGTACTCTATAAACAAATATGTGGGACAATGTAAATTCTTCTTTTTGTTATGTTTAAAGGTCACAGAGAAACAATCGAAAAGAGGGAGACCTTCCAAAAGCCAAATTGAGTACATCAACCATATAGTTTGTTTCATTATTTCTTGGTTTTATCCTTTTAACATGTCTCCAATCAATTTAAATACTAAATCATAAGCTATTCAGTATTAGGTAACAAGAACACTTTCATACGAGAACGTCAGTAATTGATAAGGAATCGCAATGCTCCGTGCAGCACAAGATACTAACCTGAGTTAATATATGCAGCTTTTTTTTTCAGATGGTAAACCTTAGCAGAGCAAGGATTGCACAAAATGAAACTGGTTTTAGAACTGGATTTAGTTGATTACCAAGTTTTCATTTTATTTTTCTGTCCTGCATTTCAATGAGAAGCTGGTAATCTCATCAAGAAAACTGGTTACCCCACAAGGGTTCCAAATTTCAGGTAGCCTTACAACTCAACGGACCTTGGTAAGGTAATCCCTGATAATAAATCCTCAGTAATAAAACAAAAACAAAGAATCATTTTAGCAGCGGCCGCATTACACTGGAATACTGCAATTAGTTAGAGCACCTGTGTGCATGTGCAACCTTAAGCAGATACATGCATATGAAACAATAGCAATGACTCAAGAGGTTTTCAGATGTTCTCTCGCCCAACTGAAATGTCCATAATTGTTTCAAGCAGAGAATGATCTGCTTATAACAAGTTTAACAGCTGAATTAGGTCCAATATACAATATGCTCTTCTTTTTGGGTTCAAAAATATCTTTAAAGTTGAGTTCTGCCTTGAAATTGCTGGCTGTATGATCCAAGTTCCCTCTTGCTGTGTAAATTTTCTGGCACAGACCAAATTCAGGATGGTTCCTGTAGCCAGTACTTCACAGGAAATACACCATTTTAAAAACATAATACCAAGTGAAAACAGTGATAGAGCGCAATCAAACTAGTTTCCTGCTTGCATTTTAATTCAGTTTATAAGAGCCTGACAAGTTATATATAGCGCAGATATGCTATTCAAGTCTCAATTAAGGAACACTTATTGAAGATAAGCTCCACTGAGTTGCCAAGAAGAGGGTAGGGAGTGAACTCTACACGCTGACTGAACTCGAAACTTTGCCAGTATTGGTGTTTTTGTTACCATTTAGTGCTTTGTGGTGCCATAGTAGCTGAATACTGAAATGGAAAAAGACATTGTGTTAGATGTCTTTATAGTGTTTGTTTTTTAATTTCCACTGCGAGTATTGGGAAAGTCGTTTTTACAGTGTTTTGATAATGCATTTTGCATCCAGTTTGTCTATTGTAGCTCCTCTAATTGTTAAGGGCTCCTCTTAACATGAATAAATTAACAAATAAAAGATCTGTGTTAATTTTTTTAAAAAAAGGATATATTTTATTGTTTTGACATTGTGAATTTACACTTTTGGTTTCAGTATCAAAGCTTTTTCACATACAGTGGCCCTTATCCACACTCAATTAAGGACTGTTTTTTTTCAGGAGTTTAATGAATTCTCAGTTTAAAAAAAAGGTTTAATTTAATGCCAACTTGATTTAATTAATCAAAAACGGGCAGTCCTAACAAAACATTTCTTTTAAAAAGAGTGCAAATGTTCATCCCCTTTCACGTTAAAGATAATTCTAGTTTTGCAGTGTTCATGCTTACAGGGGCAGCTGTGCAAGCTACAAGCATTTCCCAGGTGTCGTGATACATATATGTGGAGCAGATTGCAGCAAGACTTTTATTGGGAGATATGATCCCAGCTTATTACACAGCTTCTCGTCTTACAGGTTGGTATGATGCATGCAGCTGACGGTGTGATACTCTCTGTTCATTACAGTACTTCGGAATGTCACTTGCACATTCATGGAATGCCTTTACCTAGAAACGTTTAACATGCTATTCCATACTTTGTCAAAAGTGTTTTCCCTTTGCTTGGCTGTACCATGCCTTTATTAAACCAGAGAGTGGTGCACCACTGTAATCTACAAAAGACAAATAAGAGTCAGAATGAAAACAACCTTTAAAATAATACTTAATCCTATTGATGTAACAGGTTAAAACACATTTGGAATTAATGTGATCCTACTGTCAAGTATTTCACAGTTACTGTCACATGTCAGTATCATAAATGTATTGGGAATATCAATTATTACATGTATTAATGCACAATACTGTGTTCTTTGTTTACTTTATGGAGACAATATCTCTATGAGACGCATTGGAAGACAACTAACGTGTGTTGTTACTTCAGAAAAACATAAACTTGCATTGCAACACATGAACAGAAGGATGACAACATCAAACCATAAATCAAATCAAGCTGTCTAGTGCTCATTGATATTCCCCTTTAACTTATTATGCAAATAAAAACAATTAATCATTTTTTATTCAAGTTTACTTATATTCCTTAAATGGAGATTTAAAAGCCAAAAGCATGCTGTTTAAATGATGTTGTTTATTGTCTTCCAAAGATGCTTTGCATTTAAATGAGCAAACATAAGGCTTTAAAGCTGCAAGGGCACACAAATCAGCTGTTGCAATGTCATGTTACTTGGCTGTAGCAGCTTAGTGATGACTAAACCACTCCTACACCATGTGCTTTAAATGAGCGTGCCCCATAGACCATAGATCTTTGCTGTGACAACAGAACCTTGGTAATGTTCACATAAATGAGGACAGATGCAGATCAGCAGGCAGCCATCACAGGGGTGGTCTTACAGTAAATGATGATACATATTGATCATTACCAAGCAGCTGCCAATATTGTAATGAACACGTTCTTGCTGTCCCACAGCCACAATTGGCTGCTCAGCTGTCTTATTTGTAGTTCTGGCATGTGTCTCCCTTTTTGCAGTGTTTAGAGTTTAACGCTAAACTGTTGGAAGTTCTGTGGTAACGTAATTGATATTGGCATCCACAGGGCATTGCATCTCAAAAGGTTACAATAATTGATCTCTGATATCACTCTACCACTTTAAATCTACCACTTGTTAACAAACAAAATACCTAAACCTGTCTGTACACACAGGGTTACATTTCCATCTGTGGGGCTCTGGTGCCTCTGGTAAATCACTTGTGTGTTCATCAAGACACCAGAAGATTTAGCTATTAGTTGGTGCAAGTTCTCTAGTAGTTAAAAAGAAATCATGTCTCACTTCACTAGCAGTCATCTAGCAGTCAACTGTTTTTGACAAGACCTAATAGTTATGTAATTGGTTATATATGGAGATACTGTACTATTTGTTATGTGTTTAGGAAGCAGTTGTACAGTAGCACAGTAAAAGAGTTAAAAACAAGAGATCCCGGGCTTCACTTCAAGCTCAGCAATATTTCGTGTGACCTTCTGCAGGTCACGTGCCCTCTCTGTGGTCGTGTCATACTCTATTGTAAAACTAAGTCGAAACAGAGATGACACAACTCAGCTCAAGGTAAACCTGGTCAAATGAATTCATTGAAAAATCCTCATCATCAGACCAGTGGTGCTACAAAGAGGCCTTCCAAAAACATATTAATGAACCATTGCACTGCTATTGGATTAACATTGCAGCACAGTTGTAACCAACGGTGCTGGAGCCTTTCTAAAAGTGGGTGGGCCAAAGTGGGTGGGTGGGGGGGGGAGGGGTTGGTAGTATATATATATGGATAAATGAATCCAGTTTTACAACTACGTCAATTATTGAAGAAGGTTATATATTTATAGTCGACTGGTTATTTAAAGTTTGCAACAACAATACTACTACACTACTATGATGACGACTGACTACTAATAATAATGAGCTTGTTATCTGAATTGTTTTGTAAAACAAACAAAAAAGAAAATGACCATGTACAGCATTTACATTGATAAAGAATATATTGATAAAGAAAATTAAACAGCTGTCTACAAAGTATTTGTTTAGCTTTATAGCCTATGGAGCCAATTCTTTTTTTTTTAAGTTCTACAGTTATTTACTGCTTCTGACACAAATTACATGAAATGGTAACAAATGTTTCAACATGTTTCAACAGTTCTATAGTGTTACAACATGACGAATCTAGCAACATTCGCTACCACACAAACTGGCCTTCTCTGCGCTCATTCTTTCCCATATGATTTGTTAAAAGCTTCAATGTACCTCTGTAGAAGCTGGTGGCACACCTAGCGAAACGTTAGGATTATTGTCATCAACACAGTTTACATTCAAATCTATGATTTATTCTTACATGATGTAATGGTGTTCTATATATTGTGACATCATTTTTACTTCTATCTTTGAATCTGTATTAATTCTAATTAACACTACTTTATATAAACTTATATTTTTATCATATCATGTAAAGCTGGCTCTGAGGATCAGTCTAGATTTGGCCTCCCCAGCGTATCAGCATGCACAACTTTTGAATGAATTTTGTCTATTTATTTAAATGCTATATATTTATTGAAGTTAATTAGTTCATTCTTTTCTGTTGAGTCCCGCTGGCATAATCGTGTTCAGTCTATTTATCCATTTACGTTTATTCTTCTATATGTCGCATTGTCTAATTTGAGTTGTTCTTATACTACAAACTTTACATCATTTATGTCATGTCCCTGACTGGTGAAGTGCTGTACTATTGGTTCGTTCATTTTTTTTTTTTTTTTTTAATATTTATATATATATATATATTTTATTTATTTTTTTTTGTTTTTTTTCCTTCTCAACCCTCGCTGTTAAAAGTGGGTGGGCAGAGCCCCCCCCCCCCTCCATTTAAAAAGTGGCCCATTGGCCCACCCGCCTCTGGCGCCTATGGTTGTAACACTTTAGTTACTGTTGTGGCATTACAGTGGCTATATATGCTTTGCTTGTACTGCAAACTGAAGGACTATTATAAAAATATCCAGAAACCAAGAGGTTAATTAATTGTGCAATTGACCTTCAATCAGATGTGTCTGTCTGTTTACAGTTAGCCAGACATGAATTTATTTTTAATTGAATCCCCCCCCCTCCCCCAATCAGATTTAATCATCGAATAGCAATCTGACTCTCGACACCACCCACAGATATAAACCTCAGTTCATGCCGACCAGCTCTGCCAAGATCTGTTGCCCCCAGGAATTTAAAGTCCATTTCTTTCAATTTGGAAATTTCCAGCAAAGATGGATTGTCCCACTAAGAAATAAACAAAGTACTGGAGCTGTTTGTTTCTACTCTAGTAGCTCTAGAGTGCTGTATGACAAACAGCTACATGGTGCATTCAGCCTACAGTGTCTCTAAACATGGTATTTACAGTACACACAGGTTAAAACAAACTGCGATTCAAATCAAAATCCAATAAAAGGTGGAAAAATTTCAGTTTATAAAGCATAGAAAACTCAAAATCAAAATGTCTTATTCAAATAGAACACTACTGTAAGCCAAGTGGTGTATCTGGCAGACATATTTAGAATAAATAAATAAAGTGGATATTTGAAGGAATAGAAGAAGGGTATGCAGATATATAGATTTAGCAGCATGTATGGACAAGACAGGCTGTACCCATACATGCAGATAGATTAAACAGAGAGGACAGTCTATGGGGTGTCTCAGAAGATTTGAGTACTGGGTTTCCATTAGACAGTGGACCTCCTTATAAAACCGCCACCCAAACCAGTGCTTACTTCTTTGCAAAGATGCCTTAGAGCAGATACCTTCATTCCCAATAATAAAATATTCAATTGAATTACTGTACAATACAACATTTGTGAACCATCAAATACAGACTTAATCCATGGAAACCGTTGTGTTAGCTATTAAAACTACCCCAACCGGTCATTGTGTATGTCATGCAGAACAAGCATTTCACACCTGGACTCAAGAAATGTTTTCCGTTGCCACCTTTACCTTTCCATCACTCTGGCGCAGTGCCGCGTAAAAACCCCTGCATTGTTTGTCACATTTACTGTATGACACTATGAAGGTCAACTATGTTTTCCGCAGGTCAAATACGTAATCTGTTTTCAGTAATTTATTTTAAACGCCAAAAATATTTTACAGAAATAACCATTTGAGGGGTGGTTTGCGGAGCGTTTGATAAGTTATCGATGCGTAATAACGAAAAAAAACCCAGGATAAATCAGAGATACGCTGACTGTGATTAAAGTTAGGTTGGTAGTTCAGAGATAATTACATATAGTCTTACCTCAGCTGTTTACACGTACACAAATGACTGGCACTCCGTGAAACTGAGTTTTTTTTTTTAAATCCCGGCTGTGCTGGTGAACCTGTTACTCTTGTTTCTATTAATCTCTGTGGATAGTTTGAAGTCTGCTTATTCAGTGCGCCCGCACCTTTTTTGCCATCTTCATAACAGTCAGTGTTATATATAAAGAAACATGTTACAAGACGGGTATAACAAAAAATGATATAAATTACCTACATTAGTGTTCCATTTTCATTATCGCATGCAATGAACCACTTCTTTGTACAAAACCTTACTTGAACTAGGTCTACTGTTCATACTACGGGATGTGCAAACCCAGTAAAACCTTGACTGTATCAGTGGAATACTGTATTCTTGCACCTGCTCTTTGTATTTTATTCAGTGCAGTAAAGAGGCAGAAAGATACAAGGGTGGGGAGAGGGCACAGCTACATACACAAGTAAATTAGTTGCTACTGTCTAGAGAACAAAAAACAACAGCCAGGTTGCACTTACCGGTGGGTGGATGGTGCTCTTTGTATCCCTTCTCGTTCCTACACATTCCTCGGCCATGTAGCAGAGCGTGAAGCGGCTTTTCTTCGCCGTTTCGTGGCAAGCAGCGAAGCCCTTGGGAGCACGGCTGGGTGTACACGCCGCACTGCTGTCCTTCTGACAGGGCGCAGGTCCTACAGCAGCCGCAGCCCGGCTCCTTAACCAACTCACAGCCGACCGGGACCTGAGGGCACATTGAGAAGGCTTTCTCGTCACAGGGGTCGCAATGGACATAAGAGCCCGTGCATTGGGGCAGTCCCAGGAAAAATGACAGCAACAGGCAAAAACTGATCAACATCTTCTTAACACAAAATAATAGTACTGCAGTAATAACAATAAAAAGAGTCCAAAGAAAATTCTTCAAAATTCAAGTGGCGTGACTCTGCTCACTGAATACGTTTCGATAAATTACAACAAAAATTTAAATTGAAAAAATAAATGCCTTAAGGAGTTGTCAATTCAAGAATTATGTTTCAGCATCCAAAGCACCTGCAACACCACAGAATACCTCAAACGAGAGCGTGTTTTTGTTTGTTCTCTCTACAGGGTCTCAAAATTCAGCTATACTTAGGACAAAAAGCTTCTTTCTATAAATTAAATGCCACCAAAAAGGTGCAAATTAACCAGTATGGGGCACACGCTTTCAAACGTTCTTTCCTTGGAACAAAAAATAAATAAATACAAAGTGCCAAGTGTTCTATCTGCAAATAATTGCAAATCTGTACACAAAACCCTAAGTCTTTTTTTTTTTTAAAGCCTTTCCAATATCTTCCCCCTCTGGAGAACTTTCTAAGCAGACTGATCAACTTTAGGGCAGGCTTGGCTTTTTAAACAGCCGCGAATTCCTCAACCCGGGACCATGAATAACACGCACGGAAGTAAAGACGACGTGCGCCCTAGCTATGCAATGTACAGATTCTGGGGCAGGTTCCTGGCGCTTGAAAAGCGCTTTCTGGCACGCTGCCAGTCTTTATCTGCAATCCGAGCTGCCTTTGACACTCGGGACTAAAAAGATGCCAAGAGCGAAAAGCAGTACAAGTAACCGGTGCAGCCTCAAATCTCGTGCAAAATTGCTTGTGGAACCTGAAGCATAAAAAAAAAAAAAAAAAAAAACATAAGCTACCATGCATGCTCGCGTGCCTTAGGTTAAAATGCTCACAACACAGTTGGTTATATTGATTCTGTATGTCAGTGTAAATAATCCGTTGTATGTTTGGGGGTGTTGGAGGTGTTATAATACATCATTTTCCCCCAGATGCCAGTTTCCCCAGGTTTTGGCATGTAGGTTAAGATGCCTTTCTCAAGGGAGCATGTGTTTAGGAAGAAACATGGGAGGTTAGGTACAATGTATTCTCAAATTTTGCATATTTTAAAAGCTAAATGATAGGAAATATGTCCAGGAAGTTGCTTGTGACAAAATGATTACATACAAACTATTTTCTGAGGTAACATAACAACCAATCACCTAGAAATTCCTTCTGTTTCTATTATTGTTTTATGAAAAAAAAAGCATTTCTATAACTTACTGTTACTTTTTATACACAAACTAAATAACGTAAGGATACGACCGGTACATTTTTATGATTTTCCTGAAAAAAATAAATTAATATCTCACATGAATCAAATGGGCATTCCTAAATGAGTGGAGCCATACTATCTAGAAGTGCTGCAGTACTGTATTAAATTATGACTCTGAGTCAACAGTACTTTCAGTGTGGTTTTGTGAACTGTCTATACATTCAACTTCCGTGTTGCTGCAGTCAACTTTAAAAGCAATGGGAGTTCATCAATATGTTAAATCAGCTGCCCTGACTGTTCTGACTCACCACCTTCAGTGACAATATTGGAAATAGCAGGAATGAAGACAGGTAGGTGACTTAAATGACATTTACCAAAATATACCATTGAATTTAAAAGGTTCAGAATGAGTCCCAGCATACCTGGGGCCATTTGGAAAACCTGATATTGTGTGTTTAAAAACAAAATCACAGCGAGAGTCCAGGTCTTTTTCAGAGGGTTCATTTCTTTCAATTCAAACACCCCATCACAGTATCAGAAAATAATAATTAAGCTAGTCTTTCTTTTCAATTGTTTGTCCTTTTAATCTGGGTCTTTTTCTCTGTTGTGTGATATACCTGTCAGTCTATACATAGAGTATGCTTGTCAGCTCATCAAGACCACTAATCTACTGGCAAGTCTGTTGTCTGCCTCTAAATCATCTTGAAAACCGAAAGCCAAGCCTCAGGCACCATACCCACTGCCTTTCCACCTGGCTGGTTGTTTGTCCATCTGTGTTCATCTGTCTGTCTCTGTCTGTCTCCAAGTCTGGTTTCACCACTCTAGCTTCCAGTCTACCTGAACTCATCTGGTCTGTGCATCAAAAAGTAAACAAATCTGTAAGCACGCCTTTTTGCTTTTAAAAAGACTTTCTTACGGGTCAAAACTTTGTGCAACCCGCAGTGGATTCCCTAGACCTTGAGACATTGCTTAAATCATAAAAGTAGCTCTTAAGGCTTTTCTGTTAGGTGCAGAAGGTTACATTCATCAACCCCAGACAGAAGTCAAGGGTCACTGGCAGCCAGTAGAAAAGGGCACGGTCCATGGATTCACAGGGATGGATGAAGTTTGAGTCACAATGCCGGATTTTGCATTTGTTCCTCGGCCACTTGTTCAATGCCACCTCCCCTGAACCATCAGTGTGTGTTAGGCCCTGGTGTCCAACATGCTGTGCTTGCTAAACTGATCCCTGTTTTGTATTTAGATAACCATGGGCTGTTGCTCCCTATTCCGTTCCATAAATAACCCCACTTTAAACCCTGCACCTGTTATATCTATTGAGCACCATTTATAACAGAAAAGGTAGCAGTGCTTGAAAAGAGGATAGGGCAGTTTTATCAGATCTTGCGTGTTGCAGTGGTGTCAATTCCTGTAGAACCAAGTCTGGTTCCAACTGAAATAAAGGATTATTTGACACAGCATTCTGAACCCATTACCATCATTAGATTCCACTCTCTCAAAGCATACTGGTGCTGTTCTTTTCCTTATACTGCTGAATAAATAAATAAGAATACTGTCCAGTCCTTGTCTTCCCAGTTGAAGAAAAGAAATATGCTGAAACAATATAAAATGTCTTAAGAATAAGCAACTATAGTTTAATTGATATGCATATCTTATAATAATATAAAACACAAATCTTATAGTTGTATTTAATTCTATCTAACTATGTATATGTTGTGCAGTATTTTAAAGCATATTTTAAGCATAGTTAAGTTTGTTATACACAGTAAAATGCATAGTATATGCATCTGCAAAATGTCCATTCAAATTGTCCATAATAAACCATAAACAGCAAAATAATAAACACATTTCTGTATTGGATTAAAAAAAAAAAATCCTTACCACCTCGTTCTTAAAATTTTAGATTATATATTTCAACTGATTTCCATCTGAAAGATTTGCAAAAATGCAACTTTTAGTTGCAATAATGCAGATGACCACTAGAAGGAGCTGTTACCAATCACAAGAGAGTTTTGGATATGTTCATCTTTATTAAATTTAACTATTTCCCACTCAAATTCTCAATGCTCTATTAATTTAACTGTCTGTTAACTTTTGTGGGTTGAGAAGCAGAGAAAAAAGCAATGGGATTAGCTATCCTTTATGGAAAATGATCTCCAAGTAGTGAAATAGTGAAGTGGGCCTGTTAAAACTCCCCACAAAGCCATTTGTTTGGTTTGTCCTTTTATCTTTCTGACACCTGAAATGGAATACTGCCAGTAAAATAAATAGCAAAATTAACCAATAGAAATACATAAAACATTCCTTTACATTTTACATGCATTGTAAAATATATATATATATATATATATATATATATATATATATATATATATACACTAATACTTTGCCTATGCACAAAGCTACCATGGTACAATACCTGTACACATAATGTACACATGAAAATTGTACAGTACTGTACTTTTCGGTATGTGAGTTTTTGATGTTTGATTACTGTTCAAATACATTGCCAGCATGCTTATTTGCATCACACTACCATATTCAGCTGTATGATAATTTGGAGTACTGAATTTGGGACAAGACTGCTTGGCAAAGACTGTGTCCCAGTTAAGAGAAAGTCAAACTGGGGACAGTGTATGTGCTACATTATTCAAATTTATGCTACTTTGTGATACAGAGAACAAACTTGAAAACCACACTGAGAATCAAAGAAGCACATTCTAATGCAATTTTACAATCCTGTGTTTAAAAATGGTGCCCCCATATTCATAAAGGGTTAAAACAAAGCATTTGCCACCCAAGATGACATGTGTAGGTAAGAAGAAACCAAATTGCTGCTTTTCCCAGGATCCTTCAGGACAATCTGATTATAATGTAATGCTATGGTTTATTTTGGGTGCTGCTGAGTGATCAGGTAAAGAGAACGAGTCATTCTCATGAGATCACTCTGCACTATTAGGTAGCACATTTGAAGGTTTGTACTGAAATGGCACACACATCACTGTGCTGTTGATAAACAGGTTCACGTTGAGTAGACTGAGAGAAAATGACAGCCAGGCCATTAAGAAAGCTGCAATATGCATTTGACTTTATACAGTACTTCAAAGATACGTCTGTGTTTAACAATTGTGGTTGTAAAACTGCACAAAGTAAGCTATGGCACAAACAGAAATTACTTCTACTTGTGGATTTCAAGCAACTTCTACCTCCCACCAACATGCAGCTAATTCCCTACCTATTTCTCCAGCCCATCTTCTACCCAGGAAAGACAACGAAGGACAGAAAGTATTGATTTTTTCATTGATTTAATTGGTGTATTAAGTATGCAATAACACAAGACAAGGTATGGACAGGGTAAGCAGTCTTTGTGTAATATACCATGTGGCGAGGCACGAGGTGAAGCCAACTTCATTTAATTAAAGTTTTAAGAATGTGATGAGGCTAAAAAAGTTCCGACCTGTAGGCAGCTTCAACAGTGGTGGCCCTGCAAGGGATTTGGTGTATTGGTGCAAGCCATTGGGATATCATAGTTATGTTATTATTAAATATTATGTTGAGGTACCAGTCTAACTATTACAGCAGTCACTTGTGCTGCCAATGCTCACACATTTGTTACACAATTGCCGTTGTCATGCCTCTGCAGTGGCATTTAGGC
Source organism: Acipenser ruthenus (assembly GCF_902713425.1). Taxonomy (NCBI): domain Eukaryota; kingdom Metazoa; phylum Chordata; class Actinopteri; order Acipenseriformes; family Acipenseridae; genus Acipenser; species Acipenser ruthenus. The sequence goes on along the minus strand of NC_081199.1, from coordinate 24,172,894 downwards.
TTTCATTTGATAAGGGTTATTAAATATCATGATATTTACTAACCCTTATCAAATGTAGGCTTAAATGGCAATGCAGTGGCATGATTTGGATATGCAAATTTTATGGAAATTGTAAAACAATTATTTGGTTTGCTTTAGAGTAAAAGACAACCAGGGAACAACTGCTAAAATACATTTTTGTGTGTTTGGTTATTATTATTACTTAAAATAATTTTAGAGTTTTTGGGTTTATTATTATTACTTAAAACTGTTTTAGTTTTATTAGTTTATTATTTTTTCAAAGCACTGTTTCAGAGAATTTTCTTTAAAACTTTTATGGCTGGTTTCACAGACTCCGATTATACTAATCTTGGATGAACTTACCTAAGATAACATTAGGTAGTCCAAGATTAGTGCTAATTGAAGTCTGTGAAACCTGCCCTTAAAGTTTTGTGAATAGGGTCTACGTATGACCAGCAATAAGGTAACTTTTTACAGTCTCAACTTGCTCCTATTGATGGCAATGTAAAGTTACATTCAATATGAAGGCTACTCCTGTATGCAGTATTAAGGGCATCATCATAAGTCCCAAAATAATTGAACCTTTCTAATAAAGGCAGCAGTGTGGAGTAGTGGTTAGGGCTCTAAACTCTTGACCGGAGGGTTCAATCCCAGGTGGGGGGCACTGCTGCTGTACCCTTGAGCAAGTACTTTACCTAGATTGCTCCAGTAAAAACCAACTGTATAAATGGGTAATTGTATGTAATAATGTGGTATCTTGTATCAATTGTAAGTCACCCTGGATAAGGGCATCTGCTAAGAAATAATATAATAATAATGACCCACATGCTGTAAGACACTTATTTTTTTATTTTTTTTTTAATCAAACAAACAATATTCAAAATCATATGTATCATGATTGAACTCATTTGCACATATTATTTAGATCTACAGAGTTTGCACTTTAGTTGAATGGTAAGACTTTTGTCTTTGAATCACATGATTTGAAGTTCACATCCAGCCCTTCTTTCCATTCAGTTCAGTTGGCTGAGATGCCAACTCATAACAGTGGCAGGAAGTAAATAATGCTACAGGAAATAATGCTGACCCCTGTGGTTGAAGCAGGTATTTAAATATCCATTTTCTTTGCATTACAGCTATAGCATGTATGCTGGCTTGCAAGGCATGTGATTCTCTAAAGTTGCTCCAACTCTTGGGGAAAGACTGTTGAAACTACTGGAGCCTCGGTGGACACACACTTGTGTTTGCGCTTGAGAATGAAGTTGGATTAAGCAGGGGGAGAATGTAATGGACCTCCTCCTAGTGCCGGAGGAATTGATAATACTGACATCAGCATAAGACACTTACTTACTTCTTGACTAGAAAGCTTTCTCTTTAGTTGAATGGTAACACGTTTGTCTTTGAACCGTAGGGTTGTCAGTTTGCGTCCAGCCCTTGCCTTTCCATTCAATACACTGGCTTGAGATGCCAATTCAAAACTAATATCCACCCAACAAGAGGTTGTTCACATATTATATATTATATATTCATATATATTACAACATAATTGACCAACTGTGGGTGGGAGGGCAGGGAGGCAGGTATAGTATCACAAATGCCTGCTGTGGTTCTGAATTTCTGAGAGTTTCCAAACTTGGGGCATTGGAAAAGAATGGAGAATCTATAGGCTTCTTGATAGTATTCATTCACAGTTTTCCCAAGTCTGAAGAAATGTATATTTAACAAGGCTATATTTGTTATCTGTTTACAGATGTTTCAGTGTGTCTCGTGTTTTAAAAAGACTTTAGATAATCCTGTGCCTCTTTCAGAAACTGCCTTAAAAGGTGCACATTTGTTCCATGTGTCATTGAAATACAGCCACAAGCAGTTGGATGAAACCCACAAAAACTAATTTCATGAAAGCTAGCACACAACAATCAGTAGGATTTGGTAACTACTTGAAAGTAAAATGGTAGCCCATTAATTAAACATGTTTTTGCTGGATTGATCTGCTGAAATGCTGCATCAATTCCCTCAATTTACAGGGATTGGAGATTTGTATGAGAAGTCAGGAGTATGGAAACGTAGCCAGGTTTGAGTTTTAATTTGACCTGCATTGGGATTTAGCCCTCCTGTTTCAGAAAAGTGCTAGAATAATACAAGACATTTGGCAGAACATGATTTTCCTTTGAGGTCAACCACCCAAGTACTGACAAGGCTCAGCCTAAAAAGCTAACAATACCAAGATACAAGGTGATACTGCTGCAAACATCCGTGCCAACTGTGTTCTGTGATGTGAGCACATACAATTACTTTAATTGGCTTTTAAATGCCCGAATGTACCTATTGTTCCATATTCTCTTAATCCATCAGGTTATATCAACCTGTGTTGATAATAACTACTGTTAAAGTGCTCTAAAGTAGTAGTTCAGATAAATAAATAGGGAGGGAAGCTTTCAAGGTTGTAAGACATCTAAGACAGTTTAAAGTAATGGGGATGGAATACATTCACACATTTCATTCCCAGCTTGTTTGAACTAAAATGGCATAGCTTTGAACAATAACGTAGTAAGAATGTGTTTACTTTATATTTTTCTTATTTAAGTATAACAATTCTTTTGTTTTTAAAAATAAAATGACTAAAAGCAATTGCTACTTCAGCAGAGCCTGTATGCACTATGGTATATTATGTAGCACCAGAAACATGAATAGTATTGTTTGGTGCTGTAGCAGGCCTTTCAGTTAGTTAAAACAAATATATTGACCTACACAGCCAAAGTAATTTATTTTGAATATGCACATTCATTAAAAAATCGAATAAAAGCAAGCAACATGCAGCAGTTAAGACTCCTTTTATAACATCTAAAAATCAGTATAAAATATCCTTCCGTTCACTACACAAAGCTTGCAGACAGCTTCTCTCTCCTCATTCCAGTGTATGCTCTTATATCCCCATCACTGGTCAATTAAACGATTAGTTACTTAATTAGCTTAATCTGCATCCCTACCTAACTGGGCAAAATGATTCACTTACATCTAATAATAATAATAATAATAATAATAATAATAATAATAATAATAATAATAATAATAATAATAATAATAATAATAATCTTTGTTTTTAATATAGCACCTTTCACAATAAACATTGCCACAAAGTACAATGTTAATACACACAAAACATATTAAATAGCGTTGACACTAGAAAAATACAGTTGTCTTTCAAACAAAAAAGACACTGCAAAATATACACTTCAAAATGATTGTATTGGTAGTCAGTAAATTATTGTAATGTAAAATAACGTAAATGCAGTTCAAATAAAAACATTACATTGTTACTGGATTAACTGTAAACACAGAAAGGTGCTAAGCTTGTGTTCAGATTTAGTATTCGGAGAACAGGACTTCTGAGAAAACCTGCACTGATTTTCTATCTATCCAACTAATTAAAGGGAAAATGAGACACCTGTGGGTTGCCTAGCTAGCACACACAGTTAACCCTTTGCACATATATAGTTATTATTAATATGACAATTAAATGAGGCAGTTTTAACACTGTATAGTTTTGTCGCGTATAAAAGCAATTTTTAAAGTAATTTTCCTTTAGGTAGATGTATATCCAAATTACTGGTGTGTGTAGCAGTGTTCTTAATCATTTATTAAAATAAAAATCTACTGGAAGAGCAGACTATATTATATGCATCTTAAATGATTGTTCAAATGTTCTCATTCAAATTTAAACATACAAAATTGTGAAAACTCCTGACAGCTCTTAATAATATTTAAATCTGTTTTCTTGACTTTTTGAGAAGCAGAACACACACTTGATGAATTTTAATACCGCAAGCATGCTTTTCATGTTATTGTGATGAGCGTAACAGCACACTCCTCTCTATAAATGTTTGCTTAATTGCTTAAACCTGTATGAAATTCAAGCAGGAGACTCTGGCTGCATTTAAGGCAGTCTGACTTGTATGGGAGAGACTGCACTGAATGTTGATGTGGTGGCAGCTATACACTACTCCCTGTAAATCCAGTTTGTACACTATCCTACCTTGGGAAAGGGTTTTATTACACTGGTGGGAGCAGTGGGATAAAATTAAATAAAACAAAATGGAGCCTGCTTTTCTTGAAGAGAACGTTTGACTAAAGAATCAGCTAGGGAATTTGGAAATGCTCTTAGATGATTGGTTGAAAAGACTTATCCTTCTGCTGATTTGAACAACAAAGACATTTTAGCAAGAGATCATTTTATTGCAAATGTAGGTAGTGGAGATTTACACATCCAGTTACGCAGTGCTAAACCAACTACTTTGAAAGAAGCTATAAATTTGGCATCTGAGTTGGAATTGAGAGAGCTTGAACAGAATTGTAGTGTGACAGATACTAAAGTTAGAGGGTTGACAACTGATACCTCATCTGCTGCTGATATACAAATGCAAACTGTATTGGGGGTTGTAGAATGTTTACGTCAGGAAGTGAAACAGTTACAAACTAGTATTCAGGGTCACAAGAAAGGTGAACATGCCTGGTAGGCACCATAAGGAAGGTGGATATGTTACACAGAGGCGAACTGTGAGAGAGATGCCATATAAGGATAATAATGAAAGGATAGGAAATAAATACTGTTGGTAGTGTGGTTGCAATCGACATTTGAGGAGAGACTGTCCTTATTTTCAGGGAAACTAGAGAGGGCTGGCATTATGGGTCCCCTCTAGTAGAATACTAAGCCCCCAATTGACATCCCCATGCAGTCAGATTATACAGGTGCACAAGTATCTATGGTTTTGAAGTCCTTTTGGCAAGAAGTTGCTAAAAGGTATTTTTTGCTATTAAGGTAGAGTCCTGATTGCTAATGGTGAAGTAATGGACATTTTAGGAAAATGGCAAACTGTATGTCAGCTTGACTCTCTTGCTTTGATTGTGGAATTCTTGGTAACTAATGTTGCTCAATAGGAGGTTCTACTGGGTACAGACTTTCTGAGCAGATTTGGTGCAGTTATTGACTTGGGTGCTAAACATTGTACATTAATGGGGAAGAGATTTTCATTGGACTTTTCTCAGGATACTGTTGACACTTGGTCTGTTGTAGTAGGGGAAGATGTAACTATTATCCCTCAAACAGAAGTTATTGTTCCTGGTCAAGTTGAAGGGTTAGTACAGCAATGTTTAGGAATGTTGGAACCCTCATCAAATCTACCCAGCCAGTATGATGTTCTTGTAGCTTGTGTGGTTGGTAAAGCAGAGAAGGGAATTATGCCTGCCAGGATAGTCAATCTGGTGGAGGATGCACAAATATTAAAAAAAGGGTACAACAGTAGGAGAATTTTTTTTACTGATATTAGTATTGGAGGTGAGTTTATTGATTCAGAGAGGGAAGGTGGGAAAAGTCAGATTAGTAATTGGTCGGTCCATGAGCTAGTAAGGCAACTGGGCCTGGATGAGAGAGGTTTTTGCTCTTCTGAATCGCTTGCTAAAAAAAGAATTGCTTCAAGCTAATTTGTCTGTTTTTAGTAGGAGCAATAGTGATCTGGGGAGAATCCTCCTGACCAGTTATCAAATTAATACTGGCCAAGCTAGACCAATTAAAATGGCACACCAGAGAGTACATCTTCATTTCCAAGGAGAGATTGCTGACCATTTGAAGCAGATGCAAGACAGTGGAGTTGTACAACAGTCACAGTCCATGGGCAGCGCCAGTAGTTCCAGTTCGTAAAAAGGATGGAGGATTATGTTTCGGTGTGGACTATTGTAAGGTAAATGAATCCTTTACCTAGGATTGAAGATGCCCTTGATGCACTGACCAATGCAAAATGGTTTTCCACTTTAGACTTAGCCAGTGGATACTGACAAGTAGAAGTGGACCCTCGGGACAAAGCCAAGACTGCTTTTACTACGCCCTATGGACTGTATGAATTTAATGTTTTACCCTTTGGGTTGTGTAATGTCCCAGGTACATTTCAAGGACTTATGGATTTAGTTCTTTCTGATTTACAGTGGGTGTGACAGCAGATCCAAAGAAGGTGGAAGCAGTGCGAGCGTGGTCAGTACCGAAGAACCAGACAGAAGTGAGGAGCGTTGTGGGGTTAGCTTCCTACTACCACCATTTTATCAAGGACTTTGCTGCTATTGCTCATCCATTACATCAAATGACTGAGAAAGGAAAAGCTTTTAATTGGGATGAATATTGTCAAAAAGCCTTTCAACATTTGAAGACAAGCCTTATCACTGTACCTGTGCTGGCTTATCCTGGTCCTAAGAAAAGCTTTATTTTGGACACATATGCGAGTGATACGGGCATAGGTGCAGTTTTGTCCCAAGAAGAAGGAGGACTGGAGAGAGTGGTAGCTTATTCTAGCCGGGCCGTGACAAAACAGTAGCGCCAGTATGCTACTACTAAGAAGGAGTTGTTGGCTGTGGTCACCATTATGCAGTACTTCAGACACTACCTGTTAGGGAAAGAGTTTGTAGTGAAGACAGACCACAACTCCCTGAGATGGTTGAACAATTTCCAGGAACTTGAAGGTCAACTTGCTCGGTGGATGGAACATCTTGCAAATTTTCAGTATAAAATTGTGCACCCCGTCCAGGAAAACTGCACGTTAATGCGGATGCTCTTTTAAGGCTTCCAGTTCAGACAGATGGAACAAGACCTCGCCCAGAGTGTGAGAAATGTATCAGAGGCTATACTGAGCATACCTTCTGAAGAACCAAGTACAAGTTCACCCTACATTGAAGAGGTTTGCAGGAGTATGGAGCCAACTTCAAGTGCAAGGCCTGCGGTTGGTGTGGGTTCTTCCCACTTTTGGTGGGTGTCACCTGGGGGATACAGAAATTACTGGAGAAGGTAAGAACTTCTTTTGGCCAGGGTGGTCTGGGGATGTAAAGCGGTGATGTAGAGAGTGTTCAGATTGTGCATCTCGTAAGACTCAGGGTTAGAATCTGTCCAAATGGACAGAGGCTATTACTGTGGCAAAGGTATTAGTAGAACAGTTCACCTGTCGTTTTGGGACCTCACATTCAATCCACACAGATCAGGGGAGGAATTTTGAATCTGTTCTCTTTAGTGAGCTACGTAGACTCATGGAGATTAATAATTATAGAACTTACCCCTATCACCTTCAATCAGACGGACTCGTTGAACGATTCAATCATACGCTCACCTCTATTTTTTCTCAGTTTGTAGATGAAAACCAATCTAATTGGGTTAGAGTCTTACCATATGTGATGATGGCTTATAGAAGCAGTGTTCAAGCAAGTATTGGCTTTAACCCCTGCACCGATACAAGGGACCCTTTAAGATTGTAGAAAGAATCTCTGATGTTTTGTATAGGGTTAAACAACAAGTGGATGGTCAGGAATGTGTAGTACATTTCAACAGACCAAAGCCTTATGTGTCTAATTCCCGGTCTGGTGGTTCGGTGGGCCCCCATTACAACCAAGAGCCGATCCAGACACCCCAAAGCCCTTCAAATTATAAGGTTTGGTGCAAGCTGGGTCTATAAGAGATGAGCACCACATTCTGGCCCCACTGCAGACATTGGACCACCTCATGCTGCCTCGAACCCAAGACCTCAATGCACTGCTTCTCAGCCTACAGTTGACAACATAGCATCTGGATGGTCTTCTGTACCAAAAACTGTGCCAAGGGAGTTCCGACCTTCTCGGACACAGAGACCACCAACCTGGTCCCAAGATTATGAACGTAATGCCACACCCCTCTCTCTAAATGTTTGCTTAATTGCTTACACCTGTATGAAATACGCACAGGAGACTCGAGCTGCATTTAAGGCAGTCTGACTCTTGTATGGGAGAGACTGGACTGAATGCTGACGTGCTGTGGGCGAGCAGCTCAAAACTGCAACAAGCTGAATGAAACCGGAGCAAGAGGCTCAAGAAATAAGAACAGAACAAGAGGCTCAAGGAAAACGAAACTGCATGCAACTAGAGTGAAAGGCTTACTCAATACGAGACTGTGTAAGAATCAAGAACAAAGAGCGTCGTATTTCTTTGACTGTCTGACTGATTGCCGTGCATGTGTTAAACCAGGAACTGAGAAAAACCTGAATGCCAGAGGCAGAGACACAAAAGGCCATCAGAGGGCAGGACTGGGGTACATCTTCAGTTTAAGGAAGACTAAGACTTTTGGTGTGGGGGGAAGTCTTTAAATGCTTTTTAACTCTGTTTCTTTTAATTGATTGTATCTATTATGGGGTGGGATCTTGTATTGTGAGGGGGACTTTTCATTATTGCACTTACTAATGTATGCTGTGATTTAGAGATAACTATTAACCATATAACTATTGGAGCCTATATTATCTAACACCTAACTTAATTGTACATAAGCCTATATTGATTCAGTAGACCTGATTCTTCTCTTTGGCTGCATGTTTGTAGATTCACTTATGTTTTTATATTAATTAGTGTTTTGATTTGGTATTGTGTTGGTTTGAAGGATTTACTTTATTGTTTTGTTGCATGTATTTCTAAATTGATTTAAAGGATTTGCTTTATTGTTTGCTGTTTTATATATTTGTGTTTCTTGTAGTCAATTGATTTATATGCAGCCTTATTGACTCTAGCTAGGTAACATGTCTTATTCATTAATGGTGATTGTTGTTGATCTTGTCTCTAAGCATACAGTCATTTTATATATGGTGATTTTTTAATGTCCTCTTTTTTACATGTCAATAAATATGGGATTACTGTTTTATACTAGTCCTATTTCCTGGTGCTTCTTTTATTGTATAGAGCTTCCAGCATTATTCCCAGACCTTCTCGGGTAATCAAAGGTGGTGGCAGCTATACGCTACTCTCTGTAAATCCATTTAGTACACTACCCTACCTTGGGAAAGGGTTTTATTACATTATTATTCTTCATGAAGAATGCATTTAAAACATTCCAAGTAAGCACTGGGGAAACAGTGTGGTTATGTGAGCACTGTTCTATCATGCTCTCTGTCATGCTAATTACAATGTTTTATTCAAGTAACCTATTTTCTATTTTATCAGCAGTTGCCATCTAAAGAACCAGGGCAACAATGAAACAGCAATAAAAGTTTGAATATTTTTTTAAGCAATGGAAATATGTATGTAAGCATTATTGTCTGACGCAAAAGGCCATTACCTGCTCGATAACTGATCACACGAGTGGAAGTCGAGGGCACTTATCAAAAGGTACATTATTTACTGGTAGTGACAACTACAGAGGATATTAATTATATTAAAAACTGAACCATTTTAAAGATGCCCTTTGTCCTACAGACTAGGCAGGTGGATTGTTGACTTCCGCTCTCGAGTTCCTGGGTGCACAGTGGAAAAGGCCTGGTCATGGGATCGGAGGACACTCACTGACCTTTAGTTCTCCTGAGCTGTTGTGGGTAATTGCTGCACTGAGGAAAAGTAATTGGACATTCTATGGTCAAGAAAATAGGGGGTAGAATAATTGGTCACTATATTTGGTGTTTTTTTTAGAACTATACTATACTGTGTTCTAAGCGCAGGATGACATCTAGACACAGCAGCAGATCTACTAGAATTTTGACAAATTCTTAACAGTAACTTGTTGATTTCTCATACGTGATTTATAATGGCCACCAACTGACAGCTAACTTCTCCAGGCCACATTGGATAATATTATATGTTAAGTGATGCCAAATAATGTATCTACTTTATTTCCTAACGTTACCTTACCATTCACAGTCCACACTCTGTATACAGTTGGTGTGTATATGCAGTCAAGCCTTGTGTGTGTGTTTAAGCAAGTGTAAGTTTTATGAGCATGTGTGTCTGTGTAGTTGTGAAAATGAATGTTGAACTGCAGGTTAAATAATGTCATGGTGCACATGCTCCAGCACTTCTACTTCAAATCTTCTCGAGCGGAACTGTGTTTAATTACTGATGAGCCGAGCTTACGACTGATTTATGGGGTTCACAGGGTTGATTTTCCTGTTTCTTCCTTGTCCTAAGGGATCTGATAATCAAGAAGGCCTACAAAAGTGTCTCTTTGTGGAAAAGAAAAGAGTGTTAGTGAGGCAGACTGCTCCAGAGTCACATTTAGCAACACCATATTGTACTGCAATTCAGCTGCATCAAAACAGGAAGAACAATAGCATAGCTAATAATACTGCCAATGAGGTTTGATTAACATACCAACTGTACATTGATGCTGCAATTACATATTTCATAAAGGCTCTATTGCTACTATTTGTGAGAAAAAGGGTTCATGAAATGCATTATTTATTTATTCAAAGTTAATACCACACAGAGGTTAACTGGAACATCTCATGTGGAAATGTATCAGCAACACCAACAATGCAGGAATGAGAAGACAAGCATTTTACAACCAGACAGATGACATTATTTCAGACCGTTTCTAATCAAGTTAAATACCTTCACAAGCCACGTGCTGTTGGTTTTGCTGCCAAAATGTAAGATGTGCTCTATTTGCATGTTGTGGTTTGTTCGTTAAGGAATCTGAAGTTAACTTTTCCCCTCTTGTAAATGAGATGACATGTTAGGGTATTGTAGCAATCAAAAACATTTCTCAATGTTGTTGCTGGTACATGCATGAAACAAAACGTTCTAAATCCTACATCAGTTTAATAATTCATGGTCATAACATGTTAGAGCTAGGGAAGGGCGAGTACTTAGAATTCTTAGAAAGTAATTATAATAGGTTGAGCAATGCTCTTAGTATGAAGCTGTCTTATATGGACCAATTATTTTATTATGTCAATTTGACACAAGTTATGTCCAGTTCTTGTGCCCCATGTATGTAAGTTTTGTTTTTTAAACTAAGCCTAACATCAAAGTTATGATTACATTACAGACCATGGGACCTAGTAAATGTAGCGATTAGTTCAATTAATCAGACAAAAGGGTTAATGAAACACAAAATGAGAAGGGGATGTTTTGTTGTTTCATTCTGATGTGGTCAGTTGTACAGTAATTCACAGTTGTGAATATAACACTGATTTACTGCTTCTGTTTTAAACATCCACATAATACACACTTGACACAATTTTAATTTATCACACCTTCCTTTAAAATTGTTTACCCCAGCCTCTAATTAACTGCTATTTGGTTGAGAGGAGAACATTCCACTTTGATGTTAAAGCGGATCGTAAATTATTTAGGTAGTTTAATATGGTAAAAATGAGAAGAAAACAACCTGAGAGGGCATGAAACTTTGCACTGCGTTGCATTTTTCCCTTTAAAAAAATAGGAGTTGATTTGAAAACATGCTCATTTAAAGGGGTGAGCAGATGCTCGATTCTCCCTTTAATTCTCTTTAAGACGTTTTTGTCGGCAGGTTTTAAATGAAACCCAACAAGCCTATTAATTAATGTGCTAATTTCACAACAAGAAAAGCTGCCTTGCCCACACTTTTACAAGTGAGTACCAATCTATGGCATGCTGACTAAATTATCTTCCACTGTGTATACTGAGAGATGTATTTCTTTGTCGAGTGTAATCAAAATGTACATCTTGCCCAGGACTAAAATCCCACAATTCACTGCAAAGATGACGCATTTCTAAGGAAACAAGCAACGTGAAATCAAAATTATTCTATATCAAAAGGATAAAAGAAAGTTAAGACAAACAATTGCATATAAGATATGAGTGTGTTTAGTTAGACATAATATATTAATCACACTGTCAGATTGTTATTGTTATTCAGAAATTGTGTAAACAAGGATTACCATGTTTTATTCCATTTAAGTAATAGCTAATAACTAAAAACTTCCTAAAAGGAATTGAAAAATATCTGCGCAACTGCTGTCGTCTAAACTATCTCAATATTTTCTTCTGCTTTACTACAACATTTTCTTTGTACACAATTCAGACTAATTGTAACCTATACAATTTACGGCTACTGAAATTTACCAAAAAACATCTGCATCATTTTTGGTGTCACTATACATACAGTATATGTACACACATTTCAGATTGTTTGTTAAATAACTTGTGAAAGGATGCTCACAGACTTCTAAACTTGAGTCTCTTGCCAGTTTACCACCCGGCCCCTGATCCCAGACCGCAAGCTCCAATCAGCAAAGCTCCCATTTTTCACAGCTCTAGGAGCACTGCTGCCACCCAGGATTAGGCATCTGGCTTTGTGAATGAAGACAGGCCGGAAAGAAACAATAAGCCTGCTCACAAAAATCACAGCTAATTCGTGTCTGTTTCTTCTCTTTTCAAACACACTCCAAGACAACTCACAGTGCATTCCATACATCAAGAAACTCTCCAGTATTAACTCATCTACATCTATTACATCTACTGCATTGTACATAAAGAAGATACATACTGGAGTAAGGCCCGAAAAAACGTCAAGCCCCCCTCAAAGTGAATTATTGCTCACATGTACATCATTATGTTTTTATTTTCCAGATTTAGAAAGCATATTTAGAAAGCAGACTGTAAATTACATTTTTATTTTATATTGTATTACCAGGTAAAACACCAGCAAAGGGAACACAATGGATTTCAAATTAATATTGCATGGTGGTCCTGATATGGCGGCAAAGTAAAAACATACAAAGATGTAACAAAGCATAGTGAAAGCTAAATCATAATAAATCACTGTAAGGCCCAGAGAGGTATGGTCAAGCATAGTAAATGGAAAACTGCAAAATTACAATGCAAATTTACAGTGGTATGTTTTTATAAAAGGTAAACTGCAGTGAATTCTCAGAGTTTATTGGTATAACATTACTACCTTTGGTATGCCACTGTGGTACAATTGTACAGTACCAATGGCTATTACCATCGTAGCTGCTCTTGTGTCACCATTGCCCCTTAGCAGACATATTACATTCCTAACAGTGCCAATAACATTAGGATACATAATGTTTTCATTCAAATATACTACCATGTTTACATGTAAAACTTTTAAAAGTGGGGTTTCACTGACTGCAGCCCCACTTCACGGTTGTAAAAGGTAGGTAATCCCATTGAATTTACAGTCTTACCACTTCAGTACCACCTCAGTACCAAGGCCTCAGCACTCTAAGGGAATGCTAATCTCAATGGTAGCCCCAGTCTACTCATTTAAGGCTTTACAACTAGGCTGAGTCATCATATGATTAACCAGAAGATTTAAAAAAAAAAACCCTCCAGCGCTTTTCCAATACCTGCTAATTACTAGGTTTAAGTTGTGAAGTTTCAGCCAGCAGGTATGGAGACGTGTACCTGTTATCAAAGCTCCCTCAGCATTGTCTGTAATGCCATGCATGACAGATTGACTCATGTTCAACATGCCGCGCCGTCAATCTTGATTTTGTCGCTTTTCTGATGAACCCTTTTTTCTCCTTCGAGCAATTTGTCTTGCTTGATATCCCTCTTTCACAAAATACATCAAGCTCCCTACAATGGCAATACTGTACTGTAATGTCCTGGAATTAACTCTCCGTTCCAGAAAAACGGGCCCTTGGCAGTCAGCACCTGTATAGTAGCTCTTCAGCAGGAATACTACAAAAGCAACAGAATTAACTATTTCTGTCAATATTATAGGTTCATGGGTTAATAAAATATTATGAATTATGATCTTGGTCAGTCCCGATTTACCATGAATAAGCATGCTTGGTAATATGGCACCACAGCCAAATCATGTTCAACTGATACAAATTTTCAAATCACGTATAAGAAATCAAACAGATTTGTTAAAATTCCAGTACATTGTGTCCTATGTACAGTCCGTGCATGAAACATACAGCACAAAAAACTCACTTTTTAAATATAATAGTAGTTCCTGAATACCATCTTGTGGTTTATAATAAGATAGACTGTATAATAATGTAGGCTGTCACAACTAGTCATTATTATAACATGAGTCAAAATGACACAATCATGGTCATGGTACAATGGTTTAGCAAATGTTTGGATAAGGGGTTGTCCCATATATAACTAATTTATTAGTTAGGAAAATGACATCCCCTGACATAAATGTAGCTGTAATGACATCCCCATGTTACTAATCGGGTTCAGTCATAATGGGCAACAGAGCAGACAGAGAGAGGATTTATAGTTGGCATTTGGTTAACTTTCATATCCAAGCCTGCATAAATTACTGAAGTTTTCACATGGAACGCTCTCAAAAAGTCAGTTTTGTAAAAGCAGTGGAGTTTATAATCCCACACAGAAACTGGAAAAACAGCAGGAGTCTCCAAACCTGGTCCTGGAGAGCTTCTGGGTCTTCTGGTTTTTGTTTCAACCGAGCTCTCAGTTACATTTTGCACCAATTATTGTCTTAATTAGTCAAGATTAACAGGTGTTCCAGTCATTGATGATGTAAAGACACCTAGAAAACCTGCAGGATTTGGGGCTCTCCAGGACCAGGGTTGGAGATCCCTGCTGTACAGGGTTCATCTTGAAAAAAAAAAAGTCTAAAGGGGTTTTACACCAGTAGTTTTGAAAGTGGATATTATGATAGCTCCAAGGCACAAACTGAAGCCATTTTATTTTTCGCATGACAGATGTGTGCACGTTTGACTTACCAGTATTTACCTGAACTAAGTAGTCACCTACTCTTAACAGCCACTAAACCCCAGAAGAATATTAGTGAATGATAGAGGGTACCTTGAATAAGCAGTCACCTGTCTTATTATAAGCAGTCACAAATATTCAGTCTCTTTGGTTAATTCTGTTTTCAGGTTTAATATTTACCTATAAAGATATACATTTTCCTTATTTTTCTAACCTGTTTGATATTCTGCTCTATTTTTTTTAAGAGCATTATTTTCCTTGCAAAAAATGCTTCTGAAAAGACTTCTCAAGGCTGATTGTGGGGAAGACTATCAATGTTACACAGGCTTGTGTATATATTTTTTTGTTTAACCTATGGGCATGTGCACAGCTTAACAATAACATGTTTCCCTACCTCATGTAAAGCCAATACTTTCAGCAGAAATAAATAGAATGTAACCTTTGAACTCTGTTAGCCCACCTGCTCATATAGAGAGGCAGTAGTTGGGGCCAGCAGAGATGAAAGGTCACATTGTAACATTATTTGAATGGAATGAGGAACTATTTTCAAACCCTGACATTTCGGATTGTCCAGGCAAGCTCAAAGCAAGCTCAGAGTCAGTTAAAGACAGACAAAGTACAAAGAGAAATGATGATAATTTAATATTGGAGCAACAAAACCACAGTGCAGACAGGAGGAAGAAAACATGACCTTTGACACCTTTTCGTTCCATCTCATGTCATTCTGAAAAATGCTCCATCTTGAGCAAATATGTGCTCAAACCAACGGTCACCAACATGCTGTTACATTAAGCAGAGGTTTTCATGCATGCTCACTGAGCCTATTTCAATAAGAGCTTCAGAAGGACATTCACAGAGAAGGAAACTCATCTGATAGTTTAGTAAGCTATGCTTGCGAACTGGGAAGTCTGGGAGGACCGAAACCACGGTGAAAACACCCTCTTTTCTGTAATCCTGCTGTGCGAAGACAATAGATCTGCAAAACAAGGTATTATCATGCTTTTGAGCAAACAATTGTAGATAGAAACATATATCATGGAAATCGTAGAGATTAGTCTGAGATTTCCAATGCTTGAGAGTCTCTGTTCTCCTGTAAGCAGTTGTGTTGATGTTAAACTGCAGTTACACTCTTGTATCCTGCTCTATATAATTATTCAAAATTGCTGATACAGTGTTGGTAAAAGGCAGCTACACTCTGAGCCATGTGTTCTTGGGAGTGTTGTCCCTACACATTAAATATATTATATGATATTTTTCATTGTGGCATATTGTCATTGCCTAATTTACTCCTTGCTATATGTATATATGTATTTATTGCTCATGAAAGTTGAAGGACAATAGCACTTCGATTAGGCATCCTAATTTGCGACTCTTGCAAGTCTTGCTCATGCACCAGATAGGTATGTAAAAAGCAACCAAATGTTTAGAATCTTCTGTCACCAGGACAATGTCGGCACACTGGACCCTGAATAATTTAGCAGTAGTAGTTATGTTCATATGAACGGTTCCCAAAGACTCCTGATATATTGTGGCAAAGTGGTAAAGACGTGCAGGTGAGTGCAGTGCAGAGTAATCACACGGACAACGTTTGTACAGGTGCAAGGGTGTTTATTTAATTTAATAAATGTCCAGAGCCTTAAGGCAAACCTGCAAATAATAACAGTGTTGGAAGTGATACAGCGGCGTGTATCGCTTCGGTTTGTAATCCCATGGGTTTGACCCGTAACCCAAAGTCCCGTTCCGTCACCCACACAAAACACAGACACAATTAGACAGTACATGATTCTAGTGCTAGTGGTGAAAACAAAGACAGTTCCGGTAGTGTAAAAGGTGAGTGGTGAAGTCCGGGTTTTTCGCTGGCCTGTGGCTGCAGCTCCGGATCGTGCTCAGTAATCTTCAGTGACTAATAACACACAAGACACACAGTGTTAATACACAGACACGAAAACACTCACGGTTTACTCACAGTACGGGCTCCTTCTCGGTTATTTAACTTAACCATATGCAAAGGAACAGATCACTCAAGCCATGCCCCCTATTTATACCCTTGCTTATGACCCCGAGGTTAACGAGCGCATCCGCTCCTCCAGTCCTCGGATGCCACGCCGCTTACCGTCCGGGTCACTGAGCTCGGGTGCCGTAGCTCCGCCCCCTTCCTAAATGACCGACTTCCACCTACCCTACGGAATAAATTGTCGTGCCATTTAGTTAAGGGTACTCTGTTCCCGTTACACAGTGCCCTCACAGGTCGAGAGGGAGATCTAACAGCAAGAATCATTCGATCTCTGTCACATATATCTAGTACCTTATATGACCTGTGTCAATTTACTGTATATACACTGTGTACTGTATTTGAATAATTCCACCATGTTACCAGATTTTACAGTTCCCCCTCAAAACAAATTTATTGATTTATCTGTTTATTTCATGTTTAGAGTATTAGGCTCCATACCAATATTGTATAAGCAATGGAATGTCCACCGAGGTTTAAAAAACAAAAAAAAAATTGCTCAACTTTAGCTTTAGCACTAGCGAACACTTAAAGGAATGTATCCACACATTAATCTCTACAATGTAAATAGGAAATATTTTTAGCAGACTTTCTGGGTTTTTCCCAGCCAACCTTGTTTTATAGCGGACAGCTTTCTAAATGACAGGCAACATTTTAAAATCATAATGTCTTATTCTGTATAATGTAAGGATATGATATGGGGGTTTAAGGTGAGTTAGTATCCCTGCAGCCTGTTCAACATTAGAAAGGTCAGTAAACAGAGAAATGAAAATATCAACCTCAGAGGTGATCATAGAATGAATCTGAGCAGATGCTTGAGAAAGCATAAGCCTCAACTTTGCAGTTTGTTGCTATACCATTTTTAATTTCCTCACCACTGAAAAAAGGGTTTGGCAATTTCTACACAATGGATCTGTCAGTCTTTGTGCACCATGCTTCAGAGGTTCTATATGAAGAAGACCAAAGCAGTCCACTCAATCATTCTACACCCCCACACACAAGGCAGGACATTCCTACAAGGGATCGTACCTGTTTTGGAAGTCCTGTTCACCAGAGGCCTTCCTTCTCAAGATGCCTGGGGGCACATTTTATTGGTTTAAAAAACAGGTTCACCAGTCCATCACCAACAACAATACGCACAACTAAACAGCTTCAACAATCACCAGCCTGTCTGTGTGGCAGAGGAAAATCTGAGGACCAATGTAGTCACATAGAAACAGTATGCTTGGCTGAGATCTTCACAATAGAAAACAAAAGGCATTTGACACCATAGATCATGGGTCACACTTGATACAATGCACATGTGTAATTATCAGTTTCTTCACATTTTTTAAATTGGATTATTTTTCAAGTCAAATAACCACATTTTCTGTATGAAAAACTTACATATTATGGTAAAGGCAAATCAACTTTGAAAGGTTGCATGAATGAACTAAGTTGACATTGAAAACACATCATGCAAAAAACTGTGATTGGTACTCAAATGCATGTTTTTTTTTTAATGTTTTTCTTTCTGAAAAATATATACTTAAAACATACACTCAGGAAAAGTCACTGTCTAAAAAATGAAAATGTTCTGAATTGTTTTTTCAAACTCCCAAAAACAATTTTCCTGTGTTGGATGTGTTCCCTCAACAGGAAGTGCAGCATGGAAAACAATGGAAGACATGCTCACCACCAGTTTTGTTGTTTACAATAGCAATGAAAAACTTTCATATAGGAACATGGGAGATCTAGGACATGATGGGAATATATAGTATATATTAGCTAACTTTAGGGATACGTAGATGTCATCCTGTGCATAGATCATATAACACAATCCTTAAGCAAAAAATAAAAAACACACTTTTATGTTTAATAGTCCTAGTTCCTGAGTACAATCTGTTTTTGTGATTTATAGAAAGTTAGGATGACTTGCATAGTGTCTCTTTGTTACAAGCTGTTCGCTTTGTGGTCCGCTCGCTCAAGCTTCAAATGCTCACATCTTTTATAACAATGACACACTCTAGCCACAATGTGTCACCTTCTAGCATCCCACCACTGAAGGTACTTCAAGCCCCACCCCACAGCTTGAAAAAAGTTGCATTATTAGAACAAATTGTCCCACTTACTTCATAACTCAGAAGCTGAATATTTAAAGATTCAGACTTCTGAATCCAGAGCAGCACAGTCTGAGTTTGAATAGGCCGATGGAGAGATGTATAAGCCATCAACGTTATCTGCCTGCCCTCAAAGTTTGTTTGCTTTTGCTTTCTACCCAGCAGGGGAACTTGTAAGCTCTGGGGAACAAGTTACATTCAACTAGTTTTTAAAAGAGGGAAAGCCTGCTACCAATGTTTGAGCACAGGGGGGAATTTTCAGAGCGTTCCACTGTAACTATGGTAACTGCTATTTGTCCTTTTTTTTGTCAGTGAATATTGGTGTGCTTTTGCATGAATTTTGTGGTAGCTGTGGCAACAGGTTCCTGTTTCGATGGCAATAGCAAGGAGGATTTTAAACTTTTCTGACAAGATAGGTTCTAATCTGCTAAAAAAAATAGCAAACAGGGCTTTGCTTTGAAGAAGTGATTCCCTGTAGTGCAAGTGCTTTTGCAATACTTCCATTGCACCTCTATAGCTTTGCTTTTTGTAAGAAATAGCTCACTGTGATCCACCACCAGTGGATTTTCTTCAGTAATGCTATTGCAATGTTACATCACTGACAGCGATCAGTTGGTGCAAGAAACAGCTAATCTCATTGCTTTGAAATATTGCCATTGCTATACCACATCACTGCCAGGGGCCCAGCTTCTGCAAGGGATAGCTAATCCCATCGCTTTTTTTGCACTGCCATTGAAGCGCTACATCATCGGTTCATTAGATTTAGTCTCTTAGCTTTAGCTTGGTCTTGTTATATATAAAAATGTGTTTTTCTCTCAGAATCCAGCTGAATATTTATTTAGAGACTGTTGCCAATACTGTTGCCAATATATTGTGTTCAGTTCTGGTCACCTCGTTACAAAAAGGATATTGCTGCTCTAGAAAGAGTGCAAAGAAGAGCAACCAGAATTATCCCAGGTTTAAAAGGCATGTCGTATGCAGACAGGCTAAAAGAATTGAATCTATTCAGTCTTGAACAAAGAAGACTACGCGGCGATCTGATTCAAACATTCAAAATCCTAAAAGGTATAGACAATGTCAACCCGGGGGACTTCTTTGACTTGAAAAAAGAAAAAAGGACCAGGGGTCATAAATGGAGATTAGATAAAGGGGCATTCAGAACAGAAAATAGGAGGCACTTTTTTACACAGAGAATTGTGAGGGTCTGGAACCAACTCCCCAGTAATGTTGTTGAAGCTGACACCCTGGGATCCTTCAAGAAGCTGCTTGATGAGATTCTGGGATCAATAAGCTACTAACAACCAAACGAGCAAGATGGGCTGAATGGCCTCCTCTCGTTTGTAAACTTTCTTATGTTCTTATGTTCTTATTATGTCTGTCTTCTCATTCCTCCAGCGTATAGTGGCAGTAGGTATGCCATATTTCCCTCAAGCATTTTTCAATTAGGTACATTTGAGTAGGCTATAACAGAAAGTATAAGACAATAATAGATACAGCAAGGCTATTTGTAATGCAGGGCAGCAGTGTGGAGCAGTGGTTAGGGCTCTGGACTATTGACCGGAGGGTCGTGGGTTCAATCCCAGGTGGGGGACACGACTGCTGTACCCTTGAGCAAGGTATTTTACCTAGATTGCTCCAGTAAAAAAACAACTGTATAAATGAGTAATTGTATGTAAAAAGCATGTTTAAAAATAATGTAATTGTATGTAAAAATAATGTGATATCTTGTAACAATTGTAAGTCGCCCTGGATAAGGGCGTCTGCTAATAAATAAATAATAATGCAAAGATTTAGATTAATCTATAAATCACAGGATCTATTAACCAAGTCAAGAAAATGTGATTCAATACTGACTTTAATCAGTACACAGACAATACTTTATCTTTATTTACTATTAATTATCAAGCAAATCAAAAAGCGTAAACGTCTTCTGCACAGTAATCAATTTCTAAAGAAAAAACACAAGATGACAGAAACAGGAAGCCATTTACAACCTCCTCCAGCCAGCAAGTGCTCGCAGCCAGTGCAGAGGACAGTGTTGTATGATACACGGCCACTATGGAATCTGACTCGAGATGAGGTTAAAAGCTCTATGACCACAAATGCAGAAGAGCCTTTTGCATAGTGGTTAAGATGCTCGTTTGCTTTGTGCGTGGCCACCAGTTTATACCCAGCCCTGTTACACTACCTTCCATCAGTGGGCAGTATATCATGGATGGTTAACTGCTTTTGGTTAATTCAAAATAGTTCATAACAGCAGTTATTTTTTCATATTAGTGGCTAACAAAGTGGATTACCATTGAACAACCAAGATATTTGTATGGTATCTGTAATACCTTAAATGCCCTGCGTGTTATATTTATTTATACTGTATATGTGAAATAATGTCATCCTGTCCTGTGAGAATTCACAACACCCTCCCACCCCCCCATAAAACCCGACACAAAACCATGCTTTTATGTTTTTATGTACAGGGCTACTCACCAGAAATAAGTATGTGGTCCTCTTTTGCCAACATATGTGAAAAAATACAAATTATGAGCAAAGAAGCTTTCAAAAACATTATTAAAAAAGGATGGTTGAAAATAATTGAAAATAGGAGACTTCACAACATCCACCCCAAAACCACAGGGTCACTTTAATGCACAATTCTCAACAATGTAAATCTGTAGAGATGAGGAGTTGATTAAGGCTACTTCTGGGGGATTTCTGTAACTGCACACCCTGGTGGCCACATTTGAGAAACAGTGCTTTAGACATCTGTCAGTATTGGGATTGATAGCCACAGAGGAAAGGTTATGTGTGGGGTTGAACTCTTATGCAAATAATTGTGAAAATACTACAAGAAATGCTGAGGTACTGTGGCAAAAGTATCTTTAGCATACAAACCTTTCATGATTTTGAAACTACAGTGAAAAAAAACAACAACTTGAAATTAAAGTTTTTATTTCTGCACTTTCCAATGGTCTATATACATCAGACCAGATGACTTACACCACAGGAAACAATTAGGTACAAGGTGTAATAAGCGCATTGAACTTTTAATCTTTATATATACGCTGACTGGCTGAAGAAATACAGAATGGTAGGACCACGTACAGTATCTACCACTACACTGTTCAAAATAAGTGTGTCCAGTTCTGTAGGCTTCTGTGATTTGGGCTTCTAACAGGACTGATGCTTGTCACAATATGTTGTGACCAGCTTGCAAACTGAGTTTTGTTTTCAGGGGTGGTTTCCTGCAAACATTGGCTTTCCAGAAACACTCAAAAAACTGTCTAGATAGAAACTTCGCCAGTGCATTGTGAGATGAGCTGGTTGCACTGGCACTGAGATCCTTCTACTTTCACATTTTTGTTACTGAATAGGTGCACACAACTCTCAGACAGCTAACATAGATCTAGAGACTCACATAGGTTTGCACACAATGAGGACAAGTGGTTTTTCTCATTTTCTATTTGATTATTGTACATCTTCAGCACAATGGAAGACCAGTTATAACTATTTATAACTATTATAACCATTATTGCTAATGCTAATAATAAGGAGTAAGGAAATGAATTGTAAAGCCTTGGTTGTCACTCAAGTGAATGCATTCTTGGTCCCATTGTAATCAAAGGTTTGTTTGTTATATAATGAACAACAGGGCACTGACTAAGCAGTTATAAAAACAACAGAAACTCAACATGAAATGCAACCAAAACAAACAAAGTGAAAACAACTGATCAGCAACCAACACTGTGCCTTTGTTTAATTAAAATAAAAGCAAGGAACTAGGGGGGCCCTTCCCAGGATGTCTCACAGTCATGGCATGTGAAAGAATTTTAATGGTAATAAATGATAATAACTTGAAGGACCTAAGAGATACATTTCCTTAATCTGGGTGTTTATATGACAAAACAAACATATAAACAGTTAAAGATGTCTCTAAGGACTTGTAAATATTAGCTTTTTACATTTAATAGCAGTTTGATTGCTTGTTTCAAAATGTTTAACTGAAGCGGACAAACATGATTTCTTACAAAAAAGTACAGATCCACTTAGTCGGCTCAAAGGATGGTCAAAGAAGGTCAGCCAAAATTGCAGGCGAACCATTATATAAATCATTGTTTGGAGGTATTTTAAAAGAGTTTGGAGCAAGTGTTTTTGTTTACAAAGAGGCACTCCTGGTCCCCACAGAGAGGTAATCCTGAAGAAATCAGAGCAGAACCATCAGCTGAACACAGTATGACTTGCAATGGCAACACAATGGATTTGGAGAAAATACTTAAAACTTAATTTTTTTGGTGCCCACGTTTTTCTATTTGGCTTCATAGTGTGCATTCTCCGATCCCACGCCCAAGCCAACTTTACACCCAGGAGATCTAAAGTGGATATCGAGCCACCAACCTGTGCTTCCCTGACTGTATGACTAGCCCTGCAGCCATGGTGCCTTTACCAGGACATGTGGCCTACCCTGTAGTCCTGATATGGTAACAAACTGATCATCAATTGATCAATGTGTGTTGTTATGGTATGTCAGAATAAAACTGTGGTACTATTCTACCAATACCCCATAGCATTGGCATTATAATGCTACTACATTGCAACTGAAAATCATTTGGTTACTGCTTTAATCTATAAACAGTAGCACCTTTTGTACATGCTTTGCTTGATGATTTCTGAACAAATTTGAACAAGCTAGCCGTCATGACAGCAGAAATACTTAACATTCCACAAGATATTTGAGTCCCTATTTGTTCCAAAAAACAAGGCCCAAAAGTAAAAAGGAATGACTTTATATCATTCAACAAGGACAGTAAGCAGCATAACACAAGGGTCTGGATTCAATAAGGCATTGCTAATATTGCCATTACAGTTACCACATCACTGGCAGGGGACCAGTTTTTCTAAAGGACTAGTAGAGAGCATGGTTTTCACAATAGAGGCCTTCCATAATGGATATCCACAAAGACATTTCCAGCTCCCCTCTTTGCTAATTGGACCAGAACCAGCTAGATCTAGCATACCCTCCCCTTTCTGATTACAATCCTGAACACTGAGAACTAAAACAAGCAATCTCATTGGTTACTGCACATTCCACTGATTCTCTAGCCCTGAACTAAAGAAACAATTCTGTTTCAAATACTGTATATATATATATATATATATATATATATATATATATATATATATATATATATATATCAGTAGGACTTTAATGATTATTTTCAAATAAAAAAATTGCTAAGGGGGGTTCCAGTTTACTTTAAAAATAAAACCCTTTTCTGATTCAGCCCATTGAGTAAAAGGGCTGATGAGGTCCTGAGTGGCTCACCTGGTAAAGCCACATGGGAGTGCAGGTTTAGTTATTGTCAGGGGAGGTGCATGTCTGCGCCCTGGCTGTGCGGAGTTGGTGGTCTTTGTTGGGGATTCCAGAGGGAGCACCATGTTGGTTCTGGTGCTCCCACGGGTTAGGGAGGCAAGACCAGCAGGGACTGTTTTTCCTCCTCATGTTTCAGCAGACCCCTACTGTCCAGGCACCTGGCCAGCCCAAGTGGATATATGCATGGATGGCCTTTGTCCTCCAGAGGCTGGTAGACATCCACTCTCAAGTTCCTGGGTGTAAAGAGGCAGTTATAAAAACAACAGTATATTACAGTTACTTTACGTATTTTTGAGTAGATATCAGCAGTTTGCATCACAATAGTAAACTGAGCTGTGTTCTGTTCAAAGGTTCTGTAATGCTGAAATGCTGTTCTCATTTTGTTGTTTAAAAGAATGTAAACACTTAAAATGCAACTTATTTTGGTTTCCTTACTTTCTTTAACGTACAGTAAAGGAAATCATTCTACACATGATCCATTCAAATATATCCTCTTCAGAACATTTGTGAGAGTAGCGACAAGATGGTTAATCAAAATGAATTTTCAAAAGTTTGAGTTTTATGTGGACTATTTGCTAGGCCCCTGATAAAAGTGTACCATTTGCAGCATACTTTTCTTTTACCTTGCCTATTATATGTATTTACTTTATCTTAACCTTGCCATAAAACCAGACTTAGATGTGATGTTTCCCTATGCTTTACTCTGATCTCACTATATGATTAGAACCAGGAGCCCCCTCTCCCCATTGCCCTCTCGTATCTCAATTTTATGTAAACACTGCATATTTTTTTTCTGCAGGTATTTACTCATTTCTGTTTTAATATTTCTCAAAACAACAACAACAACAACAACAACATTATTCTGCAAACCTCTCTGCAAAAATCTCTGTGCGCACTGTGGAAATCCATATAAATTTAAATAGAAAAATAAAATAAAATAATAATTTCTGCAGTAATTTTATGGTCTTGTATATTTTAAGTGTTATTCCATGTTTCACCAAGAAGATATGCATTCTCTGTTGAGGCAATGTGGAAATTTGAGGTTTGAGCTCTCCTCTCTACTGCCAATGCCCTTTATTGATATCTCTTTATGTCTTGTAGTATCACCCTGTTGCTAGGGGCTCAGTGCTTGTAAACCAAGGCTGTATCTGGCAGGGGTCTGGTTTCAATAGGGGACTGCTAACCCCTGTAGTATCACATCACAGTTATTTAAGGGGTCAACATACTGGTCAAAAAATGTCTTTTGCTGTGGCTAACCCTTCACCTTGCTAGACACTTGTTCAGTCTTTACAAAAACAAAGGCAGGCATTCACTCACTGACCTGTGAGACATCTGTTGCTCGTGAGGTCAATTGCTCTGAATATCACTGTGGTATGGAAAAGCCTCAACTGAAGCTGGGAAACGCTTTTCATTATTTTTTTTTCTCTCTCTCTCTAATTAAAGGGAAGGTGATCCATACAAACTGAAACAAAGAAACCCAACCATTTAAAAGGTATTCTTATTAAAGACTGTGTGAAAATAAAAATCTTGCTTAAGCTTGATCAACTCTTTGTTGAAAAAAAAAACTTGTTTGTTTTGACACCACATGATGTTACTTTTAGAAATGCTTACAGCAGTTCCCCAGACACACTTATGAGTGGGTGTCCTTATCTTAGACAGCGTGCTTTATTGTCAGTGTCAAGATTGTTGATTAAGAATGTGATGTTATGTGGCCTTGTGTATACTGAAGCATAGTCAGTAGATTTAAGAGACAACTGTAGGACTGGTTAAGGGAGGCAATAATTCAACTCCAGAGTGAATAAATGTCCAAGACTTTGTTGAGGGCTACTTATACCAAGGATGGAGATTTGTCCAAATTACGCCACAACCAGCTCTAAAGTTATAGCGAATTATGCAGCATGTTTTAACATACCTTTGATATCTTTAATATCTGTGGGTTTAAAAAATGTAAGTGTATTTTGTTTACCAACACAATATAGACATTTTTAAAATTATTTAAAAGAAAGACACAGTTATTTAAATTGGATGTCAAATCAAAGTACCGGTACAGTGTCTGGATATGATCAGGTGTTAGTTATATAGACAGCTATTTTGAAAGTACAGGTCTGTGTCAGTTCCATTGAAATAATAGACAGGCCCTTTGAAGGTACAGGCCGGTGTCAGTTTCATTCAGTGCTTGGAGGCAGAACTGTGCTGAAGTTTAAAAAGTAAAGCTTTATGACAGAAGAAGCTTTATGGTCTGCACAAAATAACAGGGTGTATCACTCGTATTTTACTCAAATACTCAGCACAAAAGAATCACTCTATAATTATAAACCTGTAAATAATTATTCTTGGGTGTCTGAGTGTTAACTGACCACTGATCCCAATTTAAATACAATACTTGTTTAAGCCCAATGTTTTTAAGTTACAAAGAAAGGGTTTGTGGTGTAATCCCTGATGTTTTGTGTATTCTGTTTATCTTGTCAGAAATGTGTGACTGACTGAAAGTCAGTCTGAGGGGTTGTGTTCAGGGTGTCTCCCTTGGAAATAAGTGATAGCCAAGTTGCAGTAGGTTTTATATGGAAAACATGGGTACTCCTGGTAACCGAGAGAGAGATTATTAAGAATTTTTAAACAGTTGCTGAAGGTGATGCTGCTTATTTCATTACTTCAACTATGCAAAGTTTCCTACTGTCTGCGGTTTTAATGTGGTGTGTTTAGTGACGGCTGGGCCAGTGGAGGTACGATAACCTACTCTGATTGAAAGAGAAGGTGACACGGCCGGTATTGAACTTGTAGTAACAAAACAGAGAGTATAGTAATATAACTGCATGGCTCTAATTACACGTTTAGCAGTATAACTGCATATATCTACATGCTTGAGTTGGATTTGTGCTGTTACTGCATAATAAATGATCTGTGCTCTGGATGGCTGAAATTGCCTTAAATGTTGTGTAAATACAGAAACACAGATGGGCGGAGGGAAACTACAGGGTTATTGTTTGTATTGATGTTCTGGTGACATTATAAATTCACAAGCGTGAATAATAACCTAGAGTAATCACAGCAGCCCCATTTGCAATTTCCCTGTAATATCTGTATTTTGTTAAAAAAAAAAAAAAAAACATTAGAACATAGTTAAACATAAAAAAGAGACTTGTGAGTTAACTAATAGATTATTCTGTTTGTTTAGATTCATTTTGTATCATTTTCTTTTTCATTAATTATAATGACTTAATGGAAGCTGTATTCTGTTTTTTTTTATTTTTTTTTAAATAACAGTGCATATTATATTCTATGACAGATATTACATTTTCAGAAAATCCTCACACCTGACAAACAGACAGGCATGCTTTACCTGGAGCTTCACAATCCCCACACCTGACAAACAGACAGACACCCCTAGGAATATAACATGTGTACGATGTAGTATTTCTTACCAGTGTATAAATGATAGCCACTAAAGCCAGAGTGCCTGAGTAACTCCAGTGCTCAAAAAACCCTCCCTTGACCCAGCTGTCTTATCTAATTTCTGTCCCATACCCAATCTTCCTTTTCTCTCCAAAACTCTTGAAAGGGCTGTAGCCAGCCAGCTGATGAAACATCTCACAGATAACAATCTGCTTGAATCTCTTCAGTCTGGCTTCCGGCCGCATCGCAGTACCGAAACTGCTCTGCTCCGGATGTAAATGATCTCCTGCTTAATGCTGATGCTGCTGCTCCCTCTGTCCTTGTCCTCCTTGACCTAACTGCTGCTTTTGATACCACAAATCATAGCATTCTTCTTGACCACCTTCAGAAGTATGCTGGGATCTCTGGAATCTGTCTCTCCTGGCTGTCCTCTTACCTATTTGGACGCATGCAGTCTGTTTTCAATGATGGAAGCAGCGCTGACGCAAACCCGGTCACTTGCGTTGTCTCTCAAGGGTCTGTTCTTGGGCCTTTTCTCTTCAACATCTACATGCTTCCCTTGGGACACCTCATCCGCCAACATAGCCTCATGTTTCACTCCTATGCAGATGACACCCAGCTCTTCCTAAAACTAGACCCTGGATGTCCCTCTGCCATGGTCCGGCTCTCAGCTTGCATCCAAGACATCGAGGCCTGGATGTCTGCCAATTTTCTTCAGCTCAACATGAACAAATCTGAACTTCTTCTAGTAGGATCAAAAACTCAACTCAATAATCTCAATATTGCTGCCTTGAACCTCGGAAACTGTCTGCTGCTGCCTTCCCCCACTGTATGAAGCCTCTGTGTACTTCTGGATAGTAACCTCTCCTTTGATGCCCAAATCTCCTCTGTAGTCAAATCCTCCTTCTACCACCTCCGAAACATCTCAAAGGTCTGTCCATACCTTTCCCTCCCGGATGCAGAGATACTCTATCATGCATTCATCTCCTCTCGACTCGACTACTGCAACTCTCTCTATTGTGGTCTTTCGTCACGTGCCATAAACCGATTGCAGCTCGTTCAAAATGCCGCTGCTAGGATCCTTACCAAATGTAAAACATGATCACATTACCCCCTGTCTTGCCCAGCTGCACTGGCTACCTCTAAAGTTCAGGATTACTTTCAAAATTCTCCTATTTGCCTACAAGGCCCTTCATCACACAGGTCCAGAGTATCTGTCCAACCTGCTGACCTGCTATGTCCCTGCACGCAAGCTGAGGTCCTCTGACTCAGACTTGCTTGTTATACCCAAGCAAAAGTACACCACACAGACAGCACTCATTTAGCTTCATGGCTCCCACAGTCGCTCGCTTCAAATCAATTCTCATGACCCACTTGTTCTCTCTTGCTTTCAATGCTCTTTAAGCCTGATATCTGTTATTATCTGTTGTCTAAATTGCTATTTCAAGTTTTTCCCTCCATCTTATTCATATAATTCTGTATGACACATGCATCCACAATGTTTAGAATTCACATCCTAGCCTTTTATTTAATGTGCCTGTATGTAATGTATTTTCATTGTTTTTTACTATTTGTATTTAATGTACTATGACCTGTACTTCAATGCATTTTTGTATTTTAATGTATTATGCATTGTTCCTCACTATCTTGTAAAACGCTTTGTGATGGTGGTCCACTATGACAGGCGCTATATAAAATAAATATTGATATTGATATTGATATATTGTTACAGGTTACTGGTTACACACCAACTTGGAAAACTGTAGTTTAATACAGATGTTTTTTGGTTTGACAATCTTGGGTGTGCTGTAGATTGGGCCACACATGCTGTATATTTCTTCATCCCTGGAAAGTGACACCTCAGCACAACCCCACACACTTCGCTGGAGGAGTTCCAGGAAAAGGCAGGTCTCTGCTTACCTCCCTGCATGATTTATTACATGTAGAGGGACTGTTCAAGCGAAAATTGCTGTGAGCGCAGCATTTTTGTATAACATGCCTTCAGTATCTCCTGTAATCCTCAGGTAGTAGTAAAGTACCTTTTAATTAAGCAATATCTATCTATCTATCTATCTATCTATCTATCTATCTATCTATGGATAAACATGTTTAATATCACCTCTCCATGTAATATCATCAAATAGAAATGGAAGTCAATGGGAAATACTCCTAACTTTTCACAATCAGGTATTATCCATCAAATCAAGGATAACATCAATCAGATCCCGCAGTTTTAACACGTTTCAACTACTTTAATATCACTTTAGGATATAAAAATCTAAGAATGGAGAGATTACAGTATTGCACAGTATTGACATGTTCTGACACATGCAGAACACAATATAACGTGTACAACAGCTCTCTGTTTTTAACTTTCTGATGTGTTCTAGCTTTCTATCTACATTACTTATGAAAGGCCTGTGTCTTGTACCAATTTAATTTTCCATGAAATAAAAATCTAATTGTTAATGATACAAAACTAGTATCAAAGAACAAAGCTCCTTGTTACGAGTACTGAATAACCCGTTTTATTTTTCTTTCACCAAAAAAATAAATAAATAAATTGAATTTTTAATATGAAGACTTATTCAGACTCAATCTACTTAATTTAAATGAAATGCACTTTAGTAACATAATTGACTTTTTTTTTTACCCACAATGCAGTTTTTATGTGGTTTGGGTGTATTCTGGATAAATCAACCTAGTCTGGTCTAATTACTTGTTGTTAGAAAGAATACTGTTGTCAATATCATCTAGTTAGTCACTGGTTAATGGACACCATCTAAAGTATTCACAAAGAGAAATTGCAAGTACTGCAAGAAGCTTGTCTAGCGAGTAAAGTTTCAGTCTATAGAGCGTTTCTGAACCACAGTTTACTGTTTTACTGCACAGTCATGTTATGTGTGGCTATGATTACTAAATATGGTAAATGGAAAGAAGGATTACATGCATGGTATCCAGTAAGCATGGGAAAGGCACAGCAAATTGTAAATTTTGTGCAAATTTAACATGGCAAACTTTTATAAGGGCTGCATGGTAGGCATGTAACACAATGCAGGGTAAATCACATTGGAAAATATGCTGATATGCAGTTTTTGTTAAAACAAACAACATTAAAAAAAAAAAAAGAAATACCAGTCACGCTGTCTATAAAATGAGTCAGCAACTATTGAATTCTTCCCCAGGGTTTTCATGTCACATTTAACTAGGTTTTTTTTTTTATGGGTCCCTTTGCCATAATTTGTGGTTTTGGCTTCTTTTTCAGATATCAATCCTAGCTTCTTTTTTATTTAGCTCTTTAGTTTTTTTGTTTTTTTTTAAGGGGTGTGGTTGGGGCTAGCATTTGGGTGTGTGCATTGTCTAGCCATGGTTAAAAAGACTCAGAAAAGTGATACTTTGCTGCCAGAAAAAGTTTTTTCTTGGTTCCCAGTGCTTCCCTTGCTCTTAACGTTAAGTTACCAAAAGGGCAAATTACTGAAGAAACTGTTCTGTTAATAAAATATGGAAACACAATATTCCCACGTTTGAGTTCCTATTCAAGTTGGCTTTTTAGCTCATTCAGTGTAATTGTACTTATTTGAGGACAGGTTGCTTTTTCATTTTTTCATTTTTTAACTATATAGTTTTGATAGCTTACTCTATCAAAAGTGTAATTGTTAATTCTGCAAATATAGCCCTTTAAATGCTTTTATGACGTCTCAGTATAAAATAAGAAACTGAAGCCTAAAAATGTGTTTTCCTTCCTACAGTGATAATAAAGCTACATTTTCTATGTGTTAAGCTTCATAGCCAGCGTGAAATTTCATTGGTCTGATTACAGCCACATCTATCTTGAATGCTCTCAAAATAGAACGCAGCAGTTTGTAACCAAAACACCAGGATTTATATTTTTTCTGTGAAGAAACATTGATTTAGAATGTGCCAAATTACATAAATACAGTAAAATGTATCTGGTACTTAATGAGTTAAAAGGTGATTACTTCAGAGGATTGTGATGTGAAGGACATCAATCAGTACAGAAACCCAAACACAGAATGCAGATTGTAATCAAGCTTTATCAAATGGAACAGTGCGCAGGCAGCTGATACGACATCCACCAATCCCTTGTAAAAGTACTGCATGTACTAATGTTAGATAGCTGGGCATTATTTATAGTGGACCTCAACAAATCCCTGTTTTATGGACAGTTTGCGATTACCTTATACTGCCCGACCAAAACTAAAATCTTAACTAATTATTAGCATCAGGCACTCACAGGCTAGACAGTCAGTCTAATATATACTGACAAAAAGTACAAATAAACAAATGAAATAAAACAGCACTTGGGTCATGTGGGGTTCTATTATTGTCTCCTTATCCACGAAGAATAAATCCAAGTCACCAACCACAATGCTCCTATTGGCAGTGCCCCGATACATTCTATAGCAGTTTCTTTCAACTCATTTTGCTCTGATTAATTCTTTTAACCTTTCTTAGATGTACCTGTAGGAAGATTTTTAGATTGTATTCATCATGAGTGCATTAGTGGACAGTGAATCCCAAAACAGATATGCTGGAGTTATTACATTGGAGACTTGCTTGGATGAGTTTTATAATCCGATTGTGCAATGAAACTGAGCAGTATTATAATACAGCATAAATATAAAAACACCACTCTCCGACATTGAAGAATCAGCAGTATTTTCATTTATGGTAAGTGGTGCTGTGTAACATTTGCCATTCAAATTATTGCCCATGATACACTATTATGTTTTATTGATAAACACATCTGATCAAAAAGGAACTTGATATGTCCAATACGTTTCAAACATATAAAGTACACTAAGAAAAATAACCAAAGCTCATTGACTCCCCATTGCCTTTTAAATTCTCTACTCCCTGTGCGCTGTGTGAATGAAACTTGTTCTAACAGGATTTACAATCACATTTACAATCATTTACAATCAGGCTAAAAGCAGTTAAATACACAGATGAAAACAATGCTTTCACTTCCAGCAGACACCCCTGGGAAAAGATTTGAGAGGTATGCGATTACTTTGTCAGTGGTGAATAGGACTGCCTCCTGTGTTTTGCTGCAGGGGCTAACAATATGTGATGGTCAAATTCATCATTGTACAACATCTAGTATGCAAATGTCACACTAAGTTTTGCCTTTTTTTGTCATGCAAGGCATATGCACAATTATTATTTCACCTTTAGCCACCTAATCCTCTTGATCGATTTAGCAGGTAGTTTTCTTAATTTGCATGAAGTTTCATCCTTTTTATATGCTACATGATTTACTTTAATATTAAACTCTACAGCAGTGTGGTTTTCAAACTTGCTCTTGCTTGAGACCGCTGTGATACCCCTTACACCCATATTGAAACTGCTTTAAACAGCAATGACAATTCCAAGCTTTCTAAGTCCAGTCTAACCATAATTTTTTTTTTTTAAATGTCTTATTTCTTCCCGTTTATAATATAGCATTTCAGTAGTTCGAGACAAACACCAATCACAACGTGTTTTAGTACAAATATTTATTGAGGAGAATGCAGAGTATGCAAAATTACACAGAAGCATGTTATATATACACATTAATTTGGCATCAAACCGAAATTGGTTTGAGGGCTCACTGCCTGGCCGAGACCCCAAAAAATAACAAGTCGGTCTCAATGCCGCGAGTAGTACTGGATAGCCCACTTGAAGGTTTAGCCAAACCTTTAACAAGGATCGTCAGCGCGCAGGAAAGGACAACAAAACCCAAGTTTGGGAAATAAACCTCTGGGAATCCATGGCTGATTCAATTGCCCTTCCTCTGGGCAGGCCAGTAATGCTAACAGCATATCTGAATAAAGCATATTTGTTTTAATATAACATTAATACTCCCCCAAAATAGCGAACTAGTCACTTGATGAGGGTGATTAAGGTGCATTGGCAGTATAAGATCTGGTTTTCTGAAATTCAGCTGATTTTTTGGGCTTGAATGGATTAAACATGAATGGGCTTCCCTGCAGTGGCTGCAAATGTGAAGGAAATGGCAGGAAGAATAGGAGCAGGCTTCTTCATTGAAATTGCTGCAGGAGAACGTAATGTAGCGGCCCTGGCCGTCTTTTGATCTGGAGGGGATGAAAGAATGAGGAGGATTGCGAGGGAGGGATATGAGGGAACGGGGTGGAGGGTTGGTAAGGGAGCAGGAAATGGTGGGGTGAGCAGTGGACCGCTTAAAGAGCATGCTAGGAGCCAGAGACCTGTGAAAAAACAGGAGAATATGTCTTGGTCCAGGGTGCCCCAGTAGATCCTCTGGTTCCATTGTTGGAGATGGGCAGCGGCTTTGGCACAGAAGGCTTTGTGGTATTCAAAAAAATAGGAACCTCCGAATCTAACTGACAGATCTAAAATGATGGACACATAATCATCCACCTCACGCCAGCGGTCAGGATAGAACTCACAGATCATGTCCCTGTAATGGCTGAAAGCTAAAATGAACTCAGAAATTGTGTGTTTTAAAGGTTTTAAGTGTAACTGAGAGGTCGGCGCACTGAACCACCCTGGTACTGACAGAATCTAATGTGTTAGTGAGTAGGGAAACTAAGTTACTATCCACACCTGCTAAAATCGTAGGCAAAGGGACACAGGTTTGGGGTTGTAGATCAGGGCATTTGCAGGAGGAGGCAGGGGAATTTTTTACGGAAAAACCAGACACTTATAAAAAAATTGGAGCGCTAGAGGGACTTGGGGGCGCCGGCTGAGAATGCAGGGTATGAGGAGGGAATGGCTATGGGGGCCTGTTGGATGCCCATAGCCATGGGGAAAGAAGAGGAAAAGAGAGCTCGGCCCGGCTGAGGTGGGAATACGTAACCTACTGAGGGGGCTTGCTGGGAACACAATGTGGAAGTAAGAAATGCAGGTGCTTGCTGTGAGCCTGAGAAAGAAAAGGAAGCAGGGGCCCTGCTGGGCAGCCGTTTGAGGTAAGGAACAGAAGGGGGCTGCAGGGCCCTTTTGAAAGCCTGCAGCTGGAAAGGCATAAGGAAGTGAAGCATTTGACAGAGAAGGGACCACTATGGGGGCCTGCTGGACTCTCATAGTATCTAGAGAGGTCATTGCAGGGGCCTGCTCTCTTGGGAATCTTGGGAACCCCACTGGACTTTCTGGCTGTACTGTTCTCCGTACACACTCATCACAATGGTTGTCAGTTCGTTCTACTTCTTTGGTTTGTGGAGTGGGGTTCCCAATTGTAAAGCCATGGCCAGTGGAGGCTCAAATATGTCATTTAAAATTGGACAGAAGAGGCAGGAGACAAGGCCGCCCCTTGTTGACTAGCCTGAGAAACCGCTTCTTCAGGTTCAACTTGATGGTAGTTGCTTGCCGATCCTGATGTAGGACCAACATTTTGCAAGGCCCCTCCCAGTGACTTGTGAGTTTGGGGTTGTTCCCTCAGACCCTTTGTGAACAGCCTGGCTGGTGATGACGTCAGGCCAGGAAGTAATGACAACAGTACCGTGAGTAAATCGCACTGTTGTGCCAGTTTATTATACATGAACAGATAAAAAGGTTTAACAAAACAGAAACACAGAACAAACAAAATGGCTCATTGGCCAAACTAAATAGACAAACAAAACACTGACCCAAACAAGTACCATGCTGAGGTGGTTTAGCACCAGTAGCAATTGTTATTTATTATTTTCATCTCCTCTCTACTCCCGTTCTCCACTCACCGAATACCAGACCCCATGTGCGTGAAACACTGGATCTTTTATGCAGCTGTACCGAGACTTGATTGCTAATCAATCATTCAGTTTGAATCTCGGCACATCTGCATGTGAACTACTTTGTGCACTCCCCATGCTCACATACTATTACATACTTTATCTGCACGTGAAGTGATTGTGCAATCCCCGTGCCTAAATACAACTATATATTTTAAATCACCTGTGATAACCCACACTCCGTGCACCAATACATACATACATATAACAGACAACATAAAACACAAAACACAAAATACGCACAGGGGCGGGGCACCCTGCCACACCCTCCAAGGAACGTACATGGTTCATAGCTGGTCAAGTTTAGCTTCATGCAAGCATTCAGACTTACTCCTGTTAATCTTGAGCACAAATTGTTTTTGATGTGATTCGAGTGGGAGAATACCTGTCTGCACATAGGTGGAGCCAAACATCATTAAGAGAGCAAAAACTGACATTCTACATTGTGCCGTATGTAAGTGGAAGTTCATTCCAAATTTGCATAATACGGTTATCTTCACGCTCCAATTTCTTCAAATCAGTCAATTTATGCAGTTTGGCTAGTTCTGAGCTAGTTGCCGAGCAAGGCTTTCCAGATTTGAATTTAGAGTACAAAACTTTTCAACCCAAATGTCTGACTCCTTGAAGTCGGCAACTTCCAGCTCTAAATCTCTGATTGAGATGTCTGAAATCACTGTCACGCCTAGTGCTTTTATACACTGAAACAAAATAATGGTGTGCGTAATACATTAAATTCAATGTTCTATACAGCAGTCCACAATAAAGTTTCTATTTTAAAACAAATATAGATAGAATTACAAATGACAATAACAAGGTTTATTTAGTCAGATACCTAGAATTCCTTAACTTGCAGTTACTTAAATAGCCTACTTAGGCAAGACGCTGAGTACTGTTGCATAGACCACTGCACTGGAAATGTAACTGTGCAACACATTGTCTGGATATTCACATGCTGTATACAGTACAGTATGAAGAAACTGTAATGTCATTGATTTGCGCATCTTGTCTATAATCCTACCCTATCTGCCTGACACGAACAGGAAAGGAAACATCCTGGGGTTATCTGGGAGAGAACAGTACTCTCTGCCATGATCCCAATTTAAATTCTTATTGTGAGACTGCTGCCTACTGGGGCCACCCAGTCCCTGGAGCAAACTAAAGTCTCATGAGTTCCTTCAAAAAGTCTCATATCTCTCTGGACCCAGTTCCACCCGGTTCCTGCCCAGAGCAAGCTGCAAGGATCTCCGGGTCTCCCAAGGTGAACAATGCGCCACCCACTTTGTAAGAAAAAGGAACTGTGAATCACTAACATTTTGGCACAATGGTATTTGGAATAGGAAAACAAATTTTGGTGGGAAAATCTCTGGAGTTGTCAGTGAAAATCCCCAGCTGACTCCTACACAAAGCCACAATATCCTAAAACCCAAAAGGTGAGATAATCATAGCCTTTGTTTCTCGTCAGTGAGCAGAAGAATCCCCTTTTAGTTCCAAGAAGGTGAATGTAAGATACTGTACCGGGAAATCCCCATTTGAAGAACATTATATATATATATATATATATATACATATATTGTGAGCCATCTCACAGGCCAACCCGCAGGGGGTGCACATGGTGGGCCGGAGAGAGGCTGACCGGACCCAGCAAACAGCACAGGAGGGATCACTGGCAGCTCTGGAACCAGCCTGCAATGATCAGGTGCAGATAAGTGGGCTATGGGCTACAGGTGCTCATATTTAGGGACGTTAATTAAGATGAATAGATTAGTGATTGCCTCAATTGGCCAGCACCTGTAGCCGATGCAGTTAACAAGCATCTCCTCCAGCCCAGTGATATAAAAAGGCTGAGCAGTCACTAGACAGGGGATCGTTACTAAGGAGAGAAGGACTGAGCCGTGTTGGAACCTTTTGTTTGTTTGTCTTGAGAATAGTTTTTTTTTTTTAACTACTCCCGTGCAAGATATATGGGTTTTTTTTTTGTTTTCCGTTTGATGTACTTCAACCTGGAAAAGACCCAAAATAAAAGCACACGGATCAACCAAACCTATGTTCGCCTCTGTGATTAATTCCACATTAAAAAGTGGTGCCTGCATTCAGCAAGCCGACAATATATATATATATATATATATATATATATATTATTTAAACAGAGTGCATGTTTGAGCATGCATCCCATCTACACTGAAATGCCCTGTTTCTTTACTGGATGTGCAGAAGTTGAACATGTAACATCATTTAAACCCTGATCAGATACTAGTGACATCCCTATGTTTGGAGTTGTAGTAACTATATAAAAACATTATATACAGACATATAACAATTCTATTTATATATGCAGGAAACAAAAGACTTAAACCAAGGGAAAACAAAGCAAATTTTTCGAGAACAGTGGCTTGAAACCTGGTTCCAGGAGACCAGAAGTCCTAGTTTGAGGCAACCTGTATCAAACCCTGTCTCCCCTTGTATGCATTGCATGGCCTGAAACCTAGTTTCCTGAAACCATGTTCCAAGCCACAAAGTGGCTTCATGTTCCCTCAGCTTTAAACACCAAATAGATAAATAGTTTCAGTCTTTAGCACACGAGTTCACACTATTTCTGAAAATCTGGGAAATAACTATATACTCCAAGTTTTTGCCTTCTGTGGTACTCCAAAATAGGTTTTTGGGAGATATTGAAGTACAGTAAGTAATCACAGCAGTCTGAACAGCAGACTGAATATTCAGTCCACTAAGCTAGTGTAAGTTATAAAAGTGTTGTAGGTTTGGGATGGTGTCTATAGTATGACATATATTTCTTTCATCTGTTCAGTAGAAGCACCCCATGAACAGGGAAGACAGCAAGGCAAAGGCAAAAACCACATTGTTTGGGCACACCCCAGCTTTGTAGTTTTTTTTAAAGAGAAACCAGCACCCACAGTGTCTACAATAATGGTTACTGACACAGTTGCAGTTTCAAAATGGGTAAACCCTTCTGTTGATCATTGCTATAATAATATTTAGTTCATGTTGCATGCTTCAGCACTGGGTACTGTCTTTCCACTGATAAGCAAGGGGATGCAGAAAAGCTTTGATACTTTGGAGTGTGTAATGGGCTGAATTGAGTAGTATATAGGCATGTCTATCCAATCCACTGATGGAGCTGGTTGTTGATGTCGCCAATATATGCATCACCATGACATGGCTCCACTAAAAACTAAAAATAAAATAGGATCTAACCTACGTGTTTCTAGAGAACTTCAGCTGATATGTTACTGAGTTCAGTTCCAGCCTTGACATTTCCCATGACTTTAATAATAAACACAGAGACAGTTATGGAAGGGAGGTTAGCTGGCATCAGTCATATCTTGCTCTCAGAATAGTGTATATCTGACACAGACTCCCTAAGGTTAATCATGGTCAGCATTTAACTAATTTTATCTGTAACAGGACAGCAGTTGAAGTTGGTATTATAAATGCAGTTTATTTTGTTTAAGTAATTTCTAATCCTTTTGGATAGTTCACTGAAATCTAACCCTACCTCTGTATCCAGTGTTCTGCTTGCATCTGACACTACTGAAATACTAATGTAGTACTGCAGAGGAAATTAAACCATTGCAATCTACTGTGCTCTGTGCTCTTGAGCCACATGAGGTAAATATCAAGAGAGAAATATTATCATGCCCTTGATCTGTGGCCAGGAACTTTGAGGACCACTTCTTTTGCTGAACCGTCAGCAGAAGACAGCGTTTCCGGCTATGGTAACACAATACAGTAGCACGCTGGTACTGATATGGCACCACGGTACTGCCATGGACTGGAAATGTGTATTGGCTCATACTATTGATTAGGCAACAATGAAAGAGTTGCTATAGGAACAAGAGTGCTTGTTGCTGCAGGGTATACAGAATAGTTTAAATTGAAGGCTTATTAGATGAGAAATATTGTGAAAGGGAAGAAGACATTCTTTTTATTTTCAGAATAATTTAAGTTTTAAAATACAAAAACAATAGGCAAACAAAATAGCAATAATAATAATAATAATAATAATAATAATAATAATAATAATAATAATAATAATAATAATAATAATAATAATACATATTAGAATTCTTAGAAGACATAGATGTCTTCGAAAATATATTATTATTATTATTATTATTATTATATAGCTTCAAGTTCCATTTAAATACTCTGATTAAATAAGTTGATTTTTTTTCAATGATTCAACGTTTGGATTAGTTATTTTTAGAAGTTCTGATTAATATTTATACTATATACATTATCACAAGTCATAAGATCAGTGCAGCCTTGTGGTTTAGTGTCACTCATGTTCCCATTGGAACCTATTTGTAGCTACTACACATAATTTCACTGTTAAATTTCTCAAACTCAGAATGTCAAAGACAAAGCATTCCAACAGGTACTAAATAAACAGATCATTACTTTAATATCAGCATACAATAGCTGTAATTGGTGGACAGCCCTTTTTTAGGAAGCTTGGAGCCATATTTTTTGTTTTATCAAAATTTATTGTATATTGATGTCTCTTTAAGATAACCTCAAGCGACACACTTGCAAAAACAAATAAACAATATGTTGTCTCGTCTTGTCATGGACACTGTTACTAAGTACCAAACTCAGTTTCACTGTTGTAGTTATATAGCTAGGAGGTAGCCATTCTTTTATCTTGTTAGACAAACCAAACTGAAACTTGAAAACATTCTGTCAGTTTCCTGAAAAGACTCACCCACCTACAGACACTTTACACCTGTCGTTTCTTTTCAGTCAGAGCAAGGATGCTACCGATATATTTAAGAGATAACTTTTTCACAAGTTCCTGCAGTAAACACTGGCATTGCTGAATTACAGCTATTTGAATACAGCATGTTTTCCTTCTGTAACCTGCCCCATAAACAGTGTCCTGTCCCCTTTGAGATAGCATTCTAAACATTCATTTTTAATGAGTCACTTCCTTGCCTCTCTTTATTGATGTCATCAACATCATATATTGTATTAAAGCTTTCCAATACAATCGCCTCTATGTCTTTTATGAGATTTTGAATTCCTAACCTGCCAAAGCCCTGATTTAATTCCTTTAACTCTTTATTGTTAGCATAAAGTATAAAATACTAAATTGGTACGGTGCAGCATGTCATACACAGGTAATGAAATTAAGCTGCAGAAACAAAACAGTCTTGAAGTTAAATCTAACTTCTTTGCATAGTACTTTGCATGTTTATCTCACTACGTCCTTTCTTTCAGTCAGAGCAAGGATGCTACAAATATATTTAAGAGATCACTTTTAAGCTGGTTCAGTGTACGAGGAAATAAACCAACTACCAATTGGATAAACTGTTTATACATGTGAGGTTCCCTTTCAATTTGAAGACAACCAATAATTATATTACGTATGGGATATGCCTGCCCATTGGGTAGGTATTGCTGAGCTCTCTATACCAGAGCTGCCGATAGGCCTCTTCCTGGGATGATGCACTCGGTCCCACCCACCGAGGGGATAAAACTGTCATCCAAAGGAAGCCATTTCTCCTTTTACTTCTCAAGATGGTACGGTAAGACCTCTGTGTTGAGCTGAGCGTGTTGATAGAAAACAGCTTCTCGAGTCGAATCGAGTCATTTGTATTTCCCTTGTATTCATGCTGAAAGCTGGCTTGCCACTTTCCCGGAATCAACGACTTTGAAAAGACTGAGCCTTTTTTGTTCACGTGTTGATCCTCCCTTTCGAGGCATCATGAATACTTTTGTGACAGACCCTCTCCAGGCCTCGGTACTTCAGAAGAAAGTGGCTGCCTTGCTGTGCAACCCCACCTCCCATGGAGAGGGGTACTACTTGAGGTATTTTCTGGTACTTCCTTTTCAAGGAAGTGTTTACTGTACTGCCATTTGGCCTATCCTGGCTCCCCTGCGGCTGCAGGGGATCAGAGTAATAAATATCGACGACTGGTTGATCTGTTCTCAGTTACGAGAGGGAGCAGTGTGCCAACTGTTGCACGGCCAGCCCTGGGAGATTCCATTGCGCATGGATCTCCTCAGTCAGGTGAAAGGCTCTCTTTGGCACCCGGAACCAGGCAGGTTTCGGCTATGGGTCTGGCCCCTGATAGGGATCACTGGTTAGCCCTAGGGCTATCAGATGCGGTTCTGGGTATGTTGCATATGTTGCCTATGAGTGGAGGTATTTCCAGGCTTGGTGTCTGACTAGAAGCCATGACCCCATATCTTGCCCTATGCCAGTCATCTTACAGTTTCTGCAAGAACTGCTTGATGCTGGTAGGTCACCTTCCACTTTGAAGGTGTATTTAGCGGTTATCTCTGTTTGCCATGCCCCCATAGATTCAGTGTCTCGGGGCGCGTATTTTCTGGCTACATATTTTCTTAAAAGGTGCTCGCCGACTACGCTCTCCCAGGAGGACTGTTCTCCCCTAATGGAGCCTTAATATTGTACTGGAGGCTCTCACTAAGGCCCAGTTTGAGCCCATACACTCCATAGAGCTGAAGTACTTGTCTATGAAGACAGCCTTCCTCATGGCTATCACCTCCGCTAAGCGGGTCAGTGAGCTGCAGGCATTGTCTGTGCACAGCTCCTGCATGTGTATTTGGGAGGATGGCAGCAGGGTGTCTCTGTGCACCAGCCCTGCTTTCCTTCCCAAGGTGATAACAGCCTTCCACGTTAATCAGTCTGTGGAACTGGAGTCCTTCCATCCACGTCCGTTTGCTTCAACGGAGGATGAGAGATTGAATTTCCTCTGCCCAGTGCAAGCATTGAGATGCTACATGCATAGGAGGTCGCATTGGTCGCCCTCACGGGTTCGATGAAAAAAGAGAAATGGCTTCCTTTGGATGACCCCCCCCCCCCATTTACACACAACCAAAGTTATAGCAATTTTACTGTTACCAAAACATAACTTTAAAGGCTAAAAACACTTTGTAGGACCCCACCTGCAGTTTATACTCCTTTCTGATGCTCATAGGAAACTATGGGACCGGTTCACAGAATGTTTTGGTGGTGTTAGTACCAGACGATCACATGCAATATCAATTGAAGGTTTCATCAGCAAGGTTAAGTAGCAATGCTACTTAACACAGGCTGTTTACCTTCCCGGAGTGGTGAACTGGGCGGCGAACCTCCTCTCGAGGGAGGGTCCTCACCCGTCAGAATGGAATTCCTCAGTGAGGCACAAGGCACCCTCTAGCATCCAGAACCGGGCGGACTCCAGCTGTGCGTCTGGCCCCTGAACGGGACCGTCTGTCCACCTTAGGGCTCTCAGATGCGGTAGTTAGTAACTGCAGAACACTAAGGCTTCCTCCACAAGAGCATTATATGCTTACAAATTGAGGTATTTTCTGAAGCGGTGCATGGCAAGAGGCCATGACCCTATCTACTGCCCCATAGTGATTATTTTACAGTTTCTGCAAGATCTGCTAGAGGTGGACAGGTCACCTTCTACGCTGCAAGTGTACTTGACAGCTATATCTGCATGCCA
The DNA here is from genome assembly GCF_902713425.1 of Acipenser ruthenus. NCBI lineage: Eukaryota > Metazoa > Chordata > Actinopteri > Acipenseriformes > Acipenseridae > Acipenser > Acipenser ruthenus. The sequence goes on along the minus strand of NC_081199.1, from coordinate 24,130,334 downwards.
TGTACCTATAGACTCAGAGCCCATATTTTGGCGACCCGGTTTCTAAAGGGTGCTCGGTGACTGTGTACCCCTAGAAGGGACGCCCTCGCCGAGTGGAGTCTAGACGCTCTCACTAAGGCCCAGTTTGAGCCTATACTTTCCATAGAGCTGAAATATCTCTCTATGAAGACAGCCTTTTTATTGGCCATCACCTCCGCTAAGCGGGTCAGTGAGCTGCAGGCTCTGTCTGTGCACAGTTCCTGTATGATAACGGAAACAGACTATCGTTATGCAAGAACCCAGCATTCCTACCCAAGGAATGACTCCGGTATACTTTCACAGAAGTATTGCTTGGTGGTAGTCTTCGAATTGAAAGGGAAACGTTAAGTTACTTACCGTAACCCTGGTTCCCTGAAACAGAAGACGACCACCAAACCTTGCCAGGTCGTATCACTCACATTCCCGGGATTGATGCAAAAGAGGAAGTGAGCTCCGCGGAGCGAATACTTATTCCCTCAGCAGGCAGGACCGAAGACGTCACTCCATGGAGGGGCTTATCGGCAGCTCTGACATAAAATGCTCAGTGAATACCTTCCTAAGCAGGCATATCCCAAAAGTATTGGTTTGTGGTCGTCTTCTCTTTCAGGGAACGAGGGTTACAGTAAGTAACCTACCGTTTTAACGGTATGCTGTTTCCTATTACAATTATTATAATTATTAAGAGTCATACACCAAAATACTACACAATCCTATATACAAATATCCTATTGGTAGCTTGCAAATCAGCCTTTCACATAAATGATTCTGTTAATATGTTGCAGGGAGATATATTTGTTAATGTTTGAATAAATTATCAAACGATTCATGGATCTGTTGATTAGACTACACGTGTAAAACAATATATACAATATGATGAAATAAATAGTCTACATTAAGGGCCCTTTCATACCTAGTTTGTTTATGAAGATCCGATTTAGAATTCACTTGCAAACAAACAAAAATGTTGCAATTCTGCTTCGATTGGTTTCAAACCAGAAGATCTCAAACTAACTCAATCTTTCCTCCAAGCGAGTTCACGTTCACCTTCTCGACTGTAATCGCACCAGAATGCGTTTGTTTTCACACTGCAAAGTGAATCTGATCGTCTGGATTTGTGAACGTGACCAAAATGATATCTTCCTGTTAACACCCAGACAAATGTTCATTACTAAACATGGAGGGTTCTGCCTGTGCAAGGCATGCAATATTAGTACTAAGTATACACATTTTGTTTATTAAACATCTGCTGGTAGAATGTCAGCAAAGGCCGGATAATAAATATTGTTGAGCAACACAGACGTTTTCGTGCTGCTTTATGTGCAAGGAGGATATGTTTTATTTTTTCAATGTTTGTCGGCTGTTGCATTGTCAGTGGCATTATCCCATCATTGGTGAGCTGTAAGCAGTCCCTATCAATCCCTGTTTATCAGCCTTTCTCGTCTCAATATGATTGTTTTGTAATGACACATACATGCAGAAAAAGTAAAGGCAGAAAGACCAATTATGCGAGAGACCAAGCTATTTATATATGTAATGTAAAAATAATAATGTAAAAATTATAATTATAATTATAATAATTATAAATTATAATATACACAGTGGGTTATGCATTACATCACCACCAGTCGGTTCGGTTTCTGTTGCATCGTGAATTCGATTGCTTTCACACTGGCAGACTTTGAGGGGGAAATGCATTACAGTTCCCCCTCAATCGAGCCGAGACCACCCTTTCAGGTGAATCCTAGTCCTCTTCTTTGGTGCGCACTCTGATGCGAAACTAATATTTTTGACGTTTCACACCTGCACAAATGAACCGAACTTAATTCTAGTGTGAATTATCCTCTCCAAACAAACTAGGTGTGAAAGGCCCCTAAGACACCCATTCCATCATTTATTAAATGTACATTTCATGTACAATTGGGTAACCCTGTGGGCACCAGAACAAAAACTGTTGAAACTTTGTATTACAATAACAATAAACACAGTCACCAGTCCAAAGTGAGTGCTGTAGTGCTCGTGGTGCAATTACAATTTATCGTGAAACAAGTGCAGTGTTATCCGGGTTTTGTGCTGGCCTGTAGCGACAGCTCCGGATCGTGTTAGCCGTCTAATAACAACAAACAAGTACAATTAGACACGACAAAACAAACAAAACACTCATGATAGACAATACGGTTCTCCTTCCGGTTCAGCGTTAACCATAACAAAGGAACAGATCACATCACTACGTCCCCTTAAATACCATCAACCATGACCGCTTGGTTAACGAGTGCAACCACTCCTCCAGTCTGTGGCTGCCACATCGTTTCCCTTCCGGGTCGATGATTTAGTGTACCGTAGCCCCGCCCCATTTCTAGATGGCTGACTTCCGCCTAACCCTGGGAATGAATTGTCTGGCCATCCAGTCCAGGGGCAGTCTGTTTCCTTTATACAGCGCCCTCACAGATCGGGAGGGAGATTTATCACCAAGAATCATTCTGTCTCTGTCACACTCCATTAAACTTGTTTGTGAACTCACTTAGAAACTACAACATAGCGTAACTGAGGTTATACATAAACATTAGTACAGCAAACGTAGCAATACAAAGCATGTTATTAGTAATGCTTTAAAGAAACAGAACGTCTTGCAATGATATCCCATTAGGAAACATATTGTGGGATAACACCAGAGACTACGACTTATTTTTTGTTCATGGTGCAGTTTACTGTACTTTGTTGTAATAGAGTTACTGTGATTCCCATCTGTGCTGTTATTTGATATGAGCAGGTGGTATGTCAGGACTCCAGAAGAGTACCTTTGGTCAATACCAGAAAGAGCTGAACAATTAACTTTTACAGCATTCTTGTCTAATATATATATATATATATATATATATATATATATATATATATATATATATATATATTATGAGAAAAAAGAATATAAGTGGGAAAACAGTAGATAATTATAATGCTCTAATATACTGAACCATTAGTGACAGTGAATTTGAAACAAATATTCCAGTTTTTCTGATTCACATAGCAGTGGTAACATTTTAGACTACAATTAATACTTTTTTAGTTTTACTACCTGTATATTAAACCAAGGAGTGTGAGACACCAATGCGAACCGTCTTGAAAAATGTACCACTAGATAACTCCATCTCCATAGTCTACATAGTAAAAATAATTATCATTAGATGAATTTTCATATTTTTGTAAAATAAACTAAAATGCTTATAATGATAATTATTTTTAATATATAGACTATATACTCATGTGGTATAGTTTTAAAGACATTTTCATTGTTTTAGTGTCCTATACAGTTTGTATTGGTCCAGCTTTCAAGCACTCCCATTAAAACATACTTGCTGCTACATCTGAGTTGCTTTTAGTTGCAGAGATTATTAATAACAATAAAATAATAATAAAAAGATTTTTGTAAATTAAAGAACAAAACACAGCCAATCAAGGAGAGATTTTGGGATATCAATATACATGCTGTCAATCAAACAAAAAGAACTGCAAGTAAACTAAAAAAAAAAAATAGCATTGGCAAAAAAATCTGCATGGGTGGTGGACTACATCTGGATACTCATTTACGCCCACTGGAAATAAAAGTCCAATCTATGAACATGGAAAACATTGATGGAATTTGTGGAACAGATTCTGTATTGCGTCCTCGAACAGGCAATAATGGAATGTACTGTATCTCCACATTTGTTTAAGGTTATGTAATGAAAGCACACTTGAATGTATTTTGTAAATTAATCGGGTGGGTGTGTATCTGCAATATGAGAGTATAATAGGATTATAATATGTAACCCTATGTTCCTATGTTACACTATGTCATGAGTCCAACTACATGCAGCCCTTGTGTACGACCATTGATTATTATTTACCATTTGTCATCACATATTGGATTACTAATAAAATACCCTTGCATCTGGATCAACATTGTCTGTCTGTTATTGATGACCGCATCACTCCTGCACCTGCACACTGCTAACCACTTTGCCACAGGGACTCATTCAAGACTATTTCTAGTTAATTTGTATCTTTTTTGGTTGGATTAAGCATGGGCCTACAAAACTGAAAACATGGAAATAATATAGCAAATAAAATTGCTAAGAACTCTTAAATAATAATAAAAAAAAACGTCCAAGATTGCCTCCATTTTAAGGCTCTGGTCTTCACCTTACCTTCTCTGGTTTTAAGTGGTGCACGCATCTCACCCTCATTGTCTCAGCTTGGATGCTGGAAAATGGAAATGCTAGTGCCATGAAATGATGTGGTTGCTGTTGTTGCAGTTTGATTATGATCAATATTGTCCATGGCAGATGTTGTGAATAACCCTTTTCTTAAAGCATTTGGGCACACTACCCCATCTTCCACATATTTTGTGACCACTGCATCTCCAAGTTGTGCCGAAATTTCAAGTACTCTGTCATAGGAAATACTGATTCCATTGTCATGGAGCATTTCTACTAGCTGCCTTTTTCTAGTCTTTGCAAATACAGACATTCCCATGTAAACCTGGAAGGGAGTCTCACAATCTTTGGAGTGTCTGTGTGTTGTTGCTTGTACCCTGCATAACAGTTGTAATGAAGAAGCTGTGCCATAGCCACGTCTGTTTTAGATGCACCAAATCTTAGCTACGATTTTATATTTGCAGCGTGTTCGATCATGCCCACAAACTGAAGAAGTGCTGGTGGGACAGCTTCTTCAACACATCTTTCATCAAAGATGCCATCAAATTTAGACCTGTGATCAAGCATGTGTCTTTGCATGATTTTAGCAGCTTTTTCAAGGCGGATAGCTTCACTGTACTCAGAAGCCTGTGAGAGAACCAAGCCAACATCTTTCTTGAAAGCAAGAAATACATTCCTTCCTTTCTGATGTGATTCTATCTCATGGCATATGCAACAATAACTGGTCCTTTAACCTGGTTGTTCAAGTCACTGCTTGTATAGTTTGGCTAGATCTGCAAGCCTGAATATGGTGGAAGTGTTACCTTCACTGCAAGATTTCAGCTCAGTTACATAGGTGACATGTTCAGAAAATGCGAGTGGATAGACTTCCCTGCCAGGGAAACCTTGACCACTCTTCTCACGGTTAATGTGGCCTCCCTCTGTTATACAACCCTGCCAAGCAAACAGGATGGTATTTCTGCTCCCGTGCCACAACATCTCCACCACTGAGTTTTGCCAAGAGCCTTCCATTGCTAAGAGTCCTTGCACATTTGTTTAGTTTGTCATTGAGTTTCATGGTCATTACTTGTCTCAATGCAGATTCTGGAGCCTCTTTCTCACACAAAAAGCATTTGGACGATTGAGAACTACTAGTTCTCGGGCATTTGCTGCGGCTCTGAACTGCGTCTGCTTCAACAGTAGACGCTCTTTTTTGAGCCCTTTGTAACTTGGTGTTGTTGAACATCAGTCTACATGTTTGAAGATATTTTGCTTGGTTTTTTATCATTGTGTCTTCTATATTGCCACCTTCGTCTAACCGAGCTGGATCCAGGAAGGTGGGTAAAGCAGTGATCGGTTTTCCATATAGATTGAAAGTTACCAGGAGTGGCCATTTTGAGAGGTTGAGATCAATGGTAAAGGCCGAGGGTTTATCTTTTTACTGGCTTTCACCTAATAGGCTTTCAGGTATGGGATACAGCTAAGTTAATGCCTTTGCCCTACACCTAGCCCGATCGTTCATCCAGTGCCATTTATGTACCATGTGATCTGTACACCATCCGGATAACTAAAGCCCTGTCATCCTTGGCTCGGCTCTCCTGCGCTGCACATAATGTCCATTCAGATGCGGCTAACTAAGTATTATGGGGCTTATTAGGTAGCGTTTGGGACACTAAATTACAGCTACATGCTGAGTACAAATGCATTAGCTGACACTGAAACCCATGCTGAGTTGCACAGAAGTGATGTATCCAGTGTGCCTTGGTAGTGCACTGACATTCGCTCTTTTTCTTCTGCTTAAATGGTCAATGATGACACCTATTTTCATCACATTTTCCTGAAGTGATGCATAAAAACTATCTGAGAGGTAGCAAAAGTTGTAAAATCAGTTACTGCATGCTCATAAACATAGAAATGGACACTTAAATCATCCAAATCGGGCAACTCTGTCAATTCCTGTAGCGAAAGTAGCCATTCCTAGAAATCATTGGTGGCCATCTTGAAACCGCCTACTTTGATTTTCATGTGGCTAATGTTTTCTTTTTCCTGAAAAGATACAACATTGTGGATATCTGTAGCAAGTTTCATACTTGTATCACCATTTGAACGATTCCTATGAAAAAATTCACTTATCTGCTTTGCTATAATTGAGGCTCACAAAATGAAAGCCATGGCGATCAATACTTGATCAACTGTTGCAGAATATCTCTGGAAGTAAACTGGCTTTGCCTCTCTGGGGGTTGCTTCTTTGGCTGTAGACAGCAGAACTGTAAGCTCTGAGAAGAAAAACATTGGGCCAAGTTATTGCGGCAGTTAAATCTAAGACGGGCCCAGCTTCTAGAATGAATGCCTAATATCTGTGTGTAGCACTGTTACATTTTACAGTATTGGTATCCCAAAGTAGCCTGAAACAAACATGTAAAAGACATCCTTATCTGTATTTTAATTCCTAAAACAGTAAATCACTTCTCAATATAGCATGTTTTCCTTCTGTAACCTGCCCCATAAACAGTATCCTGTCCCCCTTGAGATAGCATTCTAAACGTATATTTTCAATGAGTCACTTCCTTGCCTTGATGATGTCAACATCATATATTGTAGTAAAGCTTTCCAACACAATTTCCTCTACATCTCTTAAGAGATTTTGAATTCCTAACCTGCCAAAGACTGAATTCATTCTTTTAACTCTTCATTGTCAGCATGAAGTACCACTTCTGTACTAAATTGGTACTGTTTAGCATGTCTTGCACAGGTAATGAAATTAAGTTGAAGAAATAAAACAGTTTTGTTAAATCTAACTTCTTTGCACAGTACTTTGCATGTTTATCTCACTACCTAATCTAAAGATTTGTCGACCTGCTAACTATATACCTGTTTCCTAATTTCTGCTGGAGATGGTTTTTTTTAAAACTTTTTTTGTACTGTATAACATGTACATGACATATTATACTGTGGATATTGCTGCTATTAAATCACAGCATTGCAAAAAATATATAGTAACTGACCAGCCTGTTAGCCTTTCTTTCTGTTTATTCATCTTAGCTGCCTCTATGTCCCAATCTTACCCTATCCGACGCAACCGTTTTGGCACAGCTCCACTGTGAAGTCTCCCGATGCCCTCTCTCCTCTCAGAGTTGCATCAGCCAGTGGCCAGTGATAAAAATACAGCCCCGGTATTCAGTGGGATTGGGTTACGGAGCAGAGAGTGTTTCCAGGAGTTCACTGCTTTCAGAATCTATAAGTCAGCAGGGCTGTGGGAAGCGATGGGACTTGCTCAGACACAACCGGAGCAAACACCAGGGGACCAAACAGACAGAGTAAAATAGTGATTATAATTAGATACGGTCGGCCAGCTTTGGCAAGCTTAGAAGACTTTTTACTGGTGCTTTGATTTGTACTGTTAAAGATAAAGCTCTGGTCTAAGCTTGCTGTTCTTAACCATATGAGAAAAAACTTCTAATAAACTGCAGTAAATTGTAAAAGAACAGGTGTATTTGGGTCATGTACTGGTGTCACTTAAGTTCAAGTATGCACTGTATATAAAATTGATAATACATCTATAATGTGTTACATTATAAAATATGTTAAAATCAATAAATCACAGTGATTAAACACTAATACAGTTCATTGTTAAAGCATTGTTATACATTATATAGATTATATGCGCTAATATGAAGAATATATTCAACACTTGATAGATAAGAACATACAGTATGAAAGAGAAGAGGCTGGCTTTCAACAGCATTCTTTTTTAAGCAGTTAAAAAAATGTTGAATATTTACAGGCAAACACTTTTTTGCACGTAAACTTTTTCTTTTCTGTGGTTTATACAAGTCACTTATTTTAGACTGTGTCAAGTCTTTTTCAGGTTAAGCAAATCGACCCATCAAGGTAAGCCATTTGTTTTTATCCATTAGAATGTCTCCAATTGTCCTTTGATTGACAGTATATGCCTCACTTAGGCGAGAAAATATTTGCGATGTCTTGCTTTCTTATTTTCAGATGCATACATGCAGATGTTTTTCTTTTGCTCTGGTGTTAAATGTAGTGTCAACTCGCCATTTTATACTTTCTGTTTTGCTTTGGGAGCGGGGGTGTTGATAACATTGGTATGAACGTTCAGTTAACAACGAATTAGGAAAGCAAGTCAAAGGTTAACTGCATAAATTTGTTGTTTAAATTGGCCATGATTATTTCGCTGACGCTACAATGTGGGGTGGCGATATAACGTGTAAAAATAAGACTGTATTTATATTGGTAACATTTGTTCAGAGAGAATAGCTGGCAGTATGTAAGGGTGGCGTTATAAGGGGTGGGGGTGGTATAATGCGGGACAACTGTATTAATTTCGGGGGAAATATTTATAATAATAATTCCCCACAGACTTGTCAAGGGTATACAGATTTGAAAAAAAAAGCTTGTCCATCAAGGACTGATCTTTTAGTACTGTTTTGGTGTTTGGCCAACAATTCTCATCCAATCTTAGAATGTATTTATTTCATACATGTGTTTATTGTACAGTATAACAGTGTACAGTATGTGCTTTAAGCACATGATGTATATCTGAATGCATGCAACTTGTACTGTTGCAATTATCTGGTGTCCCAAGAGACTGTCTCACTAAATGAGATAATAATATTTTTCATGGGGTATTTCCAGAGAGCACAGTTTTTAAGAAATAAACAGAGAACTCATTTATGAAAAAAACAAAATACTATAGCACTGCCAAAACTCTATTATTCCCCTCTGTATAATACATATGGATAATAGCATAGAATGTTTATAACTATTATCATCAGTTGTGAACTTTTGGACAATAACCTTTCCAACTTCCAACCATACGTGATCATCAAGGGGTCTATTAAATTGATCTAGATACTGCTACTGTATAAATTATTAACAGATGGCCTTTTGTGTATCAACCATCTAGTGCAAGCGAGACTCTTCTGTCTGTAAAAATATATCAAATGTCAGGGAGGAGAGAGAGAGGATTATTGCACAACACAGTAAATATTTCACCTTGTAATATTAAACTAAACTAAAATAATAACCTTTAGCAATAGTTAAGACTCAAGACTCAAGGGATAAAAAGTCCATCCACACTAATTCCAACGGCCCTTGGCTTCATATGTTGACAAGTGGGGCGGACTTCTTGGGCAACATCTTCCGAGCTATACAACGCAGACAATTTTTGCAGTGTGTCTCCACATCCTTGCTTTGATGAGGCCAGTAGAACCATTGACTCACCTGGTCCAAAATCTTCCTGGTGTAACACTAGTTGTTGGAGCTGCTGAGGTGGATCTTAGAGGCTTCCTCCCTTGAGCATGAGCTTGTCCCATTCCCTCAAAAGGAGCCTGGTGTCAGGATGATCAGTCTTTACCCAGTGAGCAGGCTTACCAGTCTCTTCGCAAGTATCATTCATTGTAGGCATGAGTCAGTTCGCTGAACTTTCTGCAGATCTCTATGCATCAGTCAGGGAGCAATGTTACTTGCAGCTCAGAAGTGTATGCATAGGCATCTGGGATTCCAGCAGGGGGGTGCTCCAAGGGTATCTACAGCCCTAAGATGGTTCACTGTGGCATTCTCCGCTTCATTTCTATCATTTTACACATGGTTCATTGTCATCTGGTCTGTCAGGGTGAGGCCTTCTCGATAATGCATCTGCATCAATGTTATGGCGGCCGGCACGGTACAAGATTTGAAAGTCGCTGACTTCAATATATAGGTTAGGGGGTTGTTGTCTGTTCGTACAGTAATCTTTGCTCCATATAGCTAGTCATGGAAACACCTCAGTGCCAGAAATTCCAATTTGTGGATGTGGCAGGATAGCAGCAGAGGGAAGACTCAGAGACAGAAAGTGCAGTGAAACCAAAATATTTTAATTAACAAAACACAAAATAAAAAGGCACGATGGCCAACCAAAAAGACAAACACAAAAACAGGCTTTAAACAGACCCAAAAAAACCCACTCACTCTCTCTCTAACACACGTCTTCTCTCAGTTACAAACACTCACCTCGTTACAAACACCTAACAAACACTCTCCTCCTAACAAACCCAACCACTCCCTTTTATACAGGTGCCTGGGCTAATTGGGCAATTCGCACCTCATTAGCCCAGGCACATTCCACACATACTCACTGAACCACACCCCAAACTCACTCACATCCACTCTAAACAATACAAAAACACAGAACCACCACAAAATAGGCTGCACCCCATCACACACCTCCCCTCCTTGTGTGCAGCACAACATGGCCTAAATGGCCACCTCCCCCCTCAGTCTCAAAGTCCGAGAAGAGGGGGAAGCACAGTGTCCATGGGGGTGGCCATGGTGGGAGGTCCGGCACCCCCCAATTCTTCGTGGCCGGCATTTCCCCTCCGTGGGGCTCCGACCACACGATCTCCGGCAGCGAAACTGCTGCGAGGGGAGCTGGTCTCCTGATCTCCCCCCCCCTTTCTTCATGGCCGGCAGCTCCCCTCCGTGGGGCTCCGGCCACAGTGTAGCGACCCCAGGCGAAGTAGGACCCTCAACGACCCCAGGCAAAGCAGGATCCCTGGCTACCCCAGGCGAAGCAGGATCCCTGGCGACCCCAGGCGAAGCAGGATCCCTGGCGACCCCAGGCGACGGCAGCAGCAGCGGACCCTCGGGAGGCGACGGCAGCAGCAGCGGACCCTCGGGAGGCAACGGCAGCAGCAGCGGACCCTCGGGAGGCAACGGCAGCAGCAGCGGACCCTCGGGAGGCGACGGCAGCAGCAGCGGACCCTCGGGAGGCGACGGCAGTGACAGCGGACCCTTGGGAGGCGACGGCAGCGGCAGCGGACCCTCGGGAGGCGACGGCAGCGGCAGCTCCTGCTCCTCTCCCTCAGGTGGTGGAGACAGAGGCAGCTCCTGCTCCTCTCCCTCGGGTGGTGGTGGTGGAGGCAGAGGCAGCTCCTGCTCCTCTCCCTCAGGTGGTGGTGGTGGAGGCAGAGGCAGCTCCTGCTCCTCTCCCTCGGGTGGTGGCGGCGGGAACAGCAGATCATCTCCCTCCGGTGGCGCTGCTGGCTCCTCCGACAGCGGGGTTAGAGCTGTTAGCGCTGCCGGCTCCTCCGACAGCGGGGGTAGGGCTGGTGGCGCTGCCGGCTCCTCCGACAGCGGGGGTAGGGCTGGTGGCGCTGCCGGCTCCTCCGACAGCGGGGGTAGGGCTGGTGGCGCTGCCGGCTCCTCCGACAGCGGGGGTAGAGCTGGTGGCGGGCGTCTCCGCTGGGCTCCCTTCAGCAGCAAAAACAGCGGCTGCTGTGGAGCCTGAGCTTCACGCCCTCGTCCCTCCCCAAAAAATAGGGGTTTGGGCCTTCAGCTCCTCCCCTCCGGACCTAGGACGCACCGGCTCCTCCCCTCCGGGCCGTGGACGCACCGACTCCTCCCTCTCGGGCCGTGGACGCACCGACTCCTCCCTCTCGGGCCGTGGACGCACCGACTCCTCCCTCTCGGGCCGTGGATGCACCGACTCCTCCCTCTCGGGCCGTGGACGCTCGGGCTCCTCCCACTCGGGCCGTGGACGTTCGGGCTCCTCCCACTCGGGCTGTGGACGTTCGGGCTCCTCCCACTCGGGCTGTGGACGTTCGGGCGCCTCCCACTCGGGCTGTTGCAGCGGCAGATCCTCCTCCTCATACTGGGTGGGGCAGATGGCCACTGTGTGTCCATATGCCCCACAGCCGGGGCACAACTCTGCCGCGAGCCCTTTTAAAAATAGCTCCCAGCTGTCATCTGCCTCCTCCTGGGCCAGCTCCATTTTCCTCCACCTCATCCTCTCTTCCTTTTTTTTTTTTTTTTTTTAAACAAAACAAAAAAACTGCACTTCCGCTCTGAGTCTCCAGGGGGCGCTATCCCACTTCTGACACCAACCTGTGGCAGGATAGCAGCAGAGGGAAGACTCAGAGACAGAAAGTGCAGTGAAACCAAAATATTTTAATTAACAAAACACAAAATAAAAAGGCACGATGGCCAACCAAAAAGACAAACACAAAAACAGGCTTTAAACAAACCCAAAAAAACCCACTCACTCTCTCTCTAACACACGTCTTCTCTCAGTTACAAACACTCACCTCGTTACAAACACCTAACAAACACTCTCCTCCTAACAAACCCAACCACTCCCTTTTATACAGGTGCCTGGGCTAATTGGGCAATTCGCACCTCATTAGCCCAGGCACATTCCACACATACTCACTGAACCACACCCCAAACTCACTCACATCCACTCTAAACAATACAAAAACACAGAACCACCACAAAATAGGCTGCACCCCATCACAGTGGACTGGATAGTTTTTTTCTGAGACAGATAGGCTCCTGCTGGTATATGCTACAGATCTCAAACCTTCTGGGTACTCCTGATATAGGACGTATCCATGTCCCTCCAAACATGCATCTACATGCAGGATGTATGGCTTTGTGGAATCAGCAAATGCGAGGACCGGGGCATTAGTCAGGGTTTGGAAAGCATGTTTGCAAATTTCTGTCCGTCTGCCAGCAAAGGGATCCTTGGCTTTATAGTACGTCTCCATGGAGTTTGAAAACTCTTGTAGGTGGATAGCCTTTGGTCAGATCATGAAGGGGCATACAAATGGAAGAATAACCCTGTACGAAGCATCTGTCATAACCACAGAATCCCAAAAAGCTCTGTAATTCCTTCAAATTGTTCGGCCTTGGCCAGGTAGTGAGAGCATCAATTTTGGCAGAGTCTGTGGCGATGCCTTGCTAAGGCACTATGTGACCTACATATTTGACGCTGGGTTGGTAGAAATGGCACTTATCCAATGATAGTTTTAGGCCTCATTCCTGCAAGCAATCTAGCACTTTGAGGAGAAGTTCTTCATGCTCTTCAAATGTCCTTCCAAAAACTATGAGGTGATCCAGATAAACTAAGGTATGGTTCGCTTATTTAATGTGTGATAATCAATGCACATTACATCCCCATTTTTCTTTCGAGCCACAACAATGGGTGATGCATAAGGGCTTCTAGACTCTTGAATGATGCCAACCTTCTTCAAATCTTGAAGATGTTTGCGGATGTCTTCCACATCGGCAGGTGCAAGGCGTCTCGATTGCTCTCTGAATGGGGTTTCATCTCTCAAGCGAATATGATGCCCTACTCCACGTGCACATCCCACGTCCCAGTCAGTTCTCTGGGCTAACTTGGTTTGAAGTCGTTCTTTCCAACTGGAAGGCAGAGGGGAAGTTCCAAAATTCAGCTGAGGCACATCCAAGCTTGGTATGCTCTGCTTAGTAGGAATGGAGTGAGCCACGGTGACAGCTTGGTACATGTGTGCTATTTGCGTGCCCACAGGTATGGTGACTGGATGCACTGAGGCATTGCAAATGGGAACCTGGACTTTAGCAGTTGTCTTGTGTGATATTTGAGCAATTCCCCTTCGAATCAGAAGACCATTCGGCAGTCGGTCATCTTCAGGAGTTTCAACTAGAATTAGCTGATTTTTTGCAGATTCTGCGACTTGGGCTTTTCCTTCAACAAGCTGTACTGTACCAGGGGGTATGGTCACTGGCCGAGAGCCCAGCGTCTGAATGGTTTCTATTGGCACTCTAGCTGTCTGCAAGAGTTCTCTCTCCTTCTTGATGTAAGCGTCGAGGCACAAGGCATGAATCTTTAGTTTCTTGGCGTAATTTTCTCCTGCTCGGTCACAACATATGCAAGCCAGTATTCCAAATATTGCAGCATTTGTCCCTATTAGGCAAGTAACATGATTAGGGGAACCAGTGGAAAGACAGACCAGAGTTAGTGTTTCTAATGGCTGCTGGACATCTTCAGAGAATTCCAGAAATACTGAGATATATCCCAGATATGGATACTGTCCCTCTCTGAGGCCCCAGATAGCAAGGCCAGTAAGTGGTTGCAATGGTAGGTGGCTGAGGTGCTTCCAGTAGTAATTCTCAAAAATTATTGTCACTTGCGATCTTGTGTCCAGGATGCCATGGCAGGGTTGACCATCTAATCTCATAGTTACTTCAGTTTTAGGGCCACACAGACCAGTGGGCCATGAATTTGTCTGTGCACTTTCCGCAGTAGTAGTTTGCATGCTTAATAACGCCTTTGACTTAGAGTGCACTTTTGAAGGCAGGGGTCTAGGGCACTCCTTCACTGGGTCCCATCGTAGTTTTCCGACTGCTTCCCATACAGTGCTTCAAAACATTCAGCAACTAAAGTAGCATTTCCATGGTTGACACACTCCTTTATTCTATGTCCATCTACTCCACAACGGCTGCCTATATCTTTCAGCAGGGTTCAGGTGTGTGCCATCTTGTTCGTGCCTTTCTGCTGCATACTCTCCCTGGGGAAATGACTGCCGACCTCTGGAGTGGACATCTTGACGGGGTTGGGCAACCTGATAGCAATGTTGCTGAACAGTCAAGGATGACACTTGCTTTCTAATTTCCTGTAGCTTCTCTACTATGCTATCTAGTTCTGCTTTAGGTTCTGGTTTGGCATCAGGAGTGTAAGCATGATGCACTTGAATTGGCACTGTGGGGGGTGTTTGCTTAAGGATCTCTCTCTCCTCTTCCACTCTGATCTCTTTTACCAGAGCAGAAAAAGCGGGTGGATTATCCTGCCTTTTCTTTAAGCCTGAGTTTAACTAGACACATGTCAGAATATACAGCTCCTTTGAGTAGTTGTTAAGCATGCTTTTCCTAATGCGCTGACTTCTATACCACCCTTCAGATACACTTTCTGTAATAGCTTCTCAAGCCGGGCCAGAAATACAGACAGCTGTTCTCCGTGCTTCTGCATTGTAGTGCTCTGTGCTTCCAAACATGTGTTCAAGTGTACTGATGTACTCCTGAACCAATGCATCAGGGTTTCCAATATGCAAGGGTCTGACAACATCAAGGGCCGGGTCCCTCAAGCTTTCAACCAACCTTTTTCACTTCTCTCCTTCTCCACACTGCCACTCTTGAATCATGTGGGCCTCTTGGGCCATCCAGATGTCATAATCATCCTCCTGGCTAGGGGTGGGCTTCACACCAGAAAACACTCTCAGCCTTTTGTAAGAGGTGCCTTCTTGGGGTGGTTTCAAGGCTTTTTCAAGTGTTTTCACGATAGTAGATAGTAAGTCATCTGAAGCACTGGTTGATGAGGCTGCTTGAACTTCAGCTACTTCATGAAGGTCACTCTGTGTCTTGCCTTCGGTCTCCAAAAACATTTGCAGCTTCTTTTGGAAATCTGGTATTGGGATTTGTGGGTTAGGCATTAAAAGTACTTGCTTCAACGTCAAAGGGGAAATATTACTCTCAGTATCCAAGGTCTCTGGCAGGTCCAGGTCAATCAGGTCTTTGTCGCTGTAGCACAATGCAAACCACTGATCATCATTCAGGTTGTAATGTCCTACACACTTTACTCTTCCCAAAACATCATTAGTGTTAAGTATATCTAATAATGTTTGTGTAGTAATGTCCTCAGGTATATTGCCCGCCCAAAAAGCATGAGGTGGAGCAACGGCTTTGGCAACGCACCATGCCAGTAACTTAATTTTGTCCATAACGGCAGCTCAGAAACAACTAATTTAAAATATGTTGCCAAACCAACATTTTTCAGTTTAAAAAAACAGAATCTTCTAAATAAGCCTTCGGGGGTGTTTTTCCGGTTATTATCGGTTAAAACCAAAATCTTCAAGCCCTATATATAGGTGACTAACCAGAATGAGAACGTGGAAGACAAATTAGAAGTTATGTCAAGTTCAATAAGAGCTGGGCTTTTCAACAGTTAAAAGCACTTTCCAAGGCCATATGAACAAATCAAACAATAAAAGAGAGCAACAGCACTTGGAACAACAGAATGATTGAAAGTACCATGAAAAGGTACAAAGTGCATAAAAACTAAAATGTAATTTGAGTCTACTTGTTGTTTTAGGTATATTATAACCCTAAAGATGGCTCTTGAGCTATCTCTCTCTCTCTCTCTCTCTCTCTCTCTCTCTCTCTCTCTCTCTCTATATATATATATATATATATATATATATATATTCTGATTTAGAGGTGATTTAAAGGCTGAACAATCCATAGTTTTTGGTGTTTAAACAGTAGCTTGTCTAATGAGCACAAAAACACTGAAGCAGTGTGTAGACCAGTTAAACTTTTTTTTTCTCCCTTGGTTATTTTTTGTTGTGTTTCTTAAGGCTCTAGCCATAGATATGACTCTTTAAGCCTAAATGTTTGGCTCTGTTACATAAAACTAAGCAGGACTGAAGGGCACTGCAGCTTTAAATCAAGTCAGAATATTTCAGCATGGGTATTATCATACCTGTGATTTACACCCAATCCTGTGTGATACATTCTAGTTGACACCCAAAGGACAAAAGGCATACAGTTTCTTTCAGTCTTGATAACATCTCCACCCTCTACCCAAAACAATCCTGAATGAATCATGGAAACTTTGCAGATAGAAATCCTAATGATTGTGCAGAATAATACGTCTCACTTGTTTCAAACTGCCTTGAAATTTGTTGTGGAGCCAGATAACACTTGATCAAACCTGTCTTGAATTATGCTGCCCCTCATAGCCCTCTACCACCATCACCACAACCTGCATTTCTTTCTATAAGCACAATGAAAAAGCTTTCAGCAGTTTGAGACATTGAACTGCCTTTGTACTGGTGGGTGTGAGTTACAGTGGAACGCAATTGCAAGGGGCCCTGGTTCATAAGGGGATAGCTATTATTATTTACAGCAGTGCCATTCTACATTTCTTTAAGCTCACTATCTCTTCTCACTCATCTGTTTGGAATCAAAACCTATTTTTTTTTAAATAATCCTTTTAGATTCTACATCCAGAAACAAAGAATTAATGAATACACATTTTCCCATCACAACAAAACCACTTACTACCTTTGTACAATGTTCAAGGTCCTTTCAGCCAATCAGATCACAGCCATTCAATCAATCTTTATTTTATATAGTGCCTTTCATAGTGGACCACTATCACAAAGCGCAATTCATTTGTTATAAAGTAACTGCACAAATCTATAGCAATGCAGCTATACTGTAGCCCCAGATGAAACTCCACAATGGAATTAGACCCAACCTATGTGTCATGGTTCCATTCAAACAGAAAAACAGACCAGGTTGCAAGCATTTTACAACTGTCAAATCCATCTGCACTTTCATTAAAGAAAATCAAAAGGAAGAAAATAAGCATTGTTCTGTTATCTGCTTCATGTCATAGGGTTCACTGTCTGACCTGTTTTATTTATTTATTTATTTATTTATTTATTTATTTTAACAATTATTTTTATTCATTTTCCAATTTTCTCCCAATTTTTGGAATGTCCAATTATTACTCAACCTGGCTCATCACTATAACCCCCAAACTAACTCGGGAGAGATGAAGACGAGCACTCGCGTCCTCCGAAACGAGTGCCGTCAGCCGTCTGCTTTTATCACTCTGCGAGCTCGCCATTCAGCCATATCCTGAACTTTACAGTGTCGGAGGACCATGCAGTTCTGAACTGCGTACAGGCTGGCTTTCAGGTGTCGTGGTACACGTTAATGGCAAGGTATTGAAAATATATATGTAGTCCGACTACGCCAACTGGTGGTAGTGGGCACCAGGACCCAGTATACAACAATAAAACCATTAATTTGCACAGGTTCATTTAATTTACAACGTGTGTTGGAGAATAGAGACCAACCCGCCCAGAGACAGACAACACCAGCAACGTAATTAAAACAATGTTTATTAATTATATAAAAAATTGCAAAAATAGTTAAAACTTCAGCAAAACGGCCACCACCCACTAATTGGCTAGCGTGCAAAGTATCAAAATAATAAGAAGGAAAAATAGAACTGGCAGTACAGAGGCCCCGCCCACTGGACTTAAGGCTGAGCTGCCCGCTGCTGGGTGTGTAGTGTTAGCACAATGGTCGGGTCCAGCAGTCCCTAAGGCTCCCCCACTACACCTATCAGGGAGGGGCAGAGAAACAACAATACTGGTAAAAAGCTTTAAAAACAATAAGTCCCTCGCCACCTCTTCTTCCCTCTTTGCCAAATCGACACTAAAATGGTTGTCTAAAACACACTCAATTAAAATGCCTCGTTTAAAACCTGCGCTAAAATCCCAATAAAAGTGCTCTCTCTCTAGACACTAAAAACTGTTAAAATACAAATAAAACAGTCAGGATTAAACAGGCTAAACTAGCATAAAAACAAAGTGCAAATATACAACTGGGAATAAAATGGACACTTCCTTTTATGCAGGATTATGCAGATTTTCTCTTTATCCAGTGTAGTTCCAGTGCTTCTTGCACCTCCAGCCAAGTCCAAGTCCAGAAAAAGGATTTCCCACACTGCTTCCTCCTGCTTTCTACTTCCAATCCGTACTTCGTCTGTCTCCCGGTTGCTTCTCTCCTTTCCTTGTCTGCTCTCTTGTCGCCCCTCCTGTCTTCTCTTTTGCTGCTTCTGCATACCTGCTTATAAACCTCAAACCTCCCCACCAATACACAACCTGGTTCTTCAATGAGAGCTTGTACCTGAGAGCGCTTCTCCTTGCCTGCTCAAACAAAACCATAGCCTTTGCTCCGCGGTCCTCCATTTCCTATGGCCTCCCCTCTCACAGCCCCATGCTCCATACACAAATAATCCTAATAAGTGCTCCGTGTCAAAATATAAGGTGAGTTCTAATACTTTTATAAATATGCTCAATAAAGGAATAAAGAAAATAAACAAAAGTGCAAAAATTAAAAACACACATACTTATTTCTAACGTGAAAAATATAATAACAGTGGTCAACTGGGGCTTTACAAGGAAGCCAATGTCACCGCGTGACACAGGCGCCCGGCCAGCCACAGGGGTCGCTGGTGTGCAGTGAGCCAAGGACTCCCAAGCCGACCTAACTCCTACCCGACCCTGGCAGCGCTTGGCCAATTGTGCGCCACCCCCCAGAACTCCCTTCCACGGTCGGCAGTGGCACAGCTTACATTCGAATCGGCGATCTCTAAGCTATAGTGCGCATCCTGCACTCCAGGTGGAGTGCCTTTACTGGATGCGCAACTCAGGAGCCCTTCTGACCTCTGTTTTATATGTTTTCATGTGCTCCAATTATACAGGTTCCAATTGCAGCTATAGGAGTATACTGTAAGACTACCACTGGATACATCTACAGGAGGGGGATGAGTTAGAAAGTCCCTCACATGACGGATTCATTTTTTCTGCATATGGAATCTCTGACATGTATACTTTTGCGTATCTTTGTTCCAGGCACCAAAAGCAAGCCAACAAGGGCAAAAAGTTTTCAAAACTTTGTAAATGATAACTCCAGTGTTAATCAATAAATCGGTATGTAGTATTGATTTTGGCTTTTTCAAACAGTCGTTGTGCCTATTTCGTTATTAAATAATCCTCCTAATGTGATTTCTGAAATTATATTGATTTATGAAATAATGTTAATATCTTAACGAGCACTGCTTCTTGCGACTATTTCAAATCCGTTTTAATTGTCATCATTTATTAGGAATTAATTTGCACTTAGAAAAAGAGGGTTTTAATTAACGAAAGAGTATAACTCACCTTGAAATAGACATATAACAGACTGCATCTGTGACGATGATACAGAGAGAGTGTACAGGACCAGGGTTAATTTCTTACAGACTACCTCAATAATTCAATATTTGTAGTTATGAAAATATTTTAGTCTTTTCTATACTTGGGGTTATGAATGAGATTTATTCTTATTTTAACCATTTGTAACCTTACGGAACAATTGTTGTATTGCTAAAATTGTGTACCGTTACTTGCACCCAGTTTAATGTTACTACCAAGAAATTATCAATGCTCAACTGTAGCCTATTTTAATTCTGCATACGTACATTATATGACAGCTGACCTCTACTGTAGATTTTATTTGAATTATACAACTGAAATCTTGGTATAGAAAATAGCATATTAGATATTACAATAAAGTTTCCTTAGGTGATTGCGGATTTGCAATGTGTCCTTGGCATTTAACAGTTGTGTCATCCACACAAGAACGAAGAACAGGCGTCAAGGACACAGCGATGCACTAGGAATGTGATTGAAATCATTGACATGGATTTTGCCTAAATATATTTCATAATGTTGTCAGACTCCTCCTACACTTTATGTACAATGTACACTTTCATCTTCATAAGTTTGTATGCATATAATGTGCTCTTATAATACTGGAAGTGTTCAGTGGCTACTTCTAACCATGTTGAGTTAATTTATCGCGGAGGCAAGCAAAGAGTAATAGAGAAAATGCATGATTAGAAGAATTCAGCGAACAATTAATTATAAACAAATTGTATATTGGGTTAGGGAGTTCTAGCGTAATTTTAAAAGCTTAATAAATATATAATGAAGTGTTACATACATGGTATACATGTATAATAACAAACAACTTGTCACAGGATGGATTGAGCGGGGACATCAGACCTGGAAGAACACTGGACACAGACAGGACTGGTGAGTGATGAAATCATGCTGATGTGCCGGTTTATTGTAAAATAAAAAGATTTAACAAGACCAAAACACTTTGTTAAACAAAATGGCGTGGTGGCAATTACGTAGCAATCATTTATTTAAATTATTTTTAGTTTTTACTTTCCTCTCCACACTCGTTCTCCACTCCCGAACACACAACCCTGAGTGAGTGAAACTGACTCTTTTTATGCAGCTGTACCGAGACTCGATTGCTAATCAATCATTCAACTGGAATCTCGGTACATCTGCACGTGAACTAATTGTGCTCCCCGTGTTTCCATACTAACACCCACTTTAATCTGCACGTGGAGTGATTGTGCAATCCCTGTGCCTAAATAGAATTATACATTTTACCTGTGCTACATAACCCACACTCGTGAACCAATACATACACACAACATACAACATATAACACAAAATACACACAGGGGTGGGGCACCCTGCCACACAACTACAAACACCAATGGCACTTGAAACGTATGTATTTATAGCCTGCAATCGAACATACTAAAATACACATTGCTGTGTATTGCCTGGGATTATTCTTTGTGGTCGCCAGACCAGGATTACAATAACAACACCCATTTGGATTGTGAACTTTGTTGTCTGTCTTCTGTTTCCTAATCACATCACCACTACACTTTGCCATATGCTTCCATTCATTTTTCTTGATTTCGTTAACATGCATTTTGATTAACGACTTCCCCTTATCTAGTCGCTGAGACAGAAAGTGATGTAGGTGACCTGCGATAATTAAGCTTTATAACCAGAAATGCATTCATTAACAAACTAATCAACTCAATTTCAAAGCATTAATAGATTGATTTAATTAACACAATTCGTTTGAAAATCACTTGCTACTAAAGCTCTCGTTACTGTACCACGAGTTCCATACAATAACACTGTTTTTGGAAAATCCTGCCCCAGATGTCATAGACTTACTGTATATAGAGTAGACGATTGATTAGCAGGTGCTTCTCTTTCCAAGACTACACAGAAAATGACTGATGATACAAAGTACAATGATGACTATAAACCCTGTAACCCAACATGATGGTGAAATTTATTGGGTGCAAACATCTGTCAACTTTATGCATCCACACCAAAGCAAAACTGTACATTGTCCAATTCGTCACTGTGTACAATAGTTGAAATATTATAGTAGTCCAATGATATTAGTTAGTGGCGGATGTTTTGCAGAAAGAAATAAAAGCTAGTATTAATAAGGCTGACCATAGCCAATAAATGTGGTCTGTTTGGACAGAAATGAGTTGCATGTAAATGTTTAATTACTGCTTAACACATTGCAAGACAATACCGGCAATATTTAATTTTTTTTATTTAGATAAATCAGGTGTTTGAGAATTATACTTAATAATTGAAATTTACAAACATAGTAATCCATTATAAATCACTAATTAGAACTGAACCTATCATTGTTTAAATTTGTCAAAATTCCAGTGCATAGAATTTACTTCATAGTTCTGAAGTTCAAAAACTAAAAATAATCTACAATTGTTTTATGTTTAATTGCAGTTAATGGATGTATCTCACTTGATCAGGAATCATTTAACAGTTTGAGCAGACAGAACCGACCTGTATGACTGTTACTATCCCTGCTGGGGATGAAACTGCTTGAGAAGGCAATATAGGTGGTCTATACGTCTGTATGTATGTCCGTGTGTCACACTTCAAAATCTTCAAAAAATCTGGAGAACCGCCTGTCCAATTGTCGTGCAACTTGCTATTGACATTATTTGGCATAAATTATTAATGATATCAGATGCTTGTTAAATATACAGTAGAGGTTATCTGTCTGTATGTCACACATACATTTATACCGTATCTGGAGAACTGCTTATAAACATTATATAAACATTTCATTGTGATTTCTTATTCTATACTATTGATATATTTCTTGGTCATCAACTTTTTTTCTACATACGGATGGCTCTAATTTTGAATTTACATTCGTGGCGGGGGACGAATGTTACTGACATTATGTGAGTGAAATCCACATAGCTCTAAATTTTGATTAATTAAATAAAGTTTAATATTCAGGGAACTGTTCTAGAAAGCCCCATGATAATCTATTTTTTTACTGTTTCAAAATATGAAATAATTATATTAGAATCAGAAGGAATTGTGTGTGACTGGAAGCACAATGTCGACAGCAACAATTATGTGTTATCCTCTTTCTGGGAACTCTTGCTTCCCGTTCCTTAAAGGGATTAGTCATGATATAATGAGGTTCTCTAAAACAACTGTCCGTGTCTAAGGACTTTTCGGAACAACAGTGTTATGTATTGTCAAGGCTTACAAAACTAAAGAACTTTTGCTTTCAGAAAATCTTTGCCTGTTTTCTTTGCATATGGTATTATTATTTTAAATAAAGGTTAGATACTAGTTACTGGGACAGAGATGGTAAAGCATCCATGGTAGTGTCATTCCCTGAACAAAAATGCCTCCCTCCCTACTCTCTACTCAAACAAGCACAACCAAAACATATAGGCAGACATTCAAAAAGACCTCCAATCTCCACAATTGCTCAATTGCTGACACATAAACAAAAAACATTGACAATGGATAATGTGTGCAGTCACACTGACGAATCAAACCACAAACACAAAACATAAACAAAACAAAAAACCTTTAAAATTAACCAACTGCTATCATCACATTATTTTGAACGTTGCATTGTTTTTTCCATCCACATTACCCAGGAGGTCCCCACATGGATTACATTGCTATTGCAATGTATTGTTTGAGCATTTTAGTATTACCTTTAAGACGTTTCAAGTGAGTATAGGCTTGATTCTTAAAGCTATTTACTTTAAATTTTCATCAGTGCCATTTCATTCTGTAAGAAAACAAATACCAATTACAATCCTATAAAAATAGCTTATTAAAAGTGATTGTAGTATAATTAAAATAATTCCCTAAATCTAATCTGTTTTGCACTTCAATTCCTTATATAGGCCTCAAATGTGCACTTGTATTTTCATACAAGTATTTTCATTATAAAACAAACCTTTAAAGAAAGTTCTCGTTGTCCATGCCTACCTCTCAGGGAATCTGTAACACTTGTGCTTCCGATGCCAACAGTGCCTTCTGGGTCAACGCATGTTACTGGCTGAAACCACGTTAGTCAACAGGGGAAGCAGCTGGTTGGTTATGGTCAGGAAAGAAGAAATACAGGAAAGAAGAATCTAGCCCTACAGCAAGTCGCTTGTGTTTTCCCTTATTTCTTTTTGAGCATATGCAAACCATACAGTACATACAAACAGGCCAGCGGTTGTGCTGGTGTAAGGCAAGTGAATCCAGGACAGGAATTCAGGAATTCAAAATACTTCTCTGCCTCAGTAAAAGGAATTCATTTGGAGTGCTCCCACTGCAAGGCCTAATGTCTAGTGTCAGAATGTGACATGTGGTAAAAAAAACAACAACATAAAGAACAAGGACAATGGAGAAATGAGAAAAGAGCCTCGAATTGAATAGGTTGAACATCGTTCTGATTCAGGTCCACAGAAGCTAGTAAAACCAATGGCTCTATACACTGACCAGTCATGTTTATTTGCATTGTATTTATTAAAAAATAAAACCCAGTGTCTAGTTAATTAAATAAGGTTTGTGTTTTAGCTTTATGAATATTTCTTATAAAATGTT
Source organism: Acipenser ruthenus (assembly GCF_902713425.1). NCBI lineage: Eukaryota > Metazoa > Chordata > Actinopteri > Acipenseriformes > Acipenseridae > Acipenser > Acipenser ruthenus. The sequence continues at coordinate 24,105,988 of NC_081199.1, read as the reverse complement.
ATCAGTAAGCAAAAACGTTTCGTTTTGCTTCCTGGTGCATAACATAGATTGCATTCATAACTCCTGCTGCAGGTAGTACCTAGAGGACAGCATTTTAGTTTACAGAGAGGAGGGAATCTTGTGTGTCTGAAGCTTCCTCAAGTATTGTGGTTCCTGGTGAAACAGATCCACACAAATGTATAAACTAAGAATGTTGAAAACATTGTGGCAGAAATTATGTTAACATTTTTTTAATTTTAACTTAATTTTAAGTTACAAACAATGTAGCACACATTTGTTTGTGTAAATAATAAATAATCTTTATTTTTGTATAGCGCCTTTCATAGTGGACCACCATCACAAAGCACTTTACAAGATACGAGACTATGGTGTGTGAACTATGCATCAGTTGCAGAGTCACTTACAACAACGTCTCACCCGAAAAACGGAGCACAAGGAGGTTAAGTGACTTGCTGAGGCTCACACAATGAGTGAGTGGCTGAGCTGGGATTTGAGCCAGGGACCTCCTGGTTGCAAGCCTGTTTCTTTAACCACTGGACCACACAGCCTCCTATATACCGTGTGTTCCTGATTTATCCACTGTGCAAACTGGTTACTTTATTTATGTATCTCATGCATGTTAATACCAGTTACGCTGGGCAAGGCATTCTACTGCAAGGTTGCTGTGTCCAATATATATTCACTAATGCAAAATAAATATATCTTGCTGAATTACTTGGTTATGAAAATTTGTTTGAACGGAAAAATTTGGTAGCAATGGCCATTAAGTTAAGACTATTCACTTGGTGGGCCACACCATAAAAAAAAAAAAAAAAAAAAATATATATATATATATATATATATATATATATATATATATGAGGCTCCCTTGAGAAAGATATGTACAACATATCGAAACGTTCGGCAGCTGGCTCTTTGAGCTAATATATATATATATATATATATATATATATATATATATATATATATATATATATATATATATACACACACACACACACACACACACCAACCGTAATGTATGTGAAAATGTCTATATAAATTGTATGTAGGCTAATATACTAAAATATACTACTCAAAACACATTACCCCCACTGCACGATTCCTAGTCATCAATAAGTATGCAGGCACGGTTTCAATCAATTAATCAACATATTACTTAATGTATTTTATAGTACAGAAATAGGCAGATATAACTAGAAGCAGCTTTCCTAGAACACTGACAAAAAAACTCAATATCACAAATGTAATATAATGGGATATAGAAGAGTATTTTATTTCAATGGAAATCTCAAACAGTGAAAAAAAAAAGATGTCCGAGTATATAAAGTCTCAATATTTAACTTTTATATTCCAAAAATAACGTTTTTAACAGCACTGAAAAAAAAAGATGCTGACAAACTGAAAATGCGAAATAGTAAACAGTAGCACAATAAAATGTACCTTTTAATGCTCATTACATGTTCTAAATCTGCAACTGTTATACATAATGCCTGTTGATGCAGAATCCACTGTAAGAAAATTGGTACTTCTGCATTTCTTTATTACATTTTTTCCAGCACTGCTAGCCAGTCCACTCTTTTGTCCAGTCATATGGTGCACCCAATGTAATTCTGCACTCTCCGTGGCTTCTTGAAGTTAAAAGAAAAGTCCTTTCCTGTGGTTGTGTTGTTCATTGCATCCACAGCACTTTTCAGAAAAACCTTTAGTTGAGACTCCACAGCTTCTTTCATTTCCAGTAAACTAAAAATACATTGCTTTGTGGAGTGTGTCATAGTGACGTTGTATGTTATAATCTTTCATAACTGCAACCATTGCTCTGCAAATCAGACATTTGCCTTGCTGTCAAAATTATTAATTGAACAAATAATCATCTGGCTAATGATAGAGTGGGTGAACAGAGTGTAATCGTGTTCATCCCCTATGGGAAGGACTGTGTGTGCTGCAGCAGTTTTGAAATCGATGTAAAATTATCTCAGTAATCATCAATCGAAAAACATATACATATATTATTATAAAACAGATTGTTACAATGCTGCCAGCTGATTGGTCCATCGGTGTTCCAAGCCGTTACAATATCCAGCACAATGTCACAATTAGGAACTACTTAGGAACAAGGGCATATCACTGCACTTGTGCTAACCACATATCACTGTGCCACCAAAATCAAAGAGAACACCTATCAAAATACCTGTTGTCATGGAAGATACTGAAGACATCTCCCAGTTTATATTAATTTGCACTACGAACCAGTTTACTATTTTAAACAAGACACTGTTTTGGTATTTTATTTGTAGTACATAACAGTCATTTTCTGTAACTTCGGTCGGATCCAGTTGTCAGATATTCCGTTTTATTTTCCTCCTTTTAGTCGTTTAGTCGTTTTGTTAAACTGACTCTTCATTAATTTTTAACTGTGGATATTTTTATATTTTTCGACAGTAGCCTATTTATGGTACTACACGCAGTGTCTTAACCATCTGACTCTCGCCTTTTTTTGCTCTCTCCTCCTTTACCACCGCGCACTCACTGTCTTTACAGGTACAAAATTTTTACATTTACATGCTAGGTAAAAAACACGAAATGAAATTAATTCCACAGAAGAAACACATTTGGCTGTTAATGCTTAAATTACTGGCTTTCTAAAAAAATGATACAATTTGACTTTAAATGAATTACTTAATAATTAATAATCTTCATCCTGACTGCGTCTCGTGCCTAACAACGCACCAAGAAGTGACAATATCCAGCACAACCCATGCCCTCTCATGCCTTATTGCTTAAATAAAACTGTTTGTCTGCTACACGTCTGTCCTAGTATATTTAAGTATGTTTGTGTGGTTTTATGTTTAACAGAAATCTAAAGTCGCTACAAACCGTAAAATACAATGAAAACCTGTTATATTAATAGTATAATCATTTCTTCCAAGTGGTTTTTATGATATAACAGTTTGTTTTTCAGACAAGCGTCACAGTCAATTTTGGAACTTGGCCATGGCGCCATGTCTGCTGCACTGCCATTTTCATTTCTGGTCTCCATCTCCCTCCCGACCTGTGAGGGTGCTAAGTAAAGGGAACAGAGTACCCTGGACTGGATGGCCTGACAATTCCTTCCCCGGGTTAAAAGGAAGTCGGTCATCGAGAAAGGGGGCGGAGCTCCGTTACACTAAATCATCGACCCGGGAAGTGAAACGATGTGGCATCCGTGAATTGGAGGAGCGGTTGCAATCGTTAACCAAGGGGTCATGAGTGATGGTACAAATAGGGGACAGAGTGACATGATATGTTCCTTTTTTATGGTCCAGTATTTGTGTATCATATCATATATGTTTTGTTTGTTTGTCTCTAATTGTTACTTGTTATTATTAGTAGACGGCTAACACCGTCCGGAACTGTCGCCAGAGGCCAGCACTAACCTGGACATCACTGCACCTGATAGGGAAGTTATGGTGGCTGGGGAAAGTAAGGAAACCCTGAAGAATGTAAATTGCGTCTAAATCTTAGTGAGAAACAGGTTGCAGAAGTTCCGAATTTTGTGGAGTAAAATAGAGATGTTTTCTCAGTTACCAAGTCGAACTTCAGTGGTAAAGCATGACATTGTTTCTCCTCCTGTTGTTACAGTGAACCAGAGACCATATAGAATGCCAGAGGCTAAAAGAATAGATGTCATGAATGAGGTCTGAACTATGCTTGAGTTAAGGGTCATTGAGGAGTCTTCAGGTCCCTGGAACAATCCCATTGTATTGGTTCCAAAACCTAACGGGACTTGGAGATTCTGCAATGACTTCCGGAAACTCAGTGATGTCTCTAAGTTTGATGCTTATCCCATGCCCAGAGTTGATGAGTTGATCAAACAACTGTGAAAAGCAAAGTACCTGACAACGTTAGATCTCACTAAGGGATACTGGCAGAGGCTAAGGAGAAAAACGCATTTATAACACCACTTGGTATGTTTCAATACACAGTTATGCCATTTGGATTACACAGAGCTCCAGCCTCTGAACGTTTAATGGATAGTATGCTTCAGCTTATCTGGATGATATTATTATCCATTCAGAATGTAGGGAAGGTCATTTGGATAAGGTGCAGGCAATCTTGCAGAGTATCCGAGAAGCCTCCCTACTGCCAATCCAGAGAAATGTTATGTCTGTCTAACTGAGGCTAAATATTTAGGGTAAGTCATAGGAGATGGCAAAGTTAAACCTCAAACCAGTGAGGATGAGGTGATAAAGAACTGGCCCTGTCCTATGACAAAGAAACAGGTACAAGTGTTCCTAGGACTGGTGGGTTATTATCAGAGATTTATCCCTGACTTTTCTACTATTGCAGCCCCATTGACAGACCTGATTAGGAAATTGGAACTGAACACTGTCAGATGGTCAGAGGAAGCACAACAGGTCTTTGTGACTCTATCAAATGCATTGTGTAGAGAGCCAGTCCTTAGGATACCTGATTTTGCACAACGCTTCATCGTGCAAATGGATGCATCAAACATTGGCATCGGAGCTGTCCTATCCCAGGTATTTGATGGGGAAGAGCGCCCTATTATGTACCTGAGCTGAAAGCTACTCCCTTGAGAAACAAAAAGAGTGTTTGATGGTTCACTGGGCAACTGAGGCCCTAAGATATTATTTGTTAGGCAGGGAGTTCACTCTGGTCATCGATCATGTGCCATTAAAATGGATGAAGCAAAATTTAGAATAGAATTCCATAAGGGGTATACCAATTCAAATGCAGATAGTCTATCAACTGTTGGGGTGTTTTGGCCGCTGGACCCGAGTGGGTCAAACTCAGGAAGGGAATATGTAGCGCATGTATTAAAATAGCAGGTTAATTGCTGTATATAATGAGTGGGGATTATATAGATCAATAACTAAGATTGTTATTTTAGAGAAATAATAAATTGCTATTTTAAATACATGTGCTACTGTGTTAAATAGTGTAAATAATTATTGTAGAATTATTGCTGTGTAAATATTAGAAAGTATGGAATCTGCTGTAATTAATTGTGTTGAATGTACTGTAGCGAATGTGCATACTTTTTACTCAGTCCTTGGATGGCCTGACCGTTGACCCGGTAGTAAGACTGGAGGCTATGTTTTTAGACAGGGACTGAGTAGAGAGGAAGTGGGTGGTCTGGCAGCAAGCACATGGCATGAGTGTTTGTTTGTTCTGTGTGGCATGGTGTTTCTTCAAGAAAGATTCAAATTAGATACAGTATATTAAGTGTGGAAGTATAAAGGATAGTGTTTGTTTGGAACGTAAGAAGAAAACAAACAAATGATAAACCTTTTTAACGAAATGTTATTGTGGATATAAGTTCAAATAGAACTATTATAAAAGGTAGCATGTCTATGGAATAAAGACATCGAACATGAGCGTTGGTGTGCAACTTTATTTAAATTTAAAAGCACTTTGTTTAAAATGACTCTTTGCTTCAGTAATCACTGTTACTTGGAACACCAGTAAACTTTCTCTTCTGATACCAGTTGGTCACCTGTGAAAAGAAAACAATATAGAAAATAATTACTCAAGAATCCAAGACTGAAAAGTGAAGAACATAATTAATAATAATACTCACCTGAAGAAAGTTTGGAAAAGCTTGTGTTAATTCCTCCCATGAAAATTGAGTTGCAACAACCAAAGTTCACCAGTTATGTTACACCACCTTTGACCACTCACAGAAGTACAGGCCATATATATATATCCCCAAAAAGATCAGCTTGAACGTGGCATGACTTCCAATTGCATGTGAGCCAGCAGTCTCTATTAGATTGACTGTTTTTTTTTTTTTGTTCACTTCAGCCCTGCATTGTCTATTCGCAGTGTGCAATAGCTCAGTATCACTTCCAGAGCGGAAGGATACTACAGCACAGGGACACGCCAAGGAAAACTGATGTCATGCTGGCACATTACATCCCTGATTGGCAGGGGTGACCTTATGGCTAAATCCTTGACAGTATGGAAACTTAGATATTTCTTTTCAGTACTAGGCAGTCAGAAACAAAACTTCCATTGACAATGCAGATTCTTATCAGAAACAGAAATGCTGAGAATGTGTGTGTGTGTGTGTGTGTGTGTGTGTGTGTATATATAGTGTATTTGGCAGAGAAGGGATGTGATATGACAGCCCCTAGCCTCCATCATGTTTCTGGTAACAGATCTTATATTTGTTCCAATTTGGATCTTGGTACTCAGAGAGATGAGGTAATTGACAATAAAGAGGTCTTGTTTCTTCATCTGCACTTTTATGCTGTACTCGTAATGTATTGGACTGTATCCACTCTATTGTACTTTATCATACAAATACAGGTACGATTTCTTAAATGAATGTATTAGCATATACGTATATTACACATGATCCCCACTTTGGAGTAGGTGTATGGATACACGCAAAGATTTGCGGGTGCGAAACCCCCAGCAGCCGTAGAGTCAGCGGCGTATGTAAAGAATGGTGTTCACCTGGCGTTCTACACCCGCTATCAAATTTGCATTTTGCCATCATTAACCCTCTAAACCCCAGAACGCCCATGAGAGCCCATTCTGTAGATTAATGGAACGCCTGCCAGTGGCCGTGTTTTTGTTCAGGTGCTGCAATAATCATTATCGCCTCAACATACTCAAATCAGTCTGGTATACACAGAAGGGATTCACTTATGACCTAGAAGTGGAAATGACATATGTTCACATTTTAACTTTTGAAGCTATCCATATTTGAAGTAGACCAAAACAAAGATGGATGCGCCTAAGAGATGAAAAGTTTTTTTTTTTTTACTGTTGCCGAGATCTGAAAGTGATCTGAAATCATTCTTGTCTGTCTCAGACATGGATTTAGAGGAGCTAGTTTTAAAAAGTGAAATATCGCTGGTATACCAAACTTATAAGAAAATTGTACGATGTGCTGTTTATAAGTAATTGAATCATATGCTAAAAACAACATAAAAAATAGCAAGGCAGTTAAGGTATTGAATATCTGTAATCTGTTTGATTTGATTGTGGCTGGATTGATTTACCAGAAGTAGCGGGTCATGTTGGTTGAAAATAAGGCTGTGTTACATGCAAGCTTTGTCTTTTTTCATTATAGTGTATGCTGTTGTTTTATAATGACTTGTTGGAGTCTTGTATTTGCTGAAGTAAATTATTATTATTATTATTTATTTCTTAGCAGACACCCTTATCCTGGGCGATTTACAGTCGTAAACAAAAATACATTTCAAGAATCACAGTATAAGTATTAATACAATTAAGAGCAAGATAAAATACAATGACTTCGGTTCTAGCAAGTACAAGTATATGACAAAATATGATTCAATAATGGAGCAGATAACAGTGTCAGTGATAGTTACATCAGGATATAATTAAATACAAAATACTACAGATTAAAAAACACTTGTGACAGATTACAGTACCCTGTAAAGTACAGGATTAAATGCAGTAAAATAGGGAGCAGATAAGAGCAAGTAAAGCGCATTAAGGACGAGTGATAAAGTGTCCAGAGGGAAAAGAGGAGTTCTACAGGTGCTGTCTGAAGAGGTGAGTCTTGAGGAGGCGCCGGAAGGTGGTCAGGGACTGGGCAGTCCTGACATCTGTAGGAAGGTCATTCCACCACTGCGGGGTGAGGGTGGAGAAGGAGCGGGCTCTGGAGGCAGGGGAGCGTAGAGGAGGTACAGACAGTCTTCTAGTGCAGGAGAAGCAGAGAGGTCAAGTGGGGGTGTAGGGAGAGATGAGGGTCTGGAGGTAGCTGGGTGCAGTCTGGTCAAGGCATCTTTAGGCAAGTACAAGAGTCTTGAACTGGATGCGAGCAGTGATTGGGAGCCAGTGGAGTGAGCTGAGCAGTGGAGTTGCGTGGGAGAAGCGAGGCAGAGAAAACACCAGGCGAGCAGCGGAGTTCTGGATGAGCTGGAGCGGACGGGTGGCGGACGCAGGGAGGCCAGCCAGGAGGGAGTTGCAGTAGTCTAGGTGGGAGAGTACCAGGGCCTGGACCAGGAGCTGGGTGGCGTAGTTGGTGAGGAAGGGTCGGACTCTTCGTATGTTGCTCAGGAAGAATTGGCAAGTGCGTGCCAGAGTGGAGATGTGCTGGGAATAAGAGAGGCAGGAGTCCAGGGTGACTCCGAGGTTCTTAGCTGAGGAGGAGGGAGAGAGTGTGGTAGATTCCAGAGGAATGGAGAGATCAGAGGAGGGGGAGGAGGAGGAGGAGGGCAAGAAAAGGAGGTCAGATTTAGAGAGGTTGAGAGGTTGAGTTTGAGGTGATGCAAGTGCATCCAGGAGGAGATAGCAGTCAGACAGGTAGAGATACGGGAGGGGATGGTGGATTCAGAGGTGGGGAAGGAGAGGAAAATCTGAGCATCAACAGCATAGAAATGGTATGAGAAACCATAGGATGCGATGAGGGGGCCCAGGGAGAGGGTGTAGAGAGAGAACAGGAGAGGACCCAAGACTGACCCTTGGGGGATTTCTGTTTGTTTGGGGTAAATTCAATTTCAAGAATAAATTAAAAAAAAAAAAACACTATAAACTGCTTTTTGTTGTAGCATCAGAGTGGGTCATAATATAATTCTGTATATGAAATTATCAGAAATTGAGTATACAGAGGGGGGTCCTAAGCCATTTTCTGTGGCTACTTGGTTTCTGCTCACAAACTCCACCACTGACAAAGAACGCATTTAGAAAGAGCTGGACAAGTGTTTTATCTTTTCCTATCATTGAATGAATCATTTAGGCACCAACAGTATCTTGCAGACTGACAGTTTGGAGTATGCTTTGACACCTCGGACAGAGAACAATACTCCTCATAAATACAGCCGACAGGGGTCGAAACCACGGACCAATTGAGAACAATGGGCTGTCTCTGAACGACAACAACCAATGAGAAATACCCCACGTGGACTCTGGCACAGCCCAAAATAAATCAAAATAACCAATCACAGGGTGGAAGTCAGGACAACAAAACCAGCCGTGCGACTTTCAACGAGCGCGCTCCCCACACTGAGATGAAGTGGTTTGGAGTTCAGAGGAACGAAATGGAAGCTAAACTGCTCTGAAGAAAGTTAATTTAGTCATGGGAGCACAATTGCTCGAATTCAAGGAAAGCAAGGAAGAACAAATGTTCTGAATAATGGCTAAAATCATCGTCTGAGGAAGGGCCCTGCTGTCTGTCCTACGAGACACTGAATCAGTAAACGGGATACTGCATCAATCGGAAAGCGGGTCTTTGTTTCCATGTAGCTTTACGAAATGAACTGAAGCAAAGCCATCAGTTATGCTTTTGGAAGATCCTGAGAGAACTGCAACAAGAACACTTCTACAAACGATATAACTTTTCAATTGCAACGCATTATCTGAACTGAGTTACGTCTGATCAACGGAACTATTCCTAGTTGGAAAACTGTCGACAACAAAGATAATGTTGCAAGACTTGGAGATCAACAAGCTGATCTCCATTTGAAAAGAACTATTTGTTTATTGTGAGCCAACGAAATACAATGCATACTTCAAGCAAAGTACCGTTTTCTTTCATTGGAACTTCAGATCTAGAGATTCATCACTAAAGCAGATTGACTTCTTTGTTGAAAAAGTATTCAGCATATTAAATACTTTATGACTTGAGAAATTAACTGAAGGAAATGCTATCCAGTTAGTGGATAAACTGTTCTAGAAATAGAATATAACTTCCTGTTTAGAGTGTGTAAGAAATGTTTTTTGTTTGTTGAAATGTGCAACTCAAAGGAGTTGCATCATAAATGCAGAGAATTTGATCATTGCCCCATTTCTGAGTTAATTTGAATATATAATCAATTGAGGTTGATAACATATTATTAGTTTAGTAGATCACATCTAAGCTAAATTAAGTACTGGAATGTTGGATTCCATTCTGAATGGAAAGTTGAATTAATTCTCATGCATTTTGACATGAAACATGATCGATTACAACGAGAAACGAGTATTGGAAATACTAATGCAAAGTTGACACTTTGTGTGATCAGCCATAATTAATATTAGTATATTAACCATGTATGCTAATAATGTTGTGGTCATTGTAATCGTTTGACTAAGAAATCAATTAACTGTATGCTATTCACACATATCTGTAACCAATCACCTTCTTTCTGTAATATTAGATTGGTTGTGCGCCCTTTTTATTCTTAAACTATTGTTTTATATTTCTGACGCTTTGTCTGAATGTCGGTTATTGTCAAAGGAATCCAAGTTATACATGGTCTAGAACTTAAATATGGTATGACTCATTTCTTTCATTGACGTTCTTAAACAACAAAATAAATTGTATACCTAATTCACTACACTGCTTCAGCAATTTAATGGAATGGTGTAATAATACACATGAACATTAACAAATGTGGCCAAATATTTGGTAATAATGGACCCCCCCCCCCCCCCCCCTGTTCATCCAGTTATACTTTTCAGTCTTTCTTTAAGAATTTTACAATGTTACTATTGCAGTTGCAAAGTTTACAATGTGTGAAAGATGTTACTTCGTTCGGGTTCGTGTTGTCCTTTTAATGCAGACCCAGACACAGGATTTTAAAGTTTTCAGCACTTTTGTGGAGGATTTATTAAACTGTACAGAAAATAAGAAAGTGAAATAAACACAAAACCAAAACTTAACTCAGTTTGGGAGCACTTACTAAACACTTTTCTTCTTTTCCCTTGCGAACCACTGGACGGCTAAGCCGTTTACCAGTCAAAACAAGACTTTAACAAACCATTTTCCAAATTACACACACAACAAAAAGGTCTTCACTCTACCTTTTTCACACAGATTTCTTCTTCTTGACAGCCTCGCTTCACACACCCGAACAAACATTTCTCCTGGTTTAAATACCTGCCTGCTAATTGCAGGCAAGTGATAATTATTACAAATTGGAGCCAGGTGGCTCTCATCCTGGCTCCCTCCTGTGGCATTCTGGGGATGTAGTCTTTTGTAACCCCTCCTGGACTACATTTGTTGTATTTCAAAATATGAATACAACAAGCCGCTATAGTATAGGGCTATATTTTTGTAAATAGTTTTTTTTAACATTTTTTTCTTTAATCTTTTTCAGTTACATTTGTTGAAGTAAAACAACAAGTTATAGCCTTGAGAGAAAAGACAGAAGTGAGCATTGCATTAATTAAAAGTTAATTATAAGTTCTTATCAGGAAGGTAGCGACTTTAATTGGGATGATGTTTGTGAGCCAAATACACAGAGCCTTTTAGGTATTCAAAAGAAAAAGCAACTGTTGGACAGAATTACATTTAAAAGTGAAACAATTTAATACAAAGCTGTAACCTAGATAACTAACTTGGGCACATGCATAAAACTACAAGCTTTTTGTCAGTAAATTTACTGCAGGGTACACCTCAACTCTGCTTGCCTGGGTGAAGCAATATTGGGGCATTTAAAGTTGGTTTGCTGGTCAGTTGTGTCTCCAATCAAATGCCTATGTATAAACTGTTATAGTAACAAAAAGTATTGCATGAGCAAGGCAACTGGACACTAACAGAAAAAATAACTCTAGTTTAGAAACAGGTTTTAAACTAAACACAGAGCCTCTAAAGAATAACACACTCTGAAAATAAGACAATGTAGTGCAGACTGGATTTAATAATTTTAATATATAGTAGATTTACTGAAGAAATATAATTTAATTTGTAACTTTGCTTTTGCCTGCTAATAGCAAAGCGGTGCCAGGCGTGGCTAAGACATAAAACATGAATTTTGGCATCCAGAAACTGGATTTTCTGGTCAAGCTGTCCTCAGTTCAAGGTTTTTGCTATGTATAAACCCTAAATTAACTAACGAGAAGTACAAAAAACAAAGTTAATGTTCATTACCTCAGTATGTTATAAAATTAATGAGAGCTAGGTAGTTGCTTGAAATTGAGATGTGGACCTCTTATCTGTAGAGATACCGGTCCAAGCCATCTCTTGAATCTGGTCCAAACATGACTTCATGCGGTGAATTTGGAAAAGCGCTTATAGTAGAATTTCATATCAATTAAAAAACTAACCTTGGCTGGTAAACAGGGTGTCTGAAATTTGCTTGCAAATGAGGATTTTCAGAAACAGAGAGAGAGGTCAAACTTAGTTTAAGAACTGAAAAAAGCGAATATAAGACTTACATTTAACTATGTTTTTATAGCCTGGATTTAAATGGAAATAACTGAACCTGCAACTATATCTGTCTCTATATTTATACTTGTATTTTATTCACTTGTATTCTGTAATAAGAAACTCCATGGTACTGAGAAAAAAATAACATCAGTTCAAAAGTTCACCTCAGATGTTTTGGAAATGAGAAAGGGGTAGGACATGAGATCATATCCAATTAATTTTAAAGGAGTTACCAACACTTTTTAAATATATTATTCACTTAAAATATAAGGGTTGTAAAACAAACCAAACAGCTAGATTTAATTGGGCCTTCTGATGTATTAACTTGAGAAAAAATTATGAAAAACCTGAGGTAAAACCCCAGTCAGTATTACTTGACTTGCTAACTACAAGTTGCATGGTCCATGCTCTGAAGACCTCTGATAAAGCTGGTTGCTGTTTGGTCGTATTCTTAAGTCTGCCTTTGAAGACAGCTCTTGTTTTTACGTTGTATACTACAACTACACTTCCATATAGTGGAAGGTAAGAACAATTTTGAATTTATATCTCATTTATATTGATGCATTGCTATAAGGTATAGGAATTATATGTTAGCTTTGGAGAGTGATATATTGTATGTTTTAGGATTTAGCGTGGGCATTTTAGCTTTCTGCATGGCTAGCCTAAGGGCTAAGCATATGATAACCATACTTGTATTGCTGTATTGAAGTATTAATGCCGTTAACCCTTAGCGGTCCATTCATTCAGCACGTCTCAGGCGAGTCAGGTCCAATTTATTTTCACACGCGTAGTTTATTTTAGACGCACTGTTTTATTCACATACCTTTACATAGTAGTGCATACCGATAAATCATCTCCTGATCACTCGTTTTATCACCAAACTCCTCAATAATGCGATCCAAGTCATTATTTTGTTACTATAACTCTGCAAATGTCTGTGATATTCTTTGAGCGCTGGATGCAGAAGCAACTATCTTGTTTGTTAATGTCCGTGTTATCTATGTTGTGTCAGGGCTATCTGTATTCATGAGATACGCCCCTTTTTTTTGGCTTCTCTCGGCTCCTATCGGTCTCACTCAGCCATTGAATGGTTTTCTCGGCTTTTTCCAGAGAAAAAATGATGAGACCTGTTTTTTACGTCTTTTTTATGATGTCGGACAGGGTCCGACATTGGACCGGAAAGGGAAAATTGCAATGTCGGACCAGGTCCGACATAGGACCGCAAAGGGTTAAACCTGTAAATGCATTGGAAATGCCCAGATTGCCTATTAGCAGGGATCCAAAGTGGCCTGCAACCACTCGATCCATTTTTAAGCATTTAATAAACCAAAGGAGTACTAATACTGCTCTGATTCATTAAAACTTCAAATGAAATGAGTCTGTGTGATTTTCTTGATTATTTAAAAGTTGTCTGGATACACTGCAAGGCCAGTGCACGAACAATCCACTACAGGAGTCCAAAACATATCTATGTTCTCCTAAACGTCTCCCGAGTTTAAGAGTGTGCTCAGAGCAATAAAAGGAGTATGTAGAATCTGACAGTGGGATCTGGATTTTGCCTTGCACTTAGGCAATTGCTGAGCCTACAAAAACTTTACACCTCTTCTTGCAAGGTGTAAACCATTGTAGCACACACCTGCAGAGACCTGTCATTGGCTTCAGGATGGCTGTTGTTGTACACTTCCTGATGCAGTGACACTTGGCTCTTGCTGAGGAGAGGCAGGAACATGTGCGGAGGAGATGGGCAAGATGAAGAAGACCCTGCATATTCAATCCCAGGTCGTCCAAGACCTAATAGCTGAATTGAGAGATGAGCTAGACACCAGCATCAATCTAGGGACTGCTATCCCTACACATGTGAAAGTGCAGTGTTCTCTGCATTACTCAGCCTCTGGTTCCTTTCAGACCACAGTTGGAATGTCTGGAGGGATAGGCCAATCCACCTTTTCCAGAGTGCTAGACAAATTTCTGATGTCATGGTGAAAAGGGCAGGCCAATACATATCATTTCCTAAGGATACTAGCACAAATGATGTTGGCTAAGGCTTTTCCAAAATACTCAGTTTCATGAGTGACTTCAGCCGTAAGGACTCTCAGCTCCTTCTCATTTTGTTTGTATCTTCGTGCTTCACAAATGTCATACAGCAGCTACTGCTTGCTCTCTGTACTCCTAACTCTGTCATCTCTGGGCTGCAAGTGCAGCCACTAAATAGATTGATGCGCTCATTGAGACCCTCATTATCATAAATGCAGATCATTAGTTGTGCATGTTGAGTAATTGGCATTTCTCTTAAGACTACATAGGGTGCAGTGCAATTTCAGTTTTGCATCTGCAATTATTTGCACTGCTTATACTGTATTTACATTTACCCGTTTATCTCCAACCACAAGTTTCAGTTTTGCAGTCAATTGAGTCAGGTGATTGTAAACATGTGTTTAACAAGATTGAGTGTGACAAAAAGATGAGATTAGACAGAATATAGTTTACTTCATCCATCATATAAATGGAGAAAGACATGTAATGTTCAACAGTATTCAAGAACAGCTGAATATTAGTATGTTATATCTTCCAGGCTAATTCTGGAGCAGTTGTTTTCAATTAGCAGACATTTGTAACAGAGGTATATGCCATGCCACCTCAGTGGTCCACCATTGGTATCAAACAGCTACAGTTGTTAGGGGGTGTACAGTGTGTGGTATTCTGCTTGGCAAAGTTGCCAGAAATGTGAAAATTTAGCCGCACAATCTTATTAAAAATGTCTGTAAATCTAGGCACCTTTTTATTTGCCTGAATCCAGTATTCCAATTTCTGGAATTTTAACAGGGATAAAAAGGCTAAAAAATTAGCTGCACCTAGCCCAGTACATTTCTGTGGGATCAGTACAATTCTTTAAATCAACTGTTAGATATGAGTAACTGGAAATGAAATGCACATTCTATATCATTACGTTTATTTGAACAATCAAAACAGTAATCAAAGGATTATGTAACTTTGCCGTAATTCAGGCAGATGGACAACATGTGTCTTGGAGGAAGCACTTTGAAAATATCACTTTCCGTGTGTATATATATTTTTTTGAGAGCCCAAAAATAACATATTAATCACTCATCTTTTGAGGAAACCTTTATGAAACACCATGAAACCTGTTATTTTTTCAACAAGTTTCAGAGGCTACTTATTGTGATAACTTTTACTGCTAGCCTCTGATCGTCTGTGTTTAACATTGCCTGACTAACCTGGCTGAAGTAAACAGCGCTGCAAAGTTGATGTCAATCATATGTTACAATTCTCTAAAAAGAACCTAGGAGGCTTACTTTGTTCAGAAAAACAGGATGAGCTCACTACAGGTCTTTCTAATTTGCTAGAAGAAATTTCTGCATATGCCCCTTGCTGTAGCTCTATTAGAGAATGGTCTTGATAAGGTGGGACCTCCAACTTGCACTAAGCATTCTTTACTCAGTCAATCAGTGTTTAATACAGCTGACCAGAAATATACAGTAATCCGTTGTGTATCCGCAAGTCACGTATCCGCCCTTACCGTTTATCCGCCATGATCAAGCTCTTCAGCAACATCACCCACGTGTACAGTGCTAAAGCAAAATGGCTACAGGAAAGCGAAAGCAAGTTGTGCTTACAATAGAAAGTTTTTATTTTTTTGGCAAACCCGACACTAATGTAAGTGTATACAGCACTGTGGCAGGGCAGGAGCCCTGTGTGTGAAGAGGGTTTTTTGTGTAAATGTATATTGTAAATAGTGTGTATTTATTGTAATTAATGAATTAAGTGCCTGACACTCCTGGGAGATTACCTCTGTGATTACCAGGTGTGGAATCTAAAATAAAAATGTTCCATTTATTCACCTTAGGGCTGCTGCAAAACCAAAGCCAAATGGGCTAAAGAAGCTGAAATTTGCTGATGTGTGTGTGTGTGTGCATGTGTGTGTGTGTGAGTGTAAGTGAGAGAGACCCAGGGTTGGATATCAAAAAGAGAGTAAGCAAGTTGAAACCTTGTTGTATATACTTCGTGCACTACCACTACTGGTAGTGTCACGTGAGCTGTTCAGTAGGTGTAGGTAAATAAATCTTGTTTGCCTGCGGGGAGTATCATCTTGAACCTCTGTCTCAATCTCCTGCCTGTCACTCAGCAGCGAATGCACGCACCCATACGGCAGACAGCTACCCTGTCACAAGCATTAATACCCTGTATCTTTTTAAACAAGGGGTTTAGGGGAGCTCCCTAATAAAAGCTGAATCTCAAAACAATAAGTGTGTGAATATAGTAATTGTTACAGCTGTGTATAATGGTATTTAAAACAGGATTAATTTATCCAACTTTTTACATATCCACCCTTACTCCGTCCCAGTCGAATACGCGACGGACTACTATATCGCAAATTAGTATAATTTAAATATATCTATAGCTACATATTCAAAACAGTTCTTAATGAGACATCAAATGTATATTGAATTATTGTATCTGTCAGTGCAGCATTTGGATGTGTCATTTTTCATTTATTTTTCTGCTCCAAATGTGTTCGTTGTCTAGAATATTGGGTAGTCTCAGGCTATTCCAACAAGTGGATGGTACTGTGAAGTGAAACTTGTTCCAAAAAACTGTGTTTCATCGCTAAGAAACGCGATATTCAGAACCATCGGACTGTTGCAGTATTCAAAAAAAGGAAGTGAGAAGAAATTGATCATCTGTATGATATTATCCTTTTATTAGTATAAAAACATGCCTCACATAGCTCCAAATGTATCGTAATCCAATGGGCTGATCATCAGATCAGCTTCACTGGCATCCCATGCAATTGCATTTTCCCCTTAACAACATACCTCCTGCTTCATAGACGTAAGCGATCAAAAATAATCTATTTGGATTACATAATTAAATGTCTACATCTGAAATCAAAGCCACATTGCATGACTTAATATACATGGAAACTATTTATTTTCCTAAAATATTTCTGAGTGTTTAATTGGAAAATTATTCTCATCTGGTTACTGGTGCATTTGCATAAAACCAAAATAATATTTGTTTAGATAGATTTTCTTGTATTAGTGAGGTATTATTTATGTAACTCTTATCTGCTCTGCTCAATAGTAGAGCAACTGAATCAAAATACAGTACCTAAGAACTGGTAAATGTTCTTGTCCAGAAGCAAGATCATTATAACTCATGCTCTAAATCTGGGTTTGCTATGTGTTTCAACATTCTGAAGGCTCTCCCTTCTCTTGAGCCCCCATATGCTCAAATCTGTGTGCTAAACAGAGTTGGGGTCAATTCCACCAATTGAACTCCAATTCAATTCCCTCTCCACATCAATTCAGATTCAATTCCAATTCCTTTAGTTCCAATTCCAATTTTTTAAAATCAATCTAGTCAATTCCAATTCCACCCATGTATACAGTCAGTTCCCTTACAATTTTGTCATTCCAAATCCAGTTCTACCTCTAGTCCATGAAATTTTATAATTTTGTATTAAAAGATAAGGGACACTCACAACATATCCTTTTTTATTTTGATTGCCATTTTTAACAGCAACAGTGATACTTAACATTTATTACAGTACAATGTTCATGTGCACATCCAAGAAATACAAAAGAAAATAAACCAGCCAAACGATGTTGTACTGTAGTATGTATTGCTTCAAAAAGAAAGTATCTAGTTATGCATACAGCCATAAAGATTATCATCACTTATCAATTCTGTTACATCTGATCATCATAAGCTCTTCAAATTTTGCATCACTTAGGTTGCACCGCTCAGGCCTGAAAACTTTGCCTGCCACACTAAAGAGTCTTTCTACAGGTGCAGATGAAGCAGGTATGGCTAGAAGCTTGCAAGCTAGTTTGGCTAAATGGGGGAACTCCATCTGTTTTCCTTTCCAGTAAGCCAGAGCATCAGAATCTTCTGGCAGACAGGGTTGGCTCAGATATTTCAGAAGAGGCATCTGTGGTGGAGATACTGCTGCAGATTTCAGTGGAGTGGATGTTCATATATGAAATGAGTTTGATGCGTGTCTTTGGTGGAGGAGATGTAGCCATGTCAGCAACTCTTGGTAGCAGAGAGGTGACCTTGTTAGTCAGCAGTTCCCTCATGTTGTGCACGTCTTCATCCTTGCACCAGTCCAATTTGAAACGAGCATCCAAACTTGCAGCCATCTTGAAACACTCCATCTTCTCAAACTTTGCAATGTGTGTCTCCAAGGATAACTGCATGGTTATAAGTTTCACTGATGTGTGCTATCGCATGACATAAACCTCAGACACATGCAATGACATAGTTGGCAGTGATTATCTGGTCTCCATGGTCCTTCTTAGTGACCTCTTCAAAAGGGATCCAGTAGGGCAGCAGTGTGGAGTAGTGGTTAAGGCTCTGGACTCTTGACCAGAGGTTGTGGGTTCAAACCCAGGTGGGGGACACTGCTGCTGTACCCTTGAGCAAGGTAGTTTACCTAGATTGATCCAGTAAAAACCCCAACTGTATAAATGGGTAATGTATGTAAAAATAATGTGTAAAAAATAATGTAATTGTAGGTAAAAATAATCTGATATCTTGTAACAATTGTAAGTCGCCCTGGATAAGGGTGTCTGCTAATAAATAAATAATAATAATAATAATAATAATTTCACAGAGTTTCTCAATAATTTTCAATTCGTATGGTGTGAGCTTGCATGGGGCATGAAGCTCGGATAGGATCTCTGCAGGAACTTTCAAAATTGACCTGAGCATCTTCAGCTGGCTATTTCACCTTGTGGCATTTGAAATTTGCAGTTTGTAGTGTCCCTCCAGTAACTCTGTTACTTTGGTGGATTTATGACAATAAGATTATAAGATTACTATTCTGGACACCTTTGCCATCACCTGTCTTAAAGGGCCAGCCTGCTCCAGGGCATCATGAACAACCAGCTGTAGAGTGTGAACGAACCAGGGGCTACGCTCAGGTGGAAATAATCTAATTTGACGCTCACACTCACCACTTCAATATCAACAGCCTCGTCTTGGTCTTCGTCACCATCTTGGACAATGGTGGGAATATGGTGAATCACTAAGCCTGAAACTTTGTTAGCCATGTTGTAGACTTCAGTAGTCTACTCATACATTCTGTAGATGTTCTCTGCAGTATGCGTGCCCCTAAAAATGCAGACATGTCAACATGGCAGTTTTTAGTGTGCAGTCCACGATGAAGTGGCCCATGATGCCAATAAAGGACCTCATATCTCTACTTGACCACAGATCTATGGTAAGGTAGATGTCCTGGGCTTGCTGCATTTGACTCCTCAGTTGATCTTGGACACCGGAGGTGCGTTGAGGAAGTAGCTTCTGGCTGAGGTGTTTCCTGCTGGGCATGGTGAAGCTTGGTTCAGCCGTGCTAAGGATGTCGCGAAAGGCTGTGCTGTCTACAACACACAGGGGCATGAGATCATTAGCAATGAAGCTAACAATGTTGTTGGCAAGCTTCACTTGGCGAGGATCTGTGGCCTCCCACTTCTAAGGTCTGAAGTCTGGCCAGATTTATCAGCAAACTCCCCAAGGATGTCAGGGTGCTTTCTCTGAAAATGCACAGAGAAAAAAAAAACCTCACATTTTATGTACAACAAATCTAGCAAAATAAGTAGTATATAATTACAAGGTAAACTGTAGCATTTAATCATAAATTACAATAATGAACCCTAGATTCAAGATGAAATATCTAATTCTCTGTATTTAATCTGGCAAGATAGGGTAGGATACAAATGATAATACTAAATCACTCAGGAGAGGGATGCTTGCAACCTATGCAAAAATGTAATCAGGTAACAGCTAACAATTGAAATACAGCTTTCCCTTGAGGAGTGGATACACTTAACCAATTTCTTACAAAAACTATTAATATATTATGGAGATTGAATAGTTTTAGTGAACCTCTATTAGTTCAATTATATAACCACAAATCTTTTACACAAATTTGCACTAAATATTTTACCTGCATTATAAAAGTCACTAATTAAGCATAAACACACCAAACATTAAAATGATAAATGTATCTAAGAAATTTAAACATGCAAGATATGGATTGTCACATAATATACTTACTTTGAGGTGCCTTATGAAGTTGAAAGTAGCTTTTGTTGAACCAGAGACAGATGTTCCGCAATGCTTACATATAGCACAATGGTTTCCCACTTTGCTACCTTCACTTGGCTCATCAAAGTGATCAAAGACTGAGGTCTTCCTTGACATTGTGGCACTTAAAGTAAAGACGTCAGGCAAAGGTTGTGGTCATAAAGAAAGCAAAATGGTCTTTATTCCATTCCTCAGTTCCTCATCCAGTCCAGGGTCAATCACATGATCAGGGTTCTCTTTTCCAGTCCAGGTCCAAAATCCAAGCAATCCTTCAAAAACTTTTCAACACAGCCAACTACTCTCCAAATCCTAACACTTCTAGTCACCCTCCTTGTCTTTCCAAAAATGTACTCAAAGACTTAGTATAAGGCTGGGTCCAATTAATTGAGAACAGGCGTTATCACAATTGTCATACTAATAGACTCACTTGTAAAGATGACAACAAGCAATTTATCAATAGAAGTGTCTACTAGTGATCTGCCTATAACAAGCTCCTCTTCCTTGTGGAAACTTAAGCTGTAATCAGCTCATCAGTCATGACACCTGTTGTTGTAATTGTATGAATTGACTATTGAGCCAGGCTACACTGGGAATACTATTCCTCAGGTTTTTTAATGCAATTCAGTGCAATAGTTTTGTGCAAAAATGGGTGGTGTTCAGTGGAATTGAAATGGAATTGATAATTCCGTTCACTATAAACTGCCAAATCCAATTCAATTCCAATACCACACTTGATCACACTTGAATTGGAATTGACCTCTGAATTTCAGTTCAGTTCGGAATTGACCCCAACTCTGGTGCTAAATATCATGTTCCTTTTCATATGGTGAAACATCATATGGTAGATGTTTTGACCCTTAAATCTTAATGAAAAGGAAGCACACTTTCTTTTCAAAAATGAAAATCTGTTAACTTATACTTCTGCTGACCATTCTTCATTAATTTCCCCAATCTCTCATAAAAAAGTGGAATAGTAAAGCAGTCCTTCAATAACACGCAAACTAAGAATACCCAGAATGTTTGGAGAATGCTTAAGAAGACGAGTTGCTCCGAAGACAAAGTAAAGAGACATCGATACTTGCTACTGTAAAACATTGAAGATAAAATATTACACTTTATAACTCAATAATCTGCTTTAATTTCCTTATTGGGATCAAGGTTTAGGGAAGTTGGAAATGGAGCTCCAAATCTGATACAACACCTGAATCCAATTATTGATCCTCTAAATGAGCTGCTCTTGTGCAGATGTGTTGGCTGTGAGTTCAGCCTGGTCCCTAAATGGAATTACTGAATCAGTTATGCTCTGCTCTTTGGCTCCAGAAGGAACCTCATCTCCAATTCTTTTCTGTTGCAACATGGAGATGAATTTGAGATGGTACACCCTTAACCTCTGTAAAAGGTTTCACATATCTTGGCATGAATCTTGATAGCTCATTTAAACTTTAATATGTACATTGATCCCATTGTGTCTTAAAATAAACTGCAAACCAGGGGCTTTATTTTTGGAACAGAAAGCACTCACATATCAAAGGACCAGTGTCCATGAATTTATATGGCCTTGCTTTGTCAATGCACCCATTCAAAACAATGGGGGAGGCAGTAATCACTCTTTAAGAGTGTAGTTGTGTGTTTGTACTTATACAGTTAACACACACATTCAACATAATGAGGAAGCTGCAACTTATTCTTTGCTAAGGATGGCATTGTTTTTTTGTACGTATACAATTCATACTGTAGAACAGCTTTTGCAACAGATTTCCAATCCTGCAATAACTGACAAATGATCACATTTATCCTAGAATTAGTTATTGACATATGCATAATTGTACTGGGGTACGATAACTCAAAACACCAAAGTGCAATATAAAACTACATTTGGGTCGTGTCTTGATTAGAAGCCAGTATTTGTACTTTCACTGACAATATCTCCACATTCATAACAGTACTTCTTTTCCCAGTCTGTCAGAATAAATAAGAGCTATTCTTTAAGGCCAGCAGCCAGTATATCCCTCAGTGCATTCTGATTCTGGTGACCTTTAGAGGTTCTTTTTATTGGAAATAACCAACCATACATTTCTCTTTACTGCAGTAAATTTTAACCCACATTCCCAAATGACTGTTTGCATGGCTCCATCATTCCCTTTATCCTCTCACCCATTAAGCCGAGGTTCATAGCTTCCACAGCAGAGCACTTGTGTTTGGTGGAGACACCATTCCATTGCATACTGGGATGCTTCTCCCCAACATCTGCTGGCAGTGATTCCAGAGGCATTCAGTAATACTGAAAGTTTTGACACATGTACAGCCTGCTTTTCTGTATAACTAGAGGCAGCTTACTTAATGATGCTGAACCACACAGTAAACTTAGGTCAATGTGACAGCACACAAAATATAACATTTTATACAATTTAAAAGCGTTATTAACTTGTGTTGCTACAATTATTTTTTGCTCTATAAATCCTTAGACTAAAAAACAGTGATGACAGTTTGTTTACAGTTAACTTGGACACTATATTAGACACTGTTGCCACACCCGCTGGTCGAGAGACAACCAGTTGACTAGTTTTCACAACGTAACTGCTTAATTTAAACCTTGTCCTTCTCTCATTTCACAGGAACTTTGGATTCTGCATCACCAAATCCAAACCCCAGGATGAATGAACAGGCGCCACAAACCAAGTTCAAATATTTTATTACATACACACGACGCTTTAAATAATTTGGCAGGCATAGCAAATCAAAATAAACATTTAACAATTTGATGTAAGCGAGGGTGAATTATCTCCTTCAGGTAAGTATATAGAATACTAATACATTTCTAGAAGTCTATCAAGCAAACAATGACTCAGAATCAATATTCACAGCTAAATAGTCTATGCTGAAATGTCCCCTACAGGTACATATATGTAATACCAATACATTGTTATTAGTCTATCAGCCAAACGCACTGTAACAGGGTGATGTGTTATATGTGTGGGTAGTCACTGGAAAATACTGACAGACACAGAGCATTGGTGTTGATATGCTGTTCAGGCACGCAGATTTAATTTTAACACCGAGCTGACACTAGGGTACCAGCAATGGTAGTGTCACATTTAATAAAGAAATAAAAACAAAAGCTAAAAATAAAAGTTTGCCACACAAAATGACGTGTGCTAGTCCCACTAAAAGCAACGTCCCGCTCCAGGAACCTTACTACTCTACGGTACCTATACTGGTTTGGGATCCACATCCCCTAAGCTCACCTACTTCTGTTATGTTGTTTCTGAAGTCCTGGCCTCCCAGCGACTCCGGGCCATTCCGACGGTCCTGGCTGCGCAATCGCCTTCACAGGCCCCGTCTTGCGGTTAAAGGGCTCCGTAGTAGTAGTTCCCGCAGAGCGGACGCTTTCCTCCAAGTGTTTGTTTTTAAACAAACACTCACAGTGCCCGTCTGTACAGCAATGACCTTGCAGCAGCCCCGAGCTGTAGCGCAGCCACTTTTTGAGCTCTGCGCAGCATCCCCAGGCACGCCCCCCATCTTAATCCAGACCTCCCGATCATTTTAGCTCAGGGCGAGCCTGCCACTCAGCTGGCTGCTTAGCAACGCGTCTCCAGCTGCGCATCGCAGTTGATTTTTCACAGGCATACACTTGCGCAGAAACCAGCGACCTGGTTCCCTGTCACAATTTTCTGATCGAAATGTTTCTGCCGATGCGCTGTTCAAGATGAAATCTCCTGATATTTTCCCTGGTGCATTCCTTGTACAAAACAAAGGATTTGGTGGCTGCCAGGTCCAACAGGCTTGTATATTTTAAAATAATAATAATAATAAAAATATTATTAGAATATTGTAGGTTATTATTCAAAATAAAATCCTTTACTGTAAAAGGCAGTCAAAGTGATGGCTTTGGTGATCTAGGAAGTGGGGATTATTATAACATTTTTATTTTTGCGATCCTGCCTTTCAAACGCAATCAGGGTACTTAATACATGCATTTAGGAAAAGTCAAGAACAGACAACCGCGGATCTTTAACACGCAGAGTAATTTAAATTTTAAAAGCGAAAACCATCAAAATGACTGCCCTGGCAGGAACTTTGACTGCCCTTTACAATACATGTTTTTATTTTGAATATAACCTACAATATATATATATATATTTTTAAATATACAAGTCTGTTATCTCTACTGGACCTGCCAGCCACCAATTCGTTTTTACAGTTTTGTATGTACATATACCTGTTTACACACTAGTTTCATTTGAAATGTTTATTTTATTATAGTTTTTCACGTTTTTGAAGTAGTGCTTTATAGTGGTAAATTAGAAAATAAACCCTTTTATGTTTAATTGTTCACTTAAATACAGTGTTTCAGTTGTGCAGATGTTTGGTATGATGTGCTTGAATAAAACTTGAGTTGTATCCGATAGTTTGTCTTTCATTTTAATATTGCTGTTGTTTAAAATGTAACCGTCATGATGACTGGCGGCGGTGGTTTTTGGTATGAGTATAACCGCGGTGGTTAAGGGGACATCTGATGCAGATGCAGCATATTCTTTCCAGTTGTTAAACTCAAGTCCTTTGTATTTTTTTAATACGTGTTCCAATTTGAATGCTTTGTGCCTTTCTGTTTGAATAGTATGCACAACAGTGTTTTAGTTATTGGATCTTCTGTTAAAAAAATGAACGTTTGTTCTTTATTTTGAATTATAAAATGAGTCTTTTAAATACTCTCTCCTGATTGGTCAAAACAGGTCACTTGGGGGTGTGAGTATTACGGCATATTCCCATGGTTTGAAACTTTTTTCAAAAAGGGGCAAATCATTTGTAGATATTCATACGCCACTAGAATTTTTGGGGGAAAAAAGCGGAAGCCATATTTAAATTTACATTAATAAACATGACTAACCCCATTTAATATACAATTTTGAAAAAAACAGTACCTATATTTAAATTTGCAATAAAGATGACTGATGGGTATATATCAATTCTGACTTTTGGGAAACCAAACCCTGGATGAGATTTTGGATGAGTCTGAACCAGACACCAACACTTATTGAAGAAAAGGATTTAAAAAATACACAGAAGTATTCTCGGCATCGGGTGTCCTTTTTATGCCACTGTCCGAGTATTTCAAAATGCAAACAACATCTTTGTCGCCACTGTAAAATCGCAAATCTTGTATGGATACCTCCTGTCACTACTCCCGGATCACAAAGGACGATAAAAAAAATAAAAATAAAAATAATCTTCCCCAACACTGTCACCTGACACTGCTGCAGGTCTCGTGAGAAAGGTTTGTTTTGATGTGCCACTAAATATGGCCAGACGTGGCAAAGGTGGTCTGTGTGATTGTCCTGCTGCACTTCCTCAGACAACAAGGACAATAATGAATCAAACCATGTTGCTCGAAATCACTTGCTGCAGCTCCACCTACTGTTCAGAATGAACATCTAAAGAAAGGGCCTGTAAATCTTCAAAGCTGCAATTTCAATGGCAATTTAACATCTATAAATAGTGCTTCTTGTTTTTAATCAGTTCAATGTTTATTAAAAAAAAAAAAATTAATTAAGTTTTAAGGGACTATTTTTTAGGTCAGAGGTGGAAGGATATTTAATAAAAATGACTTTTTTGTTAATTAAAACATGTTTTTACGTTTCATTTTTTTTATTTAGTTAGTTGACCCATAAGGCACTTCACGGTGTGGGATATACTCCTCGTGACTTATAACTAGGCTTGCTACTATTCGATTTTTATTTTTTTGCCAAATCGACGATTAATATCAACGTTTATTTTTGAAAGAATTTACGGTTTTTTTCTATCTTTATTTTTCAATTCAAGCAGAGCATGGGTGAAATTGACCTTTATGCTTAAAAAAACCCAGAAAACTTTTTATGCCATTGAGAAATGTCTCATTTAGAGAAACCCCTTTATCATATTCGACATGCAACAAAACCATGGTTACCAACATTCTAATCGAAATAACGTTGGGTCACAGCGAAGCTATACCTAGATATAGATCCTACACAAATTTTTTAAAAAAATGTCTCAAATAAATCGTAGAAAACGTAGCATATAAAGTGTATTACACAGACTTTTATAGCATACATTTAAGTAAAAACAATATGCACAGAACAAAACAGAGTTTTGAACAGAACTAACTTGCACTTATTCCGAGCTCCGCCCCTCTCCTTAAGCACAGCTGGACTCACTGGAGGCAAGGCAGACTGGCCCGCTTCGTCCTGCCGCGGAGACTTCAGCCGTCGATCAGGGTATTGTGCACAATACTCATTAAGTGTTTTCCTCTTGCGCCCCATTTTCAAATCAAACTAATAACTGTCACCGTATATACCTATAATAGCAAACGCTTACCTACACCTTAACCCACTAATTTCAAAGTAGGCGCTTTGAATGGCAGGCGCTGTAGCTGGCAATTGAAAGTGCACAGTCAGTCTGATGATTGACAGTTATTTAAACAAATGAGAGCATTCTAGCGCTGCTTCAGCCAACGAGATCTGTCAGGACAGGTTGAAATGACTGACGGTGAAACTACACTAGCCTATTAAGGAACCACTGATTTGACTGACAGCGAGCCCTAGCCATTCAGAGCAGAACGGAGACAGGACAGACAGCAAGTATAAAAACTACACAGACACGATTTCTTAAATTATTATTTTTGGTAATAAAATAAAAAATAGCGAGTGTTTTTACCGACGTTTATCATATATATATATAAATTTATTTCAGTCGCACTCATATTTTTGGGGAATTCAACGTTTAACGAGCTTTACCGATTACAATAGAAAAGTAGCAAGCCTACTTATAACGCACCCAGGATGTGTAGATATTAAGAGTATATCCCACACCCTGAAGTGCCTTATTGCTTACAAATAAAACGTCAATGCATTGATCATCATTGATAAATGCCTATACGATAATCAAATACAAAATTAGGGTGCCGATTGCACCACTACTTTGAGCATAAACAAATGCTGTACCATCTTTGTACCCTCCTGCTTTACAGCACACCTTCCCTGGCACGTCTAACAGAAATGAAAGTTAAATGATTCTAACAGTAACTTTGATGTAAATCACTCTTTACACAAATGTAATAAAGCCTTTACTTCCCTCTGCACAGCAATTGTTCCCGCTGCTTAATCAGTCTGTTTCTCCTTTCGCTCAGAGTCTCGTCCCGAGCCTGCTGTGCCTGTGTGAACAGGATGCCTTCAGTGATGACGTCAGACCAGAAACACAGACTCAGGAAGTACGGATGAGAGCTGAAGCGCTACGGCGTTCAGCTTCTTTTATTAAATAATAAATCAAAAACAAAAGATTTAAACAAACACCAAAACAGTACAAAACAAAAAGGCGCGTTGGCCACACAAATAAACAAATAAGGTTTAGCAGTTTTTTGGTTTTGGTTTCGTTTTGGTTTCGTTTTCTCTCTCCTCGCTCTCTCCGCTCTCACTCCCAATACACTCTCCCCCCGAGGGTAGAGAGCTGCAGGTTTATAAACAGTGACCATCTCCCGATTAGCAACAATTAATCAATGAATTAACTCGGGAGATGGTCACCGTCTGCACAAGTTTAATAAGGATGAGTGACTGTCAGCTAGCTAAATAAATCACTAGCTGATCAGTCACGCATCCTCATGAGGTTTTTAAAAACCTATATATATATATATAGGGGCGGGACACTCCGCCACAGCCTGGCTTCCCAGTTTTCTCCGGGTTCCGGCTTCTCGTCCCGCTTCAGCTTCTGTCTCGCTCCAGCCTTGTTTCTCGTTCCAGCACCTCTCCCTCTCATGCCAGTGTTCCTGTTTCTAGAGTGTAGAATGTCTGTTTTTATAGGGCACATAATTAACCACAATGAGTCTAGATGGAATGCAGACGAAATGCATTTGTGACTAATTTCGCCTATTACGTCCCCAGTGCAAAAAAACAAAACAAATTTAAAATCGAAAATAATAAAAACTCTCCACCATTGGTGGATAAATAAACCAAACAACAAAGAAAAGAAAATATAATGAGACAATTACATACATACATAAAACAAGTGCAAATAATTACATAATTAGTGAAACTTTACAAATACGTAAAACCAAACATAATACAAGCAATCACAATTTTCTACTTATAGTCAATTGTGACACTGTTGTCATGTGACTTAGCTTTGGCCTGTCTAGTCATGGAAGGCCTTTGATTCACTGAGGATATATAGCTTATGACTTGCATACGGGAACACCAAGTCCATACGTTTAGATTTACTGTAGTTTGTCATTGAATTTAAGTTTCTGAACTGCATGTAAACCAAGTCATTGTTTTGTAGTGCAAATTACCCAGTTTCTATGTTGTAAATGTTACCATTGTATAGCGTTTCACTGACTGGAGTTTGCAAGAGCAAGTGATTCTCACCCCCAAAAAGCGAGTTTGACTGGCTAAAGCAGTAACCCAGACTCTACTCAGACATCTGGTACATACAAATTCCTAGACTGACAATGAGGTGCAGAAAATAACTTTTGCTTCTGTGAGAGTGATTTGTGTTAAAAGCTTCCTCAAAGGGGCATACTTAAACTTGTTCTTAGCAGTAATCCTGTTAACTGTTCACAGAGGGATTAGCTATCCCTGATAAAAACTGGGCCCCTTGTATTGGCTTGGTACTGCAGTCAACGCTGTACAAACATGTATGATTGTCTCTACCTTACAGCTATGGCCAAAAGTTTTGCATCACCTAGAATTTTAGGATTGAGACATAATTAAAAAACAAAACAAAACAAAAAAAACATTTAGATCTTATATTTAACATCATGTAATCAAATAAACTACAAAATTATATTGCAGAAGTCTCCTGGAAGACATGATAGTAGCACAGTATTTCATGTTTGATTTCAAAATGTCACATTTTTAAATTTGTCAGTTTTCTGTTAAGTATGTGGAAAACTACAAAGCGGTATGTAATTCGATATGTTAACGTATACATTTTTCATCAGGTTTCTTTTAACGTTATGAAGCAAAGTTAATTATTTCTATAGGGTGATACAAAACGTTTGGCCATAGCTGTAGATAAAATAGGTGATAACTTGATATTTAGGGTAAATTGGCCAAGGAATTAAATTTGACTTTAAAAATGTAACTACCTGTGATTCTTGGTGATAAATCTCCCTCCCGACCTGTGAGGGCGCTGTATAAAGGGAACAGAGTGCCCTGGACTGGATGGCCAGACAATTCATTCCCAGGGTTAGGCGGAAGTTGGCCATCTAGAAAGGGGACGGAGCTACGGTACTCTAAATCATCGACCTGGAAGGGAAACGATGTGGCAGCCGCAGATTGGAGGAGCGGTTTTGTTTGTTTTTGTCGTGTCTAATTATACTTGTTTGTTATTTAGACGGCTAACATGATCCGAAGCTGTTGCTACAGGCCAGCACAAAACCTGGACAACACTGCACTTTGTTTCATGATAAATTGTATTTGCACCACAAGCACTACAGCACTCACTTTGGACTGGTGACCGTGTTTGTATATTGTGGGTGTATTAAAGACTGTGTTTATTGTTTCGGGACTGAACCCCTGGGTTAAACTGAGTAGTACACAGCCTTGTGTACTACCATTCATTATTATTTACCATTTGTCATCAGACTTTGGATTATAAATAAAAGACCCTTGCACATGGATTATCGTTGTCTGTCTGTTATTGATCACCGCATCACTCCTGCACCTGCACACTTCTAACCACACAACCTTACAGCAGTAGTGGTCTTACTAAAAGTAACAAGTAGAAGTATTTACTGGAATATGTGAAAAATGTGCTCTTCAATGAGTTCTCTGTCTCTGGTATTATGGGTGCAGAGGGTAGGGTGATGAGACAACACTTTTGTAACGTATTGATTTTTGAGAAGTTTTGAGAAGAAATAGGTCCTTAATAGGTCACAGATCTTTAAGGAATGTTTCAAGGAATGTTTTGTTATGGAATGTTTATAAACCCAATTTGATTAATGAATGCAGCAGTTCATTATGTCTTTTAACTGTATTAGAGAGGGTTAGAAGTTCATTTTTCTAAGCACTAAAAACACTCTTCAAATCTTTTTTGAATAGGGACTGATTAGTGTTAAAAAAGAAGCATTTGGGGTCTCTTTATAAACAACCACAAGGCAGATCAATCTAATAATATCCAACACTGACACAGACTAGTTTGGTTTGATTTTTTTACAATAACAATAAAAATAACAATATATTATTTTGATCATTTTGAGTCCCACTAAAACCAGTTCATACCAACAGATAGCACAGACCATTAGAAACCAGTAATTAGTTTCTATTGGAATTAACTGGAATTTCCACTAGGGAGCTGTTTCTCATCAAATGAGTCTGAAACCTTATTTTGTGCCAGAGAAGAGCAATTGTTTATGCTTGAATTTGTTCAGTGCTGACCTTGCAAAATGGCCTGTCGACTGGTTAATTTGAAAACGAGAAGCGGGGTGCAGCACTTAAGATAAGACGGGGAGTGACAGGGCCATGCAGAGTGGAGCCTTATTGTGTGAAAATGGTCCTGTGATAACAAGTTTTGGGATCACTTCAATTCCTGCCTATTTGTTTTTAAATGTGTAGCCTAGCAACACTCCCTCTAACCCTAAACACTGAAGATCCTAGTGCTTCCTTTGACAAATCGGGGAAAGAGAACTCTGTGACCCAAGTTTGCCCTCAGTCAGCAAGTTTACATGGCACAAGTACTCAGAATATTAAGTATTTGGAATACTAGAATATTCTGCATGTACTGTATATATGCAGGCGGAATTATCTTATTCCTTTCATATTCTCTGTTTACATGGTAAATTCCTTTTACGCCATTAACGCATGCGGACTTCCCACTGCAAACCAAAAGAGTGCTGATTGCAGTAGAATAGTTTGTTGTTTATTGTAAAGAGCTGGTGGTGTGGACGTTCTGTTATTTGTTTTTGTTTTTTCAGATATGGATATTCTGAGATTGTGTAGATGCTTGTGGGTCTTAATTCAGTGCAATGTGTTCACGCAGATATGCACGCTTACAGCAAGGAATTTATATATATATATATATATATATATATATATATATATATATATATATATATATATATATATATATAATTATTTATTATTTATTTCTTAGCAGACGCCCTTATCCAGGGCGACTTACAATTGTTACAAGATATCACATTATACATTATTTCACATTATACAGTTATCACATTATTTTTTACATACAATTACCCATTTATACAGTTGGGTTTTTACTGGAGCAATCGAGGTAAAGTACCTTGCTCAAGGGTACAGCAGCAGTGTCCCCCACCTGGGATTGAACCCATGACCCTCTGGTCAAGAGTCCAGAGCCCTAACCACTACTCCACACTACCAAAATACAATGTCTATTATTGAAAATAGTGTCTATTATTAAAAATACTTTGTATATTTATGTCATTAATTAAGCAACCGCTTCATTTAAAAATGTCTCTTTTTAATATATAGCTCAGTTCTCAGTTACAGTTGCAATTCATGACTGAACAGTTTTGCATACTCTAACAATAGTAGTTCTTAATGTATTTTATGTATGTTTTACTTAAACTTCATATTTGATTTATAGATATCAAAAGATCATCCCGCGGAAAAATGAAAAGTGGGATATTACTATTTTTTTCAGAGCTCTTGTCAGGCCAGGTGAAAACATCGATCATAGAAATAATAACCTGTATGTGTTAAGGAGGGGTGTCTCTAAATAAATCTAGGTGAATAGTGTTTAAAAATGCAATTGTTTAAAATAGGAATAGGCTTGGAATAGGAAATGAGGCAGATTTTACATTATATAGATAGGGGAAAAGACACCACTGGAACTCTTTGGATTCCCATGATGCACCGCTCAGGCACGGACGGAAGTTCCAATGTTAAATCAGCGGAATTGACCATCTTGTGTATATAGAAGATCTTTATCTAAAAAACTCCATTGCAATCAGATACAGGTCAGGCAGTGATTGGATAAACCATAGCAACAAGCTGATTACAGGGAGGAGTTTGGTGGTACAAAGGGGATGCAGTTGTGTGAGGACGACTCCTTATGCTGAAACATAACATATTGCCGGAGGAGTGTATGTTTTCTTTTTGTTTCTTGTTTGTTTTTTGTGTCTCGCAGAGGAGGATGGAGCCAGCGGCTGTAGCCACGGAGCCAGCCCAACCAATTGAGCACTCACGACACAAGCACCCTCACCTCATGACACAAGCACCCTCACCTCACGACACAAGCACCCTCACCTCACGACACAAGCACCCTCACCTCACGACACAAGCACCCTCACCTCATGACACAAGCACCCACACCTCACGACACCAGCACTCACCACCACACCGCTGAAAGCAAGAGCACATTTTCGTGCACGGGACTGTGGAGTGGATTCTTGTTATTGTTATTGTTTTGGCCTGCAAGCCAGCCATGTTCCCCCCCATACCATTGCTGGTAGAGGGACGGTTCTTTTTGTTTGTATTAAATAAACACAGACGTTTTGGGAGTTTACTACTGTATGGACCTTACCTTTGTCAGCACAGTGACGACAATGCTGTTTTTAAATGTAGTTGTATATTTGCAGATCTAGCATGTATTGATATTTGTTTTCTGTATATTCTTTTGTACTCAAATTGTAAGAACATTTTATACTATATCTATACAGCGCCCCAACACCTACTGATGAGTGGCACTTTAGAAATTTAGAAAAATAAATAAATAGATAATATGTATGTGATGGTTAATATATTATAATGAGATGACATACTGAAAGAATTATTTTCCTTCAGTCTCATCAGTCAGCTGGTCAGGGTAACTTTCTTCTTCAATCCTGATGTCAAAACCACGCCACTGCGATAGTGCACCCCTTACATAATAAATAAATGTTCTTTTTTGTTTTGTAATTTTTGCTACTTACTAGTTATATACAGCGCTACACTTAATAAAACATTGAATACAACATCTAGTTTTTTTATACACTTATCATCAATTTTGTAATACAAGTAAAAAGTTGTGTGAATAAACACACCTACAGCAAAAGTACAGATGTGGGAAAAGCTTGCAAATTTTGAAATGTTAAACTCAAGGTTTTTTCCATCGCATGACATGCACATGTTAAAGCACACTGCTGTGCTGAAGGCCTGCACTATCTACTCACAGGATGCACTTTCGCATGCTGCACCGGGCCGGTGAAGACAAAGGGCGATTGCGCAGTATGTCATTCATAAGGCTGAAGTAAGGAAGAATTGATAGATTCGCCCCACTTCTGTTCTATTTTATTTATTTTTTTGCTTTATAGTACTGTGCTTTTAAAACTTTACATCTGACGAACTTTGCTCCACAGTTATCTCAAATCATCAGACCAAAAGTAGATGCGTTTTCTCGCATGTGCTGTCATGTTTACTGCTGTGAGTATTTGTTATGCGCCTGTCTGTTGTGGGTTATGCTTCATAGTCGGAATATGCTGTGGTAAAGGACCAGTTACAAGGGCACCCACTATATGTAATATAGGTCTAGTGGATCACATGATCCATAACTTGACCACATAAATATGCGTACATTACAGACAAGGGAATTACTAATTACATTATTTCATTTTTTTGGTATTAACATTGAAGGCTAAATGTTCCATTGAACGCTGACCACAGTGATATACTGAAGGCCACACACTTGAAACATTGCCTTCCAAAATATACTGTCCTTGTTAAAGATGAATAACAACATGTTCTCATAGCATTTCTAATGTATTATGCCTTATGTGTGGCTTTCTCCCTTCTTGTATATCCTAATAGGATGTCATCTCCATGGCTCCATCTGATGATGTCATCATTGTTGTCATGCCTCACACCCAGGCACAAGTGCCCTGCAGATTTAATTGTAAATATACTTGCTGAACTCTTAACACTGCAGGCCTATATACAGGTCTTGGATAGGTAACTGAAAACTGCAGACTTCTCCAATACTATAGGAAAGATAACTATACAAACATGTATACCACTTTCTAGTATAAGACGCTGACATGTTTTAATTAGCCTAGGGTAGTCTTTCTGTAAAGTTAATTAGTGCAGAGTTAATAACATGTTTCTTGCAGTCCTGACTTACAGATGTCCTCTGGTATTAACCTCTTGCCACAAGGGACCAGTGCCAATGAAATCAAATGCATCACAATTACTTATTGTGTTGTATCCTAGTCAATTTCTTGAATTGATATCAACTATTCTTTTACTTTTATTGTAAGTTTGTTTTTTGTCACTTCTCACAGTATTTCATCCCTTTTCACCTTGCTTGCCACAGTACAAAAAAAGAGTAACAATTTATTTCAGCTGGACTAATTAATAATAAAAAGACAGGTATTCAAACCATTAAGTACATAGATACATACAAATACACACATATATACTGTGTGTGTGTGTGTGTGTATATATATATATATATATATATATATATATATATATATATATATATATATATATATATATAAAGCTATAAGTGAGTCTCAGGTTAAATCATCCAATAAAAAGGACCCTGTGACGGGAGACTGCCCCGTCTTTATGAACATGGTTGGGACTGGCAGGGAGGGGGTTAAAATTCCTCCCTGCCAGGAAAACATGTGAGAATATGGCTGGAGCCCTAATTGAATAATTAGCTATTATTGATTAATTGGGCTCCAGCCACAGGGGATAAAAGCCAGGGGAGAGGCCCTGGCTAGGGAGGAGAGTTCCAGAAGAGAAGGAGTGTTTTGTTTGTGCTGTGTTTTCAGTTTGTTTTGCAACCAGTGAAGGCAACGCCCAGCCTGGAAGCTTTATTTGTAAGTTTTGTTGTGTTTATTTTGTGTTTGAAACCTTTTTGTTTATTTTGTATTTGTGTTTATTAAAAACTTTATTTTTGAACTTTAAAACTGTCTCTGAGTCTCAAACCTCGGTCAATCCTGTCACATTTGGTGTCAGAAACGGGATAACGCCACCTGGAGGCTCAGAGCAGTATTTTTTTATTTTTTTTCTCTTGAATTTTGGGAGGTTTTTTTTGGGAAACTTTATTTCAATGGGGAAGAAGAGCAGACAGAGGCAGCGACAGAAGCAGCAACAACAGCAGCTGCCACCACCACCCAAACTTTGTGGGAGGACCCAGTGAGCCTCTTCCCGTGGTGTTCCTGGTGCGGGAAGGAGGATCATCGGTGGAGGTCCTGTCCAGATGGGCCACCAGCTGACTGGTGTGGGTACTGTGAGGCGGATGGCCACAGCTGGGCAGGATGCCACCACAACCCGGACCAGGAGCAGCTGCAAACCCCGTCCTCGGCAGCCACCCCACCACTTCCAACATCACCGCTTTCACCACCATCATGGGAGATCTGGGAGTG
Source organism: Acipenser ruthenus (assembly GCF_902713425.1). Lineage (NCBI taxonomy): Eukaryota > Metazoa > Chordata > Actinopteri > Acipenseriformes > Acipenseridae > Acipenser > Acipenser ruthenus. The sequence goes on along the minus strand of NC_081199.1, from coordinate 24,070,409 downwards.
GCTGGTGCACCCCGAAGCAGACCTCCCCCACGACCTTCCCATAGCCATTCGCACGCTGTGGCGTCGAGATGGGGAGAGGTGGGAAGAGTGGGAGAGACGGCACCACCCGGTTTCCCTCCAGGATATTGCCAGCATGGTGCTGGATTACCTGGAGGTAGACATGGGAGGGGCTCCCGTCAGTGAAGTAGAGGAGTGGTGCGCTCACTGCTGCCAGTACAGGCATGAAGAGGACGCGTGTCGAGAGCTCGACTGGGAGCCAGACATGGAGGAGTCTGAAGAGGAGGTTGAGCTGCCGTCCCGAGAGCCAGAGAGGGGTGAGCTGTCGTCCCGAGAGCCAGAGAGGGGTGAGTTGTCGTCCCAAGAGCCAGAGAGGGGTGAGCCGTCGTCCCGAGAGCCAGAGAGGGGTGAGCAGCCGTCCCGAGAGCCAGAAGGGGAGGAGCCGCCGTCCCGAGAGCCAGAAGGGGAGGAGCCGCCGTCCCGAGAGCCAGAAGGGGAGAAGCCGCCGTCCCGAGAGCCAGAAGGGGAGGAACTGCCGTCCCGAGAGCCAGAGGGGATGGAGCTGCCGTCCCGAGAGCCAGAAGGGGAGGAGCCGCCGTCCCGAGAGCCAGAAGGGGAGGAGCCGCCGTCCCGAGAGCCAGAAGGGGAGGAGCCGCCGTCCCGAGAGCCAGAAGGGGAGGAGCCGCCGTCCCGAGAGCCAGAAGGGGAGGAGCTGCCGTCCCGAGAGCCAGAATGGGAGCCGCTGCCGTCGCCCAGAGAGGGGGAGCCCGAACATCCACAGCCCGAGAGAGAGGAGCCCGAAAGTCCACAGCCCGAGAGGGAGGAGCCCGAACGTCCACAGCCCGAGAGGGAGGAGCCCGAACGTCCACAGCCCGAGGGGGAGGAGCCCGAGCGGGAGGAGTCGGTGCGTCCACGGCCCGAGCGGGAGGAGTCGGTGCGTCCACGGCCCGAGCGGGAGGAGTCGGTGCGTCCACGGTCCGAGCGGGAGGAGTCGGTGCGTCCACGGGCCGAGAAGGGGAAGCCCAGAGGCCCAGGGCTGAAGGGACCCGCAGGGGAAGAATATAGGCTGTTCCCACCTCCACCGCCAGCAGAGGGGCAACAGCTGGAGCTGTCTCTCCCTCCACCGCCAGCAGAGGGGGAATAGCCGGAGCTGTCTCTCCCTCCACCGCCAGCAGAGGGAGACGAGCTGTTGTTCCTGCCTCCGCCAGCAGAGGGAGACGAGCCGTTGTTCCCGCCTCCGCCAGCAGAGGGAGACGAGCCGTTGTTTCCGCCTCCGCCAGCAGAGGGAGACCAGCTGTTGTTTCCGCCTCCTCCAGCAGAGGGAGACGAGCTGCAGTTTCCGCCTCCTCCAGCAGAGGGAGACGAGCTGCAGTTCCTGTCTCCGCCAGCAGAGGGAGACGAGTTGCTGTTCCCGCCTCCGCCAGCAGAGGGAGACCAGCTGTTGTTTCCGCCTCCGCCAGCAGAGGGAGACGAGTTGCCGTTCCCGCCTCCGCCAGCAGAGGGAGCCGGGCCGCCGTTCCCGTCTCCGCCTCCCGAGGGTCCGCTGCTGCTGCCGTCGCCTCCCGAGGGTCCGCTGCTGCTGCCGTCGCCTCCCGAGGGTCCACTGCTGCTGCCGTCGCCTCCCGAGGGTCCGCTGCTGCTGCCGTCACTTGAGGTCTTCGGGGATCCTGCTTCGCCTGGGGTTGCCAGGGATCCTGCTTCGCCTGGGGTCGCTACACTATGGCCGGAGCCCCACGGAGGGGAGTTGCTGGCCATGAAGAGGGGGAGGGAGGTCAGGAGACCAGCTCCCCCAGCGGCACTTTCGCGGCAAGATAGTGGGTGGCCGGAGCCCCGGAAGAGGGAGCTGCCGGCCACGAAGAATTGGGTGGTGCCGGACGTCCCACCATGGCCACCCCCATGGACACTGTGCTTCCCCCTCTTCCGGGACTGAGACTGAGGGGGGAGGTGGCCATTTAGGCCATGTTGTGGGGGGGACTGCCCCGTCTTTATGAACATAGTTGGGACTGGCAGGGAGGGGGTTAAAATTCCTCCCTGCCAGGAAAACATGTGAGAATATGGCTGGAGCCCTAATTGAATAATTAGCTATTATTGATTAATTGGGCTCCAGCCACAGGGGATAAAAGCCAGGGGAGAGGCCCTGGCTAGGGAGGAGAGTTCCAGAAGAGAAGGAGTGTTTTGTTTGTGCTGTGTTTTCAGTTTGTTTTGCAATCAGTGAAGGCAACACCCAGCCTGGAAGCTTTATTTGTAAGTTTTGTTGTGTTTATTTTGTGTTTGAAACCTTTTTGTTTGGTCCTCGTGCAGTTTATTTTGTATTTGTGTTTATTAAAAACTTTATTTTTGAACTTTAAAACTGTCTCTGAGTCTCAAACCTCGGTCAATCCTGTCACAGACCCCTATAGGTTAAAAGGACAATATACACTCAGCACCTTTAGTACAGTACATTAATTCCCAATATCAATAGCAAAGACAAGATATAGTAACAGTTTAAATGAACATCAATATAGTAGTAAACTATATAACAGCGAGTCAAAATACCTGGTATCAAAGGATTGGCATACTCTCAATCAACATACATACATAAATTAATTTAATAATACATAAAATAATTATTATTATTATTATTTATTTATTTCTTAGCCGACGTCCTTATCCAGGACGACTTACAATTGTTACAAGATATCACATTATTTTTACATACAATTACCCATTTATAACGTTGGGTTTTTACTGGAGCATTCTAGGTAAAGTACCTTGCTCAAGGGTACAGCAGCAGTGTCCCCCACCTGGGATTGAACCCACGACCCTCCGGTCAAGAGTCCAGAGCCCTAATAATAATCTTAACCAGTCTCGATATTAGAAATGTACAGCATGAACAGTATTTCAAATGTGCTATGTGCACATATATAAATAACATGATTAGTGTGTGTAGAAACTCCACTAATATGCGGGATACATTTAAAAGGCATGTTTCTACTTGCAAGCAGACGCGTGGTTGACAGCAGTGACATGGTCAAAAATCACATGGCAGCTCAGATAGTGCAGACACTCATAGAGCTAGTAGCATTGATACAATTCATTTGTAATATAGAAAGTAAGTTAAAACATGTGGAATACATAACTTTGCAATGCACATATTTAGTTTAAATTGGATTACATTTATAACATAAAAAAATGCTTCATATTAATTATGTATATTCACGTGACCTGCTTTTTCGGTGGCAAATGCATTAATCAAATACTACTAAAAATATTGCATAATTGGTATAATTATAATTTTGTAACAGACAGATAAATGCCCTTTAAATGCTATAATATGTTACGTTTCTGTATATTAACAACAAAACCCATGCCTTTAAAAATGATGCCAAGCATTTTTTTAGTTGGAAAAAAACATTTTTAATCATTTTAAAACTTTTTTTTTTAAAAATTAATTTCAGATATGTTTACATAAAAACAATTAATAATAACCTATTTGGGGTTTTGTTTGTTGAAATCTAAAAAAAGGTTTGCCCACCGTACTAAAATGACTACCGTAGTGTAATAGCATGGGGGATACTATTACCAAACCACTCTAATACCGAAAGGCTATTTCTTAGAAATAGCAACACTTTAGCAGTTCTCAAACATGCGCTTCCAGCCAATTCCCAACGCGAAACTGTATTTTTCTTGACAATAACAAACAAAGTCTGTCTTATCCAAATGGCAGTTCCCCAAAACCTGTGCTCTCAGTTCACACTTCCCAAACACAGTAGCTCTGGCGTAATTTAAAGTGGGCACCTTTTATACCCCTGTGCTAATCGAGAGGAAAGGTAGTTTCTCGCGCCAAGTTACAGCGAAGTGCGAGAACTCCCAGTGACTATCTATACAGCATGGATAGTTTACGTGTTTTCAGGGTAGTGGCGCAGCAAAAGTAAATCAGCCAAAAACACCATTCCACGTTTAATTTGTAGTTCCCAGCACTCATGAGAAATGTAGAAAAAAAAGTAAATACCTGTCTGTGACGGAAATAGAAATGTAGAAAAAAAGTAAATAGTTTTCACTGCTTTAAACTGAATCCTGTGTCGTCTCCATTTTTTCCTGCTGTGGACCAGATATGCTGCCACTACAATATATACATTTCCATTACATGAGAGTAGATGTTAAAACTTCTCGCCAAGATAAGCGGCAACTAAGACGTAGCCTCCCCAGCGCATCAGCACACACAAAAGCTGCGATGCTGGCTCCGGGGATCAACCACAGTCCTTCCGTCCTCAGTGTTTCGTCGACTAGCCCATGACACCTCAAGAGGGCTTGCAGCATTACCCCCCTCCATCCCCCACTCAAGTCAGCCCAGCTTACTTACCCGTACATCAGCACATCTTCACTGTGCGACGCAACTCTTGGCCACTGAACCCGATAATGTCTGAGAAACCAGGTTGTAGAGTGTGCCACAAATCCTCGACAACCCACCTCCACTAGGTAAACCCAGACTCTCCATCCTCGCTGTTCCACTTCAGCATCTAGTTGAGCATACTGAAGTTGAAAATGGTGTGCTGATCCAGACCACAAGACAATGTCTGGTCGAAGGTTAGTGGTGTCAATCTCGGGTGGAAAAATAAGCTGTTGACCAACATCTGCCAGCATTTTCCATTCTTTAGCAGCTTCCAGTTGAATTGGGCGAGGCTTGGTTTTAACGAAGCACCTTGTGTCTGATGAAATGGACTGAAACATCTCTGTAGTTCCGGCATCTATATGTTGTACTATAGATAGATAGATAGATAGATACAATTGTTATGCTAAATAGTATGTTTAAATAAATATATATATATATATATATATATAGAGAGAGAGAGAGAGAGAGAGATGCACAATGAAAAGACAACAGTCTAAGTTTAACATCAATAGCTCATTGGGCACATACATAATGTTATTTACATTTTAAATAGTGAGCAGATAGGTTTGTTGATTGTTTGAGTAGTATTGTTCCTTGGGATAACAAAATACTGAACTCAAGCCATGTAATTTCTGTGTGGTCCAGTGGTTAGAGAAAGGGGCTTGTAACCAGGAGGTCTCAGGTTCAAATCCCACCTCATATATATATATATATATATATATATATATATATACTGATGCACAAAAGAACGCAAAACTCAGGTCTAATGGATTTAATCAAATATTTTAAACACAGATATCAAACAACTACCAAAAGTTTTCAGTATAAAACGTGACAGTGTCAAAATGAAAACATTACAAAGTTTGTATCTGGTATGAGCATTAACACAATCCTGGCAGTGTTGACACATAGACCTGATCAGCCTCTGGATAGACTGCTGTGGGATGTTCCACCGCTCTTGCAGCTGAAGCCAGCTAGCGAAGTTTGGCTGGTCACGGTTGCCCCACCGGTTGGCTTGAACAACGCAACAGTCAGCATAACAGTCCTGGGCCGGTGTGGTGACCCTCTGCCTTCCAGGACGGGGCCTGTCCCTAACAGAGCCGGTTTCCTTGTTTCTCTGGACTAGTCTGCTGATTGTTGAAGCAGAACATCTCATTCTCCAGGCAACTTCTCTCACAGACAGGCTGCCTTCAATCATGCCGATAGCAACCAGGCGATCTTCATTACTCAAGCGGGGCATGGTTGTATCTTTCACTGTTCTTGCGTTAATTAAAATCATGTCTTTTTGAATGGCTATTTATACAGATTCTTAATCAACTCATTTTGGCAATTTTAACTCAACTCAAATAACAAACACTGAGCACCTGGCATTTTTATGAAATTATTATTATTTGTTTATTTAGCAGACACCTTTATCCAAGAGCCTAGGGTGTGTGAACTATGCATCAGCTGCAGAGTCACTTACAATTACGTCTCACCCGAAAGACGGTGCACAAGGAGGTTAAGTGATTTGCTCAGGGTCACACAATGAGTCAGTGGCTGAGGTGGGATTTGAACCTGAGACCTCCTGGTTACAAGCCCCTTTCTCTAACCACTGGACCACACAGAAATTACATGGCTTGAGCTCAGTATTTTGTTATTCCAAGGAACAATACTACTCAAACAATCAACAAACCTATCTGCTCACTATTTAAAATGTAAATAACATTATGTATGTGCCCAATGAGCTATTGATGTAAAACTTAGACTGTTGTCTTTTCATTGTGCATCTCTCTCTCTCACTCTATATATATATATATATATATATATATATATATATATATATATATATATATTTAAACATACTATTTAGCATAACAATTGTATCTATCTATCTATCTATCTATCTATCTATCTATCTATCTATCTATCTATCAATGATGTTTCACATGAAACAGTCTCAAAATTGATGAACTTATGGGCCATTCTGGAGAAAAGACTGCATTAAATTTCCGCCCCCAACTTCCCTGAAGGAATTGGGGGCAGAAAAGCTGCGTGTACTCCTGAATAATTTAAAAACCTTGCAGACTCTGCATGTCAAAACAGTGGTGTACTGGTCACCAATGACAGCCCTTGTTGACAGTGTTATGACAATGTTTTAATAATTCTTGCCCAGTGTCTGTAGTATTAGAAGGAAAGTGCACCTTGAAGTCAAGAACAGAGGCAGGCTGTCTGTTTCTAGAGGTTACAAGTGAGCGTACTTCCTCCCTGTCCAAAATCTGAAATATTATATTAGAAATATTCTCTCATAAAGAAGGAGCACAAGGGTTGCCAGGATATGCCTGTTCCTGCTAAAGTCATTCTCCGGAACAAGATTTAAAACGAGTGCTTTCTGCTATAGTCATAAAACATTTGAAAACAAAAAAAAGTGAACCTTATTGCATTACCAGATCAAGTGTACAGCATTCTAATCATCTTGCCAATTAGCAAAGAAAAACTGCTAAAAAATTTACCTCTTTCCTAGAGGGGAGGACCTTGTTGCCAACAAAACCTGCTGGTCAGAGCAGGCTGCTTCCTATGTTGCCACGGCAACCAGTAAGCAAATGTTCTCTTGTTTCAAGGAGACGATTGTTTTGCTTCAGTATAAATTTAAAAATAGGAAGTTTAGGAACAAGGTCTGTCCTTTTGTATGGAAAAACAGAACAACAATGTTTTCCTCAAAAGCTGAGTCAAGTGCTTGGGTCTTGATGCAGCAAGCCTAGTGTTCAGTAAAAACAACTATCTTAAATAACTTTGTTTTTTCATCAATAAATCAGTGACAATGCACGCCGCAAGTTATCGTCTTAACCGCTATGCAAAAGAGCCTCATGATACCAAAAGGGGTCAGAATTTGTAACGGCAGTGCCCGTATGCCAAAACAAACTCCAATGTTCTGTTTTACTCAAAAGTTGCTGGAAAGCAGCATCATTTTAAGTTTTAAATTGGCGTTTTGGTAAACAGGAAGCCTGCTTCAGTGGTTGCTATGGAACTCCTCCCGTTGCTATTGACGTGTGCAGAAGTAGCAAGGCTACATAGGGAGCTGGGGCGTAGCTATCATAAGTGCAGGTGGTGTTGCTGCTCCAGGGCCCACGAGCCTTTGGGGCCCACTCGCTCTTTAAAAGGGACAAATAAAATATGTGAACATATTTACATATGTACCTATGCGAGTAGGGCTCTGCATGCACCGCGGTACCGAAGCACCGGGGGCCAGCTATGCAATTGTGCCTACCCTAACCGCACGGTCACACACACCTGGTCATCGCGCGTGCACCAGGGGGACACAAGGGCCGAAGCCGCGGTGGGCGAGTTGAAGCAGACAGCAAAAAACCACTGTATTATAGATAGATAGGGGAGAGCACACTGTTTGTTTACAAGGCCCGACTCACCGAGGTGGGCAGGCCTATGCAGCCGGCAAGGTCTACTGGACAGTGGGGATGTGGCAAGGCCTAGCCCTGTGGAGGACAGCATGGCTGGAAGAGTCACTCAACAGCGGGATGCAGCAAGGCCTAGCCCCATGGAGGAACTGTGAACTCTCATGAAATAAATAGACAACCACTCGCGGGTGACTGCACAGGCAGTCGCTCGCACACGACAGACAGGTAACAAAGAGCTGCCTACCACGCAAGCGAGGAGGCTGCTGAAAGACAGAAAGGAGAAAGGCTCGGTCTTTTCAAAGTTGTTGATTCCGGGAAAGCGGCGAGCCAGCTTTCAACACGAATGCAAGGGAAATACATTCGACTCGATTCGACTCAATAAGCTCTTTTCTGTCAACACGCTCAGCTCAACAGAGAGGTCTTACCGTACCGTCTTGAGAAGGAAAAAGAGAAATGGCTTCCTCAGGATGAGGGTTTTAATCCCTCAGTGGGCAGGACCGAGTGCATCATCCCAGGAAGGGGCCTATTGGCAGCTCTGGTATAGACAGCTCAGCGATTACCTACCCAATGGGCAGGCATATCCCATACATAATGTGGTTGGTGGTCGTCTTCGAATTGAAAGGGAACTCAGTTGTGCCAATTTGCTCTTTTAAGTTTTATAAATTTTTCACATACATGTGTTTGTTTTGTTTCAGTTGGGAATTGAAACAAAGAGACCCCCTGTTTTGTGGTGTTTCCACATCTGGTAGCAATACACCTATTTGGCATTTTCCAAATCTGTCTGCCATACACTTACAGTGTTACGAGCAGCATTGCCAGATCTGAAAAGTGGAAATATCGTATTGGAACCTCACAAGCACTGCCCTGAACTACTCGACACCGCCCACTGATCACAAGCACCTTTTGTTTAATTGTTTGTTCCACTGCAAGCACTGAGATTCATTATTATGCTTTTTTGTTTCGTTTCGCTGTTCAATTCTATGTATTATAATTCTGCCCCTATATGCTTTGCTTGCCCACATTGTATTTTTGGCTTCATTTATAAACTACTTAGTGTTGCAAGGTATGTGTCTGAGAGGGGTGGATAATGTGCAGAAGCGTAATTTTGTGTTTTTCTGTAGCGTTTACAAACCGCTAAAAATACATTACAGACACTTTAATCCAATCTATGAGATTCCAGTCACAGCACCAATGTATCAAGGCATAGGCCGGGTGCAAACCAGCTACTGCATAATCCGGAAGTGAGCGTCTTAACCACTGTGCAAAAGAGGCAGGTTCGTCTGCATGCGTAGTTATAGAGCTTTAATCCTCATCTCGCCAACAAATGATCAATATAATGTCATCACACACTGCCTGTTACACCTACATGGTTTGATTGTGATTGTTTTAATAAAACATTCAGTATTAATGTAAAGCACTTACTCTGTTTAATTACCAGTTGTATAAATAATGCAAGGTAAACACATTAATAAAAAACAGAACAATCCAGCAATAAAAATAGCAGTAATGGATATCTAGAAGTTTATTAGCTTTTTATAAGTAGACATGTAAAATAATACAATAAAGAACTGGCTTCTATCCCTAGTTGTTGTTACCATGCTAGTAATTGCATTAACCTGCTTATGATTCCACAATGACAATGATGACAGTGCTACCCCAAAGGGAAGAAAACGCAATGTTATCCTACAATGTTCCTCAAAAGCTGCCTTGATACACTCATGGTTCTGACATTTTGAGATGTTTTGCCTTTTACTGTGTGGTTTGTTAGACAACACTTCAGACGTAAGCAAGGTCAAGGTTGCTATTTCCAAAGATGACTCAGTATTTCTTAGGGCAAGAGATAGATTTTCCCAGCAAACAGTGCTGTGTAATCAAATTTGGTTGGTGACTCTATCTTGTTTGGGAAAAAGGTTGGTGCTGAACGAGCCAAACGAGTAGAAAATACCAGGTTGTCCTTTGAAAACTGCTAAATAAGTAACCTGCAGTTTGAGATTTCAAAGGCAGGGGTATCAAACTCAGTTCAACAAGGGCCAACTTGGAATTTCTAAAGTGAAGGTATACACACATCAATATTTCTTTTAATGTTTAATTCAAATTCAGTATGCAATATATGAGTTTTTTTTATTACCGAGTATTTTGTCACAGCATCAATTAACTTTTATTTCTTTTATTTTCAGTGGTAGAATTTGGTAGAGATGCAACAATTACTCAATTAGTGATCACAATGACTTATTTTACGAGCCTCAATTAGACATTCATTACTCGATTAATCACCCTAGTGCCCTATTTTAAGCCTCGTAGCTAGTTACTCGGGAACACATGCTTTCCTTGCGTGTTGCTAGACTAAAGCTCTTCTGATTGTTTGTGATGACAAATGTCAGATTTTAATGAAAAAAATCAGATGTCTTCTTGCTTTTTAATAATATTGTTTTTTTCAATGTATATATTATATTACTGCATATAATAATATGCACATGCACTTGTATTTTGTGAAGAGGACACATTTTTAGCTTCTTGCTTTTGAACTCTAAAGTGTTCTCAATGCATCGATTATTGTAGATATTTACCTGTCCGATATTCAATTAGAAAATGTGATGCTTGTGAAAAAAGTGTTGGAGACGAAAATCCTCTCTTTTTATTCTCAGAGCAGGGCATGCAAGCTCAGCATCCCCACATTGCCCCAGTATGGAAGGGAGGGAGCAGGTCAGTCTCCATGCCTATATCCATGCTCAGTGTTAATTGTACCAAATCGTGTGGTAGTTTGTGAAGTTGAGACCACAAGAGAAAAAACCCAAACCAAAACCAAGACTTAAGACTTGAATCCACTTCCAGAGGTGAAAAGCTGCCACTAACCCACTGGAAGGTTTCTTGAATATAGTGTAAAACATGCTCATGGGTGCAAATTTAGTGCTATGACGCTAGATTCTAGAGCCAGGGTCTCATAGTGCCAGCAACTTTAAATTCTGGAGCCAGTAGACATGTTTAATTAAAAAAAAAAAAAAAAAAGTTTTTTATTCCTTAACAACCATAGATGATGATAGTTTCTCATTGGGTCTGGACTACTCACATGACCCACCCACACTCATCCACATACACAGGAGAAGGTTTGTGTCCTGTGGGAAAGTGGTAGCAAACATGTCGCAGCACACTTTTATACAGTTATCAATTAAATCTTTGTTCAGCAAGTCAAAAAGGTATGTGGGCAAGAGTAGACTTAACAGGTAACAGTGCATTGCATGGTCACAAAGAATGTTTTATTTTCGCAAGCCTCTTCATTTTACCATGAAAGTTAAGCTCAGCTAGTTTGTAAATAACATTTGTTGATATACTCATGCATTGGGTAGATGCATATAATCATGGATTTATGTTAAAACCAAATCAGTTGTTGCAGCTAATGTAAATCTAATCCATTAATAAAATTCAGTGTGGCTGAATTCATGAGCTATTGTTTCGTTAAAATGTCGAACATTTGGACTACTCAGGTCAACCAATCAATCAATTTTATTTTTATATTGTGCTCAGTGTCTGGCCAGTAGGGTTCGCTGTTGTGCGATGAGGAGAATAAGTCCCTGCCAGTTTCTCCCACCCACCCCTGGAGCATCACAGCTAAAGTGACACCCCCCTCGGGGTACCTGGAAATGTATAATTTCTGCAAATTTCTCGAAAACAAAGAATTTTAGGAAAAAATGTTTTGTAGCAAAAGTTTTGGTTTTGTGGATGAGGAAAGAATTTCCATTGGGGTATGTAAACTTTTGACTACAACTGTATATAATTAACAAAATGATGAATGGTATTAGAAACAATCGTGTTGCATATTTATATTAATACAAAATATTACAGACTGATATGAGTCTTGCCATGGATGAGAGAGATGTGGCAGAATTTCCTTTTTACAAAATATAAAACAGTAAACATGATTACAAATATGGGTGTGATTAGATATGGGGTACAATGTATTAAAAATATTTACTGTAACACAAAAAGCTAATTAAAGAGCGGTGGGAGAGGTGATGGGGGGTTGATTTAGTAGGCACTCTGGTGCTAATCTTTCAAAACAGTCTAGCATCAATGTTCAAAATAATGTGCACCCCTGATGGTGGATATAAGGTCATATTCAGTCTATTAAATACTCATTAGCATATCATTAGTGTTATAGGCTGTTTTTCACATTATAATTCATGTAAAGAGATGCCTGGAAAATAAATATTAGTATAGGAGTAATTAAATTGTGATTTGATTCTATTTTTTTTTTAGGTTCATTTGGGGGTATGTGTATATATATACAGTCAGCGTCACTTTATCGGGATGCTTCGGGAGAAGTAAAAATATCCCCAATAAAGGGCTGTCCCAATTAAACAAGAGGCATTTGAGACAACCTTAGTCACACTGTTTTGTTTCTTAATGAAAAGAAAAAGAATGAAATCACATCACTTTATGATTAAATTTTAAATACAAATTAATCACTGTTTTTAATTTCTACAAGAAATGAAAAATAATGAAATCACATCTTATCACAAGGCGAGGCACCTGCGATATTGACATGCCAACTTTCTTTGCAACAGCAACCTAAGAAACCACATGAGACTCCTCTTTCTTCAAGTTCAACACAATTTACTCAAGTCGCAGTGTAATCACGTACTCACTGCACTGTGCTACGCAACCTGTCTTGCTCTGAAAAGCGATTTCCGTTCATCATTTGAAAATACCTTATCCCAATTAAACAAAGTGCCGTCCCAATTAAACAACATAAATAGCATTAGGAAGAACCGTCTCTCAGAGTTGTATCCCATTTAAGCAGAATCCTGATCATCAGTATCCCGATTAAGTGGCACCTATATATATATATATATATATATATAGTGCTTGTGCTCCAGATACAGTTTTGGGCCATTGAGTAATTTACTCTCAAATTTACTCTCAATTTAAAATGCAACGGGCCCTATTTAGCAACGTTCGCAAACCATTAAGGCAGAGTTAGCACACCAAAATCAGGCACACGTGTGGGCAAACAGACTTTGCCCACCTATGTGATTTAGCAACCATGTTTTAGTGCCCACCCGGCAGGTCAGCGTTAGCACTGGACATGGGCTGAACTTTAGGGGAGTGTCCTCATTTACATACAAATGTAGCAATTTAGCAAACCATCAACAGTGCTAGCGTTTGCGTTTCAATTGACATGTGAAAACCAGGTCTAAACTGCGCGCAAATTACTTGGTCGATTATAAATACAGCTGAAACTACCAGGGAAGCAGGTCAAGAAAAGAGAGAGAAAAAAGAGAAATAAAAGAAAGATTGAGTGCACACTGGATTTCTATGTGGCCAGACAAAGAGAGAGAAGGAGGAGGAGGAGACATCCCCAAATATTTAGAAGTCATCTGTCTTTTCTGAGCCACAATGTATGCAGCCATTTCGCCTCAGCAGACAAACAATCACTGACATCTGCCAACTGCTTCAGGCTGACCTGGAAGGAGACATGCGGAGAGCATACTGTTTGCCTGTAGCACTAAGGATACCCACTGCACTAACATTTTATGCCACTGGTTTGTTCCAACATACTGTGGGTTATACTGCAGACATGAGCCAGTCTGCTGTATCATGTGCAGTGCGAGATGTACCTGCAGCTTTAGTAAAGTGGGCAGGAGAATTAATCCATTTCCTTGTCTCTGATGAGCTGCAACAAAATACAAAGCAGGGTTTTCTTGGGTGTCCTGAGAGCCACGTACAGCTACGCGCACCAACACAGAATAGGCACCTCTACATAAATCGTAAAGGGATCTATTCTGTCAACATGCAAGTTGTGTGTGATGCCAACAACTACATCACAAATGTGTATGCAAACCATCCTGGCTCTACTCATGACTCATTTATGCTCGATAATTTGGAGGTGGCAGCTGCATTTCAGTGGGATGACAGTCTGAGTGGCTGGTTGATAGGGGACAATGGGTATCCACTGAAGCAGTGGCTACTAACACCGCTGCTCAACCCCACGACCCCTACAGAACAGAGGTATAACCGTACCTTTAAATGTGCTCGTACTGTAATTGAGCAAACATTTGGAATCCTTAAACTGCGATTCTGATGTTTGGATGTCTCTGGGGAACACTACAGTACACTCCTCAGAAGGTTAGCAATATCATCCTGGCTGGTTGTGTTTTAAATAACATAGCTCACCGTAATGTATGTGAGGGTTTGAGGGAAGCAGATGCTGAACTTGAAGCCCCAGTGGTGTAGGTTGCTGCAAGTGCCAGGCAGGTCAGGCAAAGCATTATACATTATTTTTTATTTTATTTTGTAGCCTTGCTTGAGGGGCTTGGTCATCTCCCTCCCTTCTTTCTTCTTTTTTTTGGTTTCAAAATGCCCTCCATTCGCAATCGCAGATGCACAGGTGCTCTTTAAGAGAATGTTGAATCCTTATTGGTTGTAACCTTACTCCCCCCACTGTGCTTTGATTTGATGTGCGTTAGCCCACGCATGAGACCCGACTTCTAAATCACGTTTTCGTGTGCTATCACGGCGGTTTGCTAACACTGTCATTTTTGCCTAAGCGGAAGCAGCTGCGCACATATTTGCTAATAGGGCCTGTGACAGGAGTGGTGACGTCAGGCCAGATGCAGGAACAGAAACAAAGAGGCAAGTACTGCAGGCAAAAGACGCTGCGGTGCAGTTCACTTTCAAACAAAAATAAATAAAAGATTTAAACAAAAACACTTTGCTCACAGAGCGAAATAAAAGATTTAAACAAAAACAAAATCACGATCACAAAACAACTAAACAATACAAAACATTTGGCTATGGCGTCAAAACAATAACAAAACACGGCTCTGCCGCTATATTTATAAAACAATAAGCCATAGCAATAATAATAATAATACAACAATCATAATAATAATAATAATAACCACAAATACAACAAAACAAATACAAAATAATAAACTACACAGTGGCGGAGGGGTACCCCGTTCTATAAATAAATAAACAATATATTTAAACAGCAGGGCTTTGCCCTGCTCACTTTTCATGTACAGGGCTCCCTCCCTGTTACAGGGCCCAACATGCATAAACTGTATTTTGGAGGTAAAATGCAAGATTACCATGAAGTCATGAGTAGTTCCAATAAATACAGTACATACTTTAATGTTAACTTATGCAGTATGCATTAACTACAGCCTTACATTTTAACTGTAATGTTCATTTTAACTTCTGTACAAAAACTTGGTCATTTAGTCCTGCCTTTATAATGTTAATAATATTATAGTGTGAGAAGTGACTACTCTTGATGTCATTTTGCTACTGTGTTCACAGAGTCTCTTCCCACTAGTACGAGGATGTTAGAGTTTTTTTGTTTTCTGCAAATCTTCCTTTCTCAGTCTCTTGTGCTCTCCCTTTCCAAGTCGACAGCGCCCTAAAAATTTAAAACCCAAAATGTCCAAACATATTGTGAACAGGACGGCAGACGCTGAATAATCACCACACAAGTTGAACAAAATAATATGTGTTTATTTACACAAAACAGGTTCAACACGAAAGTTCAGGTAAGGACACAGTCCATGTCACTAATACAAACAATCCAATGTAAATGGGAGAAATAATAATGACACGAAGGGGAAAACCTTGTAGAACTGGCAGTCCAGGCAAACAAATCCCTAAGGGCGTGGCAGATGCAGCTGTTCTTCAGCTCCGTGTTGTTGTCGTGAATCAGTCCAATCCGTCAAACAAGTTCCGTCCGTTCAGCAAAAGCAAAGCTCACAGATAAACAAAGTTTTGTTATAAAGCAAGCAATGGCAAAGCCTGCTGCAACGCTTGGTCGGGTCAAGATAAGAGACCCCAAGAATCCCAATTGTTGCTCTTTTATAGAGAACTCAATGAGGACCAAATTGGTTTCGTATAGGCTACAGGTGCTGGCCAAAAAGGCACTGATTAACCTTTCAGCAATTCAAAATGAATCCTTCCCTAACAGCACCTGCAGCCTATAACCCCAATCAACTTTGTGTTATCATGGCAGGTTGGTTCCAAGCCAGGCCAGATCCCAGCCCGCCATGAGCGCCCCCTGTCAGAGTAGCAGTAAGCTGGCTCACAATATTTTAAAACAGCTGTACCGATACTGCACTAATGCAAGTATATATTATATTCCTTATTGATCACCTTACTATAGCAATATAAAGCATCCCAACTCTTTCAAAACACAGAATATTGTATTTATTATATAGATTTACTTTCCAAATATTCAGTTGACTGATAGGTAAAGGCTGAGGGGAACTAAGACGGCGCCGAGAAATCCTGAAGATCACGGATCCTGTTGCTTATTCACTAGTCACAAACACGCATTGCAAGTGATTCAAACATGTTTTTTTTTTTTTTTTTTTTTTAATAAACCCAGACTTATTGGTCATGTGTTTCTGGCAATTCCCAGGCAGGCTACAATTAGCTGCAAAATAAACTATAAACAAGGTTGCTAGTTTTGCATGACAAGTTTCTTATGACTAAATATCTATTTTCTTTATTTGCGATTTCACTTTTATCTTTGCAAATATGCTCTTACAGGTTTTAATGTTCTTTGATGTGTATATGATCGGTTTATGTTTACGTCAGACCAAAATGTCAGCTACATTTGCATCCCTTCAAAAAGCCAATATTGCCACTTTTGGAAGCATACATAAATCCACCCTATTTTTTAAATGTTGGGTAATAATTTAGAATATGCAATTGTTAATGTTATTCTTTCAACCTTCTTTTCTCTTTTATTATACACAAGATGTTAATTTCTATTGAGTTTGTCAACTCTTTAATTCTCTTTCAATAATCTATTCCTTATAGCTCTTTTTAAAAATATTTTTTCAATTATTTTCAGTTTTTTATAGTCATCATCAGAACAGATTATTTGTATTCCTTATACCTAGTCCTTTAGGAATGTCTCTTTTAGTATGGATAGAGTGTGCTGATTACATATGTAGGTACTGATACATATCAGTAGGTTTTGAGTATGTGTGTGTGTGTGTGTGTGTGTGTGTGTGTGTATATACCGTATTACTTCAAATTAACGCTGCCCTCGAATTAACGCCACCCTCGAATTAACGCCTCACTCAGATATCAGCTTTTTAATAGACGCCGCCCTTTTTAACAGAAATCAAACCGATATTCAGAGGTAATATTTTTCCTTAAGAAAAACAACTGCATCACACTCAAATACCGTTCTCTCTCCTCTTCTTGTCCCGCCCCATAGCAACCAATACACACTCTTGATTCGCTGGTACAGTACTCCCCTGACCTCCCAACTCCCAACTAATAGGCACTCGTTAACTGTCAGTAAATGTACTGTATTCAAGCCCCAAAAACACACAAGAGTATAGTGCTGCAGATCGGAGCCTCTCATGGCGCCGTTTCTAAAATGCCTTAAATTATTTAATAAAATATTGCAGCGTTTGTAAAGCATAGTATTATTAACAAAGGCCTCCCTGATATAATTGCCGCCCTTGTTTAAGGGCCGCAGTCATTTTTATCAATTTAAAATAAACACTGCAGCGCCAAATTGAAGTAATACGGTATATAGTGGTGGCGAGCAGTGGGTTCCTCAGAATAAAAGGACACAGGAGGCAGCATGCAGTCCAAAGGCAGTTAAAACCACCTTTCATTAGCTCTTGTGGGAAAACGGATAGCTCAGACAGGACACAACTGGACAAAGAGACCCAAGCCAAACACACGTCCCTTTTATATTCCTGCCCCCTGCTCTCCCATTTGGCACCCTGGACACATGGACATTTGCATACTGGGCGCCCTATCACTCACATACGCACTGACGTACCAAGCACACTATGAGAGGGAGGTGGGGAGCAGGAGCGAGAAGCAGGCAAAGTCGCCACACACTAAAGAAAGAGAGAGGCAACAGGAGGGTGGGGCCAAGCACGCTCACTCATACCACACGCATACACACAGACACAATACAGGACTGCAAATCAATCAATAGGCACAGGTTAAAACAACTATTTACAGTGAACACTCCCATCCCCATCCCTAGTCCATAACATAGTCCATTTTGGTGCCGATAACAATCACTGGAGGCAAGGGAGGCCGTGCCTCCTCAAAATTTCAAGTTGAATAAAAAAAGTAAGTTGCCCCTTTTCTGTAGTGATTAAGGTGGCAGCCCTCACAAACACTGTTTTCTGTCTTTAAATAATAAAGTCAAACACCATGACAGACGGAAACGCTGTTGCGTGTGTTTATTTTTCAGAAACAAATCCAAAACAAAATAAACAAAACAAATCCTAACCCACCTCGGGTTCCTAACTAAACAATTAGACTCCTGTCTAAATGGGGACAGACTAAACTTGTTTACCCCAAACAAAACAAACACGATTTCTTCTTTGGTTTAACTCACAGTTTTCTTTTCTCTCTTTTCACTCACTCACTCACTCACTCACTTACTCACTCACTCACTCTGCAACTCTCCAACTCTCCCTCAACCACACATTTCCCCCATTGTGCTTTTAAAGGTCAAAACCATCGTGGAATTAACCTAAACAATTAAGCAATTAAGTATACCATTCGGAGGCTTTCACCAATATGGCCTCCCAGCACAGCCACCTTTACCACGATGGAGTGCACCTCTCCTAACCCCAGGTCCTAAAGCCTCCATATTCTGGTTAGGAATGTACACTCCATCACAAATATATATATTTTTTGTTGTTATATGAAATACAAATAATTATTAAATTATTTTTATTTCTTAAGAATATTGTAAAAATTGCGGTATTGGGCTAATTTCACGATTTCCGCGCAGCCCATGAATTATTATTTGTTTATTTTAGCAGAAGCCTTTATCCAAGGCGACTTACAGAGACTAGGGTGTGTGAACTATGCATCAGCTGCAGAGTCACTTACAACTACGTCTCACCCAAAAGACGGAGCACAAGAAGGTTAAGTGACTTGCTCAGGGTCACACAATGAGTCAGTGGCTGAGGTGGGATTTGAACCTGAGACCTCCTGGTTACAAGCCCTTTTCTTTAACCACTGGACCACACAGCCTCCTATGAAATTGCGATTTTCACAGGGCCTTAGCTATATATCATCAGTAGGTACTTGTGTACGAAGGATGTTAACTTTATTCAATATGTTATTAAAGATACAGTACTTGTTATTAATACTTCTTCGATTATCCATACAAATCGATTTTGCAAACTAGAAGACACTGCACGCCCATATGCCTATTGTATTGTGACAGCAGGCGCATCAGTAAAGTGAGATATATTTTCAAAGTTTCATATTATTGTAGTGTGGAGAGGAAAATAATAACAAGAGAGAAATGTCAATTCAGCACCGAGGAGGTAGGTTTATTTTCCCTTGCTTTGATTACAGCAGTTTCTAAGAGTCTAAGCACTCTTTAATATATGTTGTGTTTCTTTCTCTTCAACCAGCGAGACAACTAAACACTCACAGTCTCCTGATCAAGGCAGGGCTTCAGTGAGGAAGATGAGTTTTGCCTTTTAGGTTATCGATTTGGCCGATCCCGTGGCTATTCCTTAAACAACAACGCCACAGTGAGAGGTACATTAGCTTCTGCTCCCCACTGACACTCCACAAATGTCACTCTCCTGTCTGGATCAGGATTCTACGGTGTCTCTCATCAGCCAAAATACTGTGAATACATCCAAAACAGAAATGCATTTAATAAACTTAAATAGTAATCATACAGCTCCTGCATTACAACTAAGATGTATTACTTTTCTTGCTAATTCCTAAATATATATTTTAGTTCTGCTGTATTTACTCCCTGACAACACTCCCTTTCTCTGGGAACAAATCTAGTTGTTAGTGTTGTTTTTTTTCTCTGTTAGTGTTTGTTGCATGTTGTAGTTATATTATTTTAGCCCTTCCCCAGAAGTGTTTGTTTATTTACCCCAGCGCGGGTAAACTCTTTCACTTACATAATAATTTTGTTGGTCATTTATTTAAGTTTAGCAAATTAAGTCTATATAGGATGTGCTTGATTTTTGTCTGCCTTTCTCCTGCCGTGAAATTAAATATCAATGCCTTTTTTCTGCCTCCCCATTTTTTTTTTATGGCCACTAGCCACCACTGATTCTTGTTGATATTTTCTGTGTTAAGGTGCTTTGATCACTTCGAACCTGTTTGAATTTAGGGGCTTCCTTTGTATTCAAGTTGCCTACCATAGACATATTTTAACCCAAGCTGGATCGGGTTTATTGTAGAAGTATGAGCCAGTGCCAAGTGTTCTTGCTTAAACTCACTCCAGTGATCTAGCTACAATCAATCAATCAATCAATCTTTATTTTATATAGCGCCTTTCATAGAGGACCACCATCACAAAGCGCTTTACAAGATAGTGAGGAACAATGCATAATACATTAAATACAGTAGAATACAGGGCATAGTACATTAAATACAAACAGTAAAAAGCAATGCAAATACATTAAATACAGGCATAATACATTAACTAAAAGGCTAGGATGTGAATTTTAAACATTGTGGATGTGTGTGTGTGACAGAAATATAATGAGTTTTGGTTATAAATCTCCCCCTGACCTGTGAGGGCGCTAAGCAGCGAAAGGGAAAGGCTTTGGATGGGCTGGCCTGACAGTTCTTTTCCTGGGACGGGAAGTCAGTCAGTCTGGAAGAAGGCGAGACTCTGTTGCAGGAACGTATCGACCCGGAAGGTAAACTATGAAGCAGCTGCAGACAGTAAAAAGACAGTTGCAATCGTTTACCAAGGGGTCATGCGTAATGGCATAAAGGGGCTGGAGAATCGTAAATCTTTTCCTTCGCTTGGTTTTTATTAGTAACTGTCTGTGTTTTTGAACCACCAGATGGCTAACACGAATCTGGAGCTGTCGCCTTGGGCCAGCACCAAACTGGATCACCATTGCACTAAAACTGTCACAAACTATAATAAATTGTTATCACCCACCACGAGCACTACTGCACGCACCGGGGCGGGTGATCGTGGCAACTATTATTGTGGGGCAGATAACGTGTCTTTGTTATTTAGGGCTGCAATCCCTGTTTTCTGTACTCCGGGTTTTACATATTGCTGTGTATTACCGGAGCTTATTATTTGGTCACCAGACCTGGATTATGAAACAAAATAAATCTTTCCAAACCGTTTGTCTGTTTATTCCTGCACTACATCACCTCTGCACCTGTTTATAATCAGCAGCCACTTTGCCACAGTGTGTCATACAGAATCATACAGAATCATACGAATAAGATGGAGTGAAAAAACTGAAATAGCAATTTAGATAACAGCTAATAACAGATATCAGGCTTAAAGAGCATTGAAAGAGAGAACAAGTGGGTATTGAGAGTTGATTTGAAGCGAGCGACTGTGGGAGCTACACGCACTAAGGCTGGGAGAGAGTTCCAGAGAGTCGGGGCCATGGAGCTAAAAGAGCGCTCTCCGAGTGTGGTGCACTTTTACTTGGGTATAACAAGCAAGCCTGAGTCAGAGGACCTCAGCTTGCATGCAGGGACATAATGGGTCAGCATGTTGGAGAGATACTCTGGATCTGTGTGATAAAGGGCCTTGTAGGGAAGCAGGATACTTTTGAAAGTAATCCTGAACTTTACAGGTAGCCAGTGCAGCTGGGCAAGACAGGGGGTAATGTGATCATGTTTTTACATCTGAGTATCTCTGCATCTGGGAGGGAAACCGTGTGACTAACAGCAAAAGTACCTGAATGTAGCAGTGCATCTATTGCACTGCATTTTGTAATGGATCTCTTCCTAGTGGCTGATGAGTTATTAATAATATCTGTTCATATATAAAATAACAGCAGTTTGACCGTTTGACCATTTTGCAGAAAATGAAAAGTATTATTAATCCCTTAACCCCCGAGCAGACTCATTTATGTGCAGAAGTCTGTTTGTCAGCTGCTTTAGTTTAGGAAACCATACGATGATGTCTGCAAATGTTCAGTCAGTCATCTGGTAAGTTTTTATACGTGGGTCTGCCTCAGCAAATCAAAAGAATACAATTCAAGTGATACTTTTTTTTTGCGCTCTGAGTAGCACAGAACCACACCTGCCCTTTGAGCTGTCTTTCAGCATAAAGTCAGACCTGTGTTTACAATAAGAAACATGTGTGCCAGGGCTATTTAATAAAGCAAAAAATTACTTTTTAATTGTAAATGCATTTGAAGGGCAGAGTAGAGGGATTTTGTTTTGAGAAAATAAGACCTTTAAGTCTCTTGACTTAAATGGTATTCCTCAAAAATAGTTTGCACCATTGAAAGAAAAGAAAAAAAAAACATCTAAATGTAGCACATCTGTGAACATACACATTTCTTAGTTTAATTGTTGTAACATGATAGCAGTCATAGCAAAAATGTGCAGATACGACATTTAAAATCTACTTATAACAGTTATGTTATTACCAAGAGAATACTATAGTCAAACCAAGGCTGCTATTGTGAAGGCTATAAACTTGCAGTAAAATACAGCGTAACTGTTGAACCCCCACTATCTTGAGTCCCTGATCAACCATAATCTCTGTCAACCCATCAGAATCCTTGGAAATATCAAGTTGCTGTAGCTCTAGTAATTGCAGGTTTTGCTCTTAAAAAAACTAAAGGCCCCATATTCAAAATAGTCCATGCTGTGCATCTAACTGCAAACTAAATGGGTATTTTTTACACTCTCAAGATATATTCAAAATAAGTCTGTGTACTTGTGTGTATTTTATTATTCTAAATATAGGTGTCTAGATCATAGAGCATAAATCAAGAAAACAACATTGCATGTCTCCATGTAGAATAGGGCTGAATGCAGCCAAAAAAACAACTTGGCAATAGAGAAATATATACACATAAACAACACAGGAATTTGTTCCATAATTGGACTGTTTTAAAAAAAAAAAACTTACCCATAGATTTGTTTTGCAGCATACTGATGTAGATATAATTTGCTTCATTGTCAGGATAAATAATAAATAAACAAACGAATGAAAGTGGAGACAATGAACTCAGAAGTTTGAATGTCCAGTCTGTATTGCAGCTGGGCTTTGTGAGGTTTCAGACTCCTTACATACTGTAGAAGCCTATGGTACATTTATTTGTACAAGGATGACAGAATGCTTTAAAAGATTGTATACAATGTGTAAGGGAACATAATATACAATACACACATGTGGAATAAAGTCCATGGATATGTGTCAGGAATAAATACAAACAAATAATATGAGTTATGTAGGTTGTGTATCCATGATAGAACCCACATGTATGCATCCACTTTTATACATTTTTACAATTAATATTTTTTAACACATACCATTTTAAGTGACCAATATATCCCACAAATATAAAATCTGCAAAACAACTGTTGCACCCTGTGACGGGATGCCCGCCCCTTATTAATTTATATTTTTGTACTGTTATGATTTATTACTGTTTTTATGTACGTATATATGTATTTGTTCCTTTTATTATTAATATGAGTTTGCGTTTGTGTGTTTTGGATCGGCAGGGAGGGGGTTAAATTCCTCCCTGCCAAAATACATGTGAGAATGTGGCTGGAGACTTAATTGAGTAATTGTTAATTGTTGATTGGGCTACAGCCACAAACTATAAAAGTCAGGAGAGATCCTTTGTCAAAGGAGAGAGCTATGAGGAGGAAGATGAAACAATACTGTGAGTACAAATAGGTACTCGTTCTAGAAGATTACTTGTGTTTTGTTCTGTTTTACTTTGGCCCCCATGCCATTTGTTTTCCTAGTGTTTTTTTTTTGTTTAAACTGTTTGTTTTGTTTAATAAAGCACTGAACGCTGTAGCATTTCAGTTTGCCCTGCCATTACTTGTTTTGAGTCTGTGTTTCTGATCTGCTGTCACCTCTGCAAAGCCACCTGTTCACACACCCTCTCTGGCACACAGCTGGCTCACCAATACAAATCCACCACTTGTTTGAAAATTATTCTTTTTCTTTCTTTTTTAAAACCCAGTAAAATAATGTGTCTTAAACAGGCTAACTGATTTAAACATGCAGCTCTCTTTTGTTATTGATTTAAAAGGTATATTAAAACGTTTAGGATGGAGCTTTATTAGTACCAATAAGAGGTCTGTCATTTTAAATAGGTTGCTCAGGAATTACGTGTGGTTCTGTCAGTCCACTCTGTGAAGAAAATAAATCTAAAACATTTTGGTTTGAATATGGTAGTTGAGACACTTAACTCTGGGAACTCCCACCAAATTGTACTCTTTGGTACCCATAATTCTTTTGAATACGGAGCCCTATGAGCGCCAAACATCTGGCCATTTTAATTTCTGCTATATATTTACATTGCTGACAGGAATTCTCAGTTTCATGCCTCAAAATACAGTAGCTATGGTGCACTATTATTATTATTTAGATTTATTTTTTTATTTAGAGACACTGTCATGTTTTATGATGCTTATTTGTAATGGGGGAAAAAGGAAAGGAGCAGGAAGGATTATTTTAGTTTTTTGTTGTAATTCATGTTTTTTTTTTTTTTTTTTTTGTTTCTTTTTGTTTTTAAATCACATCAACAGAGCATAGTTGGGGATAAAATTTGGCAGGCCTGCTCAATTCTTGTGCGTCTAAGTCTGTCAGACACCCAGCATTTGCAGTCCCAGCCCTGATGTAAAATCAGATGGCCCAGCCAAAAACTGCTGAATAATAATAAAAAGTGTTGCCCTTTTGTACAATTGTGCATAATCTGCGTACTTCAGAAAGTGTGTCCTTTGGATTTTGTATTTGTTTGATTCCCTAAATTCACAACAGCTGTAATGATGTCAGTCAGCAGTGAGTAGAATATTCCGGCACCAGCAAGCGGCCCGTTTATAAATCTGTGTACTCAGGTGCGCTCAGTGAAGTCAGCCCAGCATTGCGGACAAGCAAAGGTCCAGGGGGAGCCTTATCCTTGGGACAATCCCACTTTGGCACAATCTGCTTCCCATGAACCAAAGCCCTAGAAACAAAGTGGAAGAATAAATTAACTCTCACTGGCTTTGAGACCCTTTTTTCTTGTGTAAAACGCCTGTTTGTGGAAGATACTGTTTTTGTCAGGAGAGATGCTTTGAACTAGCTTTCAAGTGGCAAAATCCCTGTGTTGGCTCTGGACTTTTGTTTTCATTAATTTGCCCATAAAAAAATAACTAAATAAGTCACCCCTAAATTTTATTTATGGACAGCTTATAATGTACTGATATAGACTCAATTCATTAATTTATGTTTAAGGTATTCCAACCTATTTGAAATTAAGGAGAAATTTTATAGCAAGAGGGGTCTGATAGTTGTGAGGTAAAAGAAGTTGGAAGTTGTGAGGAGAAGGCACCTGAGACTTAAACCACAAGTAAGTCATGGAAGTAAGTGACTCAAACAACATCAAAACCCCCTGAAACACTCTCTGAACCTACAGTACAGGCAATGAGCTCTTCCATTTAAATAAATATTTAGCTCAATATAGAAAATAATAATGCAATTAAGATTATTTTATGGATGATTTGGTTTTATAGTGTGGAGGAATGAGCATATTTAGGTAGCTTGTTCTAAAATGACCTAAACCCATGTTGAGGGTAATGAAGTGACATTGCTTATTCTGGGTATAATTTAAAGATGCATATTCATATCTTAATGGGCCCACCCACACAGCTGCGGGTGGGAGAGTGAAGCGTTCAGTTGTAATATGGTTTGGGAACCAAAGTCAATATGCTGTATTGTTTTACAAGTGAAATGTGTAACTAATATGTTCTTAAATGAATTACCCAAGTGGATGAGATGGGGCTCTATCTAGCAGCCCTTTAGTCCAAACACACTAAATGGACACTAACACAGTCATCACTCATTTAGTACCACAGATGTATGTTGATGTTTGTTTTATTTATAAACAGCATGTCATTCATAACATCTCACACAGTTTATTACATTGTATTGTTAGTTTTTAGCAGGCAACTTGTTTGAGCCAATAGTATGTATTTTTGGCTCAATAAATACTTTTACCTTATTGATGTGATTATTTTGTGATTAACTGTAAAAACAAAATTTCATCAACACATTTGTGGCATAGTTTCGATCAATTAAATAGACCAGGCTATGTTAGTTGAGGTATTTAGGTCTATTCCATTCTAAATACCTGCTCTTTAAAAAATGATGTCTCTAAGAAAATCCTATAAGAACATACAATTATGTGATAATACAATGTGGTAATTGGTAATACAACCATAGTATTTATATCAGGTTGGGGATAGGATTCTAAAGCTTAGAGGGTGTCATTGTAAAACCAAAAGTATCTGTGGTACTGCTTTGGTAATTCTGAATAAACAATCAGATTAGTTGCTCATTACTTTAAATGTGCCAAAACCTACGTGGATGTTCAATTAATTTGAGAAATAGATTGGGTCTCAGGAGAAGTGATGTACTTTGTGAAAGAGGGAGATGGTACGTGCCTTTTTTAAACAGAAATAACTATTATCAGATGGCCATCCGTGGACACAGAGATGTTTTGCCAAGTTGGCCTGACGGCTTTTTTAAAAAGTGATGTAATCAGTGACAAAACATGGCCTGGAAAGTAATTCTTATTCTGGTAAGATCTGACTGATTTAAAACAATTGTGAAGCTGCCTCAGCCCAAGGTTATTCCATATTTTGGACTGTGTTATTTTCATGATTAAAGTATTTTGTATTTTTTATTTTACCTGTGTGGTGCTTTCATGTATTCTATCACACAAAACCTTACTCCTTTGCACATTCTTCTAGTATGGGAGAGTTCCATGTCCATGTTTAGTAGAGACTGGTCACACCACAAGCAGTAGTGTGGAGTAGTGGATAGGGCTCTATCCCCGGTGGGTGCTGTTGCACCCTTGAGCAAGGTACTTTACCTAGATTGCTCCAGTAAAAAAAAATAAAAAACTGTATAAATGGGTAATTGTATGTACAAATAATGTGATATCTTGTACCAATTGTAAGTCGCCCTGGATAAGGGCATCTGCTAAGAAATTAATTAATAACACAAGGCAGGATCAAGGATATACGCAAGGTTTCAAATGCCAATACAGGGGATGTGGCTTAGATTTGGTTTGTCAATAAAGATTTGAGCATAATTGTCCTTAATAGTCATACAGAATGTCTCCTAACCATTTATGATCTTGAATCAATATATGGGACCACCATCTTTTATATTTATGATATTGTGTTATGCTAAACAATAAACTGAACAATGAAGTCATTTTAAAGATGTGGCAATAGGCCAGTTCATTCCTGCCAATATACCATATGGTAGTTCCCTTAAAGGTGAAACAGCTTCAAAACTCCCATCTGATAGACCCTTGCTCTTTAATTTTATCACTGCACACCACGAAAGATAGCATCCCACTTACTGTTGTGGCAAAAAGGTTCAAACAAATCCATAGATATAATAATAATAATAATATACTTATGAACAAGGGGTTAAAAGGTCAAACATCCCCTGTGATATAAGTACAGCTAAGCAGTGTAATTTTCTTGCTCGCCTTTTGAAATTTGGCTATGATTACAGTCACAGCAGGATGGATCAAGAACACTATTCCAGGGCTAAGCCACTGTGTACGGAAATGACACAGCCCTCCCTCTATGTTATTCCAACATTTGGCAAACAAAAAGCATGTCCTGAGGTAGATCATAAGCTGCAGATTAATTTGAAAAGATGGGATGGCTTGAATAAATCCAGCTGGTCTGTTGCTCCATTTATTTATTTAAGAATTAGAAGTCTGTAAATTATATCTCCATATAGTCAGTGATGGGTTGCAAATTAGTGTTTCCCTGCCAAATAATTTGCTGTTATAGTCATTTAAAGTTAAGTGACCTGCAATGTGAACACTTACCATATGGTTAAAAACTGCAGTTGGATTGTACATTTTGACTGCAGTTGTTTTGCCATTTATTCTTCAGAAAATACAGGTTGCAAATACCTGTACATCATATGTTAATTTTTTTTAGGACAATCATAAAACTAGGCACTGTATTGCCTCTTATCATTAAGAAAGAAAAAAATGCATTCTCAATCCAAGTTACTGTTCGAATATTGTATATATTCTTATTCAGTTCATAACAACATTTGTAAAAGGGGCAATGAATATTGATAATGCCGTAGTATTGTAAAAAAGCAGTATGGTTACAGGTACAATAGTCTCAACGTATAGGAACCTCCTAAGAGAACACTTCACCTAAGGGAGCACCCTTGTGGCGAAACAGATTTTTCCCATTGTAAATGCTCCGGCTAAAGGAAGAGGACCTTTGTTGAAAAGAACACCTTCTTGGCACCGATAACGATTCGTTCACAATGGATACAGAACTGTTTTGTCATCTTGAGGGACACTGATTGGTTCATTAAATCTTTCCAGAACCACTGTCATATCATTGAATTATTTGGTATGCTGATTTCCACGAGTGCACCTCATCGCTATAAATGGCATGTAAACAAACAGCAAAATGCACCGCTGTTTCTTTTGCTACACAAAGTTGGAAACTGTTTGAGCTCTTGAAAAACGTGCACCTATATATACAGTTGTGCCGGGATTCAATTACTAATTAATTATACACTTGAATCCCAGCACGTGAACTAATTTGTGTACTCACATACTAATACACATTTTATCTGCAAAAGAAGTGATTGTACAATCCCTGTGCATAAATACAACTATATAATTTAAAACACTTGTGCTACATAACCCAACATTATATCCCATGCACTTATACAAACACCAACAATAAGACACTACATACAACAGATAAACATAAAACACACACAGGAGCGGGGCACACTGCCACTTTTGTGTTTTGCATTAGTTTTATTAACATTAGTTTGTCTGTTACTTTATTATTATAGTTTATTAACATACACTTGCCTATTGTTTTGCTTTTACTAATTGAGTTAGTTTCATATGTTGATGCATGTGCATCATGACAAGTTTTATTTATTTATTGATTCATATTGTGTCTTAGAGAACACTTCGGTTACAAGAACACTTCGCTTGCTTCCCGAGGGGTGTTTTCTTAGCCGGAGACTACTGTACTGTATTAATAATACTTTGTCTACTGCTGTTTTAAGTGTCTGCTCATTTTACATGGGCAAAATGCCAAACCAACTGTAATAAAACAGTGTCCCAGAGGTCGCACTAGCTTTTCTGTTCATGTGTTCTTGAAATGCACATGCCCAAAATGTTGTGTCCCATCCATCAGATACTAAACGATCACTTGTTAACACAAACGCTAGGGATGTGCATGTTGGTACATTTCTATGAATGGTTAAACTCTATGCTATATCTAGGCTTGCTACTATTCGATTTTTTATTTTGTTGCCAAATCGACGATTAATATCGACGTTTATTTTAGAAATAATTTAGTTTTTTTTCAATCTTTATTTTTCAATTCAAGCAGAGCATGGGTGAAACTGACCTTTATGCTTTAAAAAAAACAAAAAAAACCCAGACTTTTTATGCCCCTGAGAAACATCTCATTTAGTGAAACCCCTTTATCATATCAACATGCAACAAAACCATGGTTGCCAACATTCTAATATAAATAACGTTTGGTCACAGCTGAGCTATACCTTGTAAAGATAAAGATCCTATACAAATTAAAAAATTATCTCAAATAAACCGTAGAAAACACAGCATATAAAAGTGTATTACACAGACTTTTATAGCATAAATTTAATAGAACAAAACATTAGATAGTTGAAAAGAACTAACTTGCACTTATTATTTTGAGTCTGAGCTCCCCCCTCTCCTGCTTCAGCACAGCTGGACTTGCTGGAAGGCAAGGCAGACGGGCCCACTTTGTCCTGCCGCTGAGACTTCAACTGCCGGTCAGGGCATTGTGCACAATATTCGTTAAGTGTTTTCCTGTTACGCACCATTTTCAAATCAAACTAGTAACTGTCACCGTATACCTATAGCAAAAGCTTACATACACCTTAACCCACTAATTTCAAAGTAGGCGCTTTGAATGACAGGCGCTGTAGCTAGGAAATAGAAGTGCACAGTTAGTCTAAGTGTTGATGAATGACAGTAATTTAAATGAATGAGAGCATTCTAGTGCGGCTTCAGTCAACGAGATCTGTCAGAACAGGGTGAAATGACAGTGTTAGTGAAACTACTGTACTAACGGACCACTGAGAGGACTGACAGCGACCCCCAGCCATTCAGAGCAGAACGGAGAAGGGACAGAGAGCAAGTATAAAAACTACACAAACTTGAGATGATTTCTAAATGATTATTTTTGGTAAGAAAATACAAAATAAATAGCTGTTTTATCATTGTTTATCCTATATAAATTTATTTATATATCTAAAAACTCAGATTTTGGGGGAATTCCACGTTTAACGAGCTTTACCGATTAATTAGCAAGCCTAGCTATTTCATAGTTTACACAATCTCTGTCTGTGTATAGATATGGAGCATATGGGCTCAAACGGGGCCTTTGTGAGAGTCTCCAATACAATATCAAGGCTCCATTCGGGGAGAACAGTCCTCCTGGGAGG
Organism: Acipenser ruthenus; assembly: GCF_902713425.1. Classification (NCBI taxonomy): domain Eukaryota; kingdom Metazoa; phylum Chordata; class Actinopteri; order Acipenseriformes; family Acipenseridae; genus Acipenser; species Acipenser ruthenus. The sequence goes on along the minus strand of NC_081199.1, from coordinate 24,040,168 downwards.
GCGTAATCGCCGAGCGCCTTTAAGAAATAGTATAGCCAAAAAATGCGCATCCGGAGATTCCGAATCTACGGGGGCATGGCATGCAGAAATAGATGCTAAATACACCTTCAAAGTGGAAAGTGACCTACCAGCATCAAGCAGTTCTTGCAGAAATTGAAAGATAACTGGCATAGCAAGAGACTGGGTCATGACTTCTAGCCAGACACCAAGCTTGAAAATACTTCCACTTGTAGGTGTACAACGACCTAGTGGAATCTGCCCTAGCATTCTGCAAGGTACCCACAACCCCATCTGATAGCCTTAGGGCTAACCAGCCCTGGAACCTACCCGGTTCAGGGTACCAATGAGTGCCTCTCGTCTGACTGAGGAGATCAATGTGAAGTGGTATCCCAGGGCTGGCCTTGTAACAGCTGGCACAGGGTTGACAACCAGATTCTTCTGGGCCACCTGGGGGCCACTAGGAGAACTGACGCCTCCTCTAACCAGACCTTTTCGAGAACGGCTGGGAGCAGCGGTATAGGCAGGAAAGCGTACAAAAATGCTTTGGGCCATTCCTGTGCTAGGGCGTCGACGCCGTGTGGACCGCCTAAGCGGTGGAGGGAGTACCACAGGGGGCAGTGTGTCATCTCCGCCGAGGCAAAGAGATCGACCTGCGCCCTCCCGAATCGTTCCTAAATGTGCTCCAACACCTGAGGGTGGAGTCGCCACTCTGACGGAAAGGGACCCTCCCTAGAGAGGAGGTCCACTGCCCAGTTCACCGCTCCAGGAATGTGCGCCGCCCGCAGGGACAGCAAGTTCCTCTGAGCCCACATCAAAAGCCTGAAAGCAATGCAATGCAACCCCGCGGACCATAGGCCACCCTGGTGGTTGACATATGCCACCACTGTTGTGTTGTCCATGCGGACCAAGACATGTGTACCTCTTAGCACTGGGAGGAAATGGTGGAGAGCAAGGGAGACCACCTGCAACTCTAGCATGTTTATATGCAGGAACATCCAGCGATCCGACCAGGATCCACAGACTCCTCTGCCATCCCAGACTGCCCCCAAACCCAAGTTGGATGCATCTGTCATCACCACTTGGCAGTCATCACCACTCCCATGCTAACACCCTCGCACAGGTGAGAGGTTGTCCTATACCAGTGTAGGGCTGCCGAGCACATATGAGACACCGTCAGCCAACGGTGTCTGCCGCGCTTGGGATGTAGGTGGAACGCGTTGAGTCACAATTTTAGCGGGCGCATGTGAAGTAGACTCAGCTGAATGGCCGATATGGCTGCAGCCATCAGACCGAACAGTTTCTGGCACAATATGAGGGTGACCTGCAATCCCTGTCGAAACAGGGAAAGGCAACCTTGGATAGCTGCTACTCTGTCATCCGACAGGTATGTGCGCATCATACTGGAGTCTAGCCGCAGCCCTACATACGTTGTGCACTACACCAGTGTAAGCTGACTGTTTGCATCATTGATGGTGAGGCCTAGCCTCGCCAGATGCTCTGTCACGACCGCCATGTGGGCCACTGCTCCCTCTCGCGACTGGGAACAGATCAACCAGTCATCGAGATTTTTACTCTGATCCCCAGCAACCACAAGGGGGACAGGATAGTGTCTTCGCACTTTGAAAACATACAAGGAGCTAGGGAGAGGCCGAATGGCAGCACAGCGAACTCGCAAACGCTTCCCTGAAAGGTGAAGCGGAGATACTTCCTGTGCTCTGGACGAATAGGATCGTGAAAGTACGCATCCTGTAAGTCCACGGTGGTGAACCAGTCGCCTGGCCGGACTGACTGGAGAATGTGATGGTGAGTCAGCATCTGGAACCTCCTTTCTTTTAAGAACCCATTGAGAAGCCTCTAGGATGGGGCGAAAACCGCCATCTCTTTTGGGCACCAGAAAAAACCTTGAGTAGTACCCCTCTCAGTGGGAGGTGGGGTCTACGAGATGAATGGCTCGCTTGCACAGCAAGGCGGCCACTTTCTTCTGAAGTACGGAGGCCTGGAAAGGGTCTGTCACGAAAGTATTCATGATGCCTCGAAAAGGAGGAGGTTCCAAGCGAAACTGAAGCACGTAACCGTTGTGCACGGTAGCGAGCACCCAAGTTTCTGAGGTGCAATCGCGCCAGTACTGCAGCTGTTGTGCCGAAAAGGCGGCCTGCCGGAGCTGCTGAGGTTGTGGCGGGGCAGTTTGGGGTGGCTGTCTAGGGTGGTGGCCCTGGAAACGCCTCCTGGGATGTTGGTGTCTGGGCTGGCCATGCCCTGTGTTCCCTCTGCCTGCTGGGAGGAGCCGGTTGTTCGCTGCTGGTGTGCCCTATAGGCGATGCCTTTGGTCACCCAGCGGAGCTGTGGGGAGTGGAACTCTTCTGGTGACAGTCTGCGCCAGAGGAGCTCGCCAGCGGTTTGACCTGCCCCACGCAGGAGCGTGGGGAGGGAGCAACGCGGCCAGTTGTCGGGATGCCTCGCATTCCCGGTGGGATCTCTGTAGGATCTCCTCCACGGCTGGCCCAAAGATATGTCCCGGGGATATAGGCGAGATAGCTTCTGATGGTTCCTTGAAGCTAGGTTCCTCCTCGGTAGGGGCTTCATGCTCCCCTCCTGCCTGCATGTCAGAGGAGAAGGCCCCGTCCCTGGAGGCGACTATGGAAAGCGTGTGCTCTTGTGCCAGCTGGGATGACTCTTCCCATCAACCTTGATCTCCCCTGGGAGAGGGAGGGTATGGTAATTGGGGCTATATAGGAGCTGGGACTGCAGCAGGAGCCGCAGGTGCCTGTTTAGACAAGAGCTCCAGGACCTTTGCCATCTGGGCTTTCAGATCCGTAATGTCCCTCGCCTGCTTAGAACGCTTCAGCCTTCTCGTCTGTGGGGATGGGGAGCGACTACGGGTGGCCTGTGCGTCGGAGATGTCCAGCAGGTGATCCTGGGACAGGTCATGGAGGAGGGGCTCTGGGGCTCCAAGAGCTGGTGACGGTCCGGCCACCAAGGACGCAGAACTTAAAAGCTGCACAGATACTGCAGTCCACCTCGCTCTCGGGGGCCTAGGTGGCATGCTGGATGACCAAGCACCGCACACAGAGGGTATGCTTATCCTCCTGCGGGATCTTAGCCTTGCAGGCCGTACAGAGGTGGAACCCCGACTTGATTGACATCAGTTCGGTGTTCTGCATCGACTGAGCAGCATGCACTGAACACCGCTCACAGTGGTTGCAACATGCACTCAAGCACCGACTGTACCGTGTATCGTGTGCACCGAACACCGTGTGCACCGTGTAACGTGCCGACCGTGCGTTTGTGCACTAGCGCTGTAGCAGTTGGCACCAAACACCATGCGCACCAAGTACCGTGAGCACTATGTCCATGCGGCACCATGTCCGTGCACTGGCACTGTAGCGTTGGGCACCATGAGCACCGAGATACCGAAGTACCAAGGGCTATGCGTGTGCCGAGGTACAGAAGCACCGGGGGCAGGTATGCAACGATGCCTACCCTAACCACGTGGTCACACATCTGGTCAGCACATAGCATACACCAGGAAGACACAAGGGCCAAAGCCGCGGCGGGTGAGTTGAAGGCAGACAGCAAAAAACACGGTAGAAACAGATGGGGGAGAACACACTGTTGTTTGTTTACAAAGCCCGACTCACCGAGGTGGGCGAGCCTATACAGCCAGTGAGGTCTACTCTAAGCGGGATGAAGTAACAGAGCCCAGTGCAGAAATACATGGCTGGATGGCTGTTGTAACAACCGCGCTGCAGCTAATCCACAACAAGACCTTGAAAAACAGGGCCTTGCGATCTAATACAGAGACGGGGGACGGGCATCGGCAACCAAACAACAAGGCCCACTTCAGCTGCCAGCGACTGGGGGAATCACTCGACAGCGGGGATGCGGCAAGGCCTAGCCCCGTGGAGAAACTGTATTCTCCCAAGGAAGAAATAGACAATCAATCACGGGATGACTGCACAGGCAGTCGCTCACACACGACAGACAGTAAAAGACAGGGCAGCCTACAGCGCAAGCGAGAAGGATGCTGAAAGACAGAAGAGACTCGAAATTAGAGAGTCAGTGATTCCAGGAAAGCGGCAAGCATACCGTCTTCAGAGGGAAAAAGAGAAATGGCTTCATCAGCATGACAGTTTTAACCCCTCAGTGGGCGGGACCGAGTGCGTCATCCCAGGAAGCGGCCTATCGGCAGCTATAGAGAGCTCAGCGATACCTACCCAATGGGCAGGGATATCCCATAGTCATGTTGGTGGTTGTCTTCGAATTGAAAGGGAACAAACAGCTTTCAGAAAAACAACTTGGAAGTCAGTGCAGACAAAAAGTATTCCTGTTGGTTGTAGCCAAGTTAATTCACTACTACAGGTGTAATCTCAGTTCAAACAAACTGCTGCTTACCTTTTAAAATGCAGTTAGAATTTTACACCCAAATTAGTCACATTTTCTTTCTTTTGACTCAGTACTAATAAAATAAATTCCTGGATGGAACAAACAACATGACAATTAACGTGCTGCATATGTGGCCTTTATTAAAGAATGCCAGATGCCCTTGGGTAACCGAGTTTTGGGACTTTTTAATAGATTTCCATCTGTATACCTTGGCAAAGCTTTGCCTTACACTTTCATCCAATTCACTGGATGCAGATTGTGCAATTCCAATGTATGGGCTAATCTTCACAACACAGAGACACAGAGATTGTCGGCATCAATTGCTGGGGATGTTGCATGCTTGCCTTTAACAAATGACAGCAGTTTGTTTTTAGAAAGAAAGCAAGTACCACTATAGGCTTTTATAGTGCTCTGAAATATGATCTACTTAGGTTTATTTAATGTTTAAACACATCCGCAAAATGTCAGCGAAATATTAATTTTATTCCATAACCTACCTGGGGAAAATATGTAAATTCTCTGCGATTTAAGTAGACCCCTAATCATAACAATTGTTTAAATGTGGACTTTAGAGCATGCCTTTATTAAAATTAATTTTGTTAGAAACAAAATCTTTCTGGAGTCCCTGCACAACCATTACCTTGATTTTGTAAACACATATACCTTTCTTCTTAAAGTAGCGGTTACACCTAGATACTAGCTAGCATGATGTAATGTTTTAATTAGTTTTGACAGACGAGATTTTATTCCTGCATCATTGATTTATGGAAAAATAAACTTTCTGAAAACCCATTAGAATAGGATATGTAGGTAGGCATTTCATTGTCATGCACACTCTTGTGTCTTTTGCAGGGAATGGTCACTCCTTTATAGTACCTTATGCTTGAAGACGTGTCCATGGAAACGTGACATTATTGTCTTCAGTACACAATGGCCAAAAGCGTAAAAGAGCAGGTCTGGAGGCTTAATGACGCAAGCAAAACCACACAATCATAACCACCAGTTGTTTCTGTAGGGTATAGTCCTAGAAATAAATGTAATTAAATGTATTACTGATTAAAAATACAACTGTAGAGCACAAAGCTTGGAATACACCTCAGTCAAAACAAAGACAATCATCCGAAAGTGGCACTGAATGCTAGTGAGCAGTAGACCCTCTCTAAAAAATATATCTTTATTTTAAATAATGTGTTCAACAATACATATATATATATGTATATATATATATATATATATATATATATATATACACACAGTCACCTCCAAAATTATTGGCACCCTTGATAAAGATGAGCAAAAAAGACTGTATAAAATAAATAATACCAGTACTGAGCTATATTGTAATTTTCCAACATGTGGAATATATTTGACTTTATTAATGATTCAATGGAATCAACCAAAATGACACATTTCTCAAATTATAAAAATGAAAATGTGTCACAATTATTGGCATCCTTGTTTTCAGTACTTTGTGCACCCTCCCCTTGCAAGGAAAACAGCACTGAGTCTTTTTCTATAATGTTTAATGAGATTGGGAGAGATCTTAGACCATTCCTCCATACAGAATCTTTCCAGATCCTTGATATCCTTCTGTCTGCGCTTATGGACTGCTCTCTTCAATTGAAACCACAGGTTTTCAATGGGGTTCAAGTCCGGAGACTGAGATGGCTATTGCAAAATGTTGATTTTGTGGTCAATTAACCATTTCTTTGTGGATTTTGATGTGTGATTTGGGTCATTGTCTTGCTGGAAGATCCACTTGCAGCCAAGTTTCAGCCTCCTGGCAGAGGCAACCAGGTTTTTGGCTAAAATGTCTGACTGGTACTGGGTAGAGTTCATGATGCCATTGACCTTAACAAGGGCCCCAGGAACAGTGGAAGCAAAACAGCCCCATAACATCAAAGATATTTTACATCAAAGATATTGTCACCATATTTTACAGTAGGTATGAGGTTCTTTTCTGCACACGCATCCTTCTTTCGACGCCAAACGCACCGCTGGTGTGCGTGGCCAAAGAGCTCTATTTTTGTCTCATCTGACCATAGCACCCGTTTCCAATCGAAGTGCCAATGCCGTTTAGCAAACTCCAGGCGTTTGTTGGTTGCTCTCAATAAAGGCTTTTTTTCTGGCAACCCTTCCAAATAGCCTATTGGCATGGAGGTGGCATCTAATTGTAGATTTGGAGACTTGGTGACCCCAAGATGCAACCAAGTTCTGTAATTCTCCAACTGTGGCCCTTGGATTTCCCTTTGCCTCCCGAACCATCTGCCTCACTGTGCGTAGGGGAAAGATACACTTGCGTCCTCTACCAGGCAAGTTTACCACTGTTCCAGTGGTTTTGAACTTCTTAATTATTGCCCTAATAGTGGTAAGTGGTATATTTAGTTTTTTAGCTATTGTTTTGTATCCATTGTCTGATTTATAAAGGTCAACAACCATTTGTCTCTTTTCATTTGTGAGTTATTTGCCTTTCCCCATGGTGATGGATGACAAATGGATTTCATATGCGTCTTACCTCATTTTTATACCCCAGTGAAACAGGAAGCCATGGAAGGCCACAATACAGTTCCTTAAGACTGAGATGAACTTAAAGAAGTAGAATGTTAATGCAGATTTAATTTTGTTTGAATTTATTTATAAGAATCTTTAGGGGTGCCAATAATTCTGACACCTATCTTTTTGAGAAAATGTTTTATTACTTGTTAATAAAAAACTTTGAGCAATTGTATTAGAATAAAATAATATGGTTTTCCCATATATTTGAGCATAAAATATAGCTCATTACCTGTGTTATTTATTTTATACAGCCTTTTTGCTCATCTTTATCAAGGGTGCCAATAATTTTGGAGGTGACTATATATATATATATATATATATATATATATATATATATATATATATATATATATATATATATATATATATACATACAGTGCCTATAGAAAGTCTTGGAGCACGGTCAAGATGATTATTAAGAAGTGGAAGGTGTATGGCACCACCAAGACCCTGCCTAGATCAGGCCTTCTCTCCAAACTGGATGACCGAGCAAGAAGGAGACTGATCAGAGAGGCTACCAAGAGGCCAATGGCAACTTTGCAAGAGCTACAGGCTTTTATGACCAAGACTGGTCAAAGTGTGCAGGTGACAACAATATCCCAAGCACAAACAAATCTGGCCTGTATGGTAGGGTGGCAAGAAGGAAGCCATTACTCAAGAAAGCCCATCTTGAATCCCGTTTGAAGTATGCAAAAAAACACTCAGGAGATTCTGTAGCCATGTGGCAAAAATGTTTTTGGTCTGACAAAACTAAAATGGAACTTTTTGGCCTAAATGCAAAGCGTTATGTTTGGCGCAAACCCAACACAGCGCATCACCCAAAGAACACCATCCCTACTGTGAAGCATGGTGGTGGCAGCATCATTTTATGGGGATGTTTCTCATCAGCAGGGACTGGGCACTTGTCAGGATAGAAGGGAAAATGAATGGAGCAAAGTACAGAGTCCTTGAGGAAAACCTGCTGTCCTCTGCAAGAAAGCTGAAACTGGGACGGAAGTTCACCTTTCAGCATGACAACGACCCAAAGCACACAGCCAAAGCTACACTGGAGTGGCTAAGGAACAAAAAGGTAAATGTCCTTGAGTGGCCCAGTCAGAGCCCCGACCTAAATCCAATCGAAGATTTGTAGCATGACTTGAAGATTGCTGTCCATCAACGCTCCCCAAGGAACTTGACAGATCTTGAACAGTTTTGTAAAGAAGAATGGTCAAATATTGCCAAATCTAGGTGTGCAAAGTTGGTAGAAACCTATCCCAACAGACTCACAGCTGTAATTGCTGCCAAAGGTGCTTCCACCAAGTATTAAGAGGCTGTGAGGTCCAGTGGTTAAAGAATAGGGCTTGTAACCAAGAGGTCCCCGGTTCAAATGGGGGGGGGGGTATTGAGACGAGTCCAGAATAAAATGCAACAATGTTTTATTTTATTCTTATTGCAGTAATACAATACAAATTTCTGAGCAGAGTTGCGTAGTTTGAATGAGAGATCATTCAATATCAGCAATAGACTAATAATCAGTTAAGTTTATACGTGTAAAAGCCACCTAGTTAAATATACTTACCTGAAACTAAGTAAGAATGCAGTGCCAAAACTAATTTATCATAGCAATATTAATTAATCATTAATCAACAGCATAAAGTTTGTATTTTTCTTATTTAGAAATATGAACAACAATTTGACTCAGAAGAAAACGTTTTCCTATAAAAAGTTTAGTTTTCGTTCTGTAGAAAATATTTTTTACACATTCAAACAATATTATTTCATGTCTAACATTAGTTGACATCAGATCTCAGAAAATTAGACATTTGCCCGGGCAGATGCCAAAATGACATAAAATTCTAAGCTAATTCGGCATCGCAAGCTGGGCACTTCACCATGTGCCCGGGCATTACGGCAACTGTCCGATTTCGGCAACGGTCCAAAACATATACACAGACAAAAATATATTCATTACATTTACTACTGTTAAGTATTTGTCCGAATATTATTGCTGGTATTAGTCATCCCATGCATAAAACGTACAGTGTACTTCTAAAGTTAAAATGCTTTTTTTTGTTTGTTTATGTTAACATTGCAGTGTGGAGTAGTGGTTAGGGCTGTGGACTCTTAACTGGAGGGTTGTGGGTTCAATCCCCAGTGGGGGGCACTGCTGTTGTACCCTTGAGCAAGGTACTTTACCTAGATTGCTCCAGTAAAAACCCAACTGTATAAATGGGTAATTGTATGTAAAAATAATGTGATATCTGTATAATGTGAAATAATGTATAATGTGATATGTTGTAACAATTGTAAGTCGCCCTGGATAAGGGCGTCTGCTAAGAAATAAATAATAATAATAATAACATTAATTTTTGAGTACAATATTATTTTTTGTCATTTATAATAAGTTAATATGTTGTGTGTTTGGTGTCTCTTATTTTAACACAGATCATATTGCACAGTTTGTGCAGAAACACTCCACTTTTCTTCACAGTCATCTTAATACTACACACTTCATATTAACTGACAGTAAAAAGAAGACGCTTTCTGTTTACCGACAATAGCGATATAAAACCAAATATTTAAATCAAAGTTTCCTCTTCTGAACATTTCCTACACATTTTTAACAGTGCAAATTGATGCATCTGTGTTGTGAAAAAGGTATTTGCTGGATGCAAGGATAGCAGTGGCATTGTTGTCATGACACAGACACAATACTTTCTGGTAGATGTCATTGTTACTCAATGCGTTTGTTTTCAGGTTAATCTCGTGTGTCGTGAGCCCAGAGGCCAGACACTGAAATTCACCATGTGTTTCCTTAATTGCAGCAGCCTATTTGCACAGCAGAGCGTATGCATTTCCAAATTTACAACAAAATTTGCATGTTGGAAATTCCATCAATGAGTAGCTGGTTTTAATTGGTCTTGCTGGTTCAAGAAACTGTAATGCTGGTTGAAAGAATAGAAACAGTGATTAAATTGTCAGCAAATCTGACCCTGTTCTGGGGTTTCATAGACCAGCTGAGTAGGAAACCAATAAATGTGTTCCAGTTCTCAAGAGCAGGTTTTGCAACAAGCTTTCAGTCAGTTTGGACAGTGGAATTCTGCCTGATAAACGTTAGCGTGCTCAGAGCAGAAGTTTCCCAGGGTGGGTCGGGTAGGTGTGCTTTGACCTGGTGAAAGTGCCCTTCCTGTGGCTTGCAGTGTCCGGCTATACCAAACAGGATGCCACTGTACCACAGGCGGTTAGACCTTTCACCTGGGAGAGGCTTTGGGGAAAAAGCAGACAGTGCCAATAGGCAGCTACGCCCATATCACATGAGAAACTATTTCAGCATTTCCAGTTTCATTTTGTTCAGAAATAAACACTAATGGCAAAGAATGATTAGATCAGAGAAGCAGCCTTTTCTTTCATTTGTAGAAAGAGCCAACTCTCTACAGCAACAGGACATGTGTCAGCTTCAAAACAGAGCCAACATTTTTTTTTTTCTTTACAGAAAACCCAGGCACCTGGCAGCGATATCGCACTGCAATGGCAATACTGTAAAAGCACTGGGATTATATCACAGATAGTCACACAGAAAATGGACGCTGTCTGCAAATTTATAAAGACCATACTGTTATAGCAATAGGGTAAGCTATCCGAGCAACAGGCCCAACCTGAGATAATGTTACTGATCTGGCAATAGAGTAATATGATAAGCAATGCCTTACCAGTAACTCAGCCCCTGGTATCAATGTGGTGACTCTATAGTAAAGGGGATTAGCTCTAGCCTTCAGAATGAAAGGATCAGTGCTTTTACTGCAGTAGCACATTACTGGCCCTCCGGCCCAGTTTCTGTGAAAGAAGTTGCTTCAGGATTGAGGCTACAAAAACAACAGCTCCTATATTTGCCAAAGTAAATTCCTCTCTGTCACTAATTATAAAGAAAAGTTGGCCTGTTGGGGGAGATATTTAATACCGGCAGTATCCAAAGCAAACAGTGCAACTGCTGACAGTGAGATGTGCTGCCGAGTGCCTAGAGTGCCAGCCTCATGCTCATAAATATTCTTTCAAAGATACATTGCACTAGAGTAGTGAAAATAAGGTGGGGGTTGAAAAGGGTTTGTTTGAGTGAGAGGGCCCTAGTTTCACAAAGCATGGCAAAGTCTAAAAGCATAGTGAAAGCCTGGTAAAGTCTAAAAGTATAGTGAAAGCATGGTAAAGAATAGGTAAGCATTGTAAAGCCTAGAGCGGTATGGTAAAGCATATTTAAAAACATGGTAAACTATGGTGAATGCATATTACAACCATGGGAAAACTGCAAAATGACCATGGTAAACTTGTATAACCCTGTGGCACGAGCCATTCTAATTTCGGTGCTCTCTCTTCCGAGATGTCTCACTGCAAAAAAGGGCACGGGGGAAACAAATCAGTGTTTCTGAGCCTTGTCATTGAATAAGGCTAGGAAAAAAAAAAAAAAACTGTATCCCTATGTGCAAATTTGCATGATACACATCAACAAAGTGATGCACAGGAAACGGGTCTACCAGCTCATATTTAGATTTTTTTTATCCCTTAGTTACCAGAGCGCTCTAAAATCGATGTATAGTATCAATGACCTTTCATGTAATATCTCGGCTGTCCAATCATCAATCTTGTTTTTTTTTTTTTGCGTGGGTCATAGCCATGACTACCGGCCATGTCTCCATATAATTGGTTTAGGGCTAGGATGGGTGGAACGTATAATGTTATAATTATAAAAAACACGTCACCAGGTGCCGCCATTTTACAGTGAGTTTATTGATGAATCGTGCCATGACGTCTGTGTCTCCAGTCCAAAAGTGCTGATCTACAACTGATTTTGAAAGGTGAGTACTGTCGTGTTTTTTTAATTTTTTTTTTTACATTATTCCACTTTTAAAAAAAAAACATGTTGAATTTTTTTTCTCCCCTCCGTCTGTGTGTGTGCTTGCAGGGGATTACTTTAGTCTAGATAGATACACAGAGAGAGACAAGACTACTCCTGTAACAGCATCTGATATTTTTTTATTTTTTATTATTCATTCTTATTATTTTTAATTATAGACGTTTTTTTTTTAAATTTATTTGATCATGTTTTTGCAAACTTTTCTCCTCAGGAGATTGACGCTGGCAAAATCCCCTGCATCTGATGCGTAAACAGCTGTTGAGTCATTTTTATTATTAGCGATGTCATTTATTATTACTAGTTTACTCTTTCTATGTTTTCTTAGTTTCAATGTGTGTGTAAAAGGGTGGATGGTCATTGTCAGCTATTATTATTATTATTAATATTATTGCATGCTTTCTCTTTCACCATTCTACCCTACTGACATCACACTACATGGGCATTGTTTCTGTAAATACAGTGTAGTTTACTGATCATTATCATTCTAATGATATAAAACACTATATCATTGGAACAGATACTAGTTTTCTGGGTACAAAGGGGAAGCAGTTATGTCAGTACCTCCCCTTAAGCTGAGATACTGAGAGCGACCGGCTGGAGTCGATGTGTGTTTTGTGAAGTTACGTGTTTGTTTTTGTGTGTCAACAGAAGAGCCGGAGGACGGGAGGCTGCAGCCAGCGAGCCAGCACTTACCCCAGAGCACGCCCCTCATCGCACAGCACTACACCGCACAGCGCACGCACCACAAGCCCCGAAAGAGAAGAGCACATTTTCGTGCACGAAGGACTGTGGTTACCGGAGTGTCTGTTTGTTTCTTTTGTTTTGAGCCTGGACCCTGCCGTGTTTTTGCCCCAATACCATCGCTGGTAGCGGGGCTTCTTATTATTTTTCAAGTGTGGATAGTTTTGTGACATTTGTGTTTATTATTAAAAAGGATTATTTTTGGGAGACATCAGTCTGGACATTCTATATCATTGCACTGCACCATTCATCCTGTCACAGTATGGTACAGTCCCAGGAAAAAGTAATAATTTCGGATCAAATTGAAAGATGAAATGCAATCCATGGTACTGCAAAATGATGCCACAGAAAAAAAAATACAAATGTTACCAACATGGCACAAATGTATCCCCTACAGTCACTCCATAAGTGGTGGTTTGCATTTGTTATTGCTATACTGTTTACAATACCCGTTTGTGTTTTATAGGACTGCTAAAATAAAAATGACTTGTCACTTTCAATATTGAGCCAAAACGTGGTTTGGATGAATAATTTACTGTACATAGATTACTTTGAAAAATGGCACTGAGACAATACACACATTTTAACAGTTATGGACCCTGTCCCCCATACAAATACTATTCATAAGTGTAAAACTGTAGTGCTAATTTCTATTGCTTTTCCTTACGTCTCTCTACAAGCTTTTGGGGCTTAATTGGCGCAGGAGTCCTGGCATGAGAAGGTTAATGTTCCATGCTAAAATCACAGGGTGAATTCCAACAAATTAAAAGTAGCGTCCTAAAGGTGGAGCTACACTGGAAGCGAACAAATATTGTATTTACATCAAAAGAGATTATTTTAGCAGAAACTGTCACGTGACCATGACCTTATGCCTTGTTGTGTCCTGTTCTCCCACCCAATCCAACACAAGACAAAAGCTCCATTCACAACACCACTCACGCAGCACATAGATTACAGAACAAGCAATCAAAGCCAACACACACCAAAGATGGCAGGAGAAGTCACCACACACCAAGGAGAGAGAGAGAGATCCCGTTAATGGGGGGAAGAGGTCAAATACACACAATCACGCTCGCAGTAATACAACACAATACACCCCCAGCGCCCACAAACAGTACACAAACAACTATTTACATAATTTCCCCTTCTCGTCCAGCCTTTCCCACAGTCCATACTGCATTAAAGCTGTTGCAGGTGGGTCTTATCCTGGAACTAGTGTTGGGGCATGGATTGGGATTAACCCTGGGGCTGTGCCTGGAAATAGGGCTGAAGCTGATCCTGGGTGTAGTTTTGTGAGTGGGTTTGGAACTGACTTTGCTTCTGATTGGTCTGTTTCTTTCTAGTCAGTCGTGACTGGCAGGAAAAATAGAACATATTTCTATTCCTCTGGAGTCGCTCGCTTCACCCAGACTGCCCGCTCGCATCACTCATAATCGGTGTAGACACACCCATAATTCCAGTCATTTCTAAATTATTCGCTCGCACTGCGGACACAGAGGACAGCACTGATGGTAGTCTGCAGGATAGTTTCAATTGCAACAAATTGAGCAGTTTCAGATAGACTGCAGGTTAAGTTTTAAGATGCTCTCAATTGCAACGAACACAATGTATCTGTCCCCTAGAGGATTGTAAAACATGGTATTAAGTTAGTCCAGTGATTGCTGTGCTGCAGTAACTTGTTACTCCCCTGTATCGAACCATTTGATGTGTATTTTCAACATATTAAACAAAGCGGTAATTTTTTAAATCAATAAAGCATTGAGATAACAAGTCCACTATATTTTCTGATACTGTAAAGATTTCGGAGGAATTACTAGTTATATCTCTAAGTGTGGGTGGAGGTCTTGTGAAGAAACCGTGCTACCCTGAAGCAGCAGTGATGAATCAATTGACTGAAATTGATGGTGAGCTTAATATTTGCAGTAAAATAAATTGCTGGAGTGTTTGACCCAGTCCTGTTCTTTCTTTAGGACTAACCACCACTAAATAAACCATAACTATGTAACACTACTGAGGTCACAAAAACACTAAATCAATAGGTCAGAAAAGCACCAACCCCAAAATACCCAACATTACTTAAGGGGTAATATCACCATTTACTCAAAGGTATCATAAACAGAAAAAACACCCATTAATATTACTAAAAAAAATTAATTAAAGAATACCTATTTGCCTTAAATTTAGTTATTTCAAGTTTTTTTGCAACTTCAATGTGGCTTTAAAAAATAAAGCAGAGTTTTATAACTGATAACAGTTAGCATGAGATAACATTATAATGTGCTGAGGCATGACACTTTAAGATAGATTTGATAAAAAACAATGCATGTCCTGTGCTGGTCAATTAGATGGCACCGAACACACCAGAAACAAATTGTAAACTCCTTTTGGTAACATTCAATATCTCCTTAACTGAAAACACATTTTAAATACATGTATGTAAAAAAGAATCCATGTAAAACATGTTTTGCATAAAACCAGAAACTAACACAGAATCTGCTCATAGTGAGTGAAGAATATCAGCACACACTCTAGCCTTGGGTTATAACACTTGTATAATGCACACCTCTTTCAAAGTATCCTTGCAAAAACACCATCATATATTATATAGAATACTGTAACCAAATATATAACATGTAACTATATATAACATGCAAAACATTTCCTACATTTTTTGGCGTTATACTCTAAACATTACGGTAGACCCTTCTTTGCATACTAACATGTCCCTCGTACTTGGAACAAATTGCTTGCTTGCATGACGCTTTTACAATTGCCTAGATTGTCTCGTTTTCCACATAATTAGGCTCTTGTCAGTTGAGACTCAACACAAGTAAATTAATGAGCAATAATTAAACAATCCAATTAAATACATTTCACAATTTAACAATTTAATACTTTAGACAACTACTGGCATTTAACTATCACTTTATTTTAAATGAAATCTGTTTCAATCCTGGTAAAAAGTTATACTGTCTGAGTGTGATTGCATTCTGCTGCTACTGTCATACCCTTTGAAATGAAATGTACATCTCAGTGGGCAGATACAGAGACTTTTCTTCCTGGTTAAACAACAATAATTGGATTGAAACTAGATTAAATAAGTTGATATGATAACAGTTTGATTTGATAAGCCCTGTAGGGGATAATATCTTTTGAAAAGCCTTCACATTATTATCTGAAAATTTGGGTCAATGTGGAACCAAACTGAATTGAAGTAAATTAATATTTAAAATCCATACACAAATGTTACAATAGTATATGGTCAGCCAAAACTGGGGAATATTATCTCCTGACAAAAAAGAGATAAATGTGAAAGCAACCTAAAAAGATAAAATTATTCACATGAAATAATAGAGATACATTATTTCATATTAATACAAACAGTCTTTGAGGAAAGATATAAAAGACAAGGATTATTAAAAATAATAAATGAAGAAAAGTAACAGAAGGCCACTTGCAATTACATAACTGGGAAATGGCCATATCTGTAATTGCTGGCAGGGACAGATTTAACCCCATCCCTGCCAACCCCATTACATTCCCCACCACACACTATTTCTAGCAGCAGGGCTTATGCTCAAAAAGTGCCAAGATACTCATTGTTTAATGCTCCATAGCCAAACCTATGTCCATTTTAGGACCAGGAATGGAATAGAAATGGTAAAACATGGCTCAAAGTACCAGGCAAAGCTGATTCTATTGTGTTGCATGTTCTATATCTATATTCAAAGATGGAAATACAGCTTAGGTTTGGATAAGCAGAACCAAAGATATAACCCATCCACAGATGCTTCCTGTCCTATATTATATACTTTTTTGTCAATGTGCAAGTTAAAAAGTCCAGCTATATTTGTTTCTATTGTTGATCAATATATAAGTACATTGTGATTTTGTGGCCCATTGTGATGTCACTATTTTGATTGTTGTTGACGGGAATTGAATTTTGAAATGTGCCTCAGGCATTGCTTAAGTACATTGCGATTTTGTGGCCCATTGTGATGTCACTGTTTTGACTATAGTTGAAGGGAATTGAATTTTGAAATGTGCCTCAGGCATTGCTTAAAACAGGTAACATCAGCTGTATCAATACTGAGAATAAAACACAGTTGATGGCATGAGCTCAAACATGTGCTCCGATTGGCTGAAAGATAATACAGGGATGACCTGTATGTAATAATGTAATTGTATGTAAACAAAATAATGTGACATCTTGTAACAATTGTAAGTCGCCCTGGATAAGGGCGTCTACTAAGAAATTAATAATAATAATGACCTATTTTTGCTGTTTGTTCTGTTCACATCCCAGTATGCCTGTAGAGTTCAACCCGAGTAACGGAGAAGCCAAGCCTGAGAGGTGACACAAGACAAAAGCTCTGAAAAGAGAAACAGCTATATATGCTGTGTTAACCAGACTTGTAGGACTCAAGCCCGGGACTCGGACTCGAGTTGCATTTTTCATCACTTGGACTTGACCTTGTGTGACTCGGACTCGAACATTAACAAGTCATTTTTTTATTTTCTATTACACAAATAATATTACAGTTACTAGGAAACCTGTCCACAATAAAAACCCACCCAACAAAACATTATCCAATCACTGGTTATCCCTGATAGGACAGAAGGGCTGATTGATAGCAAAAAAAGAATGACAGAATAACTTAATACCACTTAATTTAACAAAATGAAAATGATCTTTTATGGATGTGGGAAAAACACATTAAGAATACGCTGTGCAACATGAATCTAGAAATCTGTCTTGTGTGAACTTCATGTTTTTGTTCCATTATGTATGGAGGATAATTCGTGCCAAAATTAAATGAATGAATGAATGAATGAATAAATAAATAAATAAATAAATACATTTTTCTATGTAGTGTATTTTGTTATTTGTTTATTTATTTATTTATTTAGGATTTTATTTATTTATTTATATATTTGATGATTTTGTTTTTTCATTTTGCCACAATCTTTTCACTCTAGTTTAATTAATTATTTTTAAAATTATTTATTTCTTAGCAGACGCCCTTATCCAGGGCGACTTACAATTGTTACAAGATATCACATTATTTTTACATAGTATTTCTCATTGAGCGTCAATCACACTGGAAGGGTGGGACAATGCCACTGGTGTCTTTGATTATCTACTAACAAGTCTGCCAGGTTTGAGTCTGCGTAGAAATCGAGAAAAGCAGTTGCATTCTCAAAAATGACTAAACCAATTCAATAACTGCAAAGAGAAGCAGTGGACTTCCTGGAAGCAGAACCAAGTGGAAGTTTTTATATCACTAAGTTAGTCCTGTGCCTATTTCCACCAATAGTCTGTCACCCGTAACTCATTTGAGCTCTTTATTTTTATTTTTTGCTCAGACATCAACAAGGTTTGTTTCTATATTGCGAGATTGTAAGTTCAAATATGATAGGTTTTTCGATCAGTTATCATCTGCAATCTGTATGAGCAACGTTATAGAAACGCTACTTCCATTGTGCTCCCAACGTTGTACTAGCCTGATACGACATCGTATGATATAGAATCGAGCCCCGGCCCCCAGGTCTTTCATGTGACCAAATTAGAACTGCTGTATATATATATATATAGAAAAAAAAAGTTTATATTTTAGTGGGTCCCTGTGGGATGCAGGGCATGTGGTTTGGCAACAAAAATAAATACATAAAGAATGACATGTATGTAACATTCTTAACGCCATATACACAAATCTACTGGGTAGCAGAGTGATTGCATGGTTGCAAAGAAAATGCAGATCTTCTGTGGTTGGTCGCGAGCATTGCTAGCTGACTGCAGTCAGCCATCCCCTGTCAGCACACCCCTGCACAACCCAAAGGCAAAGTTAGTAGATCATCAATTCACTTACCGTATTGTCCCGCCATTCCAGTATTATTGATGCTCAATGAGAAATACCAGAGTGAAAAGATTGTGCCAAAATGAAAAACTGAAATAAATAAATAAATAAATAAATAAAATCCGAAATAGATAAATAAATTAATAAATAAAATGCAAAATAAATTAATAAATAAAATGCAAAATAAATTAATAAATAAAATGCAAAATAAATAAATATTTTTTTTTTCTATGTAATGTATTTATTTATTTATTTATTTATTTATTTATTTATTTATTCTTTAATTCTGGCTCAAATTATGCTCCATAGTTATAAACCTACAGAAAGGGAAAATACCAGGGGCCGGTTAACACTGTTCGCTTGCTCGCCGAACCCCCCAGTCTCTTATTAATGAATTGCGCTTCCCTTCTTCTGGGTGATGTGCGTTTCATTTCCCCCTCTCACGTGACACTGGCACATTAACAATGCCGTTCATCCCATCTGTTTAATGGGCTGAAGCCAGGCTGTGCTCGCTCAGAAATGCAAGCACCCAAATCTGCCCTGCACATGCGTAGTAGCAGCCAGCCGTCAGCCAGGACTGGCTATGATTGGCTTAAAAATGTCTGGATGGAGCACAGCCGGTTAGAGCAGCTTCTTGAAGGATCCCAGGGTGTCAGCTTCAACAACATTACTGGGGAGTTGGTTCCAGACCCTCACAATTCACTGTGTAAAAAAGTGCCACCTACATTCTGTTCTGAATGCCCCTTTATCTAATCTCCATTTGTGACCCCTGGTCCTTGTTTCTTTTTTCAGGTCGAAAAAGTCCCCTGGGTCGACAATGTCAATACCTTTTAGAATTTTGAATGCTTGAATCAGATCACTGCGTAGTCTTCTTTGTCCAAGGCTGAATAGATTCAATTTTTTTAGCCTGCCTGTATACGACATGTCTTTTAAACCCGGGATAATTATGGTCGCTCTTCTTTGCACTCTTTCTAGAGCGAGGTGACCAGAACTGAACACAATATTCTAGATGAGGTCTTACTAATGCATTGTAAATTTTAACATTACTTCCCTTGATTTAAATTGAACACTTTTCACTATATATTCAAGCACCTTTTTTATAGCTTCCCCACATTGTCTAGATGAAGACATTTCTGAGTCAACATAAACTCCTAGGTCTTTTTCATAGATTCCTACTTCAATTTCAATTTCAGTATCTCCAATATAATATTTATAATGCACATTTTTATTGCCTGCGTGCAGTACCTTACACTTTTCTCTATTAAATGTAATTTGCCATGTATACCAGTTCTGAATGATCATTTTGAATGACCTATGCTGCTGCAACAATGTTTGCCACTCCTCCTATTTTTGTGTCGTCTGCCAATTTACAAGTTTGCTTACTATACCAGAATCTAAGTCATTAATGTAGATTAGGAATAGCAGAGGACCTAATACTGATCCCTATGGTACTCCACTGGTTTCCTCGCTCCATTTTGAGGTTTGTCCTCTAATCAGTACTTTCTGTTTTCTACATGTTAACCACTCCCTAATCCACGTGCATGCATTTCCTTGAATCCCTACTGTGTTCAGTTAGACAATGAATCTTTTATGAGGGACTTTGTCAAAAGCTTTCTGGAAATCTAAATACACCATGTCATATGCTTTGCAGTTACCCATTGTCGATGTTGCATCCTCAAAAAAGTCAAGCAGGTTAGTTAGACACAATCTCCCTTTCCTAATACCATGCTGACTGTCTCCCAGGATACTGTTACCATATACTGTATAGTTTCCATAAGTTTACATATAATAGAAGTCAGGATTATTGGTCTGTAGTTACCTGGTTCGGTTTTGTTTCCCATTTTGTGGATCGGTATTACGTTTGCAATTCTCCAGTCTGTCGGTACAACTCCTATGTCAAGATAAATAGCTTCTTTCATTTCTCTGAGTACTATTGGGAGGCTCCCAACCGGCCCAGGGGATTTGTTTATTTTAAGAGTTCCTTGTCCCTTTAACACTTCTGCCTCTGTTATGCTAGTTATTTAAAACTGGATAGTAACAGGTCGACATGTGGGGCATGTTGCCAGTATCCTCCTTTGTGGATAATGTTACTTTGTGGAAAGACAGAAAATGTTTAAGCTGTTTAAATATTAAAATAAAATTCACAAGTTTAATTATCTTTGTCTAACTTCGTCTAACTTCAAATTAATGTTATTTGTCTTGTTTGTTCAACTTCGTTCTTTTCACAGTTTGAATCTGGTTTTATTTTGCACCGTCTGTCCCTTTTTCTCAGAGGCTGCAGCCCTTCAGCAGTGCTTTAACTTAAGATCTGTAATATCTTGCTGTGTTCGGCAATTTTTTTTGTGTGTGTGTGTTTTAATTTACCAACCACTACAGCCTGTTATTAAATATACCGTACAGTTTATTTGTATTATTTTTATATTATTCATATCATATTTTATACAGTATTATTTTTTTTATCTTGTTGATAGCCATGTCAGACTGGACAGTGCTTCTACCACTGAGGTTGGCCCCCTGGACCCCACCACCTGCATCTGAGGTGTGAACACACAAAAATGTTGGCCACCAGCCTCCACTGGGAAATACATAAACATAATGTTCTGTAAAGGAAAAAACATTTAAAAAATACATGATCTGAAATCAAATGAACTGAAACACAATCTCGTAAATGCATCATTGTATTACAGACTAAATAAATGTGCAAATGCAATGAAAGTGAAACATAACATTTCTGGTTCGCAAAACAAATAATAAAATACTAAATTTACTATTTAAGAACACAGTATATATACAGTTCTGGCAATGTCTAAGACAGATTGGCAGATTTTACCCAAATTGAAGTCAAAGTAGATGCTATAGTCAGAGGTGAAAGTAACTTTAATTTCTTACCTGTGTAGTGGTACTCAGCACACTGAACATGCCTAAACAACTTCCGTTAACGCAGGGAAACGCCCATTCAAATATGGTATGCCATGCTGTTTTTGGTCTTTTACATTTTTTTAGTTGAATTTATCATATTTTCCGTATTTTACGTCATTTTTAATATATTTTTCCACCATTAAGAAAATAGTATGCAAATATTTATCATATGCAATACATTGGGGCCTGTACATTTTTTTTTACTTGTGCAACTTTGTGGTGGACTTCTCGTGAATTGTTTTTTCTTTTTAGATAAATTAATTGTCTGTTGCCAGTTTAAGTTTGCAAAAAAAAATACTGTATAATTAATGGTAAACGTACCTCTTTAGACAATAGGAAAACACCCATCAGATCGCAAATGATTGCAAATGTACCAAAATATGACAGCGCACAACTTGTAATCTGACATTGTAACACTTTCTGCCATTACATGAGTCAAGTTGTGGTACACATACCACATTCTGACGATGTACCACTTTCTAACACTACACCAACTCTATAGTCCAGATCACAGCTTCTATCAAAGTGAAAAAGAACATCCACAAACTTGAACTTAAAGCTTAAGTTCTATAAACTTCAGGTACATTCAAACAGTATTCCAATTCCAATTCCAAAATAAAAGAAGTTGAAAAAGGCATGCAAATAGAATAATCTAGCTAGAAAAATAAATCAAAAATATTTTTTTGTATTTGTATTTCTTATTATTTGTGCCTTTTTCCTGAGGGATATCAGACAACACTCATTAGGTAAACTGTTCCCCCTCTACTACCACTAGTTGAATGAAAATTGATTAGAGTTTGTTTCAAGGACTCGTGACTCAGACTCGGACTTGAATGATAGTGACTCGGACTCAGACTCGGACTCAGACTCGACACTCGAGACTCTGACATGGATGTGACAATAAGACAAACCCAAACAGCTTGGCTTTTCACTTTAACTTTTATCTCTCTCTCTCCACAGGTACTTTTATATTCTTTGCTGCTCACCCCGACCCCCAGATGATAACCCAAGGACCACAAACCAGGTTAGTAAAACTCAAATTTATTTATTACATCAATATTCACACACATACATCTCCCAGTTGGATAGACAGCTGCTGAAAAATGACATGGAACCCTCTAATGGTTGAATACTGGTATGAGGGTAGTATAATGCATGTAAACCAAATGAGTAATTAACAACACCTTAATCTGTTGTATAGTACACCTAATATAGGTAAACGAAACGACTAGTATGACAATCATCACTCATATAGTATACTTAATATGTGTAAACATTATGACTAGTTAGCAGCATAATACTCAATCATGTAATAGTATACCTAATCTATGTAAACAGAAACAACTAATTAGCAGCACAGTAATAAATCATATAATATACTTAATATATGTAAACAAACGACCAGTCAGCAACATAATAATCATTTGGGCTCCCAAGGCCAGGACAGTTACAAATGTGCACTCACGCTCCTCCATGAAGACAGTCTTGCAGATTATCCAGAGTCGAAACAGACCCACCTCTTTCAGTCGCTAGTCCCCCAAGACTCACAGGCACCCGTAAGAACTGAGGGGCTGGTGTACCGCTGTGGCAAAGTGGTTTGCAGTGTGCAGGTGTAGAGGTGATGTGATTACAAAACAGAAGACAGACAACAAAATTCACAATCCAAACTCGTTTATTTTTATAATCCCGGTCTGGTGACCGCAAAGAATAATCCCAGGCAATACACAGCAATGTGTATTGCACTGTTCCAAACACAGGGTTTACAGTCCCAAAATAACAAACACAGTAGAACACACACAAAGACACACACATGATCACAAGTCCAGAGTGTGCTAACGTGCAAGTGGTGAAATACAATTTATTTGTGTACAGTGAAGTGTTGTCCGGGTTGGTGCTGGCCTTAAGCGATAGCTCCCGGTACGTGCTAGCCATCTAATAAACAAACAAGTATATAATTAGACATGACGAAAGGAATAAACACTCACGGTACAATTTTAGTTCTCCTTTCAGTGGTTCTCTCTTAACCATAACAAAAGGAACAGATCTCCTAGCCACCTCACCTTTTGTACCACCAGTCACGCCCCTTTGGTTAGCGAGTGCAACCGTTTCTCCTCCAATCCGCGGTTGCCACATCGCTTACCTTCTGGGGCGATGACTTGGTGTTCCACAGCTCCGCTCCCTTTCTAGATGGCCGACTTCCACCATTCCCTGGAATGAATTGTCAGACCATTCAGTCCGGGGCACTCTGTTCCCTTTACACAGCGCCCTCACAGGTCGGGAGGGAGATTTATAACCAAGATTCTTTCTTTTTCACAACCGCATATTAAATTTGTCCCTTTGCACAATTGTCTCGAAATCCTTTTGGATACCCCACAAAACCCTCGGCCCGGGTACCTGCGGAAACAATCGCCCAAAGCGGCAAAAGAATCAGATTTTAATATGCAATCTTAAATCTTACTTTTAACAAAAGTATACAGAAGAAATCACCCTGTGTTTAACTCTGTTATTCTATACGCTATTAATTTCCAATCTCCATAGCCCTCCTGTAAGGTAGTTCATTTAGTCACGCAGATTACACTTCAACATAAGTTTGTTTAAGTAACAGACATAGCACTGTTTTACGCACAGCACAACATATGCTTATGTTAAACACTAGTTCTTCTGCAAACTGTTTGTAACATGAAAACTTTCAAAGAATCGAGTACTTCCCATATATCATGTAATTATCCATTTCTCCATTCACAGGTCCTTTTCGTCTCCCATCTGCTTTTGAACGGTTCCACAGTTCTTCCCTGTAGGTCCTGGATCGCCGCAACAGTTCCTAGATCACCCCCGCTCCTTCCTGTGGCTTCCCCTGTTTCTCTCCCCCCGGTGAATCGAAGTACCAGTTTATATAGGGTAGGTAAGCTGTTAATGGCTAGATAGTTTCAGCTGTGGATGGTCTGCCAGTTTGTGGCAAATTTATCTATTTAAGTGTCTGTGGTGTAATACAAACAAAACAAAAAAAAAACACCACAAACAGTGCGCTGCTTCTCCCTCATAAATCAAAAGCGGTAAAATAATCACAACAAAAATCAATCAAAACTCAATTATAACAGTGAAACAAATAATCAGTGCATAAGTGACAATATTGAAAAAAAAATAATCAGTGCATAAGTGCCAATATTGAAAAAAAAATAATCAGTGCATAAGTGACAATATTGAAAAAAAAATAATCAGTGCATAAGTGACAATATTGAAAAAAAAGTTTTTTCCCCATAAACCAATTTTGGTCACTTGTGACACTCGGACTTGAGGTTTGAGGACTCAGTTACAAGTCTGGTGTTAATGTGCATGTGTGTATTATATTTTTGTAGAAATTAAATGACTCAGGCTTAGCTAAATGTAAATAAGCCTAATGTATATGTGTATGTGCCTGTGGTTCGAAGACAAAATGGGATCAGTGCCAAACTTTCTGTTGAGCTTCTTAAAAATACAAATAACATATCTGTGCCAAATACTGTACACAATCAGTAATTGTCAGGTTATTGTTGCTGTACCTGTAACCAGGCAATATCTAACAGAAATATTGGCTAGGGGTAGGGTAATTAAAACAGAATGTTGCAACATTACTTGGTAATGCATTAAAGCAATCATATTTCCAGTTAGTTATTATTACTCAGTTGATCCAAAGCGTGACCCTGCATTTATTTCACCACACAGAAAGCCAATTTAACGCTAACTATTCTGAAAGCTTTTTATTTCAAATTGTTGCTCGCAAACTGGATTAACTAGCACCACTATTTTATGGGGCTTGGCACACACTGTAATTAAACTTGTATCTAACCTAAACATGCAGAATGGAAACCAGAATTGGGACAACTGTGGTGCAGGACTACCAGTCAAAGGTATATTACCATAATATCTACATACTCTAATAAATCAGCACAGCCTTATTCCAAAATCCAGTAAGAAGAGAAATCACTTAATAGTGACAACTATAAACAATAAGAACATTTGCACTAACATTTCCACTATGGTGTACATGCTGCATAACACATTGCATTACATTGGTTTTGTCTACACTTACAACCCATGCATTCTCAATGCAACCTTTCTTCATGGCTTTGTGTGTGCAGTAAGAGTACGAGGCTCTGTAATATGTTGGTGATGTAATACATTTTGCTGCATTATGGTATCAACAGGACAGAGAGCGGAGGTTACTACAACTAATTCAAGTACAAAGGAATGTCATCACTCAAGCTCATGCCTCTTGGAAGTTTTAGCAGATTCTCCACAGAGAGCATCTACACTAACCAGGAATTCGTTTTCATACCTCACCTTTCAAGTGAAGAAGCCACACCGCAACAACATTGTGTCTACACCAGGGGGGAAATTCTGCCGTTACTCACCGGTACTGAGTACCGAGACTTATTTTATTGCCGATACCAGGACGCAACTTATTTTATCTGCTTTTTATCCAACGTGCATGCGTTCAATCCACTCTTTCTCAGTCCACTAGCATTCCGTTAGAAAACAGTCTCGTCACAAAAACTAAACAATCATTCAGCTATTCTCGAAATGAACTAATGACAATGGATGTCTGTGAACAGGATAGTGTCACAGCCAAGACTGGTAACTGTCAGAAAGGAGACCCAGAGACAGAAGATACAGGTTTAAGAGCTAATTTGCAAGTTTAATATAAACAATAAAACAATAAACAAAACACTGGAATAAACAAACAGCGGCACAATGGCCAAAACAAAAGGTTTAAACAAAACAGTACATATACTTTAAATACTGTGGTTTCAGACTGAGCCATCGCTTCCAATGAAACACAGCTTCGTAAAACTCCCCTGAACACCAACAATATTTCTCCCTATATTTATCACAACAGCACAGCACCCGAACCACGGACCTCCACCTCCATCACCAACATTAAGTCTACACATTCCCACGTGTATCTGCAGGGAGGAATTTCACCCTCTCCCTGCCAAACCAATTTCACCACACATACCCACACCTGTGCACCGGCAGGGCTTTCACCCTGCCACAGTGCCCTATTTACCTTAGTTCTTGGCATCAAAAACATTAGAAGTTATTTGGCAGCTTTAGCGCCAATCATTATTAAACCAATCGCTCAGTCTCATCCACCTATGGATTTATATGATTGCTCAATAACATTACCAAAATGACGTGCTGGTACCCTCCCCTGATATCGACTACTAATTATCTGTTGAAGGAATGGAATTAAAATACGGTTGTTCATAGAATGAATGACATCTGAAGTAAGTTTACTATTTTGAAATGTATCATTTAGTCTCCTGATTAATATTTTAGATGTTTTTCTTTTAAACCTTCAAAACAATGAATATGACGGAATTTGTAAAATATAGGAGCATGTGAAATAAAATCCATTTAAAAGTAAAGTATGTGTATCAATGCATTCTGGGAACTTCTCTGCAGAGAAAGATAATATATAATTATTAGATATAGTTACTACTTACGTGATAAAAGTCTAGGTGAAACTTTTTCTTTATGAGTGTGAAATATTTGTAAAATTATGAGAGCTGTTAAACAACAACAAAGAGTTTCTGTAGCTGGTGCATGCATGAAGATTATTCGATCTGAAATAATAAAATATGTTACAAACAAGTATAACAAAACATTGCATCCCTTGTCTAATTAAAAGATCCAAGGACAGATTTGCAGATTTAATGAGAGGGATGAGAATTGCCCTTGAACTATATTTCTAGAAAAGTTGAGGTTTCCCCACAATTGAAATACTTGAGCTAAATACAGTTTTGCTATTAAAATGATGCTAGTAATGTATTGTTAAAAGAAAAGGGTGTTTTTAAGTGTATTTCCAGCTTCCATCCACTTAAAATATGCAGAAAAGTTTAAACTGTAAGTAGACAGAAACCTCAGTGTGATAACATTAGTAAATAACAGAAATAAATAATAAGCTATGGTGAATTACAAACTTAAACCATTTTCCTGTGTTTTGTACACAGCAATGTTACGCATCCTCCTCTATCTTTGTCCATCCGTTTGCCATTTTCCCAACATTACTGTGATCTCAGGCTGTATACAAATTTGTCAGCCGGGGTCTTTAAACTACGCTCCACATATGTTCACTTCTCATTGGTCAGTTTCCCTAGTTAAGGTGTGTGCAGCTCCAGGATCAGATCAACATTACGGATCAGTGGAGCCTGATCCAGATCCTCGTAGTAAAACACCATCTCATGATCCGGCTCCAGTGATCCCGGATCTGATCCCATTTTTCTTCTCATTGACTTCTATACTGACTAGTGATTAGTCACTACTGCATAGTGTCATATTTCTTAATACATATCATTTTAGGATTAACTTAAGTGTTATGTTATAGTATGTTATTTATTTATAGTGAATTGGTTATATTTTATTTTGTATTAAAAATGTATTGTGTACCAATATCTATACATTTTAGAAGTATTCCATTTTTAAAATGTTTACACCTGGCTGCGCATATAAGTACCTGCACT
This sequence comes from Acipenser ruthenus, assembly GCF_902713425.1. Taxonomy (NCBI): domain Eukaryota; kingdom Metazoa; phylum Chordata; class Actinopteri; order Acipenseriformes; family Acipenseridae; genus Acipenser; species Acipenser ruthenus. The sequence continues at coordinate 24,012,323 of NC_081199.1, read as the reverse complement.
TTTTTAATCAGAATTTCACCCCAGGCCTACATTATTCATTTTTTAGTGCAAACTATGTCTTGCTCAGCTGTTGCAGCAGTGTAAGAAGGTATGTGTATGATATATGGTTCCATATTTCAACTCAAATTGAGCATAGCTATCATATCTTTTTGGTTTTGAGATGCAAAAGTTAACATTTATATATGGTAGTATTCTATAAATTCAGATAAAGTGAGTTTTGTGTATGCCAGTCTTTCCACTTTAAATCAATAATGGGGATAGCAGATTTACAAGCCCAAATAAACTGATTTACATACAGTGCATACCCTTATTCAATCTTACAATGTATAGCCTTCTAACTCTAAAAGAACCGATATGCTGTTAATCCACTGCAGTGTCAGTATATCAGATCACTGTTGAATATTCGTTCCAAATCCATTTTGTAGCCATTGCAGGTATAGCTCCAGTCAGCTAAGTGGTTTTTTTTTTTTTTTTTTCAGGGCAGTACTGTGCTGTTATCCCAATCAAACATACAAAAATAACATTAAAAAATAAGAAACGGAACATGTCTGTAAGCATCTCTTTCCCTTGCTGGCAGCTGTATATGTAGACCAGACGTCTCCAAAATCAACCAGCATATCTAGTCAAGGGACGATAAATGCACGCAAGCTGCTAAACCGACACTTTTGCAGCACCAGCCAACCCCCAGAGGGTGAAATCACGTCACCCCTTCTTTAGTTATCCTGGCTTGGGGGCATGATTTAGAAAACTGCTGGTCTGCCAAACTCCTCCTAGAAGCCCGTGGCTCTGTTTGCTACAGTTGGGTGGCTGTCTTTACCTCCAGGGAGATGCTGGCATGTACAACATAATTTCAATATAGCCACAAAGATGTTTCGTAAGAGTAGGCTGATTTCAGCAAATCCAAGAGTGAGTTCCCTAGCTCTTTAACAGCTCAGCCAAAAGCCAGCTTCATAGTTTTGCTGTTGAGACATGTTCCCCTGTATGTCTATCTCAAGTGGAAAGGAAAGCTCTTTACCTCTTTTGTTTGTGCTTGTATCAAATTAGTGTCAGAGAACAGGTTTGGGCATTACATCATTTATAAGAAAAAGGCAAGATGGGAAAAGGTGTTGAGAAGAAAAGAGAAGGGAATTTGAGAGTAAAAAAGAAGGGAGAAGTAGAGAGAGGGCAAAATGGAAGTTATATGTGATTCCTGTTCCAAATTTTCACTGTTTATGTAAAATAACCATTTGTACTTTGTTCCTGAATAACATGTTTTACCAAAAAATAAACTCATTTTTGTTTACATTACTACCAATGAAGATATGGAAAGTTAATTATATTATAAATTGATTTTTGATGTAAGTTAGGTTTTTAATTCTTCCACTAGGTCCTTAAAAATAAGTTACTTGTTCTCTGTTCTCTATGTGGTGCAGTCATTCGATTCTTATAGTTTTAATGAGGGCTTTGACTTAATTGCATAGGAATATTATTTGCAGTTTCTGGGTATTGGGTATCAGGGAGTTTAAATGGAATTACAGACATTTTTGCCATATGCTTATTGAAACAAATTAGAAGTTGGTGATGCCATGCATCCCAATGGTGGCAGAGTGAGGGATAGGCAAATGAGGTAACGAGGATGAGACAATGAGAAACCAACTGTTGCTTGGCTGTATTTTAGGGTTAGTTTTCCTGAGATTGGAGGGTTGGGGTGTACAAGTTTAAGATAGTGAGGTTCCCTTGGAGCCCTGTAATTTTAAAAAAAATGAGCATAGCCATATTAAGAGTGCCACCTGGTGGAGTCTCATTGTGAGTTTGTCCACTGACCCATCAACTTGTTACAATATAATGAAATGTAAGATCACTATAATAAGATTTCATTTACATATAGATGAGTCCAGACACATCTATCATAGGCCCAGATCCATGAACGGGAGAGCACTCCCAAAAATGCAACACTAGGGGAAGACACTGATCTCTTCCAATGCTGTATGTCATATATTTTTCTTAATTACCTAACCTTTGCTGTTGCCATTGGAATGCATCATTACTGCAGCAGAATGTGAAATAACAGCTACTTAAATTTCATGTACAGCATATAAAGTTAGACTACAGAGAGAAGGGGAGTCCATGTGGACCAAAATCTTTACTTGAAAAAGACAATGCGGCAACTTAAAGGAAACATAAAACTTTATTTGCTACTATACTCTCTTAATTAGGAGGAATATATTGCTACTTGACAATTTATAGAAGGCTCACAATATTACTTCTACCAACAAAACTGACCTTTCATTCTATCTATTTCATCTTTTATAAGGGATACATATGCACATTTCTAATGAAGTGGTTAAAACTGTTTTAAATTAAAATGTTTTCATTATTGTTTTTAATTGTTTTTCACAGATGTTGCATAACCCATTGGATTTCAGTAGTCCGTTCAGCCAATCAGGAGTTTGTAAGCAATCAGTACCCACCTAACACTCGAAGGACCAGAGATATACTTATACCTAGAAGCCCTGCAGCAGTCTTTCTGACGGCTGTATTCAAAACACTGTAAATAGTATAACGAAAGGAGAAACAATCAGGTGTAATTAGTTTATTTATTTATTATTGAGTACGTCACATAAACATCTGAACAACGGAAGCGCATATATATATATACATATATAACATTTATTTTACAAATCAAAACAAGAAAATGTAAATAAATAAACATCTGAACAGACATCGGTTTACAACATACATATTTATGAAACTGAAACGATAGCAATAAATTTTTAACTTTTCAACAGCAATCAGTTTATTATCAGATGAGCAAAAACAACTGAACAACGTAGATAAATAAACTTAGAAGAAAACATTTTACAGAAGCGCACAGCAGAAGAAGTTATATAAAAAGTCTAATTTCTTTTTCTTTTTTTTCGACAAAATGGTATTCTTTTACCTTGAGTCTAAGGCTGTTCACGATCAATACAGATAATGCGCTTCTCCATGCCACCTTTCTGCACAGGGCACAACTGTCCAAAGTTTTATTTTTATTGCACTTGCCAACCTGACATTGGCATCTTTTACGGCTCTCAGCGGGGTTGCCAGCTTCAGCTGTGGGTACATGCTTGGCAGTCTCCCTCTGTTCCAAATGCTTCTTGAGAAGTTGCTGTGCTAACTGTAAAATATATTCTCTTCTTGGTAAATTCTTCTCTGTGCATTCTTTGTAAAGTACACAGTAGTTGATGGCTAAGTCCAAAGCATTGTAAAACACCTGAACAGACCACTGTCGGGAGCCAGCTTTCACGGAATACTTCTGTGCCATCTGATCCAAAACATCAACTCCATATTTTGTCGTGTTGTAAAACTCCACGGTCTCTGGTATTTATTTTCACTAGTCCTGATGCTAATTGACTGACCAAAGCAGCGCAGCTGGCAAGCAGGCGCCAACCTTCAAAAGGCTGATTGAAAACAATAGACTGTCAGTCATTCACTAAACACATTGCAGACTGGTAAATAAAAATAATAAAGTAGAATACCATTCTGTATAATCAAAATACAGTTGTGTTCTATGTGGCCGTCACTGTGACTGCTCCTGGGGCTTTTAGGTATAATGTAATATATCTCCTTTATTTCTGCACTCCCGCGTTTCATGCTTTGTGAGAATATTTAATACATACGGACAGAAAGGTACACGAACGCACAGCCCCATATGTGTTACACGACTGGAGAAAATTACATTTTAAAACCAAAAACCGCCAAAATGACTGCCACGGGGCTTCTAATGCTAAAGCCAACCTTACTAGTGACTTATAAATAACACAGGCAGACTGGATGTGTGCCATGATCATTTTTGCCTTGTTTTTTAAATCAAAAACTTGGCCATGACAAGTTCCAATAATTTAAAACCAGTGGTGAGAGGTTATTGCATTACTGGATACTAAAAAATAAAGAGACCACAACTTTGTCTTATCTGTCTCGCACTGCTCAAGCTTGCTATTATTTGGACAAGCCGTAAACACGCTCTCTCGTACATCTCTACTGACTGACCAAAAACAACCCTGATATGCTTCATAAGTCAGTACATTTTTAGCCTGAAACTAGACCAAGTTCTAAACAAACAAACATAGCGTTGCCTTAAAAATAATCTCTGAGAAATGTCCATGTATGACTACACAGTAGTGCTGAATTTAATGGTCAGTGTCGCTTTGTACTTTGAATTGGCAAGGCAAGATAAAGTCCAGGAATATCATTTATAGAAGACTGTGGCAATTTAATTGAAAAACACAGCTAGCTAAGGGCTTCAAAATCCACAGCGATATTTTTGAAGAAAATCCAACCTGGTTATGTGAGCAATGGACAAAGCAAAACTAAGAAATATTCAAACAATCTGTGATGTGTAAGAAAAACGCTGAAATTTGCAAGATAGAGCACCAATGTTTGTTGTTCACTACTTGGCTCAAAGAAACACCCTCAAAATGTTTTAATTAGACAAAAGGGTTAACTCAAAACAGCAAAGAACACTGTTGCACAAACAAATATAAAACAACTTAATGACAGGATTGGAAAAGTCATTATACGTTGGAAAAAAACAAACCCCCGGGCTGCCAGAAGAAATGAGAAAAGACTGCAAAATCCTATAAAACAATTGAAGAAATTAAGGACATTGCTAATAACAAGGAACTTTGCAAAAGCAAACAGAAAATGACAACAACAAAAAAATGTGTAGAGTATTTAACTGGCAGCCTGTGAGCCACAACAAAAGCAGAGCTCAACCACTGTGCTCAGGCCAAGAAACACAGGACTGGCACTTCCACCAACTGAGGAAGCAGTTCAGTGCTTAAGAAAGGGTCAGTTATCAAGTCAATACACACTAGGCTGACATAGAGTGGAATTAGAATAGAAGAGAACATGCACATGCAGTACAACAATCAAAGCTGAAAGCATGATCTTGACATCAAATGTATGTGTGAAAAAACTGAAAACATTGTTAAGTGTGTTTATGTGGTGCGTAACTTTAGAAGTGGGTTAGAGTTACACACATGAAACATTAAGTTAAATGAAACGTCTGCAAAATTGTATACCAATTATTCAGTATGGACAGTTTTGCTGTGTTTTTTTTTTTCCCTCCTGGGAAACCCATCTTTCTAAACCACTGTCTGAGCTGTCACATTGTCGAACTGTGTATGAAAGTAATTGTAGCTAACAAAATAGTTTCAGATGTTCTCCACCATATACCTTCATTCATTATATAGGTCTCAAATGTGCAGTTTTGAAAGAAATGAAAGTTTTTAGCAAACGTGTATTTTCCTTTTAAAACATGATACCCAACAATAAATTGCAGATTGATGTTTGCTATATTATATGAGCATTAAAAATGACTTTTTAACATTTTAACAAGCATTATTATTATTATTATTATTATTATTATTATTATTATTATTATTAAGTGGGAAATGTGGACGAGTAGTCTAGCCTATTGTAGATTTACTAGCAGTATTTTGAAAATGTACTGTACTAAACATTTTGACTGGATACTTTTTATATCATTAACCTAAGTGCTAGATTTTAGCTCTGCGGGTAGACTACCATAAGGATCAGATATCTGTAGGAAAACTTGTATATATTATATATGTACATGTATAATAGGTTTATAATATATGTATATATGCAGTCAAAAAATGTTTAGCAAATAATACATGGATAGTACACAGCACTTTCTTATGGTTTTTGTTTTGTTTCCCCTGCTTTTTTTTAATACATTCTTTTGGTGGCCAAATGAGACAGACTGCACTTGCGGTTTTTCAAAACAACCTAAAAACTTTGTTGAACCCCAGTTTAAGAAAGCAGCACCATATCAGTAGTCGCTCAAGGCCAGGGGCGCTGCTAGGCACCGGCCCACGGGGCTCGTGCCTCGAATCTATTTAAGAGGCCTTCACTGTTAAATTCCACTGTTAAATGGTGGACCAGTAATGTATTCGTTCTTTTTTTATTCTCAAGCTAAATATGTCAAATGCACGGGGGAGTTGCTAACGCAACATAACAGTCAGTTTAATTACATTTTCATCACTGGACGATGAGAAGTCCGCGTCACAGTGTGACGTATATGCCTAGCAACGCGCAGGCTGCATAGAGAAAGTTCCCGGCTGTTTCTCACCGTCCATGGTAAATAAAATAAGCCCGCCCCTATCTTTTTTTTTAAAACTCGTACAATGAGTGTAGATGACCAGCTCAAACAGAAAGCGTCAGGGGCAGAAGCAGGCCCGATTGAGGAAGCAGGGGCAGAAGCAGGCCCGATTGAGGAAGCAGGGGCAGAAGCAGGCCCGACTGAGGAAGCAGGGGCAGAAGCAGGCCAGATTGAGGAAGGAGGTGCAGAAGAAGGCCAGATTGAGGAAGCAGGGAAATCAAGTGCTGACAGGTCTGTGGATTTCAATAAAACTGAGCTGGGTTCTGATTTGGGAGACATCGAAATTGGTCCCAAGCAGCCCAAGTTACCCCAGTATCCTCTGGAGCAATTCGGGGCAAAAAGACATTTCTTTCAGTACCACTGGTTTACAAAATTATAAAAAAAGTGGTTGGAATACAGCAGATCTAATATAGATACACTGTTTAATACTGGTTTAAGCAACTGGAAAAGAGCCCTTGATTCTTTTAGAGAGCATGAAAAGACAATAGTGCACAAGGCAAGCATGTTATCATGGGCAGCCTTCAGGGATAGTCAGGTTCATGGTGATATAGTCCAGCAGCTACACACCACAAATGAAAACGAGATCAGAGAAAGACGCGAGTATCTCCAACGCATCGTTGGTGTTGCAGTATTTCTCGGAAAACAGGGAATAGCATTCAGAGGTCACGACGAAACCGAACATAGCCAAAATAAAGGGAATTTCGCAGAGTGCTTAAGTTTACTGACAAAATTCAACCCATTTCTTCAAAATTATAAAGCACCATCATCCAGTAGCTATATTTCCCCTTCATCTCAAAATTAGGTTATTCAGTGCTGTTCAGAGGAAATAGCATTTAGCATAGCGAGTGATTTAAAAACATCGGGAATGTATGCTATAATGGCAGGCGAAGCAAGGGACAAACGCAAGGAGCAGTTAGCACTCTGTGTCCGATATGGCAATCCAGAAACTGGGTCTGTAAAAGAGAGTTTTCTTGGATTTAGCAATTTGAAATCATTTAATGCAGAATCAATTGCTGAATCAACACAGCATTGCCTAAAACTTAACGGATTAGATGATCTTCAGTGTGTGGCACAAACATATGATGGAGCATATGTTATGAGTGGAGCAAGTGGTGGTGTTCAAGCTAAGTTTCAGAAATATCACCCAGAAGCAATATACTGTATGTCCACTGTTATGCACACAAACTCAGCCTTGTGCTATGCCACACTTGTAAAGCTATCAAAGAAGCTACTGAGTTTTTAGTGGTTCACTAATAAATAACAAATAACAAAAGATTCTGTGATGTTCAAGCTCAGCTAGGTTTAAAGCAAAGTCAACTGGTACAGCTTTCAGATTATCGTTAGTCTTGCCAGGTACATTCTTTGAATGCAATGATAGCAAACTTTTCAGCTATTATCCAGTGCCTTTCCGATATTCAGTCTGCGCAAATTGTCTACAGTGTACTGTCTTTTATGTTCCATTCTCTTCTTACTACAACCGAGGGCTTTCATAATCTGCTCCAAATAGAAAACCTTGATTTGGCCAGAGCAGTAGATTTTAAAGAAGCTGTATACAGCACTTTAAAGAACATGAGAACAGATGAAAAAGCTAAATAACTGTATGATAAAGCAAGGGCTTGGTGCGCCAGCAATGATACTGACATCCAGGAAACAGCTCTGAAAAGGAGGAAACAAAAACACATGGAAGATTTTGTGGTTGAATCTGCATGTGGTGTAGGCGAGGATGTCAGTACAATAGATAATTTCAGGACGAAATTATTTTATCCTTGTCTAGACCGGATGCTTGCTGAACTTGACAAGCGGTTCTCGAGGATTAAAGCAGAGCTAGTGATGGGAATTCAGGCATGCAGCCCCCTCTCACCAAACCTTCTCTCTGTGAAAGACTTAGAAACTCTTGCTAAACACTACAAAATAGAAATAAAACATGAGGAACTACTTGTTGCTAAAAATTACTTGGCCCGCTAACAAGAGAATGGTGAGAATCTCGACATGAAAAGTGTGTATCAGCTTCTGGACCCACTCATTTTTCCAACTGTTAAAAAAATGGTACAAGTAGCGCTTACTATCCCTGTCAGTAGCTGCAGCTGTGAAAGATCATCAGTGCTTTAAGATATCTACACAGCTGGCTGAGAAGCACAATGGGACAAAACAGACTGCAGCACCTTGCAATGCTTTCAATTGAAAAAAGTGCGTTGGAATCTGTGCCAGAGGATGCTGTTATTGACCGCTTTGCAAAGATGCACAACAGAAAGTACTAACGCTTCCCGAAAAAAGATAAAGTTAGGCAGTTTACTAAATATAACATAAAGGGTGGCTTTGATATTGTGTCAAATATATTTGAAATTAGGTCTAATAATTAATTAGTGCTCCCAGGTTTCCACGATCGCGGAAAAAATCACGGAATTAGCCTCCTCCCGTGGAAGTTCCAATGTTATCCTATTGCTTAGAATCAGCTCCAAATGGGGTGAAAATTATTTTGTTGTTTTTAATTATCACAACTTGCATGTTTGTTTTGTGGTATAGGAAGGTAGCGCTTGTGTAAAGAAACAAGAGATGCTTTCTGATTGGGTCAGAGGCTCAGTGCTCATGCTCACAGCCAATCAGTCAGTACGTTTACATGACAAAGTGTTTTCCAAAAACTAATCTTTTCAGAAACTGATTTTCTTAAAACGTCACTTTTCTGTGTTTACATGATTAACGATAGAAAATCTAATTAGAATTCAACTGTATACATGTTTTTGGAAAACGCAGGATATTTTCACATGCAAAGTATTGTAGTAGCCTAAGTACGATTTGAACAGACCGGACATTTCTGCGACAGAACAGAGACCAATCCAATACAGTGCTTTATTGAAGTGTCAGGTCTTAAATTCAAAGATTACTATCCTATACCTCTATTCAGATTCCCCAAAATGTGCAATCAGCCTTTTCAAAAGCTCATCCTTTACTTTATCCCTAACTAGACAAATGGATGCATGCAGACTGACTACAGATTATTATTATTTTCTCTGTTTTCTAAAACCACGTACAGGAATGAAGGTCAAAGTTTGCACATCTGCAGTACGCTATCGGAATAATTTTTTCCAAAAAGTTTGTTTACATGATATACATTTTGTTAGTTTGCGGAATTTAATCGTAAATTTCTAGGTGCTGTTTTCTGAAAACTGACTTTTGGAATATTCTGATACATTTTCCTTAAACTGTGTTTACATGACTTTTGATATCGGAATTAGTTTTTGGAAAACTTGGTTTTCCGAAAAATATCGGAATTCTTATGCTCATGTAAACGCACTGACTGTCTGTTTCCAAGCTCTTCAGTACAATGAATGAGAGATGTGACACTTTGAGAGGAATGTGCTTTCTGATGCAGATATGTTTCAAGCTTTGAGGGGTTATGTTTTTTGCTTTGGTAAACAAAAATGCTTCTAAATACAGAACTGATTGGTCATTTCAAATATTGTTTTTGCTCTTCAGTGTGTGTGTGGTAGAAGACGCTCCATTTCTTAAACATTGACGTGTACCTTGGTGACTAAATACTACTTGTTGTTTATTTTTAAAAAAGAGGTTAATCTTCTTGAAAATACAAAGGTTTTTTTCTAGGTGTGGGGGGCGGGGCGGGGCCGAGGTGTTGGGCCCGGGCCCTGAATCTCTTCACTCCTTAGCGACGCCTCTGTGCAAGGCCAAATTGGAACACAGTTCTAATTGGGTCATTTTCATTTAGAAGGAGAATTTCTCTCCTAAAAAGAAAACTACATTGAAGCCTAAATTACCTGAAAGGTACTTCTAAAATAGTGTGAGAAAAAGGTGAGACTTATTTAAATGTTTCCATGGAAACCCCACCAATTAGGCTTTTGTTTGTCCATGTGTATGTCAATTGATTGTTATATGCCCTTCACAGAAAATAATCATTTTGTACACTGCTGTTTTCAGTAGCATTGTGCTTAAAACTTTTTAAAGTTGGTTTCATGGAAAAACTACATATGACGTGGGATGTCCATGGATAACAGAAAAGCTTTTTTTTTTTGCAAGATTTTCCATTTCAGACAGACAATTCTACACAAAGCATCTTCAAATCTCATCACAAACCTATGCATTTTTTTTCCACAGAACCAAGGTTAAGGCCAGGTTCTCCAGCCAAATGGACAGGGTCTGACAATGGACCGGATAGGAATAATTGCAATGTCAATGAAAAGCTCTTGTCAAAGCTCTTAATTCTTTTCTCAAGGGTACCCTAAAGAAGAAAAACACTGTTTCTGTAATTTTATTTGTGTCTTGTTCCCAGCTGTTTCGCAGGAATGTGAACTAACGAGACCCTTACAAAAAGCAAATTAAATGACAGTGCACTTTCTCTAGGTCTACACACATTATTATAAAAGAAAAGCAAGAGTCAGATGAAAGATATAGAAATATCAGTTGAATACGGTTGACCTGTGTAACATGTGTGTTGACCTGTGTAACATGTGTGATTCTTATATAAAAGCTGCATCTAACAGATCTGATAGGACAGTTAGTCCTTTAAGCTTTTAGAGGGCATCTACCATAGGATAATGACAACTCTACGTTGAACCTTATTAGCTGAGACCATTTGTGAGGTTTATAAATACTAATGTTCTCAATAGAAAAAGTGATGATTGTATGGGATGATTGTGTTATTACAGATTTCCACTCCCAAAATTAGAAACTGTAGACCAGTTGTCCTGAAAGCCATGCTAGTGAGACCACAGGATGTTGTGCCTTTGACAGCATCTGACATATTGAGGAACACTGCATTACTGGTGTATTAATAGAGGAAAAAATGTCATTACAATCTACTACACTGTGCACTCAGTCACTTCTTTTGTGAATGTTGCATTTCAGTGTCATTTTATTTTATATTATACAGCAACCTGACACTGCTCTCCTATTGTTTTCTATGGAGGTCAGTGTTTCTGTTATTGCACCAATAACAGAACAGCAAATAAAGCACAGCTGAGAAACAACACTAATTCACGACACATGTTCACAAGGAAGCGCGAGCCCTGCTCTCAAGAAGTTAACTCTTTCAGTTGACTTCAATGGTTATTTCAGACACACAAATGTAAATAAACAACTGTAAGTAGTATAATAGCTATGATTACATTGCTGTGGCGCGTTCCTCTGTAATAATGGAACTCCCTTGTTTAAATAAAACACTTAGCCTCCAGTCTTTATTGACTTACAGTAGGAGTTCCATTATTACCATGAAACACGCCACAGCAATGCCATCATAGCTATTATACTACAACTTAAAGTGGTTTATTTACCTTTGTGTGTCTGAAATAATCATTGAAGTCAACTGAAAGTGTTTTTGAGAGCGGGGCTTGAGCTTCCCTGTGAACATGTGTACATGGACATATACAAATGTGCACATGGACACTTTGAGGACCACTGTTGTTGACAATTTGTAATGGACATGTACTGTATCCATCCAGGACGCTGTGCAGACTTGTCACATCAAATCAGTACTGCTCTGGTTGCCAATAATAACCACTAGTGAAGACTGTTATTGTAAGTATTAATATTTTATGACCATCTAATAACATTCAAATGGTAATTTAAGATGGATTTGAAACCACAGTTTGTAAATATTTATTCCTCCACATACCCATATGAGCGCAGCTGGGAAATAATTCTTTTATATAGAGTTACAGAGTGCAATGCTCTAGGTTAACAGAGGGAAACCAATCATTTTGGGAAAAGATGCCTTTATATATGGGTATGAACTGAGACGACCCTTCCAATCTGTGCCATAGTATAGCATGCCTACATTTACTGTTACAAATGTGAGGTGCCGTAGCCTATGCAACACACAGACACTCAAAAAATACCTTTAGATATAAATACAAACTAGTTAAATTCCATATAACAAAGTGCAAGCTGCAGTTTCACATAATAATGCTGAATTTAACACCCAAATACCACTCATTTCTGTCAGTTTTCTACATTTTCAGTATAATTCAAATAGTAACATGTTACATTAAGTGTCTCTAATTACTGTAATTGCAGGTATGCATAGATAATTACATTTTAAATAGATAGCCACGGGCATAAATACAATATAGTAAAGGACCAACAACTGCCATTGTTTTGTGGTTAAACATGTTGTTGCATTGTAACTAACTACACAACCATATGTGGAATTACTGTGTTATTACAGTGTTGTTATAATGCAGTTAGAGACACAATATGTATTCTTTTTCAAGTGAGTTTTTGTGAAGCACACAGTCTAACTGCACAGTTCTTGTTATACATGTCGCAAGATTAGCAGGTGACCTGTACAACAATATTGCTAACATTGCACTGAAGCAAAGGCAAATATAATCTCTTTCTAGAGTCACGCTTTTTATTAACTAGGTAACATTTGCAAAAATGTACCATGGTAATACCATGATAACTGTGGTACAACTGTGGTAGTCCATGGTCACCATGGTTCTACAATGGTAATGCTATGGTATTCAATTACAGATGGTATTTTTTTGGTATTTCTACAGTATTATCATGATAGTACCATGAACTACCATAAATGCAAAGGTATTGCTGTGGTGATGCTATGTTTTTTTTTCTGTTTCCCTAAAACTGACTAGATTCAGTTCCCTTCCCAATGTCAAGTCATTTGAGTAACTCTTGTATGAAAAAATCATGTGAAAACATTGTGGTTCTGTAGCAGTACTGGTGTTCAGGAAACACATCCATACATTTATCATTTATCACAATACAGTATGGTAGTGAATGATGTTAGCTATTTTAAACTTGCAGTATATTATATTTGAAATTAGCTGAAATATTGTTTTGGTTTTTAAAATACTAAGATACACAATTAGAAAACGATTTAGTACCGTCAACCAATGAGCTTCCAGTTCTAGCGTGCTCTAATAGACGGTAGATGCCCGCTGGGACATCTCAGCTCCAACTGTGAATCAAATTTAAAATCAATCTGCGCAAGTGCTGCCTTTTTCTTTTTGACTTGCTGTATTTTTAAGCGTAGTTCACATCTATTGGACACTAAATATGAAACAAAGACACAATTGGTTCAAATTACTTTTATTATCCACCAAAACCAGCCAATCGACGAATGCAACCAATCCTATACCTGCAACTGCCGTGAGCCAGACTATCAGCTCAACTGGAGATGAGGATGCTCTGAAGCAAAAACTGAAATTTACTAAAATGGAATTGGAGATTTTGGTACAAGCAGTACTTGTAACACATGAAGATGTGTTACAAGCTCAAAATACATCACCAGGACAAAGGAATAAAATATGGAATGTGCGGTGGCTTCTTAATAAACAAATGTACCACTCCAGAGTTTGTATTAGGTTGCTTATATATTGCGACGCATCTTCCAGTTACTGAGCTTCGCATATTAGTTCAACTTCTTATTTCGTATAGAATAATTCCAGGCATATAGACTTTTCAAACTTAAGAAACAATAAGTTTTATTTACTTACATCCATGGCAGTCAAACGGGTGGATAATCCTTCCATTGTACAGCAATATGTTCAACAACAATAACTCCATACAGCTTCATACGAACAGTCTTCAGTTTAACTATGACTTATATCTTCTAAAAGTCTTACTTATGCATTTACAACTCTTCTATTTCTTATGTTTGTCCGCATTTCTTACTCTATGTATGATTTTAAAGCATATCTGTATGGTATATATGGTCGAAAAACTGTACTTGCTCTAGCTACAAACTAATTGCATCATCTGTCCTTTTTTTTTTTAGAATTTTCTTTCCAACTTGAATTTAACAATACTGCCTGAACCAGTATTGTTAAATACCAGAATGTCATATTACAAAAAATACATTCTGTAGGCATTACTAAAATAATGGTGGAGGATGAGCCCTTATTGTATATGAGACTTTTTCTTTCGTGCGCCTCAGAATATTGTTCCATCTTTTCTTAATCTCCTCCACCGTTCTTGTAATAAAGCCTACACTCTAAGAAGTAAAGGCTCTCGTTTGAACCTTGCTTTGCCATTGTGGGAAGACCTTTTTAGGTGCTTCTAAGAACCTTTTTTACATGGATTCTATATTCTTTCTGTTTTGCCATGTAAGCTATGAAACATGTATTGAAAATTGGAGTTTGCAAAACAATACGGTACTGGTATTATAAACTGTAATTTACAAACTGACTTGATCAGAAGGGTTAAAAAATGAGCTCTTTGCAAAATGTTACTAAATGTTTCTTTGTCCTTGAAAACGATGTCTCCTTCTTGCTGCAGACAAGTCTCCCACATCACCTTGCCTTTTATATAGCCTACTGTCTGACTGCGGCAAATTAACGCTTGCTCGCATAATAATCACGCAAATACGAGGACTGCAATTACCAGCAGCTTTAATAAATTAGAATATTTAATATACCTCATATGCAAAATCCCCTCCAATTGTAGTGGTGTCATTCAGAAACGCCCCAGAATTACATATGCATATACAGAATTACATATGCATCAAGGGCTAAAGTGCACAGAGACATTGCCCCCGCAAATCACGTCTTAATTGCTTGTTTATGCCATTATGTGTGTTTTATAAATCCCATTCAGAAATTCAGAACCCTCAGCGCCCGTTTTACTGTCGTAAAACATGCACAATCCTTAATAAATCTGGGCCTATGTGTTTTAGTTTTCCATACGCCTAGATACTTTTCAGATGAATATATGCATCATGTCCCATTTGCATGAGGGGAACACCAGTGCCTACCTCTGCCTTTGGCATGTGTTTGCATTTAACAGGGTTTTTGCAGTCCCCACCAGAACTACAGTACCACCCTGAGCTCGGCGGACTAAAATAACTAAGCTTTCTGTTTTCTCTGTTATTTGACTGCTAATTTGTAAACGAAAGACAAGTGTGATAGTGTAAATACTAAGCTAAGTGTAGCCACAAATATGGACACGAAACAAGAGGGCTTTTTTATTTTTGTTTTGTTTTATGACAAAATTCAATCAATCCTCTAGTCATAGGAGCCAAATAAGTGGTAATTCTAGAAGCGCTTACTGTATATACCATGTGTTTGGAAAGTTTGATTGAATGTTACCCTAGAACAATGAAATAACATGGGTGCTGTAGTTTTTCTGCCCACTAGTGTTGGGTTTAACCCATATTGGAAATTTGTAAACGACCAGGGGTGCCAAATCCACCCCCCAATCACCTTCCATGTAAACTGAAATAACTGTAACTACTTTGGGATCTGAATGGAGGTTTAATTGATTCAATTTAGAACACAGATGCAACAAAGATCTGCAATGGAACTTTGCCAATCCCTGCAATTCAGTTGGATATGAAAATGATGGGATTGTTTGACTGGATAAAGCCTACTTTTCTCCAGTTTTTAACAGAGGCCTCTGCTCCCAGTACTGTCAGCCCCTCGTCTTTCACAATAACTGTGTTGAACCAGCACTGTGGATAAAAGTGGGCCTTGATTTCCATGTTGTCAATCCCAAATCGTTCACAGGCACTAAATTAATATCTGTGCTTAAGTGCTGTACCTGCCTTGAAAGATAAACGACTTCAGTCGGCTGGGCTGTAATTCCCAGATATTTCCCAGGCACTGGATTTATCATTTTAAACAGACTAAGGAAATGTCTGTGCAACTTTGTTACATAATATTTAGCATTTTATGGCCCCAGAGCTGCAGAACTTGGAAAATGCTTGTACTGGCATCTTTGTTATATAATAACTTTGCATTTCATGCCTATTAGGTGGGTTGAATTAACTAATTCTCTAACCTTATTTTACATATAAAAAGAGTATGCATAAAATAGTAACATTATTCTATATATACAGGTACATCTTTCCATCTGTCTGCTAGAACACATACAAGTACACAGCGACGCTGACACAGATATCAATCCTCACCCTTATTTGTATAAGTGATGCTTGTGTGTATGCCAGGTTTTCATTAGAATGCTTCATCTCCAACAATGTGATCCCCACCCTGATTTCCATGGAGCCTAGCTGACTAATAAAAATAGCTGTGCTCTCTGTTTACTCATTATGTTATTTAATCTCCAATTAGTTACAACAGGCAGAGAGGTGAGCTCATCGAAACTCTGCATATCATGCCCAGAGGACAGATGAGCTGGGCTAGGTCGGTTTAATCTGGATTTTGGAGGAATTTAGTCACCATTCAACCCCCAATCCACAAGAGGAGAGGCAGGGATCTCCCAGATATGTAATCCTCTATTCACATCCAGTAATTCGTCTGCCAGACTTGGGTTTCCCAACCCTGGTATTCAGGGACACGTAAGACCCCAACGATAATATAGAGTTAATGGATTTCTTTTTTTGTGGGTTCTGCTTACATGCCAGAAAATGTGACGATTTCCTAGAAACTCAAAATAAGCGCAGCTGTTCTTAGTCTGTTGAGTTTGACAAGTCTGTTTGGATCACCCTGTGCCAGAGTAGGTAAGGAACTCCCTCACTCAGCGGTTTGCTTTTAGGATATATTGTGTTACAGTAACTTCAGAGAGCTATAATACCCTTAGGAGCGGATTAAATGTAAACTTTTATTGCAGCTACAATGTATCGAACATAATGTTCTAAAAAAATACAAAACAAATTAAGTGCCTTATCTGGAAACTGCACCAATCAATTCTGAAATGCAATGTGCAGCTTTCTATAGGTGTGCATTTTCTATCTAGCGCAGCAGGTCTGAAATGTTCTTTTTATGTTATTTTTATTTTAGTGCATTTACTGCAGTATAACATAAAATAATTAAAACGTCTATTATCTTTAAAAAAAACAATTCATATTTTTTAAATATATTACGTATTTACTTAAAAATACAAAAGTAAGCAATGGAGTACAGCACATGTACTGCATGTGAATGAATGTACTACATGGCATGTGACAGGTTCTATACCACAAGGGATTTACTGAAGCCTATTGTCAGTACTGAAAGCAAGATGGAGTGATGCACTTTGTCTTTCAACAGGGATTGGTAGGCCTCAGGAATTAACTGAGCATTTACTCACAGGTCAATACACAAATGTAGATGCACTGATTGATAAATTTCAGAAGATATAAGAATAAAAACAGGACTGTGCTCTACTGGACCAATCATTGTCCTTTTTTTAGAGATGTTTAAACATGTGACACCTGTATTCCTTCTGTAACAGCTGCCTGACTGAATACATAACAATAATGATATTTGACTTGAAATTCGGCTTGTACAGTCCATTCCAGTCCTTCCAGCTTGAATTAAAAAATAAAGAACCTGGATGGTACTAGGTGGTCTACTTGAATAATCTAAACCAGTGGCCCAGCCAAAGATGGCTCCAATCATGTTCTAAATTGTTTAATTTAACCAATTAAACTCCTATCCTGGTCCTATAGTTCAATACTTAATTTTATCAGTTTAACCTGGAGCAGGACTAAACTAAACAGTGCTCACCGGTTTTCAGCATGGTGTGCATTTACAAGCCATCTTGTTGTTGGCAATGTCAAGGAAACCATTTCCAAAGGTGAGGCCAAGCAACCTCATGGATAATATAACCAGCTCAACCAAAACATCAACATGGAATCAAAACAAATGGGGCGTTTCTGTTAAGACATTCACACAATTCCCCCAGGCGAGCATAACATTCATCATTAGCTTTCCTTTAACATTACAGGAACGTGAAAAAAAAACAACTTTATTTGTATATCTGGTACAAGACCTATAGCACACACTTTTTTGTAAATATAGAAATTCTAAAACTTTAATTCAATGACAAACATTTCGACTAGAAGTCATTTTTCAATGTCTTCAAATGTTGGAATGGTTTGGGATTCACTATATTTACATTTTTGGGGTGTGGACTGCACCCTGATTGATAACGTTGTAATGGTCTCTTAATGATCACATTAAGAGGAGTGTGTGTGTTCTAATTATCCATGAATGGGACATTAAGCTTTCAGAGGTTTAAGTGGCTAGCTAGTGAGGTAAGCAAGAATAAAAAAGAGAAGAATAGAAAATGAATAAATAGAAATGAATAACAATATAAAGATGTGAAAATTAAAAAAAGGTTGGTACAAGAGGTGGGGAGAGGTTAATTCTGAATGGGCTAGCAGTTATTAGTTTTGCTATTGCTTGCTGGTCTTTGTTTCATTAATTGTTGTGCTTTTCCTGGACCTGTTTTTCCCTGGATTGTTTTGATTTTATGGCGTCTGGGGATATCAATAACCCTTCCAAATCTGATCCAGCATAGGCCACAACACTGCACAAAGGCTGTCCGCAAGCATCAGCAACTGCAGGCACATTGTAAATTTAACTGCAGAGAACAATAAAACACTACCAGTAAGTACAGAAAGTCTTGTTGATAGTTACATCAGAATATAATTAAATACAAAATACTACAGATAACACTTGTGACAGATTACAGTACTCTAAAGTACAGGATTAAATGCAGTAAAATAGGGAGCAGATAAGAGCAAGTAAAGCTCATTTAGGAAAAGTGATGTGTCCAGAGGCGAGGAGTTCTGCAGGTGCTGTCTGAAGAGGTGAGTCTTGAGGAGGCGCCGGAAGGTGGTCAGAGACTGGGCAGTCCTGACATCTGTAGGAAGGTCATTCCACCACTGTGGGACAAGGGTGGAGAAGGAGCGGGCTCTGGAGGCAGGGGAGCATAGAGGAGGTACAGCCAGTCTTCTAGTGCAGGAGGAGCGGAGAGGTCGAGTGGGGGTGTAGGGAGAAATGAGGGTCTGGAGGTAGTTCACATCTATTGGACAGCAAATAACAAAGACACAATTGGTTCAAATTAAAACCTTTTATAAATCATTACTAGTTCAAGGTACATGTAGGTTTTAAAGTTTTGTTTTTTTTAAAGAAAATAATGAGAAATCATTTTTCTAATAGCAATCGTTCCATCTCGATGAAATACAAGGACCTGTCTGTGCAATATAGGTTGATAACCCTCTGTCCTGCCCCAGCACTCATGCCATCTCAATTGGTTCTACCTGATAAAACAGTAGGTGTGTACTTTATGCATGTTATGTGTGGCCTGGGTTCTTTCCCATTTCTGGTAAACGAAGAGCCTGCTTGTAAAAGCGTTTAAGGAAGTATTTGTGACTGTTTTAGTACCTCCTCGTCTGTATGACAGAATGAATAGGGGACCTTGTTGATAACGCAATGAAATGTGAGTCACGACTGTGACTGGATTCCTGTGGGCTCCAAAAGGTATGCCAAAGTACAACTGTCATTCAGCGTGAACTCCTGTCAGGCATAAATGCAAACAAAAGAAGGTAACAAATGCACTATTCCAAGTTAAAGTATTTTTTCTGTGTGTTGATGTCTCAAACAGCACGTAATATGTTCTTTATGTAGTGTGTTATTGTTGGTGTATGTATAAGTACACAGGATATAATGTGGGGCGATGTAGCACGAGTGTTTTAAAATGTATAATTTTATTTAGGCACAGGGCTTGCACAATCACTCCACGTGCAGATTACAGTGGGTGTTAGTATGGAAACACGGGGAGCACAATTAGTCTCAGTACACCTGCATAAAAGATGCAGTGTTTCACTCACTCAGGGTTGGGTGTTCAGTGAGAAAGAATTTCAAATAAAGCACTTAATACTACCCCACAACTTCCAAGTAAAAAAAATATTCTAGAAATTTGTAGAAAATGAATAAAAAATAAAAACTGAAATAGCTTGGTTGGATAAGTGTCCACCCCCCTTGTAATAGCAATCCTAAATTAGCTCAGGTGTAACCAATCGCCTTCAAAGTCACACACCAAGTTAAGTGGCCTCCACCTGTGTTAAATTGTAGTGATTCACATGATTTCAGTATAAATTCAGCAGTTCCTATAGGTTCCCTCTGCTGGGTAGTACATTTCAAAGCAAAGACTCAAAAATGAGCACCAAGGCGCTTTCAAAAGAACTCCGGGACAAAGTTGTTGAAAGGCACAGATCAGGGGATGGGTATAAAAAATATTAAAGGCCTTGAATATCCCTTGGAGCATGGTCAAGACGATTATTAAGAAGTGGAAGGTGTATGGCACCACCAAGACCCTGCCTAGATCAGGCCATCCCTCCAAACTGGATGACTGAGCAAGAAGGAGAGCATGTTTGGCGCAAACCCAACACAGCGCATCACCCAAAGAACACCATCCCTACTGTGAAGCATGGTGGTGGCAGCATCATGTTATGGGGATTTTTCTCATTGGCAGGGACTGGGGCACTTGTCAGGATAGAAAGGAAAATGAATGGAGCAAAGTACAGAGAAGTCCTTGAGGAAAACCTGCTGCCCTCTGCAAGAAAGCTGAAACTGGGAGGGAAGTTGGGAAGTTCAGCATGACAACGACCCAAAGCACACAGCCAAAGCTACACTAGAGTGGCTAAGGAACAAAAACGTAAATGTCCTTGAGTGGCCCAGTCAGAGCCCCGACCTAAATCCAATCGAAAATTTGTGACATGACTTGAAGATTGCTGTCCATCAACACTCCCCAAGGAACTTGACAGAGCTTGAACAGTTTTGTAAAGAAGAATGGTCAAATATTGACAAATCTAGGTGTGCAAAGTTGGTAGAGACCTATCCCAACAGACTCAACAGACTGTAATTGCTACCAAAGGTGCTTCCACCAAGTATTAACTCAAGAGGGTGGAGACTTATCCAATTATGATCTTTCAGTTTTATATTTTTAATATATAATTTTTTTCTCAATAAAAATTTAAATGCATGAAACTGACACAACAAAATGTGAAAAAAGTTCAAGGGGGTGTAGACTTTCTATAGGCACTGTATACACACACACACACACACATACATTATATATAAAATATATAAAAAATAACAATAATAATAAAAACTGATATATATATATATATATATATATATATATATATATATATATATACACACACACACACACACACACACACACACACACATACGTTCACATATATGCAGTGTATATACACAAGTACTATAAATTGTAATGAGGTAGAAAACCAGTCTCCCTATTGAGTCCTTTGTTTTTTGAGTCCAGGAATTTTATGACTTTAAGTTCCCAAGTTCTCCTGTCTTGTGTGTTTTCATAAATTGCCCTTTAAAACAAGAACCGTCAGATCATGCAGAGAATGGTTCGGCATGTTGAAATGGTTGCCAATAGGAGTGCTAGTAATTTTGTTGCTGATGGTGCTGAATTGCTTTCACGTTCTTCATCCTCAGGTTTATTGGCAATACCCAAAACTAAGCTTCGCTCCATGGGCACTAGGGCTTTTTGCCGCTATGCGCCCAAACTTTGGAATAACCTTCCTCAATCTATCAGGGATGCTAAGACCGTTGATGTTTTTAAAAAACAGTTAAAGACACACTTTTACGTTCATGATTTGGTTTTTGATTTGTGTAATTTATTTTTGTATTATTTATACTCTTAATATGCTGTACGTATATATGGTGCTCTGTGTTTTTTTGTGTTTGTACAGCGCTTTGAGATGAGTGCATTTAGGCGCTTTATAAAATAAAGATTATTATTATTATTATTATTATTATTATTATTATTATTATTATTATTATTAAAGCAGTTTCTTGTTTATAAAACACCATTGCACATTATCAACAATAAACCCTGTTATAAAAAACACTGTATAAAGTGCAATACCTCAAATTACTAGCATATCTGTAGTACTGAATATTTACACTTAAAGCATGGTTTGAGAAACATAGTTTAAAAAACTGAAGACAGAGACATCAATGGAAAACATTAATTCTGTCAACACTAACACTAATATGAATGCTTTTTGGACTACCCATGTCTATATCTGTATCAATTGGGAAACAATTACCACGCATGGACTCATTAGAGATACAGAGCAGTGACGAGTGAACACTGCTAAAAACGGGGGCAAACATTGTAGTCTTCAAAATATGTGGGCCAAAGTTATTCAGCTTCAAATGTATAGTAAATATTGACCTTCTAATGTTGTTTTTGTTGTTGTTTTTGCTTTGTTTTTATTTGTGGTGACCTCATGCTTGAATGGCCTTAACATTGACCTCAAGATCATACAGGGTGTATTTATTTGTCTAATTTCAACTCATTACAAAGCTAATGACTCGTTGATATCTTAAAGCCTTTTCAAGCCCATTGTGTATCTGAATATTTTTTTTTTTATAAATTTAGTCGTTGCCAATTAGTTTTTATTATTTTCTCCCCAATTTGAAATGCCCAATTATTTTATTATGCTCAGCTCACCGCTACCACCCCTGCGCTGACTCAGGAGGGGCGAAGATGAACACACGCTGTCCTCCGAAGCGTGTGCCGTCAGCCGCCCGCTTCTTTATACACTGCGAACTCACTGTGCAGCCGCCTCAGAGCTACAGCGTCGGAGGACAACACAACTCTGGGCAGCTTACAGGCAAGCCCGCAGGCGCCCGGCCAGACTACAGGGGTCGCTGGTGCGCGGTGAGCCGAGGACACCATGGCCGACCTAACCCTCCCTCCACCCGGGCGACGCTCGGCCAGTTGAGCGCCACTCCCGTCTACGGTCGGCTGTGGAATAGCCTGGACTCGAACTCGCGACGTCCAGGCTATAGAGAGCATCCTGGACTCTAGTGAGTGCTTTTACTGGATGCGCCACTCAGGAGCCCCATGTATCTGAATATTTATCCAAATATTTTCACAAAGGTGTAGCCTAGTCTCCAATCTGCCAGCTCCAGTAGAAACTCCCACCACCCACTGCATAGAAGGTACTTTTTGGCTATAAAAATACAGAGACTTAATTGTTCTCATAATACAAAAAATAACAAAAAATGCATGAAATTCTGCATTACAGAAAGGCAAATTCTTCACATAGGGCGTTCTATAGTTAGCAACAAGTTCATAAATTCACTGCAAGGAACATGGACAGCGACTGGAGTAAACCAGTCAACATATTTCATGGATCGGTGCAACAGTAGACTGCACTGTTTAACACGCAAGATGGAAAGATTAAAGAGGGAAATGTTTTTGCTTCAGTCTCATGTTGGTGGCGGGTCAGGAGTAGACACTCCCATCAACTGTTACATGATAAAGAAGACCTTATTATCTGGGGATATGTTGCAAAGTTGCTTGCAGTGTACAGGTGCAGGATTGATGCGGTGATTAAATGAAAGGTAGACAACGGTAATCCAAGTGCAAGTGGTTTTATTTATAATCCTAGTCTGGTGACCGTAAATAATATTTCCCAGGCAATACCTTGTTCTAAATAAAGGAATTGCAGTTCCAAATAATAAACACAGTTAATAGTACACACACAATACACAAACACTGTAACCAGTCCTGGGTGAGTGCTATAGTGCTTGTGGTGCTAAATACAATTATTCGTGCTGTCCGGGTTTGTGCTGGCCTCTGGCGACAGTTCCGGACGCGTTTAGCCATCTAGTAAATAACAAGAAACAATTAGAGACAAAACAAACAAACACTCATGATACGATTTCACAAACACAGGTCCTTCCTGATTGTTCTTAATAGGGTTGGAACAATAATCGATTATCGTGATATTATCGATAATGTTTTTGCATCGATAATTGTATTGCATTGAAAAATAATTATCGATAATCATTTTATCGTCTGTTACCCACTATGATATGCTTGTGTAACAGTAACTCTGCATTGAAGCAGTAAGACAGGACTTAACTGTGCGTGAGGCGTAACACATGATCTGTGCTCACTGCGTAGTAGGAAGTTGTAACATGTGACGTAAGATTCACCAAGTAAAGGCAAACGTTTGAGCTAATGGCGATGGCAACTGCAGAAACTACCAAACCTTCCGAAAAGATTTTAGAAAACAGAAACAGCATCAGTCCTGTGTGGCAGTTTTTTGGAGTGACAGAAAGTGATCCGCAAGGTAATAAGCCCGTCTGTAGGCAGTGTGGAAAAGCTGATATTTTTGAGTCGCAATTTATAATTTTTAAAAAAAAAATTTTTAAAACACTTTTTTTAATAAGTAGCCTATATTTCAAAAGTTGGAAAGCTACCAAACAAACATTTGGTTATATTATTTGTGCTTTTTAGTAACCAACCATTGTTTCATAACTTTTATTAAAGATGCTGGTCTTTTTGAAAATTGTCTAGTTTTATTTCTCCTAAACTCGTAGAGGCAGTTGTCATATTGCTTAAGTATATATAGCTTTAAATTTGATAAATTCCAAGACATTTTACATATGTTATTTTTTCAGCCGATAATCATGGTTATCGTGATAATTTACAGCCGATAATTGATAACTGAAAATGTCATTATCGTCCAACCCTAGTTCTTAACCAAAACGAAGGAACAGATTACATCGCTTCGTCCCCTTCTTGTACCGTCACACATGACCCCTTGGTAAACGATTGCAGCTGCTCTTCCAATCCGCGGCTGCCACATGGTTTCCCTTCCGGGTCGATGAGTTAGTGCACCGAAGCTCCGCCCCCCTTTTAGATGACCGACTTCCTTTTAACCCTGGGAATGAATTGTCAGGCCAAACAGTCCAGGGTACTCTGTTCCTGTTACTTACTCACAGGTCAGGAGGGAGATTTACCACCAAAGATCATTCTATTTCTGTCACAGGATAATTGTATGTATTTAACATTAAATCGTATCATCTGGCCCCTATACAGTACCTTGCGTAATGTCATTGTAACATCTGCACTGTGCTTTTGCCAAGATGGCAAGCACAACATCCTTCATGGATAATTGTACCCACATTACTGGTTCTCTGCAAAAACAGAGTTGGGCCTATTTTCATGGATTTAAAGCAATAGAATTAAGCCTATTGTGAAAACATAGAAAACAGAGGATTAGCCTAGTATTCTGTGACCCTGACCTGGAGGTCAAAAGTTTCATAGATTTTTTCACAACCGTCTCGGATTACACAATATGCGTGAAATGAACCTAGTCTCATGTAACATATAACTCCCTGAGAAAATACCTATCGCTGAGAAAGAATAGTGTTTTTTTTGTTTTTTAATTAAGTAATAGACACAAATGCAGCAATGTTTTTGCATCATGGGTTAACATTCTGACATACTAACTGTCACATTATTGGAACACAGCAGTTGGTTTAATTTGCTTCTGGTAAATGGCTGATTGAATCCCCAGGTTGAAAATCTGTGACATACAGAGGGATGGCTTTATGGACAGACAGACACCTCTATATCCACAGAAACTGATACTTATATACCAAATAATGTTACTGCTAATTTTTATGACAATTGGATAAGCGGTTCTCCAGATGCAGTAGATGCCGGTTATTAGCAACCCTGATAAAGACATCTTTCGATTATTAACAACATTTTCCCAGGAACCAATCCCGTCTATAGACTTTAATGTTAATGGAATTCAGATATTAGCAACTGCACACCGCTTATTGACAACTTTATTTCTAGTTGCCAGTTGAAACTGGCTACGAAGCTGCACGCAAAATTGAGATGGATTTACAGCGGGACGTGGTACATTGCAAAAAGCAGAGATGGTTGGACAATTTCTTATTTTAAAATTGTGTTCTTTAGAATTGATTGTAAGTACAACACATATTTTTATGTTTGCTTTATTCATTATAAGGACAATTGTAGTACATCGTTGTGTAGTGCTATTTAAGCCTACTCCTTTTTTTGTTTTACACACACGTGAAGTAAGCAGTTCAATGTTTGGGTATTTTGTGTTTCTCATGTAAATTTTTTAACACTGTAACATTTAAAACACATGTATTTCAGTGTCTTATTTGTACAACTACAGTATATATCTTTCCATATAAATACACTTGAAAACAGGGGCTTTTCACTTAATGGCAACTTTTGGTTAATGACAACTTTTTGCTGGGAACCGAGAGGTCGTTAATAAGCAGCATCTACTGTATATACTAAATGTAACAGTGACATACAGATAGATGGACAGAAACATCTCACTATTCAGCAAATACATTTACAAATTAAGAAGAAATTAGCTGATGTTATCTCAGTTTCTGCGGTGAAACAACTGATGTAAAAGATTGCTACAAAAAAAATCTGTTATAGCAAACACGGATGCTCATTTTAAACATGGTATCTGGTACTACATTGGGTTAAAGAAAGCTCAGGGTCATTTCACTTAAGCAGTGTCTTCTGGGTCAAAGCATGTTGCTGACTGAAAGCTTGCCAGGTGAACAGTAACTGAAAAATGTCTCTTGTTTTTTCTTTAAGCAAATGTAGAACCAGACATCATGCTTTTAAATAAATTAAAAATAAAAAGTACAACAGGTTTCTTTAAAAACTGGGCGTTTGAGACCGATATAATGAAATTAAGTACACACTGCATCCACTAAATTAAACAGGGAATTGAACATCCTGTAAGGTTATTTTCTCTTCATTATTTCATTGCTAATTACACAATTAGTTGTGTTTGGAATCATTCCGAGTAGTTTGTAGTTGTGCTATTGAGTCTGAATTATTTTTTATGTCAATAGCTTGCTGGAAGAATCTTTCAAGGCATTTCTTCCTGATTCCTTAAAACCACCTGAGACATTGTTGGCTCCACCTGCCTTTATCATATGAGAAATAGAACAATAGTTCCATTCTGCTTTCAGAGTTGCAAGTTTTCCCACCGATAATAGCATCTTCTAACAATAGCGTACATATTTTAAGATATACACATGCCTAAAATCATAATGGTCTTATCATATGCATGGGATTTAAAAAAAAATTCAAAAGAAAAGTGAATTTGCAGCATTTGTCTGTTATTTTCTTAACATTCTACAACAGTTAATGTTAAAATAACAACCTGCATTTGAAATAGAGGTAGCTGACCTGTAAATGACACTGCCACAGTCAACTATTATTAAGGAAGGACTTTGTAATTCTTTGTCATTCAGTCTTTATCTGGCACATTTTTAAAGGAGTTATCAATTAGTACAGCATATTTCAAAGCAGTGTCAACAAAGAACCCTGAATATTTTAAGAATGTACATGCAACAGATGGATCTGTAGATGGTAAAACTAGTCGCAGTATGGATTTCTTCTGATTTTAAAAAATGCACTTGCAGTAAAACAAATTTATATATGTTTTATTTGTCTGACATACCCATATCTTTCTCTGGAACAACTGCTTTTGATAAGACAAATGAGTAAAAAATATCTACCGCTATGATCAGTTTTGCATCACCTAGAATTTAAGATTGAGACAATTAAAAAAAAAAAACTAAAAAAAAAAACGTTATGAATATAATTTTGAATATAATTTAAGCTCTTGTAATCAAAGAAACTACAAAATGATATCGCAAAAGTCTATAGAGAAACAAATTCACAGCTACTGAAACATGTGAACTGTTTTTTGATAATTGCTACATTTTTCAGTTGTCTTTTTTTCCAATTTTAAACAAATCCTTTCTTACAAAAAGTAAGTACTGTATTGATTGGCCTCATTCCAACAAAAATCTCACTATTTAATTAGTGAGCTAGATATAAATTGTTGTATTTAAAAACAATCATGATACTACCTTGGGAGTAAAACTGGGTAAGGGGTTCCAGCTTGAGAACAAGTTTTGAGAACAAAACACTTAATAAAAAATCTCTAATAAAAATCATGCTTGCAACACATCTCTAAAATCACACTGTCAGATTGTTGTTGATTGGTACTCAGTAATTGTATACATAAGGACAAGCAAATGAAGCTGCGTTTTAATTAATACCTTAACATGTTCCTCAGATTTTCTGAGTGTCTTGGATACTGTACTGGTTTAATCCCCATGGCTAGAAAACAGCAGCCATGCGAGTTGAACTACCCCTTCCCCAGGTCAGTGCTCCTTTCTGGTGCTGTTTAACATCAGCAGTTTTTAATTTCGTTTATTGTAATAAATTGGGGCACATAACCACAAAGTTCAGTTATATACTTATCTACACTAAACTCATTGAATAGTCCATAGGGTCTATTTCAATTATCTAAGCAGTGACACGTATTTAAAAAATGCAACTGTTTTTAATATTATTCCTACAGGTCCCCGTCCATCTCCCCTCCCCCTAGGCTGATATGTTGAGACCATATTAAAATTATTTATAAAGCAAAACAAGAACCCACTGATCGTTGATTATTTTTAGTTGTATAAATGCAATGGGAACTATCTGCTTTTACCCCAACCTATCCTAATAAATAGAATTACATGTTTGACTTGTGAATTTGTCTTATGGAAGTTCTTGACACTGACCATGCTTGGAGGCACCTGGCCTTGACAATGACTTCAACCTAATGTCTCTCAATCTAAGCCTCAGACTGCCCTTAAGGATCACAACCTCAACCCAATAAGGCCCACACTAGCTAGTATAAAAACATAATAACACATTATATAAAAAGTGCGAAATATCAATTTTAGTG
The DNA here is from genome assembly GCF_902713425.1 of Acipenser ruthenus. Classification (NCBI taxonomy): domain Eukaryota; kingdom Metazoa; phylum Chordata; class Actinopteri; order Acipenseriformes; family Acipenseridae; genus Acipenser; species Acipenser ruthenus. The sequence goes on along the minus strand of NC_081199.1, from coordinate 23,983,872 downwards.
TGATGGAATAACTAAATAATATGGACAACCACCATTTTAGTGCACAGGATCATTAATTACAGTACTGCTGTCATTAAAAAGACCCATATACATTCATGCAATCAAAAGAGCAAATGTTACCAATATTAATCTTCATTCATTATTCCAACCTCAGAAAAATGTCACCACGTGCTATAAACACACAGTCCCTCTCATTTCAGTGTGACCTAGAAGCAGCAGCTTTAGGTGCCAGCCTCGTACAGTTGGAGCCATTGAATGGTCTCCAAGGTGATAGAACAGCCCTGGTTGTGTGCAGAAAGTTTTGATCATTTTTCAGGAATCTCAGATTCTGGGAAAACAATGTCATATTGACTCTGGGGTTGGCGGATGGCAAACATTGATACATTCCTTCCTATTCTGTAACAAGGTGGATAAAGAAAGGGGAAGTATTTTAAATGAATGGCATCCAGGATTAGTGCTGATAATAGATTTATATTGCTTTGCATGCAGTGCAAGGAACCGATTTTTTTTTTCTTTTTTCTACACCACAGTGACCCCTTAGGAGGTAATCAATGTTTTTAAAATCTATATTATCCTTTTATTAGCACCAGTAATAATATACTTGGTCCCCTATATCCTTCTCTGCTAAATAGAAATTCATTTTTTATTTATTTTATTTTTTATTTTTTATCATAAGGAAAATATTTTTCTTCACGATAAGAAAGTTGGTATGGACTGAAAATAGCCTATATATCTATTTGTTGTTCCTACTCTATAAGTTGTGTATGATATGTATTATTTCAACTTTCAATTTTATTCAGATATTCAGAGTTTCTTTCGACCACATAGAAGTGTGATAAAATACAGTATATCTTACTGCACATCCTGGAGTGGGTTACTGCACTTTTCTATTTATTTTATAGATAGAAAACAAAACAAAATAAGATTTTAAACTTTAAATGATGTGTATGTATCCTTCCGCCAGTGCATAATAGTTCTATAATTTATCTATTAAGCTATACATTTGCTTGAAAAATGTATTACTACTGAGCAAATGTTTCATATATACAGTGCCTTGCGAAAGTATTCGGCCCCCTTGAACTTTGCGACCTTTTGCCACATTTCAGGCTTCAAACATAAAGATATGAAACTGTAATTTTTTGTGAAGAATCAACAACAAGTGGGACACAATCATGAAGTGGAACGAAATTTATTGGATATTTCAAACTTTTTTAACAAATAAAAAACTGAAAAATTGGGCGTGCAAAATTATTCAGCCCCTTTACTTTCAGTGCAGCAAACTCTCTCCAGAAGTTCAGTGAGGATCTCTGAATGATCCAATGTTGACCTAAATGACTAATGATGATAAATAGAATCCACCTGTGTGTAATCAAGTCTCCGTATAAATGCACCTGCACTGTGATAGTCTCAGAGGTCCGTTTAAAGCGCAGAGAGCATCATGAAGAACAAGGAACACACCAGGCAGGTCCGAGATACTGTTGTGGAGAAGTTTAAAGCCGGATTTGGATACAAAAAGATTTCCCAAGCTTTAAACATCCCAAGGAGCATTGTGCAAGCGATAATATTGAAATGGAAGGAGTATCAGACCACTGCAAATCTACCAAGACCTGGCCGTCCCTCTAAACTTTCAGCTCATACAAGGAGAAGACTGATCAGAGATGCAGCCAAGAGGCCCATGATCACTCTGGATGAACTGCAGAGATCTACAGCTGAGGTGGGAGACTCTGTCCATAGGACAACAATCAGTCGTATACTGCACAAATCTGGCCTTTATGGAAGAGTGGCAAGAAGAAAGCCATTTCTTAAAGATATCCATAAAAAGTGTTGTTTACAGTTTGCCACAAGCCACCTGGGAGACACACCAAACATGTGGAAGAAGGTGCTCTGGTCAGATGAAACCAAAATCGAACTTTTTGGCAACAATGCAAAACGTTATGTTTGGCGTAAAAGCAACACAGCTCATCACCCTGAACACACCATCCCCACTGTCAAACATGGTGGTGGCAGCATCATGGTTTGGGCCTGCTTTTCTTCAGCAGGGACAGGGAAGATGGTTAAAATTGATGGGAAGATGGATGGAGCCAAATACAGGACCATTCTGGAAGAAAACCTGATGGAGTCTGCAAAAGACCTGAGACTGGGACGGAGATTTGTCTTCCAACAAGACAATGATCCAAAACATAAAGCAAAATCTACAATGGAATGGTTCACAAATAAACATATCCAGGTGTTAGAATGGCCAAGTCAAAGTCCAGACCTGAATCCAATCGAGAATCTGTGGAAAGAACTGAAAACTGCTGTTCACAAATGCTCTCCATCCAACCTCACTGAGCTCGAGCTGTTTTGCAAGGAGGAATGGGCAAAAATTTCAGTCTCTCGATGTGCAAAACTGATAGAGACATACCCCAAGCGACTTACAGCTGTAATCGCAGCAAAAGGTGGCGCTACAAAGTATTAACTTAAGGGGGCTGAATAATTTTGCACGTCCAATTTTTCAGTTTTTTATTTGTTAAAAAAGTTTGAAATATCCAATAAATTTCGTTCCACTTCATGATTGTGTCCCACTTCACAAAAAATTACAGTTTCATATCTTTATGTTTGAAGCCTGAAATGTGGCAAAAGGTCGCAAAGTTCAAGGGGGCCGAATACTTTCGCAAGGCACTGTATATATATATATATATATATATATATATATATATATATATATATATATATATATTAGCTCAAAGAGCCAGCTGCCCAACGTTTCGATATGTTGTACATATCTTTCTCAAGGGAGCCTGTGTTTGAATCAAAACATTGGAGGTATTTATAGGTTTTTGACGGCATGACAACTACTTGTTATTGTTTACATTCAAATACATGATTAATTCTTACATGATGTAATGGTGTTCTATATATTGTGACATCATTTGTACTTCTATCTTTGAATCTGTATTAATTCTAATTAACACTACTTTATATAAACTTATATTTTTATCATATCATGCAATGCTGGCTCTGAGGATCAGTCTAGATTTGGCCTCCTCAGCGCATCAGCATGCACAACTTTTGAATGAATTTTGTTATATATATATATATATATATATATATATATATATATATATATATATATATATATATATATATAATGTAGATAAAGATAGATATAGATAGATAGATATTCAAAATATTTTTTTATGCTGCAGTTTTTTTTCTGTTGAGGAAATCTACAAATACAAAAAATATAACTGGTTTTACATGTTTTATGCACTTTGGTAAGTAAAGTTATTCCTCAAATGTGCTGCCTGAGACTCTTCTCAACATTAGCCAAACTTCTCAAGTGCATCAGCTGAACCCAGATGGTCTCGGGCAGAATGTCACTCATATGAGTCAACCTGAACAAAACTGCTTACTGAGTTATATTACACACTGACGTTTGTAATTACTGTAATGCATTGAACTTTTATACCATATTCTTTAAAATTTGAACCTAGGTTTTTTTTTTCCCATTTGCAGTCCCTTCGTTACTAAGACCCAACACAACCGCTCACAATCCCGATTTCAGATCCTGCAGTTCGGCTGAATTTAATACTGCAGCCTGGGGCTTTTACAGGCACTATGCCTGTGGTCAAAGAGAACGAGATTTTGATTTTACAGGAAATAAGTCCAATGAAATCATCACAAGCACTAGCCAAAACACTTGGTGACTTGACTATGACTATGCCTATGCAACAAACTTAATAAAATGCATACTATAGAATTATGATAAAATGTGTAGAGAGCTGAAATATAAAATGCCCTCTTACAAGTATTAAGATAGATGAATACATGGAAAGAGAATAGGGGTGGGATATTTATCTTTTGTTTTACCCTATCTTGCTTTCTCACAGTCTTGCACTATCATGGCCATTTCACCTGGAGAGTGAGATTGTTCCCACCCCTTCAGGACCACCATTCCTATTAGTAACCAACCAGCTGCTTCCCCTAATAACTGATATTCTTTGCAGCCAGTAAGATGATTGACCACAAAGACACTGCTGAGGTGAAATGAACCAGGAAGTGTAAGTGTAACAGATTTTACCCAGAAGTCAAGCAATCAAACTAAGAACTTTATGTAATCTGGTGTAGTACCAGAAGTTGCATTTTAAAATGAAAATGCATGTTTGAGATATGATGTTTCTTAGAAACTGCACATTTGAGACCTATATATTCAATGGAATTGCAATTTTGTTATCTACAACACAATTTACTGCAGTTGATGTTCTTCTGAGTGAACCTGCTCTCTGACGAAACATAATCTGTTCGATATTATATCCATAACTCCCAAAACACTATAATAGTGCCACAAAAATAAACTGTATTAATAATTATAGTATTATATAGTATATGCCTATTTCTTTTAGAGATATGCATGATTCCACAGTCATTTGTTACATTGATAATAATTGCAGACATATTTTCAAATTGCACCATAAGAGCACCTTATGCCTCAGGATTAATTGTAAATCTATATTTTTACATAATTGTTTAATGACATGAAATGTCCTGATTCACAAGCTACATCTTGCAGTTAATAGTCTACACCTTCGAAAAGGGTTGTGTAGTGCAATTTATTTATCTTTTCCTCCCAAGATACCAGAACATCTATTCAAATAAGTTATTAGCAATATTAGTATTGCCTGTAGGAGAAGCAACTGGATGGTTAATGACAGGAAAGAAGGTGTTGAGAGCTCTAGGTGAAATGATCATGGAAGCTATGGCAGGGCAGATTCCTGCCTGTAAATGTGTGTGTTTTGGTGGTGGTTGGCAAGGATGGGGTTAATCCCTAACCTGCCAAAATACACGTGGGAATGTAGCTGGTCTCAAACAAAGTAATTGGTGCTAAGTGGGACCAGCCACGTGAAATAAAAAGGGAGCTTGAAGCACCATTAAAAAGACCAACAGGGAGCTGGTAAGAGAAAAGTGCTTTGTGCTAAGAAAGAAAACCAATGAAGGCTTTTGCCCAGCCTGCTTACATTTTTTTTTTTTAAAAAGAGTGGTTTTGTTAGGAAAACGGCTTATCTGTCCCAACCCTCTACTTTAGACAAAAACAAGTTTAGTCTAGGTCTCCGAGTGGAGACGGGCATTGTTTTGTTGCTTGTTTATTTTTGTGTTTAATAAAAGTGTGCAACCGCGTTGAAACTTACAGTTCTGTGTCGGGATCAGTATTTTGAAGGGTGCAAACAAGCCTGAGCCGAGGGCTTGGTCACAAAGTGTAATACCAGATACTGGGCCAAGCATTTTCTCCATTCTTTAATTAACTCGTAGTTTTGAAAGAATATATCATGTTAATGTTAGAAAATGAGAAACAAACTGTGTGAGGGTGCTTAAGAGAACTTGAGAAATATAATTTAGTTGTTTGGCTCAAGTTTTGTAAAATGTGTTTTACCTCTTTCAAAAAAATAAGAGTTATTTAAAGACGAGTAAATGCTTTGGAAATATGGCCCTTCATGTTTTATTAGAAAAAAAGATTTATTCCATGAAGTGGTTGCAGCTTACACAATAATTCCATAAATATGTGTTATACAAACAGGTATTTTAATTTTACAATTTGAATTCTGGTACTACACTACTTGAAAGATAGGCTTGCAAACAGATATGTATTTAACATTAGTACTTGATATAACCTTGTTTAGTACTAGGTATCATGAAGGCAAATTAAAATACGTGTTTACTCTGTCAGAACTGCAAATCTGAGACATGTAGGCAAATGAAGGATTTATTACATGTATGGAAAAAATAAATAGGTTAAGCATCAGAGAATGTGCATACAATGGCACAAACATAAGACCAATTTAACTCGATTGTACAGCAGTACCTACAGATTAGTTGAAATATAACTACACATATGGGCCAATTGAATATTAAAACTTGGAACAGGTCTAAAACAGATAATTGTAAAGCCATTCCAACTGACAAGCTTACAAAAGGCAGAAACTGTCAACAGGCAAAAACAGTCTGCAGCTTCCAGAGAGTGACAGTGAAAGAAATCTAAATCTTTTTATAGAAACAGAAATATATTGAGAATATGAGTTATCCTGCTGTGCCGCCAGGCCTAAAGGGAAAAACTGTGGAAATTACATTTAGATTTATGACCTATCCCCCTTAAATGTTCCAGGGCTCAGCATCAAAATTCCCATTATCTGAACAGTAGTGATCCACACAGGCTGTTTAACGAGCCAGGGATTGGTTTCAGGTAGCAGGACCTGTTTCCCTGCATTTGTCACTAGTTTTATCTGGACTAATCAAGGCAGACAAGCTAGATATGTGGTCAGAGCTGTGGGGCGAGAGACTATAACCTAGTTGTTAGAGCTGAAGCATGAACGCACCACGGCTTTGTGCTAGGATCTGAGGTACATAGAGGGATGGTGGCTTTATGGTTTCTGTATAAAAGCACATTTGCCTGGTGGTTGGAGCAGATATGCAGTATCCAGTCTGCTCTGGTGGTTGCAGCACTGTGGCATAATGGACAGAGCCAGATTGCAAGGTGGAGAGATCTAATAGCTAGATCTGAGGAATGGTAGGCAGTGTGACTGTAGGTTCTTGAATTGGTAAAGCCCAGGGGTTAGAGCTGAGGACTAAAAGAGGAACAGTTGTAGGCATTGTAACGGATGTAGCAGGACAGAGGGCCTGCAATATAAAAAATGTTTTGTTTGTGTGTTTTGGTGGTGGTTGGCAGGGACGGGGTTAATTCCTCTCCCTGCCAAAAACATGTGAGAATGTGGCTGTTCCAAACAAGGTAATTGGTGTTGATTGGGAACAGCCACAAACTATAAAAGAGAACATTCAACTCCATTAGAGAGAGAGAGAGAGAGAGAGAGAGAGAGAGAGAAGAGAGAGAGAGAGAGAGAGAGAGAGAGAGAGAGAGAGAGAGAGAGAGAGAGAGAGAGAGAGAGAGAGAGAGAGATAGAGAGAGAGAGAGAGAGAGAGAGAGAGAGAGAGAGAGAGAGAGAGAGAGAGAGAGAGAGAGCGAGAGAGAGAGAGAGAGAGAGAGAGAGAGGAGAGAGAGAGAGAGAGAGAGATTACCAGGGAGCTGGTATTGATGATTTTTGGTTGTATAAAAGTCAAAGATAAACTTTGTGTTTTGGAGTTATATGTCAGATAGACAGAGACCTGCATGTATGTGTAGTGAGTGCTCTATGTTTGAGCTAGGTTTTAGTTTTGTTTGTTCTTTTTTGTTTTGTAATAAAAGTGCACGAAAGTGCTTCACTGTGCAGTTCTGTGTCTGGGTCTGTGTTTTTAAAGGGCAAACAAGCCGACAACAGAGAGGCTACGGGGGGGGGGGGGGGGATTGCTGGACCTATAAATTGTATTAGATGTATATAATGTATAAGAGCTTTAAAACTGTTTGAAACCATGATGGGCAAGATGGAGAAGATTTGACATACTTTGAGGGATTGGTAGTAGGAGCTTTGTTGGTTTTTAATTTGGTTTGGTTTTTTCCAAGACTGCACAAAATGGCTGATGTTTTGCAGTACAGCTGAGGCACCTTGCAGGCTCGTCACATTGAGTCAGTGCAGTCTGTGCTGCCAGGAGTAGCCTCTCTCCATCTTATTGACAGTGTTTTATGACAGGTGTTTCTATGTCCTATCACTGTATTCGTGCATCAGCACAAAGGCTTATATTCAGTTCATTACAGGGTCTTGTTCTTGGCATGATATTTAATACAGTATAGTAAAGTAAACTTTACTTCCTGACACTACATCCATGTCTGCAGTTTGTCGCCACCTGAGTCACTTTGTAAGGTCTTTACAAAAGCTGCATGCCTCTTTAAAGTTACATGCTGTGCAACTGTATTAAATTCCTCTGGACGAACTGTCTTCTCGCTGCCATCAAAGCAGAGCTTGATCTGAACCTGCTGTGCCATTGTCCACTGTCTCTGAGGGCAGACCATTCCTGCTCTGCATGCACTGCCAAAGTGCCAGCGCTTTGATGCAGCCGGGAGTGCATGATCAGACATAAACCCATCAGGTCACATCGGCAAGACACAAAAACACGCTGCGCCACCTGCAGATACAGGGCTGCCAGCCAGAACTGTGGTCATTCACTGAGGCTTTAGGCTGGCACATAAGCCATTTTACAAAGCAGCTGAATGAGAGATATGGCAGAGCTCTCAGAGCTTAAATATTTCTTGTTAGTTCATAGAGGTATTTTAAAAGGCTTAACGTGTACAGTAAAAAATAACTGCTTCAGGAGAGTACATTGTTAAAATGCCCTCATGTTTTTGTATTTAGAAAATAAAAAATAACAGCATTCCCTGTGCCTTTATTCCGTATTAACTGAAAAAAAGTATGAAGTAACTTTATTGTTGTGTTACATAAATATGTTTATTGTTTACACAAAAATATAGTACACTGGTTTATGTGCACTCTACAGTACTTCGTAAAGCAGACTAACTTCAATTAATCTATAATAGTAATTTCTACAGTTTAAATATTACATTAGGACCAATCCTTTCATTTTATATACTCTGAAGATTATAGTCTACACTGTTAGAGATCAAGAAGTCACCCTCTTTTAATGATTCTGTCACTGTTAAGATCAATTGAATGGACCCCGCTGTTTGCGCCAGTTTGTCTACATTGGCCAAAGATAGCTGTTGGCACATGCATGCATGTCTTCCATCCTTGAAGCTTTCTATCATGCTCCGACTGTGACTGCCTGCAGCAGAATAAGGTTAGGACATTTATATTATACAGGAAACATTGACACAGATGACATTTTCAATATGGCCACATATACAGTATAACTTTTAAAATATGTAATAACTGTTTGGACATCACTGAAGTAGAAACATTAGTTTTTGTTGATGTCTTTTATTTTACAGTATCTTCTTCTTTTCTTAATTTTTATTCTCAAAGTTTTTTTATTTTATTTTGTTCACTGTTTTTGTGTGGCTTCTCTGAATAGAAAAGAAAAAAGGTCTCCCGCCAACAAGCCCTCAGGAGAACTCCAGCAAGCTTAATTTCAAGCCTCTAATCTGATCTGCAGAAGAAAAAAAAACACTAAAAAAAGAATTTTCTGTATTTCTAATTATACTAAAGGTCGCTGCACACATAACGTGATGCAATTAGTTGGACGACACAATCATTTTGTTGGAAGATGATCATTTTTACTGTCGTACTGCCATACCAAGGCGATAAACTAACAATGAAAATATGTTGCAAAACTAGCTAATGCAACTGATTTGTCCCATAAACTTGACCTTTCATTAAACTTAACTTAAGGATAAGTATTTTGTTGTCGAATTTAATCAGAGATAGCACCATGCCCAGGACTACAATCCCACAATTCACTGAAGACATGACACATTTCTAAGGAAACTAAAAAAAAAGATTTCATATCAAAAGCATAAAAGAAAGGCAAGACAAATAATGGCTTGTAAAATATAAATATGTTTTTAGTTTGATCACGACAGGCTTGGTATTGATTGATACTAAGAATTATGTAAACAAGCAACTTAGGGACCCCATTGTTTCATGCTGAGTAATTAACATGTTTTATTCCATTTCATTAATATAATACTTAACAATTTCACCTTTCTTAAAGGTAATTATTTGGAAATACGTGTTTCAGCACACCCCTATAATAGTCACTAACATATTTCATGTGAAAAGTGCAGTACAGAGGTACATTACATTATCCATCATCGGGTACTATTATACAATGGCAAGGATCATCCTTCTATTCATTTCAAGGGGCGGTGTGATGTCATAGCCTTGTTGATATGTCAGGACATTTCAAATTACCTCATAGTCATTGTACCTGTATAATCACAATATGGAACTCCACAATGCACCAGAGGTGTGGTGATATCCCGCAATGACACAAATTGTGCTCTGTTGCTTAATTGTCAACTTGTGATCTTTCTTTAGATGGCATAACATGCTCCAGAAGGCAAGGTATGCCAAAGTATGTTAATTCCATAACATTTAATGTACCATATTTAAATGTAAAAAAAGGTATCGCTAGAATTGCCCTGACAGAATAAGATATTCCTGTATTATTATAGTATATAGTATAATTATTACAATTCATGTAAACACCTTTTTCTGAATTCCTACTTTTGCCTATCCCTGGAGAACTTTACTCAACTCCATGAATGCACAAGTATTCCAAGTACTGTAAATGCTGATATATTAAACTATTAATATTGTTACTATAACCATGCTCTTGAAAATTATTATAATTGGATAATAATGATTACCTGTTATCAGATTTTTTTATGATTGGAGACATTGTAGGCCAAAATGCCATGGTTATTTTTCCATGACAGGTTCCAGAAAAAGATGTGTCTGCCTTATTGTTCGCAGTGCAGTGAGGTGGCTTTGGAAACTGAATGCTAGGTAGGTATTTGCATAAAAGAATAGAGGGATTGTAGCTGTCTGGTTTCAAAATACAAATCTAGTTAACCTTTAGAGTCTGGCAGAGTGTCGGTTGGCACTATTACAGAGGCTGGCACCTGTTGCTGATATGCTAGGGTGGAGATCTGTTGACAAGGAAGATTCACTCTCAGACATCTTGACTGCATACCTCTCCATCTTGCAGTGTCAGATAGCAGCATGTCATCAATAGCTTCCAGAAACCCTCTCACTGACAGACAAACCTATTCAGGGCTTTATAACCAAGATAAAATTTGTTTGCAGAATTCATATTGTAAGGTCTGTATATGTGGAAACCATGCATATTTATTTGCAAGCATTATTAATTGTTCCATTTTTAAATAAGAGTAATGTACATCAAATAAATAATGTCCATACTGTAATATATAGATTTTTATTCCAAGTTTGGTCACTAATGGTGAATAATAAAGCTCAGAAATGAAGCAAGCAAGTGGAAATGCCAAAACAAAGAGTATGTATTCTTTTGAAAGTCAGAAAATGTAGTACATTTACTCAAAATCCATATGCAAGTTTTTAAACCAGGCCCATACTGTTTAAGCAAATAATGTCCTGCATGCAGTGTTTGCATGCTGTGTTCTTAGGCCCAAAAGCCTCAGACGACAACCCCCCTTTCCTTTGAAAACTAAAATATCTACCAGTAATATGAAATGCTAAAACAAACATTAAAAACATTGAGAACATGGGCTTATGTTCAGACCTGAATGTTCCTGAGCAGATCTAAAGTAAAATGCCACATGAAAAGCACTCTTTGGTGAATGAGGCACCTCGATATGAGGGTTTTATGGAAAAATAAATTAAAGTGAATAAATACAGTGCTCCAATACGGTTCTTTTATTGTTTTGGGTGCCTGAATAATGCAATATTACAGCATATGGTAGGTCGAAAGGAAAACTTGCAGAGTCTGGTAATGTGAGGCAATGAAAAAGGCAAACCACATGGTTAATCATCAGTTCAACAGGCATATTTACTTACTACAGATCACCATGCAAAATCTTCTTCCATTTTATTTGCTTAAAACATTTTGATTCAAACAGAACATAGTAAAAACACAATGTGTTTTTGTTTAGATGTTGCATATTTAGATATTTAGATATTTTTTTATAAAAATCTTAGATGTGCACGAATGTGATTTATATATATATATATATATATATATATATATATATATATATATATATATATATCTCAAATTGTTTAGATATTGCACAGCAAATATATATATAATGCACATATGTATATATGTATATATTCTAGCTCTGTTTAGGGTTTTTGCATTGTTTACAGTGATTACAGAGAGTAGAATTGGATGCACAGTAAGTAAAGTACACTGCTGTTAATAGTTTTTGCAGTAATATTGAAACATTATAAAAAGTAAATATGCAATCTATATGGATTTCAGATCTGGCACAAAATAGCAGGTGGTAAACATACTATACTACACAGTGGGTTGCTTATCTGTCTGTGGCTCAAGTGAATTAATATGAGGGGGTAACTGAATCTGTGACATAAACTGAGACCTATATGAAAAATGAGACATCTAGACTCCTTATCTAGTGAAATATTATTCAACCTAACATTATTCTGGCAAGGAACCTCACAACACCCACAAAAACAGCAAAGTGATCCAATACCACGCAGCACAGAAAAGACTTTGGCACTAGTTAAACAGTTACCTTTTTCTTTTTTAGCAAATATATTTTGAAATGTGCCTGGCACCATGCAAAGGGGGGTAGAGTTTGAGTGGGTATAGTCTTGTGTATGAGTAGAGCAGCTGTAGGTAGTTTTTAACAGAGGGCTAGTTGATGTAGGAATACATTGACCAGCCTGGGAAAGCACTGTCATATTGATAACTGGGAGGGTTTGCCTGCTAAATTAGCCCCTGTTTTACATTCTATTGTGTTTCTGACACTTTAGGCTGAGTATGGGAGTGGCTCATGTGGAGATCATGTCCGTCACAGGGTTATAAATACAGGTGGAGTGACAGAGGGCCAAAGCGATGACAGCAGTGTGTGTTGGGGTCAGTTAGGGATGCTTATGCCCTTGTAATTGAATGAAATAAAATAATCTAAAACAGTTGTGCAGGTCAGTGATTATATATGCTTTTTGAAGTAAACAATACACTGAAGAACAGTAATTTAATAATTGCACATTACCTTGGATAATTTAAAAACACGTTTTCTGTACTGTAAATTTGTACATTTTTAAATAGTGCGCCCATACAAAATGTTTGAACTAAACTGGATTGCACATGTTTCTGCAATACATCCAAATAAGAAAGCGCCAGACAGCAATCACAAATTCTTGCAGTATGACTATGGGATTATTTGTTTTTCTTCCAACTCCAGAGGTAACTAATTTGGTAGTGAAGCTACCTCCAGGGCTAGGATTAAGTTATCAGATGAACACTTAATACCATTTTAAGCCTAGTGTGAAAACGGTATTACACAGGCAAGCTGGTTTAAGCTTTAAAGCAATTTGATATATTCAAGTTGTCATTTCTTAAAATCACCACTTAAATGTAGTTGTGCACGCATCTTTAAAAATACTATATTTAAACCACTAGAAATTTCAAATAATATTGTATTTGTTCTATTTTCCATATGACGTAATAATTAAAGTATTTACTCGTGCCTAACATAATTGATATTATCTTCCATCCATCTGAAACCACACACTTAACAATCATGTGACATGAGATTAGTCACCTACCAGTTTCTGAGGTCAACTGTCACTTTTCTATTCGACTATTCAGTGCTAACCCTACTGCATATACTACGGAAGAGAAACATTACAGAAACATTTTGCCTTTGACCAATCAGGAGGGATCAGTTAAGCATGTGACTCATTGATGATGTGATAATGCATGATCAACGTGTTTTCGGCAGATGGCATGGTTTGAACAGCTATTAAAATCTATAATTCTATTGATATGTAAGACAGACCACGGAATTGTAATGAGTTTGCATCTTCGCCCATTGAATTGAATGGAAAGGCAAGGGCTAAATGCGAGCTGCAAGCCATGTGGTTAAAAAACAAGTGACTGGTAGACCTAAATACAGCCATTGTTTGTTTTTTTATTATTATTTTACACTTTCTCTCCCCATTTTATAATGCCTCACCGCAGTAACTCCCCACAACAGCTCAGGAGCACTGAAGGTCAGAGGGCGTCCTCAGATCTCACAACCAAGCCAGCTGTCTCTTTACACTCAGGAACTTGAAAGTGGATGTCAGTGTGGTACTGCCCACTGGAGGACAAAGCTCCTGGCCAGTATGATGAGGAGAAACAGTCCCAGATGGTTTTGTCTCATTAACCCACAAAAGAGCCAGAGCTAATGCAATGCTTCCTTTGAAATCCCCAGTGAAGACCAGCAATGCCGCAAGACCACTGTTTAGATAATTACAATAGGGCTCTTTGGGAACTAAGGTTATGCAAATCAAAATCTCTTTAGAATATTGATGTAATATAAAGATATACACAATGTCAGAAATATTAAATTGACAGTGATGTTTGGATCCGCCACCATTTATATCAATTGAATAGATGCCTGAATTAACCTATAACAACACTGGCACAATTTAATGCAATACTAACAATTCCCTCTATTATCAGACAGTATAGTGGGATCAGATTATTTCCCCCAAAATGTTTCTTGAATGAATTTTGCTGATAATAAATTAATGTATTAATTAACTAAGAAGAGAGATTTAGGTGGCTTTCTGTTACACATTCAGGCTGTCAGATTGTTACTGATGGTATTCAATAACTGTTTAAACCCAACCCAAGGGAACTATTTGTTGTGTTAAGTAGTTAACATATTTTATTCTATTTAATTAATACCTAACAATATAAAACTGCTAAAAGGGAATTACTCTGAAAATATGAGTATCTGCACAATCATACTGTACATACAGCTATGGCCAAAAGTTTTGCATCACCCCAAATGTTGCTTCATAAAGTCCAATCAAACCTGCTGAATAATGTTACGTTAACATTGTTATGCAGCCCAAATTTCTCACGCTCAATTTAAGGAAAAAATAAAACATCAAATAAAGATGTATTATACAAAGATACAACCTCAATTACACATATGGAGACAGTTTGTGTCCGTCTGCTGTCACACAGAGCATTATAGTTATGTGCTGCTTCTCATTTCCAGTCATGATTACTCACACCTGTTTTTCTCCCTTTTTGTGAACTGTGGTATTGCTTGGCATGTCAAAAAATGCGATGGTCTGACCAGCATTTCTGATCTGTCCTAGCTGGTACTGTTTGTCAGAATGGAACCTAATAACGAAACGCTGAAATCGTAAAATACTGTCTTCAAATTCATCAGGAAGCTAATGACGCTTCTTTGAAAATGGCAGGGATGATTTGAGATCAGGCAGTGATGTCATTGTTCATCTTGTCGGCAGCCAGTTGCGTTGTTGTTTGTGTATTCGGGTATTCACGGCTTTTGTTGGCGGTTTTTTTGGTTTAAATTGGTTTAAAAAGTGGGTCTTAAATTAGAAGGAATACGGTACATACTGCGTTGTAGTTTTCCAAATACTTAATGAAAAACGGCTAAATATTGAAAAATGTGACATTTCAAAATTACATGAAATACTGTACTACTATTATGGCTTCCAGTAGACTTTTGGAATATAATTTTGTAGTTTCTTTGATTACATTATGTTAAATTAAAGATCAGAATTATGTTTATATGTGTGTGTGTATATATATATATATATATATATATATATATATATATATATATATATATATATATATATGTATATATATATATATATGTATATATATATATATATGTATATATATATATATGTATATATATATAATATATTATTTATTTCTTATTTCTTAACAGACTCTCTTATCCAGGGCAACTTACAATTGTTACAAGATATTTATACAGTTGGAGCAATCTAGGTAAAGTACCTTGCTCAAGTGTACAGCAGCAGTGTCCCCCACCTGGGACTGAACCAACGACCCTCTGGTCAAGAGTCCAGAGCCCTAACCACTACTCCACACTGCTGCCATATATATATATAATTGTGTCTCAATCCTAAAATTCTAGGTGATGCACACATTTCGCTATAGCCATACATTGCATATGGTATGGGAAGAGGTGATAAAGGGAGCTAGGAAGTGCAGAAAGGTAATACACCAGCCTGTCAGCCTATTATTGACCCCATCATAATACCACCTCAGATTTCACAACAACTGTCAGTCTGCTTGAGAAAGGCCCACAACAGATGTAGATATACTTGCAGAGCGACAAAGACAGGCATTGTTCAGAAGTTGTAGAAATAAATACCTGTGAAAAAAATGTGGGCAAACTCAAATGCACTTCTGAACAAAGGAATTAAGGGTGGAACACAGCAATGTGTAAAATGAATGGTGTGGTGCTAGGTCAGCTGCTATAAGGATGAAGTGGAAGGATGTTAAAAGAAAAACAGAAGAAAAAAAAGACTTAGTAATAAAGCCGCTAGAAAAACACAGGAAAACACTCCCTTAATGCGTACACAAAGGTTTAATAAATTTCACCTATTGCTTGTTTTCTTTCCTGCAAGAGCTCAGTTATAAAAACATCACACAGAAAATGCACATTGGAACTTGAGTGTAAATCACATTAATCTAGACAGAGAGTTCTTGATATATACAACATCTCTGAATATAAATAAAACATTATTAGCTATTAGGTATTATTTAAGTTTATTTCATGACAGACGTATCTTCATAAGGTTTATAATTAGGCAGTGTAACAGGAAGGTGAAAGCAGGAGTCACACAAACAAATGGTAGATTTGAGCAACTCTGCACATTAGTTAATAAACAAAAAACAGCTGCGGTCCTCAGGCTTTTTTAAAGGGAAGACACAGCTTCACCAGATACAGATACAGACTTATATCAGTGCTGGAGCAGCTTTCAATACAACCCTGACCAAACTTTCTTCAGCCTTTTAAATCCACCTGCCTAGCAGGTGCATTATTTAACCAAATTGATCAATTGGCCGGCCAATCAAGGCTGCAGTTTCAAGAACATCCCTGACATTCTCACACAGCTGAAATGGAGGAAGCTGGGGACCAATTGCCACGCAGGTATAGGGGATTTTAACCCTATGTCTGCCAAACCACAACAAAACAAACAACAAACATCAATAATGCGATGGGACACTGTGCCGCAGGTCGGTACCAGCATTATACTATACATTTATACAACTCAGATCTTTTGCTTGCATTGGAGGGAGAGACTGTGATTTGTGTGTTTATCCACATATCCTGCATAAAAATGTAAAAAAAATCCAATAACAGTTACATTTAATAGACTTACTGTGTAATTTGAAGTTTTTACCATTATGTCGTGTATTTACTTCATGATTTCCTGTAAAACTAAATCGTCTCTTGTTCTCCCACAATGAAGTGCACCCTCTTGAAAGCTTTCTCAAGACAGAGACCCACATCTTACTTTACCATCAGACTATTACAAACAGCATGAAAATGTCAAACATTGTAAAATAATGTCCTTTAAGTCAGGGGTTCTCAACCTTTTTGTTTCTGAGGCCCCCTGCCCGTGTTATAAAAAATTCCATGGCCCACTACAAAAGTTTTTTTATAATTATTTATTACTTAGCAGATGCCCTTATCCAGGGCAACTTACAGTTGTTACAAGATATCACATTATTTTTACATACAATTACCCATTTATACAGTTGGGTTTATACTGGAGCAATCTAGGTAAAGTACCTTGCTCAAGGGTACAACAGCAGTGTCCCCTACCAGGAATTGAACCCACAATTCTCCAGTCAAGAGTCCAGAGCCCTAACCACTACTCCACACTGCTGCCCAGTTAAACAATTCTGTCAAGACGTGGAGGTATCTTCTCAAGCAGACACGCATGTCATAGTCAATGTTTATCCTGGCTCGGTGCTTTGTTTTCATCAATGTCATGGCTGAAAATCCGGTTTCGCATAAGTAGGTTGTGCTGAATGGGACCAACACTTTCAGAGCTGCAGAAGAAGAAGTGCTGTATTGGTTGGTGCACTCACACCAACTTGGTTCTGAGGGAGCTGTCTGATGAAATGTCAAAAGGCTAACAGCTTTGATGGGACAGAGGGTGAGTTTAGTTTCAATATTCGAACTAATGTAGCCCACAGGTGTGTAGTGGCTTGTTCCGTCATGAGTTCAGGATTACGTCAAAGTCAATGTTTCGTTCCTGAATGAAAGAATATAAGACCTCAAACATATCAGTAGTCCCCTTTGTGGCAGAGCGAGAGATCTACCTGTAAATAATTGGTGTTTTATTTGTGTTTTGGTGGTGGTTGGCAGGGATGGGGTTAATTCATGTCCCTGCCAAAAACATGTGAGAATGTGGCTGCTCCTTAATAGAATAATTGGGAGCAGCCACATCACATAAAAGGCGAGCCCAGAGCTCCATTGGGGAGAGAGGAGTTTGGTGAGTTTTTGTTCTGTGTGTTGCTGTTCAGTGAAGGCAGTTTTATTTGTGTATTTTGTTTAAACCTTTTGTTTTGGCCCTTGTGCCTTTTGATTATTTTTTTTTTATTATTGTTTTTGTTAATTAAAAATGGGCATCAGCACTTAAACCTTGTTTTCCCTGTGTCTGAGTCTCCTTCCCTGCTGTTAACACCTGGGCCCACAGCGCTATCCTGTCACACACCCCCCACAGACAAGAACTTTCCAGAGTTTTCTTTTGAATGCATCAATTCTTACACGCTGGGCAATAAAATGAGTGCTCCCACCTTGCATAGATTTATTCGGCTTATTCATTTCACTGAATATGTCAGCAGTGTGGAGTAGTGGTTAGAGCTCTGGACTCTTGACCAGAGGGTTGTGGGTTCAATCCCAGGTGGGGGACACTGCTGCTGTACCCTTGAGCAAGGTACTTTACCTAGATTGCTCCAGTAAAAACCCAACTGTATAAATGGGTAATTGTATGTAAAATAATGTTATACCTTGTAACAATTGTAAATTGTTGAATACCCGAATACACAAACAGCAACGCGACTGGCTGCCGACAAGACGAACAATGACATCACTGCATGGATGTAAAAATAATATGATATCTTGTAACAATTGTAAGTCGCCCTGGATAAGGGTGTCTGCTAAGAAATAAATAATAATAATATGTCTGCAAGATTACTATGTATGCAGATTTAATTAATAATTAATGCATCATAAAGAAAATACAGCTGCATAAGGACTATACCTTTCTACCACAGAATATATTCTTAAAAATCACGTGAGAAGTGGCTTATGAACAGTAACTACACAAGTTGCATATTATGTATATTATTTAAGTTAAATCTGCCAATTGTCCTGGGAAAATATAAATCAAATTATGTTTTTACGTAGCATGTGCCTGCAAACTGTACCAAATTATTGTATTACTGAGGGTTAAATATTAATTAATTTAGCTGATTGAAGTGTTTCATATGAAATATTAAGCAGTGAACATTTTAAAACAAAAAATCTTAAGCAATGACCTAACACACCACCTGGAAAGTCTCTCTTTGGGCTTGAAGCTCACTCTTTGGGGCTGTGAATCTCACTCTTTGGGGCCTTGAAGCTCACTCTTTGGGGCTGTGAAACTCACTCTTTGGGGCTGTGAATCTCTCTCTTTGGGGCTGTGAATCTCACTCTTTGGGGCTGTGAATCTCACTCTTTGGGGCCGTGAATCTCACTCTTTGGGGCTGTGAATCTCACTCTTTGGGGCTGTGAATCTCTCTCTTTGGGGCTGTGAATCTCACTCTTTGGGGCTGTGAATCTCAATCTTTGGGGCTGTGAATCTCTCTCTTTGGGGCTGTGAATCTCTCTCTTTGGGGCTGTGAATCTCTCTCTTTGGGGCTGTGAATCTCTCTCTTTGGGGCTGTGAATTTCACTCTTTTTGACAGCCAATCCTTCGCATCTCTGTCTTGCATATTAAAGCGTGTTAATATTACCTTGGATATTACCTCCTAAATGTCTGCAATAATAACATGTTAGGCTACTGACATAAATAAGCAAACCCACTGTACACCCTATTCCAAATATGTCTGTAAGTCTCCTGTGGTTTATGTATATTTACAGCAAACAGTAAAACAGTCCCGTCACAAGACGCCTCTTTTTAGTTCAGTAATTGAAATCTGCTAAACGTCTTATGTAATTCTGTGTCAGAACGCAAATTCCGCATTTTATTCTTACTAAGTATCGTCACAGCCTCAACGTGGGCTGGTGCACTTTAAAATGCCAGGGCCAATTTGTAGTCCCAGTCCGTCACTATGTTACAATTACCAATTGTCTTTTCTGTACAGTAGTGTGACAAAGACGGCTGCAGGGAGGAACTCAGACCAGAGAGAGAGAGAAACACACAGACAGACGGTGATGATGAGAAACTGAGTGCGATGGTTGCACTCAGCGTTTAATAACAAATAAATAAAAAGGTTTAACAAACAGAACACAAAACAGGACACGGCACTTGAGCCAAAATAAACAGACAAACAAAACGGATTACACAGACAAACACGGTGAGCTTCTTTTACTACTTATTACAATACCCTCCGTCTACTAACCCGTTCTCCACTCACCGAACACCAACCCCCAGTGAGTGAAAACATGCAGCTTTTATGCAGTTGTACCGAGATTCGATTGCTAGTCAATCATTCAATTGGAATCTCGGTACAACTGCACGTGAATTAATTAAAGTGCAATTCCCCGTGCTCACATATTACTTTTTACTTGCACGTGATGTGATGTGCCATCCCCGTGCCTAAATACAAATATACAATTTACACACACGTGAAACACAGACCGCTTATATCCCGTGTACCAATGCCTATACACCAACATTTACACACAACACGTAACATAACATACACAGGGGGGGGCACTTTGCCACATATACCCCCCCTTGTGCAACGCACACATGGCCTCAATGGCCACCTCCCCCCTCAGTCCCAAAGTCCCGGAAGAGGGGGAAGCAAGTTGTTTCTGGGGGTGGCCATGGTGGAATGTCTGGCACCCCCCAATTGTTCGTGGCTGGCAGCTCCCTCTTCCGGGGCTTCAGCCACACTATCTGCTGCCGCGAAAGTGCAGCTGGGGGAGCTGGTCTCCTGACCTCCCCCTCTTTCTTTATGGCCGGCAGCTCCCCTTCATGGAGCTCCGGCCACAGTGTAGCGACCCGAGGCAAAGCAGAGGCCCCGGCGACCCCAGGCGAAGCAGGACCCTCGATGACCTCAGGCGACGGCAGCAGCAGCGGACCCTCGGGAGGTGGAGGCAGAGGCAGAGGCAGCTCCTGCTCCTCTCCCTCGGGTGGTGGAGGCAGAGGCAGCTCCTGCTCCTCTCCCTCGGGTGGTGGTGGAGGCAGAGGCAGCTCCTGCTCCTCTCCCTCGGGTGGTGGAGGCAGAGGCAGCTCCTGCTCCTCTCCCTCGGGTGGTGGTGGAGGCAGAGGCAGCTCCTGCTCCTCTCCCTCGGGTGGTGGTGGAGGCAGAGGCAGCTCCTGCTCCTCTCCCTCGGGTGGTGGTGGTGGAGGCAGAGGCAGCTGCTGCTCCTCTCCCTCGGGTGGTGGTGGTGGAGGCAGAGGCAGCTCCTGCTCCTCTCCCTCAGGTGGTGGAGGCAGAGGCAGCTCCTGCTCCTCTCCCTCGGGTGGTGGTGGAGGCAGAGGCAGCTCCTGCTCCTCTCCCTCGGGTGGTGGTGGAGGCAGAGGCAGCTCCTGCTCCTCTCCCTCGGGTGGTGGTGGTGGAGGCAGAGGCAGCTCCTGCTCCTCTCCCTCGGGTGGTGGTGGAGGCAGAGGCAGCTCCTGCTCCTCTCCCTCAGGTGGTGGAGGCAGAGGCAGCTCCTGCTCCTCTCCCTCGGGTGGTGGTGATGGCGCTGCCGGCTCCTCCGACAGCGGGGGTAGGGCTGGTGGCGCTGCCGGCTCCTCCGACAGCGGGGGTAGAGCTGGTGGCGGGCGTCTCCGCTGGGCTCCCTTCAGCAGCAAAAACAGCGGCTGCTGTGGAGCCTGAGCTTCACGCCCTCGTCCCTCCCAAAAAAAAATAGGGGTTTGGGCCTTCAGCTCCTCCCCTCCGGACACAGGACGCACCGACTCCTCCCTCTTGGGCCGTGGACGCACCGACTCCTCCCTCTCGGGCCGTGGACGCACCGACTCCTCCCTCTCGGGCCGTGGACGCACCGACTCCTCCCTCTTGGGACGTGGACGCACCGACTCCTCCCTCTTGGGACGTGGACGCACCGACTCCTCCCACTCAGGCGCAGGACGTTCGGGCTCCTCCCACTCAGGCGCAGGACGTTCGGGCTCCTCCCACTCAGGCGCAGGACGTTCGGG
This sequence comes from Acipenser ruthenus, assembly GCF_902713425.1. Taxonomy (NCBI): domain Eukaryota; kingdom Metazoa; phylum Chordata; class Actinopteri; order Acipenseriformes; family Acipenseridae; genus Acipenser; species Acipenser ruthenus. Next base: position 23,962,132 of record NC_081199.1, on the reverse strand, counting down.
CTCCTCCCACTCAGGCGCAGGACGTTCGGGCTCCTCCCACTCAGGCGCAGGACGTTCGGGCTCCTCCTCCCCTGGCTCCTGCTCTGGGCAGTCCTCGTCCTCATGCCCATAAGCAATGCACATGGTGCACCACCTTGGCTCCCTCTGCTTCCTCCTCACTTTTCCCCCTCTCTGCCTCCTTCTGCTCACCTTCCTCCTTTGGGCTGGTTCCTCCTCCTCTTCCTGGAAGGGGCAGACAGCCACCGTGTGCCCATACACCCCGCAGGCAAGGCACCAACCTTGGTCCTCCAACCTGCCGAGGAGATCCTCCAGCTCACTGCAGCCGTCTCTCCAGTTCCAGCCTTCCATTTTTTTTTTTTATTTTTTTTTTTTATTTACTTTTCCACAAAAAAAACTGCGGTTCCCGCTCTGGCCTGAGCCCTGGAGGCGCTGTTGTCCCGGTTCTGACACCACGTGTGACAAAGACGGCTGCAGGGAGGAACTCAGACCAGAGAGAGAGAGAAACACACAGACAGACGGTGATGATGAGAAACTGAGTGCGATGGTTGCACTCAGCGTTTAATAACAAATAAATAAAAAGGTTTAACAAACAGAACACAAAACAGGACACGGCACTTGAGCCAAAATAAACAGACAAACAAAACGGATTACACAGACAAACACGGTGAGCTTCTTTTACTACTTATTACAATACCCTCCGTCTACTAACCCGTTCTCCACTCACCGAACACCAACCCCCAGTGAGTGAAAACATGCAGCTTTTATGCAGTTGTACCGAGATTCGATTGCTAGTCAATCATTCAATTGGAATCTCGGTACAACTGCACGTGAATTAATTAAAGTGCAATTCCCCGTGCTCACATATTACTTTTTACTTGCACGTGATGTGATGTGCCATCCCCGTGCCTAAATACAAATATACAATTTACACACACGTGAAACACAGACCGCTTATATCCCGTGTACCAATGCCTATACACCAACATTTACACACAACACGTAACATAACATACACAGGGGGGGGCACTTTGCCACAAGTAGTTATAAAACAGAGGTTCTGAACTTCATTTGCCTTGGCTTTAGCATTCCCACACCGAAGCTCATTTGGTAGTGTGGTAGCAGAACTCGGGTTTGGTTGTAGCGCTTATCAATTAAACATATTTATTCTGTGCTTGTGACAAAGAGAGAGTGAATTCTTGTTTTAGATCTCCCTTCCGACCGGTGAGGGCACTGGGGAGGAGGAGCAGGCAGAGCCGCGGTGCGCAACGTCACAGACACGGTCGGGAAGCGCGGTGGCAATCACGCATTGGCTGATGGCGGTTGCCCTCACTGACCAATGGGGACGGGACGGGGCGTACAAAAGGGGGCGTGGCCCGGAGTTCTGTTCCTTCTGGCAAGGTACCGTGCGTGTGTGAGAGAGAGAGAGAGAGAGAGAAAACAAACTGACAGAGAAACCAAGGAAGGGAGTTGGAAGACGGTTCGTTTGCGCTTGTGGATTACTGTGCTAACCCTTCCACTCTTTTGTATTATAGAGCACTAACGGGACGCTCCGGGATTCCGTCGGAGGAGCGACAAACCTGGAAGTGCTGGGTTTTATTACCCCCCGTGTTTTCCCGGATTACAAAAGAAGATGGATTGTTTTGTTGTTTTTGTTGTTTGTTTATTTTGGGACTGCAACCCCGTTTTTCATAACGGTGTCGGGTTACACATTGTCGTGTACCCCGGCTTCCCTATTGTTTGTTATTATTATTATTATTATGAGTGTGTGCTGGCAAAAGCAATAAAAACCCAGACGCTAAATTGAAAGGACTGGAGTCGATTCTTTTACACCACACAACGCCCATCCTGTCACAGTGCTCCAATCACAAACTAGTATTATTGTATGGAATTAAATCATTGGCACACCTCTGTTTCAGACATAAGTGCCGCTGCATTTTCAAAAATAAAAGTAAGGAAAATAAAAGTACTGCTGCATTGTTCAGTACTTTATTTTATGTGTGTTTTAAAGCAGATGCGATACCGTCTATTTCCAGCCCTGACTTTTTTTTGGTACTCGTCCAGAGGACTACTGACACACAGATATCAACTAGTCCTCAACCATTTTAATTTGCCTAGGGCCAACGGGCGAGCGTTAGTTTCTAACCCTGAGGTCTATAGCAAAATCAATGTCATGCAGCCGATCAATGCACTGCGGAACTATGTCTTCAGACAGAAAAGCTATCCGTCGTTTGAAAGTGCCATTCGACATTGGTAATTTTGCTAGTTCTGCTCTCCAAATATTTTCTTTACAATTTTAATGGCACACGGCATTATCAATTCCTTTGCAATCGTATGCAATTTTTTTCCTTTAGCAATTTTCTGCGCCGATGACACTACAACCTTTTTATCTGCGGTACTTGTGGATATCAAGCAGTTCCTTAGCCTTTTGCTCAAAAAAATGAATTGTTCTTATTTTTATATATGTCATGCTTGGAAACTCAATGTCTTTATAATTTAGAAGTTTTCAAACATTCATTGGACAGTACTTGTGTACAACTGCGGTTGAGATATATCTCCACTTCCAGTACAAATAAAACCGAAATTGAAGTAGCTGTCTTCGTATTTCCTTACTTTAGCAGGGTTAATAACAGCTTTATGTTTTTACTCACAACACTACCTCCTCGCTGCTCTTCAGCCCTTATGGTTGAACTTGTTGAAGGAAGTTCTGTATCATCATACTGTGGGTTTTGTTGTTTTGATGCTGAGGGCCGAATAAAAAATATATCCATAACTGGTATTTATTGTGTGTGTTTCCAATGATTTTTCCTGTGCTTTGTAATCTATCATGTTCCCATTGAAATAGCTCTGTTACACATTAGGTAACCTAAGAATGTGTTATGTAACCTGAGAACGTGTTCATTTCTGCCATGCTTATGACATGCTGAAGCTAATAGGTTTTAGCGTGTCATAAGTATGCAGGGAAAATAACACATTCTCTGGTTTATTTTTGAAGGACCCCTTGAAAGCTCCTCAAGGCCCCCTCGGGCAGTGTTTCCCAACCCTGTTCCTGGCGGTACACCATGTCTGCTGGTTTTTGTTCCAACGCAGTGCTCAATTGCTTAATTGAACCCTTCAACTAATTAAGTGATTAAATTGGCATTTTCCCGTTATTTTCAAGCTCTTCGTTTGTTAATATGGTTCAATTAAGCAATTGAGCACTGCGTTGGAATGAAAACCAGTGTTAAAGACTCCTGCTTTATGTGTCATTTCTGTTTCAGCAGAGATTAAACAGAAAGATAAAGATCAGCTTAACAAAACAAGCATTGAAAACGGCCTTTACACCAAAATGTTTTAAAGCAGCCTGTTTTAATCATGATATTATACACCAGCCTGAAACTGAAGTGAGAGCATTGAGGACTACAGGGTACATGGAGACACAGTGAAAATAAAATTCAAGGAAACACAAATACAGTAATGTGGTACACAACAATATGTGTGGCTAAGCTGTACCTTACAATAAGTGTGTGTCACAAAGATGGCTTGAGTGGTGTGTGGGGTGATGTCACGGACCAGGGAGTAGTGCAAAAACAAAACAAACAGAAGGCACAGGCTAAACTGGGCTAAACTGCCGCAGCAGGACTTTTATTAAATAAGCCAAAATAAATATTTAAACAAAACACATAAAACAAAACAGCTCAAGAGCCAAAACAAATAAACACAGTACGTAAATTCTTTCCGCTTCTAACACTCTTCTGAGAGCACAGAAAGCGGCAGGTTTTTTATACAGGAGACCATCTCCCGATAAGCAACAATTAATCAGTGAATTACGTTCTGCACAAAGTTTTTAAATAAATAAACAAACAAAACAAAACGCACAGCTTTTCGCCGTCATTTATACATATTAAATAAATCATAACAATAATATGAATAATAACTGCAAATAATAATACATAAATATACACAAGGGGATGGCACCCGTCACAGTGTGCTTTTGGCAGTATTGTGCTTCTGCATATCATGACATCACCACAAGTCCAAGACCACACCGACATCACCGCGGGCGCCATTACCACACCGGCCATTACAGCAACTGCCCATGACAGCGCTACGACATCACCACGACGGACATTACAGCGACTGCCTATAACAGCGCTACGACATCACCACGCCGGACATTACAGCGACTGCCCATAACAGCGCTACGACATCACCACAACGGACATTACAGCGACTGCCCATAACAGCGCTACAACATCACCACAACGGACATTACAGCGACTGCTCATAACAGGGCTACGACATCACCACGACGGACATTACAGCGACTGCCCGTAACAGCGCTACGACATCACCACGCCGGACATTACAGCGACTGCCCATAACAGCGCTACGACATCACCACGCCGGACATTACAGCGACTGCCCATAACAGCGCTACGACATCACCACGACGGACATTACAGCGACTGCCCATAACAGCGCTACGACATCACCACGACGGACATTACAGCGACTGCCCATAACAGCGCTACGACATCACCATGACGGACATTACAACGACTGCCCATAACAGCGCTACGACATCACCACGACGGACATTACAGCGACTGCCCATAACAGGGCTACGACATCACCACGCCGGACATTACAGCGACTGCCCATAACAGCGCTACGACATCACCACGACGGACATTACAACGACTGCCCATAACAGGGCTACGACATCACCACGACGGACATTACAGCGACTGCCTATAACAGCGCTACGACATCACCACGACGGACATTACAGCGACTGCCCGTAACAGCGCTACGACATCACCACGACGGACATTACAGAGACTGCCCGTAACAGCGCTACGACATCACCACGCCGGACATTACAGCGACTGCCCGTAACAGCGCTACGACATCACCACGCCGACCATTACAGGGACTGCCCAAAACAGCGCCGAACTACAATTAAATTTCCAGAACACTCTGCGAAATTCACTTACCAGGAACTCCCTCCCACCCCTTCACTATGCAGGTTTTAATATGACCTAGCAGTGTCAGTAAGACTTGTATTGCACAATTGCAAAGCAGTTGTATTCCAGGTTTTACTACCAGGCCCCATCCCATTTCTCAGAGCATCCATTTCTCTAGGAAGAAATAAACAGTGGTTGTTGTTACAGCTATTTTCGCCCAAAACTGCCTTTGGTGTTTTGTCCGCCACTGCCACAATATGTAGAAACGTTCATTTGCCCGTTTGGCAGGGCACCTAAAAATGTAGTCCTGTGAGCTGCTAGAGAATAGATTTATACCGTGTGTGTGTGCATATACAGTGGTCGTCCAAAGTTTACAAACCCTAATTTATGGAAGTATAACACCCTAAAATTAATGTTGAACACATGTATATAGTACATTCCTATAAACAACCCTATTTACTTATGGTAAATATATGTAGATGGTACATTCCTAAAATCCCCCTATTCTTCTGTTTTCTAATATAAAAAAAAGCTCCAAAACAAAAAACTGTCAGTTCAGCTTGTTACAGTTACGTACTGCTTTGTTTGTGTTGTGCTCTTGTAGACCTGAATAAATATATTTTCAAAGAAACAAGAAATCACCATTTTAATGTGTGTAACAAAAGCATACATTGGGATACTTTTGACAAACAACTGTGGATATTGGCTAATTGCAATATACACTGAGCCCTTGAGGGTGGAAGACTCACTCAAATAAAAATATGAATGCACAATTTAATAATAATAATAATAATAATAATAACGCTTCTGCTCGGAACTCAGATACAGGGGAATGGGGAAGAGCTGCAAGTCTCACACTGTCACTGGAAGAATTGGATCAAGCTTGCGCATTTGACAATTCAAAAATATTAGCGGATGTAAATAGCTCTGTGATGTATTTGTAAGGGTCTTTTAATAGACCCTTTTATTAGAGATAGTTTACAGACCCCGATTAGCAGTATAATAATAATAATAATAATAATAATAATAATAATAATAATAATAAACTACGTGTCCAGCAAGTACATAAAGGGGAATTATCTGACTACAACATTTTATTTTCAAACAACAAAAGCAAACTTGCTGTGGATAAACATCATGCTAGAAAAAAAAAACAACTAAAAAAAAGTAGTGGGTTCAGTAGGACTTATTAGGACTTAAGTCTTAGTATTTTGTATCTTGCTCAATTGTACTGTAATTCTTGATATGTATTTTATGTATACAGCTGTAAGTCACCCTGGGTAAGGGTGTCTGCTAATAACTAAATAAATAAATAAATAAATAAATAAAATGACAGGTCAGAGAAGCAAGGACAACAATATAAAGTTAAACTCTTTATTTAAAAAACAAATCTGTACAAAATATACATTAAAAAAAAATCCAAACATGTCATGTCCTTTTATTGATCGGATGTCCTGTGGCGGAGTAATAATATACAAATATATATATCAAAACATGTTCTGAATATCATTCTGCAAGAAGTGAAAAACAAAAAAAATGATATGCAGCCCAACTACATAAAAATGCTTGTAGAAACACGCATGTAGGTTTTACTCAACTAGACTGTATTTACCAGTCTAGTTATGATGGAGCTGCAATCAGAAAATCAATCAAGTCGGTCTCCATGTTTCCTCAGTCGACTGTGCTTCGAAACCTCCCAAAGCTGTCCTAGCTCCGTCTACATAGACCATGACATCAGGCGCAGACTCCCAACTGCAATGCAGACTTTTTAGGAGTAACCCGAACGCAGCGACCAAATTCACTCATGGCCGTTTACCATGAATAGTTCTCCAATACGAATGTATGACAGCTGTGTCCTTTTACAAGGCTGGTGAGTTGACACTGTGGTGAACCCCGCTCTGACTGCGTCGTGTGTCCCAGTTCCTGGTAAGTGACGCTTTTGTGAACTTTGCAGAGTCTTCTGGGAATTGTAATTCAGCGCATTGATGTCATAACGCTATTATGGGCAGTCGCTGTAATGGCACCCGCGGTAATGTTGGCGCAGTCTTGGATTTGCTGTTATGTCATGTAACTGTACTTCTGTAATAAAACTTGTACAAGTAATATTACTAAGGCTAAAATAATTTCCTCGACTAAAACTGTTAGGTGAGTCTGGTGAATATCGTCCCGTGTTGTTGCTTTTGTAATCCTAAAGTCACAAAATGTGATATTTCTTTGACAAGGTTATACTACATTGTACAAGGTGAAGACGTGGCATAGTTAAAATAATTGTGTTGCTTAAGACATATGAAGTTGCTCTTTAAGTAAAAAATATTCTAGGAATTCATTATTTTTATGGAATACCTTGCAGCAATGAAAACCTAGCCTATTTTGACATTTTTTTTTATTATTAAAAGATAAAAGAACACAAGTAATGTGTTTTCTACTGAAGAGAAACAATGGTGTGCAGTAAATGTAAAATGTGGCTTTCTGCCATGTTTACATCATGCCTGTAATTACATGGGCACAGAGTCAGGGAAATACCTGCAAAGTCTGGCATGGGCCCAGAGCCAGTGCCTGTGGCAGGAATTCAATATACATCACAGTTCTCCCTGATAAATCCAGGCCTCTACACTTCTGACAGTGGGTGGAATTTTGGTTGAGATATCTTATGTTTTAGTTAATATAATGTTAGTCTTCTTGTGCAGTTAATTGTATATGGTCAAGTATTACTACGTAACGTAAAGTATTCAAATTCACGTATGCACACAACTTTACATTAAATTGTAAAAAGAGATGCCTGGCCTACCTGTTTGAACTGTGTCTCAGTGGTCCTTTACTTTAGTGCAGTAGTTCCAACATACAAATAAGAACTGTACTAAACATAAACGGCTGTTCGGTCCAAAAGCTTACAGAACAATTTCAAGTGAAAAAAGCCTTCCACCTATGGGAAGATTGGGGAATGCGGTCCACAAGTCTGTGGTAGTTGCAACTTTTTCTCCCTTTGAAAGTTTTATATGAACAGCTGCAGCATGATTTTCTTTAAATATTGGGATAATCTTACATTGATTTCAAAACTGCTGCATTCACGATTCATATGCACTGTCCTCAGGGGATAACGTGATAACACCAAATGTTCGGCCAAATCTATAGCAAATGTTGTTATGGATGTTTGCTTTCTATTGCCATCAGTAACTCCATTCATAATACTTCTGAATGTTTTCATTTCCAGCTGTGAAGCATTGAACTTGTGTTTTTGTGGTACGACAATTTTGTTTGGCATAATTATTTACATACCACGGTTTTCTCGTCCTTTCCTCAAAATACTTCCAAACGTGGCTTCCTTTGTTTAGGGCTGCCATTTAATTTTGAATATAGAACAAACTCTGAAAAAAAAACTTTATTTAACCCTGCCATGGAATTGATACCATACCATGCCTACTACAGGCATAAACACACACAGTGCACCAATGAAGTGCCAGATCGACCGAGAATAAAACCTGCCCCAGTGGCAAACTTTGTATTGCACAAATTAGAAAAGCTACTTGGAGGCAATTGTCAAACCCCTTTTTATAACATCCGCCCTTACTGTGGCACTAGAGCAGTCTCATACGCGACGGACTACTGATGATAAATTACTAAAATGACTGCATAAAAAAATATGCGTTTGGTGACATTTGTCACGTGACCAGTTATACATCTAGCATATTATTAAACATTTTACCACTTCTTTAGAGTTTAAACCTTTAAAATTCCCATCCCTACTTCCTAAGTTTCAAATCAGGCAAGGCTAAGCCTCAAGTCTGCAGAAGAAGTTCAGTGTAAGTTCAATAGATGTATTTTTTTTATTTGTATCTCAGAATGCTATATATTCATAAATTTAAAATTGTTTTTGTTTTTTTTATTGTTGATTTTTTAGACAGTAGAAAGGCTTTGCCTGATCAGAAACAAGGTGTGGAAGAAAGGCCTTTACAAAAAATATATCATATGCCAGGTTTGTGTTTCTGATTTTGGAGGTGGAGGGTCCTAGATAAAGTTGCTTGACTTTATAATGCTGGAAAGCTGGTAGAAGTAGTATGTCGATGTCAATGAGGCTGAGGTACAAATATAGCACGTTTACTTGGATTGTAGTATTCAGACCATACCTAGCCAGGTCCCACAGCTCCTTTCTCTAACATACATATTAGATCAGGCACTTTATCAACTAAACCAGGTACTGTATTCATTTTTTCTAAAGGCACTTCTATACTGCTCCAAGCATCTTACACACTCTAACTTGCAAACAGTATAAAAGTCTATTATAGTTAATAATATTAACGTATTGGCTACAACAACAACTCACCCAGTGTTTATTGCCTTTGTGTTTCATATAGCTGGTTCTGTATTGGGAAGCTGTGCCAGCCTGATGAGCCACAGCATGTGTGCATGAAGCAGCTTAGTCAGTAGTGCTGCAACGATTATTCAAATTCATTGATTAATCTCAAATTTTGCCATCATCGATGCATATTTTTATCATCGATTCATCGACCCCCTCCCCCTGATAGAGTGTGCTTAAACCTTGTTCACACAGCCGCGGGTGATTCTTTAACAAACAGCCCCTCCCCCTAATACACACACAGGCAGTTTTTTTTAAGCGACAGTAAATGTGGAGAAGCGGATTACTTAAGTGTCTAGATATTCCCAGAACTAAAAGATCTAGAAAAAATATAAAGATTGTGAACACAGAGACAGTAGGGTTAGCGTTCGTTTATTTATTTAAGGCAAATGTTTCCTGTAAATTTATCAACACGGGCTAGACTCTCCATGTCTTTTTCTTTTTTTGTTTTATTTCATGTGCCCACTTTCTCCTATTTTTTACACTAGGATCAAAATATCTTCCTCCTCCATCAGGTTATTTTTTCCCCCCCACACTCCCTCTCCCTTCAAACATGCATAACAACATTTCTTACCGTGTGTGCCGCCTGCATTCAGTTTCTAAACAAAGTAAGTCTGCCTCCCCCTCCATCATCAGCAGTGATGACTTTTGCCCGCGCCACGTCCACACAGAAGTGGCGAAAATATTGAAATGGCGGACGTGAGGTCTTCGTCCTCGAATACAAAAAACTAAGACTCAGACTCCAGGTCTACATCCAGCTGTTCCATTGGACCAGGGCAGTTTCATCCAAAAGCAGTGAAGCAAAAAAAGTCAAAGGCATGGGATTTTTTTCTTCCTCCAGATGGAACCACTGGCACAGTGACTTGCTCTTTATGCAAAGTCAATGATTTATCATAACAGCACGACCGTTATACTTGAACACCTAAAAAGAAAGCACCCCTTCGTAATTAATAAATCAAACTTGAAATATGCAACTGTTCAAGAGCTGAAAACAAGTAAAAGAGTGCTAGAGCCTTTTGAGGCTGCGACCACCTTCCTCTGTGGGGTGAAGTATGTATCACTGTCAACTGTACCTTCGCTCATTAATGCTTTGATAAAGGAAATGCAGCCTGATGCTAATGATTCATCATCCATAAGGAATTTCAAGACATTTGCCCTTGAACAAATAAATAATCGCTGGAAATTTCTGGACAAGCCTTCCGCTGAAATTAATGCCATTGATGTAGAAGCAGCTCCTGATGTAGAAGCAGCTCCTTCAGGAAGCTAAAATTTCTGAACCCAGATGATGTGTTGCAACTGCAAGTTGGACTCACAAACTTAATCCATACAGATTCAACTTCAAACAGGGCAGAAAAGAGGCAGCCAGTTCAGCCAACCCCCAGGAAGAGTGGGCAGAGTGGTCAACAGGAGTGTCCACAATCCATTAAGTAGACAGTGATAGACAAAATGTTTTCTTTTGAAGACAGCAGCGGTGAAGATTCTGATGGAGAGCAAATGTCATGTGCGCAGAAAGAAGTGCTACAATATCTTTCAGAAAAGTCTAGCAGCAGAGACACTGACACTTTAACATGATGGAAGGCAAATCAGGAAAGACTCCCTTACCTGTCAAAATTGGCAATAGCTTATCTTGCAGTACCAGCAACATCAACTCCCTCTGAACATTTGTTTTCAGTAGAAATTTTAGACTATTTTTTGTTGCTGAAATAGAAAAGCAAAGGAAGTGCAATTATCTCGAGACATTTTGGTCACTTTTTCATTTATTGTACACAGATTCATTTGCTTTGCACATCTAACAATGTATCCTTGCAGTTAGATCATCCCTGACCTACTGTTTCCAAGCTTTCCTAAAATTCCAGAGCAAAACTTTATAATCTGGTGAGATGTACAGCGCCTTGCATAAGTATTCACCCCCCTTGGACTTTTCCACATTTTGTAGTGTTACAACCTGGAATTAAAATGGATTTAATTAGGATTTTTTGTCACTGATCTACACAAAATAGTCCATAATGTCGAAGTGGGGAAAAAAATCTACATATTTTTCAAAATGATTTACAAATAAAAAACTGAAAAGTCTTGATTGCATAAGTATTCACCCCCTTTGCTGTGATACCCCTAAATAAGCTCTGGTGCAACCAATTGCCTTCAGAAGTCACATCATTAGTTGAATGGAGTCCACCTGTGTGCAATTAAAGTGTCACATGATCTCAGATTAAATACACCTGTTTCTGGAAGGCCACAGAGTTTGTTAGAGAGCATATCTAAACAAACAGCATCATGAAGACCAAGGAGCTATCAAAACAGGTCCGGGATAAAGTTCTGAAGAAGCACCAATCAGGGTTGGGTTATAAAAAAATATCCCAAACTTTGAACATCCCCTGGAGCACCGTTAAATCCATTATTAAAAAATGGAAAGAATATGGCACAACCACGACTCTGCCTAGAGAAGGCCGTCCACCAAAACTCAGTGACCAGGTAAGGAGGGCATTAGTCAGAGAAGCAACCAAAAGGCCAATGGTAACTCTGAAGGAGCTGGAGAGATCCACAGCTGAGATGGGAGAAACCATCCATGGGACAACTATAACCCGGAAGCTCCACAAAGCTGGGCTTTATGTAAGAGTGGCGAGAAGAAAGCCATTGCTGAAAAAAACCCATATCAAATCCTGTTTGGATTTTGCCAAAAGGCATGTGGGAGACACAACAAACATGTGGAAAAAGGTTCTCTGGTCTGATGAGACCAAAATTGAACTTTTTGGCCTTAGGGCAAAACGCTATGTGTGGCGCAAAGCCAACACTGCTCATCACCCTGAGAACACCATCCCCACAGTGAAGCATGGTGGTGGCAGCATCATGTTATGGGGATGCTTTTCATCGGCAGGGACTGGGAAACTGGTCAGGATTGAGGGCAAGATGGATGGAGCCAAATACAAGGAAATTCTAGAGGAAAACCTGTTTCAGTCTGCAAGAGACCTGGGACTGGGGCAGAGGTTCACCTTCCATTCAAAGTGCATTCTGGGTAGAGAGAGAAATGCGTGTATAAGTAGGAGTTCAAGTTGTGTAAAAATCATAATTGTTTTCTTGTTTTGTACAAGGCTACTGATAGTGTGCTATGGATGTATATACGTATTTGGAACAGGAATATTTGTCTACGTTGATTTAAATCTCTGCCAAACATGTGTCTGCAAAGTTACTCGTGTCCATTGTAACCAGCTGTGGTGAATGCTGTGGTAAAATCCAGCATGGCACATTTATCCTGACCAACATAATAAACTGTTGATTTAGTTATAAACCTCAGAGTTTTTTGTTTCCATGTTTCCATGTTGCATTGCTAATAATTTAGCTGTTTAGAGGTTACCCCAGAGTGGTTAAAAAGTACACGTAACTGTGCTGCTCTGGCCCTTGGGGCTTGTGTGACTGAGTTATCACGTCCGTAAATCTGTTTTATTACGGTAATAGGACGGGAAGGTAACATTTACTAAAATAAAAATAAAAATGGTTTAAAAAAAGACCAAAGTCCCATTGGAAATTAGTGTTGGTGTAAGTTATATGTGGAAACAGGTTTGTTTTGTTTGTTTTGTTTGATTAAATGATTGTTTACAGACGGGCGCTCAGTTGAGACTTGCTGCCTGTTAGGTTTGGTTGAGAGGAAGGACAGCGAGTGATTGGCTGTGCCGGTCCTCCCTCAGCAGGTGGGCGGATCTTGACTGCGTGTCCGTCAGCATAAAAACATCCAGTGTGGATCGTTCTGGGTGACTGTAATGTCATGCTACACAGAGGGGCGCAGCATCCGCTCTGCAGGAACTACAGCTACGCAACCCTGAAACTGCAACACGGTACTTGTGAAGGTCATGCCCAGCCAAGGCCATATGTAAAAGCAGGAGTTGTCGTATGAATACCAGCTCATAAGTAGGTTAGTTTAGGGGATAGTGAGCCCAAGGAATGTATAGCAAGGGTCACGTAGTGGAGAAGGTTCCTGGAGTGGGATGCCTCGTTTAGTAAGGCTAGCGTTTACTCTGTGTGGAGCCTTTTATTTGTAGTTTTTCTACTGTGTTTTATTTTGCCTTTGTACAGCTTGCTGTATGTGTCCTCTGTGCGTTACCATCGCTGGTAGCGTCACATGACCCGTGTTAAATCCTGCACGCCTGTGCCGCCGTTTCAACTCCAACTCCCATGTCTTTCTGTCTTGCATACCAGCGGTTACCAACACACATGACAGGAGTACCTTGTCACAACATATTTTTTTTAGATTATTGTTTTTTTAAGTTTTACTATGCAGGACAGCTGCTTTAACCCTTTGCGGTCCATTGTCGGACTGGGTCCGACATTGCAATTATTCCTCACAGGTCCTTTGTCGGACTGGGTCCGACATCATTATAGCAACGCAATAAACGGGTGTTTAGTCGTTTTTTCTCCGGAAAAAGCCGAGAAAACCATTCAATTGCCGAGTGGTAGCGACAGGAGCCGAGACAAGTCGGAAAAAAAAAAAAAAAAAAAAAAAAAGGCGTATTTCATGAATAGTCATACATGGTATCAGGTATCAGATAATGGGCGTCCATAATAAACAAGCTGGCTAAGTGCGTCAGCGCACTGAGACTATCATGGACATTTGCAGAGCTTTTTTCAGATGTTATAGTAATAAAATAATGACTTTGATCGCATTATTGAGGAGTTTGGTGATAAAACGAGTGATCTGGAGATGATCGATCGGTATGTACGACTATTATTATTATTATTATTTATTTCTTACACAGCTGAACGCTATAGCAAACAAAAGGCTGGGGAGGGGCTGGAGATGCCTAGTGTGTGCTTTGTTGATATGCAGGGCCATTTAAACCCGTTTGACTGTGAAAAAAAATACTTTTAAACAGCGCGTATAAAATTAACTGCGCGTGTGAAAATTAATTATTCCTGGCGTGCCTGACGCGCGATTAATAAATGGACCGCAAAGGGTTAAGATCATTACCTTTATTAAAAATGTGCACATATTAATCAACTAATGCCCAGCAGTTAACCGATCAAAATTTGTAATCAAGTGACAGCCCTTTATATGCACTAGAGCAGACATTCGAAAAGATCTTTGAAATACATTTATAGTTCTAAGTGTAAAAAGTTGTCAGGATGTTAGCAATGAAAAGAAATATTACAGGTACATTATTTTAACAATTGTAGCAACACGTGGAGACATATAACGCTATATTTTATGGAATCCTGTTACTTACTCTTTAAATTTTCATGCAGCCAAAATGAATGTCTTCAGACACCATATTTTCCCAATTTATAATAGCATTAATATCCTCAGTGATAGTCATTACCTGGATTACCTGCAGACTTTCGTTAAGTAACCAAGCCCCAGGACACTTGAATGTTGCATCAGACAGCAACAATTCCAATTCCAGCAATAAAAGGGCAGCAGTGTGGAGTAGTGGTTAGGGCTCTGGACTCTTGACCGGAGGGTTGTGGGTTCAATCCCCAGTGAGGGACACTGCTGTTGTACCCTTGAGCAAGGTACTTTACCTAGATTGCTCCAGTAAAAACCCAACTGTATAAATGGGTAATTGTATGTAAAATAATGTGATATCTGTATAATGTGAAATAATGTATAATGTGATATCTTGTAACAATTGTAAGTCGCCCTGGATAAGGGCGTCTGCTAAGAAATAAATAATAATAATAATAATAATTCTCGCACAAACGGGTATTAGTCACACAGCACATTTGTAGGTAGAGTTATAAAATGATGTCACAATTTCCACTGTGGTTCAAAAGCTTTATAACGAGTAATTGGCAGGGTGTTGTAAATGTAACAGGGTGGAGGCTGGGCATGAACCGATGATCACGCAAACCACAACTAGCATCTTAACCACTATGCAAAAGAGTCGGGCTTGTCTGTATTACTGGTTATAGCTTTTAACCTCATCTCACTGACGACAGGGGAAAGAATCTCAAATACCAGTGCATCACACAACTCTGTTACTGAAAGCTATAGTGCCACTATCCTTGTTGTCACAACAAAAGACTTTATTCAAGGTTTATTCACTGTTCAAAAGATCAGCTGGACACGATTAACCTGCTAGTGCACTAAACTGTGTTCCCACTGCCACGACCCTGAGTACCATTCTTGATGCGCAGCCTGTTCCAAATATTGCCCTCCCCTCCCACTATAAGCAGGTTCATTCAGGTCTAGTAAAGGTCTAGTTCAGGTTAGTAAAGATTTTCAGAGCCAGTTACGGGGGGATACCGAGCGCAAACAGAAAGAGTCGTCAAATGAGCCGAGAGTAAAATAACTTAATAGTCTTGCGGTGCAAGTGTGGTGTGATGTAGGACAGACTGAGAATGATGGACTGTTAAACCAGAGACTGATTTTCTGCATTTGTGCACATTTGTCACATTGTATTTTTTTGTGGGTTGTAGTAGTATATAGAGGGAGTCTGAGAGAAAAAATTACACCAAAGTTTGGTGCTTCTTTCATTTGTTTGGTGTGCAAGGTAATCAAAAATGCAATCTTCAGGTGTGAAAAAGTTATTGCCCCCCCTAGTTAACTCAACCAAATTAAAGGGATAATTAGGGTCAGCTGTTTGAGTACTTTGGTTAACAACCAGGCCTGATTTGGGCCAGCCCTGCCCAATATAAATCTGACTAACTTTGGCCCTTACCATCAGAGTGAAGTTGTCAGCACACAGGTTCTAGAGGCACATCATGCCACGAACAAAAGAAATTCCGGAAGACCTCCGGAAAAAAAGTTGTTGATGCCTATCAGTCTGGAAAGGGTTACAAAGCCATTTCTAAGGCTCTGGGGCTCCACCGAACCACAGCCAGAGCCATATTGTCCAAATGGAGAAAGTTTGGGACAGTAGTGAATCTTCCCAGTGGCCGTCCTGCCAAAATCTCTCCAAGAGCAAGGTGTAAAATCGTCCAGGAAGTCACAAAGAACCCTAGAACAACATCCAGGGATCTGCAGGCCTGTCTCGCCTCGGCTAAGGTCAGTGTTCATGACTCCACCATCAGAAAGACACTGAGCAAAAATGGGATTCATGGCAGAGTAGCAAGACGGAAACCATTGCTCACTAAGAAGAACATGAATGCTCATCTCAAGTTTGCCAAAAAGCACCTGGATGATCCTCAAGAGTTCTGGAACAATGTTCTATGGACAGATGAGTCAAAAGTGGAACTTTTTGACCGACATGGGCCCCGTTATGTCTGGCGAAAACCAAACACTGCATTCCACCGTCCGTGAGCTGAAGCTGAAGCACAGCTGGGTCATGCAGCAAGACAATGATCCGAAACACACAAGCAAGTCTACATCAGAATGGTTGAAGAACAAGAAATTTAAAGTTTTGGAATGGCCTAGTCAAAGTCCAGACCTAAACCCCATTGAGATGTTGTGGCAGGACCTGAAACGAGCAGTTCATGCTCGAAAACCCACAAATGTCACTAAGTTGAAGCAGTTCTGCATGGAGGAGTGGGCCAAAATTCCTCCACGGCACTGTGAGAGACTAATCAATAACTACAGGAAGCGTTTGGTTGCAGTTATTGCTGCTAAAGGTGGCGTAACCAGTTATTGAGTCTAAGGGGGCGATTACTTTTTCACACAGGGGCATTGGGTGTTCCATAACTTTCTTTAATAAAAATGAAATATGTGTCAAATTGTTGTGTTATTTGTTCACTCAGGGTCCCTTTTATCTAATATTAAATTTTGGTTGAAGATCTGATAACATTCAGTGTCGAAAATATGCAGAAATGCATAAAATCAGACAGGGGGCAAATACTTTTTCACGGCACTATATATATATATATATATATATATATATATATATATATAGTAGCGTGCACAGGGGGAAGCAGCAGCAGGGCTGGTAAGTGACATAATCACAGGAAGACATAAGCCAGATATAAGCTCCTTGCAAAGGAGCCGGCTCTTTTGTACAGCAGTATCGGCGCTATGCTTTAGTGCGAGAGGTCCCGGGTTTACCCTCCTCCTGAGTGATGCGGCTGTCTGCGTTGACCTATTTCGCTACAATATTGTAACAAATGATTAATTATAAATGCAAAGAAAAGGTATCAGGAAGGTGGGAGACTGATATCCTGCCTTGGCTTATTTAAAAAAAAAAACAAAAAAAAAAAAAAAACTGATATGTTCGTCCTTGTAAATAGCATTGTAAGTAGTTGTAAATTGTGAACTCCAATTCCCAGAATCCGATTGGCCAGAAAGCCAGGTGAACAACAGCGGGAATCCTGGGAAGATACAAGGAAGTGGAGCCTTAACCAAGAAGAGAGGAAGTGTGTTCCGTGAAGGAGATTACCCAGCCAGAACGTGGGTGTAAGGAGAAAATTGAGAGTGTAACAGACTCAATGGATATACATGCTGGACGGTACAAGCAGTGCAGCGAGCCTGTGTTACATGAAGAGGAGCCTTGTAACACTATTTTAGCGTCGGGTCCCGCAGGACTGCCGAGTGGGACTTTCTGGTGCTGCATTGAATTGCTGGGGGGTGGGGGGGGGGGGGATTAGTGTTGTTAATAGTGTATATGGTGTTCACTGTCTGTCCGTCTGTGTAGCTGCTGCAGCCTCCTGACTCTATATAAGGTGCAGCCTGCGTGCGGTTTTGGAGTGTGAGAATGGCAGCGAGTAGAGCGAGAGAAAGCTATCTTATGTAATCCATTTTATTACCTGCTTTTGAAATCAATGGCACTTTTAAGCACCAGCCCTAACCCACAGCTAGTGCAATAAACGGCACTTACAAGCACCAAAGAAATCTTTTGCAGTGTCTCTTTCTTCCCGCTGAACCCACGGCAAGCTGCCTTCACACTATTAAGCAACGGAGCCAGAGGAAGCAAAGCATGGCTGTGAGTAAAAACATACGAACAATTAAGCTGTGTGCGCAATTGTTATGGGATTTTAAACAGTGTGCTGTGTGAACCTGTCACAAAAAAACATTGTGTCATATGGACATTTTTAACTCAACCAAATACTTACCCTCTGTTGCCCGACACTGACTAAGCCGGCCTAAAACCAAGTATACTTTTAAATGCCAAACGGAGTGTTTTTTAAAAAGGCATTAAATGCAACATGTATGACTGGCATAGACAGCACTGTGGAAACGTAGCGTCTTGATTTGCATGAACTGTGTGGAGTGCAAACGTCGTTATATTTGAATGGACTGTATAGTACGAACGGCCTGGCATCTGCGTGGACTGTGTTAAAGCAGACGGCCTTACAGTCTGGGTTTTAAAACAAAAACCAGGCCTTTGTTTTGTTATGAACTGTGTGCTTATTTAAATAAAAAAATCCTGTGGCAGTAAGAAAACACATGACACAGACTGTGTACATTTTATTTAAAGTGGTGGTGCTCAAAGTCCAGAACAGAGTGTATAGCATTGGGCGAATGGGAGTTCCAACTTCCACCAGTAGGGGTCTCCAACAAACCTGAAAAGGACATGAGGTTCCGTCTACTGAAACGAAGGACTGTGCAACTGGAATTGCTTCTTCACTTACCTGTTATCCCTGTGTGGTTCAAGCGAGCACCCATTCCTCTTGAGGGGAGGAAACAAAAACCTGAAGATACTTACCTGGAAGGTAATAAAAAGACAATCACAGCCGAGTCCTGGGTGTGGATTACAAATATACCCCTGAACCATGTTTCTTACCTTGTGGGGACCTTTGCTTGAAGACTCCTGGAGGGGACTTCAATTAACCCGGTGGTGTCCGGGAAAACCTGGAACTGGACTTTTACTGCAGTGTGCAATTCTTTTTACTTGCACAGAGTGTAGCTCCTGCAAGGCTGAGTTTAGGTCCCTGAAGAGTTTAGTCAGAGCCCAAGTGGGCAGGTTTTCTTTTGTTTATTTCTGTTCATTAAACGTATATTCTGTGTGAATAATTTAATAAAAATAACCTGCCCGGTTTAAACCAAGCTGTTGTCTCTGTGTCACCTCTCATACTGCCAGTCGGCTACCACACCAAAAATATTACAAGTGAATATATATATAATGAAATTAAGTGCCTTTTGAGTACTGTAACACTGGATTCATATTATATTGTTAACACACCTTTTTTTAAACTGCTATGTGTCATGTTGAGCACTTCAAGATGCCTTTTAAAACATGCTTTAATGACTTCATGAAAGGCAGCATGGAGGTGTAGATTTTATTGCATGGTACCATGGACAATTAGAAGCAGATGTACGCCTCTTGCCCATTAGCTCACAGGATAACTGTCAATGGTGGTACTCTTAACACGTACACCTGTGTTAAAAAACAACTTGTCAATCCATACATCCTCACCTTGAGCTGGTTCAGCTCCAAACAAATTGTTTAAAAGCTTCTTAAATTTCATCACCTGCATCCACTCTGTCATATTACCCTGGGCCCCCCGGCAATAATGTGGTATTGCATTAGTAATGCTTAAAAGCAATGAAGCTACGCTGCGATACATTATCCAATACAGTCAATGTTATACAATCAATGGGATTCAGTATGTTTTACAGACACAATAATCACCCAATGTGCAATATAAATGACACATTACACTGTAGGTGTCAGCATGTAATGTTGGTGTCAGTGAAGAACTCATGGATGGTGAGAGACACAGCAGGCCGCTTTCCTTCACTTCATTCCAGACCTGAACACCCCATGCCATTCAGCCATCGGCCTCTCTGAGACTGAAAATGTGCTGAATTGTTCCTCCTTGTACAATTTTTTTTTTGATGTGGACTACAGAATCTGGACCTTGTGACAAAGGGGTCTACAATTATCATGTCATAGCCAAATCACATTTGTGTGGTGGCAACACGAAGCCAGTAACTAAGATCATACTTAGGGTACATTGCGTCTTTTCTTTACCCATTTCCTTGCCTACGTGACCTGCTATAACTGCCGCCATTCACAATTGTTCAGGAATAGTCTAATATACATACATTTCTTTTATTATTTTATTATTATTATTATTATTTATTTCTTAGCAGACGCCCTTATCCAGGGCTACTTACAAGATATACAAGATATTACATTATTTTTACATGCAATTACATTATTTTTTTACACATTATTTTTATATACAATTACCCATTTATACAGTTGGGTTTTTACTGGAGCAATCTAGGTAAAGTACCTTGCTCAAGGGTACAGCACCAGTGTCCCCCACCTGGGATGGAACCTACGACCCTCCGGTCAAGAGTCCAGAGCCCTAACCACTGCTCCACACTATTGCCCCGAGGTGTTACCACAGGTGTGAGTTCACATCACTCAGCGATATAAGTGTATGAATCAAAACTAATTTCTACATTGAAAGTTTCTTTTAGCATTTCTAAACAGGATTTAAATGCATTGTGGCCCTTGCTCGATACTTAACCTTGCAGTGTTGCATTTCAACATAATTTCATCACAACCTGTCTCACATTCAATCTAAAGGCTAAGCAATAAAAATAGTGATGAGATCTGTCAACAGACTAAATCAGCTTGAAAGGCAAAAGGAGACCAACGGTTTACAACAAGTCAGCAAACAGACAGTCCAAGCCCTGAGAAATAAACTGCAACAGGGATCCTTTTTTATAAAATGTAACTTAAGTCATAACGTGGAACTAAAGCTAAATAAGGGTTGGAAAATTGATTTCTTACTCTTTTAAAATGCTGAATAAACATCCATTTGGACATAGTAGCGAGGGAGGGGACAGCAAAGAACAATAAATAAACCTGAAACCAATACTTCAGTGCCTGGGATTGTTTTGAATGGGTGTGAGATTACCAGGTGCTTTACGTCTTAGGCAATGGTGTTCAGGTTTTTATCAGCAGTCACAATGGTTAAAGAATGTCAAGGATGTCCTTGATATTAACAAAGCTGGGTTTCCACCTGCCTACATATCCTGGCCAGACCCAGTACCTTTCAAATCCAGTCATAAGATCTGCTTTTCTATGTTCCTACCGCAGAATATGTACCAGGCCTTCATTTAGACTAGAAGTACATTTTTATAATGTGGATAAAACAATGATCTGATGATTGAATAGGGCTGCAGTATGATTGAGTGGGTCCAAAATTGGTTAAAAAAAAACAAAAAAAAAACGTTGCTTTAAAATGTACATATTCTTTTGAGTGCAATAGCCTAAACTATAGCCTGAGGGTTACAAAAGTCACAAAGATTGTGATATAGTGCCTAAACAGCCTGAAGAGCTTTGTTAAGGATTACTGAGGGTTGCATAAACATGTGCTTCTGGAGCCTTGATTTTTCAACAGATAACAGTTTTACTGGTTTTCGGTAGTTTAGTTTAGAGGTACAGCACTGAGAAACCTGTAATAAGACTCTGAAGCCTCAAAATACATATTTCTACCAGGTCAGTGGTACAAAAATGATGATATACAGAATGTTTGATAATACTAAATACTTGGGATACAAACAAACTGTATAGAAATAAAGTAGGCTTATGCCCATTTCAGTCTGTTAACAAATCTCTTTAGCAGATACATCTCACCACTTAGTATGGTATAATAAAAAAAACTTTCAATTTAAACTAAAGCTTCAGATGGGTTCAATTAAGCTCTGCATGAAACAATACTATTTGTCAGTGGTTATGATTTGGAGTAATTGTTAACTGTTGCACTGTGGTGACAGAGATGTGCCTGCCAATGCTTTATGTTCACCTATTGATCCACATTTCCTCTGACTCAATATGTAAGTAAATACCATATTTGTATTTATTATAAATGTTTTATAGAATATTTAGCCTGTTGATAACTATAAAATATGCATGAAAACCATGGTACATGCGCCGTGGAATTGTTGGAAATAATAACACAGTAAATTGCATGGTGGTTCATGTCACAGTTGTATTTAGAGGTCTAATTACACAGTTGGGCTGGACAAGTGCCTTTGTTTTGTAATAAACTAATGGGTACTCAGGCTCTGATTGGCTACATTTTTTTTTACATTGTATGACGTTTTATAATCTGCTGCAACTGCTGTTAAACTGCAATTGGATTACAATTATTTTACCAGTTGAAAACACTCACATTGCAATTAACTGCATGGTTGTTTAATAAAGTCCTGATTAAAGTTAGGTGGGGCTGGGGGCATCAGGAGGTCACCGGGAAGCCAGTGAATACAACATGATTTGCCATCCCGTTTTAATCATGGGAACTACCCGCTAAATAACGATGTCCACAGCCTAAGACCCTATTCCCCTCATAAAAACACAGTCGTTTCCCTTAATTATAACCTGATTTGGAAAGAAAACTAAATAATTGAAAACCAACATGTTTTCATTTTTCTTTCAAATAATCCCCATAAAGCCGGGTTTAAAAAAAATGAAATGAATACAAATAAATGAAACCAGACCTGGTGAACAATTTGAAAGTTATTCAGAATTGGTAGTCTTACTGCTGAAATAAATTAAGTCGACAATGTGTTTTTGTCGGCATCTCACTGGAAAAAACATTCCAAAATGAGAAGCTCCCAGGTTGTCAGTCAAAGAAGTTTGATAACAGCTCCTGGACTAAAAGAGCATAAAAGAGTAAAACCTTTGCAAATGAAAACATTTAATCAATTTAAGGCTGTTTAAATTAGTTTGAAATTGCATCGGGTCAATATGACCCAAAACATAACAGATGTACCTAAATTCTGAACATAATAGGAGGGTTAAATAAATACTTGTTCATTGTTTGAAATGGATTTATGCATATATGTGAATTATTATTATTAGAAATGTAATAACTGTGGAATAGAAACAAGCAAAGAACAGGTTTATATATAAATACAGAACATAATAGCAAATGGGAGATTAGATCAGTAGTGCACACACACACACACATAATACTGAAAGCAGTTTATTTTAAATTAACCTTTTACATTGAAAATAAGAGTAAAGGTGGAGAACCTTAATACCGTGGAGGCATCATTCCAATTAACACCAGTTCCCATTAACTCAGGCTGCTGAAACCTGCTGTACACAGGGAGGACACCAGGTAAGGGACTCCTGTTGGCCTCACAGGCACGCACACTCACCCTCTGTTACCATCAGACAGGAAAACTATATATAATACAAAAACTCCCTTACATTAATGGAGGCATCGCTGGGATGTTTTTATTTTTATTTTAAGATCGTTTGATTCTGTATTTGGAATTCCAGTTTACCAACTTAATTGCTCCTTGTTTAACTAAAACAACTACTTGATACCGAGTGCCCTGGGTGAGGATCACAGCCATGGATAAAATCAAACTTTTAGCATGGTGCAAAGCAGAGGGAGTTAGCCCACACCACACTTTATGGGTGGAGGACATTCCTGAAAATATTTCCACATGTGACTTGGTAGTAATGCTGAGCACTATTGAGGTTATTGGATGAGTGAAGTATGTAGGACGACACTAGCCTCACAGATGAGAAATGGTATGTGCTATGCTATAGTGATAAAGATTTAACCGAGATTGACGTGCCGAGCACCATTGATGTCGATCAGGGCATACTGCCTCTGATGGTGAAAAAAGTCTTGTTGCTGCCAGTCCCACAGCCACCAGCGCCAGACTTCAAGAAGAAATTCCAGGCCTGGTTAGAGGTTGAAGACCATGGAAGATGTCAACAATATGTTAGGAAGTGAAGCTCGCTCTTCTACTTCAGCTTCTGAAGGGTTAGTGAATACAAATGAAAGTTTTGGAGAAAATGATGAGACCACCACAAGAGACCAGCTTATACAAGCGGCTTAGAGTGTTTTCGAGAGTTAAACTGATGCCGTGAGGAGGATGACTATTACACTTGGATGGATCAAGCAGCACATATGATCCAAGAGTGGCAGTCTGGAAAAGGCGAAAAAAGCAAAAGATTGGTGGAAAGTTTTAGAGGTCCAGCGCTAGATGTAGCGAGGCCCCTGTGTAGTGGTAACCCCAATGCGACTGCCAAAGAATATCTGAGCACGTTTGAGCATATGTTTGGAAGCATAGAGAATGGGAAAGATCTAGTCTTGAAGTTTTGCACTACTTGGCAGGCTCCTGGAGAGAAACTGTCTGAGTACTTGGCCCGATTAGAAAAACTGCTGCAAAAGGTGTATGTGAAACATGGAATAGAAGTAGGAGCAATGGGGAAAGCCTGTATCACGCAACTCCTAAAGGGGACGCTGTATTCTGACATCCTGTTAGTAAAGCTCAGACTGAAAGAAAGGCAAGATACACCACCCACTTTTTCCACCTTACTTAGAGAAATAAGGGAAGAAGAGGGACAAGATTGTTTGAAGCAAGTACCCAACACAGCACCAGTTAGTCACACTTACACTGCTGAGGTTACACCCACACATAAGACAGAAGTAGAATGTTTGAAGGAACAGCTGCAAGATGTAGTGAAGCAAGTTTCATCTTTGACTGCCCAGCAATAACAGGATATAGGAGCCAGACCTCGCTCTCAGGCCCACTTGAGAGACCAGCCGACAGTAAGACAAGATTATCACCTGCTAAGAAGAGGTTATTATGCACATAGATCAGAGCGTGACGCCCCCTCGGCTAGATCAGAGAAAAGAGAGTATCAGAATGCACAAGCTGTACCCCCGAGACCCACATTTAGGTTGTTTTGTTATCATTGTGGACAAGATGGACACCGAGTGAGAGACCCAGGGAATGCCAATGTGGTTGCTGAGTGCCTACAAGCCCAATATGGAAAGCCAACAGGAAACTTCGGAGAGTCCCGGTGAAGGAGTGTCTCGGGGCGTGACATTATGAAAAGAAAGCACTCCATCGCCAATGTCGAGTGAAAAACAACAGGTCACTTTTATTTACATAACAGGCTAAGACAGTTGACAAACTGTGCAGAAAGAGCAGTGCAAATGTTTCGATCAGTGTTTGACCATCATCAGTGCTACCAGAATCAAAAAACATCCACATATTTAAGCAATTAGCTTAATTAGGTTAATCAGTTAATGTGGCTTAAACCATGTGTAAAATAAACAATTAAAAAACATTACAACACAGGTGTTAGCTGTTTCAAAATGTATGAACCATAAATAATTTGAATTAACTTAAATTTTATAATAGATAGTGAATAGGGATAGATGTTACAGATATATGCGCAATAGATAGGATAATTGCATCGTAATAAAATATATGTCTAGATACCCTGTTATCAAAATCATTTCAATACGTTATTACCATTTTCAATAAACTGTATGAACATTACAGCTATATTACAATAAACAAGACAATATCATAATTGCATCCATATCTACATACACTACTAATAAATCTTACCTCTCAATACACTATAGAAATATGTAAATATATAAATTGAATGTTATAGGAATTTACAGCAAACAGAGCAATCGCTTCACAGTTAGAAACAAATCAGAGCAGTCTGTTAGCAAATTAACTTAATAAAAAAACTACAAAGGCATGACATAAATGCTAAAGATTTATTTCGTGGACAGAACAGTTGTATCATAACTGAGTACATTTCTAAACAGTCCGCTAGTAACAGTCATAATCTCAATGCACTATAATTTATTTTCAACACTTATAAAAGACAAGTACACTTGTGCATTATATCACAGAAAACATGATAATCCTAACTCTTCATTTAATCCCTCAGGTTGTACTTTATGGAGACAGAAGATCCGTTTTGATTCACATTGTAATAGTTTTTGATCTAGATAACCACCTCTGCAAGCTTGAAATATTTTTCGTATGCCACAGAATTTAAGATCTAAAACGGAATGTTTGGTATATACTAAATGTCTAGCTAGTGGTGAACGAATAGCTTTTCTCCTCATTGAACCTTTATGCTCATTAATGCGCAATCATAACTGTCTAGTAGTTTTACTAACATATTGCAAATGGCAAGAACAATAAATCAAATAAATGACATGAGTTGACGCACAGGTAATGACTTGTAAAATATTGTGCTCTTTTTTCGTTGTGTGGCTTGTAAAATTCTTAGTTTTAACCACATTATCACAGGCGGCACAATTACATGGAAAAAAAAAATATGGAAAAAATTCAGTAGATTTCTCCAGTACACCTAGATCTCTCGAACATTTAAATGAGTCAGCCCTAACCAGATTGTCCCTTCAATTTCTCCCCTATAGTAGGTAAATAATGGTAATTTATAAAAAAAATCCTATTACCAGTAGTATCAGCAGACAAAACATGCCAATGTTTTTTAATGATATTATTAACCCCAGATCTATGAATGGTATAGGTTGTGCAGCAAATGCTAGAATATTATTTATTTGTATTCTTCGTTTCTGGATTGGAGACTTCATTATTTATATTACGTATAACCTGAGAGAGCGCTCTATCTAACCAGGCTTTTGGGCAATTCCTAGAAACAAATTGATAGTAATTTTTTTGTGCCTCTAGTGCCGATATTGTACTCTAAATTGAACTTAATAGAAGGAATAAAACCATTCAGGTAATTAACAAAGGCTTCCAATTCAATTGGGGTGCCAGTCCAGATAATAAAAATATCATCAATAAAATGTTTCCACAATATAATCTGGTTAAAATAGGGATTTTGTAAGTAAATATGATGTTATTCTAAGAATAACATAAAGAGATTAGCATAGTCAGGTGCAAACAAAACACTCATGGCTGTACCCTGTATCTATAAGTAAAAGTTTATTTTTTGGTAAGTACAATCTGCGCCATGGATGAGGAAATCTGTAGAAGTCTGTCCATTGGCTCTATTATCAACTCTCAAACATGTCTTCTTTCTTCAGCTGGTTCATCAAAGTGCAGTCATTAACTTGCCTTCCTGCTGGAGGTCTTCACAGGTCTACCTGGACCCGAGGACTGAGACCCGACCCGTACCGAATGGGTTTTCAGGTGCAAAATTGTCACGCAACATTCGGGTCGGGTCGGGTCCGATTTTGTTTACTCAGTAATACACAAACTGTCGATTACTATTAAAGAGGCTGTCTTTGTTACTAAAAATCATTGTTTATGATTCCTGTTGTGTGGATTGGCCAAGATGTCCTCGGCTCACCGCACACCAGCGACCCCTGTAGTCTGGCCGGGCACCTGCGGGCTTGCCTGTAAGCTGCCCGGAGCTGCATTGTCCTCCGACGCTGTAGCTCCAAGGAGGCCGCATGGTGAGGCTGCAGTGTAAAAATAAGCTTTTGGCTGACGGCACCCGCTTCAGAAGACAGCATGTATTCGTCTTCGCAGCTCAGCTCAGCGCAGGGCTGGTAGCGGTGAGCCGAGCTTAAAAAAATAATAATTGGATATTCTAAATTGAGAGAAAATAATAAAAATAATTGGTGACCACTAAATTTTTAATTAAAAAAAACAAAAAAAAAACATACATGTTTGAAATCTTAAGTGCAGGAAAATGTGGGAACTGCAAAATGACAGTGTATGTTGTAAGATTTACTGGAATTATTTTGTTGTCTCCATGCACTTATATCTCTATGTAAGAATCATCAGCAGAAAAAAAGTTCAGGAACTGGTCTGAATCTATTAGACATAAATATTTCTCTTTTTCAGTTTACATAAAAAAAAGTGGAAACAAATATCAAAAACAACTCGAAAGGCTAAGCAGATGACTTTCTGGATGTTTAAAAATAACATCATCAATATTTACTAGTTTAGTATGATTAGTCTCAATAGCTTTGGCATGACTGAAAGACTAAAGTATGGGGTTGACTTATAAAACCCTTGCAAATACAGTAACTAACCAATGCTTTAACATTATGAGCAAGCACCATCAATTGTTTACAGATGTCATTCAGTACTGCATATAGACCATACGGCTCAATTTAAAAGTGATGCAATTTATAATAAGGTAATAGGTCGTGTGTAGGGTGTCTCTTTGTTTTAAGAGACATCATTTCACACAATTTAGTAGAAAAGAACCTCTCACCCAAACTGCAGAAGGTGATATAGTTTATACAATAAGAAACATATTACACTTGACACAATCTATAGGTTCTTCACTTACATTATGTTAATTGACTATATACCCACATTTTAAATATAACACTTCATCCTGGTACTTTTTTCTAGGTCACCTGGTCTGATTGAAGTGATTAGTTACCCGGAAATAGCAACAACTTTTCATCTTCATAGTGTTGCCCATGAAATATCTGCATTTTACAAACTGAAGTATAAAAACAAGCAAGTCACCAAAAGATCTTTAATAGAAGCAAACGGGGGCAGTGATATGAGGTTAAAAACGTGGTTTGCACTTCTTAAAATAAGTGTGATAGCATGGCAAAGCACGGGTAAGCCTAAGCACTGGTAAAGTATGACAAACTAGGATAAAGGACAAGAAATGCACAGAAAACTCCATAAAAAAATTATTTTAAAAAATTGTCTGCGGTATACTATCAAATTATAGTAGTTTACCACATTATATTCAATCTCAGACTCTTTGAGCAGGTCAAACTATCTAACAGTTATAATTACATTAGGCCAGTTTACATGCTGGTTTGTTTTCCGTGTATGGACAATGCGCGTGAAACTTGGCAGGGAAATCTTGTGAAATTGTCCCAAAAAACAGCCTCAGTATTTTACCGTGAAAGTCTCCATTTCTTGTGAGATTCCAGCAAAAGCTTGTGAAATCAACGCCTACTTACACGAGTTTCTCGTGAAAATGTTAATTAGCTTGTTCAAGTCCCTTACTTACTGGAGAGCCGTGGCGGCGAATTGCATGCGGATGCAAACCCATAGGGGGAAGAGGATAGATGACCCGTCTCGGCGGGGCAGAATGGACTCGCAATTGTGACCTTGAAAAGGAAAAGAATAGGGCTCCCGAGTGGCACATCCAGTAAAAGCACTTGCGCAGAGTGCAGGATGCGCCCTAAGTCTGGACGTCGCTGGTTCGAGTCCAAGCTATTCCTTTGCCGACCGAGGACAGGAGCTCCCAGGGGGTGGCACACAATTGTCTGAGCGCTGCCCACGGGAGGGCGGGTTAGGTCTGCCAGGATGTCCTCGGCTCACTCTGCAACAGCGACCCCTGTGGTCTGGCTGGCGCCTGCGGGCTTGCCTGTAAGCTGCCCAGGGCTGCGTTGTCCTTCGACGCTGTAGCTCTGGGTGGCTGCATGGTGAGTCTGCAGTGTGTAAAAAAATGGACGGCTAACAGCACACACTTCGGAGGACAGTGTGTGCTCATCTTCACCACTTCCGAGTCAGCACAGGGGTGGTAGCGGTGAGCTGAGCTAAACAAAATAATTGGACACTACTAAATTGGGGAGACAATAACAAAAAAGTAATTGGCGACTACTACATTTTTTAAAAATAAATAATAAAAAAAGGAAATGAATAGACATAGAGAGACCTCGATGTTTAGGTTGGCATCAGCTTTATTGGTACCCTGAATAGGAAATATGTATGGTTAGTATACAGTTATATCAAATAAGACTGGAAAGACAGGTAACGATAGATTGAATAAAAGCATTCTAGAGCATGAGCTGGTACAGGACAGAATTATTTATGGCCGGGGGTCCAGCTGGCTAGAGAGCCTGGAGCTGATAATGGTGGATGCCACAGAAGGCTAGAGGAAGTGTGATAGCTATCCACCCCAAAAGTTGGCTCCCCGGCCCCCCACTAGAAAGCCTGTACCTGTGAGGGGAAAGAAGACTGCGCCCGGACGACATTCTAGGACAAAACACAAACAGGACATAGCACAATAACTTTAGACAACCTAAAGGAAAGCCATCCGCACAGTGGAGAGGAAAAAACACCTTTTTTTCTTTCTTTAGGTGGAAACCTCTGGTGGTCTCAGCGGAGAGGGCGCCCCCACTTCGGGCAAGCTAACAATTATTATTTATTTTTAAGGATCATACAGTACTGGGATACTAGTGGCAGATAATGTAGTTCTTTATCTTTATTGACTCTTAGGAGCAGACAGTTCTGTCGTAAATATATTGTAATCTTATGCATATGAATGTATATATTTTTGTAGAATCAGGTTATATACATTTTGAAACAGATTACAACCGCTGTATCAGAATTATTATACTATTCCTTTCAGGAATGCATATCACCAGCAAAATGAATA
The DNA here is from genome assembly GCF_902713425.1 of Acipenser ruthenus. Taxonomy (NCBI): domain Eukaryota; kingdom Metazoa; phylum Chordata; class Actinopteri; order Acipenseriformes; family Acipenseridae; genus Acipenser; species Acipenser ruthenus. Next base: position 23,931,878 of record NC_081199.1, on the reverse strand, counting down.
TAGCCCATATGCATGTATGTCACACTTACATTTGTATTTATATCATAAGAACGGCTTGTGATATTACAGTACACCCTCGCTATAACGAACCTGTTGGGGTCCAAGCCTTTTGTTCAATATATTGAGGGGTTCGTTATAGCAAAAGGACAATTAAAATGAAGGATAAACTGTAGTAAGTTAATGAGATGAGATTGTGAATTATTATTATTTATTTCTTAGCAGACACCCTTATCCAGGGCGACTTACAGTCGTAAACAAATACATTTCAAGAATCACAGTACAAGTAATAATACAATTAAGAGCAAGATAAATACGATGACTTTGATTCAAGCAAGTACAAGTGTGACAAAATAAGATTCAATAATACAGAAGATAACAGTGTCAGTGATAGTTACATCAGGATATAATTAAATACAAAATACTACAGATTAAATAACACTTGGCAGATTACAGTACTCTGAAGTACAGGATTAAATGCAGTAAAAAATAGGGGCCAGATAAGAGCAAGTAAAGTGCATTTAAGGAAGGGTGATAAGTGTCCCAGGGGGAAAACAGAGGAGTTCTACAGGTGCTTTCTGAAGAGGCGAGTCTTGAGGAGGCGCTGGAATGTGGTCAGGGACTGGGCAGTCCTGACATCTGTAGGAAGGTCATTCCACCACTGCGGGGCAAGGGTGGAGAAGGAGCGGGCTCTAGAGGCAGGGGAGCGTAAAGGAGGTAGAGCCAGTCTTCTAGTGCAGGCGGAGCAGGGAGGTCGAGTGGGTGTGTAGGAAGAGATGAGGGTCTGGAGGTAGCTGGGTGCAGTCTGGTCAAGGCATCTGTAGGCGAGTACAAGAGTCTTGAACTGGATGCGAGCGGTGATCAGGAGCCAGTGGAGTGAGCGGAGTAGTGGAGTTGCGTGGGAGAAGCGAGGCAGAGAGAACACCAGGTGAGCAGCGGAGTTCTGGATGAGCTGGAGCGGACGGGTGGCGGACGCAGGGAGGCCAGCCAGGAGGGAGTTGCAGTAGTCTAGGCGGGAGAGTACCAAGGCCTGGACCAGGAGCTGGGTGGCGTAGTTGGTGAGGAAGGGTCGGATTCTTCGGATGTTGCTCAGGAAGAATCGGCAAGTGCGTGCCAGAGTGGAGATGTGCTGGGAATAAGAGAGGTAGGGGTCCAGGGTGACTCCAAGGTTCTTAGCTGAGGAGGGAGAGAGTGTGGTAGATTCCAGTGGAACGGAGATAGAGAGATCATAGGAGGGGGAGGAGGAGGAGGGAAAGAAAAGGAGGTCAGATTTAGAGAGGTTGAGTTTGAGGTGATGCGAGTGCATCCAGGAGGAGATAGCAGACAGACAGGTAGAGATACGGGAGGGGATGGTGGAGTCAGAGGTGGGGAAGGAAAGGAAAATCTGAGCATCATCAGCATAGAAATGGTATGAGAAACCATAGGATGCGATGAGGGGGCCCAGGGAGCGGGTGTAGAGAGAGAACAGGAGAGGACCCAAGACTGACCCTTGGGGGACTCCTGTTGAGAGAGGGCGAGGTGTGGAGGTTGCTCCACGCCAGGTTACCTGGTAAGTGCGGTTGGAGAGGTAGGAGGAGAACCAGGCCAGAGCAGTGCCAGATATTCCCAGGTCAGCGAGAGATTATAGTAGAATAGAGTGATCGACAGTGTCAAAGACACTAGAGAGGTCGAGGAGAATTAGGACAGAGGAGAGAGAGGCAGCTCGGGCAGACTTTAGTGAGTTGGTGACAGACAGGAGGGCGGTTTCAGTGGAGTGAGCAGAGCGGAAGCCAGATTGGCGAGGGTTGAGCAGAGAGTGCTTGGACAGCAAAGCAGAGAGCTGGCAGTGTACAGTCCGCTCGAGGGTTTTGGAGAGGAAGGGTAGGAGGGAGACAGGACGGTAGCTCTGGAGGGAGGTGGGGTAGAGGGTAAGTTTTTTGAGGAGGGGAGTGATAGAGGCTTGTTTGAAGGCAGAGGGAAAGAGACCAGAAAGGAGAGGTGTTGAGAAGGGAGGAGATGAAGGGAAGTAGAGCAGGAGCAGCAGCTTGAAAGAGGTGAGTGGGGAGGGGGTCGAGGGCACACGTGGTGGGTTTGTTACCCTGGAGCAGGGAGGAGAGGTCAGAGTCTGAGAGGGGTGAGAAGATGGAGAAGGAGGGTGAGATAGTAGGGGATGCAGTGGGTGTAGGGGTTGGAGCAGGAGGAGGTGTGGGGGAGGGAGAGGTGTTAAAGAGTTTGCAGATATCTGAGATTTTAGAAGAGAAGAAGGAGGCAAAGTCATCAGAGGAGATAGAGGAGGGAGGAGGGTTTAGGAGGGAGGACAAAATAGAGAATAGTTTACATGGATTGTTAGTGGAGGCTTGAATTACAGATTGGAAATAAGTACATTTAGCAGAGGAGAGAGTATAGGAGAAGGAGGAGAGGAGAGTGCGGTAAAGGTCTAGCGCAGCAGGGAGTTTGGTTCTCTTCCATTTCTTTTCAGCAGATCGCAGTGTGATTCTTGCTGAGCGGAGCGCAGAGGAGAGCCAGGGTTGGGGAGGGGAGGGGTGAGCAGGTCGGGAGGTGAGGGGACAGAGGGAGTCGAGGGAGGAGGTGAGTGAGGAGAAGAGGGTGGAGGTAGCAGAGTCTACGGAGAGTTGTGAGAAGGAGTCGATAGGAGGGAGGTGAGAGAGAGCAGTGGAGGCAAGGACAGAGAGCAGAGGTTACAGCGAGAGGTGACAGTGGTGGTAGGAGGAGCAGGGAGAGAGGGGAGAGACAGAGAAAAAGAGATGAAATAGTGATCAGAGAGGTCCAGGGGGGTGACAGAGAGGGTGGAGGGGCAGCAGGCCCTGGAGAAGGTGAGGTCCAGTTGACGGCCAGCTTTGTGGGTAGGAGGGGATGGAGAGAGACAGAAGTCGAAGGAGTGAAGGAGAGGGAGGAATCCAGCAGAGTTGGAGAGATGGATATTGAAGTCACCTAACAGGACAGTTGGGGTAGACAGAGGGGAGGGAAGGGGGTAGATAGTCGAGTTCATCTAGAAAGTGAGCGAGAGGCCCAGGGGGACGATACAGTACAATTAGCAGGAGTTGACAGGGAGAGGTTAGTTGGACTGCATGAAATTCAAAGGTATTAACAGAGAGTGAGGAGAGGTCAGAGGGGACAGAAAAGAGTAAGAGGTAGGAGAAGAGAAGACCAGTCCCACCTCCCTGTCCAGTGAGACGCGGGGTATGGGACAGGACGTAGAGAGAGGACAGGGCGGCAGGAGTTACAGTGTTATCAGGGGACAGCCAGGTTTCAGTGAGAGCAAGGAAATCGAGAGAGAAGTGGGAGGCAAAGACAGAGATGAAATCAGCTTTGTTAGCAAAAGAGTGACAGTTCCAGAGTGCAACAGAGAGTGTGCGGGAGGGGGGGAGAGGCAGAGGGATGAGGTTAGAGGGGTTGGAGGAGCAGCGGCGGCGAGAGGGCAGAGGGCGAGAGGACAGAACAGGGATGTGAGAGACAGTCATAGCAGGACAGGCAAGACAAATAGGTACAGTGGGAGCGGTGGGGTGGAGGGTACAGATTTGTCTAGTAGATGGCTTCTTCCAGAGCGCTGTTAGGTTTGGATCGATTCGAACAACGTCTCGGCACAGGCCTCCCCTCGCTGGACTCCCACAGCTAGACTCCCACAGCTAGACTCCCGGCTCTTTTGTTGAGGCTCTTCTGTTTGTTGGTGCTTTTTGCTATCTGCCTCAGTCCCTGGTTACCTGTAGACAAGGGATTGTTGGGCAGCAATAATGTCTGAGGAGAACTGTTTGAATATATGATTCGACTCCTGACGATGTCCAGCGACCTAGAGATTTTATAGTATGCTGGTTAAGGCCTGCTCTTGCAGTGGAAGTTGCCGCTCCGATTCTGAAGGAGTGTGGCGTGAACAAATGCTGTGGCAGGCCTGCTTTAGCTACAAGGGAGGACAGATGGGAGGAGAACCAGTTTCTTGTAATGATGGTCTTTGCACAGTCAGAGAACAGAGGGTCCAATTGACTGGGGTTCTTGAGTGCTAGGAGCTTTGCTAGAGAGCTCTAGGGACATAAAGGAGAGTTAATCTTAGACAGTTGAATACAGTGACCAGAGCGAAGTTGATCTGTTTTTGATGATCTCAGGAATAGCATGAAGTGCTGATCTTACGCGCAGTAGAGGTCTATAGCTTGAACTCCTGACAATGGGAAGTTGGAAGGGGACGATACAGTGAATTCATCGCATCTTAGGAATCCGAAGAATGCTGTTATGCAAGTAGCTTCCATCACTATGTCGTCCGAGGGATTGAAGCATCCTCATCGAAGGATGGAGACCACTTTGAAGAGTATGTCCATCGTGATTGGCAACCTGTTGGGCGATACAGGAGGGAGGGATTTCTCCATTCTTCTGAGGGTCAGACGGACAGTAGGCAAGGAGAGGAGGGTGGGCGCCGGGATGCACTGAAGACGGTAGTGGTGCTGTATTCCGGACAGATAGGAATGAATGGATGAAGGTGAAAGATGGTAATTGTCTCAGAGGTGAACAATGAATATCAGGATCCCGGTGTGGTTGAACTGCACTGGGATTATCTGCTGTTGAGCGCAGAATCAAGAGTACACATTCCATGCAGTACGATATGATGAATTGGTAGCCAGAGCCAGGGCTGCAGACATATAATGCTGTGCTGATTATAGCAGTCTAGAAAGAGATGCATTTAATCCAGATCAGAAGAGGTTGAGAAGGAACTCCAGCGGCAACATTAGAGGAACCAGGCACATTGAATTAGAAAGTTATTAGCAACTGATAACCATACAATTCGACGCAACAATTTCATTATAAACTGTCCTGAAGAACGTCCTTTGTTAATTATATGAACAGTAGCTATATTATCACAGTAGAACAAAATTGATTTTCTGGACCAGTCCTTGTCCCAGAGGAAGGCTGCCACTACTATTGGATACAGTTCCAGTAGGACTGTGGATTTCAGTTCGGGGGGCAGGTTGACAATTTAAGGGGGCCATTGACCATAGAACCATTGATCAGCCAGAATGGCCCCGTATCCTAGTTGAGAGGTGTCGGTAAACAGGTCTGAGGCTGCTATGCATTCTTCATGGAACATTGATAAACAGTTTCAATGTTGAAGCAGCACAGAGCACATTGTTATGTCCTTGCAAGCCTCTGCAGAGATGACGATGTGCGTGTTGAGATTGCTGACTATTGAAGCGAGGACTAATAACGTGAAATGAAAGTCCTTCTCTGTGGAATGATTCTTAGAGCATAACTGAAATGCCCTAAGACAGATAGGAGTGTCATTTTTGAAATTCTGTGAGATAACTGAAAGCTGCTGATCAGGAGACGTATCCATTCCAGTCTGTCTTGCGGGAGCCGGGCCTCGAACTTGACTGAGTCCAGTGTAATCCCAAGGAATTCTATAGTAGTAACTGGCCCTATAGTTTTTTCTTCCGACAGGGGAATGCCCACTACTTTGAAGAGTGAACGGAGAGCTGACATTGCTTGATCCGGAAGGTGAGAAGGAGAAGAGATGAGGAGAAAGTCATCGAGTAGAAGGAGCAGGAATGGAACACTGTTGCTATTTAGCAGGATCCAGCATAATGCTTCCGAGAGACTGTCAAATGGTTTGGGGCTGCTATGGCAGTGGAATGTCAATTGAGTTGCAAAATAAAATAGTCCTTCCCATTGTACGCCATACAGGTGATGAAGTGACAGGTGGATTGGCATGATTTTGAAGACATCCAAGATGTCCGCTTTTGCTAGCCATGCTCCACGACCCACTGCTTTGATGTATTTGATAGCATCAGATAGGGTGATGTAATGGAGCGAGAACTGATCAAGCGGTATCATAGAGTTAATGCTGCTTATAGGGCTTCCCTTAGGAGCTGAGAGATCTATTATCAGTCTTTTCTTACCAGAGTAGCTACGAGTAGCCACCCCTATTGGGTTGAGCCGGTACTGAGCGAATGGTGGTGTAGAGAAAGGGCTGACCATGAATCTTTTGTCCACCTCTGCCTGGATCAGGGAGGTGACAATTTGCAGCTCAGTTATGGCTGAATGTAGGTTTTTGCATGAAAATGAGACTGATGGAGTTTGAGTGAGTCCTGTAGAGAAGCCGAACTGGAGACCGTTGATAAGGTAGCTGACAAAGCTGCGGTCGTTGTGATTGGATAGGGCCTTCGTCAGGGCAGGGATGTTGATTGGTGTTGAGAAGATGAGCAGTGCTTGCAGTGAAGGTTCTGATCCTGATGATTTGCATACTGGATTCAGGCAGATCAATAGCAGAGGCCTGAAATTACATTAATTAATTAAGACTAAGCTACAGAAACTAGTCATACACATTGTTTCATACCTCTCCTTATATATCTCCGTATTTAGTTTTAAATGATAGTCAGTTCAAGGTTGAAACTAGTGGATGTAAAGACAGAGCTGCAAATAAATTCAATTTTTTTTTTTTTTTTACAGTTTGCTTGCGAGCAACCGGGCAGATTGTTAATGAATGGGCTTTGCCATAGCCACTGCATGCAGGTTTCGGCAATATTTAGACAGGCAGGAAGTTTGATTAAAATTATTGCATACCTGCCAGGATCCAGAAAACTTTATTGCCCTTCCATACTTGTCATGAGTAGCAGAGGTGGCTGGAGGGGCTGACGCATGAATCGGATTCATGGTTACTACTCGGTGCTGAGGTGGAGAATGGGTGCGGGATGAGGTGCTGACGTCTATGAGTGTATACATTGCATACATTGCCATTACGAACTCTCCTATTGTAACTTTTTTGGAGGCGTGGATCGCAGGACTTTAGTGTTACTGCCAGGTCTCCACAATCTACCACCTGGTGGTCAAGGAACTCTGAAGATGCAATTAAAATAGAAGCCAGATTCACATCCTTACCCTCAATAATTTGACGTCTTAGTTGGAGTTATACGGAGTGACGTATGATGGCTGTTGTGGGCAAAGCTGTAGCAGAGGCTGAGGGCAGATTGTACTGAGGAGCTTCATCCTCCACTGGCTGGAGAATGCTTGACGTGCTGGGGACGGGAGGGCCTGCTGCTGTAGGAAGCCCTTTATGTCGGCAAATATCTCAACACACTGGCGGCCCTGGTGGATGCAGCCACTGATACCGGTGAGATGTCCCCTCTCTGTAGTCTCTGTAGCAGACGGCTGGTCTGGATCCTGACTTGCAGAAGCTGCTGCTGCACTTGGACGCCTAGATGAGCGGGACCGGGCAGGTGGAGGAGGGGGGGGAAGACCGGTTTGGCAGACATGACTTCACAGAGCATGAGTGTGACAGGATGGCTGATGTGGTGATGTGTGTGATGTCAGGTTCCAGTAAAGCAGTACACAAAAAGCAGGAATGTGGGGCAAAAACTGCATGGCTGCGCATTGTTTTATTAAACAAAATAAAGACTTTTCAAAACACTAAATAAGAGGGCACAAGGGCCAAACAAAACAGAGCTACAATATAGAAAATAAACAGAAAGAATACCTCAACAAAACAAAGGTAGCAGTCATTTTCTCACAATGCTTTCAAACTCTCCAAACTCTGTCTCTGTTCCTTCTCCTAACTCCAACCAAAACAATGAGCCTGGAGCTGGGCTTTATAGCACCTGAACAATCATCCCTGGATGGGAATTAACCCCATCCTAGCCACTAATTAACCCCATCCTAACACTAATACAACTGCATTTTAACTAATAAATAGCCGTTTTTCATACAGCAGAAATACAAAATACAATAGAAAGAGTAATAACAATAAATCATAATACAAATAATAATGCAACACCCAAATACTAACACAAAATTTAGGGGGGCGGGCACCAGTCACAATGAGAAACATCGCGCTCCTGTCCGATCCAACTGGAATTGCCATATCCATGTCGAATAGCACTTTCTGGAGTTTGTTTGTCAGTCAGTCCTTGTAGTACAAGTGCTCTGCTGACAGCAGTGGGGGAGCAGCTCTCTTCCCACGAGCCAGCATTAGGGGGCTGTCTTCCAAATCGGATGGAAGGAGACCTGCGATCGGCGATTCCATTTCCAGGCAAACAAAAAAAGAGGGTAATCCGAAAGAATAGTTGGTATGTCCATTAGAAGGGAGATCCGAAGAGAGAGAGAGAGACGTCAGCCAGAAACAGGTAGGAATAATCTGAGAAGGGTAGTTGATAAGCAAAATGGTCAAACCAGGTACGAAAATAGCAGATAAGGAAATGGCAGCAATACAAACAAACTCAAAAGAGACCATCTAGATAAAATGGGAGTGTTTTATAGTAGGCAGTAGATTACGTGAAAGGTCAATGAGATCAGGTTACAGAGATCTGGTTACGGTGCTGCAAGGCAATGTGCTGATAGAGAGATCAGATTACAGTGAAACTCACAAAGGTACCCCGAAATTCAACCAAAGTTAACACAAATTCCCACTGTTTAAAAAAAAAAAAAAAAGGTTGAATCTATTGATTTTTTTAGTATTACTACGCAGAACAGCCACTAAGTTATAATATTTTTACCTTTATTAAACATGTGCATGGATTAATCTATCGATTAAATCAACTAATGCCCATAAATTAACCGATCAAAAATTTTAATCAGTTGACAGCTCATATATATATATAGATATATATATATATCTATATATATATATATATATATATATATATATATATATATATATATATATACACAGTATATATACACACATATATATATATATATATATATATATATATATTGTAAGCTATATGTAAGCTAACTGAATGCAGGCACCACTTTTTAGTGTGGAATTAATCACAGAGACGAACACAGGTTTGGTTGAACCGTGTGCTTTTATTTTGGGTCTTTTCCGGGTTGAAGGACCGCAAACAAACAAAAAAAAAATACACAAATATCTTGCACTGAAGTAGTTTAAAAAAAAAAAAAAACTATTTTCAAGACAAACAAACAAAAGTTTCCAACACCGCTCTCTCCTTCGTAACGATCCCCTGTCTAGTGAATGCTCTGTCCTTCTCTGCTTGGTAACGATCCCCTGTCCAGTGAATGCTCTGTCCTTCTCTCCCCGGTAGATCCCCTGTCTAGTGAATACTCAGCCTTTTTATTTGGCTGGGCTTGAGGAGATACTTGTTAATTGCATCTGCTACAGGTGCTGGCCAATTGAGGCAATGACTAATCTAATCACCTTAATTAACATCCCTAACTATCGGCACATGTAGCCCATAGCCCAATTATCTCCTCCTGATCATGGCAGGCTGTTTCCAGAGCTGCCAGTGATCCCTCCTGGGCTGTTTGCTGGGTCCTGTCAGCCTCTCTCCGGCCCACCATGCGCACCCCCTGCGGGTTGGCCTGTGAGCTGGCTTACAATTTTATATATATATATATATATATATATATATATATATATAATTGATTTATGTTTTATTTTCTTTTTAATAGTATTTTCAATTTCAGGGGTGAAATCAGCAATGCAATGATTTCAAAATCTGTTACCTGGCGTGCACATTCATTTTTCCATCTGGAGTTGAAGTGGTTAAACTTCTGCTCATGACAGTTTTTCTACAGTCAATTATCTAGGACGTTTCCCATCTGATAAAGCAATGGTTTCCAAACTGGGGTCTGGGGATCGCTGGGGGGCTGTCAGATGGTGTCAGGCAGGCCGCAGCACATACAGGAATATTCTCTGTCAAATGACCCTGACATCTCACAACGCAACGTTAATTTACATCAATGTTACTCTTAGGCTTACTTTGAATGCCAGCTCGGTTGTACATGCATCTGCTCCATTCCCAGTGCTCACACTGTGTGCTTATGTCCATACAACAAAAAAGTGATCGTAAGGGAAACCAGATTTCACATTTATATGGTTTCATTGGGTAGGTGTCCACATGTCAGGATGCCTAATGTCATGGAGGGCCTTGAGCCAATAAAGTTTGGGAACTGCTGTGTTAAAGGGTTTGCTAATTCAGGCTTTAAAATGTTCTGACCTTTGTTCTTTGCTTGTTCTTTTACTTCAATTCGGGATATGCATTTTTGGTTTCCGTGCTTCAGACTCACTCACATGAGTCTGGATCCCTGGGTGTGATACCCTATGGACAGCACAACATCTCTAAAGGGTTAACATCAGTAGTCAAGTGTTACCAGTTGGTACTTACCAGTTTTATCACTGAAATGGAAAAGTTATTTGTCCCAGTATAATTTGTTTTCAATGGCACTAGTTGTTTTTCATATGGGACCAGCCACAAGTTTTGCTTACCACAACTGGACTCCACATAAGATTGTTGCACCATGGGACCACATGTCCTGGAAGTTCTGCTAAATCGTGAACCAGGAGCACCTACTGGAGTCACACAAGACTACCATAGCTCACTGGATATGTGGCTAATTAATCCCTTCCTTTGACACCACAAGGTGAGAAATGACTGTGATATATTTTAGGAACTTATAAATCAGCCCACAATTACTACTTCTGAGGACTTTGTAGACAAAAGTGGTTTATGATGGCTCTCGGCTGTCTTGTAAAAAGTATTCTCAAACTAATTGCATTTTAATTCAGTTTTACAGTATAGCTTACAGTACAGTTCTACTAATGTTAAACTGCCATTACAATTTAATTATAGTGTGTTTACAGTGTGGTAATAGTAAAACAATCTGCAAGTGTAGTTAATTTGTAGTTTAATTTTACTCTCCAGTTATTTGTCTCAAATTAATGCACATTTACTCTAGATACACAGAGGTAGATTTTCATAAAGGTTTTCAGAAGTAAACAGCTGTATTTTAAGGAAGGCAAGGAGTTTGGTTGCTATAGTTTCATAGGGAAAAGGGTAACGTCTCACCCCATATTGCTGTGATCCCTAGAGGAATTCTGAATGCCTTTTGACATATGAAGAGCATTACTCTTCTGAGACTGTTTATGTTTCATTTGATCTGGGAACTTTGCCACCCAACCCTGGGATCGTCTTTTCATGAGATCACTTTGTTTTCCTATCCTGTATCTAGGGCTTGAACTTTTTGGTTTTTGTTTTCCAAATCTCTACCTCTCTTTAAATGTTATTTAGTTGTTGTTAAGCTGTCTCTGCATCCTAATAGAGAAAACTATTCTTTACAAACTGGGTTTAAGATTTTTTCTTCTTTGCTACACATCAAGGAGATTTTAAATGATGGACTTGCTATCAGTGTGCACTCTGTACTGGGTATTTTATGCTGAAAAGAAAATCTATCAGGAAAAACGAGGGAAAATAACAAAAGCACAACAATAAACTAGGCAAATGCAAGAATGAAATGCAATTGGGATGAGGGATGAGCAATTAACATAATTTGTCAAGTCCGTTTGAAATAAAAATAAGGGGAAACAGAATCAGAATTGGACTAAAAACAAGTGACATTGTTTTGTAATTAACAGCTTTTTCCGAGTTTAATTAGGAAAGAGAATCGGTTCAAAATGAGTTTAAAGGGACATCATGTGATCAAAAATAAAACCTGAAGACTTCAAGCCCTATGTATCTCTAACCACAAGGTTGAAACTGCCTGCCAGTCCTTTGACAATAACCACTAATCCAAACCAGTTAAGACATAAAAAAACACAACAATTGTGTCTCTTTTCTTGTAGCTGTACCTCAGAATGTATTATTCAGTGTTTACACTTACAGATTAACCACTTTTGAAGTCTTACAGTTTACAATGAACGGATTGGCCAAGCTAACTTTATACACTATGTAATACCACAATCTCCTTCAAGTCTATTAGGCTATACTGTCTCCAAGCTCCTCAATTATAGTATTTGGGCCAAACAGCCTCACAGTTCTCAGCTTTGACCTATGACCCAGAATGGCTACCAGTGATTAGAATGAAGCTGCAGGGCCACATTACCTCTTATTTCTAACTTCTTGGCCACATTTCCTCCTTGTCCTCAGCTTAATCCTCGAGGTCACTTGAAAGACACTAAGTCTGTCTTAGCTCTTTACACTGAGTTCTACTGGCTCTCCCAACAGACTAGGCATTATTTTCTAAAGCCCATTTTGTATTTAAAATACATCTCAGGACTAGGGCCAAGTTCCCAGGGCAGTGCTGTGGTCTTGCGTAATTCCAGCTGTCCATCGGGTTGGTGGTTTGGGAGAGCTTCCAGTGTCTGCGGCCCCCAGTTCCAACCGCTCATCCATCAACCACAGCCACTTGGCTTTCCCAATTCCCATTTGGAAAAGGGCTTGAGGAAACGTTGCACTTGCTGTGGCATTAGCAGGAAGAGGTGTTTGGCGGTAAATACTGCCACATAAACACAGTATAAGGACTGCTATGACAGAGGTCAACCTCATTGGGACTAGTGCCCAGGATCAAATATGCCAGAACAATGCAAGTGTGTTTAACTTAGTGAACTCTCGTCAAACTGCGAAGATACTAAAGTACATACAGCAGATCTACTGCATGTACTTTAGTATACCTATATCAACTAGCCAGGTGTACTACTCCTCAAAGAGAGAATTAATATTATTCATAAATGCAGTTAGGAATTTGATAACCTGCAAGTGTCATTGGGTGTCTTGTATTAAAGGAATAATTCCTAATTGTGTACCTTTTTATTGTTCTAATGCTGTATGTGCATTTTGTATGTTTCTCTATTGCCGTTTCTGATTAGATCATTATCTACAGTAACGTGCATATCCCAACAACAGTTGCTTATGAAAGGATTTCTCAGAGTTGGTTGTGGGGAAGCATATCAGTGTTGAAGATGCTTTACCATGCCAGGCTTCACCTATGGGATTTAGTGCAAAGCACAATGTCTCCCAACCTCACTTTCCCACGATGAGCCTTGAAGATTATTTTCAGAGGCAATTGTTGCTCTAAAGGATAGTAAGCATGGCAAGTAAAGATCTAAGCAGAAGTAACAATAGCGATTCATACAAAACACACATATGAGGATATTAAACAGCTAAGAAATGACATATTTGGAAAAGATTGGTAGTATACCTTTAAGAAGGACAATAACAAACAGGAATTAAAGACCCCTATTTTCCAAAGCTATTTTCTCTGAGGAGTAATTTGCAATAGTTCATGTTAATAACTCACCAGCATTTTTTTTCAAAACTACTGTAGCTTTAACCTCTGTTAACATTACTTGGAACAAAATGAAAACATAACAAAATACAGGGTAAGACTATGAAAAACAGACCCCCACTCAAAGTGTCATTCTCCGCTGTACTATTTTTATGTGAAAGGAATATCATGTTAAAATTTGCAAGGTTAATGTGAGGACTAGGCAAGGAGTAGGATAATACATACATATACTTTGTAATGTTTTATAACATGAAGTTGTCAGTGCAAGTACATTTGACCTGTTATTGTGTCTGTTATAAGAGTGCCTTAAAAATTGTAGTCGTGGTGTCAAAATATCAAACCCCTCTGAGCAGTATTTAATCCTGTCAGTGCAAGAACCTGTTCACTCCGAGCCCTGCTTTCTGTCTGGCTGGACAAGCTCAGTCAGGTAAAAGCAGGTACAAATTCTCAATATTGGAGCCACAGAGCCCAGAATTACTCAGAATGATTGAAAGGATAATGTAAAACAAGCAATTAAAATGATATTTAATGTTATTTACTCATTAAAAGTGACCTTTTTTATATACAGTGTGAGATAAGAAAACACAAAAGTTAATATTCAAATGTAATTCTTAACCTGCCCATGTAACAGGGAGGAGGCTGGGTGCGCACTAGTGACCTCACAAACCGCAAGCGAGATTCTTAACCACTATGCCAGGCTCTTCTGCATCTGTGCTTATACAGCAGAGGTGTCCAATCACGGTCCAGGAGGGTCATTCTCCTCCAGGTTTAACACGTAAAATGAGATTATTAACTACTTCAGCGTCTGGATGGAGGTTTAATTGGTTAACAACTTCGGCCACCCGTTATAGAACTTTTAACCTGATCTCATCTCACCAACAGGACAGAATCTGTAATAGTAGTGCATCACACAGCACTGCCTGTTACACTTTTCTCCCTTTGAACCTTGGCAATCGGCTGCAGCCAATTTACACTACAAGATCCAAGTCTTGGCACCAGTGTAACAGGGTGGAGGTTAGGCACGAACAAGCCACTCTGCACACTCTCTAGAGCATCTTAATCTCTATGCAAAAGACCTGGGCTTGTCAGCATTCATAGGGAAACAGTTTTTAACCTTCTCACAAATCACACAACACTGGCTGTTACACCTATATAAAAATAATATTGGGAAACAATTTGAATACTAATATTACCCTGAACATACCCTAGGAGAACCTTTAGCAGACCACAACTGTAAGATGGTGGCGTAGCAGGATAGCTGCAGTTTAAAGCACTGGTGCACATGTTTATTAACAAACAAAACCCTACAATATGTACCTGTATGCTGGGCATTCACCTTGACTACAGACTTTGTAAATCACTGTACACAAACTCACCAGCACTCCTCTCAAACACCTCCCCCAAACAAACAATTGTATATGGTATAGTACCATTGTACAGCAATGGATCACCAGAATGTATTGGTTCATATTACTATCACACCATTGGAATGTAAAATAAAGTTATCACTGTGATGCCATTATACCAATGACTCATACTATTGCTATCATCGCCCCTTAGAACAGAACTATTGCATTTACATGGTTGGATGCTCATTTACAGTTAATACTGTAAGTTTTATGCATGCAAGTATATTTTTTGCGGTTCCAGAAAAGTATGTACCAAGTTTCCATCCTTAGTCATGCATATAATACAAAACAAGGTGAGGTTTGATTGCTGAATACACTAGATGCTTTGAATTACTTGAGATTTTCCTATAGTCTATGATTTGTGTTACTTGGAATGCTTCTATAGTCTGGCCACACTGGCTGAAACAATGGCAATACTGCAAAATAAATAGTGCTGCCTTGTTCAAGATGTATTCAAAGCATCTGTTTACCCTGTCCCAAGATCATTACCAGATATAGTTTGACAAGAATGCTCTAAAGCAGTAACACGGTTAGGCATAACAAAAGGAAGAATAGGTAAAAAAAGAAGCCACAGGTATGTTCTATAAATATTACTTAATGATGTCAGCATTCATTGCATTTCATGTGGTTTGTAACAAGTACGTGCTAGACACTTTCAGCATTGTTAAGCTTAAAAAGCACCTTGTTGTGGGAAAGCACTGTTAGTCACCTCTTAATTGGAAACTTGGTATTCCCTCTTGTTTCCAAGAAAACTCATGAACCTATTCATCTCCTGCTGTTTCTACACAAGTCTCTGATGTCTAATACTGACCATTATAGACGCCATAAAAATTGAGGTATTGCTAATTTAATAGTTAAAATAAAATGTTATAACATTTAATTATGTCTAAGTTAATTAGATTATAACACGTTAATCAGTTGGTTTTTAAAGTGCTGGGTAAAGTTTTTCCAAAGTACCTTACTGCATCATTATAGACATACATTTATTTATAAATCAATTTGTTATCCTGTTTCTACAAAAACAAAAAAAACCACAACATTTCCAATTAAATTTGCATTTCCACTCTGGAATAAAGATTGTTAACTTTTTTTCTAATCAATTTTCAGGAGGAAGTTTACAGTCATACAAATTGGACGTCCACATTAACCTTACATTACTTTAATAAATAGGACAGCAATTGTCACTTTGGTTTGCCTTTTTTAGGCTTTCAGCCCTGACACTGACCTCAGCTTGGATAATCCTAGCCTTGACTTGGTCGAAAAGGCTTCTAGCCTCAGTCTCAACTGAGCGTCACCCCACACTGGCACCCATACATAGAACACTAGCATGATGTCATAGACCGTCAAAATTAAAAATACACACTAACTGGCTGGTCAACTGAATATGGCTCAGTGAATATTAAGAACTCTTCCATTTTTATTTATTTTTTTAAAGCAGAAAGCTCATAGATAATGCTGTCTTTAAAAAGGCATACTGGATCACATAACTGTACTCACAATTAGTGAAGCATACAAAAAGTATAAAAATATAATATTGCTACTGTATTATTGTGACAGAGATCAAATGATTCTTGGTGTTAAATCTCCTTCCCAACCTGCGAGGGCGCTGTGTAAAGGGAACAGAGTACCCTGGACTGGATGGCCCAACAGTTCATTCCCAGGGTTAGACGGAAGTCGACCATCTAGAAAGGGGGCGGAGCTACGGTACTCTAAATCATCGACCTGGAAGGGAAATGATGTGGCATCCGCGGATTGGAGGAGCGGTTGCACTCGTTAACCAAGGGGTCATGGTTGACGGTATTTAAGGGGACGTAGTGATGTGATCTGTTCCTTTTGCTATGGTTAATGGTAGACCGAAAGGAGAACTGTATTGTGAACCGTGAGTGTTTTGTTTGTCGTGTCTAAATTGTACTTGTTTGTTATTTAGACGGTTAACATGATCCGGAGATGTCGCCAAAGGCCAGCACTAAACCCAGACAACATCACTGCACTTTGTATCACCAGAACTGTATTTTCACTACGAGCACTAGAGCACGCACTGTGGACTTATGTTTGTGTCTGTGTTACGTGTGGGTGAAAAAGAACGGGACTATTGCACTATTAAAACCATGCACAATAAAAGGATCAAATACAGTATATCACCACTATACAGCATCTAACAATGAATATCCTAAAACTGTTATAACCTCCTAAACAGCACAGTACAAGACTAAACTAAAGTTTACAGATTTTCAGCAGCAAGGTAAATATTACAGTTCCTACTGACTATTAAGTCCTCCAATGTCCCAAACCATATACTTGAAAGACAAAAGTATATATCCACAATATATAAACAGACAAGCTCAAAATTAATCTTCTGTTGAATCATTCTCTTTTATTAACTTTCCTTAATGTAGTGAACACTTAGCTTCATTTAGTACTGCGTAGCAGTCTTTTCTTCTACCCAGCCGTATTTACAGTTCTCTCCTTCTTGAACAAGCAGTCACCTCTGTCTCCTTGGTCCAGGATCCTATACTTGCTTCTCCACAAACAAAATGGCCACCTCCTCCCTCTTCCTGAACTTTCATTTCCTCTTTTATGATGGGAATAATCAATGGTGTCTGATGACCTGCACCTGGCCATCGTTTCAGGCTGAAAGCCTTGCAACCGTGCCCTTGATAAAACAATTAAAACAAAATGACAGCACACATATTTAACCCAGTTATTTGGGTCTCCCTTTGGGTAATATATATATATATATATATATATATATATATATATATATATATATATATTACATGTGTAGTTTTTAACTTATATACACAGTTAAAAACCACACATGTAAAATATAAATAACAAAGGTGTCACAAAACGCAATAAAACAGTGAATAACTATTATCAAAAAGTGTACTAATTATGACCATAAAAAATACCGTGTAATAAAACTATAGTATTTAGGTCAATCGGTAAGTTGCAGTAAAGCCCCACCCTTAGAAACTGGCACTGTGACAGCAACGGGTTAACGACCGGCAGAGTTTTAGAATTCTAATCAAAGTTATTTTGTTGAATGCCCCTGATGAACTATAAAAACCTAGCAAATAAAAACAGAGACTGAACTTGTCATCAAGAAACAATGTAAATATTATTCTACGTGCCTGGAGGTGCTCTTGTACTGTACATACGTTTTTGTTAATGTCAGTCATGTCACTTAGCATGCCATTGCGGTGATCAGGGTTTCTAAATAAAGACAGATGTATGCAGACACGACTTGGCGGGCATCCTGTGTTTGTTGTTATAGCGTTCAGTCTGTGTGTGTTTACACTAGCCTACCTGCACTTACACCCTGCTCCTAGAGCTGGCTTTTTGAACAAATGACAATACTTTTAATTGGAGTTCCTAGTCAAATATATCTTGATGTTATCAAACTGTTTTTTGTTTTTTTTTCACCTAGATACTGACAGATTTATTAATGTTACAATACAGCAATTGCGTATGGAAATATTTCAGACATGACCCTGTTTGGATGAGAATTTACTGCAATTGCAAACAGCAATTAGCACTACAATCTGTGATTTGTACACAGATTATTCTTGTGATATGTTTTTTATGGATATGATACCCATTACATGTAACTAAAAAAAGATCAAGGTACCAGCCATTGACATCACCCAGGTGAGAGAGCCTGGTACAGAGATAAAAGCATTGAAAAAAGTAAGAAAGATGGGTGGGTCAAATCCCAAGTTGTTTTGGTTCTGATCACTTATTTTATCTGTTTGCAAATCCATGTGATAAAGAAATCAATATGCACAACTTCATAATGGACCTATTTTTTCCAGATTCAGCCTTACCAGCTCCTCAGCCAGTGTCCCGAACCAGCACGACCACCTGAAAACCAGCAATCCACCAGCACTGTCCAGCATACACCAGTGTTAGTCATTGCTGAAATGTCCCTCAAGCTGAAGAGCTGTTTTTGCTTGTTATGTCACAGTTTGCCCAAAATGTACAATGACTTTGCATGGCTTGGCAAAAACATTCAAATATATCATAAAACAGTCTTGATGGGCATCATATTACGTATTAGTGTCATACCACATATCTCAAGGCAAAAAAAAAAAAAGGTTTACTAGGTCTTCTAAACATGAGTAAACTTACAAAAATAATAATAAAAAAAAATCTTATTTTTATTATTGTTTTATAGAATTCACAAGTATCCCATTTTCTTTATATAGACTTTGAGAATAATAGACACTGGTATAATAACATAAAAAAACTCTACTCTGCATGAGTTATACATGTACATCTATACATACAACTACATTTCCCATCATCCTCCTGCTCACATATGTAACTGAGATGGATTTACCAGTGAGCAGGAGGATGATGGGAAATGTAGTTCTGAGAGGTCCATGAGGGTAAATGGGAAGCCATCTTGAGGCAGGGAATTAAAAAGTTTAAAAAAGTGGTCAAAATGTAAAACGACAATGAATAAATAAAACAATACACACACCTTACGTAAACACATGGGAACATGTAACACAATCAAATAAAATGGTCCTTATGTGCTCTTTAAAATTGCCCCGTATGTATACAATGCATACAATGCGCTCCGCCGCTCATTAGCCATGTATTTTAAGGCATGTCAAGCCTTAATTATATATGCATGTGCAAATTGTAGGTGGGGCTCATTTGTAAATGGAGTCTGTGATATTAAAATTTGATTTATGAAGCGGCAGAACAGCAGCGCCGGCCCTAAAAGGGTCCACAAATAAGACTGATTTCAAATTGGTCTTATTTGGGCACAAAGAAAAAGTCAGAAAGCAGCCGATAGGAAAGAGCATTATGGCAGCACTCATATAGGGTCCTGGAAAATTAATGGTATTTTTAAAAGAAATTCAAGAATGCCAATAAAAAAAAACAACGAATTTCACAGAATGTCACGAAACTGACATTTTTTTTGAAAAAAAAAACAAAAAACAAAAAAACATTTCCTATTTACATTATATTCTAGTGATGTAAGTTGCCTAAAATGTGTTATCATTGATAGTTCATCAAGAACATCACCCAAAAACCAAGGCTGAAACATTTTAACATTTAGCCTAGCTACTGAGTCAACTCTTTAAAAATGTATGTAACCCCTGACCACTAATAATACTAACACGTTAAGCAATGGGGTTTCTGGGTACTCTTGAGTAGGCTTAATTACTTAGCGATGCCTCCCCCTAAAGCAAAGATAGGCTGTATTTAACCACTGCTCTAGGACTATAAATAAACCAGATGACATAGTACTATAGAGCCACTAGGTAGGGGACTAGGTAACACGCTCTGTGATAGAGAGAGAAAGGGTCGATGCTGTAAATCTCCCTCCCAATTAGAAAGGGGCTGTGTAAGGGGGAAGGTACGCTGCCTCCTAGATCTGCCACATCGGTGGTAGGGGGAAACTGGAAGGTAACCATATTAGGAGGGGCGCGTAGCTGCAAGTACTCAGGACGTTTCCATTGCAGTCAGCTGCGGGGCAGTCCTCTATTGGAGAAACCATGGCGACGCGTTGATTGCAGGGAGGAGTTTTCTGGGTACAAAGGGAAGCAGCTACGTCATTACCTCCCCTTGCTCTGAGAAAGTAGAGCGACCGGCCGGAGCTGGTGTTTATTTTCTGTGTGTGGATTACGTGTTTTTGTTTGTGTTTTATAGAGGAGCAGGAGGGCGGAATTATTATTGATGGACTTTTTGTTTTGATTGAATAAAAAAAGGATTATTTCTGGGAAACGGCAGTTTGGACATTACATTCTTTGCACTGCACCAGTCATCCTTACCACACGCTCCCAAAGTTTAAAGTAAAACAATAAACAAAATTAAACTAGTTTCTGCAATAAAATGGAAAAGGAAACTTATGCTGACTGAAAACGAAAAGGTAAGTGTTATTACTCCCCCTTTTTATTACACCTGCAAAAGGGTTAATTTTCAATATTTCAAAGGCAAAAAATAATACAATTTAAATATAAATTGTTATAATACAGCTGTAAGTCAAAACGGGACCCAAAATAAACAAAAAAGCACTTTTTAAAGATTTATATACCGGTATATATCTAACATGTGTATTTGTGCATATTTGCTGGACTTGAGTTCAATAACAACGTGGCAGACCTGTACGTGGCTAGGGAGCGTAGAGGCTGGAAAATGCCACTTCACCCTACATCCAGAGCTAAAAAGAAATTTAACCAAAACAACGCGGTACATCCAGCTATCTACAAAAAAAAAGAAACAGCGTTCCAGTATATCCTCCGAGAAAAGGAATGGTTATACAGTACTCACAAACTCCTGTCTTCTTTGCAACAGGAACCCAATAAAACAAAACAACTTGAAATAAAATAAAAGTGTTCTTAATTTCTTCCAATTTCAAATCCCTCGTTGCCGGAGGAAATACCAAGCTTTGCCAGGTCACTTGGGTTGCTATCCGGTGATGCTAATCAGGATCTTCCAATGCAAATGTTTTTGTTTTGTTTGTTTTTTTCCCCCCCACAGTATAACTGCACAGATGCTGTAACTGGATTAATTACAGTACGAACGTCATCCATGACGGTGCTTCACATAGCTCTCCCTCTTCATCAGAGGTTGAAGACTGCTGTTTCTCCTCTTCTCCCTCAAAATAACTTTGTGGGCTTTGTACTGGAGGAACTTGCTGAACTGCCTGGCTCCTGGTGATTGGTTTGTTGGGCTGCTGTGGGGTCTGACTGGTAAATGGCAGGCAAACTAGTTGACCAATGGGAAGGAGATGGTTACGGTGTATAGTTTTTTCTACTTTTGATCCCTTCTCCATCCGTATCTTGTATACAGGCAGATCAGGCAGTTTGGAAACCACCAAGTATGGATCAGGCATCCATCTGTTTGCCAACTTATTTTTCCCGTGACCCCCAAAGTTTCTTAGAAACACCCGATCCCCCTCCTTCAAAAATTGGTGCTTTACCAGTCGGTCATATTTTCTCTTGTTGCCCTGCTGGTTTTGTGTAGACACCTTGATTGCCAACTTATAGGCTTCTTCAGCTGTTTTCTGAGGTGGGCTATGTACTGAGGGTATGGTTGTTCTATCTTTTCTCCGGATTTCACCCCAAAACACAAATCTATAGGCAAATGGGCTTCTCGTCCAAACAGCAGATAATAAGGAGAGAAACCAGTTGCGTCATTTTTCGTGCAGTTGTATGCATGTACAAGAGTTTTGACATGCTGGCTCCACTTCTGTTTCTGGCTGCTGTTCAGAGTGCCAAATGTATTCAGCAAGGTTCTGTTGAATGCTCAGGCGTTCAACAAAGGATCAAAGAGCATCTACTGTTGCATGTGTATTGTGGGAGCAATATTTTGTGCATTATGGTCTGCCAGCTCGAATTCACTCTGGCCAAGGGCGTGATTTTGAAAGCCACCTTATTAAAGAACTGTGCCATCTACTGGGCTTAAGGAAGTCATGGACGACCCCCAACACATTTAATTGAGTGAAGGCAGATAATAGTGGCTTGGTCAATAATGATCAATAGTGCAAGCAATTGGTGTTACCACACACATGTTTTCTGCCAAACAAACTTTTCCAAACTTCCAGACCACAAAAAGATTTCAACAGTTCTGGCCCCGTCAGCCCCAGATCCCCCGGCAGTACCCGTTGTCGCTCCAGTTCTATTGGGTGAGCCCAATCAAATCGCTAGACCCGCTGAGGGGGATCCGGCCCCCAAGAATGCCCCCGAGATTGAAGTTGTTCCCCTTAGGCTGTGCCAGCGAGAGGGTTGTGGCAGGTGCCCCTACAGGTATGGAGAATAAGAAAAGAAAAAATAAATAATAATAATTTAATTATATTGTCAGGACATCAATAGAGGGAAGTTTTAATTGTTTTATTCACTGGTGGTTATTATATTGTATACTGTTTTAGTTGCACTATTTATTGTATTTTTTACACTCTATGTTTTATTTATTTTTATACCCAAAGGGAAACTCCAATAAGGGGTTCAATTTATGTGTTTTATGTACCAAAAGGGAGACCCCAATAAGTTTTATGTATGTGTTTTTACCCTTTACCCTAATTATTTTATCACGGGCACAGTCACAAGTGATTGGGACCTTAATTTTAGTCAGGTGCAAGTCATCATCACCACTTGATTAGTTCCCCTATATAACTGGAACTAAAAGAACTAAGAGGGAGAACATGGGGGGAACACACTGGAACCGGACCGTGGCCATTTTGGACATGGAAGGAAGAGAAGCAGCACTGCAGCCTAAGCAACAAATACATTGAAGAGAAGCAGAGGGAAACAAAACGGCACATCTAAATGCAGTGAAGACTCTACGTCACAGAAAAGGAAAGTTAAGTACTCTTTGCATTGTTGAGATTAAGAGAGTACAGAACCTTAATTAAAACAGCTGTCTTGGGCGGTGTGTCGTGGCGGCCACGAGGTCAGGTGGCCAAAGGTTGCCACACCCAGTTATTCTGGGCCGAGGCTGGCCAAAATTCAAAGAATTAATACAAATAATGTCAGTCTCAGCCGCACACGTATCCACCGGTCTCATCCAGTTCATGACTCTTGTACACGCCTACAGATGCCTTGACCAGACTGCACCCAGCTACCTCCAGACCCTCATCTCTCCCTACACCCCCACTCAACCTCTCCGCTCCTCCTGCACTAGAAGACTGGCTGTACCTCCTCTACGCTCCCCTGCCTCCAGAGCCTGCTCCTTCTCCACCCTCGCCCCGCAGTGGTGGAATGACCTTCCTACAGATGTCCGGACTGCCCAGTCCCTGACCACCTTCCGGTGCCTCCTCAAGACTCACCTCTTCGAACAGCACCTGTAGAACTCCTCTTTTCCCTCTGGACACTTTATCACTCTTCCTTAATGTGCTTTACTTGCTCTTATCTGCTCCCGATTTTACTGCATTTAATCCTGTACTTTAGAGTACTGTAATCTGTCACAAGTGTTATTTAATCTGTAGTATTTCGTATTTAATTACATCCTGATGTAACTATCACTGACACTGTTATCTGCTCCGTTATTGTATCGTATTTTGTCATATACTTTGTACTTGCTAGAACCAAAGTCATTGTATTTTATCTTGCTCTTACCTTTACCCTTCATGTACCACATGGTACACCGTGCGGGGAAAGACCATCAAAATGCATACTATTTTTCCCGGGAGGGGGAAGTAATGCGAAAGATAGATTCAGCCGAGTGTTCCTTAGGCTCCACTCTGAGCGGTGGGATATGTGACAGAAATATAATGAATCTTGGTTGTAAATCTCCCTCCCAGCCTGTGAGGGCGCTAAGCAGCAAAAGTAGAGTTCTTTGGACAGACTGGCCTGACAGTTCTTTCCCAGGGTCGGGAAGTCGGTCAGTCTGGAAGAAGGCGAGACTCTGTTGCAGGAACGTATTGACCCAGAAGGGAAACGACGTAGCAGCTGCAGATTGTAGAGACAGCTGCACTCGTTTACCAATGTGTCATGCATAAAAGGGGACGGAGAATCGCAATCTACTCCTTCGCTTGGTTTAAAGAAAGAGAAACTGGAAGGACTGGGAGAAACTCAGAAAAGAGAAAAAAGTATTTGTGAGTGTTTTTTGTTTATTTGTAGCTGTTAGTAATTGTCTTTTGTTTGTGAATCACGAGACGGCTAACATGTATCCGGAGCTGTCGCCTTGGGCCAGCACTACCCGGAACAACACTACACCACAGTCACTTTATAATTGTTATCACCCACCATGAGCACTACTGCATGCATCTGGACTGGTGACCGTGTACTGTATTATTGTGGGGCGGATAACGTTTGTTTATTATTTGGGCTGTAACCCATTTATTATTGTTACCTCCGTGCTTTACACATTGGTGTGTATTGCCGGAGGTTTATTGTTTGGTCGCCATACCGGGAATTACAAAATAAAGACCTCTTTTCCAAAACGGATTATAGTTTCCTGGCTTGTGATTATTTCTGCACTGCATCACCTCTACACCTGTTTTCAATCAGCAGCCACTTTGCCACAGTACTAAATACACATGTTTGGATCTGTGTTAGTATGTTTTCTGTGAGTGTTTTGTGAGAATTCTGCTAGAAGCTATTACTGACTAGTTGCTACTGCCTGTATTTGCTCAGCTGGGCAGCTGCAATGTAATTTAAACCCCAATACACTTGTGTAAACACTGATAACAACATAAATCCTAAACAGTCCCCACAAGAGGGGCCTGTCTGCCTGCCCCCATATATATATATATATATATATATATATATATATATATATATATATAATCCTACAATATTTAACATTATATTTAACATTATCTCAAATGTGTCTTAACAATTTGTCAAATTGTCAATGTCAAGCAGATCAACTCTTCTGTTATAATAAACTTTTAATATGTTCTTTCAACAGTTTAACTTTAAATGATTTTATAACATGCATTTCTAATTCAGATACTTCAATATAGCAGTTTCTCCTAGAAATATATATTTTTTTTTTACTCCATTGGTATACACAGAAGGCAAGAGGTTAACTTTAATTAGGCACCTGCTTGGCAGCAAATGCAACCTTGAATATTAAAACTTAGGACTGCTCATACATTTACTTAATGTTATTATATTAGGTTTCTTATTTATTTAAATACTTTTGTTTTTTCTTACTATAATCAAACCTAGTTTGATTGCTTCTGGCATATTAACTCTGTTCCATAGAGTTTGCCATTCTGCTCTCGCTGGATCAGAATGTTTTAAGGCTCTGAGTCTAATTAAAAAAAGATGCTTTTGCCTGATAAGGGAGGTTTGGAACTTTCAGCAGATCGGCCTGACCTTCAATGCAATAAACTTCTTCACACAAGCCTTACACAGACTTAATCAAAAGGATACAAAACACAAAATCCTACAACATTACTATTAGCAATGTATTTCATTCTATAGCAGGGGTGCACAATTCCGGTCCTGGAGGGCCGGATCCCTCCTGGCTTTTGTTCCAACTGTGTTCTAAATTACTTAATTAGACCAATAATTGGTAATAATTGGTCCAATTAAGTAATTTAGTGCAAGGTTGGAACAAAAGCCAGGAGGGACACCGGCCCTCCAGGACCGGAATTGTGCACCCCTGTTCTATAGCATCAAATTCATATCTAATAAGTCAGCTTGTTCTCAGCAAGATTCAAATTCTCCTCCTGGCTCAGCTCGAAGTGGCTCTGCAAACACCACAACAGGCCTATGCATACAGCGTTTTACATCACAGGTGTGGGTGACCAGGGTCTTCACTTGATACCTGCAAGACACTTGTACACGTTTGGCAGGAACACCTTCCTCACATTCTAGCTTACCCAAATGAGCCCATGTCACTGGATGACCACTGTCACAACCCGCGCATTAGAAAAGGATTGCTTTCAACTGCTTTGCTCAGAGTCAGCTCTGTACCATGAACAATGGTTCTGGATCTATAACTGTTTCCTTGATACATTCTTGTTGTTCACAGTGGGTGAACAACATTTTAGGAGGTACCCCCTCCATCCAGAATACAGGCCAAAATTCATTATTTTTCATATAATTTGGTTTCCAACCTATTTTGTCTTGCATGTCATCAGTGGGCAGACTCATTGTAACTGAATCTGGGTCCATTAAAGAATTGCTCACCCTAGCAACTGAGAGCTGCTATGCAAAGGGTTCCAGTGATTTATAGCACAAAAGGGACACACCAAGGCCACCTGTGACATTGTCTTCAGACAACCCATTTAAAAAATATCTTCTATCATTCCTCACCTTTTGCAAACATGTATTTCATCGATCCAGTGGGGCTTTATATACTGAATGGTATTCAAAGTACCCCTGCCAACATGGTGTCATTTGAGGCTGAATTTATTTCAATTGCTTATTAAGGGGTGCTGTGTCATTCTTATGCCTAAAAATGGCCTCTATTGGTTGGTATCCTTTAACCCTCTGCAGTCCATTTATTAAGTGCGTGTCAGGCGCATCAGATCCAATTTATTTTCACACGCGCAGTTAATTTTAGACGCTCTGTTTAAAAGTATTTTTTTCCACAGTCAAACGGGTTTAATAGGCCCTGCATATCAACAAAGCACTCACTAGGCATCTCCAGCCCCACCCCACCCTTTCGTTCACTATCGCTTTCACATATGCAAAGAAATAAATAATAATAATAATAATAGTCGTACATACCGATCAATCATCTCCTGATCACTCGTTTTATCACCAAACTCCTCAGTAATGCGATCCAAGTCATTATTTTATTACTATAACATCTCAAAAAAGCTCTGCAAATGTCCATGATTCTCTGAGCGCTGATGCAGTATCAGCCAGCTTGTTTCCTTATGACCGCCCCTAACTGATGCCAGGGGAAAGTATGACTATTCATGAGATACGCCCTTTTTTTCGGCTTTTCTCGGCTCCTGCCGCTCCCACTCAGCCACTGAATGGTTTTCTCGGCTTTTTCCAGGGAAGAAACGACTAGAAACCCGTTTTTTGCGTTTTTTTGATGATGTCAGACAGGGTCCGACATTGGACCGGATAGGAATAATTGCAATGTCGGACCAGGTCCGACATAGGACCGCAAAGGGTTAAAAACATGAACATTACAAAAACCAAAAAAAAAACTACGGCAGAGTGTGGCAAAGTGGTTTGCAGTGTGCAGGTGTAGAGGTGATGCAGTGTTCAAGACAACGACAAACAACAAAGTGCTGGTGAAATGATGGTTTATTTATAATCCAAAGTCTGATGACAACAGTAAAGAATAATGCTCAGTTAAATCCACGGGTTCAGTCCCAAAACAATAAAACACGGTATTTAAACACACACAATAAACACAAACACGGTCCAAAGTGAGTGCTGTAGTGCTCGTGGTGAAAATACCACTGGTGAAATTTATCGTGAACAAGTACAGTGTTGTCCGGGTTTAGTGCTGGCCTGTAGCAACAGCTCCGGATCGTGTTAGCCATCTAATAATAACAAACAAGTAGATTTTAGACAAGATAAAACAAACAAAACACTCACGATAACAATACATTTCTCCTTCCGGTTCAGCGTTTAACCATACTAAGCAACAGATCACCTAGCCACGTCCCCTATTTGTACCTTCAGTCACACCCCCTTGGTTGGCGACTGCAGCCATTTCTCCTCCAAGCCGCAGTTGCCACATCGCTTTCCCTCTGGAGCGATGACTTAATGTACTGCAGCTGTGCCCTCTTTCTAGATGGCCGACTTCCACCTAACCCTGGGAATGAATTGTCAGGCCATCCAGTCCAGGGCACTCTGTTCCCTTTATACTGCGTCATCACAGGTTGGGAGGGAGATTTGTCACCAAGAATCATTCTGTCTCTGTCACAGAGAGGTAAAGGGAAAGCTGAATTTGTGAAGTAATTTGTTTTAAGGTAATTTCTGTAATGCAATGGTGTGTAAGAAGAATACGTGTATCGATATAAAAAAAACAAAATTGACTTCATAACCACAATCCCTAAGTACAGCCCCAACTGATGTCATCTTACAACTGCACCTATTTTCACACAGATCTCTATTTTTGGTAGGTTCAGAAAGTGATTACAGTGTCTACTTTAGGTTGGTACATTCATCAGTATCAATTGAAACCAGACGATCTATTAACTCTTTGAGGTCCATTGTCGGACTGGGTCCGACATTGCAATTATTCCTCACAGGTCCGACATCATTATAGCAACGCAATAAATGGGTGTCTAGTCGTTTTTTCTCCGGAAAAAGCCGAGAAAACCATTCAATTGCAGAGTGGGAGCGACAGGAGCCGAGACAAGTCGCAAAAAAAAAAAAAGGCGTATCTCATGATTAGTCATACATGGTATCAGGTATCAGATAACGGGGGCGGTCTGAAGTAAACAAGTTGGCTGACTGAATCAGCGCACAGAAAACACAGACATTTGCAGAGCTTTTTTGAGATGTTATAGTAATAAAATAATGACTTGCATTATTGAGGAGTTTGGTGATAAAACGAGTGATCCGGAGATGATCGATCGGTATGTACGACTATTATTTTTATTATTATTTATTTCTTACATAGGTGAACGCTATAGCAAACGAAAGGGTGGGGCGGGGCTGGAGATGCCTAGTGAGTGCTTTGTTGATATGCAGGGCCATTTAAACCCGTTTGACTGTGGAAAAAAATACTTTTAAACAGCGCGTCTAAAATTAACTGCGTGTGTGAAAATTAATTAGACCTGACGTGCCTGACGCGCGATTAATAAATGGACCGCAAAGGGTTAACAACAACATAATTTAAATACAATTCATGTTTAACTGCCATTCCACGTGTGGGATCCTAATTTACCAGTAAGGTAAGTATCTGAGTTTAATTACTAACTGTTAAAAAAACACCTTTTAATAACAGGCACACAGCCAGCCTGTACATAAACCACAACATGTACCCATCCTCCGCCTGTTCACATATGTAACTGAGATGGATTTACTAGTGAGCAGGAGGATGATGGGAAATGTAGTTCTGAGAGGTCTATGCGGGTACATAGGAAGCAATCTTGAGGCAGGGAATACAATTTAAAAGTTTAAAAAAGTGGTAAAAATGTAAAAAATAAATAAATAAAACAATACACACACCTTACGTAAACAGTTGTAGCAACATATGGGAACATGTAACACAATAAAATAAAAAGGTCCTTATGTACCCTTCAAGGTCCTGTTATGTAAACCAGTTCATTGTAGAAGGTGGCCTGTCACCCTGTTTCATAATCACAATTTCTAGTTTGGCGACAGGTTAATGGAGTCTATAAATCTGATGCCTTTTAACCATGATCAGACGTGGATTGACGTCAGGTCAGGGACAAAGGCTTGGCATGGCTTTCAAATATTTTTAATGAACAACTGTCCCTTCAACTGTCCTGAAATAGTTGAATAAATAATGTTTGTGTACATTTACAAAACATATCACTTCATTTGAATAAGCAAAAGTAATAACGTTTTAACATTCCACTGAGTAAAATTAAACAATAGACGCGAAACAGTCCATTCATAGAAAATAACTAATTTAAGTTATTTTCTATAGCACTGTACTTGAAACTTAATAAGACAACCTGGCTTCAGCATTGTTTCTATGGGGAAAAGATTTGAGCAGTGATTTGATGGTACTGTATTCTCCATTGTATAAATATCAGTAAACAGATTGATGCACAACTCCACCCTGACTATGAATCATCAAAATTAGCCTGTCATGCAAAAACATCTGAGTCTGACATGTACAGATATCAAAACTCAATCAGAGTTTGGAGCATTTAATAATCTCATTTAGGACTGCATTGTCTCGACATCTTATTAAATACGTACACTGTTCATGGGTAGCAATAATCCAGCAGTTACAGTTTAGTTACTATTGTATTTGTATAGATATACGATGAAGTAAACAGACTGAAAATCAGGTAGGCTGCCTACAACATGTTTAAACTTGTGTGTATAATTGATGTGGAGGTGCTTGTGATAGTTTCCCACTGTGTAGGAGTTTTGCTAAAAGTATCAGAGCAAGTGGGACATAATTATGTAATTCTAGGTCCAATGGGCTATATATTTGTGTTTTACTATGCCTTATAGTACAGTATTATGCATAAACTGGGGTCTATTCAATTGATCTGCATACTGCCACTTTAAATAATTAACAAAGGGATGACTTTGTGAAAATTGATCATCCTATCATACATATTTTCTTTGATTAATTTCTGACTATAAAAATATGAAAGGTTCATATTTTAATCCACTGCTGTTTATATCAAATTTAATAATATCCACCATGTCAGAATTGTGAGTAACTTTTTTGAGGTCTTCCGGCATATTCTATGGCTAATTTAGCAGACTGGATGGATTAACATCCTTCAGCCACCTTCCAGCATCTTGTGGAGTTTATGCCATGATGTGCCATCCTGATATTAGGTATAGGCTCTTATAGTTGCCAAGCAGTGTATGTAATCTTAATGTTTAGTCAACATGTAAGTATATGTTGTCCTTCTACAGCTGGATCTGTGTGAAAGGGCAGTCTCCATGGGACTGTGATATCTACTGTATACTTTCTGTTTTAAACCATGATTTACAATACTTTTCCGTGATTGCCTATGCTTTACCAACACTCTCACTATTCTTCACCATACTGCAGTAACATTTTAAAACAGTCTGCAGTCAACAGTTATAAAATATTAAAAAATGCAGAAATATAAACCTGCTTCTGCTGCACATAGAAAATAAATACAGTTTCTGGAAGAGAGTTCCATTTGAGTTTTTTTTTTAAATACTAAAAATATTTTTGTCATTTCCAGATGAGAGACAGGATGTGGATACTTCAAAAGTTTATGAGCACAGAACACACAGTCAATATTATTCTGAGAGAAGACGCACCCTACTTTAGGAGGTGACTAATTTGGTCAGGTTTTTAAAGAGGAAGCAGTCCCAGGGTGGTTCGAACACTGTGAACAAAGAAAAATGAAAAGGCATTGATTTATCTTCTTACTGGTATTCTCCATTATTCCATGTGAGCTAAAAATGAATCCAAAATTTGATTAAAAATCTCAGAGATCAAACACATGCCCATGTGTTATATTGAGCATTTCCTTTCCCATCAATAGATGGGTAATTAAATGATTGAAAGTCAACATTTAAACAATAGACAAGGCGATCTCAGGTCAAATTGAAGTCAACCTGATATTAAGGAATTGAATAATTTGACACTTTGTTACAGTACTCTGTGACACCTTTCTAGTAATAAGAAATAATGTGACAAAACCTGGAAAGAAGCCATTAAAGTGGCAAGGATAATTTTAACCTCCAGCTAGTGCAACACTAACTGAAACCATGGCATGTCAGTGATTTCTTTAGCCAAGTGTAAAATTAAAATACAAGTTTACTATCGTGTGGACATTTGAGACAAATGGGGAAGTGCACAACCTGTAAGAGTTATGGAATTATTTCCTTCTCTATCACTTTAACACATGGATGAGGCTTTCTTATTGTTTAGCTAAGTTCAAATTGCTAACCTGGCTATTTTTTTCCATTTGGGATTGTATACTTTAATTACACCCCCATTTTATCCATCTATTTTTATGGACAGAATATATTTAATTGTTTGAACCTGTGTTGGTAATTCCGTTAACCTTCTCTTTCCCATCACAGGACCAATCATGTTTTTTTCGATTTTATTGCCTGTCTTGTATTCCATAAACAAAGTAGAATGTCCTTCTGCTTCTGAAAATACATGATGTTCAACCCGTGCGTTTATTCTGTATAAATGCAGCAATCAAGTAGATACAGGAATGATACTTAAAAGTCATAACACCAGACCTGTGTTTGTCTTTGGGTTATCATTTGATACATGAAGAGCACTATCATGTTCAGTTCTACACTAAAATATCATTTTTTGATGTCTGTTTACAATAGTCTGCCAGAATTTGAGCTGCTGAGCTTTATAAAAAGCAGGCCGAGTTGAACAGTTATTTGTTTACAGTTCCCATAGACATTTATTTTCAGAATTTAGCAGTACAAAAAAAAAAGAAAAGAAAAAGCATGAGGGGTTGCTGAGCGGTCAAGTCGGGCAGTAAATGTAACAGCAACAGTTATGCACAGGGTAGCACACTTTTATTTTAATAATAAACATAAAATATTAATAAAAAAAGGTACTGTCCCTTTAAGCAGGGTCAGGAGTTTGCAGTATTCAAGCTGTTTTGGTGGTCAGGGAAAAGAGCCTACAGACATCTACTCTCCTTCAGTCCTAGACTGAAATGCCTTGCAGCCAATGCTGTGCTTAAATACATGTAGGCACTGACCACTGACTACATTCCACACATGGAATTTCATTCCCTTCCAATTAGGTCAGGTCTCCCATTCAGACATATTTGTTTGGCCTGCCCATTTGGAGGTGGGAAGTATCCAGCAGTTCATCTTAGAGGGTGGGTTTTCAACCCCATCTGGCCACATATACAGTGCTACATACACATGCAGGGCATCTGCCCTGTCACACTATACTATTCTGATGCCACCTGTTTTAGAATATGGGTTAAACAAAAATCTATACAGTAAAACTAGATTTATAATACTTAAATGTACTTTATTTGTTCTATATAATTTCTGTTCCCAAAACAAAATAACAGACATTAAGCACTGTAGTGTTTGGCTAAAGCCTTGATTGTATATTGATGTCAAAAGCCTTTATTTCACAATTGCAGGACTTCTGAAACCTTTTTGTATTATCATTCTATTATATTATAGTGACACATATAATTAATTGTTGATCACACACAAAAGCCACATATAAAGTCATTCAGCTAACAAATGTGAAGTTTTAAAAGCAACACATATTTTAACAAACATGTATTTTTATTTTAAAACATGATATCTGGTATGACATTAGATTAAATACATCTGGTTGCAAGCCATGCTTTTAACCTGTCTTGCACTTCCTGGGTCATTCAACCTGGAGTGAAATTGTCCCTACCCTTTCAGGACCTTCTTTCCTGTCATTTCAGCAGCAACATGCATTGACTCAGAAGACACTGCTGGGGTGAAATGACTTTGGAGGTAAGGCAGTACAGACTTCCTGGAAGGCAAGGCAAACAAACTGAGAACTTAGTGCAGTACCACATTTTTGTTTTAAAATAAAAATACATGTTTGTACATGAAAGTTACCTGTCAAAGTGTCATGCTATGTATATGCAGTGCTTCTTTATGAAAGAAAATGTTGCCATGAAACAAAACAAATCCCAACCGTTAGGGTAAAATAGATCTCAAGGTAGTTAAGGTAATGAATCCTAGTTCACAGAGGATTATCCTCAGGCAAATCACAACAGAACCTCACCCTCGTTATGTGTCAGCTTTCCCAGCTCTGTCCATCATTTTGGGATCTAAACTTAGCCTACACACGCATTGTGTTTCCCAGTTCAGATGCTTCAATTAACAGAATGAGAGATTTGGAGATGCTTGTAGT
Organism: Acipenser ruthenus; assembly: GCF_902713425.1. NCBI lineage: Eukaryota > Metazoa > Chordata > Actinopteri > Acipenseriformes > Acipenseridae > Acipenser > Acipenser ruthenus. The sequence continues at coordinate 23,898,555 of NC_081199.1, read as the reverse complement.
CTTGCTGTGCTCTTTCCTGTTTATCAGAACATCTCAGAATGTTTATCTTACAGAAATGCAAAATGTTACATGGGTTTTAACTATCCTTCAAGCATAGTTATGGATTATGGCACAGAGTATTAACAATTGAACACAAAAAAATAAGTATCTTGTTTCTGAGTGGGGAAAATCAATAAAGCAGAACAACATGAAATATTTAATTTATGGGTTCAGATACCAGCTCGTTGTCAGAAATAGGAAACTTTCAGCTTGGATCCATCGCACAAGCAGGGCCATGAATCCCAATGCATCTCTAGAATGAATTAAAAATAAAGTAATTCAACACTTCTCGAAGTTGGGATCAAAATATAACAGACAAAGCTATGAACCAATGATTAAAACTGCCTGTGCATACAGACTGGCAAGTAAAACAGTTCAATTTGGGTTAGCTGATCAAACTTTCTTGATGCTTGCTCCACAGAGCATAACATATGGCATGTTAGTGTGGAGTAGTGGTTAGGGCTCTGGAGTCTTGACCGGAGGGTCGTGGGTTCAATCCCAGGTGGGGGACACTGCTGCTGTACCCTTGAGCAAGGTACTTTACCCAGATTGCTCCAGTAAAAACCCAACTGTATAAATGGGTACAGTAATTGTATGTACAGTGTCGTGAAAAAGTATTTGCCCCCTGTCTTATTTTCTGCATTTTTGCACATTTTTCACATTGTATTTGGTCAGATTTTTTTGTGGGTTGTAGTAGTATATAGAGGGAGTCTGAGAGAAAAAATGACACCAAAGTTTGGTGCTTCTTTCATTTGTTTGGTGTGCAAGGTAATCAAACATGCAATCTTCAGGTGTGAAAAAGTTATTGCCCCCCCCTAGTTAACTCAACCCAATTAAAGGGATAGTTAGGGTCAGCTGTTTGAGTACTTTGTTTAACAACCAGGCCTGATTTGGGCCAGCCCTGCCCAATATAAATCTGACTAACTTTGGCCCTTACCATCAGAGTGAAGTTGTCAGCACACAGGTTCTAGAGGCACATCATGCCACAAACAAAAGAAATTCCTGAAGACCTCTGGAAAAAATTTGTTGATGCCTATCAGTCTGGAAAGGGTTACAAAGCCATTTCTAAGGCTCTGGGGCTCCACTGAACCACAGTCAGAGCCATATTGTCCAAATGGAGAAAGTCTGGGACAGAAGTGAATCTTCCCAGGAGTGGCCGTCCTGCCAAAAACTCTCCAAGAGCAGGGCGTCAAATCATCCAGGGAGTCAAAGAACCCTAGAACAACAACCAGGGATCTGCAGGCCTCTCTCGCCTCGGCTAAGGTCAGTGTTCATGACTCCACCATCAGAAAGACACTGGGCAAAAATGGGATTCATGGCAGAGTAGCAAAGGCGGAAACCATTGCTCACTAAGAAGAACATGAATGCTCGTCTCAAGTTTGCCAAAAAGCACCTGGATGATCCTCAAGAGTTCTGGAACAATGTTCTATGGACAGATGAGTCAAAAGTGGAACTTTTTGGCCGACATGGGCCCCGTTATGTCTGGCGAAAACCAAACACTGCATTCCACAGTAAGAATCTCATACCAACGGTCAAGCATGGTGGTGGTAGCGTCATGGTTTGGGGATGCTTTGCTGCATCAGGACATGGACACCTTGCCATCATTGAAGGAACCATGAATTCAGCTCTGTGTCAGAGAATTCTACAGGAGAATGTCAGGCCATCCGTCCGTGAGCTGAAGCTGAAGCGCAGCTGGGTCATGCAGCAAGACAATGATCCAAAACACACAAGCAAGTCTACATCAGAATGATTGAAGAACAAAAAAATTTAAAGTTTTGGAATGGCCTAGTCAAAGTCCAGACCTAAACCCCAGTAAGATGTTGTGGCAGGACCTGAAACGAGCAGTTCATGCTCAAAAACCCACAAATGTCACTGAGTTGAAGCAGTTCTGCATGGAGGAGTGGGCCAAAATTCCTCCACGGCGCTGTGAGAGACTAATCAATAACTACAGGAAGCGTTTGGTTGCAGTTATTGCTGCTAAAGGTGGCGTAACCAGTTATTGAGTCTAAGGGGGCGATTACTTTTTCAGACTGGGGCGCTGGGTGTTGCATAACTTTCTTTAATAAATAAATGAAATATGTATCAAATTTTTGTGTTATTTATTCACTCAGGGTCCCTTTTATCTAATATTAGGTTTTGGTTGAAGATCTGATAACATTCAGTGTCAAAAATATGCAAAAATGCAGAAAATCAGACAGGGGGCAAATACTTTTTCACAGCACTGTAAAAATAATGTGTGAAAAATAATGGAATTGTATGTAAAAATAATGTGATATCTTGTAACAATTGTAAGTCGCCCTGGATAAGGGTGTCTGCTAATAAATAAATAATAATAATAACATGTATGTTTGAATTGTCACACTGACAGTATAATTAATAGACAATTGCAGAATATAATAGCATACTCAATTAAATATACAGTATTAAACAACTATTAGCATTATCTGCAGTTATTTGTTACACAAACAGAAAAATATACCTAATTAGAACTAATAAATAACTACAAAAGTAGTGATTTAATAAAGAAACTTCTTAAGTGGCAGATTCAATAAAAAATACAGAGCAGTTTTTATGGCGCTGTTCAATACAGTGTATGTCAATGGAAAATGTAACACCATAGCCCGGGGAAAAACACAGGTGCCATATTTTTTGCTAGAATCTCTCAAGCATTTCCAATAAATTAGATTAAAAAAGATGTATTTGGTTGACAGCTTGTTGGCCGCAATGTAGAGTGTTTTCTCTAGAAATCTGTGAAATAAAAATGAAAACAAGGTTTAGTACTTTTGAGTGCGGTCTTTTATTCAAAGGACTGAAAACTTACCACTCTAAACTTGATACCATTGCTATATCTTACTTATGGGGATGAGGAAGTCACATCCTATCAAGGCTGCATTTGGAGTACATCAACAGCAAAGCAACAGACTGAGGTGTCAGAAGGTCTCTAGAAGCAGCTCAATGTATTAAATATGCTGTTTTTAAAACGCAGCTGATGACAGCCTTGTGCTACTCCCCAGCAGGTGCTTAATCCATTTCCTGTGAAGCTAAAGAGTCTCAGCTGGAACACAAATTGTAGCAAAAATCTTCCAAGCTGAAAAAAAAAAGAAACCTTAAAGCAGGGAAGGAAGTAGTCGCAAAGCTGGGGTGGAAGTCATGTTTTTATGCTACAGTCACCAGATGCTGCTGGGGAGAAAGTTTGACCCTTGGGCTCACCTCCGAGTGTAAGATGTTACCAGGAAAACATCTGTTCAGAGACGCACCTTCTGGATTCTCACTCGGCCCCGTCAAGCTCAACCCTCCAGTATTTTCTGACTCCTAGTTTGGTGTTCCCAGCTTGGTAAACAGCAAGTGCATACCCAGAAAGCAACAAAATTCCAAACACCCAGACAGTGTGGACCTAGAGGGCTGATGAACAGGGAGGCAGACAACTAATTTATAAAGCAAGCAAGCTTAGCAGGACATGATGACAACTCCTTCACCCCCAGCTCCAGTTGTTATAGTTACACTTTAGTCCATTCTTACAGCTAACGTTCAAGATCTGCATATCTGCAAGATAATTCAAGCATTATCTAAGGCCTTTAACTAAAATCTAAATGTTCAAGCTGGCTATTATACAAATTTTCCTATAACTCCTAGTTGCTTTGTATCTCATCCCCAATAGTTATAGAGGTTTGTGATGCAAGTTGGTCTAATGGATAGAGCTGGACTCTGTGAGGCCCTGTGGCCCAGTTGATTTAGCTGATGGTTGGGGAGTAGTGTGGTTATAGCTGAAAGACTGAGGGCGTGTGGCTGTATCATACTGAAATGCAAAGGACTGTGAGGCAGTGTAGCATCATAGTTTTAGCTAAGCTTAAATCTGTGAAACAGAGCACGAGCAGTACACACAACAGAGGTAGGCTATTGAAAGACCATTCGCAACTGGTCCAACATATATATATAATAGTTCATTTATAGTCGAAGACAAGGTGGGTGTGTCATAGATGGAAAAGTATCAAGGAGAAACTGCTGAATCAGCAGTATCGTATTTGGAAAATGATAGGGCTATATGGGATCCCTGAAGGAAATGAGGTATATGAATATCTTCATTGTTAAAATATGTGACACACAGTAGCCATTTGATGTGATCATTGTTGTGGTTAATAATGACCTATGTAGTGGTTGTTGCAACCAAACAAAAAAACCCACACTTAAGACATTTTTTATGATACTAGCAATAAGGGCAACCCAATCATAAGGCCTAGAGCAGTAGTTTTCAATCTGTGGTCCGTGGAAAGGTTACATAATTACAGAAAGGACGCAGCAGCATAGTTTATAGATCCCATTGCAAACCCAAAATATAAGACCTTAAAAACTCAGCTACAGATGCAGGAAGAAAATGCACACATGGAGAATATCTCTAAGTTAAAAAAATGTCTAAACTCTCCGTCATATAGAGTGTCTAAAATGTATTCTTTACTAGGGAGTTTACGTGTATTGCGCTCACGTGCACTCAACACAGCAGCTTGTAAAGTAAGGGATAACACATGACAGGGCATGCGTTGTGTTGCATTAACATACAGCTGGAGTTGGGTTGGAGGCACAAAGCGAAGCAACACAACGCACAAGCCCCGGAGTATTATCCCGCTTATAAAATTGATACAATAAAAAATAAAAAATATTGTGGAGGCATCCCCTGGTGGTGACTTGGAGGAATCCCACTGTCAGCAGCGAACTGGCATCCCCGGGCGATGGCAATCAGGCCTCCCTAGGCGATGGCGAGTTGGCCTCCCCAGGCGATGGCGAGCTGGCCTCCCAGGCGATGGCGAACTTGCCTCCCCAAGTAATGGTGAGCTGGCCTCCCCAGGCGATGGCAAGCTAGCCTCCCCAGGCGATGCAGGCTTGGCATAGAGGCATCATGACCAGTCGTGTCTCCCTCCCTCACATTGTCCGCACCAGCTCGGTGGAACCTTGGAGCAGTCCCTCCAGCGGTGATCCTCCTTCCCGCACCAGGTTCACCAGGGGAACAGGTTCTTTGGCTCCTCTGGCCGCTGTTGCTGATGGACAGGGCAGCAGGTCACGTAGTGCCCACCTCAGCAGATGGGGCATAGCTCGGGTACAGGGGACAGTTTGTGTGGGAATGCCCCGGCTCAGCACTCGGGCTGCTGTTCCTCCAGCTGCGGCTGGTGTTGCGGCAGCTGCCTTCTGCTGTTCTTTCCCATTTTTTTTCTTTAAGAAAAAAACCACACACCTCTTTACACAAAAAAAAACCTTTCAAAAAAAAAATCCTGTTGAAAAAACGGAAAATAAAACTTCACCCACAGTATCCCCGGTCTTATGGGGTGCCATGTGTAAAAAAAAACGTTAATATTTTAACACTAGCACCACTGAGATTTCGGACTACATACAACTGCCGCACCCTCAAAATGTGCGGCTCCATTTTAAAACGGCTTCGATGTGAAAATGAAAAACAAACAAATCGATACAACTTAATATTTTTTTTATTTATGAACATCATACATAACATTTTCACAGCAGAAACACCATATTTACATTGAAAATTAAACTTTTTTCTTATTTTTTTCAAAAAGAGCACATATACATAAACAAGAAAAACCGTAATAAAATAAACTTTACGCAATAAACTTCTGTGTAAACAGGTGTAGAAAGCTGTATGCACATATAAAATTATAAAACATAAATAACTAGTTATAAAAATAGTATAACACAAAAATATAACATAACTTATGCAACGTGAAAGCTCTTTGAGTGAAACAGAGTTCAAAGGCTCTGTCTGTTCAGAGTTCTATTACAGCTTTCTAAGTACAATCTACGCAGAAAACACGCTTTTCAACTGTACCAGTGCATTTGCCACAGACTGCCTTTTCACAACGGGCGCAGACATCAAAAGTTCTGTTTTTATTGCATTTAGCAACCTGGCACTGCTTTTATTCCGTGTGCCAGTGGGCGCAGCGCTGGCTGAAGGTTGAGGGGCATTTGCCAGCCGGCTTTAGTGTCTCTTATCAAAATGTTTCTGCCGTAGCTCCAGGGCTAGCTGCAAAATGAAGTCCCTCTGAGTGATTTTGTTGCCGGTGCACTCCTTGTACAAAACCAAAGCGTTGATGGCTGCCAGCTCCAAAACATTATAAAAAACAGCCGCAGTCCACCTACCAGTACCACATTTGACAGAATACAGCCGTGCCATTTGATCCAGTATATATATAGCCACACTATACTTCGTTGCATTGTAAAATGCATCAGTCTCTGGCTTTCATTTAGCATCAGTCCCGATGGTCACTGATCTGTGCAGAGATTAGAATACGCACATTTTTTTTATTTGCACCGTCACAATTGTCGGCTATATTGTATTAATTTTCAATATGCCGCATAAACTGCGGGTCTGGCGGATGAAGAAGAAAGTGCTTATAACTTATTCATTTTTTACTATTCAGCAGCTGAAACACCATATGGGTATTTAATTAAAATATTTAGTAACACTTAAGAACGGACATGCACAAGATATTCACATATGCAGAGAAATTTAAATTTGAATTGCAAAAGCCGTTCAAAAAGCGGCTATGGCGGTGCTAGTGTTAACATGTTTTTTTTTTCCAGATTTAACTTCAATCTTGTAATTTTTTCCCAGTTTTCATGCAATTTGATTGGCTCTTGTAATGCTAATCAGGAAATATGCAAATTTCAATCGTTTGAAAGCACAAAGTGGACGGGGCTCATTTGCATACAAACTCCAGATTTAGCTGGCCAGTTAAATATTTAGCTAAATGTTAAATCTTGTTCAGAGATTTAAGATTTAGTTAAATATTTAGCTAAATGTTAAATATTTTTTTAGAGATTTAGCTGGCCAGTTAAATATTTAGCTACATGTTAAATCTAGTTAAGAGATTTAAGATTTAGTTAAATAAAAGTTAAATAGAGATTTAGTTAAATAATCTAAAATAAATATTTAATAACTATATATATATATATATATATATATATATATATATATATATATATATATATATATATATTAAATAAAGATTTAGCATTTAAATGTTGAAAAGTTGCTAAATAATAAATATTTTAAGATAAATTATATCTGAATGTACACATTTAAAAAAAAAAAAAAATTATTTTCACAACATTTATAAATCTGGGAAAAAACACAAGATGGGGCTCCAGCATTGCCTGGAGAGCCACCAGTTACATGGTACGAAAGCGAAGTGGAGCTCCCGCTGCCGCCTCCATGGCCAGGGGCTCCCCTCCCGAGGGTCAGCTGCTGTCGCTGCTGCCGTTGCCTCCCGAGGGTCCGCTGCTGCTGCCGTCGCCTCCCGAGGGTCCGCTGCTGCTGCCGTCGCCTCCCGAGGGTCCGGCTTTGCCTGGGGTTGCTACCAGTCCTGACATGTGGCAGGAAATACTATGGCTGGAGCCCCATGAAGGGGAGCTGCCGGCCACGAAGAAGGGGGGGGAGGTCAGGAGACCAGCTCCCCCAGCCGCACTTTCACAGCAGGAGAAATTGTGGTCGCAGTCCCACGGAGGGGAGCTGCCAGCCATGAGGAAGGGGGGGGAGATCAGGAGACCAGCTCCCTCTGCAGCAATTTCGCTGCAGGAGAACGGGTGGCCGGAGCCACACGGAGGGAAGTTGTCGGCCATGAAGAAGGGGGAGTAGGTCTGGAGACCACCCCCAAAATTTCCTTGGCCGGAGGAGCTGGCCTGTGCGCGGTCCACCGGGACTCTACAGCTGTTTGGGTGGGAGGAGGACATCCCGTCGTGGCCGCCCCCGGAGACACCTTGCTTCCCCTTTTCCTGGGCCGGGACTGCTAACCGGGACTTTGGGGACAAAGGGGGGAGGTGGCCGAAAAGGCCATGTGTGTTGCACACAAGGGGGGGCATGTGAGGCGGTGTGTCCCGCCCCTTTGTTTATTTATTTATTATGATTTGTTTATTATGGCGAAAGCGGTTTTTGTTATTTGTTATTTATATTTTAAAAATCTCGTGAGGATGCGTGGCTGATCACCTACTGATTATTTAACTAGCTGACAGTCACGCATCCATACTAAACTCGTGCAGACTGTGGCCGAGGGGTAATAAGATAATTAACAGCTAGTTAACCCCTCGGCCAGAATAAAAGAACCTGCAGCTGTCCGTGCTGGGGAGAGCGTGTACAGAGGAGTGTACGAGAGAGCGAGGAGAGAGCGAAAACTGAACTTAAAAATAACTGCTAAGCATGCTGGTTTACACCAGCACAATACTTATTTGTTTATTTGTTTGGCCAACGCGCCTTTTTGTTTGTTGTTTTGTTGTTTGTTTAAATCTTTTGTTTATTATTTAATAAATACGATGAGCGCCGTAGCGTTCAGCTTCACCCGCCCATCCATTGTTTTGTTTCTGGTACTTCCTGGTCCGTGACGTCACCACACACGCCACTCAACAGCTGCTCGGTTACAGCCGGGTTGCTTAATAACCAGTTTAGGGGTCTTTCAGAAACAGCTGCGCAAATGTCGCCTTGCTTGCTTTTTAGTCTGGGATTAAGGCACAGTGGTCAAGGGTTCCGTGATTTTAGTGGACTGAACTTTTTTTTTTATGGTTTAGTGAATTATGTTGAACTAGCTCGGCTGCCTTACTTTGCAATGTAGTCGTTCACATTTTCAATTTTTTCAGCACTGTCAATTGATTTAAACATACATGCAGGTGCAACACTACTGCCCGATTCTGTCAACCTACAGCTGCATTTTTCAACGCCTGTCGGGTCTTTGACTCAAATCAAGCGAAATATCTCAGCATAGCTGAGAAATAAGTGTTTAAGGCCATTCTACTGTTTAAAGACAACTGTGTAGCACAGCGCGAATACCGTGCTTACTATGAAATTGTCAGTGAAATGAAATGCAATGTTTACCAGTTCTGGAAAAACATGGAACCGCGATTCCCAACTCTTGCTGTAATCATTTTCTGCATCCAAAAATGTACTTCAGGGTGACCGGCGCTCCAGAAAGGCATCAAATGTACAACATGCGGTATCAGAATAATGTGTAAACAAACAAACAAACAAACCAAAACATAAAATAACTGTAAAACTTTGTTTACAGTTGTGTATGCTGTGAATCTTACCGATTTACAGGATTGAACCTTGAACCTGATGTTGTGAAAACCATAATAAATAAATATTTAGATTAATTTTCCCTTTTTCCTACTTCTATAGTCAGACTAATTGTATGCTTATGTAGGTAATGTATATTGTATTAAAAAAATAAACATAGTTGAATTTTCATCCCCGTGACTTCACACATTTCCCCCTTCCTCTGTGATTTTGAACACATTTACAGTGGCTGCTCCATGAATTTTAGTACACATTTCTGTGACAAAATCCCAGCCTTACTTATCAGTTATTAAAATAGGAATCACTAATCAAACAAAACATTTCACTCTCCTCCATCTGAAAGATCTTGGTTGGCTTGTCAGAAATATCAAGAGGAATTAACCACAGAATGGTCATGCATTAAAAGAAGTCGAGTGTCTCAATCTCACATCTACTGTGAATACTGCTGGACAGACTTCTCTGTGAAACACGGTGGGTGTCATGACTATCATTCACATAGGTACGAAGAAACACCAGCAATAAACAGAAAACTGACACTCCCCTTTACTGTATGTTTGCGCAAATGGATTTTGAGGTTTAACTCGCTTCAAATAATTAATTAATTATTGGATACTACAATAAGCAGTGCGTGAGTCTTTCGTTTGGGGAGGCTATTCCACACTTTCCCCCCTGCATTTGTTAAACTGAACGATGTACAGTAAGATACATTATATAATTAAGACTCGCATTATTTTTTTTATTACTCTGTTACTCGTGAGTCTGAATACATGCATTGTGTTGACGGACACAAATAAAAGTTGTAAACCGGATTCATTCCACTGTGTCTTTTTGAGAACTTGTAGTGTATAATAATTTATAGCACAAAACAGACCTCAAAATAAATCAGGGATGCTACATATATATTTGACATTGTTTTTTTTCCAACATAAGGCGGCCAAATAAACTAAGTTTAACATAGCAGTAGCTTGTACTTTAAAACATGTTACGCCTATTTAAGCAAATTAGAAAAACAGTAAGGATAACAAGCTGCACTGTTCTTTTTTTTTAAAACCTTTAAATCTGTTAACCTGTTCTGCAGTCCTACAGTACCTACACCAATTTCGAACACCATTTCCATCACTTCACACTTCACACCAATTTAAATCAATTATTAATTCTGACTATTAAGCTTCTAAACATGCACTTGCAATGCACATGCAACAGAACCGTCACAGCCTTGTTTACCTCTGTATCCAAAAACTGTCTTTGGTAAGCAAAACCATTCATTTTCATCAGAATATTAAAATACGTTTTCATATTTAGAGTACAGTAAGCAGGCGGATGCGGTTTTCTGCTTTCCTTGCAGACACTTTTTCAGAAGTTCAAAAGACCCCGCTTTCACTAATAATGGAGAAAAAACTTCTGAAACATTCATAATCTGGCACCACAGTGTTCTGAAAGGTGGCATTTGTTCAAACAGTCGAAGGAAGTATGTTCTGACTGTAATGTCACAGTTATCAAATTCTCACAAAACGATGGTGCGTGAAAACAGACAGTATGCTACGAAAATATTTTGCCACAAGTTCTGTACAATCAGATTCAGATCAAGCAGTATGTATAGATAACAGCAATTAGAATAAATGTAGAAATTGTGAAGAGGATGTTCCAGGCAAGGGAATGAGCGAAAAGGATTCAGAGTTTTCATTGGCTGCCTCCTGCAGCTGTATGGGGGGCTCAGATCGGCGGGAAGAATTGACATTAAACCAGCCAAGCATTGTCTCCTCCAATGACACTGAAATGCAACTAAATCCTGTATCTATACTACAGTGTTGATTTGTCCAGATTTGATAAATAGAATTCCAAATTTAAAAAAAAAAAAGTGTTGAAGTATTTTCTATTGGGGTTGTTAATTTCTAAATGCCATGTGTTTACAATTACCAAAATTATAGATTGAACAGCAAAAGTTAGGTAATTGGCTTGCCAGATCCTAAGAATCTTTTAATTTTTAGGGCTAGCAGCCCCTGGCCTTAAAAAACAAAACAAACAAACCAAAAAAAAACACTATATATGCTACTATATTTCCACTACTATGCTACTATTTGCTACTTTCATAAGTTGTCATCCCTGAAACGTGCATCTATATAAACGGTTTTACCAGGATTCTATTACTAATTAATTATTCACTTGAATCCCAGCACGTGAACTAATTTGTGCACTCCTTGTGCTCACATACTACTACATACTTTATCTGCACGTGAAGTGATTGTGCAATCCCCGTGCCTAAATCAACTATATATTTTAAATCACTCGTGTTACACAGACCCATTTATATTCCATGCACCAATACATATATACCAACATTAATACACCACACGCAACATATAACACAAAATATACACAGGGGCGGGGCACACTGCCACAAGCATACATTATCGTAACAGACCATTTAGATTTTCAAGACAATCTGTTTTTAAGTTGATTACCATTTCTTTATGTTTCATCAAATCAATAATAATAGCTGCCGAAGCATTTTTGTTTTCTTCGATTTAATTAAGTTTTTGACTTATGTGTCTTTTGCTCTGAAAAGATCAAATGTGACAAAAGGAATGTCACTCATTTTTAAAAACTGTAAAAGACCTCTCACAACAATGTGTACATTTATTGCAAATTTAATATGCTGTGTATTGATAATTTATTAATTGAACTGTGGCTTCGGCAAAAATTATTTCCAGCGTGCACTGTACTATATAACTGCACGGTAAAACATCCTCAACAGCCAATCAGCGTGCAGCATCCAAACATTCTGTTTTATAAATAAAGATTATAGCTGGAGATTCGTAGCTCCGACTGCTGGTACCTCTTGGGTGTATTGTAACTTCACAGATTATTAATTCACACAAATCAATTTCGGCTGTAATCAATTTAAAAAGAAAGCAGTCCTTTTTTTCCCTCTCAGTAAATTTGTGTTAATGAAAAGTAAACTATAACAGTTCTTTAAAAATCCAATTTTAAAATAATTTTGGTCACAGAAACAGGCCTACCCATCACATAGAAAGAAAGAAAGGTAAGTCTACAGTTATTCTTAGTATTGTAGTGGTTTTTATATGTCAGCTACACTGTTTATTGGGGGAAATGTGTGTGGTTTGAGAACCACTGGCCTAGAGAGTTTCTATGGCAGTGTTAAAAGATATTCCTTTCACAATACCTTACTAACAAATTGTACAAACAGAGGACAAGCTTCAGAAAAACACATAACCATGTATACAGTACCATCTGTTAAACATAAATTGACCAGCACTAAAGTTGCAGTTAGCATGAGCACTAGAGTATAGCATTGTGCATTTCAAAGCAGTACAGCCTTGGAAACACAGTGGTTAAAAGTGATTTGGATGGTTTTTTAATTAATGTTTAACAACCTATTCAGCCACAGTTTTTATTTTTAATGACAGAGACAAATGCTTCAATATACAGCATATATTAATATCATAAATACTACCTTCTAATAGCAGAAAAGCATTTGAATGAAATTCCATTGCGGTCATGCCCATACTTGACTGAAACCCTAAGAGGTGCAGCTTTATATATTAGAAATGAGCTGAAGATTATTACATTATAACAGATTATGCTGTGATGTACAATAAAGGAGTCTGGATTTGTCCTGTACACATAATTGAATTGGCAAACCATTAGCAAGGAGTTTAAAAAGGTATTACTTAAGAGGTAGGAGATTCTGACTCAGTGAAATGCCCCACAGAGCTGTGTGGTGAGTGACATTTATGGCAATTTTGCAGAGTATAAATAATAATCGAGTATGAAGCCTATTCATTGTTGTACATTAGCTTCTTATGTAAAAATGCATCACTCACAATTGGGCAGTGATGGCTATAAAGCTGAAGTCTAGAGACAGAGAGCCAATCAATGCATGAAGAACAGACTAAGATTTCCTAAATTTATAATGTATGACACAGTTTTAACCCTGCCAAATTAAAGTGACGTCTCAGAGTATGAGTAATGGATCCTTTGGCACCCGTCACACAACACAGTCCTTCACAATTAATTGTCAGCTTGTGGGTTGCAGGTGGTGTTCTGGTCTACAGAATATGAGAGGTGAAGCTTTAATGGTGCCTGCCTGCACTGTACATAACTGTAGACAACACCATTTCCCTCACCATTTCTATAAATTCAAATACTCAATCATAAACTAGAGGTAAAACTAGAGGTAATGAATGCACTTGCCTAAATGTTACCTAAGTTTAAAAAAAGAAGTGACCTGTCACAGGGAGCCCTTTAGCTGGTTCGTGGAGTGTGTGTGCCTGGGAGAAATCAATTGCAACGCGCAGCCAGAGACACGTTCTAAGCGACCAGCTGAGTGGGAGGCTCGCCCTGCGTTAAGCTGATGGGTAGTTCCAGATTGGCTGGGGGTCATGCCCGTGGATGCTGCGTAGAGCTCAAAAAGCGAATGTGCCACAGCTCGGGGCGATTGCAATGTCATTCATGGGGTTTCCACATAGGGCAATTTACACGTAAAATGGCAATGCGCGTGCACGTTTGGAAGAATTAATCATTTTTTTCAGCCAAAGAGAGTGATAGGGAGTGATTTACACGTGTAACTGATGAAAATCATGGGAAAATCCACGCCCAGTTTTGCATGGAAACCCACATTTTACGTGTAAATGTTAATGAGTTTGTTTATCCTTAAGTGACATCACTATATATATTGCAAGGGAGCAGGTTAGTTGTTACTATAGATTCGAAGACGGCAGAAAGTAAGTGGCTGATAGGCGATTTTATGGTTAGCAGTGGTGTAGTTCACCTTAATGATAATACGGGTGGCTTTTTTATTATTCTTTTTTGCTGTGTCTGGCCTGTCATGTTGTATATCTCTTGTGGGTTTACAGTTCTGTATAAAACCACTTACCATGAACTGCGATATTCCCTTGTTATAGTATTAAAGTAGCTGTTTGAGAATACCCTTGCTTGGTTTAGGGCTAGGATGGGTGGGACGTATAATGTTATAATTACAAAAGACACGTCACCAGGTCCTGCCATTTTACAGTGAGTTTATTGATGAATCGTGCCATGACGTCTGTGTCTCTGGTTCTGTCCAAAAGTGCTGATCTACAACCCATTTGAAAGGTGAGTACTTGGACTAACTAGCTGTCATGTTTTTTTATTATTATTATTTTTTTTTTTTATTCCACTTTAAAAAAAAAACGTGTTGAATTCTTTCTCCCCTCCGTCTGTGTGTGTGTGCTTGCAGGGGATTACTTTAGTCTAGATAGATACATAGAGAGAGACAAGACTACGACTACCAGCATCTGATGTTTTTTTTTTTTTTTTAATTTATTTGTTCTTCTTATTTTTAATTATATATGTTTATATTTATTTGATCATGTTTTTGCAAACTTTTCTCCTCAGGAGATGGACACCGGCAAAATCCCCTGCATCTGATGCCTAAACAGCTGTCGAGGCATTTTTATAATTAGCGAAGTCATTTATTATTACTACTTTACTTTTTCTATGTTTTCTTAATTTCTGTGTGTGTGTAAAAGGGTGAATGATCATTACTTTCACTGTTCTACCCTTCTGACATCACACTACATAGGCATTGTTTCTGTAAATAGTTTACTGATCATTGTCTTGTATAATGTTATAAAATATAATGTTTTTGCAGTAAAACGTGACATTTTCAGCCCGATTGGTGTTTTGTCTTTCTATCAAAGTTTTGTCATGACTGATTTTTATGTATTTAGTGTGCACAATTATTTGTACCAATGCTAGTTGTAGGTTGCTTGTTTTTGAATAAAATACTCAACCTCTTGTGTGGTATTTCTTTATTTGTGTGACTGCTATATTCATAAATAAATATCAGTAACAGGATAATAATGTTTCCATTTTTGGAAAGTCTTGAGCTGGTCTGCATTGCCATTTCGGAGGGTGTGTTTCTTATATACTGTGTGTAGCGCTGAAAGTGTACAGAATATTTCAAATCTCATTTCTGATTTGAAATCCTTGGAAAATTGTGTAGCTCCTGTATGATCTAACTTGGAAAGAGGTCGAAACTGACAGTTTTTATAAATATTATTATACATTTTTCCAAAAAGTGGGAGGTGTGGCTTGTATAGTACATCTCACAATTAAATACATTACATCATTGGAAACAGTTACTGTATACCTTTCTATATAAATATAGATATATTGGGTTTTAATTTCTGATGTAAGGTTGCTAAACTACAAGTGCTAAACACAAAGTGGTCATACTTATTATTTTCTGAAAATAGGAAACTTTTGGGGAATTTTGGCATACAGACCATGGCTTGGACAAAATCTTGTAGCTCCTCAATATTAGAAGATATTTTAAATCAGATTTTTTTTATTTGAAATCCTCATAAAATTTTGCATATGTCATATGTTAATTTTTTTTATATCTAACTTGGAAAGGGGTTGAAATTGGCAGTTTTTAAAAATATTTATTGTACATTTTTCTTTTTTTTTTGTGTGTGCGGTGCAGTTTATATATATATAAAAAATACATACAATACATTCCACAATAAAATACATTATCATTGGAAATGACTACTAAAGGCCTTTCTATAGATATATTGGGTTTTAATTTCTGTTGTAAGGTTGCCAAACTACAAGCACTAAACACAAAGTGGTCATATTAAAGCCCAATATGGTCATTCTACCTAGGCGTCAACAGCTCAGCAGTCAAATGTTCACCAAGCAAACCATCAAATCCAAGGCAGCAACAATTGCTTTATTTCATGTCAGTAATTTGATAATAAAACGAAAGAAACCATTCGAAGAGGGCACGTTTTTCAAATAAGCTTTTCTTGAAACAGCGAATGCATTATTTGACAGTTTCAAAAACAAATCGGAAATAATATCCACTATCAAGGATATTCAGCTTTCGGGGAACTCAGTAACTTGCCGGATTGAATCAATGTCAGAAGACATCTCATTTCAGTTAAAAAATTGATTTTTCTTTTCAGTTTGATGAATCGATCGATGTTGTTGACACAGGCCAGCTGGGTGTAATTAGAATGGTTTTCTTTGATTGCAGTGTAAAGGAGGAACTACTGACAATTCAGTTGAAGGAAAAAAACTAGAGGACAGGATGTTTATGCTGCCTTTAAAAAATACATTATGGAACATAAAATACCAATATGTAAACTTGCTTCCATTACAACAAATGGCGCACCTGCTGTGATTGGTTCGATCAATGGGTTTGTCTCACTCTGCAAAAGGGACCCTGATTTCCCTCCGTTCCTGAATTATCACTGCATCATACACCGACAAGCTCTGTGTGGAAAGGTTCTGAACATGAACAGTGTTATGGACTTTGTTGTTAAAGTTGTAAATTCAATTTGTTCAAGACCACTGCAGAGAAGGCTGTTCAAAATTTTACTTGATTAAATTGATGCACAGTATGGTGACCTACTACTGCACACAGACGTAAGATGGTTAAGCGGGGGAAAGAACTGCAACGATTCACAGATCTTCTGCCACAAAAGATTTTTTTAGAATCTAGAAATGAACACCACCACCAGCTTGATGACAAGTTGTGGCTTTTAGAACTGGCTTTTCTGACTGACCTGATGGCAAAACTGAACGAATTAAACATGGAACTGCAGGGAACACAGGAAGACATTACTGAAATAATAAGCTCAGTGAAAACCTTCCAAGAGAAATTTAAACTGTACAGTGCCTTGCGAAAGTATTCGGCCCCTTGAACTTTGCGACCTTTTGCCACATTTCAGGCTTCAAACATAAAGATATGAAACTGTAATTTTTTGTGAAGAATCAACAACAAGTGGGACACAATCATGAAGTGGAACGAAATTTATTGGATATTTCAAACTTTTTTAACAAATAAAAAACTGAAAAATTGGGCGTGCAAGATTATTCAGCCCCTTTACTTTCAGTGCAGCAAACTCTCTCCAGAAGTTCAGTGAGGATCTCTGAATGATCCAATGTTGACCTAAATGACTAATGATGATAAATAGAATCCACCTGTGTGTAATCAAGTCTCCGTATAAATGCACCTGCACTGTGATAGTCTCAGAGGTCCGTTTAAAGTGCAGAGAGCATCATGAAGAACAAGGAACACACCAGGCAGGTCCGAGATACTGTTGTGGAGAAGTTTAAAGCCGGATTTGGATACAAAAAGATTTCCCAAGCTTTAAACATCCCAAGGAGCACTGTGCAAGCGATAATATTGAAATGGAAGGAGTATCAGACCACTGCAAATCTACCAAGACCTGGCCGTCCCTCTAAACTTTCAGCTCATACAAGGAGAAGACTGATCAGAGATGCAGCCAAGAGGCCCATGATCACTCTGGATGAACTGCAGAGATCTACAGCTGAGGTGGGAGACTCTGTCCATAGGACAACAATCAGTCGTATACTGCACAAATCTGGCCTTTATGGAAGAGTGGCAAGAAGAAAGCCATTTCTTAAAGATATCCATAAAAAGTGTCGTTTACAGTTTGCCACAAGCCACCTGGGAGACACACCAAACATGTGGAAGAAGGTGCTCTGGTCAGATGAAACCAAAATCGAACTTTTTGGCAACAATGCAAAACGTTATGTTTGGCGTAAAAGCAACACAGCTCATCACCCTGAACACACCATCCCCACTGTCAAACATGGTGGTGGCAGCATCATGGTTTGGGCCTGCTTTTCTTCAGCAGGGACAGGGAAGATGGTTAAAATTGATGGGAAGATGGATGGAGCCAAATACAGGACCATTCTGGAAGAAAACCTGATGGAGTCTGCAAAAGACCTGAGACTGGGACGGAGATTTGTCTTCCAACAAGACAATGATCCAAAACATAAAGCAAAATCTACAATGGAATGGTTCACAAATAAACATATCCAGGTGTTAGAATGGCCAAGTCAAAGTCCAGACCTGAATCCAATCGAGAATCTGTGGAAAGAACTGAAAACTGCTGTTCACAAATGCTCTCCATCCAACCTCACTGAGCTCGAGCTGTTTTGCAAGGAGGAATGGGCAAAAATTTCAGTCTCTCGATGTGCAAAACTGATAGAGACATACCCCAAGCGACTTACAGCTGTAATCGCAGCAAAAGGTGGCGCTACAAAGTATTAACTTAAGGGGGCTGAATAATTTTGCACGCCCAATTTTTCAGTTTTTTATTTGTTAAAAAAGTTTGAAATATCCAATAAATTTCGTTCCACTTCATGATTGTGTCCCACTTGTTGTTGATTCTTCACAAAAAATTACAGTTTCATATCTTTATGTTTGAAGCCTGAAATGTGGCAAAAGGTCGCAAAGTTCAAGGGGGCCGAATACTGTAGATAACACAACTTCAAAAAAAGGACCTGAAACATTTTCCAAGCATGACTGAAGAAGTAGAAGAACAGAAGGGAACCTCCCATCTTTTGAAAAATACACCTCTCACTTGGAATGAATTCAAACAGAATTTGAAAGACTCTTCACGGATTTCAAACATCTAGAGCCGGTAGCCACCTTTATATCCTTTCCATTCATGACGATTGATGTTGGTGAAATTGCAGAAAAAAATTGGGTCAGTGTATAACCTTATAACAAGGGAGGCTGTGTGGTCCATTGGTTAAAGAAGAGGGCTTGTAACCAGGAGGTCCCCGGTTCAAATCCCACCTCAGCCACTGACTCATTGTGTGACACCGAGCAAGTCACTTAACCTCCTTGTGCTCCGTCTTTCGGGTGAGACGTAATTGTAAGTGACTCTGCAGCTGATGCATAGTTCACACACCCTAGTCTCTGTAAGTCACCTTGGATAAAGGCATCTGCTAAATAAACAAATAATAATAATAATATTAATAACCTTGACAAGGCAGATCTTGAAAATGAAATAATAACAATTCAAAATGACATCCAACTAAAATGCAGAGCTTCAGATGCTACTTTTGGGCACTGGTTAGTACATCAATATATCCAGAAATAAACAAGGTTGCACTGTGTGTAAAATCATTTTTTTGGCTCCACTTACCTCTGTGAGTCTGAATTTTCAAGCATGAAAATAGTAAAATCTAAATACAGATCAACAATGACTGATGCTCACCTGAATGACTGCATGAAACTGGCTCTCACCAAGTACACACCAAACCAACAAACTGGCTGATGAGATGCAATGCCAGGCCTCTCACTAATGGGAAGTTTCAGTTACATTACTTATTTTTTGATTAGAGCCTATAGGTAGATCGCAAGACTTGGGGTCAATCTAAAGTAGCTCCTCATCAGAAAAAGGTTGGGGGCCCCTTTTGTACAGCAACGTTGAGATTGCCAGGGCAGTAGGATGAGCTATCCTTTACAGAAACTGGGCATATGAAAGATGATGATGTTCTGCAACTATGTAAATGAAATGCAATTACTATTTAATAAGGCACATTCGCCCTGAAATGTAATATATAAGAGTATGACAACCATATGTGCTATCTTATCAAGATAAACAGGTAAATATGACAGGATATACCTGTATATAGAAAAATCAAGTAGCAGAGCGTGAATACCGAAGGAATGTTTACACATGGCCAGCATTCGTAAAAGGAGTATAAATCATAGAATAGCTTGGAAAGACCTTGTAAAGAACATGGTTCACCGTGATAATAGTGATAGCACATTCTAAATATAATAAGAGGAATAGCATTGGAAAACAGTGCAAATGTGCTATAGTAAACATCTATAATGCAGCATACTGCTTAGATGAAATTGATCTTATTTTATAAAGAATACCACAGTATTGCCTTGAAAAGGGGCTTTAAACATATTTCATAAATGCGTTTCCAGCCAATGTATCGTCCTCGGCTCTTGCGATGCTCGCCTCCATCTACAAGGGAAATCTGCTGGACCTGTATCCTAACCTCAGTATTAACCTCAGTATTGCCTTGCGTCTGCTTTTGACTGTGCCTGTCACAGTTGTAGCATGCGAGTGGGTCATAATATCATTCTGTGTATGAAATTAACAGATCTGAAATAGACAAAGGGGGTAATAAGCCATTCTCTGTGTCTACTTGGTTTCTTGTCACAAACTCCCCCACTGACAAAGAATGCTTTTAAAAACAGTCATAAACTAACTGCTGGACAAGTGTTTGATCTTCCCCCATCGCTGAACGAATCCATTTGGCACCGGCAGTATCTTGCAGAAGGCAAGTCAGACAGTTTTGAGTATTCTTTGACACCTCGAATAGAAAACAGGACCCCTCATAAATACAGCCCACAGGGGAAGAAACTACAGACCAATTGAGAACAAAGGGCTGTCTCTGAACAAGAGCAACCAATGAGAAACACCCCATGTGGACTTGGGCACAGCCCAAAATAACCAAACTAACCAATCACAGGGTGGAAGTGAGAATCCCCAAACCAGCCGTGCGACTTTCAAACAGTGCGCGCTCTCCACAAACGAAGAGTTTTTCCACATTAAGCAAGTTCCCCGCTGAAGGAATAGTGCAAGACGTGAGGCAAGACAGAGAGCTCCCCACACTGAGAGCTTCCCATACGAGCTGCCCGTGAGCTCCCCACTCTGAGAGCTTCCCATACGTGCTGCCCATGAGCTCCCCACACTGAGACCTTCCCATACGAGCTGCCCATGAGCTCCCCACACTGAGAGCTTCCCATACGAGCTGCCCATGAGCTCCCCACACTGAGAGCTTCCCATACGTGCTGCCCATGAGCTCCCCACACTGAGAGCTTCCCATACGTGCTGCCCATGATCTCCCCACACTGAGAGCTTCCCATACGTGCTGCCCATGAGCTCCCCACACTAAGATCTTCCCACATGTGCTGCCCATGAGCTCCCCACACTAGAAGTGCGCCCCACAGAAGGAACAGCGCTCCAGGCAAGAGAGAGCGCTCTCCACACAAGAAACAAGTCTTTGAACTTTGACAATAAGAAGGAGTGCTGAGGGAGAAATGGAAGCTGAACTGTTCTGAAGAAAGTAACTGAAGTCATGGGAGCATAATTGCTCGAATTCACAGAAGGCAAGGAAGAACCAGTGTTCTGAATAATGGCTAAAATCATCTTCTGAGGAAGGGCCCTGCCATCTGTCCTACGAGAGACTGAATCAGTAAACGGGATACTGCATTAATCAGAAAGTGGGTCTTTGTTTCCACGAAGCTGCACGAAATGAACTGAAGCGAAGCCATCAGTTATGCTTTTGGAAGATCCCGAGAGAATTGCAACAAGAAAACTTCTACAAACTATATAACTTTTCAATTGCAACGCATTATCTGAACTGAGTTAACGGAACTATCCCCAGTTGGAAAACTGTCGATAACAAAGATAATGTTGCAAGACTTGGACATCAACAAGCTGATCTCCATTTGAAAATAACTGTTTGTTTATTGCGAGCCTATGCAATACAATGCGTACAACAAAGTACCGTCTTCATTGGAACTTCAGATCCAGAGAGCTGCAGTGTTCATCAACACAGATTGACTTCTTTATATGGAAATCGATAAGTATTCAACATATCTAATATTAAATACTTTATGACTCGAGAAAGTAACTGTAGTAAATGCTATCAAGTTAGTGGGTAAGCTGTTCTAGGAATAGAATATAACTTCCTGTTTTAGAGTGTGTAAGAAATGTATTTTGTTTGTTGAAATGTGCAACTCAAAGGAGTTGCCTCGTAATTGGAATTAATTTGAATATATAATCAACTGAGGTTGATAACATATTATTAGTTTGGTAATAATATGTTATTAACTAAATTAACACGGTAAAACTAATTTGCTAAATTAGGTACTGGAATGTTGGATTCCATTCTGAATGGAAAGTTGAATTAATTCTCGTGCATATTGACATGATCGATTATAACGAGAAACAGATATTGAAAATACTAATGCAAAGTAGACACTTTGTGTGATAAGCCATACTTAATATTAGTAAATTAACCATGTATGCTAATGATGTTATGGTCGTTGTAATTGTTTGACTATGCAATTAATGAACTGTATAAAATTCACGCATGTATCTAACCAATAGGCTTTCCTTTCTGTAATATTAGATTCGCTTTGCACCCCTGTTTATTCTTAAATAAGCTACTGTTTTATATTTCTGACACGTTGTGTGAATGTCAGTTTTTGTCCAAGAGAATCCGAGTTCTACATGGTCCAGAACTTACATATGGTATGTCTAATTTCTTACATTTTGACGTTCTTAAACAGGGCGACAAGAGACTAATTTATATTTAAATCAATTGTATTCCTTATTCACTACATCTGGTTTCTCAGGCTGCTGTTGCAAAGAAAGTTGGCGTGTCAACATCACAGGTGCGATTCATTTTGTTTAGGAATAAAAAAAAAAACATTGACTCGTAACATATTTTAAACGCTGTATTTAACATTTAATCATAATGTGGTGTGATTTCATTATTTTTCTTTTCATTAAGAATAAAAAAGTGTGACTAAGGTCATCTCTCGTTTAATTGGGACAGCCTCTTATTCCGGATATTTTTTCTTATCCTGACACGTCCCAATAAAGCGGCGTCAACTGTACTGGTAAGAATAGGGAATAGGGCCCCAGAATCAAGCTTTGCATGGGGCCACAGCGGGACAAACGCTGCCACTGGTTACATGACTTAAATGGAATGAGGAAGGCTGTTCAGTCCCGGCACATTGGATTCTCTAACAAGCTATAGAATGTAAAATGTTATTTGAAGCTACTGACTCTCTAACATGTTAACAAGCCAGTTAATAGTTCATAAAGTGCGACAAAAAAAACAAACAAACATTTAAAATGCTTAAAAGTAAAGGTTTACCCAAAGGTATACTATGCTCCTTATCTCTATGCAGGACATGTTAACAATAATGCCCTGTAGAAAAATCTTGAACTAGTAATGACATTTAGAGAAATACTGCTGTTAGGTGTGGGGAACTGATTGGGCTACTTTATGTTCAAGGGTCTACCTTGTAGAAATATATAACAATAGGGTTTGAGTTGTGTGTCATTTAAAAAAAAAAAAAAAAAAAGTTTGTAAGGGTTCAGGTTTTGGAAATGCAGCTCAGGCGTCTTCAGGAAAAAACACAGCTCTGTTTTGCCTGGATCTGGTATCAAAGACACTGTATTACAATAAAATCATATATTCCCAGGCTCTGCCAAGAAAATGAAATATCATCTTGGAACAGTATACGCTTTATTTGAAACATACTTATGGTTTGTACTTGGCCTGGGCTTCAGGGTTAACCAGAAACACATTCATATCACCTTTCTGGGCTAGGAGCTGAATTTCAGAGTAAGTATCTTCCTTGGGACTCTGGCGAGTGAGAGAGTAAGCAAATGAGAAAGATCAGAGAGTAAAGCAGCCCTGTCACATTACAATCCCCCTTTCCATTACTGTGCATGATAGGATAGCTAGAATTGGACAAAAGGAGCTAATATCTGTCTTAGAATTATATATAAAAGCACTCTTAATTGTAAGATTCTTTATGTTCCTACTTGAGTGTATGTCTAATATCTTACTAGAATCTGATTTCCAGCCTTTTTCCTAGTTACATTAGGGGTCACATTGAAATGTTTGCCTATGGTACTGGGGGAGGGCGTTCCCCCGGTCGCACAGAAAATTAAATAAGGGAACATTTTAAATGAAAACAAAACACACAGTCCCGACCACAAACAAATCAGGAGGTGGAGTCCTGAGCTTGTTGCAACAATCCTGCACCATGGAGCGCAAGGCACTGGGTGTTTTCATAATACAACAGGAAATTATACTGTAGCGTTTTCGGGGTCTTGGGACAAAGATGAGACTGAGGCTGTGATGGAGTTGAAGACTCAAGTCGTTTATTTTTACACCAATAATCAATAAAATAAAATCATAAAGTAAGGGAAGGGAACTAGAAGTCAAAAATTTAAATACAATTATTTGTTGTATTTGTCTTTCCTTACCCTACCCCCTTTTTCACTCTTTCTCTCTATCTCCCCTAAACACGCCCTTCTCTCTCACTCCAGTCTTTTCCACATGCCCCCTTATATCCCCTCGCTCCCTGTGCCCCTTACTCAGACTCCTGCACCCATGTCCTTCGCACTAAACCTGCACCCCAACTCCCCTACACACACATCCACACACAACATGCAACCCCTGCATGCGTACACAAACAATGCAACCTCCTGCATGCACACACACACCATGCAACCCATGCACGCATACACCCACCATGCAACCCCTGCACCAATACACCTACCATTCAAACCCTGCACACACCATGCAACCCCTGCACGCCTACACACCCCCTCTACACTATCCAGATTTTGCCCCTCCCCTCTACTACAGTGGGCTACATTATGGAGCTCCAGACCAATCACTTTTATCGCCACTGTTGATCCTCTTCACAGCCCACTCAATAACATTTCTATAGGAGCTATCCCCTAGAACTGCTATGATATTTATACTACATACATACTGTTATTACATTTCTAAATCTTAACACACTTTTCTTGTTTTCAAAATGTCATTTTAATTGCAAGTAGCACCATTGGGTTACATATTAGCAATACAAATATTTATTAGGAGGCCGAGTGTTGAGTAGCAGATAGATGATTTTGGGGTGTGGTAGATGAATTTTCAGTATTTCGGGATATTTCAGGGGGCATCAGGGATTTGCTCACGGATCACAGGATGGGGTCCTCTGTGAGAAAAAAAGTGATCTCCTGGCTTCTGACCAATAGATTGAAGTTGATTGAGGCTCTGAAACATTCTACTAGTTTACCCTGCTTTTCATCCTAAACATTTGACTTTTTGATTGCCACACTGTGCCTACTGTGCCACGGTAAAAATGGCAATATACAGGGTTTGGCACCATGTCGAGTTGTGATAAATATTTAAAAAAAATAAATAAAAAAAACATCTTGGCCATGGACAAACAAAATGGAAGTTATATACCAGAGGTGGTCAAACTTCTTGACCCTAGGAACCGCATACCAAAATTTCCATATGGCCGAGAACCGCAAGACAAAGACACAAACAATGCTAGTATTTTAAATACTAGCATTGTTTTAAACATTTTTTAAAAAATTCTCTCCAACATTATAACAGAATCTTGCACTTACTCTGTGCAGTAGCTGTTATCTCTTGATGGCATCAAAATACACAAGAACAAGGGATAGAACATTGCAGAGCCTTACAGTTTCTGTGTAATTTTTATTGTACTGTATAGCTACAGTTTATTAAACTTTAAATGTAACACTGGTATTTTCCCATTATTTCTGTTTATACTGTTTGTATTATGTACTTTAAATACAATATATTCAGTTATATTGAAGCAAAATACAATATCTGCCTTGATTTCACCAAAAACAGCCCATAAAAAATAGATATTTTGTAAGGATTCTTTTTGAACAGCTCTTCCTTAAAGATCTGAATGCTCAGTTAAAAAAAAAACATTTTTTTGCTTTGTGTATTAAGTTTGTTTGAGAGCTTTGTGGATTGCAAATGCACTGTATTTGTTTCAAAAGGGATTACAGTACCTGCTCATGACGAGACATAAGGTACATAAATATAGTATTCATTTTTGACCTCCAATATAACATTTAAAAATACATTCTCTAGTCTAGCGCCAACACTCCAATTTTATAACAAGAATAATTCATCTGAATGAGGACATTTGCTACAAGCGATATTCCATTCCATAAAAAAGTCATTACATCAGCTCCCCTTGTAGTGTGTAAGCGATTTGTTGCAGATGAGACACAGAGGTTTACCACTGTTTTAACCACTGTTACCTAGAAATCTGAGCTACTTGCACAAACTACACGTGTGATTCATTTTTTGGTTTTATTTTTGTGACACGCCTACAAACAATTTCAGCGTAAGCATCATTTTGCGTAAATTCATTAATTTATACTTAAGTACATTTGGTTTTATCCATCTTATTAATATTGACCAAAACAATTTGAGGTGAAGCTCTATTTTTCAGATTAGTCTATTAATCTATGCTACCGGGAAGCCAAGTTTGAAGGGGAGGCGCAGATTTTTAGAACACCGGCTTTCACTTCAGGTGATCACAATACGCATGCGCCACCACGCGGTGTCGAAGTTCTACGTGAGGAAATGTCCTTGCAGTGAACATCCAGGCTGAAAGAAAGAAGAGAGAGAAGGAGAGAAGAATATTAACATAAATGAATCAGAGAACAAAATAATAAACTACTTGTTTATTTTTTCTCTCTTTTCTTTTCACTTTTGTTTATTATTCTTTCTTCAGTTAATTCGAGCCACAAAGTGTGCGTCACCCAGCATTTCACCAGGCGCTACACTGGAACTGCCTGGGAGTCGCATGCGGCTTGCGAGCCATGGTTTGGCCACCTCTGTTATAGACAATTACTTGCGTGTGTCTTTGACGTGTTGCCTGCCACAGACACTCCTTGTATGGACCCCTGCCTATATATTAAAATCTTTGTTAAAGCATTTTACAAACACACATCAAATCGTTAATATGTTCTAGCAGAAAGCACTCGTATGGTGATAACATATAAACCCGAACAGTACATTCGAAATCTGTAGTAACTGGGGAGTTTATGACAGCATGTGTTGTCAGAGTTGTCAAATCCTGATCACTTACACAATATGTATATAACAAATAACAAAATACATTGTTAGAAAGATGAGTTTTATTGTGTGTTATGTACATTTATTAGGGTCATCTTTTCTTAAGAAGATTGCTGAAAAATATTCCTCAGGTTATCCATTGCATATCTGTATTTTAAACCAGCCTCAATTAAACGAGATTGCAACTTTCCAATAAGAACCCACATAGCCAGACAATGGCAGTGAGACGTTCTTTTAGTTAAAACCTGTGCTATCTACACAGTATATGTATGGTACATTAGGACTTATCACCAAAGGCACTAAACAGGTTTTATTATTTATGAAGCTTTATGAAGTTTTAATACTGCACTGTGTTCTATATTTAATTGACCAAATGGTAAATTAATCATTTATCTAGGTGTGTGTAACAACTCCTGCTCCTATTGTCTTCAGGGCATCTTTGAAAAGTAGGTGATTCATCTCAGGAAGATCTGGGTGTGTACAAAAAAAGGGAAGGGGTATGATAAATATAGCTCAGTGCTGTAGAATTTATATATAACTAATGTCATTAATGCTGTTATTATAAAAAAAAAATAGAGATATCAAGTGCTGTTACTTACAAAAGGGTGTGTGCCTTTAGCAAATGATCTTCAAATGATTATGCAGTTTCTGTGTACTAACAGGTATTGGTTACTATTGGTAGAATGGTACGACAGTGTAACATTTTGATGTTTTGAAACACCAATTGTACCACAGTGGTATGAAAAGTGTTCCTTGTTTTAACTGATAAACATTGGTCCAGTGATTAAAGAAAAGGGCTTGTAACCAGGAGGTCCCCGGTTCAAATCCCACCTCAGCCACTGACTCATTGTGTGACCCTGAGCAAGTCACTTAACCTCCTTGTGCTCCGTCTTTCGGGTGAGACGTAGTTGTAAGTGACTCTGCAGCTGATGCATAGTTCACACACCCTAGTCTCTGTAAGTCGCCTTGGATAAAGGTGTCTGCTAAATAAACACATAATAAAAGTCACTTAACCTCCTTGTGCTCCGTCTTTCGGGTGAGACGTAATTGTAAGTGACTCTGCAGCTGACGCATAGTTCACACACCCTAGTCTCTGTAAGTCACCTTGGATAAAGGCGTCTGCTAAATAAACAAATAACTAATTATTTTCTTGCAAAAGAGGTACAGCATGCACTGTGGTTTGAAATGTTCCGTGGATGCCTCAACAGATCACAACTCCAGAAAGGTAGTGTAACAGGGCTGAGGCCCTGCACATAGGAAATAATGTGTTTTGGTATTTTGTTTGTTTTTCTTTCACTGTTATTGTAAAAAAGAAAAAAAATAGAAGCCAGATGCTCTGCAGAGATGTATTGCCGGCTGTGTGTGCTGACAGGGGATGGCAGCCGGGGATTGGATGACTGGGGATCTCTGACCAGCCGGTGGGGTAGGTCTCTGCAGAGTGTCTCGCAATAAAAGGAGGCTGCTGATACACCCTCAAGAAACACAGACTTTAACCATCTATAAAAATAATGAAAACAAACAATGAAAAACAGAAGCACAAGGTATGAACCAATACTGGTCAATTGCAGTAGCACGTCAGTACTATTGTGCAACTTTCAGGACCATTGTGCAACATTTGTTCTAAAACCATGGTATTGTCATAATGTTGTGGTCTGCTTATGGTGCTTCTAAGCTTTCTTTAGGATAATACACTGATACATTAATTGTATCCCAATGGTATTTCAAACTTATATGGTTTTGTATCCTGAGGGAGGCAGTTAAAACAAAAAAGGATCAGTACAGTACCGTAACCAAGCCAACCGTAAATTATCAATAACACATTTTTGATTTTGTAACTTCTTACAAATGCAGTATAAGTTATACACACAGCCAAATTGTGGATGAAAGGCGATCTGTTCATTTTTATCAGTGTCTGAACAGCTGGGCCAGAACAACCAGGCAAAAGTCTCACATTAAAGTTCTTGGTTTTCAGACTTTTTTTGTAAACCCTTTGTTCACAATTCAATACCATAATGTTAGACCATCCTGTGATACAGGACAGAGTTAAAAAATTGTACTCTCGGGGCTTAGTTCTGTTTTTAAGATCCTCAAATCCCTGTTCTCTCTTGGAGACTACAGAGAAAAAGGCCAATAATTCCAGATTATGTGATTATGTGATGGTTTTGTGATGTGGACATCTGCCCAAATGAAGCTAGACTGAGCTTCATGGAAAACAGCTGAAATAAGGCCCTTGAAGAGACATCAATCAAAAATAATAATAATAATAATAATAAAACCTACAATTTATCCACCCATTCAGAGATGAAAGACTTCTATTTAAAACACACTCTAAATTAAAATAAGATACAGTAAAAGTCATTTTGTACAAAATGTCTGACGGGTGTATGAAAAATTGGTTATAAAAATAACGGCCAATATGGTATTGTTAAAAAACTGGCAGTTTTCAGTAAGTGTCTGACGCCTGTTCAGTAGAAGCAGTGCAAAAGACTAGTTTTGAGAACAGGCATGCAGGGAGAAAAAAAATTTGAAAAGATGAAGTCCCTCATAAATGACACAATACATATATTTTATTTTGTTATGTCTCATAGTTCCCAAAGATTTTGCTTAACTATGTAATATGTGGAAAATGATTTTGTTATCTAATACTGTAGAGCAACCAACTCATCAACACAATCATGAAGGTTGGACATGTTGGACAACAGTGTCTTGAGTATATTGGCTGACATTTTTTTTTATTTCTTCTCCTGTTTCAGTAATGCAGAGACAAAGAGCATTAGTTTCCTTGTTTTTTGATTTAAGCATTAAAAAAGTGTTTCCATGCTCTGTAATGCAAACATAGCGTAACTACAAAAATAACGTAACAGGACGGTGGCTGTGCACGAACCGACGACCCCTCACATTGCAAAAAACCACCTTAACCACTATGCAAAAGAGCCCAGCTCTTCTGCATTCGTGGCGATAGAGCTTTAAACCTCATCTCATCTCACCGACAGCATTACACTAACAGTCTACCATTCTAATGACAATGTATATGTCATACTTATACAGTTACATGGCACAGGTAGGACACACTTACTGAGAATGTTCCATCTATACAATGGGGTCTATTCAATTGACCTCAGCAGCAGATTCTAAATGTCTCCACTGTCTCAGTCATTACATAGGGGCCTTGTATTACATTTCTAAACCTTAACACACTTTTCTTGTTTTCAAAATGTCATTTTAATTGCATGTAGCACCATTGGGTTACATATTAGCAATACAAATATTTATTAGGAGGCCAAGTGTTCAGTAGCAGATAGATGATTTGGGGGGGTGGTAGATGAAGTTTCAGTATTTCGGGATATTTCAGGGGGCATCAGGGATTTGCTCACGGATCACAGGGTGGGGTCCTCTGTGAGAAAAAAAAAAGTTCTCATTACTTAAATAATTTTTTTTTAAAAACTCCTTAACTCCTGGCTTCTGGCCAATAGATTGAAGTTGATTGAGGCTTTGAAACATTCTACTAGTTTACCCTGCTTTTCAACCTAAACATTTGACTTTTTGACTGCCACACTGTGCCTACTGTGCCACGGTAAAAATGGCAATTTTCCATTGTTCTATATACAGGGGTCGGCACCATGTACCAAGTTTATGAAAACCAACACAGCGCATGTGCAGTATTATAGATCTGCTGTCGTTTGGATCAATTGAATAGACTCTAGTGTTTTCACAGTATTTGCAGTGATAAAGAGTCTTGCTTGGTAAGACCACATTGTACATAGACCTTCATCATGCTTTTTTTCCCCAGGTAAATCCCCCTTGGATATCTAAAGTTTTTTGATTGTAATATAACATTGTAACGGGGAGATCTGTGCTGACTATCCGGCGCATGTGTGGTACTGCAGGAAGGGGGCAGCAGCCTCGTAGATCCGCCTATCAGTCATGGTCGTGACATGGAGAGGTGGGGAAGAGGGTGTGTTGGCTTTCCCTCTCTCTGAGTGGCTGGGAGGTGGGCCTTGGGGGATTGCTCCAAGGCCTAAGTACTGTACTTGGTTATGCATTCGGGTGGCCGTGTTTGGGCATACACAGTGATGCTGGCAGAAGGCGCCAATGTAAACAAAGGCCAGGCAAGCACGGCTGAGGGACACACCCTGCCTTAAAATAAATTAAAAAGTAAAATAAATAATTACGTGGTTATACGAGGAACTCTGACCACCCCAGTGTATACAAATAAATAGCTGAGCGTAGATCGGAGGCCCAGGCTGACCGGCTTAGCGGCAGTGGGGGCACTACGTAAGCAGCACTTCTTGTTTTGTAGTTTTATTACTGTGTTTTATTTTCCCTTTTCATTTCACCTTTTGTTTTCATTATTATTTTGAGCACATGTGAGTGCGCCAGCTTTTAACTGTTACCAGTATTGGTATTCCTGTGGTCCTGTGTACCGTTGCTGGTACAAACCACTGTAAACCTTTATCATTGGCACACAAACCCCAAATTGACTATAGAAATCAATAATTGCAAAACAGTGCACAAAATCAATAGGGTGTAACCTGATAAACTTCACTCTTAATCCAATCATATGCCCCCACAAACTAATAAAGTCTGAATGAACTAATAATGCACAGAACATATGAATTATGGCCAATTTGACACCTCATGACCTAATGCCACTTACATGCCAGCAATGTTGGCAACTTTTTAGAATTTTTTTGTGACATTTATAGCCAACTACATTTAGCACCTAAGACACTCATTTTATTGTCAATTCTTCCTCTAACTGAAACAGAGAACGTCAAATAAAAGCTCTATAAACTTACATGAAGTACAAGAGTGGTTTTATCAACATCCAGGGCAAAGCATAAATGTACAGCAGCATGCGATATACATTCCAGATACTTGTAGTCTGTTACAGCAAAGTTATTTTAGCAGCACAGCTGTTCATGTACACTTCTTATTGTATATATTTGTGTGTCGAGGTTTCATGCTGGCCTGTAGTGAAAGCTCCGGATCGTGTTAGCCATCTAATAACAACAAACAAGTATTTTTAGACACGACAAAACAAACAAAACACTCATGATAACAATATGGGTTCTCCTTCCAGTTCAGCATTAACCATAACAAAGGAACAGATCACCTTGCTACGTCCCCTTATATACCGTCAATCACGCCCCCTTAGTTCACGATTGCAACCGCTCCTCCAATCCGCGGCTGCCACATCGTTTCCCTTCCGGGTCAATGATTTAGTGTACCACAGCTCCACCCCCTTTTCCAGGGCACAGCGCCCTCACAGGTCAGGAGGGAGTTTTATCACCAAGAGTCATTCTGTCTCTGTCACAGTGTCACTTGTATATTTAAAACAAGTGCTGTTTCTACTTCGCTTAAATGTGCATATAATAATAATCCAACGTACAATACACAAAATGTTAATCAAACCATAATAGTATTGAAAAATAAATGAGTGTGGTTAATAAAGTAATTGTAAAAGGTTATAGGTTCAATATTCCACAAAGACTGCCTTTCAGCAGACTAAATACAGCACTGGCAGGCAAATAGACTGATTAGCTTTTTAAAAAAAGAAGTGACAAAAGATTGAGTAAAGACCTGTGCTTATTCGCTTACCATCATTCATTCAACATACCCATTTAAGACCCTTTTTGGACCATGTGCAAACTTTAGGATATTCAGGAAAAGCAGTACTTCTACAGTGAGCATGATGTTTGTTTGCAAGTTTGACAGTTTTTTTGCATTTCAGATTTTTTAATTTTTTTTCTGTGTTGAAAGTAATCGTCATTCAGTTGCCCAAAATAATTCCTCAGAGGAGTCAGTGATCTGAAAATCCACACCCATCTTTAGTACGGGGCATACCTGTATCACATGCACAGTTCCGGGGTCTGAATATTACAGTACTGGCATTATATTGGACGAGGAGTTTTCACCTATCAATCACTTAAAACCTCAATCATAAAATTAGCATGCACCTTTTGAAAACGGTGGCATTGACTCTGCAAGATCTTCTGGAAGGTGTCTCAAGGGATATTAAAAAGCCCAATACACTCTTTTCCCTTTTAATCTGAGCAAACAGCAAAAGCCAATCTATGAGTCACGACACCAAAGTAACATGGTGGAGGCTACAGGTCACAGTTTTTCTTGTGCTATGGTTCTAGGGGCAGCTCAAGAGTTAAGATTTACAAATTTCAATTTATTTATCCTTTCAATAGCTTTTTATGTTTTTTTGTAATACAAATTAAAATATCAGGGTTTCCCACCAAAATCCTCTTTTTTCTGTCTAACAGCATTTTCCCCCAGATGTTCTCAGTCTGTTTTAATTTTGCATGCCCATTGATATTGCCAAGTTTCCAATTTAATATGAACCAGTCTGCACAGATCTCACCTAATAATGAACACTTGTGTAGTACAATTTCAACTTCCTATGGCTTTTGTCATTCTATAAGAGGCTGTGTTAAAGAAAAGGGCTTGTAACCAGGAGGTCCCCAGTTCAAATCCCACCTCAGCCACTGACTCATTGTGTGACCCTGAGCAAGTCACTTAACCTCCTTGTGCTCCGTCTTTTGGGTGAGACGTAATTGTAAGTGACTCTGCAGCTCTGTAAGTCGCCTTGGATAAAGGCGTCTGCTAAATAAACTAATAATAATTTGTAATGAGCATGAATCACTCCATTTGCAGTGCTTCTCAACACACTTACTCTGTAGTTTAATAAGCACTCCATTCTATTGCTTGCAAGGGCTGTCACTTAATAACACTAAACACTGTATCCTGTTGAATGAAACTGGCACAGCCACACAGTTCAGTAACTTAATAGATATATTGTAGGAGACACTGTAAACCAACACCTTTCTTGATCAGCTAGAGAAGAGCTCTACCAATCAAGACTGCTAATGTACCAGTGGACCATCACAATTCAGCTCTTTACCAATTAATGTTTTATTTCTGGATATTCTGATATACAACTCTGGATGTCGGCCATCTACTGGCCTCTGGACCATAACCTGTGCCAGTGGTTTTCAACCTTTTCTTAAAACTGTACCCCTACTGTCTGGACCACTTTACAATTTGTTCTCTACTGAATGTTACCACCGTTGCAGCAAAAGGCAAAATCTGTTTATTTAATATATAATTTATGTCACAAGAGTTTGGGATTGACAAACTGGTTTAGGACAGAATACCAAACACTACATCTTATAACATTTAATTGTAAGTCTTTGGGTGCACAGAATCAAAAGACAATATTTGGGAATTTCTTTGGAAACACTTATTCGCTTTCTCTTCCGCAAACTTTTTATAAATAATACAAAATAGTCTGCACTGTAAATGTTTATGTTACCATTTACTTCCCATCCAAGCATAATTATGTGTGTCATTTAAAATGCTTGCAACATCAAAAATATTAACCCCATGTTAAACTATAATAACTAACAATGATACACTTTTTATTAAAGCCAACATAAAATGATCCAAAGGGAATCTGTATAACTTTCTGTAGACTCTTTTGTGTTTTCTTCCTTTGTTTTTCTTTTGTAATTTAGAAATGTATCTACTAGAGAAACAATACACAGGATAATCTGGATGAACTCCTCGAAAACAAATTCAACCAGCCGCTATTGCTGTTACTAAAATGCAGCCACGGAAATAAATAAAATAAAAACTGTCAAAGTCTGAGTATTGTGATTATTATTTATGTTTACCGGAGCATTTATACTTCCAAAAAATTCAGAAAGATTGTGCTTCACTGATTAGTATTAAATTATACAACGAGTTGAAAACTGCAAAGTTCACGAGCAACTCAGAGCTCTCCATATCAGAGTTTATGCACAGTTGTTTAGAGATACAGTATAACACATTTAAAAAAAAAATCATGATCTTTAGTTTTTTTCACTTTGATTTTTATGTTTCTGTGCCCGTTCCTGCGTACCCCCTGTTAACCTTAGAAGTACCCCCAGGGATATATGTGCCCCCAGTTGAACAGCCCTATGCAATGCTCCCTGTGGAATCGCTAGCGAATATCCAAGCCTAGACACAAACCTGATCTCATGACTATATGTTCCACCCTGCATGCCACACGGTCGTGCCTTTACTGCTCAGGGACCCCACAAGAGATTATTATTATTTATTTTTTTGTAAATAAACAAATCTGTTTTATATCACATCTATATTCTGGAATTCCAAATAACTTATTGTGTTGTCCCTGAACAGATAATTGTTAAAAAATAAATAAACATTTGTATTTTTTCAACACAACCCTACAAACTTGTCATCATATTATTCCTAGTTTTCATAATTTGATAATCAAAGATTTAACCAACCACATAAATAAAACATACCATACATTTCCACCTCAGTTCTGTGCTACATTTTGCTATTTTTCATCATAGTATTGGAGTACACTACACCAGAAATGTAGCCACCGAAAAAAAACACAATTGCAACACAGATATCTGTGATGGGTCCAGGTACTTCTTTTAAATGTGCAAGTATCGAGAAAGGTATGCAGGGGTTGTCTCTGAGTAGATTAATTAGTTTTCCAGCACTTCACCCCATTTATTCCACACAATGTAAATCAGCCTATTTAATTTTTAATTCTGTATTATTTTATTTAATACTGTGGCAAACTACATTTCCGCAGGCAGGGGCTTCTCACAGGCAGAGGTGGGGCGGGAACCCGGGACCTCCCGCACTGAAGCATAGCTCCGATACCGCTATACAAAAGAGCGGGCGGGTTCACATCCAACCGCCGCCTGTGAGAGACCCCTGCCTGAGGGAACCGCAGTTCACTACAATATAACTATCATACCAGAACACCAACATCCTCTGAGATGTTCCACCTCATTTACAAAAGAACGCCCTTGGAGACAGGCAGTGCAGACTAATATGACATACTCTACAATGCACCACAGAGGAAACCAGGAAAATAAATATTTTAAAAATTCACAAGTTATATGTGGAGAGAATATGTGGGTATTAGAAGATGTGGAGACTGGGTCGAGGTAAGCAAGTGTGATTCATTCCAAGTCCATTGTAGTTTATTGCAATCTTACCAAATTCAGACTTAAGATCCTTTGTAAATGTTTCCCAGAGTAGCATGGTGAAATCATTGTGAAGGATAGGTAAGCATTGTAAAACACAGAGGTATGTTAAAACATACTTTAAAAAATGGCAAACCATTATAAACTACAGTATATCCATAGTATTATCATGGAAATACCGCCTACTGAGGCAATAAGTAGTCACTCCGCAGAGATCACGTTCTCTTTTGCTTCTCCAGTACCTCCAGTCCATCCTCTGTGCTCGGTGCCCCCAGTGCTTCGGCACCCTCAATGTCCTCTGTCTGTAGGCTGTGCTCCACTCCGTTGCAAGCTACAGGTTGCTCCAGTTGTGTGACTGCACGCAGTCCAGACTAGGCACCCTTGCCCAGTACCCTCGGTGCTTGCACCCTTGGTGATCGGTGCCCTCTGTGCTTCGGTGCCCCGGTGCCCTCTGTCTATAGGCTGTGCTCCACCTCATTACAAGCTACACGCTGCCTGGGTTATGTGACTGCACGTGGTCCAGACTAGACACCCTTGCCCAGTACCCTCGGTGCTTGCGCTCTCGATGCCTCGGTGCCCTCTGCCTGTAGGCAGTGCTTCATTCTGCTGCAAGCTACACGCTACACCGGTTGTATGACTGTGCACGGTCCAGGCTAGACACCCTTGCCCAGTACCCGGTGCCCCCAGTGCTTTGGTGCCCTAGCACGTCGATAACACCTGCACTCAATGCCCCGATTCTTCAGTGCACCAGTACTGTATTCTTACACACTCAGTGTCCTCGGTCCTTTTGCACCCTTGGGGGTAATTCACAGCCGTCAGGTGGTGATGACGGATGCATCCAACTGAGGTTGGGGTGCAGTCTGGGCCAACAGAGGAGTCCGTGGGTCCTGGTTGGGCTGTTGGACATCCCTGCACATAAAGTTGGAGTTGCGAGTGGTTCAACGTTCTTGTACACATTCCTGCCAATACCGTTGTTCCCGGCCTTCCTAGAAAAAGTCCGGAAAGAAGAGGCAACAGTTCTCCTGGTGGCACCCAGATGGCCCAGGAGAATATGGTTTTAAACCTTTGCCAGCTGCTGCAAGGCCAGTCCTGGAAGATCCCGCTGCACCTGGATCTCCTCAGTCAGGTGAGGGGCACCCTCTGGCATTCAGAACTGGGCAGACTCCAATTGTGGGTCTGGTCCCTGAACAGGACCATCTGTTTGCCTTAGGGCTCTCAGACGCAGTCACCAGTACACTGCAGAATGCTAGGGCCTCCGCCACAAGGTCGTTGTACGCCTATGCGGAAATATTTTCGAAATTGGTGTATGACCAGAGGTGATGACCCCATCTATTGCCCTATAGCAATTATTTTACAGTTTCTGCAAGATCTGCTAGAGGCAGGTAGGTCACCCTCTACGCTGAAAGTATACCTAGCAGCTATATCTGCATGCCATGTCCCCATTGACTCAGTTTCCCAAGGTATTCATTTGCTGGCGACCCGTTTTCTAAAGAGTGCTCGGCGGTTATGTCCTCCTAGAAAGGACACCCTCCCCAAGTGGAGTCTCTCACTAAGGCCCCGTTTGAGCCTATATATTCCATAGAGTTGAAATATCTCTCTATGAAGACTGCCTTTTTGTTAGCCATCACCTCTGCTAAGCGGGTTAGTGAGCTATAGGCTCTGTCAGTGCA
Source organism: Acipenser ruthenus (assembly GCF_902713425.1). Classification (NCBI taxonomy): domain Eukaryota; kingdom Metazoa; phylum Chordata; class Actinopteri; order Acipenseriformes; family Acipenseridae; genus Acipenser; species Acipenser ruthenus. Next base: position 23,861,227 of record NC_081199.1, on the reverse strand, counting down.
TAGTGCCTGTATGCGTATTTGGGATGATGGAAACAGGGTATCGTTACGCATTCCTCCCTGAAGTGGTTACGGCTTTCCACTTAAACCAGTCAGTGGAACTAGAGGCTTTCCATCCCTCTCCTTTTTCTTTGGAGGAGGATCAGAGATTAAATTCCCTCTGCCCGGTTCGGGCATTGAGAGGTTATGTGGATAGGAGGAGAGCGCTGTGTCAGTCTGACCAGCTCTTCGTCTGTCATGGTGAAAGGACCCTGGGTCAAGCCCTCTCGAAGCAGCGACTCTCCCACTGGATTGTGGACACAGTTTCGACTGCATATAATAATGCCGGCCTACCCCCACCAGGGAGGGTGGCCGTGCACTCTACTAGAGGAGTGGCTACATCATGGGCCCTAGCTGGGCAACTCTGCATACATTCACCAGGTTTTACCGACTTAAAGTGGTAGATTCCTCTATGCCTTCATTAGGCACAAGGGTCCTTGAGGTTGCACGCTCACACCACAAACATTAGAGTGGAAAAAAAAGAAAGTATTCTGAACTCTGTACGATCATCTTGCTATATAGGAACCAAAGTAATGCTTACTGTGACGCTTTCATATACAGCTATGGCCAAAAGTTTTGCATCACCTAGAATTTTAGGATTGAGACATAATATATATATATATATATATATATATATATATATATATATATATATATATATATATATATAAATGATATGAACATAATTTAGATATTTTATTTAACTCATGTAATCAAAGAAACAACAAAATAATTTTGCAAAAGTGTACCTGAAGCCATAATAGTAGTACTGTATTTCGTGTTAGATTTTGAAAAGTCCCATTTTTCAATTGTTTTCTTTAAGTATATGGAAAACTACAAAGCAGTATATCATTCAATATGTTAACATGGCATTATTCAGCAGTTTTCATTCGCAAAACATTTGGCCATAGCTGTACAGTAATAGTTAATGCTTTTAAAATTAAAAATACATGTTTATTGATGACTGATTCTTATTTTCTGAGGACAGTGACCTCAACTAAAATCAACTGTATTGTTTCTGCATCAAACTTGTGAGCATTTAAATCAGTGATGCTCAGACCGCTCTTTAACTTAGCACCTGCAGCTCTTCGGAATCTATCCGCCCCATTTGCATTGGTTACTGGGAAATGCAGTTTTATAAATAGCTCAAAATGTAACCGATAGATTCTATTTAGAGCATACTGGGCTATTTACAAAACTACATTTCCCAGTAACTAATTTCCGCACTACTTGCAATATTGACCAATCATGATTCTTCACTTTTTTAAGTGTTTCCTGAGGAGCTTCCAAGAGCTGTGAAGTGAAAGAATGTTGACTGTTAAAAAACGCAGACATGAGGAGGAATGTAGATGATTTCGTGAAGAATGGAGAATGGAGTTTTTCTTTGTCGAGGCTGGTGGAGGTAAATGTGCCTGTGTGACGTGGGACTGCCCCGTCTTTATGATCAAGGTTGGGACTGGCAGGGAGGGGGTTAAAATTCCTCCCTGCCAGGAAAACATGTAAGAATGTGGCTGGAGCCCTAATTGAATAAGCAGCAATTATTGATTAATTGGGCTCCAGCCACAGGGAATAAAAGCCAGGGGAGAGGCCCTGGCTGAGGAGAGAGTTGTAGAGAGAGTTCTGGAAGGAGAAGGAGTGTTTTGTTTGTGCTGTGTTTTTCTGTTCCAGTGAAGGCAACGCCCAGCCTGGAAACTTTATTTTGTAAGTTTTTGTTTTGTGTTTGTATTTTGTGTTTGAAATCTTTTTGTTTGGCCCTCGTGCTGGTTTATTTTGTATTTTTGTTTATTAAAAACTTTATTTTTGAACTTATACTGTCTCTGAGTCTCAAACCTCGGTCAATCCTGTCACAGTTGGTGTTCAGAAGTGGGATAGCGCCACCTGGAGGCTCAGAGCAGTAATTTTTTTTCTTTCTTTTTTGGGAGTTTTTTTTTTTTTTTTGGAAAATGGGGAAGAGCAGACAGCGGCAAAGGCAGGAGATGCAGCAGCCGAAGAAATGTAGGCTGCTGCAACAACAGCCACCCCAGCTGGAGGACCCAGCCAGTCTTTTCCCCTGGTGCTCATGGTGCGGGATGCTGGATCATCGGTGGAGGTCCTGTCCAGATGGGCCACCAGCTGACTGGTGTGGGCGCTGTGAGGTGGATGGCCACAACTGGGCAGGATGCCCCCACAATCGGGACCAGGAGCAGCTGCAAACCCCGTCCTCGGCAGCCACCCCACCACTTCCAACATCACCACCTTCACCACCATCCCAGGAAATATGGGACTGGTTGATGCACCCTGAGGCGGACATCTTCCACGACCTCCCCATAGTTATCAACACGCTGTGGCGTCGAGATGGGGGGAGGTGGGAAAAGTGGGAGGAACAGCATCACCCAGCGTCCTTCGCAGAGCTGGCCCTGATGGTCGTTAATTACCTGGCGATAGATATGGGAGATGCCCCAATTATTCCAATAAAGAAGGTGGAGCCGTCGTCCCGAGAGCCAGAGAGGGGTGAGCTGTCGTCCCGAGAGCCAGAGAGGGGTGAGCTGCCGTCCCAAGAGCCAGAAGGGGAGGAGCTGCCGTCCCGAGAGCCAGAAGGGGAGGAGCTGCCGTCCCGACAGCCAGAAGGGGCGGAGCCGCTGTCCCGAGAGCCAGAAGGGAAGGAGCCGCCGTCCCGAGAGCCAGAGAGGGGAGGAGCCGTCGTCCCGAGAGCCAGAGAGGGGTGAGCTGTTGTCCCTAGAGCCAGAAGGGGAGTTGCTGCTGTTTCCGCCTCCGCCAGCAGAGGGAGACGAGTTGCTGTTCCCGCCTCCGCCAGCAGAGGGAGACAAGGTGCCGTTCCCGCCTCCGCCAGCAGAGGGAGACGAGTTGCCGTTCCCGCCTCCGCCAGCAGAGGGAGACGAGTTGCCGTTCCCGCCTCCGCCAGCAGAGGGAGACAAGTTGCCGTTCCCGCCTCCACAAGCAGAGGGAGACGAGTTGCCGTTCCCGCCTACGCCAGCAGAGGGAGACGAGCTGCTGTTCCCGCCTCCGCCAGCAGAGGGAGACGAGCTGCTGTTCCCGCCTCCGCCAGCAGAGGGAGACGAGCTGCTGTTCCCGCCTCCGCCAGCAGAGGGAGACGAGTTGCCGTTCCCGCCTCCGCCAGCAGAGGGAGACAGGCCGCCGTTCCCGTCTCCGCCACCAGAGGGAGCCGGGCCGCGGTTCCCGTCTCCGCCACCAGAGGGAGCCGGGCCGCGGTTCCCGCCTCCGCCACCAGAGGGAGCCGGGCCGCCGTTCCCGCCTCCGCCTCCCGTGGGTCCGCTGCTGCTGCCGTCGCCTCCCGAGGGTCCGCTGCTGCTGCCGTCGCCTCCCGAGGGTCCACTGCTGCTGCCATCGCCTCCCGAGGGTCCGCTGCTGCTGCCGTCGCCTCCCGAGGGTCCGCTGCTGCTGCCGTCGCTTGGGGTCTTCGGGGATCCTGCTTCGCCTGGGGTCGCTACACTGTGGCCGGAGCCCCACGGAGGGGAGTTGCCGGCCATGAAGAGGGGGAGGGAGGTCAGGAGACCAGCTCCCCCAGCGGCACTTTCGTGGCAAGATAGTGTGTGGCCGGAGCCCCAGAAGAGGGAGCTGCCGGCCACGAAGAATTGGGTGGTGCCGGACGTCCCACCATGGCCACCCCCATGGACACTGTGCTTCCCCCTCTTCCGGGACTGAGACTGAGGGGGGAGGTGGCCATTTAGGCCATGTTGTGCTTGGCACAAGGGGGGGGGATATGTGACGGAGGACTTCCCCGTCTTTATGATCATGGTTGGGACTGGCAGGGAGGGGGTTAAAATTCCTCCCTGCCAGGAACACATGTGAGAATGTGGCTGGAGCCCTAATTGAATAAGCAGCAATTATTGATTAATTGGGCTCCAGCCACAGGGAATAAAAGCCAGGGGAGAGGCCCTGGCTGAGGAGAGAGTTGTAGAGAGAGTTCTGGAAGGAGAAGGAGTGTTTTGTTTGTGCTGTGTTTTTCTGTTCCAGTGAAGGCAACACCCAGCCTGGAAACTTTATTTTGTAAGTTTTTGTTTTGTGTTTGTATTTTGTGTTTGAAACCTTTTTGTTTGGCCCTCGTGCTGGTTTATTTTGTATTTTTGTTTATTAAAAACTTTATTTTTGAACTTATACTGTCTCTGAGTCTCAAACCTCGGTCAATCCTGCCACAGCCTGTTTATTATGTGATGCCACACTGGCTCAATTTAAAAAAAAATCGAACTTGGAGAGACATTACCGCACAACTCACCCTACATTTGACAGCGATTTCCCATCTGGTAGCGCCCTGAGAGAACAGAAGCTTAAACTCAATCAACAAAGGGTGAATCAACAATGCATGTTTAGCAAGGTTTGTAATGTAAGCCAACAAGTTACACTTTCGTCTTACAAAATTACATACGAAATTATAAAATGAAAGAAATCATATGTGGAAGGCAAGGTGATTACAGATTGCATAATAATTGTTCAACATTGTTCGTGGATAAAAAGGATCTAGAAAAGGATGTGATAAAAATTCAACTTTCTAATTCTACCGTAGCTAGGAGGGCTACTGATATTTCAGAGAACATTGAAATCGCGTTGAGAAATTGTCAGGGACTAGCATTGCAATGGGTGAAAGCTTGGATATTAACTGTATCCCTCAGTTACTGATATTTGTCAGAGCAACTTCCCGGGAACTCGATGTGACAGAAGACATGTTGGATATGGTACTGTTGCAAAATGGTACATAAAGAGAGGACATAAAACTGCTATGGATGTCCTGAAAAAGTTTGAAGTTGCACTGGAGAAAATTACAGCCATCACAACAGACGGAGCGCCAGCTATGCTAGGTAAGAGAACTGGTGCTGTTTCTTTGTTAAAGAAGAGCTGAAGTCTGAAAAATCAATGCATGAAATTCTGTCTTACCACTGCATTATACACCAACAAGCACTGTTTGCAAAGTTCACTTTTCTTTGCGATGCAATGAAAGATGTTATTGAGTTGGTTAATTTTATCAGTGCCAAAGTTAGGAACCATCAGCAGTTCAAGATTCTGTGTGAATAATTTGATATGCAGTACAGTGATTTAGTTCTGCACACTGAAGTAAGGTGGATTTCTCGCAGACACATGCCCATGTTTTGGATTTGTTCGAACCACTCAAGCTCTTCATTATTGGATGTGGTGAAACTTCCCGCTTTCAATTCATGGATGACACTGACTGATTGCTGTGTCTTGCGTGTCTGTGTGAAATTACATAGTACTTAAACGAGTTAAACCTGAAGTTGCAAGGTAAGAATAAAACTGTGTACGAGTTACACTCTGCTGTCACACTTTTTTCTTGCAAACTTCAAGTACTGCACAGCAATGTTAGGAGTGGTAAATACAAGCTCTTTTCTCATGTCCAAAGCATCATTGAGAAAAATCCTGATGCTGTTGTAAATCAAGAAGTCCTCTGTGAAGTGCTGAACGAATTGTCTGAAAACTATGCTGGAAGATTTCAAGATTTTAAGAAGTGTGAGAAATTGTTGCTTCTGGTGAACATTCCACTCCTCCTGGAAGTAGATGAAGTGGATGACATTTTCTCAGGAATGCCTGATTCAGCTGACCTGCTGATGGAGTTTGTAGAGTTGAAAAGCTCTGAATTGCAACGAGGATTTCGGCAAAACAACAGAGACTACTTCTGGAAATTAGTGAGCCATCTTCCATATATCGCAAAACTGGCAAGGCAGTTTATTTCGGTGTTTCCATCAACTTACAGATTTCTCTGCACTCACTCAGATTAAAAATAATCGGCGGAATCGACTCAGTTTTCAGCACGCAAAAGAATGCCTTCGAATTGCAGTGACCACCATAGAGCTCGACTTCTCAGCGCTTGCTTCCAAGAAGGAGGGCTGTGTATCTAACTGACAGCCTGTGGCAAAGTAGTTAATAGTGTGCAGGTGCAGATGATTAAAGAACAGACAGACAATTGTAATCCAGGTGCAAAGGTTTGTTTTATTTGTTTTTGTCCAGTGCCTGACGGCGAAACAAACAGTAAACAATAATGAAAGTAAGTAATACATCAGCATGTATTACTTAATTTATAATCCCCGGGTTTGCCCCGCAAATGATAGTCCTGTTTTTATTATACACCCATACAAACACACACATTAAGTCTGTTAATGCGTGAATTAGTGCTAGTGGTGTAAATACAGTTTATAGTGATACGAGTGCAGTGTTGTTCCGGGTTTGTGCTGTCCTCTGGCGACAGCTCCGGAAAGTGTTAGCTGTCTAGTGAATACAAACAAACAAATAGACAGAACAAGACAAACACTCACAATTTTCACCAAAACACAGGTCCTTCCTGGTCACTTCTTAATAACCAAAACGAAGGAACTGATTACGATTCTCCGTCCCTCTTATATGCTGTCACACATGACCCCTTGGTAAACAAATGCAGCTGCCTTTACAATCAGCGGCTGCTACATTTTCCCTTCCGGGTCAATACGTTCTTGCAATGGAGTCTCGTCTTCTTCCAGACTGGCCGACTTCCAGACCCGGGAAAGAACTGTCAGGCCAGCCCGTCAAAAGAACTCGCTGCTTAGCGCCGTCACAGGTCGGGAGGGAGATTTACCACCAAGATTCATTATATTTCTGTCACACAGCCATACAGCTAAGAATGAGAGCTTTCATAATTTTATAAAGCATAAGTGTGTTTAACACTAGAAGCCCCACAGCGGTCATTTCGGCAGTTTTTGGTTTTAAAATGTAATTTTCTCCAGTCGTGTAACACATATGGGGCTGTGCGTTCGTGTACCTTTCTGTCCGTATATATTAAATATTCTCACAAAGCATGAAACATGGGAGTGCAGAAATAAAGGAGATATATTACATTACACCTAAAAGCCCTGGGAGCAGTCACAGTGACGGCCACACATAAAACAATCAATCGGCCTTTTGAAAATCTGGTAAATAAACAAATAAAGGCTGGCGCCTGCTTGCCAGCTGCGCTGCTTTGGTAAGTTAATTAGCATCGGGACTAGTGAAAATAAATACCAGGGACCGTGGAGTTTTACAAAGCAACAAAATATAAAATTGATGTTTGGATCAGATAGCACGGAAGTGTTTCGTGAAAGCTGGCTCCCGACGGTGGACAGTCAATTTTTTACAATGTATTAGACCTAGCAGCCATCAACTCCTGGGTACGTTACAAAGAATGCACGGAGAAGAATTTACCAAGGAGAGAATATATTTTACAGTTAGCACAGGAACTTCGCAAGAAGCATTTGGAACAGAGAGAAACTGCCACACGTGTACCCACAGCTGAAGCTGGCAACCCTGCTGAGAGCCGCAAGAGACGCCAATGCCAGGTTGGCAAGTGCAATAAAAATAAAACTTCGAACAGTAGTGCCCTGTGCAGAAAGGCGGCGTGGAGAAGCGCATTATCTGTATTGATTGTGAAGAGCCTTAGACTCAAGGTAAAGGAATACCATTTTGTTGAAAAAAAAGAAAAAAAGAAAAAGAAATTCAACTTTTTTTATAACTTCTTGTGCTGTGCGCTTCTGTAAAATGTTTTCTTCTAAGTTTATTTATCAAGGTTGTTCAGTTGCTTTTGCACTTCTGATAATAAACCGATTGCTGTTGAAAAGTAAAAAATGTATTGCTATCGTTTCAGTTTTATAAATATATATGTTGTAAACCGATGTCTGCTCAGATGTTTATTTACTTACATTTTCTTGTTTTGATTTGTACTGTTTCTCCGTTTGTTATACTATTTACAGTGTTTTGAATACAGCCGTCAGAAAGACTGCTGCGGGGCTTGTAGGTATGAGTGTATCTCCGGTCCTTCTGTTGTTAATAACATAAAGCAGTAATGTGTATATGTACTTGCAGTTAGTTAGGAGAAACACCACAAAGAAGAGAGTTAATTAAAATATTTTACCCAGTTGGACTGTGCATTTCACTAACATTTAGTTTAATATTTTTTTATTTAAACTGGAATGTTCTTGTCATACTTATTGTGCATGTTGTGGCTCTAGCTGACACTTACTGCTCATGTGGCTCCTGAGCAAGTGAGGACTGAGTATCACTGATTTAAAGCATGTTGTAGCTACCATGAAAACCATTGTATAAGTCGATTTTCTAGGCATTTTTGAGGGGTCCTTAAAAGGGGGGAGCGACTAATACACCGGTGCGATGTATGTGCCGGTGTGTCTTTAAACACAAATACTGTAAGACTGGGTTGAAAAAAGGAGTATATGAAAAAAAGAGGAATGGTCATTTTGGAAAAAAAATTGCAAATTGAATGGTGCCATGCAACCCTAACAATCCTGCATTCTACTGTTTCTAATATTATCTTAATTAATGGAACTCTTAAGACAAATAGTTACTGCATTTAAATGAATAGGTATCAATTGCAGGGTCATTTATGAGGAGTAAATACATAAAGTACATTTTCTAAAATTGTTGGCAAAAATTTTGAGATCAAACTTTTATCAATGTCTTTATGACCCTTGGTGGTATTCATGTTTTGCTTCCATCTGCCAAACCTAATTGCTTTGCTGAGTGCTTCATAAAATAATGACTTACAGCATCTCAGAATGCCAGGTTTGAGGAATGAAAAAAGAGCAGTATGTTAAATCAGTTGCCCATAGCAAGTATGTTTTCCCTGTTCCAGAAATGTCTTTTGTATACAACAGTCACCTTGCTTTTTTGCAAGAGACTTTTTGAACGGAAAGTCATCCTGACATTTTTATAAGGAAACAAGAACAAAATATGAGAAAAGGGCAGATTATTTTCCCACTTAAGATGTCTTTCTCCTTGTAACAGGGCAAAATCTGTGCTGGCTGTCTGATGCATGCATGATCCTGCAGGAGGAGCTCGGGAGCCCCATGGGATCCGTCTGTCGATCATGGCAGTGACACAGGGAGGCTGGGAGAGGGTGTGTTGCCTCTCCCTCTCTCTGAGCGGACCTTGGGGTTCGCTCGACTGATAAAAGAATGCCTTTGCTACTCTTTTGGGTTGGCCCTTTTCGAAGATACACAGTGATGCTGGGTTGCCTTGGTCCGGTGTAAACAAGCCCAGAGAGAGAACGCCAGCGCCTGGAGCGAGAGACCGAGCCAAGCAAGCACGACTAAGGAAGGCAGCTGCTATTGAAAGCGGGAAGCAACTTATTATTATGTACCCAAGGTGGGGTGTGTAGATATAGGGGGAAACCTAGGCAACCCCTGTATAGAGAGGTAGTAGCAAAGGTATAGACTGAAGACCCGAGCCGACCGGTGTAGCGGTGGTGGGGGACGATGTGGAATGCGGCACCTTTATTTTGTTGTTTGTATTACAGTGTTATTTTCTCTTTTTCTTTGTACCTTCTGTTTTTGATTATTATTTCGGGCACCTGCTTGTGCGCCAAGAGTGGACTAATGGTGGCCGTGGTTAAAAGACTACACTTCCCATGACCTGCGAGGCAGGCAGTTAGTACTCACCGGATCAAGAAACATATAAAAGGGAAGTGATTTCTCTGTGCAAGGGGGGTGGCAGAAGGAATACTGCGTGTGTTTGTGGAGAATACAGTCCTTGGAAACTTTGTGTTACAGCATCCAGTTCAGCTGTGTGAGCACCCTAAATTTGAGCAAAGCAGCAAAACTGTCTGGACAAAGGAATCGCTAAAACTGCAAGTAGGTCTACTAGTTAATAGTGTGAGTTTTAAACTAATTGGATTGGACCTGAACTAGTCTACAGTGTGTTGTAGACCTGGGACATTCTACTGCAGTTACAATACCCTGTGTGTGTAATCCAACATGCTGGAAGAAAATTACAGTGCGCTTAAGAAGGACGGTGGGACGGGACCACAACGTGCTGTGTGTTGCAAGGGACCGTCCACAAAGTACTTACCATTGAAGAAACAAAGAAAATTGTCTGTTTTTTGCACTGGTGTGTTTTAGTGCAAATATAAAACACAAGAGACCATTCAGCTTTAACCAAAGCTTTATTTATCAATTAACTTTATTGGATGTGGATATTGTTGAAGAGAGTACATCCAGGACACCAGGAGGTGTCAGAGCTTCACAAATGCTGGCTCAGCCACAATACTTACCTGGAGTGGCCACTGAGGATTTACAGAGCAAGTTAAGAGCATTGTGTTAGAATTAAATACTATGTCGACCGAGCTATGCCTTCCAATGTTTGTCAATTATTTTCTAAAGTAAGACGGCAAAACAGTAAAGTAAAGAAAGTAATGTTTGGGATACTCCGGTAACACAACTAATCTGCGTGACCAATTAATAAAATGGCACCTTACAAAACTTCAAACAAAATCTGCATTTATTCATCTGAACTACCCCGGAGTAAAAATGAAGAAAAACCACCAAGAGCATTCCAAAAGCTGTATCTTTGTTCAGAAGTATTAAGCATCCCGCAGCGTCAGTCCCTAGTGAGCAGGTATTCAGTAATGCTGGGCAGATTGTGGGCCAGACAAAATCATGTTCCTTAACACAATTAAAATATAAGCCATGGACAACACTCTTGTTACCAAACTGCTGTGGACAGTGATAACTCTTGATTAGTTGTTACTGTGACTTGTTATTTATTTATTTTTTCGGGGGTGGGGGGGCGGGGGATTTTGCTTTGACCCCCAGCTGGTACAAAAAAATAGGGTAAAAAAAAAAAGTTATATATTTTGTAAATACTATATGCATAAACAGATGTAATCAATGTAATATGCATAATAGTTTTTAAAGCATTACTTGCAATGTTACACAGTAATCCACAGCTCAACATGTATTATTCCTTTTTTTGTTGTTGTTTATTTTTTACCCTTTCATAACATCGCTAAATCGATGCATCTGCTTTTTTGGGGAATGATATATCGATAGTCCCAGCCTTACTCATCATTGGTTCGCCACTTCTGTTTCCCGCACAGATTTTAAAAGCACCTTAAAAGCTTTCCCACAAATTGAGCAACCTCGCTCACACTATGTATACTGTACGTAACTACAACATTTGATACGGCCGTGATCATTTTATGGTTTCAGTGTAGTTAAACTACTTTTATGATACAAACTAGCCAACTTGCTGCTGTTTTACCAAATTCCACTGCAGTTTACTATTTTATTATAATTACATGTCCCTACTTGCTACATGGAATATCACTGAGGCAAGTGGAGTTAAATATCTCACATGAAATCAGATACAGACATGGAGCAAACAGTATGGATTCTCCTAGCTAACTCAAAAGCAGGTACAGAAATTTTTTTTAAAAAAGTATATCTATGTACTGGAGCAACAACAATAAGTAAATGAACAAACAAACAAACAAAAACAAAAAAAACACATCAAAAATACTACACTTTATATGATCTACATTTCTTCATTTTTTCACTTGTTTAATATCCTATTATGTGTGCTCTGTATGAATCCCTTTTGTTGTGGGAAAACATATCAAGGTAACACAGGCTTTCAGGGTACAATTCCTCACCAATGTACTTCAATTCACAATAAGGGTAATATGATTACCTTCCTCACTTGTAGATTATATAATGTATGGTAACTGTTGCATGAGAGTGAAGAGGTGTTCTACTGCTTCCAGTTCCTTAACTGTAATTTTTAAGTTCATAAACAGTGAATGAAGTGTAATATACCAAAGTAAAAACATTTAAATCATTTGTTTTACAGATTGTAGGCTCAAAGGTCCTGTCCACAGTGGAGGTCACCCTGACTTTCCTCAGGCTATGCAAACAAAACACAGTAATTCAGTTCACCATTCAGGGCATGTTTTGATGGCAGCATATTTATTGCCCACAGTTGGGCCTCCCTATCATCTGCATGACTTGTTTTCTTGGAAAGCCTCTCTACATCGTTGCACAAGATCTCGTGTTTCTTTTTGACTTGTCAAAATCATCAGCCCAAAGGCACAGTCCGGTGATAGCAATCTATATATATATATATATATATATATATATATATATATATATATATATATATATATATATATATATATACACATACAGTGCCTATAGAAAGTCTACACCCCCTTGAACTTTTTTCACATTTTGTTGTGTCAGTGCCTCAGAGTTTCATGCATTTAAATGATGATTTTTTTCCACTTATCTACACACCATACTGCACACTGTTAAGGGGAAAAAAGTTTTTATTGAGAAAAAAATAATATATTAAAAATACAAAACTGAAAGATCATAATTGGATAAGTCTCCACCCCCCTGAGTTAATGCTTGTTGGATGCACCTTTGGCAGCAATTACAGCTGTGAGTCTGTTGGGATAGGTCTCTACCAACTTTGCACACCTAGATTTGTCAATATTTGACCATTCTTCTTTACAAAACTGTTCAAGCTCTGTCAAGTTCCTAGGGAGTGTTGATGGACAGCAATCTTCAAGTCATGCCACAAATTTTCGATTGGATTTAGGTCGGGGCTCTGACTGGGCCACTCAAGGACATTTACGTTTTTGTTTCTTAGCCACTCCAGTGTAGCTTTGGCTGTGTGCTTTAGGTCGTTGTCATGCTGAAAGGTGAACTTCCATCCCAGTTTCAGCTTTCTTGCAGAGGGCAGCAGGTTTTCCTCAAGGACTTCTCTGTACTTTGCTCCATTCATTTTCCATTCTATCCTGACAAGTGCCCCAGTCCCTGCCAATGAGAAAAATCCCCATAACATGATGCTGCCACCACCATGCTTCACAGTAGGGATGGTGTTCTTTGGGTGATGCGCTGTGTTGGGTTTGCGCCAAACATGCTCTCCTTCTTGCTCAGTCATCCAGTTTGGAGGGACGGCCTGATCTAGGCAGGGTCTTGGTGGTGCCATACACCTTCCACTTCTTAATAATCGTCTTGACCGTGCTCCAAGGGATATTCAAGGCCTTTAATATTTTTTATACCCATCCCCTGATCTGTGCCTTTCAACAACTTTGTCCCGGAGTTCTTTTGAAAACGCCTTGGTGCTCATGGTTGAGTCTTTGCTCTGAAATGCAGTACCCAGCAGAGGGAACCTACAGGAACTGCTGAATTTATCCTGAAATCATGTGAATCACTACAATTTAACACAGGTGGAGGCCACTTAACCTGGTGTGTGATTTTGAAGGCGATTGGTTACACCTGAGCTAATTTAGGATTGATTTTACAAGGGGGGTGGACACTTATCCAACCAAGCTATTTCAGTTTTTACTTTTAATTAATTTTCTACCAATTTCTAGAATATGTTTTTCACTTGGAAGTTGTGGGGTAGGATTTGTAGATAAATGAAGAAGAAAAAAACTATTTTAATGCATTTTAATTCCAGGCTATAAGGCAACAAAAGGCGAACATTTTGAATCCCTTTTGTTCTGGGAAAACATATCAAGGTGACACAGGCTTTCAGGGTACAATTCCTCACCAATGTACTTCAGTTCACAATAAGGGTAATATGATTACCTTCCTCACTTGTAGATGATGTAATGTATGGTAACTGTTGCATGAGAGTGAAGAAGTGTTCTTTCTACTGCTTCCATTTCCTGAACGGTAATTTTTAAGTTCATAACTAGTGAATGAAGTGTAATATACCAAAGTAAAAACATTTAAATAATTTGTTTTACAGATCGCAGGCTCAAAGGTCCTGTCCACAGTGGAGGTCACCCTGACTTTCCTCAGGCTATGCAAACAAAACAGTTCACCGTTCAGGGCATGTTTTGATGACATCATATTTATTGCCTACAGTTGGGCCTCCCTATCACCTGCATGACTTGTTTTCTTGGAAAGCCTCTCTGCATCGTTGCACAAGACCTTGTGTTTCTTTTTGACTTGTCAAAATCATCAGCCCAAGGGCACAGTCCGGTGATATCAATCTATATATAGAAAGAAAAGAAAAGAAAAGAAAAGCTATTGGGACTTTTTATAACTGTGTTCTTGGAATAATACAAATATGGAAAAATAATTGTCATGATATGAGGAACAGTACAGTGTGCAGACATTTTATTAGGATGGTGACGTTCCTGGCATCAATACTTAGTGAAAAGGAATCCTGAACACTTTTCTGGTTGATACAGTAGATGGTACAGCGAGAGGCTGGAGTACCCTGACTGGGTTTTGTTATGATTACTGAAGAATGTTCATTGTACTGTAGTTTATCATGATAACAGCATAGGAAAAGGTAGTACAGAGTGATCAGTCTGGAAAAGACTTCTTAGTCAGGGCTCGGAGGGTCAAAGATTATAAACCATCAATGCTACACATTATTTCCTCTACTGAGAACAAATTTCAAGGCCTTACTGCAGGTTTAAATGATTACTTTGAATTGTGGTCTCAACAAGGACAGTGCTCAGCAAGAACACAGCAGCAGTGGAAACACAGCTTAAATCTGCCCACTTGTCTAAGATCAGTGCAGCAACTACAGACAAGTGTTTTGTTTTCTTTGGGTTATTCAGTGTGTAGCCAAGGAGACATTCTTTTGGTTAGGGCTGCAGACTAAGTGCCAAGTGATACTGCTGGTTTTAAATCCCTGCTGTGTCACAGCTTCACTGTGTGGCCTTGGATGATGTGTTTGGTTATCCTCTGGTAATACTGTGCTGTGGATGATAGAGCACATAATACTCTTTTAATCCCCAAGTTTTAATAAAGTAGTATCTTCTTGACTAGTTAATGCAAAATCACTCTGCATTGCCTTTGCAATAGGGAACTAGTCCAGAACTCACAGCACAAACAAATAATTTTCTTACAAACCAACTGCTGTATTAGACAGTGTGCTATATTCCAAATACCAGAAACCAAGCAACACGACATGGATGTTTATACTGGAACAAGCATGTGCAAGGCATTTCATTATTTTAAATGTTCGTTTTTTACTCATTTAAAACACATTTTCTCACCTGGCATAGTAATAACAGCATTCTCACACACCCCTTAGAACAAGGGTGTCAAACACGGCCTGCAGACCGGATCCGGCCCCCGGAGCGATGTCATTCGGCCCACGGACAACTCCTGGGACAGATTTTCTCCTGTATTTTGCTCAAAACTACTGCTAAACCCCTTTAATGTCTGCAAAAGTAATGTACAGTAATGGTTACTGCAATCCCTGTCTGTAGCTAGCAGGGTTTAAGATCCAGGGGATCCCTGTGGCAGGCATGCATTCAGTGCGCGACACAAGTTCACATAGACCATCTACGATGGCTTTGCATGCGATAAGCCCTCCTGGTAAAAAAACAAAAATATTTCAAGCTTCTTGGACAACAACATATTTTCACATAAACTATCCAGGACTGATTTTAATGGTGGCCGCAAGAATGATGTTTGTGGTAAGCATGAGAGATCACAAAAACACCTAAGCCAATGGCGCTCAGAAAACCAGCACTTCAATTAATAACTTTCTTTGCCAAAGAAAAAACGGAGATTAAGAAAGTTACATATACAGAGACCTTTACATGTTGTGACTAGTTCAGCAAATCTGTAGTTGACATGTTCCCAGGCTCACAAATAGCAAAGTATTGCAGGAAAGTCTGAAAGTCACACAAATAGTGAAAGGTGTTTCTATTACATATTCAACATCAACATTGCTTTAGAAATTCAGATTGCTTGATAATATGTGTTTATATACAATACTAGTGTGTTCATTTAAATTAGAAGATAGTTGACAATGAAATGTTGCTGGCAGTGGTGTTATTGATTTACCACATATGTGCAGTGTAATGAATAATGTTGCAATACCATGCTTTTGTGTATTTTGGCTTTCTTATTTTAATGATGACTTATTGCATTTAGAGGGTTTTTTTCTTGTTATAAAGTAGGTGCCATAGCTCGTCCTTTAGGTTTGTTGTGTGATGAAAGTAACAACGCCAGCTGTGTATGTAAGCTTTGCTGTTGTGCCAAATCAACTACAGTGGATCTGTTTACAAAGTATTGTGGCTGCTGCCAAATCAGTCACCTACAACTACAGTACAATAAGAACCACAGGGGCCAAGAGAGAATTTGATTGTGAAGCACGTCATGGTTGCTTTCTGTTTTGATAGTTTTCCTTTTTAAAAGCAATTAGAAGGAGACCGTATCACAGTCTATAAAGTGGAATAGTTGTATGCCTTTGTCTTATGTAGGTATTCACTTCAATTCAGGCCACTAAGATTTCAATTTACAAAAGCTCCCTTATTTTGAAAACTCAATGTTGACAGGTGTGGGATACAGGTAAATACAATTGAAAAAATCACAATATATAT
This sequence comes from Acipenser ruthenus, assembly GCF_902713425.1. Taxonomy (NCBI): domain Eukaryota; kingdom Metazoa; phylum Chordata; class Actinopteri; order Acipenseriformes; family Acipenseridae; genus Acipenser; species Acipenser ruthenus. The sequence continues at coordinate 23,845,062 of NC_081199.1, read as the reverse complement.
ATATAGATACAGATCCATTTTTCATTTATCACTCACCAAAAGATAAAGACAAAGAGTACTACTGACTGCTGCTGCTGCTGCTTCCTGATACCTGGGACCTCTTTGCTTGAACCAGCGCATCAACATCTGGAGCAAATGACTAGATTGAGGACATCTTAAGTATCGAGTTAAGTTAGTTGAGATCAAAATTTAGATTTGTTGATATCCATGCCAGAGAAAGCTTGTTGCTTCTCAAGACACACTATTTCAGCAGCTTTTAGCAGCATTTCTTCAAAAACTCTCCATCAGAAAATGGTTCTGAAGAAACAGCTATTTCATGGGCAATCACATAGCTCACCTTATCAGCAACACTTATGTTACAAGCATTAGTAAACATCGATTGCTGCTTTCAATGACTGTGCTAATTTAGAGTATTTATCGTCACATAACTTTCCTGTATATTTATCATATGTCTTGCCATGGTTTGCTTCACTGTGTCTTTTAATGTTGTATTCTTTTACAACAGTTACATGTTGCTTACAAATTAAGCACATTGGCTTTCCATTCATGTCCACAAAGAAATACAAAATTCCCCATTTCTTTTGAAACACGGCACTCTTGGTCCACTTTTCTCTTCATGGATAAAGGCATGGTGACACTTGTCAATACAGAACCTATTAAATCAGAACTACAAACCTTTTTCTGGTATCACTGGTGTCGTAACTTGAACCAGCTGACACACTGCCGCCTCACCCATGTGGTTGCCAATTGACAGCAATCACAACAAGATGACAATTTGTGTTGCTCATGTGAAGGAACTTACTCAGAGGCATGTTTGCACATGTGTGTTATAAGATGTGTGCTATTTAGGAGAATGTAAATATGCTATGTATGATAATTGTTGTTAAATACGATCATTCTGATGTTTTGGGTTCGTCTTTGTATTTTTATAACTGTCACTTGGCCAGGCCTCCCATACGAAACAAATTTGACACCCCTGCCTTAGAATGTCCTGAACATTTCAAGACTTTTTCTCAGAGTCACTTGAGTTAAGCAAATCTATCAAGTCACCAGATTACACAAAATTCACTTACTGTTCAGCAGATGTTAGGACCCCACCTAGGGTGACCAGACGTCCTGATAAAATCTGGATCGTTCTGATATTAGGGACTTTGTCATGCGTCCTGATTGAGGTCCTGTCGGGATGCTATTTGTCCCGATTTTTAGTGTAAATGTTGAAAACCCAGGCGTAAAATCTGAAATTTCTATTTTCTCTTTAGGAAATTTTGTATATGTGCCTGCTGTACTGTCTCGCAGTGCAACAGCAGACTCCACTGGTTTAGGGCGTGTTGTTTGAGTGAGTTGTTTGCATTGCATCTATGCGGCTATCCAATCATGTTAACCTGCAGTCATATGATGTGGTATGCGTCATGTGTTTTTCTTGGTGAGTGCGCCCGTGCGTCCGGTTTTACTGGCGAAGTGTCATGATGGCTGGTGACCATATGCCCATGGTCAAGTCATCCAGTTAGGATTAGGGTTATAATTATGATTTCAGAGACATTTCCATACTTGCCAACATTTTGAACTGTTCAGCTGGACGCTCGTGCCTTGGGGGCGGGGGGGGGGGGTATTATACGCATCATACACATGGGAAGGGTCATACGCAAAAAACACTCTATCATATAATAATAGACGTATCCCCTCAACTCAACACCACAAGACCAGCATGACAGTAAACATAGACACAATGAAGCGTTCTTACCTTTGTATAAGGTAGTGATCAGCAGATGTGTCAGCCGCACAAAGAGCACAGCGTGTGGTTTTCACTAACTCTACTGTGCAGAATAATTTTTTTTTTCTATGTGTAAATATCAGGACTTTCTTCCTATGCATCGGGACGCGGGACATTTGCTAGGAAATTGGCACTGTTCTGACCATATAGGGACTGTTGGCATGTATGCATTTCACGGACCTGTTTAAACATTAAATACACCTAATATTTCAGAGAACTATAAAAGCCTAAAAATAGTGGACTTGCTTCATTACTAAAACAGTGTGTGCAGTCATTTATTAAAAGGCAAGCACGCAACATCTCCCAAGAGTTGCTGCTGACATTCTCTGTTTGGTGTGGACTTGCCCATACATTGAGACTGCACGTTCTGCATCCACTGAATTGCTTGGAACTGTAAGGCAAAGCTTTGCCAAGTTATACAGATGTGGAAATCAATTAGAAACAGCCCCCAAACCCGATTACCCAAGGGCATCTGGCATTCTTTAATAAAGTCCATACAGACGTGCTCAAATTTGTTGGTACCCCTCCACAAAAAACGAAGAATGCACAATTTTCATTGAAATAACTTGAAACTGACAAAAGTAATTGGCATCCACCATTGTTTATTCCATATTTAATAGAAATCAGACTTTGCTTTTGATTTTTTATTCAACATAATATTGTAAATAATAAAACAAATGTAAATGGCATGGACAAAAATGATGGGACCGCTAACCTAATATTTTGTTGCACAACCTTTAGAGGCAATCACTGCAATCAAACGTTTTCTGTAGCTCTCAATGAGACTTCTGCACCTGTTAACAGGTAGTTTGGCCCACTCTTCCTGAGCAAACTGCTCCAGCTGTCTCAGGTTTGATGGGTGCCTTCTCCAGACTGCAAGTTTCAGCTCTTTCCATAGATGTTCGATAGGATTCAGATCAGGAATCATAGAAGGCCACTTCAGAACAGTCCAATGTTTTGTTCTTATCCATTCTTGGGTGCTTTTAGCTGTGTATTTTGGGTCATTATCCTGTTGGAGGACCCATGACCTGCGACTGAGACAGAGCTTTCTGACACTGGGCAGTACGTTTTGCTCCAGAATGCCTTAATAGTCTTGAGATTTCATTGTGCCCTGCACAGATTCAAGGCACCCTGTGCCAGGCGCAGCAAAGCAGCCCCAAAACATAACCGAGCCTCCTCCATGTTTCACTGTAGGTATGGTGTTCTTTTCTTTGAAAGCTTCATTTTTTTGTCTGTGAACACAGAGCTGATGTGACTTGCCAAAAAGCTCCAGTTTTGACTCATCTGTCTAAAGGACATTCTCCTAGAAGGATTGTGGCTTGTCAATATGCATTTTAGCAAATTCCAGTCTGGCTTTTTAATGTTTTTCTTTCAAAAGTGGAGTCCTCCTGGGTCTTCTTCCACTTTCGCTCAAAAAGCGACGGATGGTGCGATCAGAAACTGACGTACCTTCACCTTGGAGTTCAGCTTGTATCTCTTTGGCAGTTATCCTTGGTTCTTTTTCTACCATTCGCACTATCCTTCTGTTCAATCTGGGGTCGATTTTCCTCTTGCGGCCGTGCCCAGGGAGGTTGGCTACAGTTCCATGGACCTTAAACTTCTTAATAATATTTGCAGCTGTTGTCACAGGAACATCAAGCTGCTTGGAGATGGTCTTGTAGCCTTTACCTTTACCATGCTTGTCTATTATTTTCTTTCTGATCTCCTCAGACAACTCTCTCCTTTGCTTTCTCTGGTCCATGTTCAGTGTGGTGCACACAATGATACCAAACAGCACAGTGACTACTTTTCTCCATTTAAATAGGCTGAATGACTGATTACAAGATTGGATACATGTGTGATACTAATTAAAGAAACTAATTAGTTTGAAATATCACTATAATCCAATTATTTATTATCTTTTCTAAGGGGTACCAACAAATGTGTCCAGGCCATTTTAGAATATCTTTGTAGAATAAGCAATAATTCATCTCTTTTCACAGCTTCTTTGCTTTATTCTGTGACATACCAAAGGCATGCAAGTATACATGATAAAATAGCTTTTAATTTCATCACTTTTCAGGAGGAATGAAGCATTATTTCAATGAGCTGTAAGGGTACCAACAAATTTGAGCACATCTGTATATGCAGCACGTTTGTTGTAATGTTATTTGTCCAATCCAGGAATTTATTTTATCAGTACTGAGTAAAAACAAAGAAAACGTGCCTATTTGGGTCTAAAATTAAAAAGTAAACAGCAGGTTGTTTGAACCGAGGTAGCTGTGCTTTATTTTACCTGTAGTACTGATTTAACTTGGGTACAACCAACACAGGAATACTTTTTTGTCTGCGCTGACTTTCCAGTTTGTTTTCTGAAAGCTGTTGTTTGTTTTATGTTCTGTTCAGCAACCTCTGTAGTAACCTTTTGTTTAATGTGTGATTCTGAAGTTATAGTGATCAATCGTATTTTCTTTAAGTCACATTACAAGATGTGCAAAACAATTACCTCCATCTGCATGTACAGTTTATTTGGGAAATGTCTTGACACGATCCTCAGCCGAAATATACTTGGCTTGTTTTGCTTTGTTGTCCATTTTTGCTATTTTATGTCTAATGCTGAGAACAGCACTGTTCTATTGTCACTCATTAAACTGTATCACCCACCACGAGCACTACAGCACGCACCCAGGACTGGTGACCGTGTATGTATATTGTGGGAGGGATACCTGTGTTTATTGTTTGGGACTGCAACCCGTTATTATTTAACCCTGTGCATTACACACTGCTGTGTATTGCTGGGGATCATTGTTTTGGTCACCAGACCTGGAATATAAAAATAAACCATGCCCTTTTCCATACCGGATTACAATCTCTGTCTGTTTTATTCCTGCACTGCATCACCTCAGCACCTGTACACAATCAACCACTTTGTCACAGTACCTTATTTTTATATTTTGAGTTATTTTGCCTATGACTTTAAAAACGACTTTATCTGAGTTATTGTTTATACTCGATCAGACTGTGAGTGACTTGAATCTCCTGTCTCTTCCATAAATTAAAACTTAAATTAATTGAAACGCACAGTGTTTGTGTGTTCACAGCCAGCGGCCAGAGCAGCAACACAGAACCTTCACTTTCGTGGGTTATGGATCTATCCACTTTGTTGTATATTTTCCGTATTCAATGGGGCTTCGTCGTTTTTTCTCTGTACACCATTGTATAGTACAAACAACGTGTCATAGACAAGCAATATATACACAAAAATTAGATATTGTAAGCACACAGCAACTATAATTGTACATAAGGTAGACGTTGTATCCAATAGATATTGGGTTTACTGAAAATGATTTGTTGTTTAAAAACAAGTCTATTAAAGAGATTATTATCTCCTAACCCGAAGTATAGGGGAATCTGCCCCCTGACCAGAGTATGTGAGTGGAGCGGGACCATTTTGCTGGGAGCATGGAGTGGAGTAGGTAAAGTGCCTGAGCAGAGCATGAGTGCGAAAAGCCTCTGGCACAGCTCCTGCTCCAATGCCCGCTCCAAGTTTGGCTGGCGGCCTGAGCAGTACATATATTGTGTGTGTGTGTCATTGCTTTGTGCTGCATGTCTGATTCTGCCGTAAAACTTGCGCCAAAATCTATAGGCAAGATGGAGTATGTTGCAGAGAGATTTTTTAAAAAAGGTGACAAAAATATATATTATTATTATTATTATTATTATTATTATTATTATCATTATTATTATTATTATTATTATTTGTATTAATATTATTAATCTAGGCGACTTATAAGCGTATCATAGCCTACGACATGTAACTCAGGTAACTAAAAAAGGTTGTATATCTCTTTCGTTTCATGTAAAATTAAAACAAGTTGTCATGTAGTGTTTAATAAAGCTGGCTAAACTTCTCTTTAATCTTGTCTTTGCTGAATTGCTTTTAAAATTTAGATCATATATTTCAGTAGGCTGATCACAAGACACTCGCTCTCTGTGTGTCACTATTAGTAAATAGAGCAAGCGAGTCCATTACTAATTTATGAAATTTAGTTACCAACATATCCCTCAGTGGCACATACAAAACAGGTAATAATCCATAAATAAATAAAATAAATGAAGAGGGACTAATGAAAAAGTGTGGGATAGCGAGATATACATTTTGGTACTGATGTGCATTTGAGGAGATTTTTGGAATCGGTTCCGAACCGGGTATCTGTTATTGGAACCGGTTCCAAAATGATTTAGAAAAACATGTCCGTATGTCAATGTGTGAGCGGAAGGGTGGTCAATAATAGACTGCGAAAACTGGAGATACATAAAAGATGTTTTGCAAAGGAAAAATATTTGACACTGTACATATAAGATATGATCCGTAAACGATGTAGCTTTTGCGATGCTCCGACAATATTGTGTAATCTATGAAATCACCCTGTATAATTAAAGTTAACAAAATAATCAATAATATCCAGTTTGCACAGTAACAGTTTTATTACAACTGCAAAAGCCATTGTGTGCTTGTATGTGAACCTTGTTAATTGCAAATTTCACAGAGCTTACAATTAAAAAAATCTTTAAGCACATGGTATGTGCAAACAGGTCAGTGTATGTTAGGATGCCAAGCCGAAATACGACCCCATCAGCTTGGGGTTAAATTACTTTATTAGATAGCTGAAATCGTGTCGTGTTCGGCTTGGGTTTCTCTTGCGAATGATCCCATAGAGGTGCAGAAGATTCACTTTACCCAAAGCGTTTTCATTACTTCATGTATAAGTGTGGCAAAGTGGTAAGTGGTAGCAGGTGTATAGCAGGTGCAGTGCAGATACCGTAATTCCAAGAATCACTCAGACAACAAAGTACGGGTGAAAATGTTTTAATGGTTTATAATCCAATGGTCTGATGACCTGCCAGTAAATAATAAAGAGCTGGCAATACACAACAATGTGTATTGCGCAGTGATGAAACAAAGGGTTGCAGTCCCGCAAATGAAAAACACGGTACAAAACACACACAATTAGACACACACGATCACTGTTCCAAAGTGAGTGCTCTCAGTGCTTGTGGTGAAGTACTATATAATACGTGCTTTTAGTGAAACAGGTGCTGATAACAATGTTTATTCGTGACGGTAGTGCAGTGGTGATCCGGTTTCGTGCTGGCCCTTGGCGACAGCTCCGGATTTGTGTTTAGCCTACTGGTGATAACAATCACAGACAATTACTAAACAGACAAACAAACAAAACACTCACAAATTATTTTCTTTTAATTATTTTGGGCAATCTCCCGGTCCTTCCAGTTTCCACGTCAAAACCCAAGCGAAGGAAAAGATTTACAATTCTCCAGCCCCTTTTATGCGATTATGCATGACCCCTTGGTAAACGATTACAGCTGACTCTATTGCCTGCAGCTGCTACCTCGTTTACATTCCAGGTCAATACATTCTCGCACTGGAGTCTCGTCTTTTTCCAGGCTGATTGACTTCCCAACCCAGGGAATGAACTATCAGGACAACCTGTCCAAAGCCTTTCCCTTTCGCTACTTTGTATCCTCACAGGTCGAGAGGGAGATTTATGACCAGAACTCATTATATTTCCGTCACAATAAGTAAGACTGAATTATATTTATCAGATGTATTTTTGACAGAAATTAATGTTTTAATAATCAGTTTTACTAAAAACATAATAGTACTCACTTGAACCGGTTCCCTGATATTTGTATCCGGTTCATCGGCACCAAAGCAGGAACCAGGTACCCGATTTCAAAGGAACCGGTTCACACATCTCTACATTTTGGAATTGATTTACGAGGTATGACACAGGCCTGGTTTTTGGGATAAAACCGCATAACAGTCTTGCGTTTTGATTGGTCCATGTCTGTCACATGAATATGTCGTCACATGAGTGGGAAAGCTTGAAGGCAGACATTGACATCAGAGAGAGCGAGAGAGAGAGAGAGAGAGAGAGAGAGAGAGAGAGAGAGAGAGAGAGAGAGAGAGAGAAAGAAAGAGATATGCTTTCCACAACCTTTCAATTAAAATATAATGTAAGAATTGGCTTTCTATGGTGGTGTACTTTTTTTTTCAAATAGCATATACTGTATCTATAATCATTTGCGCGGTATATTTTAATATTGAATATATACACTATTGCAGTTTTTTTACAAGATACATTCGTTTATCTCTAATGTATTCACAGTTTTACATATAGACTGCCCCTGTTTTCAATTACATCCCAAATTCTGGTCCACTTTGCTTTCCAGATAATGTCCCAAATTCTGGGCTGATTTAGTTTGCAGATAACGTCCCAAATTCTGGGCTGCTTTGGTTTACAGATAACGTCCCAAATTCTGGGCCACTATAGTTTTCAGATAACGTCCCAAATTCCGGGCCGCTCTAATAACGTCCCAATTTCTGGGCTGCTCCAGTTTTTAGATCATTCTGGAAGTTTTTGGAGATATTCTGCTTAGCTGACAGCCGAGTTTCTAAGTCATGCATGCACAGTTTACCATAAACTGGATCGTGAATTGATTTAAGAGTAACCCTTAGTACTTACTACATTGCACTGAAATAGATACATGAAAATTAATAAAAGTGTTTTCCTTTATTAAAGGATAATATTAAAACACAAAATAAAATCATAAAGTGAGGGAAAGGCGACTGGGAGTCGAAAGTGAAAATTAATTATTATAGTAGTTTTTCTTTTACCGTACCCTTCCCAGTCTTTTCCCTGCACCCCCTTATATGCCCTCGACTCTCGCCCCCTGTTTTGCGCCAAACCTGCACTCCAATTCCCCTCCACACACATCCACACGCAACCCCTGCATGCATACACCCACCATGCAACCCCTGCACCCTCAAACGACCATGCAACCCCTGTATGCAGATACCACCATGCAACCCCTGCATGCAGACACCACCATGCAACCCCTGCACGCACACATTGCCATGCAACCCCTGCACGCACACACCACCATGCAACCCCTGCACGCACACACCACCATGCAACCCCTACATGTATACACCCACCATGCAACCCCTGCACGCACACTCCACCATACAACCCCTGCACGCACACACCACCAAGCAACCCATGTGTGCAAACACCACCATGCAACCCTTACACGCACACACCTAGCTATACATTCCTTGAACAAAACTGATCACTTTACACTCACTGTAAGGATGATGTAGTCACTACACATGAATGCAAAATTAGCAAGAATAGGGAGATTCATTAGGTGTTTGAATTAAAAATGGTGCAATATAAATCTGGTGATATGCAGCAATGAATCTGTTAGCAGAGGTCTCCAATCCTGGTCGTGGAGGGCCGGTGTTCCTCCTAGTTTTTTTTCCAACTATACCCTAAATTAATTAAGTAACAAACGTGTGTGCTAAGAGGCTGAAAATTGCTACAGAGCACCTGTAGTACATGCAGATAATGAATCCAGAAGCACCTGTCCTTAGGTGGCACAAATCCCCTGGGCCGGATGAGATCCTCCCAATAGTACCCAAAGAAATGAAAGAAGTTATTTACAAACCACTAACCAAGATCATGCACCAGTCTCTTGACACTGGGGTTGTACTGACAGACTGGAGAATTGAAAACGTAATACCGATCCACAAAAGGGGAAACAAAACCTATTATATTCTATTATATAGACTTCTATTATATGTAAACTTATGGCAACTATAATAATATCCAAAATGGAAAATTACCTATATGGTAACAGTATCCTGGGAGACAGTCAGCATGATTTTAGGAAAGGGAGATCATGTCTAACTAACCTGTTTGATTTTTTTGAGGATGCAACATCGACAATGGATAATTGCAAAGCATATGACATGGTTTATTTAGCTTTCCAGAAAGCTTTTGACAAAGTCCTGCATAAAAGATTAATTCTCAAACTGAACGCAGTAGGGATTCAAGGAAATGCATGCACATGGATTAGGGAGTGGTTAACATGTAGAAAACAGAAAGTACTGATTAGAGGAGAAACCTCAAAATGGAGTGAGGTAAGTGGTGTATCACAGGGATCAGAATTAGGTCCTCTGCTATTCCTAATCTACATTAATGACTTAGATTCTGGTATAGTAAGCAAACTTGTTAAATTTGCAGACGACACAAAAATAGGAGGAGTGGCAAACACTGTTGCAGCAGCAAAGGTCATTCAAAATGATTTAGACAGCATTCAGAACTGGGCAGACACATGGCAAATGACATTTAATAGAGAAAAGTGTAAGGTACTGCACGCAGGCAATAAAAATGTGCATTATAAATACCATATGGGAGATATTGAAATTGAAGCAGGAATCTATGAAAAAGACCTAGGAGTTTATGTTGACTCAGAAATGTCTTCATCTAGACAATGTGGGGAAGCTATAAAAAAGGGCAACAAGATGCTCGGATATATTGTGAAAAGTGTTGAATTTAAATCAAGGGAAGTAATGTTAAAACTTTCCAATGCATTAGTAAGACCTCATCTAGAATATTGTGTTCAGTTCTGGTCACCTCGCTACAAAAAGGATATTGCTGCTCTAGAAAGAGTGCAAAGAAGAGCGACCAGAATTATCCCGGGTTTAACCCTTAGCGGTCCATTTATTCAGCACGTCAGGTCCAATTTATTTTCACACGCGCAGTTTATTATAATAATAATAATAATAAACTTTATTTTGTATAGTGTCCTTAAAAGCAATCATCTCAGAGCGCTTCACAATTAATAGTACAGTAAAATAAAAAGATTATACATAAAAACAGCACAAGGAAATAAAATAATCATAAAAATCATAAAAACGCCTTTCTAAAAAAGTAAGTCGTTAAATTAGCTTTAAAAGCACTCAAAGAAGTTGAGTCCCTGATTTCTAGTGGAATTGAGTTTGGGGGCATAACAACAGAAGGCCTTGTCGCCCATAGTGCACAGGCGAACAGGCGGGACACACAAGAGACACGCTATTTTAGACACACTGTTTAAAAGTATTTTTTTTCACAGTAAAACAGGTTTAAAAGACACTGCATATCAACAGGACACTCAGTACAGCATCTCCAGCCCTGCCCCACCCCTTGTTCGCTATATTTTTCACATACCTCTACATAGTAGTGCATACCGATAAATCATCTCCTGATCACTCGTTTTATCACCAAACTCCTCAATAATGAGATCCACGTCATTATTTTATGCTATAACATCTAAAAAAAGCTCTGCAAATGTCTGTGATATTTTTTGAGCACTATCTTTTTTGTTTATGTCCGTATTATCTATGTGGTGTCGGGGCTATCTGTATTCATGAGATGCGCGCCCTTTTTTTTTGGCTTCTCTCGGCTCCTATTGGTCTCACTCAGCCATTGAATGGTTTTCTCGGCTTTTTCCAGAGAAAAAACGACTAGAGACCTGTTTTTTACGTCTTTTTGATGATGTCGGACAGGGTCCGACATTGGACCGGAAAGGGAAAATTGCAATGTCGGACCAGGTCCGATGTAGGACCGCAAAGGGTTAAAAGGCATGTCGTATGCGGACAGGCTAAAAAAATTGAATCTATTCAGTCTTGAACAAAGAAGACTACGCAGTAATCTGATTCAAGCATTCAAAATTCTAAAAGGTATTGACAATGTCGACCCAAGGGACTTTTTCTACCTGAAAAAAGAAACAAGGACCAGGGGTCACAAATGGAGATTAGATAAAGGGGCATTCAGAACAGAAAATAAAAGGCACTTTTTTACACAGAGAATTATGAGGGTCTGGAACCAACTCCCCAGTAATGTTGTTGAAGCTGAAACCCTGGGATCCTTCAAGAAGCTGCTTGATGAGATTCTGGGATCAATAAGCTACTAACAACCAAACGAGCAAGATGGGCCGAATGGCCTCCTCTCATTTGTAAACTATCTTATGTTCTAACCCTTTGCAGTCCTATGTCGGACCAGGTCCAGAAAACCATTCAATAGCCAAGTGAGACTGATAGGAGCCGAAAAAAAAGGGCGGATCTGAGCAATACAGAGCTAACACGGCCATAAACAAACAAGATAGCTGCTTCTGCATCCAGGGCTCAAAGAATATCACAGACATTTGCAGAGCTTTTTGAGATATTATAGTAAGAAAATAATGACTTGGATCACATTATTGAGGAGTTTGGTGATAAAACGAGTGATCAGGAGATGATTTATCGGTATGTACTATTATTAAGACGTATTTGAAAAATATAGTGAACAAGGGGTGGGGCGGGGCTGGAGATGCAGTACTGAGTGTCCTGTTGATATGCAGTGCCTTTTAAACCTGTTTTACTGTGAAAAAATATTTTTAAACAGCATGTGTAAAATTAACTGCGCATGTGAAAAAAAATTGGACCTGACGCACCTGAGACGCGATGAATAAATGGACCGCAAAGGGCTAAATCACACTATCGCCTTATGCTTAAAACCATCACTTTTAGTGCATATTTCTGGAACAGAAGCACCTAGAACCATCATTCAAATGGTTCTAGACTGGGGACCAGCCTGAATGTAACATGCCCCGTTTTGTAGCAATTCTTTGCAAAAAATATTTTCGGGTGTTCAGCCTCATGTCTACGGGTTGAAAAACACATTTTCGGGCATATCTCTCAAACCCGAGCACACAGAACCACTATTCAAAGTGATATAGTCTCAGGAGAGCACCCCAAACCACCTTGATGATTGGCTCACACGGTGCTTCACCCAAAAATTTGAACTATTCACTTGCCAAGCCATACTGGCACCTAGAACCATGAAATAAAGTTCCTAACCCCCACAGAACCCGAGATACTCCCTGTCAAAAATGTCCAAAAATGTCCATTATATATAAGACCTGAAGCACCGATTTAAGTCCATTCGAAGTATTTTGTGATCATAGTATCAGCTTGAGTGTATCAGAGCATAGTTTTGCATCAAAAGTTTTGTGCGAGCGGAGGCGACAAAAAGCACTATATACCCTATTCTTTAAAATATCACTTTGTAGTGCAAATTTGAGGAACGCAACCATTAGCAACTTGCAAATTACCTGAAGGACATGCAGATAATGAATCTAGAAGCACAAGTGTCTAGCTCTTTTACTCCCCATGCAGTACCATCTCTTAGACATATTGAAATGCAGTATTGCAGAACACCCTTACAAGCAAGTACAACTGGGTGTGTGAACGGGCTAGGAGTGTGTAAATTGCAACAGAGCACCTGTAGTACATGTAGATAATTAATCCAGAAGCACAAATGTCTGGCTCTTTTGGTTCCCAAGGAACAGCTTGTCTTAGACAGATGAAAATGCACTATTGCGCTATACTTGTAATTAGCCATTTTTTAAAATATTTTTCAGTAACAGAAAGGGTAAAGAACTCCATTTAAATGGATATGGTATCAGACAGTTAGTCTCTAACTGGTCCCAGTGTTTATGGAATGATTCCTGATTTATAAGATTCATAAACAGCATTGTGCATTATATGCACAAATGGGCATGTACAACTGGGTGTACAGAGAACCTGTAGGATTTGCAGGTAATAAATCCAGAAGCACAAGTGTCTAGCTGGTTGTTTCCTATTTCACAGCTTGTCTTACATGGACGCAAATCACTATATTTCAGTGTACCTGAAAACGTAAAACTGTATACCCTATAAATATCACTTTTTATTGTGTATTTGGGGAACACAACCACTTACGAAATTTATTTAAATATCAGTGTATAACTTTGCTGGGTATTGCAGTGTATGCTGGGTAACAAAAGGACATCACTTTTACAAAAGGCTGGCAAAAGGCAATCAAATGGCCATCAAAAGGCCATCAAAAAAATAGGTGTGCTCCTAACCCTAACCACTGGACCACCAAGCCTCCTAATCAGGGAAACGCAATCTTTTTGCATTCTTTAGAAGTACAGTATATAATATAATTATTAATCATTACACTCATACTTTGACATTTTTCGTTTTATTTATTAGGCACGGCTGTATTTTAGTAACAGCAATAGTGGCAGGTTGAATTTGTTTTCGGTGTTTGATGAAATGGATACATTACTTACTTGCAAAACAAAGGAAGAAAACACAAGTCTAAAGATTGCAAAGTGTCAAAAAGTTATACTGAATCACTTTGGTTATTTTTTTATGTTGGCTTTAATAAAACGTTTATCATTGTTAGTAGTTATTATAGTTTTATCTTGAGGTAAGCATTTTAAATGGCACACTATGTGGAGATGGGAAGTGAATGTTAATGTAACAAAACATTTACAGTGCACACTATTTTGTATTATTTATACTAACTTTGCCAAATAGAAAGCGAATACGACTGTTTCCAAAGAGATTACCAAATACTTGTCTTTTTAATTCTGTGCATCCAAATACTTGTAATTGAAAGTTTTAAGAATTAAGCTTACTGTTTGTGGGGGCTCCCGAGTGGCGCATCCAGTAAAGCCGCTCCACGTGGAGTGCAGGATGTGCCCTATAGTCTGGACGTCGCGAGTTCGAGTCCAGGCTATTCCTTTGCCGACCGAGGACGGGAGCTTCCAGGGGACGGCGCTCAATTGGCCGAGCGCCGCCCAGGGGGAGGGAGGGTTAGGTCGGCCAGGGTGTCCTCGGCTCACCACGCACCAGCGACCCCTGTAGTCTGGCCGGGCGCCTGCGGGCTTGCCTGTAAATTGCCCGAGAGCTGCATTGTCCTCAGACGCTGTAGCTCTTGGGTGGCTACATGGTGAGTCCGCAGTGTGAAAAAAAAATTAAATAATGGTAGCTAAGTTTTGCTAGTTTTCTGGGAAAAAAATACAATAAAATACAAGCAAAAAATACAATGCTATAAAAAAAAAAAACTTAATACGTACCAACAGAAGTGTTTGTAATGGCTTTTTAAACAATTCACTGCTGCAAGTGGGTTCTTTTGAACCTTGACAAAGTCCATCATAGTCTTTTGTTTCAGTGAGGCAAAATATTTTTACTGGGCTTCACTAATTAACTGCCTCAGAAAAACAAATTTTACAGAATCCTTCTGCTGTTTTTACAAAGACTTTAATCTTGCATCTGTAGCGCTGCTGTCATTGCGCCGACTCCACAGCGTTTAGACCTATGCATGCGTCTTTGTGTGTGTGTGAATGTGTCTGTGTGTGAGCATGTGTGTGTATAATGTACTGTATTTCAGAGATTAAACTCGTCAGGGGACTGCGGATGATTGAAGTCCCGGATGAACAATGCGCTGATAAATTAGGTTCTACTGTTACATTAAAGAGTAAGTAGCGGGGTTTCGATAAATATATCGTTATACATCCCCACATGTTGCTACAACTGTTTAAATAATGTACCTGTAATTTTTCATTTCATTGTTAACATCCTGACAACTTTTTACACTTATAAATTTAAAGTGTGTTTCAAACCTATTTTGGTCTGTCCTCTGTCCTCTAAATCACTGCTGGTAGAGCGATAAAAAAAACAAAAACAAAAACATAACAACAAGCATTCAGGCTTTCCATACCACATCATGGATCGTTATTGCTGTGTTACCTGTTTGACAATGTGGGCAATAATCCTTACACTATCAGTGCACTAGAACGGCCATTTTGTAAAGAGGTTTTAACAGACTTTAAAGGTATAAGTGTAAAAAGTTGTCAGGATGTTGACAATGAAAAGATAAATTACAGGTACATTATTTAAACAGTTGTAGCAACACATGGGGACATGTAACGTTGTCTTTTTCAGAACCCTGCTACTTACTCATTAAGGTGTGTTTTTGCTTAGAAGTGGTTTAATAATATATTTGACAAGTAAGTATGTCTCTTTATGGTATTCTTGTTTTCTAAACCTCATTCGGCCGTTGTTCAGGCATTAAGCCTACACTTCTACCAAACACTGTCCATATGTTTCTTTAACTAGTAGGAAAAAACAATCAAAGTGGAAGGACAAAGATGAATAAAAAACTAAGACAACAAAGAAAAACAAAAATGCCATTTTACTTTCACGTACATTTTTAATTGAGGCAAATGACTGCAGTTAGGCAGTCACTGCAGTTCAGTTTAACTTAAAACTGTAACTGTTCAGTTAATCTGCATCCTTGTAACTATGTTTAGTTACATATATAGGTTCTACAAACAGATATTTTTGTATAACGCTGGTCCGTGAAGGGTTATCGTTGGCATTAAAGTACCTTTCATAGCTTGAAAACTATCAGTTTCCAAGCAAATTCAGTTAAAAATAGTTTTACAATCATTTCAGAGTTTATTTATGTTACTGATTCTTACGGGAATATTAAACCGGCTGCTGCTTAATGGTGTTTTGATAAAATCAGCTTGAGGGGCAGAAAAAAAAACTAGGGCACATTTTTCTTTATTTAAGCAGGGCTAAAGATAACTTTCCTTAAACCAAAATATGGCAGTCAGGGATTTCGTCGCAGTGTGTGGTTTTCTTAATCACTGCTCTGTCCCCACAGCGGAGAGTAGCCAGGCTTACACAAACAGGAACAAGACTCTTGTCTTAATCTTAACAAAAAGGGAGCACAGTTTGAGCAAGGAAGAGCTTCCAATCCAGAAATATCACTGGGAATATTTCTCTTCATTTTTCTAAAACGACTAAGACATTCTTGTGGACTTGGTAGAGGAAGCAGCAGGAGGTTGGTCATGCCTGGGTGAAAGACGTCGGAGGGGGATTTAAACAAGGACGAGTGCTAACAATGCTCTCTTCACCTCAACAACCAGGTTATTGGGTGAAGGTTTAATAGGGTTGCAAGTTCTGCTGCATTTTAATTGCAATTAAAGTGCATTAAATTGGAAGAAATTACTGCATACTAGAGTGTAGGCTTCCAAATAACTGCCAGCACAACGCAGAGGCTTATTTAGTGCTGGGTTGTAAAGATTTTAACAATTGTGACTCCCAACAAAACATATTAACTTCAATTGTCTTTTCAAACACAGACTTCCTTGAGAGAGACATGAAGAGTCAAGTTAGAAGCGTTTATGGGCATCATTCCTGGTTTCTAATACGTTTCTGAGGGGAACAGGACTTTAGTTTACACTCTGGATGCTTTCATGGTTGAGCTTGTTTACATCTTTATGTGATTTCCTTCCTGTCAAAGGCTGCAAATGGTTTGTAATGGAAAGGAGGTATCCAACCATCAAAAACTCCAGTAAGGATGCATTTATTCAATCATTATTAACAAATGCAGTCTCTTTTGGCTAAAAGAGCCATAACAATTAGAGTTCATAAAAACAAAACAAAGCCCTTTATCCAGACTATGCACAGTATTTTAGGGCTCATTAAACATACTCCACTCATTTGTTTTTCATTTGTTGTCCAGCTTTCACCTCTAAATCAAGGAAGCCAGATTGTGGAGCTCAATATCATTTTAATATAAAATTATGACCAATTATGACATTTTACTTACTTTTAAAGTAAAAGTCTAAAACCTTGGATACTTGCACACAGAGTTAGAGACGGTGATTTTTCAAAGTCACATTTTACTATTTAAGCAATGGCAGTAATTAGACCCGTCACTGTTTATATCAATTGGGTTTAATCTAGATACACACTTAGAATTTTCTACAGCGTAGCCAATCAGAACACACGTTAGTCCTGTTACTAAAAATTCTTATACGGTAGCATAACCACCACCACATTCAATTCATGTCCTGCTATATAATTATTCTGTTAAATCAACCAGGCATGCCCCATAGTTGAGTTATACTGTGTAATTACTCTTGGCAGACTAACTGCACCATCCTCAGTATGCATGCACCACACCACAGGTCACTTATCAAGTTCCTTTTCAGTCTGGCATCAACCATCCAACTGGCAGCCCCCCCAAAAATATTTGTTTATCTATCAGAGACTGGCAGACAGACATGTATGAATTATACATGAAAACAAACTTTCATGAAACTTAGGAGCCTTTTAACTTAAGTTTTATTTTAGGATATTTATTGTTTTTAAAGGGTGTTGAAAAACAAGAATAAACTCAAAACCCTACCCAATCATTCTTTTTCTTTTCTTTTTTTATTAGAACAGGCTTTTAAAAAACAGTTAAAGAAATGTTAATCTTTTGAACACGGTGGTTTAACTTTTATAGCATTCTGAACTATGTTTAAATAGGATTAGGACGGTTTCAAACATCTCTCACCTTTAACTAAACCTCTCTCTATTTTTGGCAACAACCAAATCTAACTTGAAGAGGTCAGTATTTTGTGTAACAGTAGTGTATCACACAATGGGGAACTCTGTTACATTAAGGCAGTGGTGCACAACTCTGGCCCTTGAAATCCATTCCTGTCAAAATCTTTATTTCAAGCAGGTGCTAAATTAGTTCATTGAACCTACTAAGGGTCAATGAACTAATTTCAAAACTGATTGGCAAACAAATCCAGAATTCTGTGGCATCTTTGCTGGCATTTGGGGGCCAAACAGACACTGGAATCTATAAATAATGATTTCTATAAAAATCAAACATCCAACAGTGCATGTTAGTCTCGTTGTGTCTGTAAAAATATTAAAAAGGTTCACATTTGAATTATGTAATTGACAGTGTTTTTTAGATCCACCACTGTTTAGCGCAATTGCTTCCAAAGGCAACAAATTACAAATTGACAAACCTCACAAATTAAAAGCTAATTTTACACTTCAAATTGGACCACTTAGATACACCTTTATAGAAGTTGATATTGTAATATTAGCTTCTAAATTATGATTTCCATTACACGAGAGTAGATGTTAAAACTTCATGCTGATTTGAACTCGGCTCTCGCCAAGCTTTACAGTAAACTAATGTGATCCATATGTGTCTCCATCCATTTACGTTTCCTTCCAAATGATGATGTAGATATCCTTCTGTCTGGTGTTAATGGCTGAAGTGTAATGCTGGCTCCAGGGATCAGCTTATTTTGCCTCCCTGGCGCATCAGCACACACAACAGCTGCGATGCTGGCTCCGGGGATCAACCACAGTGCGGCCTCCCCAGCGCATCAGCATGACAACCGTCTGGATTGAGCTAAGTAGGGTACATCTCTGGGGTCTTCAAGTGGGCACCTTCCATCCTCAGTGTTTCGTCGACTAGCCCACGACACCTCAAGAGGGCTCGACGGTGATTCTGGTGTCCCAGCATCACCCCCCTCCGTCCCCCACTCAACTCAGCCCAGCTTACTTACCTGTACATCAGCATTTCTTTCTTTCTATTGTGCTTGAGATCCCCAGCCAGAATCTTTCCGTCACACTTGATCACCACCTTTCCTACCCTCAACGTATTGTGCATTTTATCAACACATATTAATATATTACCCATAACAAACACTCGTATTTAAATCTATTCAATTTTACAAACCATACTTCGATCTGAATGTACCTCAGATAATGTTCCTGCTACCATCTCAAATAAAAACAGTTGTTTTCCTGTATATTTTGTCAACATTTCTTTTCAAGATCTCTCCATAAGATATAAGAGGGTGTGGCAAAGTGGTTAACAGTGTGCAGGTGCAGGTGATCAATAATCAGACAAACAATGTTAATCGCGGTGTAATGAAGGTTTCATTGTATAATCCAATGCCTGATCACTAACAGCAGTAAACAATAACAATGTTAATGAAGCAATAAAGTGGTGTGTATTGCTTATTTATAATCCGCGGGTTTGCCCCAAAATAATAACAGTCCTGTTTCAGTTCACCCACACATAACACATACACAAACACCAGTCCACAGTGTGTGCTCTAGTGCTTTGGGTGAATATAGTTCTTTAGTGACAACAAAAGTGCAGTGTTGTTTATCCGGGTTTAATGCTGGCCTTTGGCGACAGCTCTGGATCGTGTCAGCCGTCCAAATAATTACAAACAGTATTATTAACGACAAACAAAAACAAACAAAACACTCCCATTTCACAGCACAGGTTCTCCTTCTGGTCATTTAATGTAATCATTCACAAAGGACCAGATCACATCACTACATCCCCTTTTTATAATGTCACCCATGACCCCTTGGACAACGAGCGCATCAGCTCCTCCAATCCGCGGATGCCACGTCGTTTCCGGTCCGGGTCATTGAGTTTGTATACCATAGCTTTGCCCCCTTTCTAGACGGCCGAATTCCACCTAATCCTGGGAATCAACTGTCGTCCCATTTTTAGTCCAGGGTATTCTGTTCCCTTTATGCAGCTGCCTCGCACGTCGGGAGGGAGATCTAACACCAAGAATCATATGATCTCTGTCACAGAGGGCTGCTATGTTCATTTAAGAAATAAGTTTCCTAGTAGGCCAACACAAACCCACACCTGTGCTTTGTGTACTGTGCTGGCTGTGTGTAAATATGTTCTATGTAACCAGAAACAGCTACTTGATGATCCCATAGATAACTACACTTAAACAGCAGCACACTGGGCTCTTAAATATAAATAAAGCCAGACACATGCATTAGTTATAATGATCCCGTACCAGTGGTTACTAGGATTAAAACAGATCCCTGCTACATTGTGATTACACTGGTGTAAATTCATTGTTACTGTATTTTACATTGTTTCTAAATTGCAGTAGCAATGTAAATATAGTGTGATTAAACTGTAAGTTTCTGTCCTAATTAAACTCTAGTTAAACTGCAGTGCTTTCTTATGTGGGAACAGAGGATTCTGACAAGGGACCAAAGGGTTACTGTAACATTGAGTGCCAAAAACTCCTGCTTTGACTTGTTCTCATTAAAGCTCATCGTCTGTGTTTCAAGTTGATAAGTTGAGCTTTGTTCATACGTGATCCACTGCTCACCCAGCCTTCCAATAAAGCCTTAAGACATCTTTGGAAAAAATATATTACCAGCCCCAGACTCGTAGCAGGGGGCAACGCATTGTACATACTGTTTTCCCAACCAGAACCAGGACTGAGACGGGCTGAGCCCGAACCCAATTGTGTCATATGGATTCACATTTTGATTTCCAATTAATATTACATGAAAACAATTAAATTGTTTAATACCATTGCATAAAAGCCTACAGGGAAAGCAAACATGGACTGGACAGCTTAAAGGTGCATTGAATCGTTCTCAGTAGAAGCAGTATGAGCATTGGTACATATGCATTTGATTGAGTGTGGTTGTGAGTTGTGGGGTCATCCAGTATTTTCAAAAATTCATGTGATATTTAATTTGGTATTTATCTCTAGCTGACATTGCAACAGACAGAAAAATACAGCAGATTCACATGCCAAGGTAAACACTTTATTTATTTATTATTTATTTATTTCTTAGCAGACACCCTTATCCAGGGCGACTTACAGTCGTAGACAAAAATACATTTCAAGAATCAGTACAAGTATTAATACAATTAAGAGCAAGATAAAATACAATCACTTTGGTTCTAGCAAGTACAAGTATATGACAAAATACGATTCAATAATGGAGCAGATAACAGTGTCAGTGATAGTTACATCAGGATATAATTAAATACAAAATACTACAGATTAAATGACAGTACTCTAAAGTACAGGGTTAAATGCAGTAAAATAGGGAGCAGATAAGAGCAAGTAAAGTGCATTTAAGGAAGAGTGATAAGTGTCCAGATGGAAAAGAGGAGTTTCTACATGTGCTGTCTGATCTATGTATGTATTTAGGTTTGCAGAACATGGTCTATTAACATTAGAATCACCACAGGCAGTCATTCTGATGGTTACATTTTAAACAATGTCAATATTGAAATGAAAGGCAAACTATCTGAAAAATGTTATTCAGGCGCATCAGCACACACAACGGCTGCAATACTGGCTCCAGGGATCAACCACAGTGCTGTCCCCCTAGCACATCAGCATGAAAAACGTCTGGACTGAGCTGAGTAGGGTACTTCTCTGGGGTCTTCAAGTGGGCACCTTCCATCCTTGGTGTTTTGTCGAGTAGCCCACAACACCTTAGGAGGGCTCAACAGTGATTCTGGTGTCCCAGCATCACCCCCCTCCGTTCCCCACTCAGCTAAGCCCAGCTTACTTACCTTCATTTACATCAGTGTTTTTTTTTTATTTCTCCTGTGCTTGAGGACCCCAACCAAAATCTTTTTGTCTCAACAAAGCCAGATGCTGCTCCTCTCTGCTGCTTCAGATAAGTTCTTCACTATGCGTCGCAACTATTGACCACTGAATCTGATGTCTCTGAGAAACCTGGTTGTGGAGTGTGCCACAAATCCTCGACAACCCACCTCCACTGGGTAAACCTGGACTCTCAATCCTCACTGTTACGCTTTAGCAGCTAGTTGAGCGTACCAAAGTTTCTTCCTTTCGTACACCTCATCCACAGCATCCCCCCATGGCACTACCAGATGAACAAGACGTGCCAATCCAGACCACAAGACAATAGAAGGTCGAAGGTTAGTGGTAGCAATCTCAGGTGGGAAAATAAGCCGTTGTCCAACATCTGCCAGCATTTTCCAGTCTATCAGCTTCCAGTTGTCCTAGACGAATTTTGGTTTTAATACCTTTTCTTGGAGGTTGCTGGTTCCTGGATGGAGGAATGTTGTTCTTCGCGTGTCATATATTGCTGGCATTGGTAACAACCTGTTGGTCATGCTGCGCTTGACTTCAAATGCTAAGACCAAACATCGCAGCACCTGGTCATAACACCAAGTAAACCGTCCTTGGCTAAGACCCACCTTACAGTACTGTGCAAAAGTTTTAGGCAGGTGTGAAAAAATGCTGTAAAGTAAGAATGCTTTCAAAAATAGACATGTTAATAGATTATATTTATCAATTAACTAAATGCAAAGTGAGTGAACAGAAGAAAAATCTAAATCAAATCCATATCTGGTGTGACCACCCTTTGCCTTCAAAACAGCATCAATTCTTCTAGGTACACTTGCACAAAGTCAGGGATTTTGTAGGCATATAGTCAGGTGTATGATTAAACAATTATACCAAACAGGTGCTAATGATCATCAATTCAATATGTAGGTTGAAACACAATCATTAACTGAAACAGAAACAGCTGTGTAGGAGGAATAAAACTGGGTGAGGCACAGCCAAACTCAGCTAACAAGGTGAGGTTGCTGAAGGCAGTTTGCTGTCAAAAGTCATACACCATGGCAAGACTGAGCACAGTAACAAGACACAAGGTAGTTATACTGCATCAGCAAGGTCTCTCCCAGGCAGAAATTTCAAGGCAGACAGGGGTTTCCAGATATGCTGTCCAAGCTCTTTTGAAGAAGCACAAAGAAACGGGCAACGTTGAGGACCGTAGACGCAGTGGTCGGCCAAGGAAACTTACTGCAGCAGATGAAAGACACATCATGCTTACTTCCCTTCGCAATCGGAAGATTTCCAGCAGTGCCATCAGCTCAGAATTGGCAGAAAACAGTGGGACCCTGGTACACCCATCTACTGTCCGGAGAAGTCTGGTCAGAAGTGGCCTTCATGGAAGACTTGCGGCCAAAATGCCATACCTCTGACATGGAAACAAGGCCAAGCGACTCAACTATGCACGAAAACACAGGAACTGGGGTGCAGAAAAATGGCAGCAGGTGCTCTGGACTGATGAGTCAAAATATGAAATATTTGGCTGTAGCAGAATGCAGTTTGTTCGCCGAAGGGCTGGAGAGCGGTATACGAATGAGTGTCTGCAGGCAACAGTGAAGCATGGTGGAGGTTTTGGGACTGCATTTCTGCAAATGGAGTTGGGGATTTGGTCAGAATTAATGGTCTCCTCAATGCTGAGAAGTACAGGCAGATACTTATCCATCATGCAATACCATCAGGGAGGCATCTGATTGGCCCCAAATTTATTCTGCAGCATGACAACGACCCCAAACATACAGCGAAAGTCATTAAGAACTATCTTCAAAGTAAAGAAGAACAAGGAGTCCTGGAAGTGATGGTATGGCCCCCACAGAGCCCTGATCTCAACATCATCGAGTCTGTCTGGGATTACATGAAGAGAGAGAAGCAACTGAGGCTGCCTAAATCCACAGAAGAACTGTGGTTAGTTCTCCAAAATGTTTGGGCCAACCTACCTGCCGAGTTCCTTCAAAAACTGTGTGCAAGTGTACCTAGAAGAATTGATGCTGTTTTGAAGGCAAAGGGTGGTCACACCAAATATTGATTTGTGTCTATTTTTGAAAGAATTCTTACTTTACAGCATTTTTTCACACCTGCCTAAAACTTTTGCTCAGTACTCTACATCCTGTCAAAATGTGTCTTAATGTAGCTGGCGATGAACACGAAGGACACCAAGGATCGTCTTCTACCCATAGATTAAGGTTATGTGGTGATGGGAGAACATCATATGTTGACCTGATGAGGAAACTTATTCTGCTCCATGGTCCATAGTTCTCGCTAGCCAATCATGTGTTGTTCTACATTCTCCCATCTCGTCCATCCTCCCTGCTTGGCCTGCCTTTACGTACCTCATCCTCTCCTTCTGCTTTTCCACCTCGTTGACTACCAGCTTCCTCCGTTGAGCTAGGGCTGCTTTGTGCCATATAGGAGGAGCTGAACTGAGACCAAGGCCTCCTCTTCCATGCTGTACTTGCCCCATGATATCACTGATACGAAGGGCACCCTTTGCATCATCCACAGCTTCCGAACCTTGGCGCACTTAAACTCTTCGGTTAGAGCTGAGACTGGCAACTGCAGTATCCCTTTAACATACAGTCCCACTCTGCTGAGGCAGTGTGGAACTCCTAACCATTTCCTGACGTATGAACTGATTAACGCTTCCAGCTTCTCTACTGTTGTCAAGGAAACGTCATACAAATGTCACTACAGAAGTCTTGGCTGTCTTGGCAGTAGACCAAACTGAAAGCACCAGAGTTTAAGTTTGCATGGTACAGCGCTGCTGTCTATGCTCTTCAACCCTTGCACTGCTTGTTGTCTCACTTCTCCCAAACAAACTGTGTGCTTTAGGTCTCCATCATACCATCTGCCAAGACTTTTCACAGGCTTCTCAGACACTGTTGGTATTGCCTCACCGTTAATGTAGAGCCTCTTATCCACTACTTTACCTTTATTATGTACCCGAGGGGACATGTGTAGTGATAGGGGAACCTTGGCCACCCCAGTGTATAGTGCACAGCGGAGTGTTGGATGGAGACCTGAGCTGACCGGCATATTATTATTATTTGTTTATTTAGCAGACACTTTTATCCAAGGCGACTTACAGAGACTAGGGTGTGTGAACTATACATCAGCTGCAGAGTCACTTACAATTACGTCTCACCCGAAAGACACAGCACAAGGAGGGGAAGTGACTTGCTCAGGGTCACACAGTGAGTCAGTGGCTGAGGTGGGATTTGAACTGGGGACCTCATGGTTACAAGCCCTTTTCTTTAACCACTGGACCACACAGCCTCCTATTTTCTCTTTTTTCCCTTTTTCGTTTGGCCTTTGGTTTTCATTATTATTTTTGAGCACCTGTGAGTGCGCCTGCAAGTACCTGTATTGGTATTACTGTGGACCTGACTACCGTTGTCGGTATTCAGGCCACAGACAACAGCGCCCTCTACGGGCTAAAATGAAAATAAAGCCAAAAGAAAATAATAAAACTGGGCACCAGTGCGGTGTTGCAAATAAAACTTCTGTCTCCCGTGTGTGTCAGTGAATTGCCCACCACCCTTCCACACCTTGTTACAGACACTTGAGTGTATCTCTCTTGGTGGAAGGTGGGTGGTACTGCTGCTCTAGATTGGTTGGGATTATATGAACCTGGGAATGAACGAGAATTAGACCTGATCTACTATAGCCTGTTAAAATTGCCATATTTGGTTAACCCTTTGCAGTCCATTGTCGGACTGGGTCCGACATTGCAATTATTCCTCACAGGTCCTTTGTCGGACTGTGATGGGGTGTAACCTATTTTGTGGTGGTTCTGTGTTTTTTTGTATTGTTTAGAGTGGATGTGAGTGTGTTTGGGGTGTGGTTCAGTGAATTTATGTGTGAGGAATGTGTGGAATGTGCCTGGGCTAATGAGGTGCGATTTGCCCAATTAGCCCAGGCACCTGTATAAAAGGGAGTGGTTGGGTATGTTAGGAGGAGAGTGTTTGTTAGGTGTTTGTAACGAGGTGAGTGTTTGTAACTGAGAGAAGACGTGTGTTAGAGAGAAAATATTTTGGTTTCACTGCACTTTCTGTCTCTGAGTCTTCCCTCTGCTGCTATCCTGCCACAGGTTGGTGTCAGAAGTGGGATAGCGCCCCCTGGAGACTCAGAGCGGAAGTGCAGTTTGTTTGTTTTGTTTAAAAAAAAAAAAAAAAAAAAAAAAGGGAAGGGAAGAGAGGATGAGGTGGGGGAAAATGGAGCTGGCCCAGGAGGAGGCAGATGACAGCTGGGAGCTATTTTTAAAAGGGCTCGCGGCAGAGTTGTGCCCCGGCTGTGGGGCATATGGACACACAGTGGCCATCTGCCCCACCCAGTATGAGGAGGAGGATCTGCCGCTGCAACAGCCCGAGTGGGAGGCGCCCGAACGTCCACAGCCCGAGTGGGAGGAGCCCGAACGTCCACAGCCCGAGTGGGAGGAGCCCGAACGTCCACAGCCCGAGTGGGAGGAGCCCGAACGTCCACAGCCCGAGTGGGAGGAGCCCGAGTGTCCACAGCCCGAGAGGGAGGAGTCGGTGCGTCCACGGCCCGAGAGGGAGGAGTCGGTGCGTCCACGGCCCGAGAGGGAGGAGTCGTGCGTCCACGGCCCGAGAGGGAGGAGTCGGTGCGTCCACGGCCCGGAGGAGAGGAGCCGGTGCGTCCTGTGTCCGGAGGGGAGGAGCTGAAGGCCCAAACCCCTATTTTTTTTGGTGTTTTTGCTGCTGAAGGGAGCCCAGCGGAGACGCCCGCCACCAGCTCTACCCCCGCTGTCGGAGGAGCCGGCAGTGCCACCAGCCCTACCCCCGCTGTCGGAGGAGCCGGCAGCGCCACCAGCCCTACCCCCGCTGTCGGAGGAGCCGGCAGCGCCAACAGCTCTAACCCTGCTGGCGGAGGAGCCAGCAGTGCCACCGGAGGGAGACGAGCTGCTGTTCCCGCCGCCACCACCCGAGGGAGAGGAGCAGGAGCTGCCTCCACCACCACCACCCGAGGGAGAGGAGCAGGAGCTGCCTCTGCCTCCACCACCACCACCCGAGGGAGAGGAGCAGGAGCTGCCTCTGCCTCCACCACCACCACCACCCGAGGGAGAGGAGCAGGAGCTGCCTCTGCCTCCACCACCTGAGGGAGAGGAGCAGGAGCTGCCTCTGCCTCCACCACCTGAGGGAGAGGAGCAGGAGCTGCCTCTGCCTCCACCACCACCACCCGAGAGAGAGGAGCAGGAGCTGCTGCTGCCGTCGCCTCCCGAGGGTCCGCTGCTGCTGCCGTCGCCTCCCAAGGGTCCGCTGCTGCTGCCATCGCCTCCCGAGGGTCCGCTGCTGCTGCCGTCGCCTCCCGAGGGTCCGCTGCTGCTGCCGTCGCCTCCCGAGGGTCCGCTGCTGCTGCCGTCGCCTGGGGTCGCCAGGGATCCTGCTTCGCCTGGGGTCGCCAGGGATCCTGCTTCGCCTGGGGTCGCCAGGGATCCTGCTTCGCCTGGGGTCGCCAGGGATCCTGCTTCGCCTGGGGTCGCTACACTGTGGCCGGAGCCCCACGGAGGGGAGCAGCCGGCCATGAAGAAAGGGGGGGAGATCAGGAGATCAGCTCCCCCAGCCGCACGTTTGCGGCAGGATAGAGTGTGGCGGGAGCCCCGGAAGAGGGAGCTGCCGGCCACGAAGAGTTGGGGGGTGCCGGACCTCCCACCCTGGCCACCCCCATGGACACTGTGCTTCCCCCTCTTCCGGGACTTTGAGACTGAGGGGGGAGGTGGCCATTTAGGCCATGTTGTGCTGCACACAAGGAGGGGAGGTGTGTGATGGGGTGCAGCCTATTTTGTGGTGGTTCTGTGTTTTTTGTATTGTTTAGAGTGGATGTGAGTGTGTTTGGGGTGTGGTTCAGTGAATTTATGTGTGAGGAATGTGTGGAATGTGCCTGGGCTAATGAGGTGCGAATTGCCCAATTAGCCCAGGCACCTGTATAAAAGGGAGTGGTTGGGTATGTTAGGAGGAGAGTGTTTGTTAGGTGTTTGTAACGAGGTGAGTGTTTGTAACTGAGAGAAGACGTGTGTTAGAGAGAGAGTGAGTGGGTTTTTTTGGGTTTGTTTAAAGCCTGTTTTTGTGTTTGTCTTTTTGGTTGGCCATCGTGCCTTTTTATTTCGTGTTTTGTTAATTAAAATATTTTGGTTTCACTGCACTTTCTGTCTCTGAGTCTTCCCTCTGCTGCTATCCTGCCACACGGACCCAGTCCGACATCATTATAGCAGCGCAATAAACGGATGTTTAGTTGTTTTTTCTCCGGAAAAAGCCGAGAAGACCATTCAATTGCCGAGTGGGAGCAACAGGAGCCGAGACAAGTCGAAAAAAAAAAAAAAGGCTTATCTCATGATTAGTCATACATGGTATCAGGTATCAGATAACGGGGGCGGTCTGAAGTAAACAAGTTGGCTGTCTGAATCAGTGCACAGAAAACACAGACATTTGCAGAGCTTTTTTGAGATGTTATAGTAATAAAATAATGACTTGGATCGCATTATTGAGGAGTTTGGTGATAAAACGAGTGATCCGGAGATGATCGATCGGTATGTACGACTATTATTATTATTATTATTTATTTCTTACATAGGAACGCTATAGCAAACTAAAGGGTGGGGCGGGGCTGGAGATGCCTAGTGAGTGCTTTGTTGATATGCAGGGCCATTTAAACCCGTTTGACACTGAAAAAAAAACTTTTAAACAGCGCGTCTAAAATTAACTGCACATGTGAAAATTAATTAGACCTGGCGTGCCTGACGCACGATTAATAAATGGACCGCAAAGGGTTAAGGGTCCTAATGCCCTATAACTCATTAGGTGGCGTATCTCAGCAGACTACATTTTGATGGTATAGATTTTGGCCCCAACCCCTGTAATACAGAGTTAAACCTCATCACACTATATTTTTGGCGCAGTCTGCAAGATTTTCAACTTTATATTTGGAGCAGCATGCTAACCACCAACATGCTAGATTGCTCCAGTAAAAACCCAACTGTATGAATGGGTAATTGTATGTAAAAATAATGTGATATCTTGTAACAATTGTAAGTCGCCCTGGATAAGAGCGTCTGCTAAGAAATTAATAATAATAATAATAATAATAATAATAATAATAATAATTATTACAGGATACAGTTTGGTAAGTGAAGGCGCTGCTGCACAGATTTAATAACGAATCACCCATGCTACATAACCCACACTATACCAATACATGCATACATATAACACACCACATAAAACATAAAATACGCACAGGTGCGGGGGTACTCTGTCACATATCTTCCCCCTTGTGCGCAGCCTCAAAGGCCGCCTCCCCCATAAAATCCCAACAATCCTGACCATAGTCGTGGGCCAGAAATGGAGGCCTCAATGGGCCCACGGGTGGCAGTACTGCCGGCGGAAATGCTGACAGCACCAAGGCTGGCTCCTCCAGCCAGGGCAGTCCTGGTAGTGGCAATGGGGACTGGTGCGGCTCTCCTCTGGGCCCTGGCGTGGACGTGCCTACTGCCTGTGGAGGTGGGATAGGTGTGGCCCGTCCCGATGCGAATGGAGATGGTGGGGACCCTCCCATATCTGCAGCCAGGTAATTAAGTACCATGGCTGTGATATCTGGGAGGGACACTGGGTGGTGTTGCTGTTCTCAGGCTTCACATCGCTCCTGTGTGACATGGACAACAAGATTTGAGTTACATTTCCCCTGCTCAGTCTAAGCACATGATTTTGGAGCACATCTTATTTGGTGAGCCCACAATTAAAAGTAATTGTTCCCACGTGCAGAAAGATAAAGACCAGTACTGAACTGCAAATCCCTCTAAACAAACCTCTATTTATAACACTAGAACCGCTGCGGTTATACTCATACCTAAAAATGCCACCGGCAGTCATTATGATGGTTACATCATAATGATAATATTAAAATGAAAGACAAACTATCGGATACAACTCAAAAGTTTTATTCAAGCACATCTGTGACAGAGATCGAATGATTCTTAGTGTTCGATCTCCCTCCCGACCTGAGAGGGCACCATGTAAAGGGAACAGAGTACCCTGGGCTGGATGGCCCAAAAATTAATTCCCAGGGTTAGGTAGAAGTTGGCCATCTAGAAAGGGGGTGGAGCTACGGTACACTAAATCATTGACCCAGAAGGGAAACGATGTGGCATCTGTGGATTGGAGGAGTAGTTGCACTCGTTAACCAAGTGGTCATGGTTGACGGTATTTAAGGGGACGTAGTGATGTGATCTGTTCCTTTGCTATGGTTAATGCTAGACCGAAAGGAGAACTGTATTGTGAACTGTTTGTCACGTCTAAATTGTACTTGTTTGTTATTTAGACGGCTAACACGATCCGGAGCTGTCGCCAAAGGCCAGCACTAAACCCGGACAACATCACTGCACTTTGTATCACTAAAGAACTTTATTTTCACTACGAGCACTAGACCATGCACTGTGGACTTGTGTTTGTGTTTGTGTTATGTGTGGGTGAATAAGAACGGGACTATTATTATTTCGGGACCAACCCATGGATAAAAACAGAGCAATACACGCCGCTGTATTGCCTGTTAACATTGTTATTATTTACTGCTGTTTCGCCATCAGGCAATTGGATTACAAAATAAAACACTATTGCACCTGGATTATCATTGTCTGTCTGTTTATTGATCACCTACACCTGCACACTGTTAACCACTTTGCCACAACATCATATCAAACATCTGTACAGCTGAAACGCCATAGCTTCAAGATGAAATCTCTCCAACTGATATTTCCCCTGGTGCTTTCCTTGTACAAAACTAAATAATTGATGGCTGCCAGGTCCAGTAGAGATAACAACAGGCTTGTATATAAAGAATATGTGATATGAAGTGTATATTTCATTTCCTGGGTCATTTGACCTAAGCAGTGTCTTTGGGGTCAAAGCATATCACTCGCTGCACAGCATGTCAATCAGGGGCAGCTGTGGATTGGTTAATGACAAAGAAGAAGACCTTGAAGGAAAAACAATACATAGAATATTCATATAGTAAAAGTTTTCAGAAAAGTAAATACATGTCAGTAGCACAGGCTATTAGAAGTTACATAAATGCAAAGATGTGTTGCTTTCTGAAAATGAATAGCAGTGTTCCGATTTAGTTTGACCACATGTAAACCTTTTTAATAATTGGGTATAGTAATCATAGTTTGAAAAGTATTTAACTTGTTTAAACCAGTTACCATTACTGTTTACACATTTATGACAGATTATAAATAAGGAAAATGCCAGATTTGTTTGACTAATCCACCCCCATTTCTTGGAACTAATCAAGTTAAATGAGCTGTAATGTTTTGTTTTTTTTTGTTTTTTTAATTAACTATTGGCAGTATTTAACAGATGTGGGGTGTGATCCACTGGCAGTTCAATTTCTAACCTCTGCTGGAGAGATAAGGTTAAAAGCTCACTGCTAACTGCCTGCAGAGGAGTTAACCTCTTTACAACCAGCATTTTTGTCATAGTTGTTACCCCAGAGTAGGGTAGACAGATGTCCCGGGAAAACTGCCTTATAAAAAATTAGTATGTTGAACTATACTATAAATGTACTTAAAATATACTAAGATATTAATATTGTATGTTAAATATACTCACTTGTATTATACTTGGGCATAGTATACTTAAGAGTTAGCATACTTTAAGTATGTTGTAATACTATTTATGTACATTTTTAATACTGCCTTTGAACTTATATAGAGTATACTTATTAAGTCGTATACTTTAAAATTTGTTTTAGTTTGTGTCTAAAAGGTAGTCACATCAAATGTGAATCTAATTTGTTTTAAGACTGAAGCACCAAAATAAATGCACAGATATAGGTTAACATAACATTTCCTGCACCCTTGTGATGTACCGGCTGCTCTTACAGAACATAATAGTGACACAATTAGGGATGGGGGAAACCCCATTTAAAAAGGTAAACAAGTGATATGTAGCTTGGTGAAAAAATAAAACTATTTAAAATATAGGAACACAAAAAGAAGGCAAAGACCTTCTATTCGATAGGTAGTACTCATGTTTTTGTTGGTGTCTGTGTAAACATTTAAAAGCCGTATACAGTTTGATAGAGAATATTTTTATTGCCAGTTTTTCAAAACATCTTAGCACAATTGTATTAAACAGTTTTTATTTTGTTTGTTTTTTTAAATAGCATCCCCTTCTCATAGTCTTATTCTAGCATGATATATAATTGCCTTTTTTCAGTGAAGGGCACAAAAATAAGCACAAAAAAATGGACAAAACAATATATAAAGTGATAAAAAAAATAGCATTGAGACTATATTATTGCATCTTAAAAGTAGGACAGCTCTTCAAAGTTAATTGTGTGTACCATCAAGTATTTCAATGGCATTCTTTTCTTAAATTGTTTAAATTATGTTGTGAAAATCATATACTTTTCTCTCTCATACATAAATTAAAGCAATTAAAACCAGCAAGCACAGGCTATCAGCAGACTGCTAAAAATGTAGACAGACTTGATTGAACAGTCAGTATTACACCCGTGCAGCAAGCAGATTCAAGTACAGGTACTGCACTGGATCATAAGAAACATGCCACTTCATAAAACAAAGAGAAAGGGAGCTAGGCCAGCCATCATGTTTGTAGCTGTGAAATATCAGTACAGAAGCACAAAACAAATCTATTATTGAACTTATGTATTAATGATTCTATTTCTCTCTATTTTACATTTAATTTTTAATGATTGTAAATTAAATGTAACCATTTTATGTTAAGTATTTATTTCTATTAAAATAATTTAAATAATGTGTCTGATAATGGATTTCTATACACATCATTTTAAATTTCTGTGCACCATTAAACAAATGTCAATAAGACTTTGACTTAAATTATTTATTGGAAGATGCAATAGCTTGCAACATTTTGGTTTAAAAATATATGTTTATTTTATTCAGTTTTGGGTGAAAACACAATGGTTTGAATTTATACCATCCCAGACTGTTGAGGTAATCCATAGACATGCAGAATAAAAGGTTAGATCTATTGCTCACCATAGAGACTTATCATGCATATAAGATATTATAGTAGTCATTTTAAGGCAAACCTTTAAAAAGGAAATTATATTTAACACAAAATGTTGAAAATTGTTTATTCATAACTACAATTTAAAAAGAACATTGTCATTATGGTAAAAAAAAAGAGATCATATTTTATTTAAAGAGCAAGTTGCAGGGTTCTGAAAGACATAGCGTCATACGTTCTCACATGTTGCTACAACTGTTTAACTAATGTACCTGGAATTTCTATTGTTAACATCCTGACTACTGTTGGTTTCAAAAGTTTTTCAAGATGGCCGCTGGAGTGCACTCCTGTGTACTGATCATGGGTGTGTCCTCTGATCACTGCAGGAAGAGGGATTTAAGAAAGAAAGAAAGAAAGAAAGAAATACGACTACAAGGATTATTGCCAAACAAGTACCCAGTTATCCTATGGAACACAAACCAAAGCACTTAATTTCTTTTTGTTTTTTTGTTCCTGCAGTGAGCAGAGGAACCACCCCTGATCACTGTGTACTACAGCGGCCATCTTAAAAAAGACATTTGAATCAGATCAGTGTAAAAAGTAGTCAGGATGTTAATTTATAAATTTTAAAGTAGTCAGGATGTTAATGAAAAGAAAAAATACAGCTATGTTATTTAAACAGATGTAGCAACATGTGGGGATGTATAATACTATATTTTTTGGAACCCTGCAACTTGCTCTCTAACAGACATAAATATTTTTATCTCTTTCATAGGAATTTGGCAATGGAATAATGTAGGGTTTCTGATCTACATCTACTGACACATATTTTCTTTTAAACACATCTCTGTAACTTCCTGTATAAAGCTACTTAAAATTTATTTGTGTATCTTTGCATAACTGACCTTTAAACTTTAGTTCCTTAACTAGTGCACAGCATCTTTTGACACACATGCAAATGGCAGAGCTTTCATGAAAACAAGCATTTTTAAAAAACAATTAAAGCAATAATCTTGCAAATTCTAGCATCTGTCAACATAACTACACTATTTCTTTTTTTCGTCTTCAGTGTGTTGCAATGTGAAATAAAACTCCTTTCACCATAAATCAACTACAGTATCAGAAACAGTCGCCAAGATCTACACCGAGATTGTTTTCGATTGCAAGCCTGTGTGGAATCAAAATATCGTGTTGCAATGCTGGTCTACCAGACCCTCTCACAATCTCATGAATAGCTTCACAATCTTCTGTTTACTGAAGTAGAGCTCACTGGAAAAAAGTCTTGACATTATTTGCTTCAGTCATATATTTCTTAGCTTTTAGAAACGCAAACCTCGCCGTAACAGAAATGTTTTCATTATTTGTTGGGGTATATAATGAGTTCCATGAAAGTAACTTAGAAGCTTCCCGTTATTAGATTTGAATGAAAATGTTGAGGTGGCCCACAGGGGATCCCAATGTCTAACACTGTGCAATGTGAGTCAGTAAGTGTATGTTAAATGTCTTTTGCGGAGACCCATACAGTCTTTGGAATTCAATTACACATTTTTTCAGTGCCAATTCTGAAATGGCTATGTGGTGGGATTTAACAGTTTCTTGAAGCAAAGTGTATATTCCATAAACTAAAAGAAAGAGATACTTCAAAAATGTTTTTGTAAGGATACCATTTAGCATAGGTAGGGCATAGAAAAGAAGAAATGCTCTCCATTCAGGGGCTTTCCAAAATTTTCTTTCTGTTATTGATATTGGCACTCTGGTTATTTCAATAGGTGGCTTTAGCTCAGTTAATCGTAAATCAACCTCTGCCACTTGCTGACAAATATACCACTCAGTTTTATGGTGTACCACTACTCAAACCACAAAGCAGCCAGTTGGTGAGCTGCTCCAAGGCACACACTGTGCTGGTATTCTGGAACAAACCCACTGATCATTTTAAATTGACCAAGTTTCATTAAAGGAGATGGTCCTTTAACTCCATACTCTGGCTCCTGCAACGATGCTGACACAGTCTATTGTACGAGTACGTTGCCCCAACTTCATGATAGCAAAAATCACATCCATAATAACCATTACATTGTTTTGTGTTACAAAGTAGTGGTCGGGCCACAGAATCTGAACTACAGAGAAGAACATATACTTTTGAATGGCGATTCATACGTTGTTTATCTGTCTTGTTGATACCATTTGTTTCCAGACATAATGCTTCATTTGTAAATGGTGTCATGAATGTAAACATATTTGACTTTGTAGGCCCAAACCATAAAGCAGTCATTAAAAAGTGCTGTTTGCGTTCCTCTGGCTTTAACTCAATAATTTGACATTGTATAGGCCACATCTGGTACTTGGAGCTTTTGAAAAGCAGAACCCCATCCCAATTCCATATCAAAGTCAAATCATCTTTGTCTAAAACCTCATTGTCTAACAGCTGCCTATACTGTTCCCCACACTGTATATCACAAATATTACCACTTATTCTTTGTTTATCAGACAACAGAACATTATGTTCCTCAAGAAGCTGTTTAATCCGGTAAGCTAAAGGCATTACAAGAAAATAACAACCGCTGTTTAAATTTAAGTTGACATCAAATGCAGTGCTACATGAATCACACTGTAAAGATGAACTATTTTTGGTCTCCAAATATTTAGTACAACAGCTACAATAGAAGTGTACCTGACATTCTGAAGAATGCCCATAAGCTTACTGAAAAAGGTATTTTGTAGTTGGTGCCAGACTGGGGAAGTGCTCATTGAAAAGCTGCAGTAGGTGGTCAAGTGCCAAGCCAGTCAGGTTGTGTCATAGAGCGTATGACATAAGTAGCAGTAAGCTCTGTGCTTTTGTAAGTGGTGCTCCTGAATAAAGAGGTTCATCAAAAGATTGTTCAATCTGTTCATCATTCTGTTGAAAGAACATTTGAATTAATTTAATTCTAAATTAGACATTTACAGTTGCTTATATGGTTTTCAAATTACTGATTTCACATTTTCTATGAAATATTTACTTAAGTAATAACTTAAAAATAGGAGCACTTAAAGTTACAGGTTGTTTTGTTCTAGTTTTGCTACCCTTCAAAATTAGATTTTGCAAGAAAAAATAAGTCAGAAATTAAATTCCAATAGGTATCAGTGTATCAGGCACATATGAACTGATGCAATTTCAAAATGAGGTTAACATGCAATTACAACAATGCATATTTATGTATTTGACAAGGACTATTGATATTGGAGGACAGGTGCAACATTATATCCAAGAAGAACGGAGTCTAGAATTCTTAAGTTTTTCAAACAAATGCACCATGTAATATTATTCACTCTCAAATGTGTAACTTTAATTAATCTTTCTGGCATAATTAGAATAAGGCCGGCTAAAAATCAGAACGATATCGTGCGCCCTAGTGCCACAGATAGGAAGTGGCACTCAGGGCCACCTCCCCCCAGGACAAGGCACGCTCCATAATTACAATATGCAACAATACATCATACAAATTCTAGCAAAATACGCATCTCCTAGGGTCACCATGACTACGAACAATAAATGAACATAGAATCGGCCTACATTTACAGTAGCTATTAGCCAAATGGAAGCATCACCTGAATATTTCCCTGCTCATCATTTTCCTCTTCATGTTCAGTGAGGGTGCATTCAACTTCCTCTTCACTACTTTCAACTGCCTAATCTTCTGTCCTGTTTGTTAGTCCCTTGATTATCATTATTATGACTTTGTTTCTTCATCTTCAGTAGTTTTGCTCGTCTCATTTTCTGTAACTTCTCTGTAATAATTTCTGCCAGGGTGGGGAAATGTGGTATCCTGTAAAGAAATGACATTTTTTTCAGAAAATAATTTGGTGTCTCAGCTATTAGATCTTTAAATATGTTTCACTATTTTAGATTTTACATATGGAAAACTGGTTTTAAATTTACCCTTGTGGAAAAACAAATAGAAGTCACATAAAAAGTTTCTAATTTTACCTGCATTGTGGTTGGAATGTATCCTGATTATATTCTGGGTTTCAGTGTCCTCCCCCCTCCTCCTCTCCTTTAAGAATTCAATTATTCCCAGTTGAACCATTCTTGTATGTCAATTAAAACAAAGAAACGTGTTAATAGTGAAATAGGTTTAATTTAGGTTGTTTTGCTGTGAAACTACATGGGATTTTAAATCGTCAAACTTACTTTTTCATTTACAAACAAACGTGGAAACTGCATGCAAGAGAGAGCACAACACTTTAATAAGACTTATTTATTAATGTGGATTATTACAATTACACTTGGTGATTGCAACAAACTGTGTCCACAGTAAAATATGTCTCCTATTTAAATGGTGCGCTCTCATTTGCATGCACTTTAAGTTTGCTTGTAAACTAAAGAGTTGGATGATTTAAAATCCCATTTAGTTGTTTCACATCAAAACCTGTAAATTAAATCAATATTACATTTCTCGGTTATAATTGAGATAAACAGGGATCAGTTTAATTCTTAAAAGGAGATGAAAAAAATTAAGGAAACACTGAAAACCAGAAACACTATATTCTAAAACTCAGAAATAAATTGTATTAAAAGACACCCTTACTTAAACACCACCACCCAAAGCCGAGGGGACGCTAGAAAAATGTAGAAAGGACTACTTTTTTTGTAGAAAGTGACATAAAAGCTACAAGTTTCAGGCAACTTTGTTGCAAGCAACTGTATCAAATGTATTTGTTGTAGACGCAACATAAAAGGCTTTCATTTCACACAACTTAAGTAATGGATAAAGTGATTCCTACTTTTTTTAAAGCCGTTTGAACATTGCAGTTCAACTCATATGTTATATTCTAATCTACTTCTCCGAACTAGTAATTGAAAGAAATGTACTAATGTGTGTAACTTGGTTCAAACTGTACACACACTTCCACAGGCATAATATTGCACTAAACATACAGACTGACATTTATAAGTCTGTTTTGCTGACTTTTGTGAATAAGGCCCATAATATTTGGAAGCAACATGAGCTCATCTGTTTCAGACCTGTGAATGGGGAAGATCTGAGCTTCTGACTTCCACGAAAGTCATGTCCCCAGCCCTTGGACACTTCAGCACTCCAAGTTCGGTTTATTAACCAGTCAACTGCTGCCTCTAACGATTGACGTGATTATAAACCACTTATCTAGGCCTGTGACAGGGACAATGTCTTCCTAAAATGGAGCAGCTGACAAACACTGTGTCCCTAGCCTGAATCAGCAGGTTCAAAGCAAACAGGATCCTTTTGGACAGAGAAAAGGAAATGAAGAAAAGCTGCAGTCTTACAGAAGATGGTAAAGAAATTCAGAGCAAAAAAACAGATAGTTTTTGTAGGGAGTGTAATTTTAAAGCGACAAGCTTGTATATTGTATAGTCAAGGTGTACATCAGCACAGCTTGTCAAAAAGGGGTAGGACTTCCTTTTTTGGGGATATGGCCAACTTTTCTTTTTACAATGTTTCTTCAAATGTTTTTCTTCTATTGTTTGTACTTTGTTGTACAATTGCTTGGGCGCTTGTCGTTGATATTTTTTTTGTTTGTTTAATTTTTATTTGTTGAAACATCATTCATTTGTGCAGTTCCAGTCTTGTATCTGGAAGAAATTGCATTCAGTTGTCAATATGATCTACCGGTACTGTCTTTCCCATGATTGAAAATTATTTGCAACAGGGAGAAGCTGTTTTTATACATTAAAGGAATCATTCTTAATACCTGTTAGAGCTGGTGAGCATTTCATAACAAATTAATCAGTCAAGTGAGGGACAGCCCATTATCACATTTTGTTTTTGTCCTGTATACCAAAACTTTGATAACATAAAATAAAAAGACTAAATTGAAAAGTTTATCAAATTGTAGGACTACTTTTTTTATTAGACTAAACGATTTAAATTGTGGATGAAAAATAATTCATACCTGCTGGGAAATAAATAAATAAATAAATAAAAGTTGCAATAATTAAACAGTTATATTTAAGTGTTCCCAAATCAAATGAACAGTTTCTTTGACTGGTGCCTGAGATATTTTACTGGAGATGTAGTGTGGCCTTGTAAATTTATATTTAGATACTGTGTGTTACAACCCCTTACTGACCCACTGCTGAGTGCGGTTAAACCTGTAGAGGCTATTATGGTCTCCAGATATATAGTTAAATATTCTGAGGCTGTGTGGTCCAGTGGTTAAAGAAAAGGGCTTGTAACCACGAGGTCCCCGGTTCAAATCCCACCTCTGCCACTGACTCATTGTGTGACCCTGAGCAAGTCACTTAACCTCCTTGTGCTCTGTCTTTCGGGTGAGACGTAATTGTAAGTGACTCTGCCGCTGATGCATAGTTCACCCACCCTAGTCTCTGTAAGTCGCCTTGGATAAAGGTGTCTGCTAAATAAACAAATAATAATAAATACTGTATCTCACAGTTGTATCAAAAATCCATATGACCTTTATGTTAATATCTATCTAAGCTTTTGTTTTGACTGAAAAAGGAAGAAAATATATTTCAGAATAGGTTAGCACATACCTGATGCAAAGGTAATGTAAGTTAGCATGCCAAGGTGGGGGACATAGTTATGAGGGGGCTCAGGAAGGATGGGCAATAATCCATACTCTCCTGTCAGCGTTCAGGTTATTTGGCCATCAGTAGTTTTTGAGTGGTTTCAAAGACTACCTAAATGGTCATTTAGGTAATTTTTTACTGGTTTCAAAGACTTTAGGTAAGGTAGTCCAAGATTATTACAAATATGGGTCTATGAAACTATCTCTCAGTTCTATACTGGCAGGTATTTGGAGAAAACTAACTGAGCAAACAGTTAAGTTTTCCAAACTGTAGGCAAGGGCTCTTAACCAAAGATAATGTCACTAATCTGCTGGATAGCTTTAGGCCTTTTAATTTTTAATTTGAATTGCAGTTTAACATGAGTGTCACGAGCCATGAGATTTAGGGGCTCATTTACTAAAGGCTCTTAAAAGAAGCCACAAGACGTGTGTGTCAACACAATCCCGTAACACACGTCTTAAAACTATAAATAAGTTGGTATTTACTTATGTGAATGCCGCTTATTAAGACGCATGCTATGGAAATCATTAGGACATTAAGACGTGCCCTATCAGAGAAGATAAGTCGCGTCTTAACGAAATGACGACATAGGGGCCACTGACTATAAAGGAATGAGCAGAGATTGAGATACGCAGTTGTCAGTTCTTGACTTTTACTAAATATATGTATTAAATACTCTATAATGATGTTTGAAAGGCAGGATCGCAAAAATAAAGAAATAAAAAGTTATAAACAATCCTACCTAGACACCGTCATGGCTGTACAGTATATAAAAAAAGCATTTAGCTTATACAGTGTAGTAGTCTATTTTTAGTTTTTTTATCCATCATTGATCATCGTCAGTCTGCAGCCCTTAGGCTACATTGATGAAACTGTGAATACAACAAAGTATGGAGCTGGCATTTAGACCAGGTGGCATATTTCAGCGATCAACACATTTCTGTACCGTTCACATGTTTTACAACGTGGATCTCGCCAATTGCAAGAAATGCACAGGTAATAATAACTAGGAGTAACTATACTGTACCTAGCCTACTGTATATTCTATTGTAGCTAGACAAAGAATCATTTTGTACAGAAAAGTGCAAATCGGTTACACTGTGAAGGTACAGAATTATTTGTACAGAAGTAAAAGCAGGTATGCAGAAGGTATCGACCCCAGTGCCAGATGACACATGCAATGGTATAGCTGTGCCCAAATCGTGTGAAGAAAAAAAAGTGCACTGTATGCAGGTATGTGATTTAGGAGAACACTTCCTTCATTGATATTATGTGCTGTTGTGATTGTTAACCCAATTTCCTTTATTTATTTATATTACCGTGTTTCAATTATGTCTGTATGAATGCAGTTATGTCTTTTTTTGTTTGCATAGTAAGCTATGACCATTTATTTTTTGTTTGCATGGTATGCTTTTGCATGCTTTTTATGTCTATAGGCTACATAAACACATTTATTTTTAATGTCCTGTTACATAATATACCTGAATTGATGCATTTCTGTTGTTTTTCTTTCTTCATTTATTTATTTTATGCAGTCGGCTGGTTGATATATGTGTGTTTTAGTACATAAACGCATTTATTTTAAAATGAGTCTTTCTTATTTACAGTTTTGGATGTGTATTATCTACACACAGTGCACCATGTGGTTGCACAGTCGTTGGGAGATCACCCTGGGGTGGGTCTTCCGTGGCCTCTGGTACTCGCAGAAATGATAGGTCTCCCCGTGATGTTCAGGTTTTGGAGGATGGCCTGCTTGACAAGGTCGTACTGGTTGGCCTCCTTGTTGGTCATGACCTGTTAGGCAGCTTGGGCCTCCCTGATTAAACAGAGGCCCAGCTAACTAGCTCAGTATTCTTTAGGCCACAACGCAGTGGTAGCCAACTGCTCGAAGGCAACCACCCTTCCGGGTCAACCTCCGCGAGTAGTACACCCAGTAAAGGCACTCTGCATGGAGTGCAAGATGCGCCCTATAGCCTGGAGATCGGCGGATCCAGTCCACGCTATTCCACTGCCGACTGTGGATGGAAGTTCCCAGGGGGCGGTGCACAATCGGCTGAGCGCCGCTCGGGTGTTGAGGGCTTAGGTCGGCCAGGGTGTCCTCGCGGACGGCTAACGGCACATGTTTCGGAGGACACAGGTGTCCGTATTCATCTCTCTCGAGTCAGCGCAGGGGTGGCAGTGGCGAGCCGGGTTGAAATAAAAAAATAATTGGGCTTTCCAAACTGGGGAGAAAATGAGAAGAAATAATACCAAATTAAAAAAAAAAAAACACTTCAAAACCGATAATATAAAAAGTAGCCTTAATCAGATAATGGATAGCGACAGCTCTCCGCCCCCCAATATGTTATAACTTTATTTGTGTAACTTGTATAAGAACAGTGGGCGCTATGTGCGCCGAGGTACCAGACACCGCGTGCACTGAACACCGTGTGCATGGAGTGCAGTAAGCACCGTGTGCATCGAGTGTATCGAGTATCGTGCACACCAAATACCGAGTGCACCGAGTTCCGTGTGTATCAATCACTGTGTGCACCAAGCGCCGCGTGGACCGAGCACCTTGTGTACTGAGCGCTGAGTGCATCGAGTGCACCGAGCACCACCGGTGCTATTGCACTGTGCATACCGAGCGTGGCAAGCACCGTGCTCACCGAGTGTGCCGAGCACCACGTGCACCAGATCTACCGAGCACAGAGGACGCTATGTGCACACCGTTTGCACTAAACGCTCCGTGCACCGAGTACCACGTGCACCAGGTGTACCGAGCACCAAGGGCGCTATGCGCATTGAGGTCTTAACACTGTGTGTGTGTTGAGGGGGGAGAGAACACAATTTTTTGTTTTGTTTTGTTTTTTTTGAAGGCCCGACACACCGGTTAGAACACAGCCCAGGTGGAGAAAAACACAGCTGACTGGTTGTTGTTGTTTGAGTTTTTTTTTAAAAACTGCACTGCAGCTAATTCACAGCACAACATGGACGATGAACTTCATCACCTTAGAAAGATACTTCTTATTTTATAGACAGCAGGTGCTCGTAATTAATGAAGTAATAAACAATTAACTACATTTCCAGGTCGCCGTGTTGACCTGGCCAATCAAGTTACTTGCCCTGGCTAAACTATCAAATTTTAAGAGCTAAACAAAGCAATTTAAATGCAATACATATAACAGGAAATTCCATTCTGAATCAGCAAAATGTCCTATAAAAGCCCTGTAAAAGGATAGTTTAGTCCTGGAACTGAATTGATCAATGTTTAAACAAATAAAAGTTTCCAGAAAGAACACCCAAAGAACAATAGTATAATTCTACATAAAGCACCCAGAACAATTTTCCAAGAGGGTTAATGTAAATGCAGAAAATCAGTCATTCTGTCTCGGGATTAGATCAGAAAGCCTATTTTTACATGCAAAGTCTCACAAACCCCCAAACTTCAGGCACTTCACATGCTGTTTCACTTTTCCTCATTAATAAAAAAAAAAATGTCTTCCTCTGTTTTTTTTTACATAACTTGCTGCCTCTGATGTTTTTCAGGCTTTAAAAGTGCTTTGTTTTTTAGTTTTGAATATTCTCTTTGGGAATTCTGAGTTGTCAGCAAAGATATCATCTTCAGGAAGTAGTTTCTTGTCTTCATTTTAGAACAGAACTCATTTTTCTCAATACAATATTCTTTGCAATTATTTTGCAAATAATAAAGAAAATGTCTACACTGCCGTTTTCTACTGTTTCCCAGCTCTTCAACTTAAAGCATGATCTCAAGAAGATGTTTAGTGAATAGAAGAATGCAGACTATAGAATTTGGGATCTGTAGTACACAATACAAACAGACAATCTGGCCATATTGTTTATAGAATTATCACTGTCTAAAGGCCTCTACACACAGGACACGATGCAACAAGCAAAACTGTGCAGCGATGCAACAAAATGCATAGAACCTATACTTTCTATAAGTATCATTCACACCACAGGTGACATGGGAGCAACACCAGGGCGGCGCAAAATAAATACGGTTGAATCCTATTTTTGCAATTTGTCGTGCAACACAAGGAATTAACCAATCAGAGAACAGCTTAAATGCACGTGATCCAGCAGGGTGAAGCAGTCTCCAGAATGACAGAGAAAAAAAAAATACTTGAAAAATTCCCAGAGCTTTATGACAAAGGTCATCGCAATTATAAAGATTCAGATTTGAAAGATAACATGTGGGAGTCCATTTTGAAGAAACTGGATTAGCCTTGTATATATGAGTTATTGCCATATATGTTGAAATACAGTCAGAGAAGACATTCATAATTTCCACATCATGTTGAAGAAAATGTACCCAACTTGATCATAGTTTTGTCAATAGCAATTTTTAATAGTTGATCTGGCAGTTTTCAAACCTGTCGCATCGCCTCTTTGTCGCTTCTGGTGTGTATGGTCATGTTGCTGTTAAAGTATTTTGTCGCCCAATGAAAAATTGCGTTGCTTCTGGTGTGTGGAGACCTTTACAAGATTTTTACTCCAAAGTTCTCCAGTTGGCTCCAATTGTTCAAAAGGTTTTAAAAATGTATCTTCTAATACTGCACACATGGTTCGACATAGCAAATGGGCATGCACAGCAGCTATTAGGCAATTACTGAATATACTCTAGTTGTTTTTCTTTCTATGATGTGCATCTAGATGGGTAATCATAATATTAAGCCACTTCATTAAAGTCACACATATGCACACAGATTATTTAATGCATACTGCTAAATAAACATTAAGTTAAATATTTGTTTCTGTGGTAGCTAA
Source organism: Acipenser ruthenus (assembly GCF_902713425.1). NCBI lineage: Eukaryota > Metazoa > Chordata > Actinopteri > Acipenseriformes > Acipenseridae > Acipenser > Acipenser ruthenus. The sequence goes on along the minus strand of NC_081199.1, from coordinate 23,801,018 downwards.
ATTGAATTATGAATAATAAGGCTAGTACCTTTAAAATTGTGTGAACCCCTCTGTTTGGTTTACTAACGAATAAACATTTATAAAACCCATAACTATAAAATGACCATTGAGCAGCTGACAAGTCTGTAGGAGTCATCTGCAGTTCATTTTTGTATTGCATTGCAAATTGCTATTTTTATACTGACTAGTCCGGCCCCTTATTAAATCCTTGTTTCGCACACAAGATATGTTTGTCTTTATATACTATAATGTTATCAAGTAAAAAAGTTAGTATGAAAACGTTTCTATAAAAAAAATCTAAAAACTTAGCAATACAAATGCATTCGTTACAACTCATAAGCGAAAACAACATTCTATGAACACACTTAACAAATGAATATCCAAAAAGGATGTAGTTTTTTAAAATATTGAATTTGTACCATTCATTAGATAGTATCGCATCTCCCAACTAGAGTAATCACATAACACTGACCTATTGCGAGAGCACTTGTTCTGTGTCCTGCCTCCAGATAAACACTCTGTCAGCTGTGATTTACAAATTTGTGTTTTGATTGACAGTCCACCAATACTGCCTTGCTGCGGTTAGTTTCTGATCCCAGTAGTGTAGACGGTGCCTATATATTTTTTTTACGTTTAGTCATTACATTGGGCCTGGGTGCAGTTGTGTCCCATCCACCGGCTCTTTTGTACAGCGGTATCGGTGCTATGCTTTAGTGCGAGAGGTCCCAGATTCGCGCCCGCCTTCCGCCTTTGTGGGGATTGCCTCTTCCTGCGTGATGTGCCTGCCTGCATTAACCGAGATCGCTACAATATGTTACTTTCGTTTTTAATTAAAAAATTATTTTGTTTTTACAGTTTTGTATGTACATATACCTGTTTATATACTAGTTTCTTTTGAAATATTTATTTTATTATAGTTTTTCATTTTTTGAAGTAGTGCTTTATATGTGGTAAGTTAGAAAATAAACCCTTTTATGTTTAATTGTTCATTTAAATACAGTGTTTCGGCTGTGCAGATGTTTGATATAACGTGCTTGAATAAAACTTTTGAGTTGTATCCGATAGTTTTTTAGTCTTTCATTTTAATATTGTTGTTTAAATGCAACCGTCATAATGACTGGCGGCGGTGGTTTTAGGTACTATATGAGTATAACCACTACTCATAGTGGTTAGGGCTATGGACTCTTGACCGGAGGGTCGTGGGTTCAATCCCCGGTGAGGACACTACTGCTGTATCCTTGAGCAAGGTACTTTACCTAGATTGCTCCAGTAAAAACCCAACTGTATAAATGGGTAATTGTATGTAAAAATAATATGATATCTGAGTCTCCAATGTGCTGAAACAGTGCCATAAAGAGAACGTGTTATAATATGCACAACAAATAATGCATAATTTGGTACAATACATTTTAATATATAATGTAATTTTTTTTTTTAACTTTGTAGTACTTTATAAATAAATATTTCAAGAAATGATTAGGTATTCGTCACACAAGAGAACAGGGTGTATAAAGAAAATTAAAATACATGGATGTGCTTTACACACATGCATGTTATGTATGTAAAATGATGGTTTCTTATTTAAGTTGGTCTCGAGTCTATTTTGGCATTCTACAAATGTCAGTGTGGTGAACTGTGAAGCCAAATATTTTTTCAGTTAAAGTCAATGGAAAGGTAGTTTTTGGAGCAAAACTGATTTTTTTTTAAATTAATGACATGGAATGTCAGCCGTTGGACTGCAGTGAATTCATTTGGGGGATTTGAGATAATAGCTTTCATTTGTGGAGAAGCATTCTGATTCAGTTTTTCAGTGTGCTGTCATAACATTTTACTGATCGCACGTCTGAAAGACCTCAGAATTAGCTTTTTTTGGCCCATGTCTGTAAAATCTTATGTTCAAAATATTTTTAAGAATAAATAGCTTTGAGTGACGTTTTAATTTTTGCTACCCTTTAAAAATAGTTTCTTTTAGTATTGTACATACATTTGTGATACTGTGCTTGGGAGTTCTGTTGCTGCAATAGTTTTAATTAAAGTAAATACTGTATTCCTTCGAATTTAAGACACCCTTGAATTTATATACCTGTACAGACCTAAAAAGCGCATACAGTATTAGGGCTACGCAGCCGGGATGCATAGAAAAAAAATGTGATCGATACAGTACTGTTTTGCACTTTTCTGTACAAAATGAATATTTGGCTAGCTGCTATAGGCTATACTTTATTATTATTATTATTTATTTCTTAGCAGACGCCCTTATCCAGGGCGACTTACAATCGTAGGCAAAAACATTTCAAGCGTTACAATACAAGTAATACAATAAGAGCAAGAAATACAATAACTTTTGTTCAAGTAAAGTACAAGTTTGACAAACCACAATTCAATAATACAGCAGGTAATAGTGATAGTTACATCAGGATATGATTAAATAGTGATAGTTACATCAGGATGTGTTTAAATACAAAGTACTACAGGTTAAAAACTTGGCAGATTACAGTATTCTGAAGTACAGGATTAAATGCAGTAAAATAGGGGCTGATAAGAGCAAAATAAAGCACATTTACATGAAGGGTGATAGTGTCCCAGGATACAAACAGAGGAGTTCTACAGGTGCTCTTTGAAGAGGTGAGTCTTAAGGAGGCGCCGGAATGTGGTCAGGGACTGGGCAGTCCTGACATCTGTAGGAAGGTCGTTCCACCACTGCGGAGCAAGGGTGGAGAAGGAGCGGGCTTTGGAGGCAGGGGAGCGTAGCGGTGGTAGAGCTAGTCTTCTAGTGCAGGCGGAGCGGAGAGGTCGAGTGGGGGTGTAGGGAGAGATGAGGGTCTGGAGGTAGCTGGGTGCAGACTGGTCAAGGCATCTGTAGGCTAGTACAAGAGTCTTGAACTGGATGCGAGCGGTGATCGGGAGCCAGTGGAGCGAGCGGAGTAGTGGAGTAGCGTGGGCGAAGCGAGGCAGAGAGAACACTAGGCGGGCAGCAGAGTTCTGGATGAGCTGGAGCGGACGGGTGGCGGACGCAGGGAGGCCAGCCAGGAGGGAGTTGCAGTAGTCTAGGCGGGAGAGTACCAGGGCCTGGACCAGGAGCTGGGTAGCATAGTTGGTGAGGAAGGGTCGGATTCTTCGGATGTTGCTCAGGAAGAATCGGCAAGTGCATGCCAGAGTGGAGATGTGCTGGGAATAAGAGAGGCAGGGGTCCAGGGTGACTCCAAGGTTCTTAGCTGAGGAAGAGGGAGAGAGTGTGGTAGATTCCAGAGGAACAGAGATAGAGAGATCAGAGGAGGGGGAGGAGGAGGGAAAGAAAAGGAGGTCAGATTTAGAGAGGTTGAGTTTGAGGTGATGCGAGTGCATCCAGGAGGAAATAGCAGACAGACAGGTAGAGATACGGGAGGAGATGGTGGAGTCAGAGGTGGGGAAGGAGAGGAAAATCTGAGCATCATCAGCATAGAAATGGTATGAGAAACCATAGGATGCAATGAGGGGGCCCAGGGAGCGGGTGTACAGAGAGAACAGGAGAGGACCCAAGACTGACCCTTGGGTAAGTGCGGTTGGAGAGGTAGGAGGAGAACCAGACCAGAGCAGTGCCAGAGATCCCCAGGTCAGCAAGAGATGATAGTAGAATAGAGTGATCAACAGTGTCAAAGGCAGCAGAGAGGTCGAGGAGAATTAGGACAGAGGAGAGAGAGGCAGCTCGGGCACATTTAAGTGAGTTGGTGACAGACAGGAGGGCGGTTTCAGTAGAGTGAGCAGAGCGGAAGCCAGATTGGAGAGGGTCAAGCAGAGAGTGGTTGGACAGGAAAGCAGAGAGCTGGCGGTGTACAGTCCGCTCGAGGGTTTTGGAGAGGAAGGGTAGGAGGGAGACAGGACGGTAGCTCTGGAGGGAGGTGGGGTCGAGGGTAGGTTTTTTGAGGAGGGGAGTGATCGAGGCTTTTTTGAAGGCAGAGGGGAAGATACCAGAAAGTAGAGAGGTGTTGAGGAGGGAGGAGATGAAGGGGAGTAGAGCAGGAGCAGCAGCTTGAAAGAGGTGAGTGGGGAGGGGGTCCAAGGCACACGTGGTGGGTTTGTGACCCTGGAGCAGGGAGGAGAGGTCAGAGTCTGAGAGGGGCAAGAAGGTGGAGAAGGAGGGTGAGTTAGTAGGGGTTGCAGTGGGTGTAGGAGTTGGAGCGGGAGGGGGTGCAGGGGAGGGAGAGGTGTTAAAGAGTTTGCGGATATCTGAGATTTTAGAAGAGAAGAAGGAGGCAAAGTCATCAGGGGAGATAGAGGAGGGAGGAGGAGGGGGGGGAGGGTTAAGGAGGGAGGAGAAGGTAGAGAATAGTTTACGTGGGTTGTTAGTGGAGGCTTGGATTACAGATTGGAAATAAGCACATTTAGCAGAGGAGAGAGTAGAGGAGAAGGAGGAGAGGAGAGTGCGGTAAAGGTCTAGGGCAGCAGGGAGTTTGGTTCTCTTCCATTTCTTTTCAGCAGATCGCAGTGTGATTCTTGCCGAGCGGAGCGCAGAGGAGAGCCAGGGATGGGGAGGGGAGGGGCGAGCAGGACGGGAGGTGAGGGGACAGAGGGAGTCGAGGGAGGAGGTGAGTGAGGAGAAGAGGGAGGAGGTAGCAGAGTCTACGGAGAGTTGTGAGAAGGAGTCGATAGGAGGGAGGTGAGAGAGAGCAGTGGAGGCAAGGACAGAGGGGGAGAGAGAGCGGAGGTTACGGCGAGAGGTGACAGTGGGGGTAGGAGGAGCAGGGAGAGGGGGGAGAGACAGGGAAAAAGAGATGAAATAGTGATCAGAGAGGTCCAGGGGGGTGACAGAGAGGGGGGAGGGGCAGCAGGCCCTGGAGAAGGTGAGGTCCAGTTGACGGCCAGCTTTGTGGGTAGGAGGGGACGGAGAGAGACAGAAGTCGAAGGAGTGCAGGAGAGGGAGGAATCCAGCAGAGTGGCTGGGGTTGGAGAGATGGATGTTGAAGTCACCCAACAGGACAGTCGGGGTAGACAGGGAGGGGAGGGAGGAGAGTAGATAGTCGAGTTCATCCAGAAAGTGAGTGAGAGGCCCAGGGGGGCGGTACAGAACAATGAGCAGGAGTTGACAGGGAAAGGTTAGTTGGACTGCATGAAATTCAAAGGTACTGACAGAGAGTGAGATGAGATCGGAGGGGACAGAAAAGAGTAAGGAGGGAGAGAGGAGGAGACCCGTCCCACCTCCCCGTCCAGTGAGACGCGGGGTATGGGACAGGACGTAGAGAGAGGACAGGGCAGCAGGAGTAACAGTGTTATCAGGGGACAGCCAGGTTTCAGTGAGAGCAAGGAAATCGAGCGAGAGGTGGGAGGAAAAGGCAGAGATGAAATCAGCTTTGTTAGCAGAAGAGTGACAGTTCCAGAGTGCACCAGAGAGTGTGCGGGAGGGGGGGAGAGGCAGAGAAATGAGGTTAGAGGGGTTGGAGGAGCAGCAGCGGAGGGAGGGCAGAGGACGAGGACAGGAGGACAGAACAGGGATGTGAGAGACAGTCATAGCAGGACAAAAGGCACAGTAGGAGCAGTAGGGTGGAGGGTACAGACCTGACTAGTAGAGATAGTATAGTTTCTCCTAGTTATTATTGCCTGTGCATTTCTTGAACAGAATAAAAGCATGAAATACCCCATGCCCCTGGTCTAAAATGTCAACTCCATACTTCGTTATATTCAGTTTCATTTATGCAAGGGCTGCAGATTGATCTAATCAGTTCAATACATCGCCGGCATGGTCCTGACTGATACATAAAAAAATAATAAAATAGAATGCTATACTGTATAAGCGAGATACTTTTGTTTTCTATGTAGCCGTCAACTTGAGTTTTTCATTTTTGCGCTCCTGCTTTTCAAATGCCATCAGGGTATTTGATACATGTATTTAGGAAGTCAAGAACAGACACCCGCATATCTTTCACACATGCAGAGTAATTTCAATTTTAAAAGTGAAAACCGTCAAATTGACGGCCTTGGCGGTTCTAGTGTTAACTTGTAGTTTTTTGTTGTTAAGACTACCAAATACCTAAACGGAGAGAAAATATTGATATAATTTCATATAGATAGGTACCTAGATGTTTCACAGCTGTGTAAAGTGTTTGGTCCACTGTGTGAAATCTACTCTCCTTTATGTAGATTACTTTCCCCCTGCACTAAATTCCAATTAAATTATGTACAGTTGTACGTCACAGGTTCCTGGTGTGATCATTGGCTTGTTACAATTTAAAAAAGAAAGGTCATCATCAACTGGACAGGGTTTATTCATTGACACTTCACAGCCGCCAATTAACACTTGGGATTCTACTCACTGATTCGTAGACACGCCCTGGGGGCGTGTTAAGTATGACCGAGAACAGAGCTGAGCCAGAAATGTTTTTATAATGTTTATAATTATATATATTTTTAAAGTATCACAATAAGTTAAAACAACGTGATTCTGGTAGATCTTTTTTTGTTGTTGTTCTCAACAGTAGTATTTACAAAAATAATCAGAAATAACTTTACAACAACGTGTGAAATGTGTATTTATTAGCCGTCAAGTAGTCCAACATTAATCATTGGCTATATTTTACTATAGAAAAATAATTCGAACATAATGTACATTTAATAAACATCTTTATCCATAAATAATTAAATCAATCAAATGGGCGGTCCCTGTATTCAGCCACAAACATAATTTGTGCATGCGTGACCAGTAATTGGGCAAACACAGTAGTTTGTATACCAGTTTCGGAGGTATACCAGAAAATGACGTGACACTGGTATACTGGATCCCCAGTAAAACAAAGTATAACAACATTCTACTGACGAGAGCCTTGCACTCCAGCAAAGATTTCAACTGGAAATAAATTTCAATGTTTTCAAAATCAAGGAGAAATATCCCACCCAGCCATTCTGTATTGAATACCATTTGGAAGATCAACGCACTTCTGGGACACCTTTCTTATTAAAAAAATATATTTATATATTTTTGAAAATCACTATCTATCTAGCAACACAAAGAACAAGGGGTTTGGTTGGGGTTCAATGGGCAATGAAAGCCCCAGTCATTCGTCGTTCCTAATACATTGTTTTTTTAGGGCACCACAGTGACTTGTGAGAAGACTTGCTCATTAATATCCTTGCTCAATGCAAACATATTATTCCTCAATGCATAAAAATGTTTGCAGCAAACCCCTACCAGAAAACCCAATTCAGATTGTAAGTGGATCATGACGTACATCGTCAACACTGGACAAGACCCACCTGTTCCCACTCTACACTGCAAATTGACAGCTACTGTATGGGCTCAGCCACTGAAAACCGTAGAAGTATTCAAAGAATTGTTAAGAATGTCCTTGTTAAGTATCATAATGTAATTACTTCACTTTGAAAGGTTCTTTAATTAGCTGGACCCTGTGACAGGACATGAAAGTTCAAGCCCACGCACACACATGCACATGTATGGCTTGGATTCCAAGTGTTACATCAGTTTGAATATGTAAGCCTTAATGGTAGTCGGAAAATTCTGTTGCTTGTGTTTTAGTGCAGTCTGACACAATGTGCAGACCTGCCCTGAAAGCAATTGCAATGCATTTCTCTACACCACAAACAAAGGAGTTCCCTGGATGGATTGCTTTATGAAGAAAACAATTCCAAGTTTAACCAATCTAAATAACTTTGGCAAAGTTTGATTATTTAAGTTAGTTACTTATATAACACATACACAAATGTGTTTCAGCAACCACAGATCAGAGTGGATATAGAATGGAATGCATTGCTGGACAAGAATATGTTTAAATGATTAAGCTATCAATGACACAAATCTAAGGTAAAGCATTCCAGCTGCTAAGAGTCTTTAGATCTCAATTATCAATAGTTCAAACGGGAATACAGTCTTTCGGGTTGCAAGAGGATTGTATAACATTGGAAAAAGTCAGCAAGATGTGTCCTGATAACACACCATGTTTCACAATGATACACCTTGCTACATGATTGCATTAAAGCTGAGTGAAAAGATAAAGCATCAGCAAGTATAGTAGAGCACACAAAATGATAATAAAGCATATACAGTATAAATATACTGTATAAAGGGGACTGCTGAATTATAGTGTACATTCTCCATAGTTACAGAAAGCTAAGGGATTGTGTAAGCAGGTTTTAACTAAACCACCGCTGTTTCCCAAGCTACAGACTTCAATGACGATAGTACTTAAACTTTTTTCCTTTTATTCTGGTCTCCCATTGTTTATTTTCATTACCTAATACTGGAATGACTGGCTGGGCCTGGCCCCCCGGAGCGAGTGCTGAGTAACCACTTGACGTGAAGAACAATGACATCACACCATGACCCTCTGCAATCTGGTCCTTGGGAGTGGGTTGAGTCACTTCCCTTCAGAAGAAACTCTTCTCCATCTTCCCACAGTGATGTAATGATATGTAACCCAGCATGAGACTGTTGATCTTCAAAGGTCAGCTGGCAAAACAACTGAAAATAAAAGACCCTGTATCCTCTTCCTTTTCAGCAGTTTGTTTTGATAGATTTGAATATTTCTGGCACTGATTTTGTTATTCTCTGTATTCAGTTTCCCTTGTATCTCATCATAGTTTTCTGTGCTAAATCCGAGTTCATGACTCATTGATTCTACACAGTTCAGGTTAGATCACGTATGTGTTCCAAGATTCCTAGTGCTTCCCAGTGGTATCTTATAATGAATGATTCTGTAACATTATAACAATAATAAGTTGACATTTTTTTTTTATAATGTCTCCAATAAGTGTAATCTGACCTCAGCTTTTATTAATTTGCTTCAGGAAATCACTGAAGAAATCTCAGCAGACCTATTGCTCGGCCCCAGCAATAACAATGTAATAGATATGGAATAGTCAATGTCCTTTATTCTCATTTTTTTTGAAGCTATAGACCAGTATTCACTGATTTTTCACCCAAAATTTGGCCCACTCAAGCATTTGAAAATACTGACTTACACCAAAAAAAAACCCAAAAAACACTCAGTAGATATATTTATATAGGTAAGCTGCTTCTCTGAGGGATCCAGGTATTGCTAATACAAGGTATTACTCAATACAGTTAAAGTAGTAACTATTACCAAGAATCTTTCAAAACATAATTGTGGGGGGGATACGGCCCTGCACATGTAATGGGTGTTTTTGTATTTGTGTTCTTTTTAGTTTTGTAAATAAAGTTTGTTTAATTTAAGGGCTGGGTTTAGAATCCCCTCCCTAATAAGACAGGTGTGGAATGTGGCCAGGAGTTCATTGATTGTCAATTAACACTGGCCACATGCTATAAAAGAAAAGCTGGAAAGCCAGTTTCTTTGTTCTCTGCAAACCTGAGATGGATCGGCTGAAGCAGCACAACTGTGTGTGTCTGACCAGTGTGTGGAACCGGAGTTGTGAGTGCTACGTTTAGAATAGACAAACTTATTTTCTAACTGTGTTAGAAAAACTGTGTCGACCACAATCCCTCTCTCTCTCTCTCTCTATCTCTTGCAGCGGATTCCCACGCCTATATTACAATAATATTTAGAGAAAATGATATTTACTTCTCAATTGTTATGTCTAACAGAAATATTCATTATTAGTGCTGTTGTCGAAGGTCAAAATGGATGAATGGGCTATGATAAGAACCAGTGATAATACTTATATCATAAATGTATCTGAAATTAATTCAGAATTGCAGAGCATTAATAGTGGTAGTACAATATTATAAATAAACAAAATACAGAAGTCGAACAAACAGATTCTCTGAAAAGTAAAAACAACCTTTTCCAGTTTCCCCCACAAAGTCTGTTCACCTCATGAGAATTGTGCAAGATCTCACTGAACTCCCCAGTACAGTACTGAGTTGGCTGTATTGGGTTTGCTTCCTAAATTCCCATATTCTGTTTATATTGCATTTACTGACTAGAAGATCACCTTTACTGATTCTCTGTTTTAAGTTTGCTGGCTATAAGATTCACAGGGAGTAGTTTATTCTAAATGTGCTGTATAAAATCCCCAGTACCAAGATGTTTATTTGGTAGTTGCACGATCCCCAGTGCTGATATATATATATCTCAGTTTTCTGTAATAGCCTTGTAACAGAGATTGCATTAAAGCCCAGGGGCTAAGAATGTGGGTTATGCATATACATACTGTAGTCCATTTAGAAAGTTGATACAGTAAGGTTGCTGTTCCCTAGAGTATAGGTAAAATGCAAAGGAAAATAGTACTTTTTGTAGTCTCTATACTGTGCCCATTCTGTGATATATGGTTCTTTGTGATAGCTGAGGTTGCAGATAAACCACGTAGATTAGGATGCTGAGCAAGTTTCTGTGGGAGTCTGTGTTTCTGCATCACTGCATCCAGAGATGATTGATAGTTTTGGATGCTTGCTTCGTGCAGTAAGCCACAGGCCTGTACTAAAGCGGTTAACCCTACATACTTTTTTCAGGTCTGTATCATGAATGCAATTGTCAGTAATTGAACTGACTGGATTTAAGAACGCTTCACAGTTATAATAATAATAGATTTTATTCATAGCGCTTTTCACAAGAAGTCTCAAGGCTCAAATTACAACAGCTGATTACATCAGAAAAGTTAATTATTACAAAAAAAAAAAGTAAGTTTTCAGACGTGATTTAAACCTTTGTGACATGGGTTTCAAAAGTCAGGTTGGAATAAAAAATTACACAAAGCTTCCTGACCGCTGTGGAGGAGCAAATATCAAAATCGTCAATGGTCAGACTAAAATTACCACTTTTCAGTAATTGATACGGAGAACCAACCAGCATGACTTCAGTTTTGTCACAGTTTAGCTGTAGGAAATTTTGTTGCATCTATAATTTCTGCTAAACTATTAGACAGTGTTGAAACAGCAAAACCAGTATCAGGAGTAGTCTTGAAGTAAATCTGGGTATCATTGGCAAAACAATGATAACTAATGCCATAGCGATTATAAATATGGCCAAGAGAATAACATATAGATCATGAATAAAATAGGTCCCAAAACAGAGCCCTGTGGGATACCAGATAGAACTGGATATAAAACCACCAATTTTTACAAACTGTTCTCTGTTGGTCAAATAAGATCTGAACCACTAGAGAGCAGTGCCCAACACACCTGTGTAATTCTCCAAATGATATAAAAGGATATCATGATTGATAGTGTCAAACACTGCACTTAAATCCAACAGAACTAGGATAGACAGTGACCCTGAGTCTGCAGCAATAAGATCATTGACCACCTTGACAAGGGCTGTTTCTGTGCTGTGCTTGGCACTGAAATCTGACTGGCAGTCTGCTTTGGCAAATGTCCCCTTTTCACTGAGATCATTTTAGTGTCACAATCACTATGTAACTGTGGAACTCTCTCCTGCATGTCATAGTTTTCCTATTGAAGCTATTGGAAGCTAACGGTTACACTGCACATTATAGTATTGCAATAACATTGTTACTGTTAAGAGCTGCTGACTGGGCAATATGTTATCAGGAGGGAGGACAGGGAGGTAGGTAGGGCGTCCCATTATAGTTGACTTGGGTGTTTTACTTGGGGTATCTGGTCTGTGGCCTCTGGACCCCTTAATGTGGTTGAGCTGAGGAATTGGCTGCAAAGTGACATTCAGTATTTGAGTTGGGGAAAGAGAAGCAGTATTTTACCTAGTGGTTAAATCTTAGTGCTGCAAGTTAGTGAGTTTACTCGTATTGCATAGAGATAAGGACTAGTGGCTAGAATTGACAGACTGGGAGACAGTGTGGCTTCAAGGTTAGAGCTTATGGACAGGGAGGCAATGTGACTTAGTGGTTACAGCTAAGGCCTTGAAGACAGATGACCAGTTTGAGGTCTGTTAATTAAATAAAGTTTGATATTCTTGAAACTGTTCTTGACTGCTGTTGACTTCATAAACAATATTTCTTGAATTTAAGAAATTCCAAATGGTATTGTATCAAATAAAACAGACTTTGAAAATGGTCTTGCTTTATGTTGTGAATTTCAGCAATTGTATCATAGATGTAGTTTGAACTGGGGGAGGGGAGGGGGGGGAATAGTTCTGGTCACAATTAGGACTGAGAGGTAACCTTTCAAAGTGTATGGGTTGATGACTAGGGCAGTGAAGTATATGAGTTACATTGTATATGAAACAAGGTTGTACCTAAAAGGGGCCAACCTGCAGCTCTAGCTTACCCTACTGTGATTCAGCTGTAATACCGAGTTCAGGTCAGATCCTCTCAAAGAAAATACATGAAACCTCACAGCAGGGCTTTCCTTGTTTTTAAATCCTGACTTGATTACCCTGATAGCCAGCACTTCTGGCAAAAAAAAAAAATCATTCTGGAACTACAACAATAACCCTTTTACTGGAAAAACTTAGACGGGGGATGCTTATATAAAAGATAGCATGGGTGTGTGTGTGTGTGGGGGGGGGGGGGGGCATTGTAAAAAAAAGCAGAACTAATCTTGCATTGCTTTGCAAGCCTAGACCCTGATATGAATTTCAGAAAATCTGACCGTGCACAAACAGATAATCCTCCTCCTGCCCGCCTCTAATCAAGAACAATAAGCCTTTAAAATACCCCTTCCATACAAGATATGCAATTATAAAACACCATTATGTTGGCTTGGTGTAATTTATAGCCAACGTCAGTTAGAGATCAACCGAGAATCTAATCTGGGCCCAGAATCGCCCAGGCATTCGGGCCCTCATTGCCTCTATTATCACCAGCTGCTGAAATAATATAATATATATAGTGTTTCACCCCGCAGTTTATTGTGTTGGGAGATTTATATCTCTGTAGTCATGGGAAATCTAATCTCTTCTTTACATATACAGTGTGTATAGAGCCTGACAGGTTCACCTTGGGGCCATAAGCAAGACCCTTCTGTTTAGATTGCATATTGCAACTCTTATTCCCGTCTTTGAGGTTCACTCTTCTTTCATGGGGATTGATCTTATATAGAGTTTAAAATTACAGACAGCAAGAGATGTATCTGTTTGTTTTTCAAGAGTGACCAAATGCTAATAACTTCCTGAAACTGCAAAAGCAGACCTGTGTATATTCATATTAATATAAACATTCATATAACGCCAAACCACCTGATGCAATGGCAAATACATTTTCTGAATCGACTACAGCCATTTTAATGACAAACAACCTAAAAGCGATTTAGTTGCAGTCAAAAGCAGGTAGACCTTTCCCTAGTACCTGTTGCTAAATAGAGACCAAGGTGTATTTATTATTAATAATTTTGATATTTTACAGCAAATTGTAAGCACAAACATGTTTTAAAACTACACTTGTATTGATATCAAGGGTTATGAATCAAAATATATTTTATATACCAAGGGAAATTAAATCCCATTTGACTTGACTCCACTGACTTGAACTACATTTCTACATTCTGAATGCTGAAAATCACATTGTTCGCGGCTTTGAGCTGTCCTCTAAATGTCCCTACCGTCATTTCAAAATGTCAGCTTTCCAGAAAAGGTTATCATTATTTCACATTGAAAGAGGGTGTGCTTTAAACAGATTCCCAGATGCTCATCATGTGATAAACTATTCTGTCAATATAAAAACAATTACCCCAGATTAATTAATACTAGATTAATACTAACTAAAACTAGTGCAGTGTGAACGAAATAGAAAACACTTTTTAGTGCCATGATGGTAGCATTTTAAGCATAATTCAAATGCAAATAAACAGGATTTGTCATTCAGAATCAACATATGTATGACATATTTTGCCTTGGAATCCTAACATATGAGTTACTTACTGACATTTCTTCAAGCATGGGTGTTCACTGACATTTAACATTTCATCCCATGCCCTTCCCGAAGGCAGACAACAGCATTTACATGAAAAGCATATGATAAAATATAGAACAGAGCACAATAAATATAAAACTAAAACCACAAACAGAGCATGAACTACATACATTTTATGTAAATGCGTAATCAAAACACATCGCCCAGTTGTATAGGTATGCTGGGATAACCAAATATAGATGGTTGATGCAGTCTAGGATTTCCCAGTGCTGTAAATCCAACTGCTGGGGCAGAGCATAGGGTGATCAAATAGACTCCATACCTTCACTGAGCTGAACATTAGAACATTAAAACAGAAAAATACATGCCGGAAATTGAAAAAAGTGAGTCCGTTTATTCAGACACCACTAGGCCCTTGGTGTACTAGGTACAATAAGAAATTAATTTATTTGTAAATTGAATATTCATGTTCATATGTTAACAGTGGATAATAAAGAGAAATATCTGGTGCGTATTGGCCTTTAGGCAGAGCAGGTGATGAAGATGGACAAAAACTGAATTTCTTTATGTGTTGACAAACTAAAACGGGTGTAGTAGCCTCATCACTCATTCCTCCAATTATTTTCATTATAATGATTTTTATTGTTTGTTTTTCCTTTGGACCAAATTTCTGGGAGAGGTTGTTTTGCATATTCTGTGTGACAGAGATCGAATGAGTCTTAGTGTTAGATCTCCCTCTCGACCTGTGAGAGCACGGTATACGAGGAACAGAGTACCCTTAATGAAATGGCACGACAATTTATTCCGTAGGGTAGATGGAAGTCGGTCAGTTCGGAAGGGGGCGGAGCCATGGCACCCGAGCTCAGTGACCCAGATGGTAAGCGGCGTGGCATCCGAGGACTGGAGGAGCGGATGCGCTCGTTAACCTCGGGGTCATGGGCGAGGGTATAAATAGGGGGCATGGCTTGAGTGATCTGTTCCTTTGCAGATGGTTAAACCAAATAACCTAGAAGGAGCCCGTCTTGTTTGTGCTAAAACCGTGAGTGATTGCTTGTCTGTGTATTTACACTGTTTGTCTTGTGTGTCGTTTCTCACAAAGATTACTGAGCACGATCCGGAGCTGCAGCCGCCGGCCAGCGAAAAACCCGGACTTCACCACGCACCTTTGCACTACAGGAACTGTCTTTTGTTTGCACCTTTAGCACTTTAATCACGCACTGTCTTTGTGTTTGTGTTTAGTGTGGGTGTCTGAACGGGACTTTGGGGTTGCGGGTCAAACCCGTAGGATTTACAAATAGAAGTGATACACGCCGCTGTATCACTTCCAGCACTATTATTATTTGCAGGTTTTGCCTTAAGGCTCTGGACATTTATTAAATTAAATAAACACCCTTGCACCTGTACCAACGTTGTCTGTGTGATTCTTCTGCACTGCACTCACCTGCACGTCATTACCACTTTGCCACACGTGGTTGTCAGAAGTGAGGATGGACTACGCAACACTGTCGGCGCTGCTGGAGCAGCTGGACAGCAGACGGGAGGGGGAGGAAAGACGGAGAGAGGAGAGGTACACCGCGCTGATCGAGAGGGTCGGGCTGGCAATACCTCCCACAGCAGCAGCGGAACGCGGCTTCATAGCGCCCAAAGCAAGGACGCATAAAATGACGGCGGATGATGATCCAGAGGCATACCTGGTGGCATTTGAGCGGCTGGCTACCACCGCGTCATGGCCCCGACAGTTCTGGGCAAGCCAGCTGGGACCCTGCCTGATTGGGGAAGCGCAGGCAGCCTACCAGGCGATGGGGGATGACGACGCCGCTCAATATGACCTGGTAAAACTGGCTATTCTCCGCCGTCTTAACATTACGGAGGAAACGCACCGAGTGAGGTTCAGGGAGTACAGGAGGTCCCCGAACGTACGCCCCAGGGTGGTCGCGCAGAAGCTCTGTGACCACATGATACACTGGCTCACCCCGGCGCTAAAAACAACTGCCCAGATGGGGGAGGCCATCGTGATTGAGCAGTTTTGTCATGTGGTCGGCGCCGAGACCCAAGGATGGATACGGCGCCACAACCCCGACACCCTGGAACAGGCAGTCAAGCTCGCTGAGGACTTCGAGGACTCCCTGGTATCCACCCAGACCGGGCTACTCACCCCGCTACCTCAACGGAGCAGCCGAGCCCCACCTCCTCTCTCTGCTCCATCAACCCCACCACCAGGACCGGTTCAACGACCTCCGAGAGCACCAACCCCAATGGGCGACCTTGCCTCCTCTTCATGGAGACCAAGGTCGGCCCCCAGCGGGGGTAGAGGTGCTGCCCCTGCCCCGTTGCCATACCAGCAGCGGGACAGACCATTTAACACTGTGCCCTCCTTTCCCCCTACCTGTTTTAGGTGCCGCCAGCCGGGACATCAGGCTAGGTCATGCCCATCTGCGATGGAGTGTGACGTGGCCGTCTGTAATCTGGCATCTGAAGCGGGTGAGCGAGGGAAAAATGGTCGGGAGGGGCCTTGTATTGTTAAGGTGATTTTTGGAAATGTGAAAACCCATGCATTAGTGGACACAGGGTGTGGTCAGACCTTAATTAGAGCATCTCTCTTAGGCGGTATGGTGTGGCAGCCACAAGGTCAGGTGGCGATCTCCTGTATCCATGGAGACACGGCAACATACCCCACAGTAAAAGCATATTTATCGGTCGGTCCGATGAAACGTTCCCTGGTAGTTGGGGTAGCGGAAAGGTTACCACATCCCATTATTCTGGGTCGGGACTGGCCCAACTATAAAGATTTATTGAAATTAAGGGCAGTCCCGGCCATACACGCAAATGTGGCAGAAAAAGTAGAAGGGGAAATGATTGGTAATGTTTTTCCCTTTCAAGCGGAAATGTTCTCTTCCCTGTTCCGGCCGAAAAAAACAAACAAAGAGAGAAGGCTGCGGAAATGGGAGGGAGCGTTAATGAGACAAGGCTGGGGGCTGGTGGGAGCCTGTTATAACGGTGAAAAACGTCAGTCAAAGGGGGTCGGAACGCAGTGTGACCGAGAGGGCGAGGTTACTGGGCCATCAAGGGCAGATGTTACTCCCGCCCCGCTCAATATACCGGACATGTGGCACTCGAATGTGAACCTAGTGTGGGAGCAGGACAATGACCCATCACTGGTGCACATTCGGGGACAGGTCCGGTCCATTGAAGGTAAGGATGTTGAAGGCGCTGGGGCACTAGTATTTCCACACTTCATTATCAAGGGGCAATTACTATATAGGGTAAACCTGGCCGCGGGCACAGGACATCCTGTAACACAATTATTGGTCCCCCCGTCTTGTCGGCTGGAGGTCATGAGGCTGGCGCATGATATCCCTTTTGCGGGGCACCTCGGAGTTGACAAGACAAGGGAACGGATATTGGCTCGATTCTTTTGGCCAGGTCTTTATAAAGAAGTGTCGAAATATGTAGCCACATGCCCAGACTGCCAGAGAGTAGCGCCGGGTCGAGTGCGCCCCGCCCCTTTGGTCCCACTGCCGATTATTTCCACCCCCTTTGAACGCATCGCAGTGGACATAGTCGGCCCTTTGCTACCTTCTGACTCCGGGTATACGCATATATTAGTGGTGGTAGATTACGCAACGCGATACCCAGAGGCAGTTCCATTGAGGTCCACTAGTGCTGCTGCAATAGCCAAAGAACTAGTGCAGATTATGGCAAGAGTAGGGATCCCCAACGAGATATTGACTGATCATGGAACTAATTTCTTGTCAAATACGCTACAGCAGGTATATAAATTACTAAAAATACGTCCCATCAGAACGTCGGTTTACCATCCACAGACGGACGGTTTGGTGGAACGTTTTAATCAGACTCTAAAGGCGATGCTGAGACGATTTGTGAATCAGGAGCAAAAACATTGGGCATCGCTTCTTCCCTACCTCCTTTTTGCAGTGAGAGAGGTGCCGCAGAGTTCGACAGGGTTCTCCCCCTTCGAGCTCTTGTACGGCCGACAGCCTCGCGGCATTCTCGATCTGTTGAGAGAGGGGTGGGAGGAGCACAAAGGCTCGTCCAAAAATGTAGTGCAGCATGTGCTCCTACTGAGAGATCGCCTAGATTTGGTCGGTCGTTTGGCCCAAGACAATCTCAGATCGGCTCAGCATCGACAACAGCA
Source organism: Acipenser ruthenus (assembly GCF_902713425.1). Lineage (NCBI taxonomy): Eukaryota > Metazoa > Chordata > Actinopteri > Acipenseriformes > Acipenseridae > Acipenser > Acipenser ruthenus. The sequence continues at coordinate 23,783,134 of NC_081199.1, read as the reverse complement.
GCATTACAATCAAAATGCATTAATCCGAACTTTTCGACCTGGAGACAAGGTAATGCTGCTACTTCCCTCAGCGGAATCCAAACTATGTGCTAAATGGCAAGGGCCATATGAGGTGATTCGGGCTATAGGAAAGGTGAATTACGAAATTAAACAGCCCGATCGCCGTAACAAAAAAGAAATTTATCACATAAATTTATTAAAGCCCTGGCAGTCAAGAGAGGTGTTATTTATAGCCCCAGGCAATATAGAGGATGATTTAGGGCCCGAGCTAGAACCCTCTAGCACAAAGAACATTTCGATGGGGGAACAGTTACTTCCTGATCAGCAACGTGAACTACGCAGGTTAATTGAGGAATTTAGCGATGTTTTTTCTAACACGCCCGGTAGAACTAACCTCGCTGAATATGACATTATCTCTCCCCCAGGTGTCACAGTGCGAGAGAGACCTTACCGGGTCCCGGAAAGTCGACGGAGTGGCGTTCGCAAAGAGGTATGGGACATGCTCGAACTTGGGGTGATTGAGCCTTCCAGGAGCGAGTGGTGCAGTCCAATTGTGATAGTGGCCAAAAAGGACGGCACCAACCGCTTCTGCGTTGATTTCCGCAAGGTAAACGCTATTGCCAAGTTTGATGCGTATCCCATGCCTCGGGTCGACGAACTCCTAGATAGACTGGGGACGGCGAGGTTCATCTCCACTCTGGATCTGACGAAAGGATATTGGCAGATCCCGTTAACTCGTAGGTCTAGAGAGAAAACCGCATTTTCAACACCAGAGGGGCTGTTTCATTTTACAACCATGCCGTTTGGGTTACATGGTGCGCCTGCTGCCTTCCAGAGACTGATGGACCAGGTTTTACACCCACATCGTGAATATGCGGCAGCGTATATTGATGATGTGGTCATTTACAGCTCCACCTGGCGAGAGCATTTGGCTAGGATCACAGCCGTCCTTCAGTCTCTAAGGGCAGCCCGGCTGACAGCTAACTTGCGAAAATGTGCGTTTGCCAAAAGAGAAACACAATATTTGGGATTTGTAATGGGGAATGGCAGGGTGAAACCCGTTGTCTCCAAGGTCCAGGCCTTGGTAGACGCGGCAATCCCCAAAACCAAGGCTCAAGTGCGGTCGCTACTGGGGTTAGCCGGTTATTACCGCCGCTTTATCCCCGAGTATGCCACAGTGGTTAATCCCTTAGTTGACCTCACCAAAAAGAGCGCACCAAATTTAATTAAATGGTCAGAAGAATGTCAGGGGGCGTTTAATACTGTTAAGCAGAGACTTTGCCAGGCCCCTGCTCTCATCACTCCAGACTTCACTAAGAGATTCATCCTCCACACCGATGCTTCGGATGTCGGTTTGGGTGCAGTCCTGTCTCAAATGGTAGGCGGAGTAGAACACCCTGTTTTGTACATAAGTAAAAAAATGCTCCCTCGGGAGCGCAACTACTCCGTCGTCGAAAAAGAGTGTTTGGCCATGAAATGGGCTACTCACTCTTTAAGATACTACCTGCTGGGACACTCATTTGATCTTGTCACTGACCACGCCCCACTCAAGTGGTTAAGCACAATGAAGGACAGCAATGCCCGGATAACTCGGTGGTATCTGGCGTTGCAGCCCTTCATGTACCATATGGTACACCGTGCAGGGAAAGACCACCAAAATGCGGATTATTTTTCCCGGGAGGGGGGAGTAATGGGAAAGGTAGGTTTAGCCGAGTGTTCCTTCGGCTCCACTCTGAGCGGTGGGATATGTGACAGAGATCGAATGAGTCTTAGTGTTAGATCTCCCTCTCGACCTGTGAGAGCACGGTATACGAGGAACAGAGTACCCTTAATGAAATGGCACGACAATTTATTCCGTAGGGTAGATGGAAGTCGGTCAGTTCGGAAGGGGGCGGAGCCATGGCACCCGAGCTCAGTGACCCAGATGGTAAGCGGCGTGGCATCCGAGGACTGGAGGAGCGGATGCGCTCGTTAACCTCGGGGTCATGGGCGAGGGTATAAATAGGGGGCATGGCTTGAGTGATCTGTTCCTTTGCAGATGGTTAAACCAAATAACCTAGAAGGAGCCTGTCTTGTTTGTGCTAAAACCGTGAGTGATTGCTTGTCTGTGTATTTACACTGTGTGTCTTGTGTGTCGTTTCTCACAAAGATTACTGAGCATGATCCGGAGCTGCAGCCGCCGGCCAGCGAAAAACCCGGACTTCACCACGCACCTTTCACTACAGGAACTGTCTTTTGTTTGCACCTTTAGCACTTTAATCACGCACTGTCTTTGTGTTTAGTGTGGGTGTCTGAACGGGACTTTGGGGTTGCGGGTCAAACCCGTAGGATTTACAAATAGAAGTGATACACGCCGCTGTATCACTTCCAGCACTATTATTATTTGCAGGTTTTGCCTTAAGGCTCTGGACATTTATTAAATTAAATAAACACCCTTGCACCTGTACCAACGTTGTCTGTGTGATTCTTCTGCACTGCACTCACCTGCACGTCATTACCACTTTGCCACATCTGTCATAAATCATAATGCTTGGATAGTACTCAGAAAAACAGATTTGAATGATTAATGAGCAAGGGTTAAATAAACTTGAATTTAATCAGTGTAAATATTGTACAAAAAACATTATTCGAGAAGCTGAGGGACATATTGGAATCCCAGTAAGAGGACATCAATTCACTTACTGGTAAGCATGAATGTCCTTGAGAAGATAAAGACTGCTTGTTTTGGTTGTCAAAAGGCCATATACATTGATTCAAGTGAAAAAGACAACCAATTCTTGTTTGTGCTTTTTTGTTTTCTAAAAAAATATGTGAAGAGAAAAGCTAAAATAAATAAGAATAATGGAAATAATTTGTTAAAATAAATTATTTTGTGAAGAATTGGTTGTCTTTTTCACTTGAATCAAACATGAATGTCCCCCATCTGTTTTACATTCTTTTGTTTACTTTGTTTGAATGTTTCAGCTATACTTTATGAACTATTCTAAAATATTTATCTCTGAGTTAGGGTGAGCATTAACCTAATCAAAATAGTTACTAGATGCTATTCAGAGAGAGTGGCAAACTACTGAAGAGAGTGGAGCCATACTACTAAGTTACTCAATAAAGATGCAGTATATACTGACATATTCCTAGAACTTTGTGCAACTTGGACATAGCTACGGAGAGCATTCCCCCCTGCACTGGCTACAGTAAGAGACATCAGTGGTGTATACAGCCGTCATCGGCTCCCTGTAATTCCTATTGTAGAATAACACTGTTTTTGCAACTGGACATAAACAAATACCTGCGGTTGCTTCATGCAGAATATTCATTCATATTAACGATACATTCAAAATTGATTATATTATTGACCCTGCTCATGTGAATTCATGTTAGGTTTGGGGATCAGTATGAATTGCAGGTTCCATCCTTAATTATGCATATGAATTAAATCGTGATTTCTAAGTAGTAATTGTATCATTATTACTGGAAATTACAAAAAAATGGGTTTTTATTTGTATTTGAAAATCAGATAATATATAAGTCAGTTCAACTTTAAAAGTGCATTTTTATTTCTACCACATTGAGGGCCTGATGTAAGGATAGGCGTTGGGGAAACAATTGCAGCTACAAAATCCAAATTAGCTTGCGGACAGGCAATTATTTTGCACTGCGAACTATGTAAGCTTCAGAGAAATGCAGATTACTCAACACACACAAATAATGAACTGCAATCATGATAATGGGGGTCACAATGAGCGCCGCCTGTGCATTGGGCTACTTAGCGGCCGCACTTATAGCCCAGAGGTGAGGTGGTTAGGAGTGCAGAGAGCAGTAGGCACTGTATGAGATTTGTGGAGCATGAAAATCAAACCAAACAAAAAAATGTCAAAGGAAGGGCAGCAAGGCACACAGAAAAGAAAAGTTTTCTGAGGAGGAGCTGAGAGTCTTTGCGGCTGAGGTCACTCAGCATTAAATTCAGTTTTTTGGAAATGCCTCAGCCAACATGTTATTATTATTATTATTATTATTATTATTATTATTATTATTATTATTATTATTATTATTTACCAAAAAGAATGAAAAGGTGGCAGGAGCTGTGGCAAACAAAAATGAAACTCTCAACACAGCACAGGCATGCAGTAGGAACAGGAGGAAGGTCGACATCCACATCACAGCTGACACCGCTGGAGAGGCAAGTGGAGAGGACAATCTTGCCTTTCTCCTCCAAAGGTTTTCCTGCCTGTCCTTAACAAGTGTTGCCGCATCAGAAAGTGTACCACAGCAGTCATCCTGAGGCCAATGACAGGTCTCTGAAGGTGTGTGGTTTTATATTATTATTATTATTATTATTTATTTCTTAGCAGACGCCCTTATCCAGGGCGACTTACAATTTTTTATTTTATTATATATATTTTTTTTTAGTTACCCATTTATACAGTTGGGTTTTTACTGGAGCAATCTAGGTAAACTACCTTGCTTAAGGGTACAGCAGCAGTGTCCCTTACCAGGGACTGAACCCACGACCCTCCGGTCAAGAGTCCAGAGCCCTAACCACTACTCCACACTGCTGCCCTGCTGCCCGGGATTATAACTTCCTTATTTTTATACCACTCTTAATTACTCCCTTCTATAATGGTTTGTACCTGTCAAAGAAGGTGCAAAGTTTTTGGAGGGTCAACAATTGCCCAAGTGTAAGGCAAAATCTTTAACTCATTATAATGTTTGCACCTGCTTAGTATTCCAGATCCCTAGTTGCCCAATTCTATGCTCTTTTCTTCATTTGCATACATATCAATATCATTTCAATGGATTAAAACTAGATTCGCCAAGGTTATACTCATACCTAAAACTGCCACCGGCAGTCATTTACCTTTTTAACAACATCAATATTAAAATGAAACACAAAATATCGGATACAACTCAAAAGTTTTATTCAAGCACATCATATCAAACCATCTGCACAGCCGGAATGCCATATTTAAATGAACAATTAAACATAAAGTTTATTTTCTAACTTACCACATACAAAGCGCTACTTCAAAAAATGATAAACTATAATAAAATAAACATTTCAAAATAAACTAGTGTGTAAACAGGTATATGTACATACAGAACTAAAAAATAAAGTAATTTTTAAATTTAAAACGAAAGTAACATATTTTTTCTCTTGCATGTGTCACTCGGTGCAGCACTGAATCCAGATTGAGCTGCTGCAGCCTGCAGTTTTGCAGTTTTCTGATTGAAATGTTTCTGCCGAAGCGCTGTGGTTAGCTTCAAGATGAAACCTCTCCTACTGTTATTTTCCCCGGTGCATTCCTTGTACAAAATGAAAGAACTGATGGCTGCCAGGTCCAGTAGAGATAACAACGGGCTTGTATAATTAAATATATATACAGACGTGCTCAAATTTGTTGGTACCCTTACAGCTCATTGAAATAATGCTTCATTCCTCCTGAAAAGTGATGAAATTAAAAGCTATTTTATCATGTATACTTGCATGCCTTTGGTATGTCATAGAATAAAGCAAAGAAGCTGTGAAAAGAGATGAATTATTGCTTCTTCTACAAAGATATTCTAAAATGGCCTGGACACATTATTATTATTATTATTTATTTCTTAGCAGACGCCCTTATCCAGGGCGACTTACAATTGTTACAACATATCACATTATACATTATTTCACATTTTACAGATATCACATTATTTTTACATACAATTACCCATTTATACAGTTGGGTTATTACTGGAGCAATCTAGGTAAAGTACCTTGCTCAAGGGTACAACAGCAGTGTCCCCCACTGGGGATTGAACCCACAACCCTCCGGTCAAGAGTCCAGAGCCCTAACCACTACTCCACACTGCTGCCCACATTTGTTGGTACCCCTTAGAAAAGATAATAAATAATTGGATTATAGTGATATTTCAAACTAATTAGTTTCTTTAATTAGTATCACACATGTCTCCAATCTTGTAATCAGTCATTCAGCCTATTTAAATGGAGAAAAGTAGTCACTGTGCTGTTTGGTATCATTGTGTGCACCACACTGAACATGGACCAGAGAAAGCAAAGGAGAGAGTTGACTGAGGAGATCAGAAAGAAAATAGACAAGCATGGTAAAGGTAAAGGCTACAAGACCATCTCCAAGCAGCTTGATGTTCCTGTGACAACAGTTGCAAATATTATTAAGAAGTTTAAGGTCCATGGAACTGTAGCCAACCTCCCTGGGCGCGGCCGCAAGAGGAAAATCGACCTCAGAGTGAACAGAAGGATAGTGCGGATGGTAGAAAAAGAACCAAGGATAACTGCCAAAGAGATACAAGCTGAACTCCAAGGTGGAGGTACATCAGTTTCTGATCGCACCATCCGTCGCTTTTTGAGGGAAAGTGGGCTCCATGGAAGAAGACCCAGGAGGACTCCACTTTTGACAGAAAAACATAAAAAAGCCAGACTGGAATTTGCTAAAATGCATATTGACAAGCCACAATCCTTCTGGGAGAATGTCTTTTGGACAGATGAGTTAAAACTGGAGCTTTTTGGCAAGTCACATCAGCTCTATGTTCACAGACGAAAAAATGAAGCTTTCAAAGAAAAGAACACCATACCTACAGTGAAACATGGAGGAGGCTCGGTTATGTTTTGGGGCTGCTTTGCTGCGCCTGGCACAGGGTGCCTTGAATCTGTGCAGGGCACAATGAAATCTCAAGACTATCAAGGCATTCTGGAGCGAAACGTACTGCCCAGTGTCAGAAAGCTCTGTCTCAGTCGCAGGTCATGGGTCCTCCACCAGGATAATGACCCAAAACACACAGCTAAAAGCACCCAAGAATGGATAAGAACAAAACATTGGACTATTCTGAAGTGGCCTTCTATGAGTCCTGATCTGAATCCTATCGAACATCTATGGAAAGAGCTGAAACTTGCAGTCTGGAGAAGGCACCCATCAAACCTGAGACAGCTGGAGCAGTTTGCTCAGGAAGAGTGGGCCAAACTACCTGTTAACAGGTGCAGAAGTCTCATTGAGAGCTACAGAAAACGTTTGATTGCAGTGATTGCCTCTAAAGGTTGAGCAACAAAATATTAGGTTAGCGGTCCCATCATTTTTGTCCATGCCATTTTCATGTGTTTTCTTATTTACAATATTATGTTGAATAAAAAATCAAAAGCAAAGTCTGATTTCTATTAAATATGGAATAAACAATGGTGGATGCCAATTACTTTTGTCAGTCTCAAGTTATTTCAGAGAAAATTGTGCATTCTTCGTTTTTTGTGGAGGGGTACCAACAAATTTGAGCACGTCTGTATATATATATATATATATATATATATATATATATATATATATATATATATATATATATAAAAATAGAATATTGTAGGTTATATTCAAAATAAAAACTCAAAATGACTGCTTTGGTGGTTCTAAGTGGGCGGGATTATAACTTCCTTATTTTTGCGATCTTGCCTTTCAAACGCCGTCAGGGTATTTAATACATGTATTTAGGACAAGACATAAACAGACAACCTTATAACTTTCAGATACACAGAATAATTTACATTTGAAAACCTTAAACCATCAAAATGACTGCCGTGGCAGTTCTAGTGTTAATGATGGCAAAGTGCTAATTTGATAGCGGGTGCAGAACACAAGGTGAAAAACATTTTTTACATGTGCCACTTTATAGCGACCGCTAAAGTCTTACTTTACGCCAGTAAAATACAGTTTTAGCTTCAAGATGAAACCTCTCCTATATGGCTGTTTTGCAGCCACAATCACTTTGCATGTATCCTTACATTTGCCCCTTATTGTGTTTTTATTTTTGTATTATTTATCACAACCCTACTTTAACAACTCCCCTGAGCCTGTGTCCAAGACAAGGCCATTTCCATCATGCTACCCAGTCTCTTAACTCACACTAATGCATATTCTTCCTTATACTGTTTGTAAAGGCAAAGCAATACATCTGCTTACAAAACTTTTAGCTAAAAGCCTCATTCCAAAACAATCCATTTGGTGGAGGAGAGCCCAACAGTCCAACAGGGAATTCATCTGTTGCTATAAACAGACAGGTTCAAACTCCGACACAGGATGCTTCTTCCAGTGAGGCATCACTTTCATATCCTGTACGTTCTTCAAGTTCCCAGATGCTGCTTAATTAACGTAACAGAATTTTCCCCCTTTGCTTCCCCTCAAAAGACAACAGAAATACATGGTACATATGTGAGGTCAGAAAATACCCATCCTCGTTATTTGGGTGTTATTCTATTCTCCCAGCAAGTGGCCTGACTGGGGTCAAGCATAACCTCTTGCTGGATTTGTTTTGGATTTCCTCTCCCTCCTGGTTTGTTTGGATATGAAATCTCACACTGTGTGTTGTTCTCATTTTGGCCTTCCTGTTTTCCTTCAGTTCAGTAACTTTGTTTTTTTGCTCAAGGTAGCTCTTTTATGAGTGTTCCATTGCCCCTGGCCCATAGAGGGTGTGGGAAACTAGAGGAAGCTGTATTCATTTGATTGAAAACTGCTCAGATATTTCTTGGTGGCTGTTTACTTCTGTCCTCCACAGTTAAGCTTTTTTTTTGTTTTAATAAATGTAGTGTGCCCAATTAACTTAATCCCCCATTAAGAATGTCCAATTACGTTTCCTCACCACAGCAATCCTCTCAACAGTTCATGAGAACAGAGTCCTTTGAGGATGGTGGTGAGCTACCGGACCTTTGAGGACAAAGGCCAGCCCTGTAGGTCTCTGCTGTGATCAAGCAACTGCCCAGTTGGGTCTACTGTAACACAGTGAGGAGAAACAGTCATTACTGACTTTGCCTTCCTAACCCATGGGAGCACCAGAGCACATTCCACACAGTCATGTCAGTTTTGACTTTTGTTTGCTGAACTTTAACAGAACCTTGTTGTCAGAACAGTTTCTTTATCCAAAACCAAAAACTCTGATTCAAGTATACAAATTATATAGTTTGTAAATAGCCCTAAAAGTAGTTTGAGGACTTGGGACACACTAGAGTTATTTTAATGCCATGGTAGATAAGTTGGTAAGGAAAAGTGTTTTGAAAAGCAGTTAAGAATTTTGTGGATCAAAATAATATATTTTTTTATTAATAGTTAACCCAAACCAAAAGATGTTATCTCAGCTTTTAAATTTAAAAAAATTACTCACAAATTAGATAACTTAAATAAATAAATAAATATGATCTGTTCACATGCAACAACCAGCCACTCATGCAACTATATGTTTGAGTTCTTTCCATGACAGCAACACCAACACACTTTGTTGCTGGGCAGAAATAAAAACAAAATCAATTAAAATGTCTTTGTTGGGGACCATCTTTGTTTTAAAGGACTAACCTGTTTTCAAAAACATTTATACTTCGAACTACTCCATACATGTTGTTTAAATATTTGGCTCTATTTAATTTTGATATACTCAGCCACTGTTTAGATTCAAGTTTTTTTTGTTTGTTTTTTACATTCCCTTGAAGTGATTGTAGCAAACTAAATACTTTCATAAACCAATTCATACATTCCAACAGCAGTTTCAAAAGACACATATCATCGCAAACATGTATTTGTATTTTAAAACGACATATGGTACAACACTAGGTAAAAAAAAAAGGTTCTCAGTTTGCTTACCTTGCCTTTCAGGAAATGTGTTACACTTGTACTTCCTGGGTCATGTCACCTCAGAACTGTCTGCGGCAGGGCCGGTGCTCTGGAACATGCCCCCCTAGGCAAAGCCTAGCATGGCACCCTTATATCAGGCAGGTAATGATTCTTTTATTTATTTTTAAAATCAACAGGTTTTTGATTCAGCTTGTATTGTGCAATCGCTCTGTGTGCTCGTATATAACATGGTTTCTGCTCTGAAAAATTGGATTTCCCCACAGTATATTGGATTTTGAAATGACTGTTTCATAACTTCAATAACATCATCATTTTAAACTACAATATGAAAATTAATGTTTTGGCAAAAGTATTAACGTTCCTTTGATATTGCAAATTAGCTTTTTCTTGCTATTCTACAGAAGAACACAATACAATACAATAGGGAAATGTCCAACTATTTTTAAACCGTAGGTTGTGTAGCATTCGCTCTTACTTTCTTAACTCTTAAACTCTCTGTTTTGTCTGAGCCTGGAGTGGGTCTTTTATACTGTGGCTGGAGCCTTAATTACCCATTAATCAATTACCTTATTAAGGCTCCAGCCACATTCCCACAGGCTTTTCTGCCATAATGTCGGACGGCTTTCATCCATCCACACACAAATACCATACAAAATAATAATGATGCAAATAATAATAATAATAATAATAATAATAATAATAATAATAATAATAATAATAATAATAATAATACATAAATAACACCGTGTAACAAATTTTTTATTTATTTTTTGGTTCCTGGGTAGTAAGTGTTATTTCCTAATTGCTTATGCCTCAAAAGTATAGAAAATGGCTATTATTCCCCACAAACTTTGCTTTTGTGACCAGGACAGTGATATTTTGAAATTTACCTATTTTCCAGAACATTCCAGATAGATTCAGTGCTGAGTAAACTTGGAGTAACTTCTAGAACTTTCTAGAACTTTCCAGTAATATAAATAGTAGTATAAATACAGGGGCCTTAAGCCCACCAGTTCAGTTTAGTTCCAGCTGCCTAAGTGGATACATATCTGCATTTTTCTGAGATGGCATCAAGGTCATAGGAGACTTCAAAATGGTGGCATTCCTGATGGGTCTCCAAGGCGGTTTTACCAAGTTTCCCTGCTATCTTTGCCTTTGGGACAGCAGGGACACCAAGGCGCACTACCACAGACGGGACTGGCCACAGCGGACCGAGTTCTCTGTGGGGAGGAACAATGTCAAGTGGGAGCCACTGGTGGACCCCCGGAAGGTGCTGATGCCACCACTGCACATCAAATTGGGCCTTATAAAACAATTTGCCAGAGCTCTAGATAAGGAGTCGGCAGCCTTCAAGTACCTTCAAGACTTCTTCCCTAAGCTGTCTAAGGCAAAGGTCAAAGCCAGTGTCTTCGTCGGACCACAGATAAAGAAGATCCTGGAGTGCAATGAATTCCCCAAGAAGCTCACTAGTAATGAGAAAGCGGCTTGGAACAGCTTTGTCGCAGTGGTTCGGGGCTTCCTGGGCAATCACAAGGCCGAAAACTATGTGGAGCTGGTTGAGACTGTGGTGAAGAACTACGGCACAATGGGCTGTAGGATTTCCCTCAAAGTCCATATCCTTGATGCTCATCTTGATAAATTCAAGGAGAACATGGGAGCGTACTCGGAGGAGCAAGGCGAGCGCTTCCACCGGATATACTGGACTTTGAACGCCGCTACCAAGGACAGTATAACGAGAACATGATGGGAGACTACATTTGGGGGCTGATTCGTGAAAGTGATTTACAGTATAATCGTAAATCTCGAAAAACTACTCACTTCTAAATCTTTTGTAGTCATTTTTGTATTACTTTAGTATAAATACATGTTAATTTGGATTCATATGTTGTTTTTTCTGACTTTATGTGAACGAAAAGACACAAATTCGCCTGTTTTCTCATTGGAAATAGGTAAATTTCAAAATATCACTGTCCTGGTCACAAAAGCAAAGTTTGTGGGGAATAATAGCCATTTTCTATACTTTTGAGGCATAAGCAATTAGGAAATAAAACTTACTACACTTACTGGGCAAGTCAGACGGTGGCTCTGGGCAGTCAGGCAGCGGCTTTGGGCAGTCAGACAGCAGTTCTGGGCAGTCAGGCAGTGGCTCTGGGCATTCAGGCAGCAGCGCTGGGCAGTCAGACGGTGGCTCTGGTCTGTCAGGCAGCAGCGTTGGGCAGTCAGACGGCGGCTCTGGGCAGTCAGACAGTGGCTCAGGGCAGTCAGTCGGCGGCTCTGGGCAGTAGGGTGGCGGCTCTGGGCATTCAGGCAGCAGCGTTGGGCAGTCAGACGGTGGCTCTGGGCAGTCAGACAGCAGTTCTGGGCAGTCAGACGGTGGCTCTGGGCAGTCAGACAGCAGTTCTGTGCAGTCAGGCAGCATTCTGCTTATTACCTTGTGCAGTACATTATTGAAATAAATTATTTTATTCTGTGAGTTGCAAAAAAGGTCTTTCATATACTGTAGGCTACCACTATAGCGCTACCACTGTTGACTGATTGAATCGCTGCCTGAGAGACAGGCATTTCAGAATAAATGTGCCCCCATCTGTAGGATTGAAACTTTAAAAACAACACTACATACTTTACTTTTATTTTTTTTTCTTTGTCAGTTCGGAGCCTTTCTGTCTTTATTTGTTTTTTGTTACATATGCAAGTTCTCCTTGTGCATTTTTTTTTTTTTCAGAGAAGAGTGAAGCTGCTTTTTTATGTGTAATGTTACATCATACATCATGTTGAACCACATTCATGTGTTGACAAGTAGTTTGTTTGGTTATATACAAGATTTTGTACATGTTGAGTTTCCAAGTACAATATCATATTTATTTATGTGGTTTATATTTGTGTTTGTGGGATTTAAAAGGCATTTACTGTTTTTTTTTTTTTTTTTTTTTTTTAAATAAATAAAATACTTTTTAAAGTGCTAAGCACATCAAAACAACGTTTATTCAATAAATATTTGTTTAAATAATAATATAAACCAGTTTTGTGTAATTTCTTTTACTTTTCTTTTAAATTCTAAGTTAAGCGTTTGCACCTCTTTCCACCTTCCATGTGGGCCCTATTATTGCTACCGACGAAGGGTTAAGTGTTGCGTTGAGTTGAGTTGAGTTGTTCTACATTCCAAAAATGATATATTTTGGGGTTACCACAGCACTTGTGAGGCAGCTTGCTCATTAAATTATTTGGATACACGTCTATGTACAGGCACATTAACTACAATTGGTAGAATAACATGTTGTTAATGCATATATTTCCATTACCTGGTTCTCCTGCTAATCAAATTAAATTAAGCATATATTTGAAGATGGTATCTATTCAAGAATAAAGAAAATGAGTAATCAAGTGACCTGGGGGGGAAAGGGCAACAAGCCATTCTGTCCCAATACTAGTTGTTGGGCAATGTATGTCACCATATTGGTTCTGTTTATTGCATGAACTGTAATTCATTTAATTGGTTCCTATGTGGTCAATTTCTCCTGTACACTCAAGCTTATAATTATTGGCTCCTGTCTGTGGAATTGCTTGCCTGATAACCTTCGATGTTTGCCAAATCTGCAAATGTTCACAAATGGTAATGTACTATTAATCCTCTAAACATCATGTCCATGCTAAATCCTGTTTCTGTAATTGTGTCTATTGTTTCAGATGGATGTGTGTATGTTTGGTAAATACTGTGCTGTAATGTTTGACAGTGCACTAAGAAGGTGAAAGATGTTTAACTTACATTTAAATTCAAAGTGATATAGAGACAATAAAAAGGGTTTCAGACATTGTATGATATCATTAAGAGAGAAAAAAAAAACAGTTAAAGGAATGGTGTTAGGTTAGACATTAGCTGTTTCTACTGCCTGGCATGGTTGTGCTCAGATGCATTCCTGTTGAGTAGTGTGCATGTGAGCCCACAATTAAAAATAATACTTTCCACCTACAGTAAGGCACACTGTCTTTAATTAGAAAAGCATGTTGAATATCAGAAATGACATGATGGGCCAGAACATTGGGATGCTTGACCCACAAACCCTGTAATGACATCTCTTCCTGTTTTGAGCCTTGTGTACTCACTCTGCCTGACCTTAGAGTGCTGCATTAAGATTCTTGACACTGAAACTTAAAGCAACCAGATTATTGTGAAGGAAGGGTGGGTCATTGTGGCAAAGTGGTCTGTTGTGCACCAGTGTAGCGGTGATGCAGTGTTTCGAAACAACAGTCCAACAACCACAGGGTTCAGTCCTGAAATAATAATAACAATAAAGACACACACTTTTAACACTAGAAGGACCGGAGATATGCTCATACCTAGTAGCCCCGCAGCCGTCTTTCTGACGGCTGTATTCAAAACACTGTAAATCGTATAACGAAAGGAGAAACAATTGGATGTAATTATTTATTTCATTTTTTTTTATTGAGCACGTCACAAACATCTTAACAACTGAAGCATATATATATATATATATATATATATATATATTTATTTGAATGTAGTAATAAGCGTGACATTAACTTGAGTGACATTAAGTTGGTTATATTATACAATGGTAATATATATACAAACATTTATTTTACAAATCAAAACAAGAAAATGTAAATAAATAAACATCTGAACAGACAGCGGTTTACAACATACCTATTTATAAAACTGAAACGACAGCAATACATGTTTAACTTTTCAACAGCAATCGGTTTATTATCAGATGAGCAAAAGCAACTGAACAACGTTGATAAATAAACTTATAAAAAAACATTTTACAGAAGCGCACAGCACAAGAAGTTATAAAAAAAATCAAATTTATTTTAAATGTCTAATTTATGTCTAATTTATTTTTCTAATTTATGTCTTTATGTCTAATTTAATCAACACAGATATTGCACTTCTCCTTTTTGCGTTGCCTTTCTGCACAGGGTACAGCTGTCCGAAGTTTTATTTTTATTGCACTTGCCAACCTGGCATTGGCGTCTCTTGCGTCTCTCAGAGGGGTTGCCAGCTTTAGCTGTGGGTACACGCTTGGCAGTCTCCCTCTGTTCCAAAAGCTTCTTGCGAAGTTCCTGTGCTAACTGTAACTACTTTACAAGAAAATGTAAATAAATAAACATCTGAACAGACAGCGGTTTACAACATACCTATTTATAAAACTGAAACGACAGCAATACATGTTTAACTTTTCAACAGCAATCGGTTTATTATCAGATGAGCAAAAGCAACTGAACAACGTTGATAAATAAACTTATAAAAAAACATTTTACAGAAGCGCACAGCACAAGAAGTTATAAAAAAAATCAAATTTATTTTAAATGTCTAATTTATGTCTAATTTATTTTTCTAATTTATGTCTTTATGTCTAATTTAATCAACACAGATATTGCACTTCTCCTTTTTGCGTTGCCTTTCTGCACAGGGTACAGCTGTCCGAAGTTTTATTTTTATTGCACTTGCCAACCTGGCATTGGCGTCTCTTGCGTCTCTCAGAGGGGTTGCCAGCTTTAGCTGTGGGTACACGCTTGGCAGTCTCCCTCTGTTCCAAAAGCTTCTTGCGAAGTTCCTGTGCTAACTGTAACTACTCCGCTCGCGCCACTGGCTCCCAATCACCTCTCGCATCCAGTTCAAGACTCTTGTACTAGCCTACAGATGCCTTGACCAGACTGCACCCAGCTACCTCCAGACGCTCATCTCTCCCTACACCCCCACTCGACCTCTCCGCTCCGCCTGCACTAGAAGACTAGCTCTACCTCCGCTACGCTCCCCTGCCTCCAGAGCCCGCTCCTTCTCCACCCTTGCTCCGCAGTGGTGGAATGACCTTCCTACAGATGTCAGGACTGCCCAGTCCCTGACCACATTCCGGCGCCTCCTTAACACTCACCTCTTCAAACAGCACCTGTAGAACTCCTCTGTTTGTATCCTGGGACACTATCACCCTTCATGTAAATGTGCTTTATTTTGCTCTTATCTGCCCCCTATTTTACTGCATTTAATCCTGTACTTCAGAATACTGTAATCTGCCAAGTGTTTAACCTGTAGTATTTTGTATTTAATTACATCCTGATGTAACTATCACTATTTAATCATATCCTGATGTAACTATCACTATTATCTGCTGTATT
This sequence comes from Acipenser ruthenus, assembly GCF_902713425.1. Classification (NCBI taxonomy): domain Eukaryota; kingdom Metazoa; phylum Chordata; class Actinopteri; order Acipenseriformes; family Acipenseridae; genus Acipenser; species Acipenser ruthenus. Next base: position 23,767,385 of record NC_081199.1, on the reverse strand, counting down.
ATTGAATTGTGGTTTGTCACACTTGTACTTTGGATTCATATGTTGTTTTTTCTGACTTTATGTGAACGAAAAGACACAAATTCGCCTGTTTTCTCATTGGAAATACGTAAATTTCAAAATATCACTGTCCTGGTCACAAAAGCAAAGTTTGTGGGGAATAATAGCCATTTTCTATACTTTTGAGGCATAAGCAATTAGGAAATAACACTTACTACCCAGCAGTGTGGAGTAGTGGTTAGGGCTCTGGACTCCTAACCAGAGGGTCGTGGGTTCAATCCCCAGTGAGGGACACTACTGTTGTACCCTTGAGCAAGGTACTTTACCTAGATTGCTCCAGTAAAAACCCAACTGTTTAAATGGGTAATTGTATGTAAAAATAATGTGATATCTGTATAATGTGAAATAATGTATAATGTGATATCTTGTAACAATTGTAAGTCGCCCTGGATAAGGGCGTCTGCTAAGAAATAAATAATAATAATAATAATAATAATACCCAGGAACAAAAATTGTGTTACATAGTGTAATAAAAGGGATGGGCACCTTGCCACAGTCCCCAAAAAGTCTGCAAGGCGCAATGCAACTCATGGCCGCAATCGGCCACCTCCCCCCTTAAAACACAACCCGTATCCCCTCAGGTCCGGTTTTTCCCCTCCAGATTCTTGTAGGTGGGTTTGCGGGTGGCGCTGTGATGGAGGCAGTTGCCTCTCCTCCTTCTGCCAGGCTGGTCCCGGGTCTTAGGTCAGGGGTGCCCGTTTAATCCCTCTGGTAACCCCTGCGCTTCTATAAAGGCTTCTGTAAGGTGGTGCCCGTTTAACCCCCTTCCTACCCCCTAAACCTGAGTGGCTTTTGCCCCGTCGGGGCTCCTTTACAAAGGGTGGCAATGCCGCACTCTCCAGAGGTGGTAATGCTGTCGGTGGCGCGGTGCACTCCAGCAGTGACAATGCCGGCAGTAGCAATGCTGGCAGTGGCGCAGGACCTTCCGGCACTTGCAGCGGACAGCTTGGCAGCGGTGCTGGGCATTGCTGGCAGTAGCAACGTTGACAGTGGCGCTGGACAATCCAACACTTGCGGTGGGCAGTCTGGCAGCAGTACTTGGAACTGTGCTGGCAAAGGTGGCAGTACCAACACTTGCGGTGGCATGGGGACCTCCGCCACTGGCGTTGGGCAGTCAGGCGGCAGTTCTTGGCAGTCAGACAGCAGCTCTGGGCAGTCAGGCGGTGGCTCTGGACAGTCAGACGGTGGCTCTGGGCAGTCAGACAGCAGCTCTGGGCAGTCAGTCGGCGGCTCTGGGCAGTCAGGCGGTGGCTCTGGGCAGTCAGACGGTGGCTCTGGGCAGTCAGACGGTGGCTCTGGGCAGTCAGGCGGTGGCTCTGGGCAGTCAGACAGTGGCTCTGGGCAGTCAGACGGTGGCTCTGGGCAGTCAGACAGCAGTTCTGGGCAGTCAGACGGTGGCTCTGGGCAGTCAGACAGCAGTTCTGTGCAGTCAGGCAGCATTCTGCTTATTACCTTGTGCAGTACATTATTGAAATAAATTATTTTATTCTGTGAGTTGCAAAAAAGGTTTTTCATATACTGTAGGCTACCACTATAGCGCTACCACTGTTGACTGATTGAATCGCTGCCTGAGAGACAGGCATTTCAGAATAAATGTGCCCCCATCTGTAGGATTGAAACTTTAAAAACGACACTACATACTTTACTTTTATTTTTTTTTCTTTGTCAGTTCAGAGCCTTTCTGTCTTTATTTGTTTTTTGTTACATATGCAAGTTCTCCTTGTGCATTTTTTTTTTTTTCTGAGAAGAGTGAAGCTGCTTTTTTATGTGTAATGTTACATCATACATCATGTTGAACCACATTCATGTGTTGACAAGTAGTTTGTTTGGTTATATACAAGATTTTGTACATGTTGAGTTTCCAAGTACAATATCATATTTATTTATGTGGTTTATATTTGTGTTTGTGGGATTTAAAAGGCATTTACTGTTTTTTTTTTTTTTTTTTTTTTTTAAATAAATAAAATACTTTTTAAAGTGCTAAGCACATCAAAACAACGTTTATTCAATAAATATTTGTTTAAATAATAATATAAACCAGTTTTGTGTAATTTCTTTTACTTTTCTTTTAAATTCTAAGTTAAGCGTTTGCACCTCTTTCCACCTTCCATGTGGGCCCTATTATTGCTACCGACGAAGGGTTAAGTGTTGCGTTGAGTTGAGTTGAGTTGTTCTACATTCCAAAAATGATATATTTTGGGGTTACCACAGCACTTGTGAGGCAGCTTGCTCATTAAATTATTTGGATACACGTCTATGTACAGGCACATTAACTACAATTGGTAGAATAACATGTTGTTAATGCATATATTTCCATTACCTGGTTCTCCTGCTAATCAAATTAAATTAAGCATATATTTGAAGATGGTATCTATTCAAGAATAAAGAAAATGAGTAATCAAGTGACCTGGGGGGGAAAGGGCAACAAGCCATTCTGTCCCAATACTAGTTGTTGGGCAATGTATGTCACCATATTGGTTCTGTTTATTGCATGAACTGTAATTCATTTAATTGGTTCCTATGTGGTCAATTTCTCCTGTACACTCAAGCTTATAATTATTGGCTCCTGTCTGTGGAATTGCTTGCCTGATAACCTTCGATGTTTGCCAAATCTGCAAATGTTCACAAATGGTAATGTACTATTAATCCTCTAAACATCATGTCCATGCTAAATCCTGTTTCTGTAATTGTGTCTATTGTTTCAGATGGATGTGTGTATGTTTGGTAAATACTGTGCTGTAATGTTTGACAGTGCACTAAGAAGGTGAAAGATGTTTAACTTACATTTAAATTCAAAGTGATATAGAGACAATAAAAAGGGTTTCAGACATTGTATGATATCATTAAGAGAGAAAAAAAAAACAGTTAAAGGAATGGTGTTAGGTTAGACATTAGCTGTTTCTACTGCCTGGCATGGTTGTGCTCAGATGCATTCCTGTTGAGTAGTGTGCATGTGAGCCCACAATTAAAAATAATACTTTCCACCTACAGTAAGGCACACTGTCTTTAATTAGAAAAGCATGTTGAATATCAGAAATGACATGATGGGCCAGAACATTGGGATGCTTGACCCACAAACCCTGTAATGACATCTCTTCCTGTTTTGAGCCTTGTGTACTCACTCTGCCTGACCTTAGAGTGCTGCATTAAGATTCTTGACACTGAAACTTAAAGCAACCAGATTATTGTGAAGGAAGGGTGGGTCATTGTGGCAAAGTGGTCTGTTGTGCACCAGTGTAGCGGTGATGCAGTGTTTCGAAACAACAGTCCAACAACCACAGGGTTCAGTCCTGAAATAATAATAACAATAAAGACACACACTTTTAACACTAGAAGGACCGGAGATATGCTCATACCTAGTAGCCCCGCAGCCGTCTTTCTGACGGCTGTATTCAAAACACTGTAAATCGTATAACGAAAGGAGAAACAATTGGATGTAATTATTTATTTCATTTTTTTTTATTGAGCACGTCACAAACATCTTAACAACTGAAGCATATATATATATATATATATATATATATATTTATTTGAATGTAGTAATAAGCGTGACATTAACTTGAGTGACATTAAGTTGGTTATATTATACAATGGTAATATATATACAAACATTTATTTTACAAATCAAAACAAGAAAATGTAAATAAATAAACATCTGAACAGACAGCGGTTTACAACATACCTATTTATAAAACTGAAACGACAGCAATACATGTTTAACTTTTCAACAGCAATCGGTTTATTATCAGATGAGCAAAAGCAACTGAACAACGTTGATAAATAAACTTATAAAAAAACATTTTACAGAAGCGCACAGCACAAGAAGTTATAAAAAAAATCAAATTTATTTTAAATGTCTAATTTATGTCTAATTTATTTTTCTAATTTATGTCTTTATGTCTAATTTAATCAACACAGATATTGCACTTCTCCTTTTTGCGTTGCCTTTCTGCACAGGGTACAGCTGTCCGAAGTTTTATTTTTATTGCACTTGCCAACCTGGCATTGGCGTCTCTTGCGTCTCTCAGAGGGGTTGCCAGCTTTAGCTGTGGGTACACGCTTGGCAGTCTCCCTCTGTTCCAAAAGCTTCTTGCGAAGTTCCTGTGCTAACTGTAACTACTTTACAAGAAAATGTAAATAAATAAACATCTGAACAGACAGCGGTTTACAACATACCTATTTATAAAACTGAAACGACAGCAATACATGTTTAACTTTTCAACAGCAATCGGTTTATTATCAGATGAGCAAAAGCAACTGAACAACGTTGATAAATAAACTTATAAAAAAACATTTTACAGAAGCGCACAGCACAAGAAGTTATAAAAAAAATCAAATTTATTTTAAATGTCTAATTTATGTCTAATTTATTTTTCTAATTTATGTCTTTATGTCTAATTTAATCAACACAGATATTGCACTTCTCCTTTTTGCGTTGCCTTTCTGCACAGGGTACAGCTGTCCGAAGTTTTATTTTTATTGCACTTGCCAACCTGGCATTGGCGTCTCTTGCGTCTCTCAGAGGGGTTGCCAGCTTTAGCTGTGGGTACACGCTTGGCAGTCTCCCTCTGTTCCAAAAGCTTCTTGCGAAGTTCCTGTGCTAACTGTAACTACTCCGCTCGCGCCACTGGCTCCCAATCACCTCTCGCATCCAGTTCAAGACTCTTGTACTAGCCTACAGATGCCTTGACCAGACTGCACCCAGCTACCTCCAGACGCTCATCTCTCCCTACACCCCCACTCGACCTCTCCGCTCCGCCTGCACTAGAAGACTAGCTCTACCTCCGCTACGCTCCCCTGCCTCCAGAGCCCGCTCCTTCTCCACCCTTGCTCCGCAGTGGTGGAATGACCTTCCTACAGATGTCAGGACTGCCCAGTCCCTGACCACATTCCGGCGCCTCCTTAACACTCACCTCTTCAAACAGCACCTGTAGAACTCCTCTGTTTGTATCCTGGGACACTATCACCCTTCATGTAAATGTGCTTTATTTTGCTCTTATCTGCCCCCTATTTTACTGCATTTAATCCTGTACTTCAGAATACTGTAATCTGCCAAGTGTTTAACCTGTAGTATTTTGTATTTAATTACATCCTGATGTAACTATCACTATTTAATCATATCCTGATGTAACTATCACTATTATCTGCTGTATTATTGAATTGTGGTTTGTCACACTTGTACTTTGGATTCATATGTTGTTTTTTCTGACTTTATGTGAACGAAAAGACACAAATTCGCCTGTTTTCTCATTGGAAATACGTAAATTTCAAAATATCACTGTCCTGGTCACAAAAGCAAAGTTTGTGGGGAATAATAGCCATTTTCTATACTTTTGAGGCATAAGCAATTAGGAAATAACACTTACTACCCAGCAGTGTGGAGTAGTGGTTAGGGCTCTGGACTCCTAACCAGAGGGTCGTGGGTTCAATCCCCAGTGAGGGACACTACTGTTGTACCCTTGAGCAAGGTACTTTACCTAGATTGCTCCAGTAAAAACCCAACTGTTTAAATGGGTAATTGTATGTAAAAATAATGTGATATCTGTATAATGTGAAATAATGTATAATGTGATATCTTGTAACAATTGTAAGTCGCCCTGGATAAGGGCGTCTGCTAAGAAATAAATAATAATAATAATAATAATAATACCCAGGAACAAAAATTGTGTTACATAGTGTAATAAAAGGGATGGGCACCTTGCCACAGTCCCCAAAAAGTCTGCAAGGCGCAATGCAACTCATGGCCGCAATCGGCCACCTCCCCCCTTAAAACACAACCCGTATCCCCTCAGGTCCGGTTTTTCCCCTCCAGATTCTTGTAGGTGGGTTTGCGGGTGGCGCTGTGATGGAGGCAGTTGCCTCTCCTCCTTCTGCCAGGCTGGTCCCGGGTCTTAGGTCAGGGGTGCCCGTTTAATCCCTCTGGTAACCCCTGCGCTTCTATAAAGGCTTCTGTAAGGTGGTGCCCGTTTAACCCCCTTCCTACCCCCTAAACCTGAGTGGCTTTTGCCCCGTCGGGGCTCCTTTACAAAGGGTGGCAATGCCGCACTCTCCAGAGGTGGTAATGCTGTCGGTGGCGCGGTGCACTCCAGCAGTGACAATGCCGGCAGTAGCAATGCTGGCAGTGGCGCAGGACCTTCCGGCACTTGCAGCGGACAGCTTGGCAGCGGTGCTGGGCATTGCTGGCAGTAGCAACGTTGACAGTGGCGCTGGACAATCCAACACTTGCGGTGGGCAGTCTGGCAGCAGTACTTGGAACTGTGCTGGCAAAGGTGGCAGTACCAACACTTGCGGTGGCATGGGGACCTCCGCCACTGGCGTTGGGCAGTCAGGCGGCAGTTCTTGGCAGTCAGACAGCAGCTCTGGGCAGTCAGGCGGTGGCTCTGGACAGTCAGACGGTGGCTCTGGGCAGTCAGACAGCAGCTCTGGGCAGTCAGTCGGCGGCTCTGGGCAGTCAGGCGGTGGCTCTGGGCAGTCAGACGGTGGCTCTGGGCAGTCAGACGGTGGCTCTGGGCAGTCAGGCGGTGGCTCTGGGCAGTCAGACAGTGGCTCTGGGCAGTCAGACGGTGGCTCTGGGCAGTCAGACAGCAGTTCTGGGCAGTCAGACGGTGGCTCTGGGCAGTCAGACAGCAGTTCTGTGCAGTCAGGCAGCATTCTGCTTATTACCTTGTGCAGTACATTATTGAAATAAATTATTTTATTCTGTGAGTTGCAAAAAAGGTTTTTCATATACTGTAGGCTACCACTATAGCGCTACCACTGTTGACTGATTGAATCGCTGCCTGAGAGACAGGCATTTCAGAATAAATGTGCCCCCATCTGTAGGATTGAAACTTTAAAAACGACACTACATACTTTACTTTTATTTTTTTTTCTTTGTCAGTTCAGAGCCTTTCTGTCTTTATTTGTTTTTTGTTACATATGCAAGTTCTCCTTGTGCATTTTTTTTTTTTTCTGAGAAGAGTGAAGCTGCTTTTTTATGTGTAATGTTACATCATACATCATGTTGAACCACATTCATGTGTTGACAAGTAGTTTGTTTGGTTATATACAAGATTTTGTACATGTTGAGTTTCCAAGTACAATATCATATTTATTTATGTGGTTTATATTTGTGTTTGTGGGATTTAAAAGGCATTTACTGTTTTTTTTTTTTTTTTTTTTTTTTAAATAAATAAAATACTTTTTAAAGTGCTAAGCACATCAAAACAACGTTTATTCAATAAATATTTGTTTAAATAATAATATAAACCAGTTTTGTGTAATTTCTTTTACTTTTCTTTTAAATTCTAAGTTAAGCGTTTGCACCTCTTTCCACCTTCCATGTGGGCCCTATTATTGCTACCGACGAAGGGTTAAGTGTTGCGTTGAGTTGAGTTGAGTTGTTCTACATTCCAAAAATGATATATTTTGGGGTTACCACAGCACTTGTGAGGCAGCTTGCTCATTAAATTATTTGGATACACGTCTATGTACAGGCACATTAACTACAATTGGTAGAATAACATGTTGTTAATGCATATATTTCCATTACCTGGTTCTCCTGCTAATCAAATTAAATTAAGCATATATTTGAAGATGGTATCTATTCAAGAATAAAGAAAATGAGTAATCAAGTGACCTGGGGGGGAAAGGGCAACAAGCCATTCTGTCCCAATACTAGTTGTTGGGCAATGTATGTCACCATATTGGTTCTGTTTATTGCATGAACTGTAATTCATTTAATTGGTTCCTATGTGGTCAATTTCTCCTGTACACTCAAGCTTATAATTATTGGCTCCTGTCTGTGGAATTGCTTGCCTGATAACCTTCGATGTTTGCCAAATCTGCAAATGTTCACAAATGGTAATGTACTATTAATCCTCTAAACATCATGTCCATGCTAAATCCTGTTTCTGTAATTGTGTCTATTGTTTCAGATGGATGTGTGTATGTTTGGTAAATACTGTGCTGTAATGTTTGACAGTGCACTAAGAAGGTGAAAGATGTTTAACTTACATTTAAATTCAAAGTGATATAGAGACAATAAAAAGGGTTTCAGACATTGTATGATATCATTAAGAGAGAAAAAAAAAACAGTTAAAGGAATGGTGTTAGGTTAGACATTAGCTGTTTCTACTGCCTGGCATGGTTGTGCTCAGATGCATTCCTGTTGAGTAGTGTGCATGTGAGCCCACAATTAAAAATAATACTTTCCACCTACAGTAAGGCACACTGTCTTTAATTAGAAAAGCATGTTGAATATCAGAAATGACATGATGGGCCAGAACATTGGGATGCTTGACCCACAAACCCTGTAATGACATCTCTTCCTGTTTTGAGCCTTGTGTACTCACTCTGCCTGACCTTAGAGTGCTGCATTAAGATTCTTGACACTGAAACTTAAAGCAACCAGATTATTGTGAAGGAAGGGTGGGTCATTGTGGCAAAGTGGTCTGTTGTGCACCAGTGTAGCGGTGATGCAGTGTTTCGAAACAACAGTCCAACAACCACAGGGTTCAGTCCTGAAATAATAATAACAATAAAGACACACACTTTTAACACTAGAAGGACCGGAGATATGCTCATACCTAGTAGCCCCGCAGCCGTCTTTCTGACGGCTGTATTCAAAACACTGTAAATCGTATAACGAAAGGAGAAACAATTGGATGTAATTATTTATTTCATTTTTTTTTATTGAGCACGTCACAAACATCTTAACAACTGAAGCATATATATATATATATATATATATATATATATATATATATATATTTATTTGAATGTAGTAATAAGCGTGACATTAACTTGAGTGACATTAAGTTGGTTATATTATACAATGGTAATATATATACAAACATTTATTTTACAAATCAAAACAAGAAAATGTAAATAAATAAACATCTGAACAGACAGCGGTTTACAACATACCTATTTATAAAACTGAAACGACAGCAATACATGTTTAACTTTTCAACAGCAATCGGTTTATTATCAGATGAGCAAAAGCAACTGAACAACGTTGATAAATAAACTTATAAAAAAACATTTTACAGAAGCGCACAGCACAAGAAGTTATAAAAAAAATCAAATTTATTTTAAATGTCTAATTTATGTCTAATTTATTTTTCTAATTTATGTCTTTATGTCTAATTTAATCAACACAGATATTGCACTTCTCCTTTTTGCGTTGCCTTTCTGCACAGGGTACAGCTGTCCGAAGTTTTATTTTTATTGCACTTGCCAACCTGGCATTGGCGTCTCTTGCGTCTCTCAGAGGGGTTGCCAGCTTTAGCTGTGGGTACACGCTTGGCAGTCTCCCTCTGTTCCAAAAGCTTCTTGCGAAGTTCCTGTGCTAACTGTAACTACTCCGCTCGCGCCACTGGCTCCCAATCACCTCTCGCATCCAGTTCAAGACTCTTGTACTAGCCTACAGATGCCTTGACCAGACTGCACCCAGCTACCTCCAGACGCTCATCTCTCCCTACACCCCCACTCGACCTCTCCGCTCCGCCTGCACTAGAAGACTAGCTCTACCTCCGCTACGCTCCCCTGCCTCCAGAGCCCGCTCCTTCTCCACCCTTGCTCCGCAGTGGTGGAATGACCTTCCTACAGATGTCAGGACTGCCCAGTCCCTGACCACATTCCGGCACATCACCTCTTCAAACAGCACCTGTAGACCTCCTCTGTTTGTATCCTGGGACACTATCACCCTTCATGTAAATGTGCTTTATTTTGCTCTTATCTGCCCCCTATTTTACTGCATTTAATCCTGTACTTCAGAATACTGTAATCTGCCAAGTGTTTAACCTGTAGTATTTTGTATTTAATCACATCCTGATGTAACTATCACTATTTAATCATATCCTGATGTAACTATCACTATTATCTGCTGTATTATTGAATTTTGGTTTGTCACACTTGTACTTTGCTTGAACAAAAGTTATTGTATTTCTTGCTCTTATTGTATTACTTGTATTGTAACACTTGTAATGTATTTGCTTACGATTGTAAGTCGCCCTGGATAAGGGCGTCTGCTAAGAAATAAATAATAATAAATAATAATAATAATAATAATAAAATGTATTTTCTCCTTGGTAAATTCTTCTCCTTGCATTCTTTGTCCAATACTTTGTAAAACACCTGAATAGACCACCGTCAGGAGCCAGCTTTCACGGAATACTTCTATGTCATCTGATCCAAAGCATCAACTCCATATTTTGTTGCGTTGTAAAACTCCACAGTTTCAAATAGGTGCCTTCAGGTGTGACAGGCACAGACTCAGTAAATCTACAGTTCCAAAGGCCAGGGAAATTATAGGAGAATGCCCTTTCACACCATTTACAGGTAAAACTACAGTTCCAAAGGTCAGGGACATTGTAGGGGAATGCCCTTTCACACTGTACACAGTCTGTTAATGCAGGAATTAGACAGGTATGGGGGAGAAGGGCTATTCAGGTTATTTCATTTGTATCATCATGGTAAGGAGGGCCACAGTGGCATCAGCCACTAAAATAATGCCACAGCATTTGCGATATGGTATCACAGTGGCATGAACCAATTCACATTGCATTACCATTGTATAGTATAACCCACTTAATGTCACTCATGTTAATGTCACACTTATTACTACATTCAAATGAACCAGCCAGAATAGAATGAGTCAATGGAGACAAGCTCCTGATAATATCACTTTGGTTATTATCACACTCCACTTAAAGAGCAAGTAGCGTTATACGTTCTCACGTGTTGCTACAACTGTTTAAATAACGCACTTGTCATTTTTATTTTCATTGTGAACATCCTGACAACTTTTTTACAGAGTTATAAATGCATGGAATAGCCTATCTGGTGACATAGTAGGATCTAAAACGCTTGGACCATTTAAGATGTAACCTAGTCCCACCACATTCTCTGGCTAGTCTTCCTGTTTGAGAGAAACTTGACACAATCCAGGAATTTTACCTAAAAATCCTCCCCAAATACAAATATACAGAATATTTACAGATCCCATGCGAAGGAGGACACCTCGATATGTTTATGGAAGTTGAGTAAAAGTACATTCGGAAGACAAGGTAGGAAGCACTTTTTTTTACAAATAAATGCATGGAATAACCTACCAGGTGATGTAGTCGGATCTAAAACAATGGGAACATTTAAAAAAGACTAAATTCTGTGCTTTTAAATTAGACCCCCCCCCCAGTTGGAGAGAATGGTGTGCTAACAAGGCCTTAATGGGCCGAATGGCCTTTTCTCATTGCAAAACTTTTTTATGTTCTTATGTACTTATATTATTATCATATCACATTATTACCCATGTGCTACTGTATCAGGACCACAACAGTTCATCATTGCTGGCAAGGTTCATGCTTCTGCTTAGGTTTCTTCAGAATAATCTATGCTGTGCTATCCCAATGATATTTCACAATTAACTTTTCTTTAACTTTACACAGATAGTTCTGTAAGCCCTGCATTCCTTTAGAGCAGCTGTGTTTATGTAAACATTAGATTGATACAATAAAACCCAACAACACCAAGCACCTTTCATCTAGCCCACATGTTGTAGCTTATCCCCATCTGTTCCCCTTTTAAATTCAATTCAATTTGTTGAACTGATAACCTGTCAAAATGTTTCTGTGAATGCCTTTTTGTAATGATATATCTGATGTACTGTAGATGATCCTAATATTCTATCAAAACTGTAAATAAACATTACATTTTTGTTTCATTACTCCACAAAACCTTTGATCAGAACTCATATCCATCATTCAAATGCCTTTTTGCAAAATTTAAGCGATTGTCCTTGTGACATTTTCCTAAGAGTGGCTTTTTCCTTGGACTGCGACCATTGAGACCTTCACCTTGCAATATTCGACCTATGTTTGAAATGGAATTAAATGAAACCCCAGTCCCACTTGCAGCCAATTCACTTTGAAGTCAATCTCGGGTTGTTATTAACCTTCCTCCCAATTCTTTTACTTGGTCTTGGTGAAAGAACCTTCTTTCTTCCAGACCGAGGGAGCATTGTGACATCTTCTTGTGTCCTTCTCCAGCTTTATGACAATAAATAATTTTCTGCCTAAGGTCTTCAGATATTTTTTTCCCATATTGACTTATTGGAAATGACAGCAATCATCCTATGCCTAACACTTTTATACTCTCTAATCCAGCATTTTCTAGACTTTTCTAGAATTAGGTTCTGCATTATCATATTGAAATTTCTAGCACCTTGTAGGCTATACTATCATAGCATCAAAGGGTATGAATACTTTTGAATTAGCATTTTTTGAGTTTTGCAAAAAAATTGTTGAAATAAATAATTGTAGACATATATTTCTTGTAACTTTTTTTTCTCATCCACAAAAGCAAAACTTTTGCTACAAAAGATTTTTCCTAAAATTTGTTTGCAAGAAATTTCGATAAATTATAAATTTCCATTGGGGTATGTAAACTTTTGACTACAACTGTATATCTAAATAGTGGCAGAATTAAAATGTGGAAATTCATTATTGTAAATGCAAAATATACCTAGGACATTGTATCAACTGCATTACGTTTCAATATTTTTTAATGACATTTACCAGAACACAAATAGACATTAATTTTCTACAAAGCAACAGCACAAATTGAACACAGTACGGCTGAAATATTGATTGTATTTAAAAGGAGCTTAAAAGTCATACAATCAGACAAAACTTGTCAATGTGAAATGTGTACACTACAGCAGTCGACTAAACTATATCGTTTAAATTAAGATATGGTATGAACTGTTCTCCTAATGTAAAACACTATGTTAAAATGAAGTATAAGAATACTCAGCCAATGTCTGAGTTTAGTAGCATTAAACCAAACTGAAGCCTGAAGACATGTACTATTAGATTAGATATAGTAAACAACTACCTATACTGGTAATCTTCTTTATCCAAATGAGCTTGAACCACAATTGAAGCAGTGGCAATTTTAACATGGAGTATCACAATTACCAGGCAATTGAAAATGTGTACCATACATTAGTTTATTTACAAATGTTTATGCTAAATAATGTCTTTCTTTTCTATATTGTTTCTTCATGTCTGGCATTTAACTGTTAACTTGGTCTTTTTATTCAAAAGCATTGCATATATAAGACAAACTAGAAGCAACGCCTGATTACCTTGGGAATGATTATTTGGCCAGTGCAAACACTCATCATTACTATGCTGGCCGTGTGGAAATATTCTCTGTTCCCGGGCCCTGTTACATGAGTATTTCACATATAGTCTAAAGTTACAGAGCAATTAAACTGCAACTGTAATCCCATATGTTCCTCCTATGGGATTACAGCTAATATCACATTTCAATGTGTTGTAATTCACAGTCATTAAAAAAGGTCTTAAAAATGGTGTTACCTTACCTGCATAGCAAATACAGAGGTGTAAACATTATTCTATATGAAACTATGATACTGGGTCAACACCCATGGAAAATATTACCTGTATAATGCAAATAAAATACTATATGGGTTTTGGTCATTATGATACACAAAACTATTATGTCTATGTTATATAAACAATATACCCCTAATTACCACATTACCAGTGGAGTGACTCAAATGGATATCTTATTTAGGAAAAAACGTGTCTGATTAAAATCAGTAGGGACTTGTGACTGCATGGGAATATTATATTATTGCTCTTGTTCCTATTGGTTATGAACACTACAGTTTGGTATGTGACTTTTTACAGCCCTCCATTAACCTGTGTACATTTTGTAAAAAGCTCTTCTGCCCTGTTGTCACACAGAAAATACATAAACCAGATATTTAACTGTATATGACATTTTGAAGGTATTAAACATAAGACCCCCCCCCCCCCAAGTAATTGCTAACTCTCTGCATAGATACTATGCAAGTATAGTAGGTAGGCACATGACAGTCTCCTGAGCCTGCGCTCTGTACACACACCCAACCAGAGCCATAACTGGGGGATGGGGGTGGGGGTGGGGGACAGCTGCCCCGGGCGCAAAGGCTGTGGGGGCCGGAAAAATGACTTAAATGCATTGCCACTTGAATAATAATTTTGTTTTGCGGTTCTCAATGTTTTCACTTGTCAGCTGTCCGCACCCCTCTTAGCATAGTCTGAAGACTGCATGCACCTCTGCACTCGAAAATGGAATGTGTCACTTCCTTAGCAACGGTCTACACAAACCAACACAATAGCGTCACCAGTTCGTTATTACTATGACATATCTGTGTCGTTCGCTTCCCCTGCGGTGTGCAGAATTGTTTATTTATTTATTTGCTCCTGCAGCCTTCAGGACCAGCACTACTATAAACGTAATGAAATGTAAACACACGTTTCATAACACGTATTAAGCACCTACGTAATATAGGTAAACCAAAACATTACGATAGGATAGACAACAAGTAAGAAATTAATTTATAAGAAAATGCAAATAGATAAACAGCCCTTAAAATTCACCATCCTAAACTACAAGATGTTAAATGTGGTACCAGTATTTATTTATTGGAATTAAATTCAGAACGAATTGGTATTTTTAAAAGCACCATATAAAACAAGTTTGATAATTACGTTGCTCTTATAATGTGTTAAAATATGTATGTATAATGAAACACAAAATCTAGTTATTATTTTTAATTACCTTATTTTTTTGTTTAAAAAAGCATACACAGCTGCATGGCTCTTGCTAAATTCTAATTGTTTTGAATCTTTAGGGAAACAGAAGAATCTTCTTTTTTCTAACTATATAGATGGAAAGGCAAGTTTATGTCTTTCTGAATATGCTTCAAGCCATGAAGTTTGTATTACGATTATTTTCAAGCCATGCTTTTTTACAGTACCAATCAATGATTATGAGAAAATGCCACACATGAACTTAATTAAAAGTTATATATACAAGGATATTATATTAAATAATTTTGTAAGGTGTGAACAGGATGACTGTAGGGGTGACGTCAGACCAGAAATGAAACCAAAACACACAGCAACTGTGGGCAAAACAGATGCTACGTTGTGCAATCCCTGTGCCTAAATACAAACAAACATTTTAAATCACTTGTGCTACATAGCCCAATTTATACCATGTGCACCACTATATCCACAACAACAATAACACACCACATACAACATAAAACACAAGAATACATGCAGGTGGCAATGCTGACAGCGCCAAGGCTGGTTCCTCCAGCAAAGGCAGGTGTGGCCGTGAACATGATGGAATAAATGGCAGACTACTAGCTGCTCCCACCTTCGCCGCTAGTGGCCCCAGGTGATGGCGAACAGGCATCCCCAGGCAATGGAGAACAGGTGACCCCAGGTGATGGCGAACAGGCATCCCCAGGCAACGGCGAACAGGCGACCCCGGGCGGTGAAGGTGGGAGTGGCAGGTAGTCCTCCCATGGCGGTGGAGGTGGGAGAGGCAGGAAGTCTCCCTCTGATGGTGGAGGTGGGAGTGGCAGGCAGTCTGCTGGCAGCAAAGGTGGGAGCAGCGAGTAGTCTCCCCCTGGTAGTGGAGCAGTGGAGACGCGAGCAGCAGATAGTCTCCCTCTGTCACTGAGGACTGATGCAGCTCTCCCTCAGTCACGGGGGACTGGTGCAGCTCTCCTTCGCTCGAGGGGGACTGGTGCGGTGCTCTCCTTCAGCCCCTGGGGTAGGCGTGGCTCCTCCCTCTTGCACTGGAGACAGCGGTCTTCTCCCTCTTGCGCTGGAGACAATGTGGCTTCTCCCTCTCTCTCTCTGGAGAGAGCGGGGCTGCTCCCTCTCACAGTTGAGACAGCGGGGCTTATCCCTCTCGTTCTGTAGACAGCAGGGCTTCTCCCTCTTGCGCTGGAGACACTGGTACCGGGGCTGCTGTTCTCTCCATATCCGCCTGCAAGTAGCAGAGGACCACCTCTACTGCCTCCTCCAGTGACCTTGGTCGGTGTCCTCTCTGCCAGGCCCTCCATCGGTCGCCATCCCTCTGCACAGGGCATTAATTACCATGGAGATGGACTGATTCTCCAGCCCAGGATTTTCTTTTATCCATTCCCACAGTTTGCCTGAGACTTCCGCCACTTCCAATTCTATTTTTTATTTTCGTTTCCCAAAAAAACTATTTATTCGTTGTTATTATAAGCACATAGCATGACCTCTGTCTTAGCTTTTACTGTGGAGTCAAAAACTAAACTCCAGCTCTGACTAACAAAAAATGACCAAATAAACTCATTACCATTGGTAGTGAAAATGCGAGGATTTAATATAATCGTAAAGGCAGGAATCTAACCTTGCAGTTAACACGTGTTAACATATCTTGTTCCCTTCAAACATGTTAAAGGAGAGATTCGGAAATAACAATAAGTTAATCAAAACTATGAAACGTGAGCAAATGTACCATCCAACTTTTAACACCCAAAAAGAAAAAACGGGGGGGGGGGGGGGGGGGGTGGGGGCACAAATATGATTGCCTGCCCCAGGCACTAAAATGCCTAGTTACGGCTGTGCACCCAACACCTTCCCACATATCAATTCTAGACTGGCTCTTGTACTTGGAGGCAGACTAACAGAGTTTTTCTACTTAAATGTATAGTTATAATAAAAGGGAAATAATTTCCATTCTTAACTTGGTTCAGGCAGGAGTAATCCAATTTTCACATTTCAAGCATCAAATAAAGGACAAACATCAATCTCTCTTTCCTACTTTCACCTGAGGTCTTGAAAGCTTGTAATTAATTATTGTTTAGTTAGTCCAATAAAAGGCATCACATCTCCTTCCCTTTGTCTATTATCTCTGGACTAATATGGCTACCATTTCATCTATCATGGAATTACCCTGAATTTCTTTATTTTACTAATAATTTGTTTGTTTAGCAGACACCTTTATCCAAGGCAACTTACAAAGACTAGGGTGTGTGAACTATGCATCAGCTGCAGAGTCACTTACAAGAACATCTCACCTGAAAGACGGAGTACAGAGAGGTTAAGTGACTTGCTTAGGGTCACACAATGAGTCAGTGAGTGAGCTGGATTTGAACTGGGGATCTCCTGGTTATAAGCCCTTTTCTTTAACCTCTGGACAACATTTTTTACTTTATGTTACTAATGAACAGAAAAGAGATCTCAAAATATAATAGAACAATTTGGTAATGTTTAAAAAAACAAAAAAAAAACAGATAGAACCAATCTAATCAATTATGCCATAATCTCAAAACCAGGGGTGAGGATGAGAGAAAGAACGTGTTGAGTACCAGAATGACAGAGAGATATCGTAAAGGAGGAGGTGAGAACTTGGAGTGATCGAACCATCACGGAACGAGTGGTACAGTCTTGGTGACAAACCGGACGGAACCATTCGCTTCTCTGTCGACTTTAGAGAGGTAAATCCCCATTCCCATTTCTTTATTACAGGAAATTAGACAATCAGATACAACTGATTTTATCAGACTTTGCTCCCCCTTACACATTATCTCCATACAAAACTTATTCTAAAAACTGTGCATTAACCTTTGCGGTCCTATGTTGGACCTGCTCCGACAATGCAATTTTCCCTTTCCGGTCAAAAAGACGTAAAAAAACAGGTCTCTAATCATTTTTTCTCTGGAAAAAGCAGAGAAAACCATTCAATGGCCGAGTGAGACCGATAGGAGCCGAGAGAAGCCGAAAAAAAAGAGGGGCGTATCTCATGAATACAGATAGCCCCGACACCACATAGATAACACGGACATAAACAAACATGATAGCTGCTTCTGCATCCAGCGCTCAAAGAATATCACAGACATTTGCAGAGCTTTTTTTAGATGCTATAGTAATAAAATAATGACATGGATCGCATTATTGAGGAGTTTGGTGATAAAACGAGTGATCAGGCGATGATTTATCGGTATGTACTATTATTAA
This sequence comes from Acipenser ruthenus, assembly GCF_902713425.1. Classification (NCBI taxonomy): domain Eukaryota; kingdom Metazoa; phylum Chordata; class Actinopteri; order Acipenseriformes; family Acipenseridae; genus Acipenser; species Acipenser ruthenus. The sequence goes on along the minus strand of NC_081199.1, from coordinate 23,749,482 downwards.
GACGTATTTGAAAAATATAGCGAACAAGGGGTGGGGCGGGGCTGGAGATGCAGTGACTGGGTGTCCTGTTGATATGCAGTGCCTTTTAAACCTGTTTTACTGTGAAAAAAATACTTTTAAACAGCGCATCTGAAAATAAATTGACCTGACGCGCCTGAGACGCGCTGAATAAATAGACCGCAAAAGGTTAAGTAAAACCACTAAAACCTTCCATAAAATATTTTAACAGGCTACTTGTAACTTCAGGGGGCTATTAGTATTACAATTATTCCACTCCACACAATATATTATCACAACACAGTCCCAAACAATATAAGCAGCAGTTTGGTGAAACGATAGTTCCAGTATATTCACTGGGCCTCAAAAGACCTATTTTATTATTATTATTATTATTATTATTATTATTATTATATTATTATTATTATTATTATTATTAATTTCTTAGCAGACACCCCGTACCACCCCGATCTCAGCCCTCCCTACTCTGGTTTGGTCTTCCAACCTGGCCACTGGTACTTAACTTAGGTAGGGTAGGACCTTGCGTCTCAGGTGTGTACAGGGAGTCCGTCCCTTGGCTGGTGCCTGCTTGCCATTGGTCATGGAAGGGGGTACCTTGAAAGGAAGCGATACAACACCTTATCATAAACGACAATTAATAATGGTAATCTCAATATTTTTGCCAAGTGTCTCTACTTCTGAAGCATTTGTCAAACGCCACAACGGTCCTCGGCGTAATAATATTAATAGTCTTCTTTTAATCCAAAAAGCACCGCTTCAGCAGTGGAATTCAAGGATAAATACTAAGCTTTGCTGTTAGTTTCTGATTGGTCCTTCCTTCTATCCGGCTGTCGTGTTTTTATCTTTCTGTATTCCCTTTAAAACACAAAAAACAAATAAGCAACAAAAGTGCCTCCATTTGGGTAATGAACAAAAATAAAGTGTGAAACATAACAAGTGCAAATATAACCAAAATAATATTATAAATACAAAAGCAAACATAATGTACACAACCCCAGCTAATTATAGCACTCGTGACACAGATATACTTTGAGACATTGGTTTCCCTAAGCAGGGAGTAATGAAGCTTAGTTTATTTTAGCTCACACTGTACAATAAAGCTGAAACAATCCTCCCATACTGTAGATGCTGGGGCACAGAGCAGGTCTCAGTCTCAAGTCTGAGATGCCCTTCCCAGCCACACCTCCCCTAATAAAAACCTGCCCGCCTTCAACAAACGTCACTAACCGACAGGATTCCAAAAATAATTGCTGCCCAGTGTTCCCACAATTACCCAGCCTAGTGACAGTAAAACAACCCAACAACACAACATAAACTGATTTAGCAGGGGAGCCCGACTAACAATTAATGTACCAGCTTGCTTGCAGGCTGGTGGCTGTAGTCCTACACTGACAGAGCCTAAAAACCCAGTCCACCATTACAAGCTACCAGGTCCGGCGTCAGCACCCAGGCAAGTGTCTGGGGCCCCGACGCCAGTGACACATAACTTTAACGTGCATATACAGTATATATATATATATATATATATATATATATATATATATATATATATATATATTGTGTAAGATAGCGGGTAGTGAGAGACAGCAGGAGGGGGTTAAAGCCTCCCCCTGAAGAAAAAAAATGCACCTGGTTGTTTGATTGTTTTACTTTATGGTTTTGTTTAATTGTCTTGCCTTTCAGTTAATCAGTTTTGAGGAGAGCAGGCAGTCTGCTCGGGGCTGCTGAGTGGAAGGAGGCAGAAGAGGTGCGCTGTCTCCGAGTAGCCCCGAGCAGACTGCCTGCTCTCCTTTTAAACCCCGCACCTGGATTTTTAATAACTCCCAGGTGCGGATGATAATTAATAATAAAACAATTAAACTAAACAATAAAACAGTTAACAAAACTGATTAACTGAAAGGCAAGACAATTAAACAAAACCATAAAGTAACACAATCAAACAACCAGGGTGCATTTTTTTTCTCCAGGGAGGCTTTAACCCCCTCCCTGCTGTCTCTCACTACCCACTATCTTACAATATATATATATATATATATATATATATATATATATATATATACAGTGCCTTGCGAAAGTATTCGGCCCCCTTGAACTTTGCGACCTTTTGCCACATTTCAGGCTTCAAACATAAAGATATGAAACTGTAATTTTTTGTGAAGAATCAACAACAAGTGGGACACAATCATGAAGTGGAACGAAATTTATTGGATATTTCAAACTTTTTTAACAAATAAAAAACTGAAAAATTGGACGTGCAAAATTATTCAGCCCCCTTAAGTTAATACTTTGTAGCGCCACCTTTTGCTGCGATTACAGCTGTAAGTCGCTTGGGGTATGTCTCTATCAGTTTTGCACATCGAGAGACTGAAATTTTTGCCCATTCCTCCTTGCAAAACAGCTCGAGCTCAGTGAGGTTGGATGGAGAGCATTTGTGAACAGCAGTTTTCAGTTCTTTCCACAGATTCTCGATTGGATTCAGGTCTGGACTTTGACTTGGCCATTCTAACACCTGGATATGTTTATTTGTGAACCATTCCATTGTAGATTATGCTTTATGTTTTGGATCATTGTCTTGTTGGAAGACAAATCTCCGTCCCAGTCTCAGATCTTTTGCAGACTCCATCAGGTTTTCTTCCAGAATGGTCCTGTATTTGGCTCCATCCATCTTCCCTTCAATTTTAACCATCTTCCCTGTCCCTGCTGAAGAAAAGCAGGCCCAAACCGTGATGCTGCCACCACCATGTTTGACAGTGGGGATGGTGTGTTCAGGGTGATGAGCTGTGTTGCTTTTACGCCAAACATAACGTTTTGCATTGTTGCCAAAAAGTTCGATTTTGGTTTCATCTGACCAGAGCACCTTCTTCCACATGTTTGGTGTGTCTCCCAGGTGGCTTGTGGCAAACTGTAAACGACACTTTTTATGGATATCTTTAAGAAATGGCTTTCTTCTTGCCACTCTTCCATAAAGGCCAGATTTGTGCAGTATACGACTGATTGTTGTCCTATGGACAGAGTCTCCCACCTTAGCTGTAGATCTCTGCAGTTCATCCAGAGTGATCATGGGCCTCTTGGCTGCATCTCTGATCAGTCTTCTCCTTGTATGAGCTGAAAGTTTAGAGGGATGGCCAGGTCTTGGTAGATTTGCAGTGGTCTGATACTCCTTCCATTTCAATATTATCGCTTGCACAGTGCTCCTTGGGATGTTTAAAGCTTGGGAAATCTTTTTGTATCCAAATCCAGCTTTAAACTTCTCCACAACAGTATCTCGGACCTGCCTGGTGTGTTCCTTGTTCTTCATGATGCTCTCTGCGCTTTAAACGGACCTCTGAGACTATCACAGTGCAGGTGCATTTATACGGAGACTTGATTACACACAGGTGGATTCTATTTATCATCATTAGTCATTTAGGTCAACATTGGATCATTCAGAGATCCTCACTGAACTTCTGGAGAGAGTTTGCTGCACTGAAAGTAAAGGGGCTGAATAATTTTGCACGCCCAATTTTTCAGTTTTTTATTTGTTAAAAAAGTTTGAAATATCCAATAAATTTCGTTCCACTTCATGATTGTGTCCCACTTGTTGTTGATTCTTCACAAAAAATTACAGTTTCATATCTTTATGTTTGAAGCCTGAAATGTGGCAAAAGGTCGCAAAGTTCAAGGGGGCCGAATACTTTCGCAAGGCACTGTATATATATATATATATATATATATACAGTGCCTTGCAAAAGTATTCACCCCCCTTGGACTTTTCCACATTTTGTAGTGTTACAACCTGAAATTAAAATGGATTTAATTGGGATTTAGGTGCAAAATATTTTTTATTGTGACACAAAAGTTAATTAAACCAAAAAAAAAGACATTTGTTGGTTGCATAAGTATTCACCCCCCTGAGTCAATACTTGGTAGAAGCACCTTTGGCAGCAATTACAGCTGTGAGTCTTTTTGGGTAAGTCTCTACCAGCTTTGCACATCTGGATCCTGCAATTTTTGCCCATTCTTCTTGGCAAAATTGCTCATGCTCTGTCAAGTTGGATGGGGACCGTTGGTGAACAGCAATTTTCAAGTCTTGCCACAGATTCTCAATCGGATTGAGGTCTGGGCTTTGACTGGGCCATTCTAAGACATTCAGGTTCTTGTTTTAAAACCACTCCAGTGTAGCTTTGGCTGTGTGTTTAGGGTCATTGTCCTGCTGGAAGGTGAACCTCTGCCCCCATAAAAGCATCCCCATAACATGATGCTGCCACCACCATGCTTCACCGTGGGGATGGTGTTCTCAGGGTGATGAGCAGTATTGGCTTTGCACCACACATAGCATTTTGCGCTAAGGCCAAAAAGTTCAATTTTGGTCTCATCAGACCAGAGAACCTTTTTCCACATGTTTGCTGTGTCTCCCACATGCCTTTTGGCAAAATCCAAATGGGATTTGATATGGGGTTTTTTTCAGCAATGGCTTTCTTCTCGCCACTCTTCCATAAAGCCCAGCTTTGTGGAGCGTCCGGGTTATAGTTGTCCCATGGATGGTTTCTCCCATCTCAGCTGTGGATCTCTCCAGCTCCAGACTTGTTTTGATAGCTCCTTGGTCTTCATGATGTTGTTTGTTTAGATATGCTCTCTAACAAACTCTGGGGCCTTCCAGAAACAGGTGTATTTAATCTGAGATCATGTGACACTTTAATTGCACACAGGTGGACTCCATTCAACTAATTATGTGACTTCTGAAGGCAATTGTTTGCACCAGAGCTTATTTAGGGGTGTCACAGCAAAGGGGGTGAATACTTATGCAATCAAGACTTTTCAGTTTTTTATTTGTAAATAATTTTGAAAAATATGTAGATTTTTTTCCCCCACTTCGACATTATGGACTATTTTGTGTAGATCAGTGACAAAATATCCTAATTAAATCCATTTTAATTCCAGGTTGTAACACTACAAGATGTGGAAAAGTCCAAGGGGGGTGAATACTTATGCAAGGCACTGTATATATATATATATATATATATATATATATATATATATATATATATATATATATAGTATATCAAATCACATCTTGAAACTTTGAATGTTATGAAAGTAGTCTAATATTATAACTTTGCATTCAAATGCTTTTGCCATTATATTTACCCCCTCCCCCCTCCCCACCTCCCCACACACACTATATACATATCCATTAAGTGAAAAAATAAGTGATATCTGAAACAATAACACATTGGAAAGGTGAAGAAATGCCAAGGTATCGAAATTGCCCAGCCATTTAAAGTGGAGATATCAAAAACACAAGCCAAGTTTCAAGAAACCATTGAGGCAACCTTGCCCAGCACAAAGCAAATAGGCACAACTGTAAAACTGATGGGGGCCGAGGTTGTCCCAATTGTTTCTACTAACTTGGCTTGTGTTTTTCAGGCACAATAAAAGCAGATCGAACTTGCATGAAAAACACAAGCCAAGCTAGCAGGCCAACTCCTACGGAATGGTAACCCTATAGTTGCCAGAGCCTGCTGGATGGACAGGTACCCCCTGTTCCCCCTGCTGGTGGGAGGTGAACTTTTCAGTGCAGGAATTCCATCTACCCTGTCACAAGGCCATAGACTCACTTTTTCATTTTGTAATATATCTGTAATTAGTGCACATTTGCCCATAATGGCTGCCCTGCTGTGGCAGGTGTTTCTATTTTTTGTCCAACCCCTGTACATTGGGGTTCAGACCATTTAATAATCTGTTGCATTACAGGCAGCCATCGTGGCCTGCTCTTACTAGTCCTTGCCATGCGTCCACATTAGATTTTGATAGCCATCCAACATAAACAGACATCACGCAACATTTACATTGTGTGAACCAGTACAGTCCACGTATTTGTGAGATGTGCAAACTGTGTCTGTTTTGGTGCAGAAGGACATGACAGAGACCAAGGTCAGGAGCAATACTTGTTTTAATTATTTTTGTTTTTCAAATAAAAATAACAACACACATAAGTTCTTGATTGAAAAAATAATAATCACAATTATAATGACACAGTCCAGGACCTGTTTATAATCCCTCTGGAGGTGGAACCTTATCTTCTTGCTTCAAGTAAGTTGTTGCTGATTGCAGTCAGCTGCCCTCTGTGTTGGCTTGGTACTGTGTTTTCTTTTCTCTCTTTCCCTATTGTCACGAGTTTCCACTAGATGGCGCTGCGGGGTTAGGTTCATCAGGTAAGTCTAGGAACGGGTGTGTGCTCACGACTGCCACCGGTGGTCCTCTGTGGTACTGCATGGCACACGGCACCCAGCCAACCCTTCGTGGAGACAAACAACACTGCTGTACAGATTAATATCAGTCCACTGTGTTGTAACAGTAGCCAATGCCCTTTTTATAACTCCAAACTCTTTCTCTTCTTACAGGTTCCACTTCTCTTGTCCAGGACTCCGTGTCCATAGGTGGTGCTCCAATGCTGTGGTCCCGTGTCATGCAGTGTTTGTATTCCTTATGGTAATGGTTCGAGGTGGAGTCCGTACCGCCTTGGAAACAGGTGCTGTACCCGTCCCTGTTGGGTTGTGTTTCTCCCGACTGTAATAAGAGTGTATTTATTTATTTATTTATTTATTTATTTTGTTCACCATTCAGAAATGTAATAGACTCGAGCAAAGTGCAGTGTCCCACTCTTGTCTTGTACTCTAATCTCTGCATTTGTATTGCTGTGTTGTGAACTTGACCTCTCCAACTCAGCACCCCCGCTATCTAAATCTGGCAGCTTTTTAAAGCTGCCGCTATTAACCATCATGGCTGTTGGGAAATGTAGTCCCTGGCTGGCCTGTATGTATTGCTTCTGTCCTGCCGGACTACATGGGGAGCTACCAGCTATGTTTATTTCGGGGTTACTATCTGTATTAACCCCTTTGAAACTCTTTTTATATCACAATTAATAAAGAGAAATTGAACTTTCAACTGACTCAATGAAACATTTTGATAAGAGACACGAAAGTCGGCTGGCAAATGCCCCTCAACCTTCAGCCAGCGCTGCACCCACTGGCACATAGAATAAAAGACAATGCCAGGTTGCTAAATGCAATAAAAACAGAACTTTTGATGTCTGCGCCTGTTGTGAAAAGGCAAGTCTGTGGCAAATGCACTGGTACAGTTGAAAGGCGTGTTTTCTGCGTAGATTGTACTTAGAAAGCTGTAATAGGACTCTGAACAGACAGACAGCCTTTGAACTCTGTTTCACTCAAAGCGCTTTCACGTTGCATAAGTTATGTTATATTTTTGTTTTATGCTATTTTTATAACTAGTTATTTATGTTTTATAATTTTAAATGTGCATACAGCTTTCTACACCTGTTTACACAGAAGTTTATTGTGTAAAGTTTATTTATTACAGTTTTTCATGTTTATGTATATGTGCTCTTTTTGAAAAAAATAAGAAAAAAGTTAAATTTTCAATGTAAATACAGTGTTTCTGCTCTGAAAATGTTATGTATGATGTTCATAAATAAAAATATTAAGTTGTATCCGATTTGTTTGTTTTTCATTTTCATATTGAAGCCGTTTTAAAATGGAGCCGCACATTTTGTGGGTACGGCGGTTGTATGTGGTCTAAAATCTCGGCGGTTCTAGTGTTAAGGGACACAAATGTGATAGATAGCGGCAACCTTTCAATCTTGTGCATCAGCAATTTCAGCTTTTGTAATAAAGGACAGCTGACACTCGACGGGCCAAAAGGAAGGCTTAACCCTTTGCGGCCCTATGTCGGACCTGGTCCAACATTGCAATTATTCCTATCCTGTCCGACATCATCAAAAAAACGCAAAAAAACGGGTTTCTAGTCGTTTTTTCTCCAGTAAAAGCCGAGAAAACCATTCAATGGCCGAGTGGGAGCGACAGGAGCTGAGACAAACCGAAAAAAAGGGCGTATCTCATGAATAGTCATACTTGCCCTTGGGATCAGATAGGGGCGGTCATAAGGAAACAAGCTGCCTGTGACTGCATCAGCGCTCAGAGAATATCACAGACATTTGCAGAGCTTTTTTCAGATGTTATAGTAATAAAATAATGACTTGGATCGCATTATTAAGGCATTTGGTGATAAAACGAGTGATCAGGAGATGTACGATTATTATTATTATTATTATTATTTATTTCTTAGCATATGTGAAAGCTATAACGAACGAAAGGGTGGGGCAGGGCTGGAGATGCCTAGTGAGTGCTTTGTTGATATGCAGGGCCTTTTAAACCTGTTTGACTGTGGAAAAAAATACTTTTAAATAGCGCGTCTAAAATTAACTGCGCGTGTGAAAATAAATTGGACCTGATGCGCCTGACACGCACTTAATAAATGGACTGCAGAGGGTTAATATATACAGCTATGGCCAAAAGTTTTGCATCACCCTTCTTCAATTGGTGTCCCAACTTTTGGTCATAGCTGTATATATTCAAAGTTAATCATTTTGAAAAATATATATATATATATATATTGTAACACCAGCGGGAATGTGAGACAGCAGGGAGGGGGTTAAAGCCTCCCTGAAGAGAAAAAAATGCACCTTTTGTATTGTTTAATTGTTTTGCTTTTCTGTCAATTAGTTTTGTTAATTGTTTTATTGTGTATTATCCCCTGCACCCGGAGGTGATTAAAAACTAAAACCGGGGGCAGGGTATTTAAGACGTGCAGCCAGTCTGCACGGGACGGCTGCTGAGTAGAAGGAGGCAGATGAGGTGCTCTGCTTCCGAGCAGTCGTGGGAGTAAGTACTGTGTTAAGCCAGCATGGTTTTTGTGTGTGGGGCAGGTAAACGGCTTAGCTGTCCTGCATATTAGTAAGGGAAAAATCCTATTTAGTTAGCGCTCCAAGAGGAGTTAGGTGTTTATTTTGTTGCTGTTTGTTTTTGTGTTTATTAAAATTTAGCCCAACCGCGCTTAAAAAACTCCACTTCTGTGTATTGGGTCATAATTTTAAAGGGGCACGAACCTGTGTGTGGCGCAATCGTTTACAATATATATATATATAAAAAGTTTGCCCCTATTCCTATGTTATCTCTATTTTACTCTCTTGTGAGATGATTAGGGGTAGTTGAAATGAAAGACACTGCTTCTGCCATCATATACACACAACTGAAAAAACACCTTGATAACTGATAAGTATTTAACACTTAAACACTATATCTATTATCAATCATCATGACAGTATTGGTCACACAACTTTTTGATCTGTAGTACATGTCTGTTTAAACATTCTCGAACAATCATCCGAACATATCTAATGGACAGCCTACAGACACAAAGTTTTGACCACCTTCAGTTTCTCAGCAGTTTCACTCAACTGGAAATATTGGATCTGAAACCACCTAGTATCACGTGACCTTACATATTCATCCACCAATAGTGAGCTAATTCTATAGGCTTTCCTGTAACAATATTTGGCTAATTGAAAACTTGCCAAACACTTTTTCTGCCTGAATTTATTGGCCACCTGACCAGCAGTGCTACTAACTCTATGCGATCTACCTCCCAAACTCCACAGGAGCACCAAAGCAGTACTCGCTGTGGACCCCAGCCAAGAGCAGCAACTTCAAATCACACCTGCATGGCTCACACTGTTTTATAGGATTTTAAAGTATGTTTTTGTTTTAGGTGAAATATATACTGCCATTCTAGTCATTTCTTTGTTAAATTTAAATTTTTTGAGAAAAGAAAAATCAAACATCAGCGGTTCACACAAAACAGTATATAATTGCACTGGTTTAAAATACCCAGATAAATCTAATATTATTAACAAAAGCATGCATCTTATTATTAACAAATTCCATACATACACTGGACATTTATTGGTATCCAACTTATTAAAAAACTATAAGAAAGTAAGCCAAGAAGACAGATATTAAAGCTGATCAAGGAATTAGCCAAAATTATTGTAGACATGAGTTTGGACTAGACCCTGTTTAGATTAGTGATTTGTTCCGTACTGATCTTCACATGCACTTACCATCTTCTAGGTTTTTTTTTTATTAAAATGTAGAGACTGCTTTAAATGTTATACTTATGCCTACATTTTATAGAATTATAATATTGAAGTTTGGTTTCTACAGCTGCTATCAGCATGCATTTCATTATGATAACATAGAGTATAGGTTAGTTCAAATTACATATATGGAGATGTGCAGAGTAAAGAGTATAAACAAGTATCCGTAATAAATCTTTTTAACGGTTTTAATGCTGTCCAATTTCTGTACCGAAAATACACATTACTATTTATAAATAATCATAATCACTGTCAAATAGCTTTCAAACACTGCTTGGTTACTTGCTGAGTAGCAGAAATGTATTTATCTTGTTTTAGCCCTGTCCACTTACAAGTATGACAGCTTTGAATACCAGTTTTGGCTCCTCTGCGCACCCCTAATATACAGTTTATACCACATGCACTGTTGTAATAGAACAGGCAAAATGTGCAGGCCACAATGCAGAACTGTATTTTTGTATTTATTCCACCCCCTTGTGAGAGTAAGTGCATACTGTACCAATTAAGGAGTCGCCAGCATGATCCTCTATTAGAACTAAAATGATTTAATTAATTTAAATAATGGTGTCTGACTGTCTGTGTAATGTATGGTATCCTGCCATCTCCTGTTCAACTGCAAACAGCTGGGTTTTTTTTCAAAAGGGGCTCAGGTTTCTTCAGTTGGAAATGGAGAGTTTAAAAAAAAGTGTAGTAACATCTCCCTCTAATGATTTTTCCATCAGCTAGTCAGCGCAACCCCACTTGAATGCTGACAGAGAGCAGTTAGCTAGACAGCGAGAAGGTCAGGCCTGCTCCACATCAGCTGGTCAGGCCAGTCACCACCCGCTGCTTTTCTGCCTAGAGGCAGAGATCGGAGGTCAGCTGACAGACACAGGTGTCTGGATAGCCTGTCTACCACAGCTGAGTGCAGCCTAGAATGTTGTGGAGCAAGAAGGATTTTTTTTCCTTTTTTTCCACCAAGCTGCAGTGAACAACTAGAAAGCCAGTGTTTGGAACAGGGCTGGGTGGGGAGGTCACTGTGTGGGTCAGGTGCTTGATGGACAGAGAAAGAGTGACCTCATGTCAGGAACTCCCCAGCAGTTATGGGGGGCAGATGTTTTAAGCAACACAATTGTCAAGGGAGACCAGTGGCGCATTTTCAGAGCAGTTTCCTTTAGAGTGTTGCTTCTAGACATAGATACCAATAAAACATTTGTATTGCTCTGGTGTTCATTGTTCCCAGCCCTGTTTTTGCTGGCATATTGACCTTAGTTTAACCCTATGCCACATACAGGGAATTACCATATTTGGTCATAAATATGAACACACTGTGTTTAAGCAATTGTGGTTTTGGAACCTTAAATCAGAAATTAAAACTCAATACATCTACAGAAAGGCATTAAGTAGATTTTTCCAGTGATGTAATTAATTTTGTTGTGGGGTTATATTTTTTTTTCATATGAGCTACACCTCCCAAAAAAATATCGAAATATGAAAATAATAAATAATATTTTTTTTAAATTGCCAATTTCAACTTCTTTCCAAGTAGCTGCACAACTTTCCAAGGATTTCAAATCTGAAATCAGAATTGAAATATTTTGAACAGTTGCAGAGCTAGATAAGCTTTTACAATGCATTTAACAAAACATCAACATCCAAAATGGCAAATGTAAAATAATAAGTAATATTTTTTTAAAAATGCCAATTTCAACCTCTTTTCATATTTCTTTTTTCATATAAAAAAACTTAGAGTACATTGTAGCTTCACAAGTTGTCAATGATTTATAGGAGGAGTCCAGTGGTTAAAGAAAAAGGCTTGTAACCAACTGGTCCTGGGTTCAAATCCCACTTCAGCCACTGACTCATTGTGTGACCCTAAGCAAGTCACTTAATCTCCTTGTGCTCCGTCTTTTGGGAGAGATGTAGTTTTAAGTGACTCTGCAGCTAATGCATAGTTCACACACCCTAGTCTCTGTAAGTCGCCTTGGATAAAGGCATCTGCTAAATAAACAAATAATAATAATGATTTCAAATCAGAATTGAAATATCTTATACCGTTGCAGAAGTAGATAATGTTTTATAATGCAAAGCATTTTACAAAACTCAACCTCCGAAATGGCAGAGGCAGACCAGGGCTAAGACTTGCCAAAAAGTGAGATTGAAAACATTATTACCCTGTTTGAGATACAATTATATTTCAGTATAAAAATAAAGAAAAAACACACACGTTATCAAGTTTTTTTTATTATTATTATTTGAAAAAAAAGCATATTACAAATAAAACTTTGATATTAAGAATATTATTTGGGAGGGAGGGAGAAAAAAACTCCCATATTGTGCTGTATTTATTTATTTTCTAGAATAAATAAAAATCAGGCTAAAACATTTTATTGCAGAAAATAAAAATTTATAACAATTTTTTTTTTAATGAATTTAACATTTTATACAAGATAATGATCAGTAAACTACTTACAGTAAATTGTCATACAGAAAGATGAAAAAGACATAACATGCAGTAAGAAAACTGTAACACCAACCACTGACTTTTTTTTTTTGCAGCAAAGGGTTAAACTGTATATTTGCTTTTACATAACATTTTTTAATGCATTTCAAAATAGGGGTGCAATAATGGCTTGTAGATACATTGCAGTCTAATTTACTTATACAGTATTTACTGCATGCAATTAGAACATCATTATATGAATATGAGGATGGAACTCCATATATTAACAACAGGTATTTAATAAAATTATTTTCCTGATCCTTTTTCCCTGTAACTACATGTAATAAATAATGCAAGAATTAGAAACGTGGTTGTTTTTGATAGGAGACTCCACCTACCAATTACATCATCGTCCGACGTTCTACAAATAGCATTCTATGTCTCAATTTCATGTTGTTTTTTATCTTTGTTTGCACTTACCCGAACATGGATTCGACTCCTCGCACCAATCATTCTTGCTCCCCGTCCCTTACTCATCCAAAATCTTGGTCCACTGTAAAACAGGGCTCCAGGCTGGCATCCCGGGCAAGAACAAAGCAAAATAACCAGACCATTCCTCGGCTTTGAAAATACAGTGAAACTGTGATACAACGTACTGCCTTGGGACTGTAAAAACAGTATGTTATAACCGAGGTATGTAATAACCAGATACATGCACATACCTGCCAAATCAGCACAAAAATCAAAACCTAGTACAGTATTAATTGATTAATGAACATATACAGTGTATGTAGTATAAAGGTTTATTACAGAAGAAACAATATAAAACAATGTAACATGTAACTAGTACTGTACATTACTATACGGTATGTAACATTCTGTATTTTAATTATTTAATACAGTAATTCTATGTTGCCTTGGATACAGATGGTCAGCTAAATGAATTATAAAAAATAACAAAAAACATGTAATTAATGTACTGAATAATACTGTACTGTAATTAGTAAAATAAACAAATTAATACAAAAAATAATACAGTTCAGTAATGTTAAATCGGAGACTCTCACAGAAGACAAGAACATTCCAGGCTGCAGGTAACTGAACTGTTTATTGTTATTCCAACACAGCTTTTTCTGTCCACTAACACACACACGCATGCGCACACACACACACAGACACACACACAACTTTAACCCCTTGGTTATCACAAGTAATAATACATTATAGAAATAATAAAACTGATAATAATAATAAAAACAATATACACGTCATTAAACATTACCATACAAACTGTCAGTTCAGGTACAATACAGTTATCATTGCCGGTACGCTATTTTAAGTCTTTTAGGCCCTGGCCACATTAGCGTTTTAGAACCAAGTTAAGGGTTCAAAACCTATTTAAAAGTGCTTAAATCGATTTGCATCCACACTAAATACGGTTCATAACTGAGTTCAACAACTGAGTTTGGAACCTACCCAGGAGGTAGTCTCAAACTCAGTTGTCGGCATAACTGGATTAGATAAACTGGTTTAACTGTAATCTGGATGTGGACCGTGTTCGAATCGGGTTACACAGTATCCTCCAATATCCCCTAGTGCGTTGCAGTAGTACGTTGCCATAATCCCCCTGGTTACATAAGACGAGAATAAAGAAAAGACAAGCCTGAATTAAATACAGGAGGATTGATTTTTTCACCCATACGAATTATTCCCACTTTATCATAGCTCCTCTGTTCTGCTCCCGTGTTCAATGAAAATAAACAACAACATTTACGAGGGGTAAAAAAAAGAAATAAGAATGTGTATACATTACAGTGGTTTCTGGGATACAGTCATCCAGCAAAGTATTTTTGTATAACAGCTGGGTTAAACTAACCCGGTTTCATTACGGCAATTTGGATGCTCTAACACTGTTGGGATGGGGTTATTATTATTAATAATAAGAAGAAGAAGAAGAAGAAAAGAGCTCTCAAGAGTCGTTCATACCTATTTGTGAACAGGCTGGCTTCGTGGTGATGTCAGGCCAGGAAGAGAATAGCACACACAGAGACAATAATGCAGGGTACGAAAAGCGCTGCATGCACGTTTTAATAATAAATAAAAAGATTTAACAAAACAGGAACAAACACATAACTCAAAATAAAACGGCACGAGGGCCAAAATAAACAAACACAATAAACAAAACACAAAACAAATACTGTGCGGGTACAGCGATCAGATAGGTTGCAGTTGCTTTCTGTATTTCATTCATAGATTTCTCAAACACCATCTCTGTTCTCCACTTCTGAACACTCCAACCCCGCTCAGGCACAGCTGCGGGTTATTATACATGTGACCATCTCCAAATTAGCAATAAATTCATTCATCTGGAGACGGTCACATTCTACACAAGTTTAGCTTGGATGGGGAATTTAACCCCATCCATGCTGCAAAATAACAATAACAAAACATTGTGCTTTTACAAATGAAACAATACGTTTTAAATAATAATACAACACAAATACCAAATAATACATAATACACACAGGGGCGGGGTGTAGCCCGTCACGCTATTATATTAGTTATTAACAATACAGTTCCCATTCACAGAACATTTGTTTTATAATTGTGTTGCTCTATTTAATGAATGAACACTGCAATGCTGTTATTTTCTAGATAAATAATGAGTTGTTGTTAAACTAATTCCACCTGTAAGAGGAACTTTCTGTAGATCATTTAAGCTCAAGTGAACCAAATTATGGGGAACTGCAGCCTTACTACCCTGTGCTTTTAACTGAAACACAGTTACACTGTTCAACATTAAAGGAAACTAAACAAGGCAATTCAAGGAATCACTGGCCACAGTACTAAAAAGAAACGTATAATATGAGACAAATGTTACAATAAATAATTATTATAATCAGGGTGGAGTATAGTAATGTTGTATTAGTTCTGTAGGTATACATCCTAATTCCATCTAGTGTACTCTACAGTTTACTTGAAATTACTACATACACATCTGTAGATTTGCCACTTCAGAAACATGGGAACAGTATGTTTCCCTGTCTAACTAATCTCCACTTCCAAACCCCTGTATGATGATGGGGCCTCTTGCACTTGAACTCCTATCTCCTGTACAATCACTGTAATTTCTTCACTGTTTGATTCCTCAAGGCCGATGGTTTTCAAATAAATTAAAAAAAAAACCCTGAAAAGCCTGAAGACAGGCTCTTTGCAGGCCTTGAAGATTTACTGTAATTTTAGAATTACATAATGGAAAGGCAGCATCAATTTCCATCTGTCACTGGGCTCCACGGGACCAAGTGTTTGAAGTGTGATCGAGTCTTCAATGCGGAAAATGATGGCTGAACTTCCAAAGAACCTGCTCTGTTTTCTTGGCAGCAGCTCAGACACAGCTTCCTACCAGCTGAGAGTGAATCTGGTGTTATTTTCTGTTATCCAGTATTCTCACTGCGATCTCCTGCTCCAATATTGCCTTGACTAAGGTGTAACACTGCTGGAATCAGTTTTGGGTTCACAAGTTCCACTTAGCACTCCTGTCTAACTCTGGGTTTGCAGTGTTAAGCTTTTGTATTAACTTTCTTTTCCATTGAAGAATCAACTTATCTTCCACATGATAGTAGTTATAGGTTTTATTAACCACTTCAACTCCAGATGTAAAAATAAAACCCCTTCCCAAGTACCAGATTTTGAAAATAATAATAATAATGTTTTCAAACCTGTAATTGCTATAAAATGTTAACATATGATGAATAAAACACAAATAAATGACCTAAACTGTATTTTTTCATTAACTTATGCTCCTGTGTACTACATACCCATGTTCAATATAGAGATAAAAACAAGTTGGTTTTTTTTATTTTATTTTTTATTTTTTGTTTTAACAATGAAAACAAAAATGCTGCTAATAATCAGTAAACAGTAATTATCAAATAAAAATCAAACAACATGAAAACGTGTGCCATTATCGACTTGCTCTGTGCCATTTATTGAAACAACAGAACCTGGGGTTGCCTTTGCAACCACTGCACATTTTTCTTGTGTCCTTTCTTTTGTTTTCATTTTTCGTAGCAGACGCTGCACCTTTTTTGCAGTCTCTGCTTCCCTTGTGTTGGAGAGATAGTCACAAATGCGTGTACAGGGCTACTTTACGCAGGCATTGTGATGGATCTGGCTGCCGCAGATGCCTGCTTCATTGCCTTGTACCCAGTACTGTGTTTTGATAGTATTTCGTCACAGCACTGCCATTTCAAACCAAACACCTTCTCGTTTGCAGCTGGCTTACCTGTAAAGTAGCTGCATGTTCTTTTGTTTGTCAGTCACAAAGGTAAGTGATTAGCCTTTCAGGAACAAAAGCTAAAAAGCACTCCAATGGAGAACACAAACTCTCAAGTTCCACGGCAGGGTGCACATCTGTGTAAACAGGTGCAAAATCAAATGATGGAGGACTGGCATCATGGTAGGGATCAGTAATAAACACCCAGTCCCCTGCTGTTCTTGGCTCCACAGTGTGGACATATTCCTTGAATATGATTACCTGAATGTGTATTAATGATATAACTGGATTAATTAATGAAACTGCTGTGTCTTAGGAAAAAAAACAAACTGCTGTGTCTTAAGAAAAAGGGCCCCTTGGTTCCTGGCAGGAATACTGAACTGAAGATGACCAGGGCTAGGATGGGGACATCTGGATAGGGTAAGGCTGAAAGGACAGTGAAGAGACCGCAAAACTGCAAACACAAGCAGTTTGGTGCAAGGAAGACATAAAATACAGATGTCAACAAGTCCCAACTGCAACAACAAGCTGCTGGACGAAAGGAAGCAGACAAAGGACAAATCTCAAAGATTAGTGAGTTAAAAAGGCAAGATACACAAATGGTCTCATGAAAGTGGCTACTCAGCAGAGTGAAAAGACTATAAATATCCAAGCAAAACTGAACATTTTGTGCTTCACATCGAATGCTAAACAAGGTGCTGTCACTCTGCTAAGCAAAGCTGCAACTCCAGAACTCTGCCTAAAAACTGACACAAGACGGGACTCTGCCTGAAACGGACCCAAGACGAGGAAGCAAGCTCCAAGCGAGTCAACGACCACAAGCAACGAGACTGAGGCTCGGCTGGAGGACTGCCGTATAACTTACAGAAACTGTTATCAGACAAACCAGTCTAGGTCTGTTGTACACCTAAAACCACAGTATTCAAAAGAAACTGTGCCCTGCTACCTGCGTAGCTAAAAGATTCAGCGAAGAGGACAGAGTGGGCAGGCGCTGTTGTGGATCCTAAACCGAGGACTGAAGACTTTGTTGCAGCTGTTTGTTGATTCTATCAAGAATTGAAAGCTTTGTTGCCGAGTTTGATTTAATGTGGGATTGAAGAGCGTTTTGTACTGGACACGTCAACAGGTTGAGTTTCCAAACCAGCGGACCAAAAGTCTAAGCTTCAAGGAACCACTGAGTATAATTCCAGCTGCATTTTCCTTTCTTGGAACTAAATTAATTAACTTTTAGTGAAACTTGATGAAGTAACTATAAGTAATCTACCTTATATTGTTGTATGAAGAATTTCTTTAAAAGTAAACTTGTGTGAACAATCTGTTCTGTATTGTAGTGTGGTAGCCAACTGGCAGCATGAGAGGTGACACCGAGGCACTTGGTAGGGTTGAAGAATAGGCATTTTTATTATTTTCTTAAACAAAAGTTCAAAGTCTCAACAGAACGTTTATGCAAATAAACAAAACAAAAGAAACCCTGCCCACTAATCTCACTTCTTCAACCCTCTCTACTGCTTGCACGAGCTGTCCTCGTTGCAAGGAAAAACATGTTGCTTTAGCAAAGAGACCAGTCCAAGTTCCATCCCGACGCTGCTGGTAACAGTGAACCTGGTCTCGGAACAAAAAGTCTTGCCATGTAAGTGTCAATGGTTCACTTTCTTTATAATCCACAAGGGCTGTTGGGAAATGTAGTTTGTAATCCTTTTCCAGGGGAACAGGTAAGTCTTCCAAGTAATCGAACCCTTGGTCGCCCTCTGCTGGTGAACACTGACATTAACAGCCTGCTGCTTGGCTGGATCCTGACGAACTAAAACAAACAAATAAAACACAACTACCACCGTCCGTGGTTAAGCAACCAGCCTCACTCAAATAAAACACAGTCCATGAAAAGAGTGTAGTTGCTTAAAATAACACGTAGACTAACAGTCCACGAAGCACAGGCTTTTATTAACTCAGCGCGTGCACACTATAGCGCTGGTATAAACCTTTGCCTGTTTAAACTTATTCAGTTTGGCAACAATTAATACAGCTGTAGAAAACGGGTTGAACACTGCATACAGCAGGCGAGTAAGCAGGTGAGTAACAGTCCATTTCATACAGTGACTTTCTTTTAAAACAGGTACACACAGAACGCTGTCTTTCTTTTCAAAGAAACCAAGCACAAATGGATCCCGCAAGTCTGCGGTCTCAGTTACTCACTGAAGAGATCTGTTTGGCGAGTGCACCAGCTCCACTTCATTCCAGGCTGCAGACGCGTTGCAGCTTCCTCCGGCCAGACCACAATATAAGCCCTACTCGCTTTTTATTTTGCAGTCACTCCACACAGGTACCTTCGGTTCTGGAATAAAGTAATCCTTTCTGGTCACCAACACTGTCGCCCTTTTTAATCTCTGTTCCCGTACTTCTGCACAACGAAGCACGCTGCTCTCATCTCTGTTCCACACCACTTAAACAGTTGCGGTACAATCTGTACCCAGCTAATGAAACGAACCGACAACACCACTCGGTCTTTCAAAGTTGCTGCTATACAAAAAGTACCTTTCACAATTACGTCCCCCTTTCTAATTGCTGACCTGCCTTTTAAACCCCCTGGATTCCCGCGGACATGTCACCTGACTACTGATCTTCGGAATCCTGGGAGTTGAAGTTTCTTTATTTATTATCCCGTTCTGCCAACGTAACGACCGTCTCTCTAGTTTTGAGCTTTGGGGGAAGATATCAGCATCCCCACGTTCCCGATACCTTCCTCGTGCGCTCAACACTGACGGTCCGTTACACTTGCCATATCCTTAACCTATATACCATTAATAAGCTTAATGTGATATATTCTGAGAATGTCTGCATCATTTCAGTTTAGGCTGTATGTGTGTATGTGGTCATGTGTGTATGTGAGCAAGCTACTAGCTACGTCACAGTGTGAGCAGACAGGCGGTGACATATTTCAATTGCCTGCTAGCCAGCATGAGTGCAGTGAGTGCTTTGGACTTGTGTTTGGTGCTTAAAGACTAAGAGATTTACATTCTGACTTTTCTGATTTCTGTTTATTATTTGTGTACTTAATAAAATACTACTGTTGTTTAAACATTCCTTGTGTCTGCGCATGTATGTGTGTTCATAGTAAATCCTCGATCTTTGTAACACGTCAATTAAATATTATTAATAAGAGAACTAATCAACCCAGATTAACATTAAATTATCAATTATTGAATTGTTCCTACATCATCATCATCGCTGAGTGAAAAATCAGCATCACTGTTGCTGGTATCAAAATCCACTGAATCAACTTCAAAATCTTCATCACTCCCGTTGTCGCTCTCCACGTACATTGCCATGTTTAGCTTTCGCTAAAAACGATATAAATTACAACTAAACAAGTAAAACTAATAATAAAATAATAATAATATAAAACACTATATATATATATATATATATGCTTGTAAAAGTTGAATGGCTTCCCGCAATATATCTCAGTCTACGCCCACAGGTAGATTGGATTTTCTACACAACATGCAATTGGATACAAATGTCACCTGACCCTCCCTTGACTTTCAATGCATATTCCACAGTACTAGCACTGCCTTAGGGAATGAAACATGAAACGCTAGACTGAGAAACCGATCATAGAATAGAATGGGAAACTTGACGTACGCAGGTATGGCATGGTACTGCAAGTGGGTTTTCATTTGACGTACGTGCGTACATCATGGTGTTGAAGTGGTTAAATATTTCCACATTTCTTCTTCTAGAAAAGCCCATGATATGACTTCTTAAAGATAATTTTATTTTGGTACCAGTAATTGTACAACAGAGTTCTTCTGAATGACCTATGTAATGGGTTTTTACGGATTACGATTTTTAGATTTTTTTTTCTGTATTATTGATTACCTCTTTCCAAAACGCCCTGAGTTGTTTGCAGTCCCAAAGCACATGTGCTTGAGTTCACTAAGGCTTAGTACATTTACATCACATGGGAGTAACTGAACGGATTAATATCAAAGTTATGTCATTAAGACTATTGTCTGACAACTTTTTGCTAGACATTCACTTTGTTTTGGTTGAGGCTTGTGTTGAGGTACCTTGCCTTATCCTACCACCTCTATATTTTTGAGCCATATCAAATATGGTCTCATTCAATGGGATGGTTGGTTGCCATGTAATATGAAAGCAATAACACACCTAGGGGTGTTCAGCACATGTTAAACAACTTAGACATGCATATTTCTTTGAAAACCCTACAGCTGTGGTCTATAGAAATCTTAAAAAATTATGTGAGTCATGAAAATCTACATGCTCTCGAAATGAGTTCAGCTTTCCACTACAGAAATAATATTGCTACTGAATACATTAAATATTCTAAAGATGGGTCATTCTACAGACACATGTCAAAACCAAATAACCAAAACCAAAATACAAAATAAATATATTATGGATATCCAGAGTTGGGGTAACTCGCTACTTAAGTAAGGTGTTACTGTAATCATGTTATTTTTGTCAATAACGAGGTAATATAAAGCATTAGATTAAGGTTATGCATTGAATAAGGCTAGGCACTAGGAACAAAAAAAGTTGTATCCCTACATGCCAATTTTGATGATACACTTCAAAAACGTCACACAGGAAACGTGTCTACCACCACGTATTTTGAAGTAGGACAAGATCGAGAGGAGGCTTACTTGACTGTATGTACACCACTTTTATGTATTTGTTTGTCTGATTGCTTACAGTGGTGGCCACACTTATTGCATCACCCCATTATTTATGTTTACTGCTTTATTACCATATAGTTCATTTTTCTATACTCTTGTTGTTGTTATTGTTGATTTGCTATTCATGGTTATATTGAATTCTAATGTTTGTATGATTTTTCTTCATAATGCAAAATTATTGAAAGTCAGTACATTACGTTTATATGCTAAAAATGTAATGTATTTGTACTACAACAATTTTAAAATCCTGTTTGGCACAAATGGTAATAAATGAATTACCAGACATATAGTTAAAAAATAAACAATAGTCACAACAACTGTTTCGTAGGATGAGAAAAAATATAACCAGTTATATGTAATGAGTGAACTCACTACTTTTAGTAATAAGGACATAATATTATATTTTTTTCTGAAGAAACGAGTAACGAGTAATAAGTAACCTTTGTCCAAGGTCCAGAGCTTACCTGCATATTATCATTGAAAATAAATGTGTTGACCGGTTTGGAACCACCACTAGCTATCACCATGTTGTGACCTCATGTACTGGTGTCCTATTTTTGGTTTGTGACAATATGTGTCAATATGACACATATTGTCACAAACACGACAATATGAGTTGTTCAATATGTGAAGTGAAGTTCTTGGAATGTGCTAATAGTTGAGAAAATCTTTTTTTTTAGGAGTGGATATGTCTGGATGGAATCACACTGTAACACAAATCTGCAAAACCTGGTAAACAATAAAACTGACAATATAAGGTAATTATATTTAAAAGCAAGACACTGTGCTGACCCCCCATTTTGGCAGATTCTTTGAGTGATGTTTGAGGAGCCACAATTGTATTTACCTGATTGCTACTTGGTTCTAAATAAATCTGTATTCATGTTAGAAAAAGTGTATCTTCGACAACTTAGAATGAGTATGAGATTTGAACAGCTGAGAATATGTGAGGAATTGATTTTGGTTAAAACTTGGCACCCAGTATGATTTTCTGTTGGCCATGGTTTTCTGTTGGTCAGCTCCAACCACAGCTCGACTCTTCATTATTAAATTGTTCCTTTCTTTAAGCTATTTTTTAATCTTTGGTTTAATGGATACCTGATGAGTAATTTGGCAGTGCACGAGGCAAAAAATACAGCTATGGCCAAAAGTTTTGCATCACCCTAAAATTATCTAATATGACTTCATAAAGTCAAATGAAACCTGCAGAATAATGTTACGTCAACATATTGAATTACAATACCACTGTAGTTTTCCCATATACTTAACGAAAAATTGAAAAATAGATGTCATAAATCTTGACACATTTTACTCAATTAGAAGTAATCAAAGTGTGACAATTAAAAGTGGTAACAAGTAGATTTAAGCTAAAAAGCATGATTGTTATATAGATGTTCTTACTTCAGGGCAAGCCATGGGGAAGAGCCATACCTCTTCAGAAAGGCGCTCATCCATCATTGCACTTCATAAGGAAGGTTTTAGCAGTCATCAGATAGCCAACAGAGGTTATGTCAGCCAAAGCACAGTATCTAGGATCATCCAGAAGCTGTAAAGCTGCCCCCAGGTCTGGACTCCCAAAAGTCAGCACTGCTCATCAGGATCGCCACCTATGGTATTCAAGTTTGTGAGATAGGATGGCCAGTAGTGCCCACTTACTGCGGCAATGGAAAGAAGTTATGGCATCATGCTTGCACAGTGAAAAGGCGTCTCTTGGAAAATGGTCTGGTGTCAGGGAGGCCTGCTAAGAAGCCCCTTCTGAATAAAGAAAAACATCAGGAGATCCCCTGAACTTTTGTCACACATACAAAGACTGGACCAAAGTATTTTCCTCTGATGAGTCCCCCTTCAGCTGTTTTGGATACTGAGGTCGATTAAGAGTTCGAAGGCAAAAAGGAGAAAGATACAAGCCAGTGTACCATCCCAACAACAAAGCATCCGGAAACTATCCATATCTGGGGATGTGTTTCTGCCAGAGGCACAGGATCCCTGCACATTTTACCCAAGGGGACAGCTATGAACAAGGATTGGTATCTGAAAACTCTCTAAGACCACCTCCTCCCTGTGGCTCAGAACCATTTTCCCAATGGTGATTTCTACTTCCAAGATGTCACAGAGCCCCTAGCCATCGAGCCAAACAGACGAGATGGTTAGAAGACAACAGTATAATCAATGTTGGCCTATTGAGAATGTTTGGCATCTGATAGGAGAGGAAATCAGGAAATGTCAACCATGCAACCGAAACAAACTGGAATCAAATGTAAAGGCGCATGGAGAAATCTAAAGGATGAGAGGATTAAGGAATACTTAAAACACAATGGAATGCACTGCAAATACTCAGTGCTACTGTTATGGCTCCTGGTAGACTTTTACAATACCCTTTTGTAGTTTCTTTGATTACATGACGTTAACTAAAAGATCTAAATTATGTTCTTAACATTTTTTTTTTTAAATTGGTCTCAAAATGGTTGGGTGCTGGTAGATATCATTGTACATTAATATAAATGTTATACAACATTCCTGGCAGTTTTAGACTCCTTTTCAGACCTTACTTTCCTGTAAAGTGGCTGCATGCTCTTTTGTTTGTACAGTTTGTACTGTTCTTGGCTCCACATCTTCTTCATCATTGCTGAGTGATAGATAAGTCAGCATCACTGTCGCTGGTATCGAAATCCTCCAAACCCCCATTGCTAATTATAAGAACATAAGAACATAAGAAAGTTTACAAACGAGAGGAGGCCATTCAGCCCATCTTGCTCATTTGGTTGTTAGTAGCTTATTGATCCCAGAATCTCATCAAGCAGCTTCTTGAAGGATCCCAGGGTGTCAGCTTCAACAACATTACTGGGGAGTTGGTTCCAGACCCTCACAATTCTCTGTGTAAAAAAGTGCCTCCTATTTTCTGTTCTGAATGCCCCTTTATCTAATCTCCATTTATGACCCCTGGTCCTTTTTTCTTTTTTCAAGTCAAAGAAGTCCCCCGGGTTGACATTGTCTATACCTTTTACGATTTTGAATGTTTGAATCAGATCGCCGCGTAGTCTTCTTTGTTCAAGACTGAATAGATTCAATTCTTTTAGCCTGTCTGCATACGACATGCCTTTTAAATCCGGGATAATTCTGGTTGCTCTTCTTTGCACTCTTTCTAGAGCAGCAATATCCTTTTTGTAACAAGGTGACCAGAACTGAACACAATATTCTAGGTGAGGTCTTACTAATGCATTGTAAAGTTTTAACATTACTTCCCTTGATTTAAATTCAACACTTCTCACAATATATCCAAGCATCTTGTTAGCCTTTTTTATAGCTTCCCCACATTGTCTAGATGAAGACATTTCTGAGTCAACATAAACTCCTAGGTCTTTTTCATAGTTCCCTTCTTCAATTTCACTATCTCCCATATGATATTTATAATGCACATTTTTATTGCCCGCATGCAATACTTTACACTTTTCTCTATTAAATTTCATTTGCCATGTGTCTGCCCAATTTTGAATGCTGTCTAGATCATTGTGAATGACCTTTGCTGCTTCAACAGTGTCTGCCACTCCTCCTATTTTTGTGTCGTCTGCAAATTTAATGAGTTTGCTTACTATATCAGAGTCTAAATCATTAATGTAGATTAGGAATAGCAGAGGACCTAATACTGATCCCTGTGGTACACCACTGGTTACCTCACTCCATTTCGAGGTTTCTCCTCTAATCAGTACTTTCTGTTTTCTACATGTTAACCACTCCCTAATCCATGTGCATGCATTTCCTTGAATCCCTACTGCGTTCAGTTTGAGAATTAATCTTTTATGCGGGACTTTGTCAAAAGCTTTCTGGAAATCTAAATAAACCATGTCGTATGCTTTGCAGTTATCCATTTTCAATGTTGCATCCTCAAAAAAGTCAAGTAGGTTAGTTAGACATGATCTCCCTTTCTAAAACCATGCTGGCTGTCTCCCAGGATATTGTTACCATATAGGTAATTTTCCATTTTGGATCTTATTATAGTTTCCATAAGTTTACATATAATAGAAGTCAGGCTTATTGGTCTGTAGTTACCTGGTTCGGTTTTGTCTCCCTTTTTGTGGATTGGTATTATGTTTGCTATTTTCCAGTCTGTTGGTACAACCCCTTTTCCACGACTGGACTTCTCCCACACTGTCAATTCCACACCTGTTTGCTCAGATCATTTTATGAATAGCAATATGGACGACTTTTGTTAGTTTTAAACAAAATTTGTTTTATTACGGCAGTCGGCAAGTACTTTTATGAATAGGGCCGTGTAAGAGACCATTAAATATGGTACTGCTGAGTGTAGTAAGACATTATAGAGTCATGGTGTAAAGAGGGGGATTTATTGAACAAGTCCCATATCCCTTGTCCCACTGCCAACACTAGCTCCACCTACTGCTACACTAAACCATTCCAAAATATGATATTTTCCAAAGTTGAAGTTGGGAAACATACTGTAGGAATGCCAGTTATGGTCCTTTTTTAACTACCTAAGAGTGATTCTATAGAAAGATCACGTACGTTGCCATGTTTAGCTTTTGCTACAAATGATATAAACTACAACTTAACAAGTAAAACTAATAATAAAACAAAATATAATAATTTAAAACACCATATACAGACGTACTCAAATTTGTTGGTACCTCTCCACAAAAAACGAAGAATGCACAATTTTCTCTGAAATAACTTGAAACTGACAAAAGTAATTGGCATCCACCATTGTTTATTCCATATTTAATAGAAATCAGACTTTGCTTTTGATTTTTTATTCAACATAATATTGTAAATAAGAAAACACATGAAAATGGCATGGACAAAAATGATGGGACCGCTAACCTAATATTTTGTTGCTCAACCTTTAGAGGCAATCACTGCAATCAAACGTTTTCTGTAGCTCTCAATGAGACTTCTGCACCTGTTAACAGGTAGTTTGGCCCACTCTTCCTGAGCAAACTGCTCCAGCTGTCTCAGGTTTGATGGGTGCCTTCTCCAGACTGCAAGTTTCAGCTCTTTCCATAGATGTTCGATAGGATTCAGATCAGGACTCATAGAAGGCCACTTCAGAATAGTCCAATGTTTTGTTCTTATCCATTCTTGGGTGCTTTTAGCTGTGTGTTTTGGGTCATTATCCTGGTGGAGGACCCATGACCTGCGACTGAGACAGAGCTTTCTGACACTGGGCAGTACGTTTCGTTCCAGAATGCCTTGATAGTTTTGAGATTTCATTGTGCCCTGCACAGATTCAAGGCACCCTGTGCCAGGCTCAGCAAAGCAGCCCCAAAACATAACCGAGCCTCCTCCATGTTTCACTGTAGGTATGGTGTTCTTTTCTTTGAAAGCTTCATTTTTTCGTCTGTGAACATAGAGCTGATGTGACTTGCCAAAAAGCTCCAGTTTTAACTCATCTGTCCAAAGGACATTCTCCCAGAAGGATTGTGGCTTGTCAATATGCATTTTAGCAAATTCCAGTCTGGCTTTTTTATGTTTTTCTGTCAAAAGTGGAGTCCTCCTGGGTCTTCTTCCATGGAGCCCACTTTCGCTCAAAAAGTGACTGATGGTGTGATCAGAAACTTACGTACCTTCACCTTGGAGTTCAGCTTGTATCTCTTTGGCAGTTATCCTTGGTTCTTTTTTTACCATTCGCACTATCCTTCTGTTCAATCTGGAGTCGATTTTCCTCTTGCGGCCGCGCCCAGAGAGGTTGGCTACAGTTCCATGGACATTAAACTTCTTAATAATATTTGCAACTGTTGTCACAGAAACATCAAGCTGCTTGGAGATGGTCTTGTAGCCTTTACCTTTACCATGCTTGTCTATTATTTTCTTTCTGATCTCCTCAGACAACTCTCTCCTTTGCTTTCTCTGGTCCATGTTCAGTGTGGTGCACACAATGATACCAAACAGCACAGTGACTACTTTTCTCCATTTAAATAGGCTGAATGACTGATTACAAGATTGGAGACATGTGTGATACTAATTAAAGAAACTAATTAGTTTGAAATATCACTATAATCCAATTATTTATTATCTTTTCTAAGGGGTACCAACAAATGTGTCCAGGCCATTTTAGAATATCTTTGTAGAATAAGCAATAATTCATCTCTTTTCACAGCTTCTTTGCTTTATTCTATGACATACCAAAGGCATGCAAGTATACATGATAAAATAGCTTTTAATTTCATCACTTTTCAGGAGGAATGAAGCATTATTTCAATGAGCTGTAAGGGTACCAACAAATTTGAGCACGTCTGTATATACTTGTAAAAGTTGAATGGCTTCCTGCAAAGTATCTCAGTCTTCTGAACGCCCACAGGTATATTGGAATCTCTACATGACATGCAATTGTCACCTGACCCTCCCCCGACTTTCATTGCACATTCCATAGTACTAGAACTGCTTTAGAGAATGAAACCTGAAATGCTAGACTGAGAAACCGATCATAGAATAGAACGGGAAACTTGACGTACGCAGGTACGGCATGGTACTGTAAGTGGGTTTTCATTTGACATATGTGCATACTTCATGGTGTTGAAGTGGTTAAGGACTGGATGGATGATAAAAAAAAAATTAAATGGAGTCACAGGCATCAGAGGACATTGCCATTATAGGCAAGTAAGGAAGCTGTGCTAAGGATACATTACGGGACAATGTTTTCTTCAATTTAATTTCAGATACTAGACAAAAAGAAGGAGATGTGATACCTTTTATTGGACTAACTAAACAAAAATGAATCACAAGCTTTCAAGACCTCAAAGGTCTCTTCTTCAGGTGAAAGTAGCAAAAAGAGAATTTCAGGTACTGGAAGTTAAAAGACATCCAAGTTTGAATTTCAAAGGGTACAAATATCTTTGAGTGTTGAAAGGTATTTGGAAAATCTCCACTGGAGTGGTTGGTGCTTAACCTTGGGGCAGTTCACCCAAGGGGGTACAGCTAATCACTCTTAGGTAGTTAAAAAAGGACCATAGCTGGCATTCCTACAGTATGTTTCCCAACTTCAACTTTGGAAAATATCATATTTTGGAATGGTTTAGTGTAGCAGTAGGTGGAGCTAGTGTTGGCAGTGGGACAAGGGATATGGGACTTGTTCAATAAATCCCCATTTTACTGTTGTCACCCTCAACAAACCTCTTTACACCATGACTCTATAATTATTATTATTATTATTATTATTATTTATTTCTTAGCAGACGCCCTTATCCAGGGCGACTTACAATCGTAATGTCTTACTACACTCAGCAGTACCATATTTAATGGCCTCTTACACGACCCTATTCATAAAAGTACTTGCCGACTGCCGTAATAAAACAAATTTTGTTTAAAACTAACAAAAGTCGTCCATATTGCTATTCATAAAATGATCTGAGCAAACAGGTGTGGAAGTGACAGCGTGGGAGAAGTCCAGTCGTGGAAAAGTACAGAGCAGTTAGAAGCAGTAAGGAGAAATTACATCTTTAATTGCTTTAATCAGAAAACACTGCAGCTTAAAGTCTATGAGCTGCATGTCTTTTTCTGATAACAAGCTGAAGCTCAGAGCAGCTGATTTAAATTTGCCGCCATTCTGAGACACGTGGGAGGGGCGGAGCCAGCAGCACAGCAGATACAAACAAAAGCCAGACAGTCTTCCCAGCGACAGCGTGGGAGAAGTACAGTCGTGGAAAAGTACAGAGCAGTTAGAAGCAGTTTGAAAGCACGTTGACAGCTGCAGAAGCTAAACTAAACTTCTAAAAAAATTTTTTTTTTAAATTAACATGGTCTTCAAGCCAGTAATCTGTGACACCTGCATGATGTGGGAAATCTGAGAAAACTCAGCAGAGTTCAACCAAGTGTGTGTAAAGTGCCGCACGATCCAGGACTTGCTTAAACTAGTAAGTATGCTAGAAATGGAGCTGCAGGAAATGAGACAGCAACGGGAGCTTGAGGAACTGGCACACCCACAATTCATGCAATTCATGGAAGTCAGCACCCCTAGCAGACTGAAAGCCACCAGGGAGATGGAAGATGGTCAAAACAGTTGGGTTCAGGTAGGCAGAAGCAGGGAAAAAAAGAAACGTCATCAAACACAACAACCAGAAATCAAAACATCCAACAAATTTGAGGTCATGATTGTTGGGGACTCCATATTGAGAAACACAGCACGTTCAGTTTGCAGTTTGGACCCCCTTACTACAACAGTGTGCTGCCTTCCAGGAGCCTCTGTCAAGCACGTCACTGAGAACATGGGCAGGCTCCTAGAACGAACAGGAGACGACCCGGTAGTAATCGTCCACATCGGTACAAACAACATTGGAAGAGACAGACCAAGATCCCTGCAAAACAAATTCAGAGAGCTAGGAAGGAAATTAAAAAAACAAGACCAAAACTGTGGTATTTTCTGGGATACTGCCGGCACCTTGCAAAGGAGCATATGGACAGCTGGAAATACATAATCAAAATGCATGGCTGAAATCGTGGTGAACACAGGAAGTCTTCATCTTTCTTGAACATTGGAGCACATTCTACAACAAAGACTATATAGGCGGGGTGGACTGCAATTAAACAAAAAGGGAACCAATCTATGAGAATGGATCCTTGAGGATGTTCAGAAGCATTTAAACTAGAAAGGAAGGGGGGAGAAAACAAAAAACAGAAGGGAGACCATATGCTATAATGTGAATGCCTTTTTTATTTATATTTATTTGTCATGTTTTTGTTTGCCAAATTGGAAAACTAAGTGCCCACAGGAAGCTATTTATGTTTAAATAAAAAGGTGTCTTGTAAAAAAAAAAAAAGCTAATATTCTTTTTGGCAACAACTCAGGTAAGACAACTATTAAATGTATTTATCTAAATGCTAGAAGTCTCAGAAACAACATGTTAGAACTTGAAGCTACTGCACTAACAATTAACTACGATGTGATAGGTGTTACAGAAACTTGGTGTTCTGAGAGTGAAGACGAATATAATATTAGTGGGTATATACTGTATAGGAAAGACAGGCAGGACAGAAGAGGTGGAGGGGTAGTAGCGCTATACATAAGAAATAGTCTTGAAGCCCAGGTGTTAAATCTGGATGAAGAAAACAAAGTCGATCAATATGGGTCAGAATAATGGACAAAAATTCAAAGGGCATAATAATAGGCGCATGCTATAGACCGCCAAATTCAGATGCCGAGCAAAATAATCTGTTATACAATAATATTAGAAATGTGTGTAGCAAAGGAGAAGCCATACTAATGGGGGATTTCAACTTCCCCCATATAAAATGGGAAAACCTGGTGGGGAGCACGACGGACGAAAATGAAATGGTGGAAATGACAAATGACTGCTATCTAACGCAATTTGTCAAGGCACCGACTAGAGAGGAGGCATGCCTTGATTTAGTCTTTTCAAATAATGAATAAAACAGGTCAGAGAGCCATAGGCAAACTCAGACCACAACATGGGGGCAATTTACAAGCAAAAACTGAAAAGCGTGACAACAGATCTCTCGCGCTTTCATGGTCATGACAGTTCTGCTTCCACGTTTACATGAGAGTTTATTTTAGAGAGAGAATTTAGTCGTCCAAATGCAAACAACCTCATTAATAATAAAATAATGGGAGGGTTTATTTAAATATCACCAAACTCACTGAAAAGAGATGCTGCGCGATAAAGGATATCGTTCAAATAATGCATAGGGGTTTACATGAGGTTTTACGCGCTGGGCAGAGATGAAGAGAAGGTTACCCCCCATCTGTCTAGAATGCAAAGGGCTTGCAGTTAAAACGGTTCATGCTGCCAAGAAGAAGAAAATAATAATAGTTATTACTATTATTGTTTAGAATTAGTTGTTCTAGAAATGGTAGAAGTAGCATGTGTACAAAAACCGACAGCGCTCATCAATTCCCATTACTGCTTTTCTTATGCTTCTTAGGCTACTGATGTCCTTTCACACACCCATATATATTAGTCTTAGCCAACTGCGTAACTGTTAATGTGCTAAACAAAAGGATTATGCGTTCAATAATCATAAATATGTATGAATTAAGCAGTGGAACAAATATATTAAAAACAACTCATGATGTGTTGGTTTCAAACACAGGTACCTTGTTGAAATATTAAAATTAATTATGCAGAAAATGTGGAAACTTACACACATGCTGTTAATATAATAAATACATAATTTGTGTGTATTTGGATATTTGGGCAGCAGTGTGGAGTAGTGGTTAGGGCTCTGGACTCTTGACCGGAGGGTCGTGGCTTCAATCCCAGGTGGGGACACTGCTGCTGTACCCTTGAGCAAGGTACTTTACCTAGATTGCTCCAGTAAAAACCCAACTGTATAAATGGGGAATTATATGTAAAAATAATGTGATATCTTGTAACAATTGTAAGTCACCCTGGATAAGGGCGTCTGCTAAGAAATAAATAATAATAATAATAATTATATTTGCTAATTAGTTATGAAGGTACATAAAATTATAGCCGACTTACAACGTAGTTGCAACAAAAATGGATGGATGGAGAAGAGGCAGACAAACACTGGCTTGATTAAGTCTTGTATGGGAAGAACTCCTTCAGTCCCATGCAATGAGTTTGCAGGAAAGGAATCGTGCATCTATTGCTTTCTTATCTAGAGCTTTCTTTCTAGCAGACACCCTCATCCACTTCGTCCCAATGTACAGACCTCTATTTGTGCATCGGCAGGAAAGACGAATGCGGGCGCATCATCGTCCCTCTGTTTGGTGGGAGGAGGTTATGCTTCACGAGTCTTTCTCTGAACAACAATGGATTGAAACATTTCGGGTCATCCAAGCTACGTTTGACCAACTGGTGGAACTTGTAAGGGTGGACATGGAGCCATCACCAATACATGTCCGTACACCTGTGCCGCTGCAGAAGCGAGTGGGTATTGCTCTGTACAAACTTCTCGGACTGCTGATTCGGCAGGACTGCGCACAGCAGAACGGGTGCCCACCTTTAAGAGAGGCAGGCTGGGTGTAGCAGTGACATTTCAATACACCAGTCGAGAAAGCTTTTTTTTGTGCAATGTGTTTATATGATGGAGTGCATGCTTGCAGATGTTGGCAGCATGTTGTTGTAGCTTTTAAATGCATTTGAATTAAACAAAGCAAGCTTCATAAACGTAATGCTTACTGGCTGTTTGTTTAAAATAGCCAAAGCAATATTCAAACCAAGCTGCTTATCGGCTGTTGGCAATATCAAGAAAGAGCGCAAAGTACCATGACAGAGATATTAAGAAAGCAGAACCAGGGAGGCAGGGACTTCTAGAGTTAAGAAAGAAGCCATCAGTTGCAGGTTACTGTACATTTACCATTTGTTATGTATCATTTTTTTAAAAAAGCTTTGCGAAGGGAGATGGATTATAGCAAACTGCATAGCAACACTGTGTATTTGTAACCTAATTAATCTTGTTTACATTTGCTTACTTTTAAAGCAAAAATGTCCCCATGTTTAAAGCAGTTTGCATGTTGTTTTTGTTCACTAACCTATTTATGGATGTGTAAATGCTTTTTCTATAGATGTTTGCAAATCTTACTTTCACATATCCGCCTATACCCCTGTACCAAACACTTTAGCAAATAGTGCAAAATGCCAGTACCAGTAGCAGTACCAAACACTTCAACAAATAGTGCAGAATGCAGTACCAGTACCAAACACTTTTTTTACATAGTAACCATGACCCTATGTACACTCTCTCGGGAGTTACAAGCCAGTTTTACATATGACCTTTAGGAAAGGTCACAGGCAATAACATTTTTTGATAGAGCATACGTGGGTTACTATATGTGTTCCATTGCCCTATCTGCACTCTATAAGGAGTTACTAGACAGTTTTGTATGATAATGATGTCATCCAACGTGGCTGCCATGTTTTTTATTGTAGCAACTTCCCTTGAACAATCTTTAAAGACAACCACACTAGGATCATGTGTGCCAATTTTTGGTGATTTCGGAAACAAAGATTTTTGTAGCCAGTTTTGTATGTTGATGATGTCATCCAACGTGGACGCCATGTTTTTTATTGAAGCAACTTTCCTTTAACACCCTTTAAAGACAACCACATTCCGATTATATGTGCCATTGGGTTTGTTTCAATCGGACTAGCGGTTTGGGAGAAGACGATCTTTGTAGTTTGTGATTATGATGTCTATACTGTGCGATTTTGACATCATGCAGCATGGCTGGCATACCACACAACCTATCCGCTTCTTACGAACACTAGTTAATCTTGGACTATCCCTCAACAACTGTACCAACTTTCAGCACTCTGCATTAAGTCGTTTTCGAAAGATGGCGTTTTACATTTAGGCAAAATGTTGTTTTTTTTTTTATCTAATATGGCGGCCAAACCATGTGACCTACCTACCGAATCTGGTGGTTTTTTGAGCAACTCTGGCGGAAAGAAAAAATAAATAAATAAAATAAATAAATAAATAAATACAAATAATAATAATAATAATAATAATAATAATAATAAT
Organism: Acipenser ruthenus; assembly: GCF_902713425.1. Taxonomy (NCBI): domain Eukaryota; kingdom Metazoa; phylum Chordata; class Actinopteri; order Acipenseriformes; family Acipenseridae; genus Acipenser; species Acipenser ruthenus. The sequence continues at coordinate 23,715,613 of NC_081199.1, read as the reverse complement.
AATAATAATAATAAACACATCAGTAACAATAGGCTTCCCAGCCCTATGGACCTGGAAGCCTAATAACAAACACAGCAATAACAATTAATAATAATAATAATAATAATAATAATATTAACAATAATAATAATAATAATAATAATAATAATAATAATAATAATAATAATATACCCCGCTTAAAGCAGGGAATCGATCAGTGGCAAGTTTTTGTTTATGAATCAGTGAAAGTTTCACGTCGTATTGAACACTGTACACAAAATGGATCGTTTTGTGGTGCTCCCCCCCCCCCCCAAAAAAAGACTCAATTTCGAACACTGATCAAGCATCGCACTGAGGCTCGATCAGTGTTTTTTACAACACCAAGCAAGCCCAAATTTATTACCGACTGCATCATCAGCACTGGTATACTGTTTATTGTAATGCTCCATGAAAATAAACAGATTCACACAGGCAGTATTCGTCCAAACTGTTTATTGTGAACACAGGTAAAAGAAATAAAAACAAAAAGGATCACTGTCAGCTGAGGATCAAAGGGCAAATAAATAATAATAATAAAATAACTCTTCTCAGTCTCTCACTTGCTCTCCACTTCATAGCGCTGTTTCAAAATGATTACGCCAGAGAATATGTTCTTGTGGCAGTATATATTTATATTAAACATTTTATAAAGCTACAATTATTATTTTTTTATTTTTCAAAATATGCAGTGTTACTAACGGGTATGTCAAATGTTATAACAGAGCAAGTGTAGTAATAAAATATGTCTTTAAAAAAATAGCCAAGGCTGTCGTTAGCTTAGACTTGACTGTAGAAATCGTTCAATAACTCATTTTGCTGACTCTTATGAATAGCAGGTTGACGCTCAAGACCGATAAAAACTTTATGCTAATTAGGTAATTGTTAACTTTTCTCTCAATTTGATAAAAATATGCATTCATAGACGAAAATTGTTGGGGCTTAACGACGCATATGAATGATCTCTTATGAATAACAACTGCCGTTAAATAGGCGGCTATGGAGGAAATCCGATCATGTACTCCTGTTTTCGCATTTTGACAGACATTAACCCTTTATGAATAGACCCCACAGACCCCTTTTTTAGATGTAAAACAAATGTCATAAATGACCAAAGTTTTAATTGTTTTATTCACTGGTGGTTTTATTTGTACACTGTTTTAGTCACACTATTTATTGTATTTTTACACTGTGTGTTACTTTTACTATACCCAAAGGGAGGCCCCAATAAGGGGTTACATTTATGTGTTATATATACCCAAAGGGAGACCCCAATACAGAGTTTTATGTATGTGTTTTTATCCTTTTAATTATTTTATCACGGGCATGGTCACAAGCAATTAGGACCATAATTATAGTTAGGTGAAAGCCATCAGCACCACTTGATTATTTCCCCTATATAACTGGAACCAAAAGAATAGGAAGAGAGGGAACACGTGGGACACACACTGGAACCGGACTGGGGCCATTTGGACACGGAAGGAAGAGAAGCAGCACTGCAGCCTAAGCAACAATACATTGAAGAGAAGCAGAAGGAAACAAAACGGCACATCTAAATGCAGTGAAGACTCAGAAAAGGAAAGTCACAGAAAAGGAAAGTTAAGGACTCTTTGCATTGTTAAGATTAAGAGGATACTGTTTCATAACGGACTGCGAGTATACCTCGTGTTGTTTATGTAAGTGTCCCGTTTGATGGTTGCTAGTGTTCTAGTTATTGTTAACTGTTACACAACTCCAGTACATAGGGAATGTGAGTGGAATAAGTATACTATTTGGATTGTAGTTTTGTCTGTCTTCAGGGCTTGCCTCTCTCTCTCCCTCCATTCCAGAATAAGGATTGCAGAGAAAACCAACTGCTGTGTAAAAACTGTGTTCTGTTGATTTTTTTGTTGTTGTTGTTTGACATAATAAAAAACAACCATTGTACTTACCTGTCTGTCTGTGTGGTTCCGGTGCGCTCTTGGGAGGTCCGGTGGTCAGTCTGAGATCCAACACCATGTGGGGCATAGAGAAGGCTATATAAAAATATATTAATTACCTGTAAAGTCACGCAAGCAAACCACTGACACAAACAAATGGTATTCAGAGCACATGGACACTAATGTTCAGATCATGACATATGTTTAAAGTACTTTTTTATGGAAGCGCAGCAATTCCTCGGATCACTTCCAGCCCCCCCCCCCCCCCCAGAACAGATGAGTATCCGTTGCCTGCCATCTGGTCAGTCATCCTTTTGCTCTCTGCAGTGTTATTGGAAGTACCCACATCTTTCTGTTAGGGGAATCCCCAAGGCACCTTATTAGCTGCTTTAGACACCCCATCCATCACAGTCCTATGGCTATTGTACGAAGGTACTGGGGAAATAAGGAGGGCTGCAATACCGACCTGACAGACATAGATATCTGTCTCACCACAGTCATAACACTGAAGAAAAAGTCAGGGACCCAATCCCCGGGTTCCACAGATAAGTAAGGGTGCCCCCTACAGGTAAGTTCCAGGGCGATGAGGGTGAAGTAATCCCAGCTTCTGAATTTTTAAAGAAAAGAACAAGGCCCACGTTTCCTACTAGAGCCAACTCAAAATACCATGTTTTTGTTCTAGACAACAGCAACTAAAAATAAGTCTTTAAACTAATCTTGTTGTCACTTTCTTTTCAGAACAGTCCATTAATTGTGGTTTCATAAACACAGTCCATTAATTGTGGTTTTATAAATACAGTCCATTAATCGTGGTTTCATAAACACAGTCCATTAATCGTGGTTTCATAAACATAGTCCATAAATCGTGGTTTCATAAAGTTAGTTTTTATGCTGCAGGGATTATTCATCACCGTGTTTCCTGGTGATTATTTTAAATAGTATACAGTCCTTGATACAGGCCCGGTGTAAAACAAAGTGCTAGTTTTTACACTGCTCTTTTAAACAATATTCTCAGTCTCTGGTGCCAGCTTTACTTAAAAAAAAAAAAAAAAAACTGTATGTATGCTGAACCATGCACTACAAGTTCAGCCTTATTTGGTGCTACTTTCTTAATTAAATCGGTCAGGGGGGCTGGTACCAATGAAAAATCAGGGACAAACCATCTATAATAACCCGCTAAACCCAAGAACGCCCTAATTTGCCTCTTTGTCTGTAGGATCGGCCAGTCTTTAATGGCTTCCACCTTGGTCACTTGTGGTTTCACAGCTCCACAACCTACAATATTAGCTTCGGATAACCCTATGAAACATTTTTCAGGCTTAACCGTAAATGTGGCTTCCCTCAAGCTCTGTAACACTGCTTTTACCATTCCTCCAAAAATATCACTATAAGCAGACGTGTATTCTGCATGCGGTCTCAGCACCCTATTCATCAACCTTTGAAAGGTGGCTGGAGCCCCATGCAGACCAAACGGCATAACTTTGTATTGGTACAGTTCATTGGGTGTAGAGTTGGGGCTGGGTGGAATTTGCCAATATCCCTTAGTGAGATCTAGGATTGTTAAATACTTTGCCTTTCCTAATCTCTCTGTCAGCTCATCCACTCATGGCATGGGGTACACATCAAATTTCAACACTTTATTTAATTGCCTGAAGTCATTACAGAACCTCCAAAGTCCTGTTAGGTTTGGCCACCATTGCAATTGGACTGCTCCAAGGACTTGAAGATTCTTCCATCACATCAGTTTTATCATGTTTTCTATTTCTTTCCTGCATATCCCCTCTCTTGGCTTCCGGCAACCCGATATGGCCGCAGTTTTACTCTGGTTCCCTCAAAACTTATGGTATGCTGTATCGCGGTAGTCTAGCCTGGTACATTAGAAAAAAACATCAAGGTTTTGTTTCACTAGTTCTTGTGCCTCTCCTACTTGTTCCATGTTTAAGGTGGGCCCTAAATTTACCTTCACACTTGTATCGTAACCTGACACACCAAGACCTCTCATTCCACCCATGGCTTTAAAAGGTTGACGTGATAAATCTGTTAATTTTTTCATCCAGTGTGTGAACTCTCTGGCGTTGGCACCAACACCATCACTTGTTCTCCGGGACCAGTTTTTAGCCATTCTATTGGCTTGAGCCTGTTTCAAATGGGCCAGTACAATTGGGGTAACCTTTTCAATTTGTTCCGGTAATTGCAACACGTTTTCTACTATATAACTCTCCTTAGCCATATCTAGTATACTTTGTGGTTGTCTTCCATACAGTAACTTGAAGGGAGAAAACCCGGTTGAAGACTGAGGTACCTCGCCTATAGTGAACATTAAGTATGGTAGCAACAGGTCCCAATCACTTTATGTGATACTAAGTTTATTTTGTTATGAAACAAGACAAGATGGCGTAAGCACATTGTTTTCCTGAACAGTAAAATAAATAACTAGTAATTAAAATGTAATGATTATGTTTCTGTAAAAGAAATGGAAACTGATGGAATGAAAACATGTATTTTATAAATGTGCTATTTTGTTTTCATTAGTAAAGAACCTGGCTAAGGAAGAGAAAGCATAACTGTCTCGGTTTCTTTATCTCACAGTAATCTGTAACGAGTCAGGCCATCTCTAGACCCGTAACAGATTCCTGGGGGCCCGTCCGGGTTCGGTGTGAGATACTGTATGAAGAAATTGCACATCGTTCCTATGATATGAACCAGTAGATAGCGAAGTCTGTGGAGTGAGCAAGAGGGGATCGAGTCGGCTGTTCCTGGGGAGGCCTGCAGCAAGACAAGCCTGGAGAAAGCACTGTGACTGTGCTGGGGAGGAGCCCGTGGGGAATCGGAACGATTCATACCAGATCGGCAGGAGAGCCATGGCAGAAGAAGACTGGGACATTAAAAAGCTGCTATGCAATGTCGGCATGGAACAACTCAAGGAGCTTGTAACGGCAATGAAAACACATTGGAAAGAGGGACTGCCTGACGTAACCTGTGTTAGTGAGGAGGAATTTTTTGAATATGTGTGTGATTTTATGACTAGTGATGTACTTTGTGCATTAGAAGATGAGAGTTTTTTCTGAACTGCTCTTCTTAAAAGATCAGTTAACAGACACAATTAATGGAGGTACATCTCAGAAAGTATCAGAAAGTGAAAGCAACACAAATGCAGATTCAAGTTTTGATGCACTAGCTGTAGTAAATGCCTTCAGCTAATTTTGATACTGATAATTTACATTACCAGCACATGTTGAATGAATATGCAGAATTAGGTAAACAAATTGAAAAGTGTAAAAACAAATTAACAATACCTGCTGATACAGAACCTGTTACCAAAGGGAGGTTGAGTTTAGTAGAGGAAAATCAGATGCATGCCAGTCATGTTCAGGTGACAATGTAACCAAATTGAGAGTGTATGGTGCACAAAGAAGGGACGTGACGTTAGCTTTAATAGCCTCAGTAAGCAGATAGATGAGGTCCAGAATGAAAAAATACAGTGAAACTTAAATTATTCAGAATGTGCTAAAAGTAATCAGACCTGGAAATTTCAAAGAGATGACTTAGTTCAGGGTGTTTATTTGCTCACTTTACACCAGGGTCTCAGTGAGAAATATGCAGACATTCGTAGCGACATGAAACTATACCTTTCTGATCTTACAGTGACTGATGATTTCCTTCTAAGCAAAATAATGAAACCACAAATGATGAAACAGAAAGACAGAAGAGGTTAGGTACCACTTCACGTAGTAAAGCTACCACAGTACATAGTGTCCAGTCAGAACAGGGCTCTGAAGGGAAATTAAAACCAGCAATAGAACAGCAATGGCAAAATGAAGTACAGGCCAATCGGAAAGCAATGGTGGATTTAAACACACAGAATCCCATAGGGAAGGAGTCAAGAAGACTGTGTCACAATTGCGCAAAACAGGGGAATTCTGAAGTCTATCACACCCATTCATTCTGGGCCGAGACTGTAACACAATTGATGGATCCCCAGTCTTATCAGCCTGAGGTCATGAGGCTGGCGTATGACATCCCTTTTGCATTTGGGAGCCGATAAAACTAGGGAACGCATATTGGCCTGATTTTACAGGTAGGTACTTCATAAGGAAGTGTCAAAATATGTAGCCACATGCCCAGACTGCCAGCCTTTGGTCCCACTGGCAATAATTTCCACTCCCTTTGAATGCTTTGCAATGGACATTGTAGGCCCTTTGCTACTTTCTGACTCTGGGTATACACATATATTAGTAGTGGTAGATTATGCAACATGATACCCGGAGGCAGTTCCATTGAGGTCTACTAGTGCAGCTGCAATAGCCAAGGAATTAGTGCAGATTATGTCGAGAGTAGGGATCCCCAAAGAGATATTGACTGATCATGGAACTAACTTCCTGTCTCAAACATTGCAGCAAGTGTACAAAATATTACAAATACGTCCCATCAGGCCATCTGTTTATCATTTGGTTTGGTTTGGTGGAACGTTTAAAGCAGACCCTAAAGCGCAGTTTTTGCAGTGAGAGAGGTGCCGCAGAGTTTGACATGGTTCTCCCCCTTCGAGCTCTTGTATGGCCAACAGCCTCGCGGCACCCTTGTTTCTTGAGAGAGGGGTGGGGAAGAGCACAAAGGCTCGTCCAAAAATGTAGTGCAGCATGTTTCAGGCTGTAGGAAAGGTAAATTATGAAATTAAGCAGCCAGATCGCCGTAATGAACGTGAAATTTATCATATCAATTTATTGAAGCCCTGGCAGGCAAGGGAGGCCTTATTTATAGCCTCATGCAAAGTAGAGGATGATTTTGGACCCTGTATCGAGGCTCCTAGCACCAGAGACATTCGAATGGGGGGAACAGTTACTTCGAGATCAGACAAAAGAACTGCGTAAGTTAATTGAGGATTTCAGTGATGGTTTTTTTCTGTCTTGCCCTGTAGAACTAACCTTGTTGAATATGCTATTATCACTCTCCCAGGTATCATGGTTTGAGAGAGACCTTACCGGATCCCGGAAAGTCGACACGGTGGTTTTAGCAAAGAGATACTTGGGGTGATTGAAACCTTCCAGGTGCAGTCCGATTGCGATAGTCTCCATAAAGGACGACACCAACCGCTAACCGCTTCTGCATTGATTCCTGCAAGGTAAACACTATTGTCAAGTTTGATGCCTACCCCATGCCTCGGGTCGACAAGCTCCTCGACAGACTGGGAACAGCAAGGTTCATCTCAACTTTGGACCTGGTGAAGGGATACTGACATCACCTCCCCAGAATCTTCAGGGGGAACATATTTGGTGCCCTAATAATTTCTACTCGTCCAACTGGTGCTACAAAGTTAGTCTGCTTATCACAATTTTTTAAAAATTAATTTTTACCCCATTTTTTGAAATAGCCAATTATTTTAGGCTCAGCTCACTGCTACCACCACCGCGCTCAGGAGTGGCGAAGACGAACACACGCTGTCCTCCGAAGCGTGTGCCATCAGCCGACCACTTCTTTTCACTCTGTGGGCCCACCGACAACACAGCTTACAGGCAAGCCCTCAGGCACCTGGTCAGTCCACAGGGGTCGCTGGCACGCAGTGAGCCGAGGACACCTTGGCCGACCTAAGCCCTCCCCACCTGGGCGACGCTCTGCCAATTGTGCGCCACCCCTTGGGAGCTCTCGTCCACGGTCGGCAGTGGAATAGCCTGGACTCGAACCGGCGACCTCCAGGCTATAGGGTGCATCCTGTGCTCCACGCAAAGCACCTTTGCCGGATGCACCACTCGGGAGCCCCATAGCACAAATCTTTGAAGCTTGTTGCTATACTTGTAAGCCATAGGCAGTAGCACATGGAGTAGCACAGGAAACAGTTTAATCATTCTGAAACAACTCAGCCCAACAGCTTCTAATAATAGCCTAACAGTCCAGGGGTATTGGGGAGGCACTCATTGCGCACAATGGTAACGCCATGCTTGGGAATATTTACTTCACTCTGGTCGGATATCCATTTCAGCATATCCCAGGTATGGTATATGCAAGCCATTTGCAGCATGCAAAGCAACCCAGGCAGAGGGGTCGTGGAGGCAGGAACCTTGATGACCAAAATGCTGGTTAAAGAAACATTCTCGGAGCAAGGTCACCTGTGAGCCAGTGTCCAATAAACATCCAGTTCTCCCAGGGAGAAGTCTAGCCATCTGGCACCTCAGCTCACTTGAGAGTTCCTTTCGAAGGTTTTCTTTCCACTGTTGTAGGGTCTCTGTACGTTGGTATTTTAGGCAATAAACAAACAAAGGGGTGGAACAACCGCAACAACATGTCCTAACAAAAAAAAAGGTAGAGGGAGAGAGAGAGACATGAATAAATTATATCCCGGTAAACAGGTGGTGGGGGCGGAGGGAGTGGAGTGTCCAATGCTGCAGCATATGATACTCCTTGAAGCATGGCGCAACACAGAGCTTGGCGCTGCCTCTTCGCTGCCTCTTCGCTGTCACTTGATGTTAATGGTAAATATTCTTCACTTATGTCTTCACTGACACACTCGTTGACATCCGATTCAGTGGAAGGATTGTCTGTATTTGAATTTAAATCGGAATCTGAATTCAGTATTATTACTAATACTTCTTTCTCACTGAGCGATTTTTGGCAGTTTACAAACACTTGTGACATTTTTGTGACTGGGATACTTATGTCAATATCTGGCAGAGGGCGCAAAACACCAATAAAAGGTGTTATGATGTTATGTGATCAGGGGTTTTGTATGCTCAGTAATTCAAGTTTAAAGCAGAATGTACCGGTACGTTCATACTCCCTGGGGACCAGAGTGGGGACCAGAGAGCAGAGAACGTACCAGTACGTTCATACTACTCAAAGGGTTAAAAGTACCTGGGCTCGCAGTTCCCGCTTTTTTGTTTAGCATTGATTGTAAACTTTCTGTCCACTCTGCTAATTTAACAGTAGACTTAGGCCCTCCAAACTTCTGAGACCCTGGGGCTCCCATAAAAAAGGAAACATCATAAAAGGGGATGTTGCTGCTTCTCCTACTTGTATTGTGCACAAAACAATTTACTTTAAAATTGAAATCCAATCCTGCCGAATTACGCCAAAAAGTTGTAGCAAGGTATTGACACAAAGACTGAATTTGTAGTGCCTGACTACGCCACTTGTTTTGTAGAGGGCAAGGTCCTCTTGTATAAATATATAGGTAAAATCTAATGTTAAGTCACCACGTGCTGGTTCTTTTTATTGGATAAATTACTCATTTCTTTCTGTGCACAATAGCAAAATGAGCAGGAGATCCAGACAGATTTGTCAAATAATAAAACAATTGATTATTGTACAATTGGAGAATAAAATAGTGCAAAGTATCTTGAATGAACAAAAAAACAAAAAAACAAAGGAGTACTGTTAAGGGGGGAGGGGGACAACAGTCTAACTCTTGGTCAGTGGTCAGTATCAAACATCTATACAGATCAATTTGAGGTACAAACACACATTGGGGCTTGAGGGTGGTTTCTATCAAATCAAGACAAAACCAAAACAAACCAATGCGCAAAACAAAATAGCAACAATCCAAATAAAATAAAGCAAGCCAAATGTGAACAAGCAATACTATTCAAAATCAAATGAGGGAAGTGAAGGGGAGTGACAATATTTAACTACACATGGCAATGCTCAAACCACCCCAAATTTCCTCAATATACCTCCAAACAAATCTAAAAAATGTTCTTTGAAACAACCCCCCTTAAAATATATTGTCTTTCAATATAGCAACCACAGTACCAGTAATATATTTAAAATCCCATTGCACCAATTCCCATAAGCATAACACAATAAAATAGTAAAATAGTAAACAAAGTAATGCACAACAAAAACAGGGAAATCCAGTGGTGTTATTTAGGTAATCCGCAGAGAGCGTGTCGAACAACTATTTTTTACTTAGTCAGCTAAAAATACAATTTGCTTTGGTCCATATGCAAACGGATCTCACCAATCACAGGAACAAGGATGGCCCAAAACTAGCAGTCATTCCAGGGGCTGCCACCCAAAAGCAGCTACTCCGCTGAATGTACGGCAACCAAGTCAGAGTAGCTTTGTCTCAATCACAAATCTCGTTTTACTAATAAAAAATAAAAAAAACGCTCGCTCCCAGCCCTACCTGCCACCTGTACAGCTTCCCCACAATGTGTGTGTGTCCAGCTCTCTGTGTCCTTCTTTTGTCTTTAAAAATCCAAAGAGTTTTAGGAACTAGGAACTCTCGGTCACGGTCAGCTGTGACATAGCCTGGATTCGAACCAGCGATCTCCAGGCTATAGGGCACATCCTGCGAGGAGCGCCTTTACTGGATGCGCCACTCGGGAGCCCCAAAATCCAAAGAGTTGAACACCAAAGGCAGAGCTTTCCCAAGAAGCAGCGACACCGACCAATGATGAAGCAGCATCCGCCGTTACCATGACAACCAGGCACTGTCCAGGTGAACCCAACTGAGGAGGCAGATTGCAGAGCTGAACGGCACCTGTGAAAAATAAAAGAAAACAACAAAAAGAACCCCACCAGCAAGACTGACCGTACAATGTTTAATACACACTTAATTTCCACATTTATACCCGCTACACCAGCTTCCCTGAAAAACGAAGGCAGAGCGTTCCATAATTTAGTAGCTCTACAAGAAGAAGCCCTACCCCCCATGTTGCTTTTGTTGACCCTAGGAATAACCAGCAGCCCTGTGATCTCAGAGTGCGGTTTAGAAGATACAGGGTCAGTAACTCCTACAAATAACTAGATGCTAATCCATTCAGGGCCTTGTAAGCAAAATCTTTAACCCTTTGCGGTCCTATGTCGGACCTGGTCCGACATTGCAGTTTTCCCTTTCTGGCCCAATGTCGGACCCTGTCCTACATCATCAAAAAGACGTAAAGCACAGTTCTCTAATCGTTTTTTCTCCGGAAAAAGCCGAGAAAACCATTCAATGGCTGACCGATAGGAGCCGAAGCTGAAAGAAGCTGAAAAAAAAGGGGAGTATCTCAAGAATACAGCACCACATAGATAATACGGACATAAACAAATAAGATAGCTGCTTCTGCATCGAGCGCTCAAAGAATATCACAGACATTTGCAGAGCTTTTTTTTAGATGTTATAGTAATAAAATAATGACTTGGATCACATTATTGAGGAGTTTGGTGATAAAACGAGTGATCAGGAGATGATTTATCGGTATGTACTACTATGAAGAGGTATGTGAAAAGTATAGCGAACAAGGGGTGGGGCGGGGCTGGAGATGCAGTACTGAGTGTCCTGATGATATGCAGTGCCTTTTAAACCTGTTTTACTGTGAGAAAAAATACTTTTAAACAGCACGTCTAACATAAACTGACGGTGTGAAAATAAATTGGACCTGATGCGCTGATTAAATGGACAGCAAAGGGTTAAATCAATTCTATACTGCACAGGGAGCCAGTGTAAAGAGGCCAAAACCAGGGTTATATGTTAACTTTTCCTGGTTTTAGTCAGAATTCTAGCTGTGGTATTCTGAACAAACAGCAAGCATACCAGAAATACCAGAAAAAATTACATTTTATTGGTTAGTATTTTAGGAGAAACTACATTCAGTATCACTATTTTAGCTCACACACTCAGTCACTCTCACATACATCCAAGTTAGAAATGTATATACTGGAATAAAATATGATATTGGTTCTGTCATATATCAAGGGCTAAGACATGAAATTTATTGCACTTTGGGTCAGATTTATCAAGGTATTCACACCAAAGCAACTTATGGATGATAACCTATTGATAAAATGGTGATACAATGTAGCTATCTTTTTTTTTAGTTCATAAATAGATCAAATATTAGCTATCCAATACCAAAAAATAAACCAGTTTTAATTTAAACTAGTTGTTAACAGTTAACACAAAAAAACCCTTAAAATAAAACAAACCAAAATGATCTGCATATTACAAATAAAAAGTAGAAAAGTAAAAACTTCTTGGAACGAGCCAGAAGAAAAGGGGGGCCAGGGATAGTATTGCTTGTTCCAAAGCCTACAGCTTGTTCCATTCCAGTCTCACTTACTCCTACTTGCCTTTGCAAGTTATGCTCTACTATCTCCATCCCTGAATGACCAACATCACAACCCAGAACATGCAAGGTGGGGTGGAAGTACAAAGAAACATAAGAAAAGTTATGAACACGAGGAGGACGTTCAGCCCACCCCTCGTCATGTTGCTAAATCGCTAATTGATCCCAGAACAGCATCTGGAGCTCTTAAAGGATCCCAATTAATCAACAGCAACAACATGCCATTCACTTACCACTCTGTGTACAAAGAAAAGTTCAACTGTCAAGAAATGGCTATTGCCACCAAATCAATGTTTGGTTGTCTTTATGAACACGTTGTTGAAATCCAACTCCTTGTTGGATTCATCTAAAAATATGTGTGCAGAGTCATAATTGTGGGTGAAAGAAACAAGAAGAGATATTTATAATAAACCAAAAAAAAAAACCCACCTACACACTGACGATTATTGGGCTCTCATGGTATAGCAGTGACTGGTTGTGATGAAGATTTGTGTAAGGCTGTGGGTGTGACTGAGCTGCAGTGGTTACAGTACAAAAACTAGCAGCAGAGAGAACTCTAGCCATGTTGATTTAATCATATACTCTGCCCCCCTCTAAAGAACAGAAACACCAAAAATATGGTTCTGTACTTCACTAATTTGCAAACGCAAAACTCGAGTCAGCAATATCAGTTAACACAATAATATTAAGTCACATACGTAGATGTAGTAAGTAGGTGTTTATTATTATTTTAACTTTACCATTACTATGGGTGAACACATACAAATCAGGTATTGTTAATTATTTTTACTTTATCATTACTGTCCTACATGTGTATGAGTTACAGTAGTAATATTTTAATATGTTTACATATTACAATGGATCAATACACTTGTAATCCATTGCAGTACTGTGGTATATCACTACGAGTATGCTTTCATATATTGGAAGTAGGATGGCATTTGTCTGCTGATGGTTACATTTTATAGTAATACACAATTATAATGGTATCCAAATGGTCAACTGTTTTGTAAGTGCATAGAATCTAGTCGTCTCAGGAGATCATCAGCCTCTGTACCAGGTGTGTATGTGATCAAGTGAAGTTGTTTCCTTCCCTTTTGTGGAAGCTATGGAAATAATGAACACACAAGTGCTACTTAAATAGTGGCTCCCTACCTGACTCCCACATTTATCATGCACCATAAATATTATTCTAACGTGCAGATTAAAAATGTGGAAAACACATTTCAAAGGTAACTATTTCCATGGAGGGTGATGGAAAAACCTTACTTGTGGAAAAAAGACACATTCTAAACAAGTGACATCTCACATAAATTTCTGAAGGGTGCTCCCAAAAAAGAATTCCTGCTGCACAAGTAAATAAAAGCAACGACAAGCCATAGAATATGGTTTGTATATTTAGCACTTATAATAAAGGTATTATGTATCCATTCTAAAACCAGAAAGATACACTTTATTACCCTCTTAACTCTTTGGGTGCTAAAAGTTTTCATCAAAATGAGGTGCAGATTAAGACACAATAATGTCTGTATTGCCTACAGTAGGTGCCCTAAAATTCAATTATTGTTTGTTGCTGTTAATGACCTAATGTCACCCCAGAAGTTAAAGGGATTATAGCTAATGAAATGTTGGAAAAGAAAATCCCGAGCTGCCACCAGTCTGTAGGCCGGTAAAGTTTGTGTTCTTCAGAGGAGCCGTCCAGGTCGTGAAGTGGATAAACAATGTCCAAACGACATTTCTCTGTTCAATATTCTTTATTTCCTTGGCACAGGTTTGTTGCTTTTAGTTACCACATTAGAATACAGAGCTAAAAGACACTCTCTCAAAGTACCCCATGGTAACATCTCTCTCTCCAGTCCCGAGACACAACCTCTCTCCAGACAGTTCAGCAGCAACATTACAGTGTGTAAGGTCATCCAGTTAAAGCTACTGTAGCATTAGCTGCGCTGTACAAAACAGTGTACCAACTTGCTGTATTCATTCTAACAACTGATAACATTAATAAAACAATCTAAAACAGTGCAAATACTGTAACCTGGCCAAAACAATAGAAAATACATTCCAACAGTACATTAATTGTACCAGTTGTGCACTTCCATTTGTTGTACATGTCTCAAATGTGCAGTTTTGAAAGAAACACATGTCATAGTAAAAATGTATTTTTATTTTAAAGTATGATATCTGGTACTTCGCTTGGTTAAATACATCTGTTTGAATGCTGTGCTTTCAGTTAATATTGCACTTGCTTGGTCAATTCACCTGTCATAATTGATCCCCCATTGACTGGCATACTTTCAGCCAGCAACATACTTTGACCCTGAAGACACTGCTGAAGTGAAATGACCCAGGAAGTGCATGTGTAACAGATGACCCAAAAAGGCATAGAAATGTCTAGAGAAACAAAATCTGACTTGGGTTGAACGGAGTACTGCTGTACTGTACTGTTTATATTCTGTAAGTGTAAACAAATATTGAGTGTTTGTTTTACAGAAATATATTAGTACTGAATTACAAATATTTTGACTTTTTTATAAAACATGCCAGACCTTGACACTTGTAACTGAATATTCCACACAAACATTGTAGGAGAAGGTAATCTACAGTATACACGCTATTTGTGAAATCTTACAGTACAAAAATGGGCAATGATTTAAGCAAGACTACGCCCATATTATAATAAGATACAGTAATTCTAAGCATGGAAAGAGTGTCTTCTATGACATACATCATGCCAATATATCAACCAGCCATCAATTTACACAAACACAAGCACAAACATATATTTTATTGTTAACATTAAAACATATGCTGAAGAGAATAATGGTGAGGTTGTTTATATGAAGTAGAAAACTTTTTCTTGAACTCCCAGTGTGGTATAATGTAGCAATTACTACTGCTATATCTAATAGTTCCTCCTTACATACATGGTAACACAAATTACTGTGGTTTCCATAATGACGCTTTTTTTTTAACCAAATAATTACTTATTGCGATATTGGGAAAGCCCTGTAGCTTATGAACCCTTTGTTAAAATGGTTGTCTACTGGACTGTAATTTCGTATGTATGTCAACCACGAACCCTTTTGCCTTAATCTATGCAGCAACACAACATTCTCTAGTTTCAACAGTGGTTTCTGCAGATGCTGGTCTATCAAATTAAAAGCCTTGGTTTTACATTACTGTACAATACATCTCAGAGGAGATTAATTGAGGGTTGCTTTCATATACAAAATTACAGTTTTTCTCTAGAACCTGTGTTGTTTCCATGAAACTTCAAGAAATAGGAGGTCAGAACACTTTACTGCAAAAATGAAAAACACTCAACATTCTGTAAGTCCTTAAATGGGAAAACATTTGACCAAACCCACATACTCTCTGTACCACACCTCTGGAAAATTGAATGTCCGCATACGACATGAAAATACCATTTTTTATTTCATTCACTCTACCCTTATTTTGTCCATATCATGCATGTCAACTCAATTGTTCACTGCATATTTTGGAAAGGCAAACTCAACTAGAGTTCTTCTTAATGGGCCACCTTTGGGAACTGTATGCTGTA
The DNA here is from genome assembly GCF_902713425.1 of Acipenser ruthenus. Taxonomy (NCBI): domain Eukaryota; kingdom Metazoa; phylum Chordata; class Actinopteri; order Acipenseriformes; family Acipenseridae; genus Acipenser; species Acipenser ruthenus. Next base: position 23,700,077 of record NC_081199.1, on the reverse strand, counting down.
ACAAGACATGAGAAGAGTGTATATCTGATCTATTTACATTCTTGTATTACCTCATTTGAATCACTGTGTTATCAGGTTAGGTTGTGTACTAGTTGTTTGGATATACTTGTTAATACAGGCAAGAAATTAAAGAACTGTGTCTAGATTCCATTTCCTCATTATCAACATCAGTACTGGCCCACTTTGTCTTGCGCTAAAGAGCTTCTTTTTTTTTTTTTACATTAAAGTGACATTTTATCTGCAAACTGGCAATACCACACACCTCAAGCGAATGTCTTAACCATTATGAAAAAGAGCCAGGCTATCTGCATTCATAGTTATAGTCTCATCAGACCACAAAACCTTCTCCCACATGCGTGCAGTGTCCCCTAAGTGTTTCTTTGCAAAAGCTATGCGGCACATCACATGGCATTTTTCAGCAGTGGCTTCCTTCTTGCCACCTTCCCATACAGGCCATGTTTGTGGAGTAAAATGTTGAATGGTCAACAATCTCAGCCAGAGACCTCTGTAGTTCTTTTAAAGTAATCTTAGGCCTCACAGTGACCTCCCTCAGCAGTTTCCTTAAGCCACGGCTACTGACATTGGAGGGACGGCCTGATCGAGGCAGTGTCTTGGTGGTGCCAAACTGTTTCCACTTTACAATGATGGACCTGACAGTGCCCCAAGGGATATTCAAAGACATTGAACGTTTCTTATAGCCTTCCTCCAATCTGTACCTTTCAATAACTTTATCCCGGAATTCTATTGGCAGCTCCTTGTTTGGCATGTTTTGCCATTTGTTTCAAATTCACTTCATACAACATTTGATTCTTCATCCAGGAGTTTTCGAATCAGTTGAACTATTGTGATTGGACACAGGTGGGCTCTATTTAACTTATTATGTGCCTTGTTAAGGCAATTTGTTGTACCTGAGCTAATTTGGGTTTGCTATGACAAAGGGTGTGAAGACTTGTGCAATCAAGACTTTTTGGTTTTTTATTTTTAATTACTTTTTGAATATTTCTATAATTGTTCTTTCACGTTGAGTGTAGATGATGTTGTGTAGATCAGTGAAACAAACTCCTACATTAATGCATTCTGAATTGTATTTTTTAGGCAGCAGAATGTGAAAAATGGTCAAGGATGTGAAGACTTTTCAAGGCACTGTATATGACTCAGGAGGTACAGTTTTGCTTGTGTTTTTCAGGCACAATAAAAGTGGCTCAAACGCTTGAAAAACACAAGCCAAGTTAGTAGAAACAATTGGGGCAACCTTGACCCCCATCGGTTTTACAGTTGTGCCTATTTTCTTTGTGCTGGGCAAGGTTGCCTGTGGCAATGTGCCCCGCCCCTGTGTGCAATTGTGTGTTATGTGTTGTATGTTGCGTGTGTAAATGTCGGTGTATAGATTGGTACACGGGATATAAACGGGTCTGTGTTTCACGTGTGTTTAAAGTGTATATTTGTATTTAGGCACGGGATTGCACATCACGCACGTGCATTTAAAATGTAATATGTGAGCACGGGGTTGCACAGAATTAATTCACGTGCTGGGATTCAAGTGAATAATTAATTAGTAATTGAATCCCAGCACAACAGTATATATAGAGACACGTAGCACTCAGTCAGGGTTAGGTGTTCGGTGAGTGGAGAACGGGATTGGAGACGGAGGTAATAATAATAATAATAAGAATAATAGTTAAAGTGTTTTCACTCACCGTGTTTGTTCGTCTCCGTTTCACCTGTGTGTTAGTGTCTAGTCGTTTTGTCTGTCTGTTTATTTTGGCGTCAAGTGCCGTGTCCTGTTTTGTATTCCGTTGTACAACCCTTTTATTTGTTAATAAACGCTGAGTGCAGCCATTGCACTCAGCTCATCACAACCACTGTCTCTGTATTCCTTCCTGCTTCCGGTCTGACGCCACCCACTCTGGCCGTCTTTGTGACACGTGGTGTCTTCGTGGGATAGCCGCGCCTCCAAGCGTCAGACCAGGAGGGGTTTGTTTAAAAAACAAAAAAAAAAAAAAAAAAATATATATATATATATATATAATGGCAGAAGACGCCACAAAATGGCGGGACTGGTTCCTAGAGAATGCTGGGCTGGAGGCCCAGTCTCTGCCCATAGTCGTCCGGGTCCTGTGGATGATGGACAGTGAGAGATGGGAGGCATATCAGCAGGAACACACCCCAAACACCTTGGAGGAGGGTGTGGAGTTTGTCCTCAACTACCTGGAGGCAACCATAAATGGAACAGCAGCCCAGGTAGCAGGACCACCAGCAGAGGAGTACCTGCTGTCCCCATCTCCACCAGCAGAGGGTGAGTACCTGCTGTCCCCATCTCCACCAGCAGAGGGTGAGTACCTGCTGTCCCCATCTCCACCAGCAGAGGGTGAATGCCTGCTGGTTTTGCCTCCACAGCCCAAATGGGAGGAGCCTGAGCATCCACAGCCCAAATGGGAGGAGCCCAAGCGGAAGGAGCCCGAATGTCCTACGCCTGAGTGGGAGGAGCCCGAACGTCCTACGCCTGAGTGGGAGGAGCCCGAACGTCCTACGCCTGAGTGGGAGGAGCCCGAACGTCCTACGCCTGAGTGGGAGGAGCCCGAACGTCCTACGCCTGAGTGGGAGGAGCCCGAACGTCCTACGCCTGAGTGGGGGGAGCCCGAACGTCCACAGCCCAACAGGGAGGAGTCGGGGCGTCCGCAGCCCAACAGTGAGGAGTCGGGGCGTCCACAGCCCAACAGGGAGGAGTCGGGGCGTCCACAGCCCAACAGGGAGGAGTCGGGGCGTCCACAGCCCAACAGGGAGGAGTCGGGGCGTCCACAGCCCAACAGGGAGGAGTCGGGGCGTCCACAGCCCAACAGGGAGGAGTCGGGGCGTCCACAGCCCAACAGGGAGGAGTCGGGGCGTCCACAGCCCAAAAGGGAGGAGTCTGTGCGTCCACAGCCCAAAGGGAGGCAAGTCGGGGCTTCCACAGCCCTGGGACCCAAGCCACCAGCAGAGGGAAAATGCCTGCTGGTTCAGCCCCAAGAGCCAGAAGGGGAGGAGTTACAGGCTCAACCCCCTGAAAATTTTTGGGGGGGAGAAGGGCAGGATGCTGGTGTCCCCCAGCAGCCTCTCGCTATGCTGCTGAAGGCAGCACGGCGTGCACATGCCCAGCCGCCACAGCAGAGGGAGCCAGCACCGCCAGGAGCAGAGGAGCTGGAGCTGCCTCTGCCTCCACCACCTCCAGGAGCAGAGGAGCAGGAGCTGCCTCTGCCTCCACCACCACCAGGAGCAGAGGAGCTGGAGCTGCCTCTGCCTCCACCACCGCCAGGAGCAGAGGAGCTGGAGCTGCCTCTGCCTCCACCACCGCCAGGAGCAGAGGAGCTGGAGCTGCCTCTGCCTCCACCACCGCCAGGAGCAGAGGAGCTGGAGCTGCCTCTGCCTCCACCACCGCCAGGAGCAGAGGAGCTGGAGCTGCCTCTGCCTCCGCCCGGAGCAGAGGAGCAGGAGCTGCCTCTGCTGCCCGTACCTCCGCAGGGAGTACGGTGGCCGGAGCCCCAGAAAGGGGAGCTGCCGGCCACGAAGAAGGGGGAGGAGGTCTGGAGACCACTTTCCCCAGCAGCAGTTTCGCTGCAGGAGTTCTTGTGGCCGGAGCCCCACAGGAGGGAGCTGCCGGCTATGAAGAAGGGGGAGGTCGGGGGACCACCTGCCCCCGCAGCTTTTTCGCTGCAGGACGGGACCAACAGGCTGTCAGCCGTGCCACTACCGGCAGGGGTGCTGACAGCATGGCCAGCCATGGGCCCACTGAAGCCTCCCTTCCCAGCCCGAGACTTTGTCCTGGACTGCTGGGTTTTTAAGGGGGGAGGTGGCCGTTGAGGCCATGTGTGCTGCGCACAAGGGGGGGTATATGTGGCAATGTGCCCCGCCCCTGTGTGCAATTGTGTGTTATGTGTTGTATGTTGCGTGTGTAAATGTCGGTGTATAGATTGGTACACGGGATATAAACGGGTCTGTGTTTCACGTGTGTTTAAAGTGTATATTTGTATTTAGGCACGGGATTGCACATCACGCACGTGCATTTAAAATGTAATATGTGAGCACGGGGTTGCACAGAATTAATTCACGTGCTGGGATTCAAGTGAATAATTAATTAGTAATTGAATCCCAGCACAACAGTATATATAGAGACACGTAGCACTCAGTCAGGGTTAGGTGTTCGGTGAGTGGAGAACGGGATTGGAGACGGAGGTAATAATAATAATAAGAAGAATAATAGTTAAAGTGTTTTCACTCACCGTGTTTGTTCGTCTCCGTTTCACCTGTGTGTTAGTGTCTAGTCGTTTTGTCTGTCTGTTTATTTTGGCGTCAAGTGCCGTGTCCTGTTTTGTATTCCGTTGTACAACCCTTTTATTTGTTAATAAACGCTGAGTGCAGCCATTGCACTCAGCTCATCACAACCACTGTCTCTGTATTCCTTCCTGCTTCCGGTCTGACGCCACCCACTCTGGCCGTCTTTGTGACATTGCCCCAATGGTTTCTTGAAACTTGGCTTGTTTTTTTGATATCGCTACTTTAAATGGCTGGGCACTTTTCATATCTTGCCATTTTTTTCACATTTCCAATGTGTTTTTGTTTCCGATATCACTTCTTTTTTTACTTTATAACACACACACATTACGGGAATAGCAAAATTGTTCAACCTATTTTGAGGCAATTTATTGCTGTTTGAATAGGGTAAATGTAAATAATAGCCTAGTCTGCTGAAAGGGTTAAGATGTGAATCTGTGTAGTGTAGCGGTTATGTAGTTGGAGTGAAAGTATGACTAGTTAGGGCCCTAATGCTGCCATTATATCAAACAAAATTAAATCTGCATTAACATTCTACTTCTTTAAGTTCATCTCAGTCTTAAGGAACTGTATTGTGGCCTTCCATGGCTTCCTGTTTCACTGGGGTATAAAAATGAGGTAACACGCATATGAAATCCATTAATTATCCATCACCATGGGGAAAGGCAAAGAACTCACAAATGAAAAGAGACAAATGGTTGTTGACCTTCATAAATCAGGCAATGGGTACAAAACAATAGCTAAAAAACTAAATATATCACTTACCACTATTAGGACAATAATTAAGAAGTTCAAAACCACTGGAACAGTGGTAAACTTGCCTGGTAGAGGACTGTGGCAAAGTGCCCCGCCCCTGTGTGCATTTGTGTGTTCTGTGTTGTGTATATGCGTGCGTATGTTAATGTTGGTGTATAGTCATTGGTACACGGGATATAAACGGGTCTGTGTTTCACGTGTATTTAAAAAGTGTATATTTGTATTTAGGCACGGGATTGCACATCACGCACGTGCATTTAAAATATAATATGTGAACACGGGGTTTCACGTAATTAATTCACGTGCTGGGATTCAAGTGAATAATTAATTAGTAATTGAATCCCAGCACAACAGTATATATAGATGCACATTTTCACTCAGTGGTGGTTGGGTGTTCGGAAGAGGAGAACGGGTGAGAGAGAGAGGAGAGTTAAAAGAAGTAAAGATCATAAATATAAGTGTTTGTTCTCACCGTGTTTGTTTGTCTGTCCGTGCACCGTTTGTTTAGTGTTAGTCCGTTTTGTATGTCTGTTTATTTTGGCGTCAAGTGCCGTGTCCTGTTTTTGTACTGTTTACAACCCTTTTATTTGTTATTAAACGCTGAGTGCAGCCATTGCACTCAGCTCATCACAACCACTGTCTCTGTATTCTTTCCTGCTTCCGGTCTGACGCCACCCACTCTGGCCGTCTTTGTGACACGTGGTGTCATCGTGGGATAGCCGCGCCTCCAAGCGTCAGACCAGGAGGGGTCTGGAAAAAAAAAAAAAAAAAAAAAAAAAGGTCAATGGCAGAAGACGCCATCAAACTGCGGGGCTGGTTCCTAGAAAATGCTGGGCTGGAGGCCCAGTCTCTGCCCATAATCGTCCGGGCCCTGTGGATGATGGACAGTGAGAGATGGGAGGCCTATCAGGAGGAACACACCCCAAACACCTTGGAGGAAGGTGTGGAGTTTCTCCTCAGCTACCTGGAGGCAACGATAAAAGGAACAGCAGCCCAAGTAGCAGGCCCACCAGCAGAGGGTGAATGCCTGCTGTCCCCATCTCCACCAGCAGAGGGTGAGTACCTGCTGTCCCCATCTCCACCAGCAGAGGGTGAATGCCTGCTGGTTTTGCCTCCACAGCCCAAATGGGAGGAGCCTGAGCGTCCACAGCCCAAATGGGAGGAGCCTGAGCGTCCACAGCCCAAGCGGGAGGAGCCTGAGCGTCCACAGCCCAAGCGGGAGGAGCCTGAACGTCCTACGCCTGAGTGGGAGGAGCCCGAACGTCCTACGCCTGAGTGGGAGGAGCCCGAACGTCCTACGCCTGAGTGGGAGGAGCCCGAACGTCCTACGCCTGAGTGGGAGGAGCCCGAACGTCCTACGCCTGAGTGGGGAGAGCCCGAACGTCCACAGCCCAAGAGGGGGGAGTCGGTGCGTCCACAGCCCAAAAGGGAGGAGTCGGTGCGTCCACAGCCCAAAAGGGAGGAGTCGGTGCGTCCACAGCCCAAAAGGGAGGAGTCGGTGCGTCCACAGCCCAAAAGGGAGGAGTCGGTGCGTCCACAGCCCAAAGGGAGGCAAGTCGGGGTTTCCACAGCCCTGGGACCCAAGCCACCAGCAGAGGGAAAATGCCTGCTGGTTCAGCCCCAAGAGCCGGAAGGGGAGGGGTTACAGGCTCAACCCCCTGAAAATTTTTGGGGGGGAGAAGGGCAGGATGCTGGTGTCCCCCAGCAGCCTCTCGCTATGCTGCTGAAGGCAGCACGGCGCGCACATGCCCAGCCGCCACAGCAGAGGGAGCCAGCACCGCCAGGAGCAGAGGAGCAGGAGCTGCCTCTGCCTCCGCCACCACCACCGCAAGGAGCAGAGGAGCAGGAGCTGCCTCTGCCTCCACCACCGCCAGGAGCAGAGGAGCTGGAGCTGCCTCTGCCTCCACCACCGCCAGGAGCAGAGGAGCAGGAGCTGCCTCTGCCTCCGCCACCACCACCGCCAGGAGCAGAGGAGCTGGAGCTGCCTCTGCCTCCACCACCGCCAGGAGCAGAGGAGCTGGAGCTGCCTCTGCCTCCGCCACCGCCTGGAGCAGAGGAGCTGGAGCTGCCTCTGCTGCCCGTACCTCCGCAGGGAGTACGGTGGCCGGAGCCCCAGAAAGGGGAGCTGCCGGCCACGAAGAAGGGGGATGAGGTCTGGAGACCACTTTCCCCAGCAGCAGTTTCGCTGCAGGAGTTCTTGTGGCCGGAGCCCCACAGGAGGGAGCTGCCGGCTATGAAGAAGGGGGAGGTCGGGAGACCACCTGCCCCCGCAGCTTTTTCGCTGCAGGACGGGACCAGCATGCTGTCAGCCGTGCCACTACCGGCAGGGGAGCTGACAGCATGTCCAGCCATGGGCCCACTAAAGCCTCCCTTCCCAGCCCGAGACTTTGGCCGGGACTGCTGGGTATTTAAGGGGGGAGGTGGCCGTTGAGGCCATGTGTGCTGCGCACAAGGGGGGGTATATGTGGCAAAGTGCCCCGCCCCTGTGTGCATTTGTGTGTTCTGTGTTGTGTATATGCGTGCGTATGTTAATGTTGGTGTATAGTCATTGGTACACGGGATATAAACGGGTCTGTGTTTCACGTGTATTTAAAAAGTGTATATTTGTATTTAGGCACGGGATTGCACATCACGCACGTGCATTTAAAATATAATATGTGAACACGGGGTTTCACGTAATTAATTCACGTGCTGGGATTCAAGTGAATAATTAATTAGTAATTGAATCCCAGCACAACAGTATATATAGATGCACATTTTCACTCAGTGGTGGTTGGGTGTTCGGAAGAGGAGAACGGGTGAGAGAGAGAGGAGAGTTAAAAGAAGTAAAGATCATAAATATAAGTGTTTGTTCTCACCGTGTTTGTTTGTCTGTCCGTGCACCGTTTGTTTAGTGTTAGTCCGTTTTGTATGTCTGTTTATTTTGGCGTCAAGTGCCGTGTCCTGTTTTTGTACTGTTTACAACCCTTTTATTTGTTATTAAACGCTGAGTGCAGCCATTGCACTCAGCTCATCACAACCACTGTCTCTGTATTCTTTCCTGCTTCCGGTCTGACGCCACCCACTCTGGCCGTCTTTGTGACAAGGACGCAAGTGTATCTTGCCCCCACGCACAGCGAGGCAGATGGTTCGGGAGGCAAAGGGAAATCCAAGGGCCACAGTTGGAGAATTACAGAACTTGGTTGCATCTTGGGTCACCAAGTCTCCAAATCTACAATTAGACGCCACCTCCATGCCAATAGGCTATTTGGAAGGGTTGCCAGAAAAAAGCCTTTATTGAGAGCAACCAACAAACGTAAGCGCCTGGAGTTTGCTAAACGGCAATGGCACTTCGATTGGAACCGGGTGCTATGGTCAGATAAGACGAAAATAGAGCTCTTTGGCCATGCACACCAGCGGTGGGTTTGGCGTCGAAAGAAGGATGCGTGTGCAGAAAAGAACCTCATACCTACTGTAAAATATGGTGGTGGATCTTTGATGTTATGGGGCTGTTTTGCTTCCACTGGTCCTGGGGCCCTTGTTAAGGTCAACGGCATCATGAACTCTATCCAGTACCAGGACATTTTAGCCAAAAACCTGGTTGCCTCTGCCAGGAGGCTGAAACTTGGCTGCAAGTGGATCTTCCAGCAAGACAATGACCCCAAGTACACATCAAAATCCACAAAGAAATGGTTGACCACAAAATCAACATTTTGAAATGACCATCTCAATCTCCGGACTTGAACCCCATTGAAAACCTGTGGTTTCAAATGAAGAGGGCAGTCCATAAGCGCAGACCGAAGGATATCAAGGATCTGGAAAGATTCTGTATGGAGGAATGGTCTAAGATCCCTCCCAATGTGTTCTCCAATCTCATTAAACATTATAGAAAAAGACTCAGTGCCGTTATCCTTGCAAGGGGAGGGTGCACAAAGTACTGAAAACAAGGGTGCCAATAATTGACATTTTTTTTGGAAATAAATTTATAATTTGAAAAATGTGTCATTTTGGTTGATTCCATTGAATCATTAATAAAGTCTTTATCAAGGGTGCCAAAAATTTTGGAGGTGACTATATATATATATATATATATATATATATATATATATACTGATGCACAATGAAAACACAACAGTCTAAGTTTTACATCAATAGCTCATTGGGCACATACATAATGTTATTTGCATTTTAAATCATGAGCAGATAGGTTTGTTGATTGTTTGAGTATTGTTTCTTGGGATAACAAAATACTGAGCTCAAGTCATGTGATTTCATAAAAATGCCAGGTGCACAGTGTTTGTTATTTGAGTTGAGTTAAAATTGTATAAATAGCCATTTGAAAATATATGATTTTAATTAATGCAAGAACAGTGAAAGATAAGACCGTGTCCCGCTTGAGTAATGAAGATCGTCTGGTTGCTATCAGCGTGATTGAAGGTGACCTGTCTGTGAGAGAAGTTGCCTGGAGAACGAGATGTTCTGCTTCAATAATCAGCAGTCTAGTCCAGAGAAACCAGGAAACCGGCTCTGTGAGGGACAGGCCACGCCCGGGAAGGCAGAGGGTCACCACACCGGGCCAGGACCGTTATGCTGACTGTTGTGTTTTTCAAGCCAAGCGGTGGGGCAACCACGACCAGCCAACCTTCACCAGCTGCACAGGAAGAGCGGCGGAACATCCCACAGCAGTCTATCCAGAGGCTGATCAGGTCTATGTGTCAACGCTGCCAGGATTGTGTTAATGCAGAAATGTGGAGTAGTGGTTAGGGCTCTGGACTCTGGACCGGAGGGTTGTGGGTTCAATCCCAGGTGGGGGACACTGCTGCTGTACCTTTGAGCAAGGTACTTTGCTCCAGTAAAAACCCAACTGCATAAATGGGTAAGTGTATGTAAAAATAATGTGTAAAAAATAAATATATATATATAGTAGAAAATATAGATGCTAAATAAATCTACATCCCAAAAGTGTGTAGATTATACCTACTTTATTCATTAAAACAAGATAAAAACAGGTACACTGACGCATTTCAACATGTTGCCATCAGAGCGTATTGAAAGCAGGACTCATTAGATCTATTAAATGCACCCGGTACTCAATGTCATTTAACACCATTATCCGATTACTAGAAATAGTAGTTTAGCAATCAGTGCATTCAATTCACATTCCAGATACTTAACAATCTGCTATACACTGTAGTGGCAGTGTATCTGGTCCGGAGCAGGAAGAAATGGAGATGACACAGGATGCAGTTTAAAGCAGTGAAAACTGCTATTTGTATTGAAGCGTTGGAACAGCAAGCAATTGGATGCTCTCTTATTAAATGGTTTAGCTCAGATAGACAGCTCCAGGACACACAGCTACATGAAAACCACAACACGACCCCAAGCTGCACGCAGGCAGCTCCTAAGAAGTGATCCCCATGACCCCTATTTGCTCACACACACAGAGGTACATTTACATACACACGGTCCAATCACTCAGACCCTCAGTCCTGTGCAAAAAGCTGGTTGGCGGAACCGACCACAAATCACAGTGCAGCCAACACAGACCCCATCTACATACAGCTGACTGTGCATGTGACACCCCAAGCAGCACAGTGGTGCGGTGCTCTCTCTCTGGGGCTCTCTTTCTGGGGCTCTGGCGGGGCAGGGCTCTCTCTCTGGGGCTCTGGTGGTGCAGAGCTCTCTCTCTGGGGCTCTGGCAGCACGAGGTACTCTCTATCTGGTAGTGCAGGACAGTCTCTTCTGGGCAGCGGGAGGTACTCTTTTGCTGGTTTCGCTGTGCAGTCTCTCATTGGCAGTGGCGCGGTGTGCTCTCACTGGCAGTGTTGGGCACTTTCTCTTGGGCGGCACAGAACACTCTCTCCCAGACGGCACAGGACACTCTCTCTCAGACGGTAGTTGTGCAGCAGAGCTCTCTCGCGACAGCTGTGGCGTGGGGTTCTCTTTCTCAGGCGGTAGCGCTGGGTACTCTGGCGATGCTGGTTTCTCTCTCTGGAGCTCTGGCGCTGGCAGAGTACGACGCCTTGACAGCACGGGGTACTCTTCCTCTGGAGACGGGGGACTCTCTTGGCAGCAGCTGCGGGCTCTCCGTCGACGACTCAACGACCACCTGGATGACTTCATCCCACTCCCTCTCTGAGCGTCGCGGCACCACACCCCCAGCTGTGCTCTCTCCCACTCGTCCAGTGCGGGGCTCTCTGATTCGGCGAGTGGTAGAAAGACAAATAGGAAAGAAAGAGCCGCCAAATTTAAAGGCGTATCTCCCTGCCTGCGCTTTTAGTCTCCATTTTGTCATGTATGTGTTTTTAAACTAATATTTTAAAAGGCATTGGGGTTTTAGAGAAGTGCTGGAGACAGGCTGTGTTGGTTTTATTGCTGTTTATTTGTGAGCTGCATCTCCGTGCAGGTATTGAGCCACACTGCCCTTTAGTTTTAAATCATAATTCTGTGTTTAGTTATTGTTTTAATTAACAGGCAGTGCAAACCGCTTGCTATGACTGTGTATTCTAGATCTGTCCTGTTTGTTAAATATAGTTTACCACCTGTATTTAATAAAACGATGTTGCCTGACATAGTAGTGTAGTCTAGTTTATTTTCCTTCTGGTATTCTGCCTGGCTGATCCCATCCTGATCAGAAAGAATGAGTGCCCCTCCCAGGTGCTACATATGTTCAACAGCAATCTGCCACATAAATTAGTGATTTTTAAAAAAAATAAATATAATAATTGATTCAGCATAATGCAACTGACATATCCAAATTTGATCATGATTTCATATTATTTCATCAACAGTATACCACAAATACATAGAAACTATCAACAATATATATGCATGTTAAAGTTATGTGTACAAAAGTATGTATGTTCAATGAAAGTGTTATTCATATCAACTACATTTTTTCACATTAAAAATGTGTTTGTTACACATAAATAAAATACATTAAATTTTTTAAGTTCGCAATATAAACCCTGTGTGGGAATTAAACCCAAGACATGTTTCTAATGCAGTTTGCAGTGCAGGTGCTGTAGCTTTCACGTCACGAAGTAGCATGCAAGTTTGCAAGTAGTATAGCAGTAAAGTTACAGTTTTTATAACAAGAAACGAGATGAACAAGATTTTGTAAATAATGATTATGTATTATCCCGATTCTATTGAACGTTTTTGTCTAATTTTGCAAACTATCATAATAAGCTTGATCTGTTAGTTTAGTATATTGCAACGTGATCTGTTAGTTTAGTATATTGCAACGTGTTCATGTTTAGGAAGTAGTACTCAGGGTAGGGCTGCCATTTTTTCCACAGACCTGGACATATTTCTCAGTCAGCCTTGGTTGGAGATTCCCAGTCATTACATAAAATATGCCTTTACCGTTAACAGAATGCATTATGCTACATGTATTATTTTACTGAACTAATATGAAATCACAGAAACATCATCATTTATGACATATTTAAAGTACAATAATTGCCAACAGCATCCATCTACCTGTAATTTTAGGCAACTTCACAACTGAACAGAAGTCTATTGGCTTAGCTTAACTGTTTAGCTGTCACTCGCTGAAGCTGATTTTACAGGAAATATACAGATTCTAGTTACTGACACTTCATAGAACAAAAGTTTATTTTTTTTATCCCCGTACGGGGTACTCTTATACCAAATATGCCATATACATATTTAACGATAGATGTTACACGTTTATATACAAACAACATAGAAATACTTTATTTAATTCATATCAGTACTGCATTTTGTAATAAACTATTGAAAATTCATTTTTCTTAATAACATGTACCTTCTTAAAAAGAAAAAAAAACACGTCAAATCACGTCAAAGTGTGCTCGCTCACCGGTGGTGCACAGTAGGGGTCACAAATTCCAAGTATCTGGCACATCATAAATTATATCTTTCTAATTCCTATGAGTGAAGTTATAGTATGCTCTGTGGTTGCAAAATACCGACAGTATGTAGCCTGCTGGAGTCACGTGACTGCAACTTGGATTGTTTACATTACATGGATATGTTCATTGTCTTCAGCATTATTCAAATGCTGGGGACAAAGTAGAATGTACAGATCAGTACTAAACAGTACATTTTTCTAAATAAGATAGTGGAAATCGTTTAAGCAACTAATGTAAGTAATGTTAAAACTTTACAATGCATTAGTAAGACCTCATCTAGAATATTGTGTTCAGTTCTGGTCACCTCGTTACAAAAAGGATATTGCTGCTCTAGAAAGAGTGCAAAGAAGAGCAACCAGAAATATCCTGGGTTTAAAAGGCATGTCGTACGCAGACAGGCTAAAAGAATTGAATCTATTCAGTCTTGAACAAAGAAGACTACACGGTGATCTGATTCAAGCATTCAAAATTCTAAAAGGTATTGACAATGACCTTAAAAAAGAAACAAGGACCAGGGGTCACAAATGGAGATTAGATAAAGGGGCATTCGGAAAAGAAAATAGGAGGCAATTTTTTACACAGAGAATTGTGAGGGTCTGGAACCAACTCCCCAGTAATGTTGTTGAAGCTGACACCCTGGGATCCTTCAAGAAGCTGCTTGATGAAATTCTGGGATCAATAAGCTACTAACAACCAAACGAGCAAGATGGGCCGAATGGCCTCCTCTCGTTTGTAAACTTTCTTATGTTCTTCTTATGTTCTTTTGTATGTTGAAGAAAATATTATGGTAAGGTTGGTGTTTCTTATGCGTTTCACTTAAAAACTGGACATCAGGGCGTCCGGGCTTGTTAATTCCTGCCACTGTCCGGTCAAACCCAGACAGGTGGCAACCCTAACTCAGGGAGACGATGTTGAATTCTTAAATGCTCTGCAACCCCCGTAAACAAAAACACATATTCTCCCCATTCACTAACGGCGTGACCCCTCCCGTTCCCCTTACAATACATGTAACATAGACAGACGAGACAAACTGAACAGACAGCAAGTCCTGCAACAAAGCAATTGTCCTGGTTGTTACAGTATATTGTAGCATGCACAGGGGAAGGCAGCAGCAGGGCTGGTAATCACACACAAAGACATAAGACCGATACACGTTCCTTGCAAAGGAGCCGGCTCTTTTGTACAGCGGTATCGGCTCTATGCTTTAGTGTGAGAGGTCCCGGGTCCCGGGTTTGTGCTCGCCCTCCACCTGTGTGTGGATTGCCTGACCCTGTGTGATGCACCTGCCTGCATTAACCGAGATTGCTACAATATATTGTAAAAATATATGAAAGCATGACGTCCTTTATATTCAAAAATCTTCATTAATATACAATTGAACAAGAACTGTTGAATATTTATTTTTGTTTCATATGATAGTAAATGTCATTGTTTATATTGAAAAATAAATAAATAAATTTCAAGATAAATAAATACATACATGTCTATGTATTCATTTATGTATTCATTTATTTCAATATTTATATTAATGTATTTATTTATTTGTGTTTTACTTTTACCAAATATATTGGCTATCCTTCAGCATAGCTAATTCTCAGAAGTTATGTTCCTTTTTTGTCCAGCGGGGACCACAAATAGCTTTACTCTCATCGACCAGTATAGAGAGAGGAAACCGTACTTGCATGTGCCAATAGGGACCACAATGAGCGTTACACTCACAGGAAACCAAAAATTTTCAGAACTGAAGCTCAAAATCTCAGAATGAAGAGGATGAAGATGAATGATGGCTCGCAAAATCTCAAATATATGAGTCCGGAGAATTCTCAGCTAGCTGACTTCATCTTTAAAAATACTGCATATCTCAACAAATAACCGTGTAGCACTGACAGTTAACACAACATGCTTGCAAATTGAAGGTTGTAGGTTCAAATACCATGTATACCAGACCTTTTTTATTTATATAAAGAAAGTTGTTTTTTTCATGCAAATGTTCCATTTTAAAACAGAAATAAATTGTTTAATATACATGATACATACATCAAAATAAGTGTGTTCCCCAGTATATTTCCATGACAAAATGCGCTAATTGTCATTAAACTCGGATGTCCTGTAATATACATATGTGTGGATAAATGTGCCTTGGGTCTGCAAAAATCTGCAAATAAATATGTCTGGAGAAAAAGAAGGAGATGGACATTTTTACCTTCTTTTGGCAACTTATTTCTCTTACTGTATGACAGGTATTTACTTTTTTTTCTACAGTTCATGTAAGAGTGTTGGAAACTACAAATTAAATGTGGAATGGTGCATTCGGCTGATTTACTTTTGCTGCGCCACTACCCTGAAAACACGTAAACTATCTGTGCTGTACAGCTAGTCACTGGCAGTTCTCACACTTCGTTGCAGCTTTGCACAAGAAACTACCGTTTCTCTCGATTTTGAAAATGTGATATCTGGTCCTAAACTTGTGGTTAAATAAATCTATTTGTGTAAGTCATGCTTTCAGGTAGTGTTGCACTTCATTGGTCATTTCATCTGGATTGTAAAATTGTCCCTTTTTTCTGTCATTAACCAATTAGCTGATTCCCTTATTGACTGACATGTTTTGCAGCCAGTAAGGTGCTTTGACCCCAAAGACACTGCCTACTTTAAATGACCAAGAAAGTGCAATTGTTAAAGATTTCAACATAGGAAGATATTAGGTACAAGTGGATTGAACTTCCTTTATACTCCATTACATGGTAAAGTACTTGAAAAATCATATCCCTATTTTAATTTGAAAAAGCAGTTGCAATTGGGGTCCCCGAGTGGCTCACCTGGTAGAAGTGCAACCGCATGGTGCAGGTTCGCATCCTGGCTGTGCGAAATAGGCAGGTCTTCGCTGGGGACTGAAGGGAGTGTCGCACTGGCTCTGACGCTCCCATGGGTTAGGGAGGTAAAACCAGCAGGGACTGTTTCTCCTTATCACGCTACAGCGAACCCTACTGGCCAGGCGCCCAGTGAGCTCAGAGCCAATACCTGCAGGACTGGCCTTTGTCCGCCAGAAGTCGGTAGCTCGCTGACATCTGCTCTCGAGTTCCTGGGTGAAAAAGGAAGCTGGCTTGGTCGTAGGATCAGAGGATGCCCACTGAATCTTCGGGTCTCCTGAGCCATGTGGGGAATTGCTGCGGTGAGGAGAAAAGCGATTGGTCATTCCAAATTGGGAGAAGATTGGGGGGGGGGGGGGGAATTATAATTGTACACACTAAATAAAAAATAAAAAAGAAGAAGCAGTTGCAATATATCACTTTATATATTTTTTATGCAATTTAAAAAAGAAGCAATGGATTTGTGCCAGACTTGTGAGCTCCTGTGGGCACTAACAGCTTGTACAGTTGATATAAGTCAAGTTTCTACACAATTGAAAGTGAATTGCCATGTTTATGTACCAAAAACTTCCCTCAGTGGTATACAGACATGAATACCCATCGTGCTTAAATCTCTGTATATTGCAGACAGATACGGGTTGCATTATTGTTTGTAATGTGGAGATGCCATGGACATTGATGTACCAAGTAGGACAATTAACCCATATTACATTTATTGCGGATGGTCCAAAAAATTATTTAAGGTCCACTCCACCTTCAGTGTTGCAGGCCATAAAGATATTCATTAAGGTTTTTAGGGTTAACCACTGAAACTGGTGGCTCAACAAAAACAACTACAAACAGAAAGCCATTTGAAATGTCTAAACAAACATTCTATCAACAACCTGTAAAAATGTCAGCTTAAACTTTTGCTTCATACAAATATCCAAGTTGGAATATAAAAAAAAACTTGGTTGAAAGCCAAGGAAATGGTAACACTTTAGTAAAAATAACTGAAAGCAATCTCTCCCAGACTACTTCTCTTTTGTTGGTGAGACATGGCAAATATTTAAAATGCCATTATGTTTATTTAGATTTTTTTTTCAAACACCTCTGTCAGACACTCTTTGTTTTACACCTGTGATTTTTACACCTGCGATTCTGGTTGAAGGGTTGCTATCCCTTTTCTTTCTAATGAGGGATAGATCAACAAGCCTGATTTGTCTCTCCTCTGGAGAGATGCACAGCCCTTTTGATAGGATGCAGAGTCTTGTGCAGCCAGCCAAAGAGAAAGTGCAGCGCTCCAAGTTGGATCCAATATCCGCTGCTCTTTACTTCAAAGCCCGCGGGTGCAGCCACTCCAAGCCAGGCTCAAGTTTCAGAAATCTGGACTAAATACAGCCTTCTTTGCAAGAAAACGTTTTTCATCACCTGGTCAACGCTGAAATGTTGGGATGAATGATTGTGGACTCTCCAAGCTGACAGGAAAATGCTTTTGATGTCAGGTTGGGTATCCCTCCACATTAGTGCTGCACTCTGTTTTTTTTAAATGCCAATTTGGTACCAATACAAAAAAAATGCAGAGGCAACCATTCCATATGAAATCCAATGACTGATTACATTTCTGCAAAGGTGCATTTATTGAGAAATACTATGTTACTCAAACATAGCACAGTACATTATTCATGGCACAGTAATAGAGGAATACAGCACTAGATTTGCTATTGAAATAGAGGTTGTATAATAAATAATAGTAAGCACAACATCTGGTTTCACCCTAGATAAACCAAATGAGTCAAATAGCTTCCCAAAGCAAAGGTGAATTTGGTTTACTCAAGTCATGTGACTTGTGCGAGTTCCATGAAACCATACACTGCTTATTTTGAATGTGTCCAATTACTTGCTCCAAATAAACACAATACCTGAACTTGACATTAATCCTGTGAAAAGTGATTGCCATCACATAGCACTAGAGAGCATACACATTTGATTCACTATTTAATAGGGGTGGAACAATTAATTGATGCATTGATCATCTGTCCTTAAATTTCCTGACTTTCGATTACATATTGGTGAATCGATGCATCAAATTAGAACCCAGTTTGAAGTCTCCTGTTGCCGGTTTGCATTAAAACCTTGAGTGTGTGAGAGTGCTCTTCTTTTAGTGCTAGTACGGTAGGTTAGCACGTTGCTAGGATACACACTTTAGGCTTCTACATTTGCATTGGACAAGCCAGATCAGAAGTAGGCCTATTGATCTTTTGCAAACACGTCACCAAATCACGTGACCCAATGTGTGATCGGCCATTTTGGACAGCAAGCTTCACTAACCGTTTCGACAACCACAAGTGTGTATTTCCCTTGCTTAACACAAATTAGGCATTACCAATGCTATTTCCAATGGAATACAATACACAAAAAAGTTAGAATAAGTCACAGCACGTACACAGCCCCACTGGAGTAGTGTGGAGTAGTGGTTAGGGCTTTGGACTCTTAACCAGAGGGTTGTGGGTTCAATCCCACGTGGGGGACACTGCTGCTGTACCCTTGAGCAAGATACTTTACCTAGATTGCTCCAGTAAAAAAAAAAAAAAAAAACAAGAATAAATGGGTAATTGTATGTAAAAATAATGTGATATCTTGTAACAATTGTAAGTCGCCCTGGATAAGAAAAAAAATAACTGGGCTTCATAGCCTACTCAAACCATTTCCACACAAATTCTGTTTGCATTATTATTAGTAGTAGTTTTTTTAATTTTTCATTGTATTTTTCAGGAATTTCGTTTCCTTTTGTTTTATTACACACACACACATTAACAACTCAAATCCACATATATGAACAAAGTATACATCACGTTTTAACAACATATTTATATTGAACATTATCCGGCGTATTTAATGGTGCATTCATTAGCGCAAGTATTTTAGTTTTTCAAGGTTGCCGCCTTTCACTGAATATATCAGTGAATATCTTGGGAATTATTATTATTAATCGTTCAGTCAACGGAAACCACACAGTACTTGAATCAACCGTCTCTTTTCTTCCATCATAATTCCCAAAAGTCTGAAGCACTCCCTCCATTATACATTTGTATAAGTGCTAGACAGAGCTTGTTTCGTTTTACAGTTTAGGCTTGAACTACGATTGCAAATATTTAAGATTTATTTAAAAATGTACTTCTACAGGTGCTTTCACACAGAGGAGTTATGACGGTTCAGAACCTCCACTGAAGTGGCTTATAGGTCTGTGTGAATTGCCTATACCCCAACAGAACCATCATAACTGCCTGTGTGAAAGGCTATACCGCCACTGAAGCGCTATAGTGGGTGTGGTTTCAAAGTCAACATACCACTTCACCATAGCGTAGGTAGGTAAGGGGCGTGCATGCGGTGCTTAATTTGTGCCGGGGCACAGCCCCAGAACCTCTGGGCGTACAGTCATAGCGCTGGTACCTCTAGTTAAATAGCTAATGAAATGCATTCTTTTTAAAATCTCAACACAGTTGCATTAAGTCTGCAAATTCTTGTGTGCGCTCTAAAGAGAGACGTTTGTAGCCTACTTTAAATTACTTTACAATTTCAGCTTGAGTGCCTTTAAGTAAGATGACACTGGCTGCAACTCTATTGTCGTTTTTTATACACAAATAAGCTTACTTGATTTGAAAAACGTCATGAACGACACAAGCAACTTCTTACACTACTTGGTTTGATTAAATGAGTAGTACACAACAAAATATAAAAGCTCAACATTAATTTCAACAAAGAACGGCAACTTTTTAAAGAAAAAATATATATTGTAGCCTACTTCAATAGGAACATTATAGGTGCCTACTATATTATATTAAACCAAAACAATAAAATTAATAATGATCTGGTTCTCTTGCCTTTTTCAATGCATATAATTTAATTAAATGTATTTAATTTTTTCTGCACGCACTACTACTTTGTATATGATGTAGAATACGTGATTGTAAACATCTAACACAAGTACGTACAATGCTCTTTCAAATAAACATGGTATGATTTTGAATGTGCGCTTCTTAGGGTCGGTATTATTGTCATTGCTTGCACCTCGGCACCTCTTTCTTTACAAATTAAGCAATGTGTGCATGTGTTAGGTCTTGTCAGTGTTTCAGATTGCACAAGAACAGTCTGTTGTTGCCATGAGAACAATCTGTTGATTGACAGGTTTGAAAGTTGTACTCACGCAATCTCTTTGGCTGTGTGAAAGGGTTATGACAGTATTACACCAGCATAGATTGCGCAATTTCATGCTGTGTGAAAGGGTATTTTACACACTCGTTAAAATGTTTCAGATGGCACAGTGCTGCATTTCTGTGTGAAAATGGTATATGATTACTTTATTATGATTTTTCGTTTTAGATTGTGTGTTATGTTGAATTTCATGTTATTTGAAAATGCTTTAATAATAAACAGCATCTATAAAATAAAGCGTATGCTCTGTGACTTATTGCATTAATGACTTTTGTTGTATTGTATCTCTTTTCGAAATAGTGTCAGTAATACCGGATTTGTGTTACATTTTCATAACTTCCAAATTAAACCACAGGTAGTTGACAGTTGCTAATTCCGAACCCTGAATATGTAAACAAAACATTCAAATTACCAGATTTTCCAGTGACAAAAACATATTTTGATCATGATTATGACCAATTATAATGCTGAAGTGGAATGATAACATAATAAACTGTTATATGATATCGGGAAAAAAAAAATAAAAATCTTACCTGCCACAAAGTGTTTGCTACATAAACGGCTGTAAGTTGTTGGCTCCCAGCCTTTCCTATTTACCGCAGAAATACACTTTTTTCATCTTTCAGGATCCTTCGGGAAATGATAAAAAAAAGACTTGGCTTTTGGCACTGTCTGTTGGTGTATCTAACAGCACAACACGAAATAACCATCTTCAAAACTTACACCGGCAAGCACTGTGTGAATATGCCGTCCAAGGCTTCTTGCCGTCCAAAATGGCCGACAAGCGCGGTCACTTGATCTGTGACGTCACATGCAAAAGTGTAATAGGCTACTTGCAGCTAATGACGTCACGTTTCAGCAAAACTGGTATCTCAGCTTCTGGCGAGTGAGCAGCGTATTCGAAATCCTGTTGTTTACATTTTGTCTGTTGTTGTATTGAACGAATTACATTCAATGGTAAATTTTCATGCATTTCCCGTACATGAAGAGACAAGCAAAATTTAAAGAGAGAAATTCACAGTCACGAAAACACACCATAGTTTGCAGTCGACCTATTTGAACCAACACCAGGAGGCTGTTGGAGTGCATCAAGGCACTGTTCCAGTTCTGCTTGACTGGAATTAGAACTCCTTGCCGGCCCAAAGGCTTAGTGTGTGGGACTGAAGAGAAAAACCAGTATAGAGTCCAGAAGAAGAAATGGACTGTACTTCTGCAGTGCAGTGTCATGATTATTGTTCAAAGCCCGAGCCATCAGCCCTTGATTTGTTAATTTCTAAAAAATAGAAGTTGTCAAATGAGATCAAGGTTTTAAAGCTCAAGCTAGAACAAATAGTCCAGAGTCAAATTTTGCAGGCTCCGACAAGTACATCCGATTCTACACACGGTTAGTATTATTCACTTAAATGTAACCAAAAACTATGTTGTATTAATTTAGAGTTTATACGCTTATATAATGTAGTACACGGTCTTGATCAAGTATGTTTATATGCACATATTTGTGTACCGGGCGTTAGCTATTTACATTCGTAGCATGCAAGTATTTACAAATGCTCACAGCAGATTTATTTAAATGATAATGTCGTGAAACTGTACAATTTTGTATTCATTGTTTTATTCTTATACACAAAACAGATTTGCACGCTACAAGAACTGGAACTCTGAACTTTACACCCTACTATTAAACTGTGGGTCTTCTCATTCATCTTCAAGGATTTAAAACAATGAGCCCTTATCCTGATTTCTGCTGTCACCTTGTTTGTTTAACACAAACAGAAAAAGGAATTTGATGAGTTTGGAAGTACCTTTATAAAAATAATAATAATAATAATAATAATAATAATAATAATAATAATAATAATCTATTTTATTATTATTATTATTATTATTTATTTCTTAGCAGACGCCCTTATCCAGGGCGACTTACAATCGTAAGCAAATACATTTCAAGTGTTACAATACAAGTAATACAATAAGAGCAAGAAATACAATAACTTTTGTTCAAGCAAAGTACAAGTGTGACAAACCAAAATTCAATAATACAGCAGATAATAGTGATAGTTACATCAGGATATGATTAAATAGTGATAGTTACATCAGGATGTGATTAAATACAAAGTACTACAGGTTAAACACTTGGCAGATTACAGTATTCTGAAGTACAGGATTAAATGCAGTAAAATAGGGGGCAGATAAGAGCAAAATAAAGCACATTTACATGAAGGGTGATAGTGTCCCAGGGTACAAACAGAGGAGTTCTACAGGTGCTGTTTGAAGAGGTGAGTCTTAAGGAGGCGCCGGAATGTGGTCAGGGACTGGGCAGTCCTGACATCTGTAGGAAGGTCATTCCACCACTGCGGAGCAAGGGTGGAGAAGGAGCGGGCTCTGGAGGCAGGGGAGCGTAGCGGAGGTAGAGCTAGTCTTCTAGTGCAGGCGGAGCGGAGAGGTCGAGTGGGGGTGTAGGGAGAGATGAGGGTCTGGATGTAGCTGGGTGCAGTCTGGTCAAGGCATCTGTAGGCTAGTACAAGAGTCTTGAACTGGATGCGAGCGGTGATCGGGAGCCAGTGGAGCGAGCGGAGTAGTGGAGTAGCGTGGGCGAAGCGAGGCAGAGAGAACACCAGGCGGGCAGCAGAGTTCTGGATGAGCTGGGGCGGACGGGTGGCAGACG
Source organism: Acipenser ruthenus (assembly GCF_902713425.1). Classification (NCBI taxonomy): domain Eukaryota; kingdom Metazoa; phylum Chordata; class Actinopteri; order Acipenseriformes; family Acipenseridae; genus Acipenser; species Acipenser ruthenus. The sequence goes on along the minus strand of NC_081199.1, from coordinate 23,677,410 downwards.
CAGGGAGGCCAGCCAGGAGGGAGTTGCAGTAGTCTAGGCGGGAGAGTACCAGGGCCTGGACCAGGAGCTGGGTAGCATAGTTGGTGAGGAAGGGTCGGATTCTTCGGATGTTGCTCAGGAAGAATCGGCAAGTGCGTGCCAGAGTGGAGATGTGCTGGGAATAAGAGAGGCAGGGGTCCAGGGTGAATCCAAGGTTCTTAGCTGAGGAAGAGGGAGAGAGTGTGGTAGATTCCAGAGGAACAGAGATAGAGAGATCAGAGGAGGGGGAGGAGGAGGGAAAGAAAAGGAGGTCAGATTTAGAGAGGTTGAGTTTGAGGTGATGCGAGTGCATCCAGGAGAAAATAGCAGACAGACAGGAAGAGATATGGGAGGAGATCGTGGAGTCAGAGGTGGGGAAGGAGAGGAAAATCTGAGCATCATCAGCATAGAAATGGTATGAGAAACCATAGGATGCGATGAGGGGGCCCAGGGAGCGGGTGTAGAGAGAGAACAGGAGAGGACCCAAGACTGACCCTTGGGGGACTCCAGTTAAGAGAGGGTGAGGTGTGGAGGTTGCTCCACGCCAGGTTACCTGGTAAGTGCGGTTGGAGAGGTAGGAGGAGAACCAGGCCAGAGCAGTGCCAGAGATCCCCAGGTCAGCAAGAGATGATAGTAGAATAGAGTGATCAACAGTGTCAAAGGCAGCAGAGAGGTCGAGGAGAATTAGGACAGAGGAGAGAGAGGCAGCTCGGGAACACTTTAGTGAGTTGGTGACAGACAGGAAGGCGGTTTCAGTGGAGTGAGCAGAGCGGAAGCCAGATTGGAGAGGGTCAAGCAGAGAGTGGTTGGACAGGAAATTTTATATAGCACAATTGATGTAGCACATCTCAAAGCACTTTACAATGTAAAACACAAAAACACACTCATACATAATCACATATTAAAAACACAGCACACATACAAGTTCAACAAATGCATAATTAAGTAGGCAGAAATGCCAATTTAAAAAAAAAACGTTTTTTACACCATGTAACAATTTTTTTTTTTTTTTTTTTTTGGTTCCTGGGTAGTAAGTGTTATTTCCTAATTGCTTATGCCTCAAAAGTATAGAAAATGGCTATTATTCCCCACAAACTTTGCTTTTGTGACCAGGACAGTTATATTTTGAAATTTTCCTATTTTCCAGAACATTCCAGATAGATTCAGTGCTGAGTAAACTTGGATTAACTTCTAGAACTTTCTAGAACTTTCCAGTAATATAAATAGTAGTATAAATACAGGGGCCTTAAGCCCACCAGTTCAGTTTAGTTCCAGCTGCCTAAGTGGATACATATCTGCATTTTTCTGAGATGGCAGCAAGGTCATAGGAGACTTCAAAATGGTAGCATTCCTGATGGGTCTCCAAGGCGGTTTTACCAAGTTTCCCTGCTATCTTTGCCTTTGGGACAGCAGGGACACCAAGGCGCACTACCACAGGTGGGACAGGCCACAGCAGAACGAGTTCTCTGTGGGGAGGAACAACGTCAAGTGGGAGCCACTGGTGGACCCCCGGAAGGTGCTGATGCCACCACTGCACATCAAATTGGGCCTTATGAAACAATTTGTCAGAGCTCTAGATAAGGAGTCGGCAGCCTTCAAGTACCTTCAAGACTTCTTCCCTAAGCTGTCTGAGGCAAAGGTCAAAGCCGGTGTCTTCGTCGGACCACAGATAAAGAAGATCCTGGAGTGCAATGAATTCCCCAAGAAGCTCACTAGTAAGGAGAAAGCGGCTTGGAACAGCTTTGTCACAGTGGTTCGGGGCTTCCTGGGCAATCACAAGGCCGAAAACTATGTGGAGCTGGTTGAGACTGTGGTGAAGAACTACGGCACAATGGGCTGTAGGATGTCCCTCAAAGTCCATATCCTTGATGCTCATCTTGATAAATTCAAGGAGAACATGGGAGCGTACTCGGAGGAGCAAGGCAAGCGCTTCCACCAGGATATACTGGACTTTGAACGCCGCTACCAAGGACAGTATAACGAGAATATGATGGGAGACCACATTTGGGGGCTGATTCATGAAAGTGATTTACAGTATAATTGTAAATCTCGAAAACTACTCACTTCTAAATCTTTTGTAGTCATTTTTGTATTACTTTAGTATAAATACATGTTAATTTGGATTCATATGTTGTTTTTTTCTGACTTTATGTGAACGAAAAGACACAAATTCACCCGTTTTCTCATTGGAAATAGGTACATTTCAAAATATCACTGTCTTGGTCACAAAAGCAAAGTTTGTGGGGAATAATAGCCATTTTCTATACTTTTGAGGCATAAGCAATTAGGAAATAACACTTACTACCCAGGAACAAAAATTGTGTAACATAGTGTTATTAAATATTCTACACTTCAGAGTATTTGATCGCCTGTGGGAGAGTGTTCAATGGCCTGGAGAATGCCAGCTCACTCATAAACACATTATGCACTACGTAAAAATAACGACAGACGAGAAGTAACACATGCTAACTGAAACAGTTTAAAATTCAGTCGAATAAAAAAATAAAATAAAATAAAATATATACATTGACAAAATGTAATAACTCCCCTTCATATCACAGAGGAAGCTGCATACCTGCAATAATAAAATAATGTGTAAAAAATAATGTGATATCTTCTTGTAACAATTGTAAGTCGCCCTGGAGAAGGGCGTCTGCTAAGAAATAAATAATAATAATAATAATAATAATAATAATAATAATAATAATAATAGATATACCTATAATAAAAAAGTGACAATGTTGCTAGTACTAAACAACATGGTTAGCACTCCTTTAAGAATGTGGTGCTCCAGAAAACCAGAAAAAAAGAAACACCCCTTTCCAAAAACCACACTTAGCCATCAGGTGTTTTAAAAGAAGGAATGACAACAAGGAACAATGCATTTAAGGCGTGCTGTAACTAAAATCACACAAAGTAGGGAAAGGATTCATTCGATAAATACATTTGAGGTTATGTGAAATATTTCTTGAAAGTGAATAGCAATTAGTGGGTTTACACTTAACACCCAACCTTCACAATTCCATGGCTAAGAAAAATGAAAATACATGAATAAAAATTACAACTCGTCATTTGTGGTGTGACCATAACTTTGTCAGATGCTAGATAATTCATATTACTGTGACATATTAATTCTGTAAAACCTTTTATGAAGAAATACTACGAAACCCCTCAAATGCAAGACGGTGCATGTGAAAGCTCTGCTCAGCCAGGACCGTGGCAACGACTCAGAGTCGCTGGGAGGCCGGAACTTCAGGAACAATAGCAGTAGTTTAGTTAGGTTAGTTTAGGGGACTTGGATCCCAACCAGTATAGAGAGGGTTTCATAGTGTAGTAGGTTCCTGGAGGCTAGTGCTCGCCTTGTATGGCAAACTTATTTTTAGCTTTGTTTTGTTTTGTTTTCTTTATTAAATTTGACACTAGAGCTACCATTGCTGGTATCCTAGTGGCAGCACCTGTGTTGTTATTAAATCTGCGTGCCTGTGCGGAGTGTCAACACCCAATGCTCTGTGTATGATTCAGTATTATTCAGTGACGACCCACGTATGTAACATCACCCTGTTACCCAGACAAATATTGTTTATGATTTGTTTGCCTAGGTCAAAAAAAGTTTAGAATTTAATACCCTGTAAAATTATTTTAATTGCTCTAACATAAAGCCCACTTCGCTAATATCCATAAAACTACCCAACAAAAATGTGTCAGAAAGTTATCATCATAAAACGTACTGCAATAGGCATTAAGTGTTTCCTTCCATGTCCACAGTTGTGTTTAATATTTCTAACACCTGCAGATACATAGTGTTAGGGATGGACACGATTTAAGTATTACATTACATTAATTTAATACTGAGATGACGACCACAAAGTATGTGACAAAATACAGTCAAATGCCAAACCAACAAGTACATCAGTAACATAAATCCCCTGCCACGAATACAAATTCAATATTAGAGATATCAGTATGACAAAAGTGTTCATGACCATGACGTATATCAACAGCATAGTGCAGTATAGAAGAAAAAAATGTAAATTCATAGTTGGAAAAGTGGTATATAAAACCTAAACAGACAGCTACCCCCATATATCCCAAGAAGCCCAGAATCAAATTATCTCAATAAATTCCACTATAATGTTAAAACCAAGTTTCATCACAATTGGATAAGCAGATATATGTAAAATGTAAAATGTAACATATGTACTGTACATATGGCCGCCTCCACTAAATCCCAGTCACTGTGGATTTCATACCTTGCCTGGGATAAGTAGAACCATATGCAAAAAATGGTATCCAGAAGGGAGCTTATCACTAAGAAATGATCGAGTTTGTATATCTGTTTGAATGCCAGATTGCAACTGAGAATCCTGTGATCTCCAGTACAGCCTTCTTGATCCTTTTATTGAACTATTTAAAGAAAGTATTTGAAAAGAAAGATTTTCCACCACTGGTTTCACAAACAGCAGAATATAAATAGGAGTAGGGTTTGCAGAATCAAGACTTGGAAAGGCAATGACATGCTTATCATCTTAACTGATTTCCCTTAATGCTCTGTTTACTTCTGTACCATCAAGTTATGAAAATGACCACCTTTTCTACTGCAGCACTTGAGCAATTGATCCGCTCCCAGGAGTGGATCGGATCATCTGAAGAGCAGTGGAAAAGATGTGAATCGTTCCCAGGGGTGATCTAATCAAAACAACCAAAACATAGTGGGCAGGATTTTCAAAAACCAGTGTTATTGTATTGAACTCGTGGTATAGTAACAAGAGGTTTAGTAGCAAGTGATTTTCAAACAAAATTGTGTTAATTAAATCAATCCGTTAATGCTTTAAAATTGAGTCGATGAGGTCGTTAATGAAGGCATTTCTCGTTAAAAATCTTAATTGTTGCAGGTCACGTACATCACTCCCTGTCTCAATGACTAAATAAAGGGAAGACATTAATCAAAATGCATGTTAACAAGATCAAGAGAAATCAATGGAAGCATAATGCGCTGTTACGGAAAATACTAGCGTACAGCGAGACGGCTCTCTCACCTGCGAGCAGCAGCCAAATGGAAATTAAATAAAAAAATAATGGGAATATCTATTTTGTGTATAATTTGTAAACTTCATTTAAAATTGTGCATGTCATGCAGAATGTACATTTATTTTGAAAACTTCACATAAACAATTTATGATTATAATGAATCATGTTTAGCAGCAGTTTTTAAGTATTCTGTAAATATTTCGTCTAATAGTTAAAAGTACAATGTGGAGCTGTCAGGTCTTGTTTTCAAAAAATATTGGCACAGACATTATTATTATTATTTATTTATTAGCTGACGCCCTTATCCAGGGTGACTTACAATTGTTACAAGATATCACATTATTTTTACATACAATTACCCATTTATACAGTTGGGTTTTTACTGGAGCAATCTAGGTAAAGTACCTTGCTCAAGGGTACAGCAGCAGTGTCCCCACGACCCTCCAGTCAAGAGTCCAGAGCCCAGAGCCCTAACCACTACTCCACACCGCTGCCCAATGGAATACTGTGTGGATATGTCGATAACTACAAATATTGAATTATCTAGTCACTGTATCATCAGCGTCACAGCTGCGGTCTGTTAAATTTCTGTTTCAAGGTGAGTTATAGTCTTTTGTTAATTAAAACCCTCGGTTTCCAAGTGCAAATTAACTCCTGATAAATTATGACACTTAAGACGGATTTGGTTTTAAATTCCCACACAAACAAAAGAAATAGTTGCAAGAAGCAGAAACAGTCGCAAGAAGCACTGCTAAGTTAGTAACATTATTTTTGTAAATTTCAGAAATCACATTAGGACGATTATTTAATAACGAAATAGGCATAACGACTACTTGAAAATACCAAAATCAATGCTACATACCAATTTGTTGATTAGCACTGGAGTTATCATTTACAACCTTTTGAAAATCCTGCCCAGTGTGTCTCAGTGTGAATCCTGAAACGATTCAGGTGCATTTGCATTAAGTGGTTCAGTGAAAAAGCAAATGAACGTGGATTCATTTAGCAGGTGATTCATGACAAGAAATTAAGTAAATGGTGGGAATCATGCTAAAATAGACAGCTGCAGTTTCTGTGGGGCTAGCATGCTCCATTTTGGCAATTTATTGTGTGTCTGTTTTGTCAGAGAAATTAGCTCATTTGAAAATTTGTAATGAGGAATAAATCAACTGGAAGTGGAAATGAGCCAATGAGGGATCTTGGCTCGCATAATTTGAACAACAGTGTAAAAAGTCAAATGATCTTTGGGCAGAAGCACTGGAATTGATTCTTGATGTGAGCCAATCTCAAGTCTTTTACAAACGCTCCAGTAAGAACCAGGCATAAACCAGGTCTGATATTACATTAGTGCTGCCATCAGTTCTATTTGAAATAGCAACAGGATGTAACAACAATTAATGGTCAAGAACTCCAATGCAAAAGTAAAGATGGCAGGGTTTTGTTAATATTAAGCATTCATTGTTTCAGTATTATTTTTGAAAACAGCAACAGTATGTTTCAGGACCTTAATCCACTCAAATCTAAGTCTTTTCTGTCAAAATGGGTTAACTCAATAAGTAAGCCAGAATAACTGAGGTTCTGATTGATAAGCTAGGATTTAAATCAATTCTGAATCATACTGTAAAGCAACCATTCTACCATTGGCTCAAACCATTGTAGATGTACTTGTGTCTTTGCTGGCAATGCTACGGTCTAATAGTAGCATTCTTTTTTAAGGGAATTTTCAAACTTTTCTGTAATGCATTTTAACTGCCTGATATGGTAGTTTAGCCCCACATTCATTGCCAGGCTAGGATGAAATGTACACAAATGCCTAAGGTTTGTTTTTGAATATATAAGCTGCAGAACCATAAAATGAATTTGGTCCAGACACTTTATTAACTATACCATAAAAATGATAGATCATACCCATGAGCCGTGTTTTGGTTGGAATTTTAGCCTGTGATTTATGCTATGTTTATAGAAAGCTGGAGCTCAGAGCAGTGCTTCTGGCAAATTAGTGCTGTGACTGATTATTATTATTATTATTATTATTATTATTATTATTATTATTATTATTATTATTATTTATTTCTTAGCAGACACCCTTATCCAGGGCAACTTAAAATTGTTACAAAATATCCCATTACAAAATATCACATTATAAAATAAAATATATTTAACTTTTATGTTATTATTTATAATTTCCTTTTTTAATTCCTTTGCTTCTCGATAACATGGAGACATAGCTGCATTGCATTGTGGAATACCACTGGCTTACACAGTTGGCAGCACCTATCTGCTGAGAGTTTCATTCCCAGTCAGTACTGGCTTAGGTTAGAGGTGTGTTTAAAATCCAAACTTTGCAGCTTGGCCTCCCCCATAAAGCCATAAAGATAGCCAAAATGTTTTAGAGAAAAACAGCAAATAGAATTCAATTTTTTTTATCATAATAATAAAGTAAATAGTGACTAAATAATAACATGCAATCACGTAATGGTGGCAGCGTTGTCCTGTACGTGAAACAAAACAAAATACACTCACCAAAATAATCAGTAAATAATCACCTCATTGCAGGTTGAGCAAAATAAAATCAATTGCTGCCATCCTGAGTATTCTCAAGAATGGAAAGATACGGTTGATCTGATTATTTGAATGCATTGTGTTTAGGTTTTACTTGGCTGCCTCAATCCCCCTCTCACATTCCAGGAGTGCAAAGAAATCTTCCCACTAAGATAGGTTTCCATCACCCACATCTAAAGTCTGTTCCCTAGAAAGGCAAGTCCATTCAGTGCAGGCCAAGGACTCATCCCCGCTGCAGAAATGTGGAGTTTGCTGGCCGTATGTTGTTTTCTCCAGGGTCAGAGATCATGATCTCCCTTCTCAGTGTTGAGTATGGGTATTACAAAGATTTACAGTCATGGAGTTGAAACAGGTGTCCTAACCCCCTTATCTCTCCCAATACACCTGACCTCCTTGAGTTATAGTCAGTTGGGAGGCGCTTGTTTGCTGTAACTAAACACATGCGGTTTTCTGTTTTGTGCAAAAGTGGCTCGATATCTAATAAAATGCATATCTAATAAAAATTAATGCTTGCTGGCTATAACCCTACAATCCCAAATATTTACCCATTGGGGTTATTTTATGGTAAGGTAAGAGGATTTTGTGCAAAGGAGTGTCAATAAGGCCTTTGTTGGCCCACAGCTGGCTTTCCAAACTATTTTTATGTCAAAAATGGGAACATTTCACATAGTTCACAATATTCCCTTTATAGAAGCACATTGGTTTTATTGGAAATAAATCTAATCTGAGATTTGAAGATCTCCATTTCTGAAGTGACACCATTGCTTTTTTCAAAAAATGTCTAAGTTTGAAGCATCCTAAAACTGAGGTAGGTAGATTTGAATAGGCCCACATTTTTACTCACTCTGAACAGAAGAAACGTGGAAATGGAAACAAGATGAAAATGGGAAAAGTACACAATGTGAATGAATTGCTTCAAACTGAAATGAAACACTCACATATGCCGCATATCTTTCACTCACATACTTAGCTGTGTTTTAAGAAATCTCACAGCTTCCCAAATAGAAGTATGTACTTTAACAGTAGTTGCCTTTGAGTTAGACAGAAGTCAATACTTCAGCCTTGAGGTTAAGGTTACCAAAAAAACATTAGTACTCCTCACTCATGGTTTATAGCCAACAACCTGACTTGCCCCTTGGACATCTGTTAGCCCATATGAATACAAGCAGTACAGTATAACTAATTAAAAAACTGAAAGTTAAAAATAGAAACTGATTTTAACATTCTAGATAGTCATATAATCTGCAGCAGAGAGCAGTTTAGACACAATGGGATTCCCCAGTAGATACATACCTCATTTGGAGATTAAATCCTTCCAAGCTTTTAAATGTATATCTACAGATTAAATTTGGAGTGTATCATTTTAGGTGGAGAACATAGTTGACCGTACTTGCAAGACACTGCTGCAAAACACACATGTAAACATCCACAAACATCAACATACCTTAGTATTATACATTACTACACTCAGAAGAGAGTGGATAGCAGCACAGATAAAGATATGGTTTGCCAATGTATTGAAATGCCTATGTTTTTTTTCAAATTCAGAAAAGAGAATGTAAACTAATGGAACAAATGTAAAGAAACTGAAACAGAAAAGTGACAAATGAAAGGTGTCTTGATATGCCACACGTGTTATACAGTATTATCATAAAATTTTTTTTTATAATAATTGGTTGTCAATATGAAAAAAGGAGGTTATCTAACAAAAATTAATAAGCGAATTCAAGTGTCTGTGTGATTGAGGCTAGTATAGGTGCTAAAGTATGCATTCATTGGAGAGTACTTACCTACTGCCTCCAGTTGTTGTAACCTATAAGCCAGACAGACTACACCCTCAGCTCTACTAATTAGGCCACACTACAGTACATTACAGTCTCCCAGGTGCTGAATAAAGTCCGTCAGCTCTAACCATGAGGGTGCACTTCCTCAAACTGTCATGGTAGGGAAGCACTTTGAGAAGGAATTACTTTTTGAAGTGTTTCTCTGAGACCAAACGGTGGTCGAAAGCAGTGTATGCCTTCCTGGTGTCTTTTTTGTCACAGTTCATGATATTTTACTTTTGGTTGAGAAAAAGTATCCTGAGGAAATGTGTGTTTTAGCAATAACAGTGTATATCATAGATGATCATTTGAATGGCAAATGGTACAGAAAGACAGCACCTCACAATTAAAGGAAAATACAGTTAATTTGTATGTGTTACTGTATTCCCAGTATGCCAATGCCTGCACAATTCATTCAAATATATACAATATACATGTCTAAAATCTGTTTGTAAAAATAGCAGTGCAACATCTTCAAAAAGTACCATGCACTACTACTCCGTTTTATTGTACAATTGGATTAGAAAACCTCAGCCTATTTCTTGCAATTTATTTGTAGTTGTTAAAATATAACCTCTTGAACTAATAAGAATACAATCCCGTTTGACACTAATATTAGTTTTTCAATGTGCAGCTATGGTCAAAAGTTTTGCATCAACCTATAGAATTAACTAGTTTTGTTTCATAAAGTCGAATGAAACCTACTATAATAATGTTACGTTAACATATTGCATTACATACCGCTTTGTAGTTTCCCATATACTTAACGAAAAACTTAATATGTGACTTTTTTCTAAATCTAACATGAAATACTGTACTACTATTATGGCTTACAGTAGACTTTGACGATATAATTTTGTAAGCCTTTCTTTCCTAGATACCACAGCAGTCTCACATCTGAACTTTTCCTTATGTTTGTATGATTCTCCAAAAGATGAAGAGGGTTGTGTGTCTGGGGCAAACACCTTGGCTAAATGTGTCTTGATTGCCTCTAAAAGTCAGAAGCAATTAGAGGGAAATGCTTCTGTGTTGAACAACAAGCCCTGTATTTGAGTATAAGATTTCACACACTTTGAGCAAGAAACCTCAGGAAGCGTAAGAAAAAAAAAAAAACATCTGAATACTATTAATGTTATCCCATCACTTTGGGAGAAAGGGCAGGCAGTGGGAGTAGTCTCCAAAAAGGTGGAAGATCAAAAGACTAACAGGAGGCAATAAAGGATGTGTGAGAGGAGGGTGGTACAAAGTGTACTGTGTCAGCATATCCAAATTAACAGTTTCCAGCTTTTAGTCTTAAAACTGCTCACCGAGGTAGTTTAGTCTCGTGGTTAGACAAGAGAGCCAGGAGCACCCTGTATTTTAGTCTCAGCTCAGCCACATCATGACTCATAGTGTGATCTTTGGCTAGCGGCTGAACCCCCGAAACCAATAGCCCCATCCAGCTGTAAAAATCAGGCAGAAACAGGGTCCAGTGTTAAGTAAAGATGTCACTTTACAAAAAATGTAAACAGTTCTTGAGCTCATGTACAACTTGAGACTTTAAAATGTCTTTCACAGAAGTGATTTAAAAACAAAAAACTACTACTTATGTTTCAATTCATAGTTAAAATCAGAAGTGTGTGGTAACTTAAAACAAAAACTTAAAAATGCCATAATAAATGTTAGGTTTTCCACCTGGGTGGATTTGACACAGACAGTGCGTGAATCAGCAACTGTGTCTAGCTAGCAACACTGACCCAACACTAAGGCTGTTATGTCCAGGTATTTTTAACAAACCCCTTAGGCTGAAGAATGTCCTTTAGTTCCATCACAACTGTACAAGCGTTTTGTGTCTATCTGTGATAGACATGTCAAACAGAGAGACAGCCTCCATATACCACAGCATTTTCTGCTAAAAAATGTCCTTAGAAAGTTTTATCACAACTGGACAAGCTATATGGGAGAGTAATACTGTAAAGCAATAGATAAATAAGGGTGCTTCCACTATATCCCTGTCGCTAGGGATTTGCATCTGCTGCAGGGGATATTAAATTATAGCAAGCTAAAAATTATGATGACTTGCTACACACACAGAGGGCATTGGGCTGGCTGTGTGGATCAAGCCGTCACTACTGTATGTACCTGCCTTGCAGCAAGGTGAAAATGAAACATGGGAGGACATGCAGATGAAAAATGAAATGTGACAACAATCTGACAGAGCTGTTAAAATCTTAAAGCCTCCTGCAGTTTGGAAGTACAGAGGAGATCTCCATGTGAATACAATGCCTGGAGTTACAATGAACAACTGCTGGGAAGCTTTTATGACCATTTATAGGATAGGGTGACGTGTCCAGTGGCATCTTCCCAACCTAATATATTGTAGAATAACATTTGCCAGTTTCTGTCCAGCGATTGTACAACGTGCCAGTGTGAGCTGTATCTTGGCTATCACTTGGCAACGGGCGTCAACGTATTCCATCAGCTATTTTGTGCAATCATGTACCAGGCAGAGTTCCCAGTCATTTAAAATTTCACTTCAGAGGGAACACATAAAAAACAAACAAAAACAATAAAAATTTGTGATAAATCATTCAGTTCTGTCTTTATTAAATCTGCTCAGAGTTGGTATCCATAACCCTTAAAGCAGTGTCCTGGAACTCACAACCTGCTATCAACAGGGGTGCAAATTTGGCGCAGTGGTGCTAGATTCTAGCGTGTGTACCTCATATTGCGCCAGTAAAATTAAATTCTGGCGCCAGTAGACATGGTTTCTCAATGGGTCTGGACTACTCACATGACCCACCCATACTCATCATCATAAACAGAAGAGAAAGTTTGTGTCATGTAGGAAGTAGTGATGTGCATTTGAGGAGATTTTTGGAATCAGGTCCGAACCGGGTATCTGTCATTGGCAGGGGTGAAATTTTGCCCATGCATTAGTGGACTCAGGGTGTGAGCACACCTTAATTAGGACAGCTCTCTTGGGCGGTGTGTCGTGGCAGCCACAAGGTCAGGTGGTGATCTCCTGTATCCATGGAGACACGGCGACATACCCCATACTAAAAGCATGTATATCGGTAGGACTGATGCAGCATCACTTTGTAGTGGGGGTGGTGGAAAGGCTACCACATCCAGTTATTCTGGGCCGGGACTGGCCACAGTATAAACAATTAATTAAAACTACAGTCTCGACCGCACATGCAAACATCTCAGACAAACGAGGGGAAACAATTGGTGAGATTTTCCCCTTACAAGCTGACTTGTTTTCTTCCATTTTTCATCCAAAGAAAGAGAGATGGATCAAAAAATGGGAAGGTGCATCAATGAGATGAGGTTGGGGTCTGGTGGGAGAAAGCACGGATAGTATCAAACACCAATCAAAGGGAGTCGGTACGCAGTGTGACCGAGAGGGCAAGGTTACTGGGCCATCCAGGGCAGATGTTACTTCGGCCCCTCTCAATATACCGGACATGTGGGACCGAAGCACGGACCTAGTGTGGGGCCAAAGCAACGACCCCACACTGGTGCATGCTTGGGGACAGGTCCGGTCTATTGAAGGTAAGGATGTTGAAGGCGCTAGGGCGCTAGTATATCCACACTTCATTATCCATTATTATATAGGGTGAACCCTGCCATGAGCACAGGACAGCCTGTAACACATTTGATGGTTCCCCCGGCTTGTCGGCCCGAAGTCATGAGGTCAGTATCCCTTTTGCGGGGCACCTCGGAGCTTATAAAATGAGGGAATGCATATTGGACTGATTTTATTGGGTAGGGCTTCATAATGAAATGTCGAAATATGTAGCCACATGCCCAGACTGCCAGAGAGTAGCGCCGGGTCGAGTGCGCCCCGCCGCTTTGGTCACACTGCCAATCATTTCCACTCTCTTTGAACACATTGCAATGGACATTGTAGGCCTTTTGCTACCTTCTGACTCCGGGTATACGCATATATTTGTAGTGGTAGATTATGTAACGCAATACCCTGAGACAGTTTCATTGAGGTCTACTAGTGCAGCTACAATAGCCAAAGAATTAGTGCAGATTATGTCTAGAATAGGGATCCCCAAAGAGATACTCACTGATCATGGAACTAACTTCTGTCTCGAACATTACAGCAAGTGTATAAAATATTAAAAATACGTCCCATCTGGACATCTGTTTATCATCCACAGATGGATGATTTGGTGGAGTGTGGAGTAGTGGTTAGGGCTCTGGACTCTTGACCGGAGGGTTGTGGGTTCAATCCCCGGTGGGGACACTGCTGCTGTGCCCTTGAGCAAGGTACTTTACCTAGATTGCTCCAGTAAAAACCCAACTGTATAAATGGGTAATTGTATGTAAAAATAATGTGATATCTGTATAATGTGAAATAATGTATAATGTGATATCTTGTAACAATTGTAAGTCGCTCTGGATAAGGGCGTCTGCTAAGAAATAAATAATAATAATAATAATAATAATAATAATGTTTTAATCAGACACTAAAGCAGATGCTGAGACAGTTTGTAAGCCAAGAGCAAAAACATTGTGCAACGCTTCTTCCCTACCTCCTTTTTGCAGTGAGAGAGGTGCCAGTTTGACAGGGTTCTTCCCATTCAAGCTCTTGTACGACCGACAGCCTCGCGGCATCCTCGATCTTTTGAGAGAGGGGTGGGAAGAGCACAAAGGCTTGTCCTAAAATGTAGTGCACTACTCCAAAATCGCCTGGATTTGGTCGGTCGTTTGGCCCAGGACAATCTAAAATTGACTCAGCACCGGCAACAGCAGCATTACAACAAAAATGCACACATTCGGACCCTTCGACCAGGAGACAAGGTAATGCTGCTTCTTCCCACTTCAGAATCTAAACTGTGTGCTAAATGACAGGGGCCATATGAGCTGATTTGGGCTGTAGGGAAAGTGAATTATGAAATTCGGCAGCCCGATCGCCGCAATGAGCAGGAAATTTACCACATCAATTTATTGAAGCCCTGGCAGGCAAGGGAGGCCTTATTTATAGCCCCAGACGAGGTAGAGGATGATTTTGGACCCTGTATAGAGGCCCCTAGCACTCAGAACATTCCAATGGGGGAACAGTTACTTCCAGATCAGACAAGAGATCTGTGTAAGTTAATTGAGGAGTTCAAGGATGTTTATTATTGACTTGCCCTTGCAGAACTAACCTTGTTGAATATGACATTATGACTCCACCACGGTTCAAGAGAGACCTTACCGGATCCTGGAAAGTCGACAAAATGGTGTTAGCAAACAGGTGTGATTAAACCTTCCAGGAGTGAGTGGTGCAGTCCGATTGTGGTAGTCACCAAAAAGGACGACACCAATCACTTCTACATTGACTTCCGTAAGGTAAACACTATTGCCAAGTTCGATGCCTACCCCATGCTTCGGGTCGACAAGCTTCTCGACAGACTGGGAATGGCAAGGTTCATCTCAATTTTGGATCTGACGAAGGGATACTGGCAGATCCCCTTAACCCCTTAACCTGTCACAGGCTGGTAAACAAGAGATGAGGCATTGGACCATATTTCAAGGTGACTGGCATGGCACTGCAAGTTCAAGAACACTGAACTGAGGTTTCTGGCATCACACGTTCACTTGAGATATGCAAAGTTTAAAAGCATTTTTTTTACTCCTTTTATGACTTAAATTTGTTGTTTTTAGTTTCTTTAAAGAAACCATACCTAATAATTGATCATCTGCATGATGAGAACTTCCCCCTCTGTCACCTACATTTACCTTTCTCAGTTACCTCTAGTAATCTTTCAAAGAAGATGACTTAATTTGCAGGTGCTTTCTTAGTCACTTAACACTAGAACCGTGGAGATTTCGGACTACATACAACCGCCGCACCCGCAAAATGTGGGACTCCATTTTAAAACGGCTTTGATATGAAAGTGAAAAACAAACAATCGGATACAACTTAATATTTTTATTTATGAACATCATACATAACATTTTCAGAGCAGAAACACCGTATTTACATCGAAAATTTAACTTTTTTCTTATTTTTTTCAAAAAGAGCACATATACATAAACATGAAAAACTGTAATAAAGTAAACTTTACAGAATAAACTTCTGTGTAAACAGGTGTAGAAAGCTGTATGCACATTTAAAATTATAAAACATAAATAACTAGTTATAAAAATAGCATAACACAAAAATATAACAACTTATGCAACGTGAAAGTTCTTTGAGTGAAACAGAGTTCAAAGGCTCTGTCTGTCTGTTCAGAGTTCTATTGCAGTTTTCTAAGTACAATCTATGCAGAAAACACGCTTTTCAACTGTACCAGTGCATTTGCCACAGACTGCCTTTTCACAACAGGCGCAGACATCAGAAGTTCGGTTTTTATTGCATTTAGCAACCTGGCATTGTCTTTTATATCACACTGTATTGTGATTCAATGTGTATATTTTGTGACAAATGCTAATAAAATAAATAATAATAATAACACATGTGCAAATGAGTGTTATTGTTAATTTTTTAATTGTTTTGTTAATTTGTTTAATTGTTTTGGCAGTTGGCAGATTATTGTAAATTAGCGCCAGCTGCCTATACTTGTTTCTGGGGGGGAATAAAACCCCCACAAAGCATTCATTCGGGACTGCTGAGGAGAAGTAAGCAGGAAGGTGTGTGCCCTGTTTCTGAGCAGTCACAACTGTGAATACTGTGTGTTAAACTGTGTGTTTGTCTACCGGTAAACAGCATAGCTGTCCGGTGTGTTAGTTAGGGTGATCGACTGTTTAGTTAGTGCTCCGAAGGAGCTAGGTGTTTATTTAGTTTTTTGTGTTTATTTTTGTAGTATTAAAAGTGTGCGTATGCTGGGTCTCATTTTAAATGGAAAACGAACCCATGCGATTGTGTCCTGTGTTACTATTAAGCACTGAAAGCAAGAGAGAACAAGTGGGTATTGAGAGTTGATTTGAAGCAAGCGACTGTGGAAGCTACACGCACTAAAGCTGGGAGAGAGTTCCAGAGAGTCGGGGGCCATGGAGCTAAAAGAGCACTCTCAGAGTGTGGTGCACTTTTACTTGGGTATAACAAGCAAGCCTGAGTCAGAGGACCTCAGCTTGTGTGCAGGGACATAGCAGGTCAGCAGATTGGAGAGATACTCTGGACCTGTGTGATGAAGGGCCTTGTAGGCAAGCAGGAGAATTTTTAAAGTAATCCTGAACTTTACAGGTAGCCAGTGCAGCTGGGCAAGACAGGGGGTAATGTGATCGTGTTTTTTACATCTGGTAGGGATCCTAGAAGCAGCATTTTGAACCAGCTGCAATCAGTTTATGGTGTGTGACAGAGTATTTCTGCATCCGGGAGGGAAAGATAGGGACGGACCTTTTGAGATGTTTCAGATGTGATAGAAGGAGGATTAGACTACAGAGGAGATTTGGACATCAAAGGGGAGGTTACTATCCAGAAGTATGCCATGGCTTCGTACAGTGGGGGAAGGCAGCAGCAGGCAATTTCCAAGGTTCATGGAAGCAATATTGAGATTCTTGAGTTGAGTTTTTGATCCTACTAGAAGTTCAGATTTGTTAGTTTTGAGCTGAAGAAAATTGACAGGTATCCAGGCCTCGATGTCTTGGATGCAAGCTGAGAGCCGGACCATGGCAGAGGGTCATCCAGGGTCTAGTTTTAGGTAGAGCTGAGTACCCTCTGCATAGGAGTGAAACATGAGGCTATGTTGGAGGATGAAGTGACCCAAGGGAAGCATGTAGGTGTCAAAGAGAAGAGGCCCAAGAACAAACCCTTATAATGTGGATCTGCATCGGCCATATACAGTGCCGTGAAAAAGTATTTGCCCCCTGTCTGATTTTCTGCATTTTTGCACATTTGTCACATTGTATTTGGTCAGATTTTTTTGTGGGTTGTAGTAGTATATAGAGGGAGTCTGAGAGAAAAATTTACACCAAAGTTTGGTGCTTCTTTCATTTGTTTGGTGTGCAAGGTAATCAAACATGCAATCTTCAGGTGTGAAAAAGTTATTGCCCCCCCTAGTTAACTCAACCCAATTAAAGGGATAATTAGGGTCAGCTGTTTGAGTACTTTGGTTAACAACCAGGCCTGATTTGGGCCAGCCCTGCCCAATATAAATCTGACTAACTTTGGCCCTTACCATCAGAGTGAAGTTGTCAGCACACAGGTTCTAGAGGCACATCATGCCACAAACAAATAAATTCCTGAAGACCTCCGGAAAAAAGTTGTTGATGCCTATCATTCTGGAAAGGGTTACAAAGCCATTTCTAAGGCTCTGGGGCTCCACCGAACCACAGTCAGAGCCATATTGTCTAAATAGAGAAAGTTTGGGACAGTAGTGGATCTTCCCAGGAGTGGTCGTCCTGCCAAAATCTCTCCAAGAGCAAGGCGTAAAATCGTCCAGGAAGTCACAAAGAACCCTAGAACAACATCCAGGGATCTGCAGGCCTCTCTCGCCTCGGCTAAGGTCAGTGTTCATGACTCCACCATCAGAAAGATACTGGGCAAAAATGGGATTCATGGCAGAGTAGCAAGGCGGAAACCATTGCTCACTAAGAAGAACATGAATGCTCGTCTCAAGTTTGCCAAAAAGCACCGGGATGATCTTCAGGAGTTCTGGAACAATGTTCTATGGACTGATGAGTCAAAAGTGGAACTTTTTGGCCGACATGGGCCCTGTTATGTCTGGCGAAAACCAAACCCTGCATTCCACAGTAAGAACCTCATACCAACGGTCAAGCATGGTGGTGGTAGTGTCATGGTTTGGGGATGCTTTGCTGCATCAGGACATGGACGCCTTGCCATCATTGAAGGAACCATGAATTCTGCTCTGTATCAGAGAATTCTACAGGAGAATGTCAGGCCATCCGTCCGTGAGCTGAAGCTGAAGCGCAGCTGGGTCATGCAGCAAGACAATGATCCGAAACACAAGCAAGTCTACATCAGAATGGTTGAAGAACAAGAAATTTAAAGTTTTGGAATGGCCTAGTCAAAGTCCAGACCTATACCCCATTGAGATGTTGTGGCAGGACCTGAAACGAGCAGTTCATGCTCAAAAACCCACAAATGTCACTGAGTTGAAGCAGTTCTGCTTGGAGGAGTGGGCAAAAATTCCTCCACAGCGCTATGAGAGACTAATCAATAACTACAGGAAGCGTTTGGTTGCAGTTATTGCTGCTAAAGGTGGCGTAACCAGTTATTGAGTCTAAGGGGGTGATTACTTTTTCACACAGGGGCATTGGGTGTTGCATAACTTTCTTTAATAAATAAATGAAATATGTATCAAATTTGTGTGTTATTTGTTCACTCAGGGTCCCTTTTATCTAATATTAGGTTTTGGTTGAAGATTTGATAACATTCAGTGTCAAAAATATGCAAAATTGTAGAAAATCTTCACGGCACTGTGTATATTGTGACAAAGTGGGGCTTGCTTTGCCACTTCTCAGGACCTTTTCACTGTCTTTTGGTGTAAAATAAGTACTTAAACAACAGCAGATAGGGTGTAAACAGGGCAGTGCCTTTATATTTATTCATTAACCACACAAATTAAACAAACAAAACAAAAGCCTATCTCCTCCAAGGAGTACTAACTAAACTTAGTAAATAAGTTCTAAACTATAACTGGATGGCTAAGCTGTTTACCAGGCCCCAAACAAAAGTATCACAACACCTTTTCAATATATTTTTCAGGCCTCTCTTCTCAGGTCTCTTATCACAGCCCTTAGCCTTACCACATATCCAGACCAAGCATTTTAACCTGCTTATATATTTGCCTGCTTAATCCCAGGTAGGAGTCCCTCATTGAATTAGAACCAGATGACTCCACATTTCATATACAAAGACGGGTAAAATGATATGAGTAATGTATTAGTTTGAGAAACTATTAGTTTGAGAAACTAAGAGAAACAAGTTGTGTCAATACCATGCAAGTTTAAAAGGTATAATACATTACATGATTAAGAATCTTAGGTTATATTTGTAATGGATTCAATTCAACAATGAAATACATGGTTTGAACAAAGTCTTGGACCAAGTCTGTTCTAAAGTAAGTTCTAAAGTAAGTGCAGGTACAGTATCATAATATATTACCTTGGCAAGAACCTTAACTTAAAACATACAATGCTGTTAAGATCCAGACATAGATACTTGTGGTCTGCAATAAACTTCATTAAATCTCCATTGAATCCAGTTACATTCTGGAAAGGTACAAGTAGAATTATTATATAACACAGTTCACTTAAGGATAGGTGCATATTGTTCATTATTCACAGAATAACTTATCTCCCATTGGGACCACTAAAGGACAAACAACTGCTCTGAAATTAAACCTGTCTTGGTATTTTTTAAGTCGCTGACTCATACCATAGCTAATCCAGTGTGTCACACCATTGATTTTAAAATAGCTTCATTGTTGTATGACAATTGACAGGCAGTTAGTGCCACAGTTCACTGAATGTACTACCATTGAATAACCAGTGCTGAGTTTCTTGTACTGAATGTTTTGTCACTTAGATCACCAGTATTGAGTTGTTTGTATTAAATTTGATGGCTCTCAGACCCCAGTACTGAGTTCTCTTACTATTATCTGTATGCATTGCAACAAGCAGTTGATACCACTGTTGTGATGTTTTCCCAATACGACTACATCTGCCCTTGAGCTACAGTACCATTGCCACCTAGTACACACCATAGCATTGCTGCTGTAATATTGTGGGCTGATGTTGAAAGAAATCTTTGCAGGCCCCACTGTTTGGCTCAAGAGAAAAAAAACTAAAAACGTATTAATATAAGTGCTACATTAAAGTGAAGTAAACAAAGCCAGAAACTAAACAAGACATGGGTGGAGTCTTGATGAGCCACAGGTGTAAAAGTGCACCTGAAAACATTCCAAAACAAAAGTGCTTAACAGGCTGCGATCTGCATGACTAACTTTTGTTAGCAGCATTGTACACCTGCTTTGTGTTTACAAGTTTCCTTCAAAACCTGGTCTGGGCAGCGTTGCTTCTTCAAAGAGAAAATGTTGGCAACCATAAATGTAGAGTAATACAAATGCTAGCTAAAAATGTAAAAGGATAAAAGGGAACATTTGACAAACTTTATAATCTACCCCCTGTTGTATCTTTTACATTTTAAAATATTTTAGACTATTGGTGACATTAAAGAACTTTGTGTATGTTGATGTTGACTTTGACAAGCATAGTTGCATTCAAGGTAATGGTAAAACACTTGTTTGTGTGAAGTGTAGTTGCCACTGGGCAATACCAATGGCTAATCATATATTTTTTTTTGTTAAAGTTGATGTCAGACTGACAGTCATGTGCTACCAGACAGATTGTGTTTATACAAAATAGCATGTTCATTTGCTATTTTTTGTTGATTGTTAAAATAAACCCCAGGTAAAATGAAATACAAGCACAAATCAGAGTGGTTGATTTTCAAAAAAGCATGCAGTCCTGTTAAATAACCAATGTATAACAATTCATAGGCACTTACACACAAGCAAGCTACTGAGATTTTAGGTCTAAAGTTATTTTAGAAATATAAAATATTTGAGCTCTTATTTATTTTCATGGTATTCTTCAATTTGCAATATAAAATGTATGCAGTCATGTGAATTTCACAGTAAATGTAATTACTTCAAAATATGTTTTCTAAGGACTAAAAAATTAAAACACATATTTAAAAAGGGCCCTAAACAATGAGTATGAACCCACCTAACAGTATCATTCTTTCACTGTGAGGATTATGAGAAAGCAGCAGTCATTTTTGCTGATGTAAAAATAGGTTCAGAAAAACATTGACTTTGAAATGCCAGTTTCCATTTGAAAAAAAAAAAAAGTAGGTTTTAAATGTTAGTACTGTTTCGTCAGTCTATGACATTTCACAATTGAATGCTTAATTAGTTCAGTTTATGATCAACAGTTTTATCTTTGATGTTCATCGTTTAGTATACGTGTTACAGGGATGCTTTACATTAGTATTGTTTGTGATAGGTGAGCAACGGAGACTCAGGCTTCATTAAAGGTTAACAAACCTGATCTTCTTACCCCTCATTAATATAACAGCATTAACACCCTTATAATTTGTATTTTATTCAATACTTGTGCCAACAGGGACAGTTAACACTTGACAATAATTGCTAGCAACTGCCACTGTAAAAATCACACCCAATTATTCTTTCTATGATGCATCCTCTTATATAACTGTACACATTGCACACATACAGTACTGACGGTACACATACAGAGCACAACAACAATATTTATTGTCAGCAATATTTTTATTTAAATTGTCCGTGTGTGGAATAGAAACAGGTGACCTACTGTATGTTCCACCTGCTAACTGCCTCCTTTCAACCCCCCCCCGAACCCAAGGGCCCAGCATGGGAATTCTCTCTCATATTTCTGTTATCCTGTTAGAAATTACATTTTTCATTGTTCTAAAAAGTGTATTTCAAAGTGGTTGTAAAATGTTTAAACAAGGATTTTATTAGAGCAATTTATCATGCCTGCTATTTACCGTGACAGCGAAAAGGTCAAGTCATTTTAAACTGATGAATTTTAATAACTTGTTTCCGAAAGCCTATTGTGTAACTTGGCTGACTGTTGTACCATATGATACTGTTCATGTAACAGGGTGGGTATCCATGTAAGTAAATATATTTTAGTGAAATGTTCTCATTCAGTATTAATGATGACCATTATGCTGCTTCCCTAAAAATAACCAGTATTAATTTACAAAGTGCTCAGTCATCTTCAAAGTTTCCAGCTCTAAACGACATGGCCATGCATTGCTGTCCAAAAAATACACAGACCGCCTATTTATAACCCATCTAATTAACCAATTACCACTCATTAACCTGACCAGTTTTCCTGAATCACAATGTGACGGTAACACAAAACATGTAACATATTTAAAAAAAAAATCCTTTAATTAAAATAAACCCTAATTTAACTCTTTCGCAGTTTAGATTATTAATCAATATCTGTTTAAATAATTGTAACTGAACTGCATCAAATTGGGTTGGACTACTGTTATGTTAATGTGAAATTGGAACTCTGGAGGGCAATTCCACAAGTTTAATGAGTATAATTAAACAATCAAGTACTTAAGAGCTAGACAGCGAATCCAGGTCATGCTAAAAATAAAAAAAAAAACTCAATACCAGTTGTTGATTTTTTTTTTTTTTTACTTAGTAGAGATCTGTTACCTGAAGTTATGTTTATTTATTTTTGTGTTGTATCAGTTCTCACATGCTAGTTTCTATTTAAATATCCAATACTTTTTTGGTTCCTTTTGCTTTTAATTTAATATAAAATACAATAATGGTTCCTAACTTGGCCCTCACGGTCCGTTGCAGGACTTTTTTCCAGTTAACCCTCAGCCAGTTCAATAAAGTAATTTAGGAAGAAAATATCTTCACTAGAAGGATCTTGAGGAACCACACTCTTGTGGGGTTAAACCAAAGCTGAGTAATGGGACCCATCGACACACTGCAAACGAGGTAGAAGGGAGGAGGAAAGGTATTTCATGACAGAAGGAGGGAGGCAAGTTCCAGCATTTAAACAATTGACGTAAACCAATGAAGGAAGGAGCGGCTAGCTTCTAGAATAGCGACAAGTCTTTAAGAAAAAAAACAAAACACAAACAAACATTTTCTTTTAGGTTCATAATCACTCTATGTGCTGTATATGACATGATCTGATTGCATCATGACCTTTAGAGCAAAACTGACCACAAGCACAGGAAGTTATTTGGTACGAGGAAGCAGGAGCAACTTTTAAATCTAAAGCATTGTATCTTAATTATCTGCATGCCCAGAATTATAAATATAAAAAAAACTTTTTTTGTAATTTATTGTAGATTTATTGTTAATTAGTGTAGATTTGCAAGATAAGATTACAATTTGCAACCACTAGAGGCCCTTATATAATGTAGTTGCCTACTTTACAATAATTAAACTAATATTAGAAATTTTCAAGAAAAAGCAACAGCCATCTTGAAGAGCTTTTGGGCCAAGTTCATTCTTTTCAGATCTACTTTTTCTGTAAAGTATTTTCAATATTTGGGATCTGTTTTCATTAATTGCTAATATATATATATATATATATATATATATATATATATATATATATATATATATATATATATATATATATATAATATAACAGTATTAAAACAATGCAAAATTAATTTTAAAAAGCAAACAGTATTTAGTAAAAGTCACCTCGTGTTTTATATCTATCTAAGAATATCTACAACCAAAGCACCTAGCATAGATTTTCTAGTCGCACCCTAGGTATAATTATCCTATTATGGCAAAAGATAAATGGGAAGCAATTGGTTATCTAGATTTGTTATTTGATTTTAATGGGGTTTTTGTATTATTATTATTATTTCAGGTTATGTATTCAGAAGTATATTATTTTCACATACAGCAACCTTAAGTATAGGGATGTTGTCCTCGGTACTAATACATACTCAGATGTTTGTGGGGTTCATATGCTGATCTGAGTACATTTCAAGTATTTAAAGTCTATGACTTGAAAAATTGATTACTGTCTGTAAATGCAATGTAGCCCCCTACTGTACTGTACCAGCTGCTCAAAACTGAAACTGTAAAATTATCATATAATAATAATTAATTCTCAGACGAGGTGTAATAATGTATAAAACAATATTTTAATGCACCTAATTTGAAAGTGTTATGTGGATAGAATCATTATTTCTCATATTAACTATATCTACAATTTAAATTATACATGTCATTTAACTGACCCACATGTTTATCTGTAAACCTCTACATGGTGAACATGCATATTGCTTTGATGTTGTATCAATCTTCACCAAACTTGTATTTTTATTTTTCAGACCTATCCTCCTTGGAATTGCATTTGACTATACCATTCCACTTACTGTGCACTTATTACTCTCTGTACATGTATGTGCCTGCCCTTGTTTTCATATAAGGTAAAGGCTGCAGATACTGGAATACAGACTGTAGTTTGTTATACAATGCAATAGTGGTTCCCATTAGCCTACGTGGTTGGTTACAGTCCAATACTGTTCCAGTTAACCCTAAGCCAGTTCAATTAAGTCGTTTAGGAAAAAGGATTTGTGCTGGGATGGATCTTGAGGGCCTGATTTGGTTGGTAGGTTATATAAAGACATTTAAATTGTGGTTGATCACGTTTTTCCCCACCATACCCCACATTTGTTTCATTAATTAAAAATCATGTTGACTTCAAAGCCCTACAGTATCTTATTGCTAGATAAGATACTGTATGATTTTTACACAGTAGTTCAAACTATGCGTCCGTATAAGTGAAATTCTCAGTGGAAATCTACTGAGGGATAAGGAATTAATGTGAGCAATGCACTGTGTGTCTGGAATACATTGTCAGAGCAAGTTTTATTTCAACAGGTTTAACAGAACAGAATGATGCACGACAGGTTTTTGGCAGCTAATCCACGTCACTTGGGAGACTCATTAGCACATACATTCTAGAAAGAGTGGAAAGGTATAATTAATGTGGCTTAATAAGGAACCACAGGATATTTTTGTGCATTGGCCAACTTTTAGACTCGGTCTGCTACAAGAAGCAGATAATACTATATGACATTGACAAGGGACTTCTCAAATTTAAAAGATTGATATACAGAGGATGGATTCAAAACTGAAGCACCTTCCGTCTTCAATACACATGTTACTACATACTGTATAAATTAACTGTCCTTCACACAAAATATCTATCATAAATAATTATATAAAGGCTCCACCTTTTTGGTTGCATGTCATTTTTCAGACATAATGGACAAGACTGGCAGCCTTTGATATTATTATTATTATTTATTTATTTCTTAGCAGGCGCCCTTATCCAGGGCGACTTACAGTCGTAAACAAAAATACATTTCAAGAATCACAGTACAAGTAATAATACAATTAAGAGTAAGATAAAAATACAATGACTTTGGTTCTAGCAATTACACGTATGACAAAATACGATTCAATAACGGAGCAGATACAGTGTCAGTGATAGTTACATCAGGATGTAATTAAATACAAAATACTACAGATAGATAGTAAAAAGCAAATTAGGCCAAGCACTGTAGTGGTTGAAAGAGTATCATTTGTGATTGTGACTGCCAATCATTATGGAGGATTGTCACTAAACATAAAGCACCAATGTGTATAGAAAACTTGTAACCATATTTTAGGGCCAAGAAGCATAAAATATCGACAGATCAGTGACGACCTGTGGTATGGTCAAATGAGTCCACATTACCCTTTTTTCAACAAAAGGCTGTGTTTAGATTGAAACACTTCTGAATGCTTGGTGTACACAAAATGCACAATAATTTGTTTTTTTCATTAATTAAGACTGCACAAGCACCTGTATACTTCTTTTGGAGTTTTTGATCATATATACCAAATGTAGCTTCTAATGCTGCTATCAGCATATTTCATTTGGTTTCGATTGCCTGGAGACTACTACATGCTTAAAATATATGGAAATATTGTAGTCATATTACAAAACAACAAAAAAACAAATACAAATGCAAATTTAATTAGTTTAATCACAAATGACGTAGCTGCAACAATGACAGCAAAGTCTTTAAAACATATCAAAGAATGATGCAATGTCTCAATCAAGCTGAAGTACATTAACTTGTCTTGGAAATATGAAATACAGCTTGTAACAGGGGGATGTTATCTGCATGGGTAGTCACTTTATAGAAAATGAGTCAGACTCAGGGCATTGGGTGTTTACACACCGCACAGGCACACAGATTTAATAAGCACACAGGTGCTGCCCCTAGGGTACCAGCAATGGTAGACCTAGTGTCAGATTTAATAAAGATAAAAATAAAAGTTTGCCACACAAGGTGAGCACTAGCCTCATTAAAAGAGACGTCCATCTCCAGGAACCTCTTACATTACGAAACCCTCAATATATTAGTTTGGATAAACATCCGCTAAACTAACCTACTGCTGTTGCTCCCGCAGTCGCGGCCTCCTGGCTACTCTGGGTCCTTCCTACAGTCCAGGTTGGGCAGAGCCTTCACAGGCACCGTCTTGCAGTTGAAGGGTTCCGCAGTGATCCTGCGGAGTGGACTCTCTCCTCCTCGATGTAAACAAAGTGCCCGTATGTGTAGCATTGCAATCGCTTTGAGCTGTAGCGCAGATGCTTCTTGAGCTGCGTGCAGACTCCCCGGGCATGCCCAATCCGGACCTCTCGATCAGCTCAGCGCCGGCGAGCCTACCTGCTCAATTGGTTGCCAGCAACGCGTCTCCTGTTACACGGCCCAGCTGCACACATCCACGCAAGAACCAGGACAGGGTCCTTCTTCCCTGTCACACAGCTGCAAAACAGTGAGTTTTTTAAGCAATTAGAATGTATTACCTCCTGCCCAAGGCAAAATGATTAATGGCCTTCACCTTTGCATTTTGTTTAATTTACAGTAGTTATAAACATGACTTTGTGAGGTCACATAATTTGAGTTTGAATCTAAAACTTGAATTTTGTGTGCCCCACACACTTATTCCTTATGACATTCCCAACATCCTAACTAGTATGTTTGACTGCCAAGGCTTTTTATTTAGCTAGCCTCAATAAACATTTATTGATTGATTAATGTTTTTGGAGCTTTACGTATATATGTCTATTATTTTACTAGCACATGTTTTTTTGAAAGCTTTCATGAAGACGTTTTGCAAGTTACTTTTCAATCAAGCATTCTCAATGCATATAGTACATGACTTAATATGCATGTGAATGTTGTATTTGAAGGCTTTTGTGAAGAGGACTCAATGCTTTGATTGTCGATTATGTACGTGATCTGATCCTTTTGTGAATGGTTAGGAAATAACCTGAAAGGAGTCCCTGAATGTAAAAACCTGTGAGTGGTCTGTCTTGTAAACGTTGTTTGTTTGTTTCGTTTGTGTAAAAGATTACTAACACGATCCAGAGCTGCAGCCACAGGCCAGCATTAAACCCGGACACCAGCACTTCACTTTCCACTGAGAACTGTCTTTTCAACACAAGCACTTAAATCACGCACCATAGGAACTGTGTCTGTGTCTTTGTGTTTTGTGTGGGTGATGAAACTGGACTTTTTGGTTACGGGTCAAACCTGTGGGATTTTACAAACTGAAGTGATACACGCCACAGTAATCACTTCAAGCATTATTATTTACAGGTATTTGCCATAAGGCTCTGGACATTGTAGTAATTTAGCAATAAACACCCTTGCACCTGTTCGTAATTGTCCGTATGATTTGTACCTGCACTGCACTCACCTGTATCCATTCACCACTTTGCCACATCCCTATACACAGGATGCGTGTTATATGAGGCGCACGGTATTCTTCAGTGCTGTTATATGATGTGTATCACAATCTACAGGAATACTACCCCTCTTTCTGTTAGCAAAAGCTGATGTTATAGTCAAACCTTATTACTGCACAGTTTTTGCTTAATTGATCCATTGATAATGTAATATATATAAACATATTAAAGTATGATCGATCCTACCGAGTATTATTCTTTGCTTTACCCCTCTGCACATTTTATAGTGGTGTGTGTTATACAATGGTTGTTAAATTAAATTGCTCAGTCAAGGTTTTCTGCATCACAATATGTGAACTGGTTCAGTTTCCACATCATATCCAGGTCCTCAACAGTCTGGATTAGTTAACTTGCTGAACATATGCAGTTCTAGTGTTACCACGGGATGAGCTCCTGCGTGCAAACATGCAAAAAAGCACCAACAAGAACTTCCTGCAGCAACATGTCACCAGATGTTGATAGAATTTGGCATGTCAGACAGACATTGTTCCAAGTTTAATATAAAGACTACAGCAATTATGAAAATTTTGAATGATGATGTGGCTTGCACAGGATTTGAAATTATATTTTTAAGTTCAGGGTGTCATGGATAGATCAAGAATATTCAATATGTCTTATGATGCAATAGCTGGCACGGTTTGCTGTTTTATCAAGACAAAAAAACGAGTTACCCAGCTTGTCTTGCTCAACAACTTTAACACGCACTTCACAAATCTTGGCAAGAAGGGTTTGACAGCCATGCAGTGATGTCACAAATGTATTAAAAGAATGTACACTACAAAAAAGTTGTTTTAAGTATTCAAAGTTGTTGTAATGTGATTTAGTTGACTCAAGTCTCCCATGATCCTTCCAAATCCGTGATATGTCAGAGGCCCCTTTGGAATAATGTATAACTCCAATAACTCCAATAAACTCTGCATATCCCAGGGAGGACCAGAGAAAGACCATGTCTGTAGCTAAGACTGTCATTGAGCAGCAGGCCAGTGTTTCATGTTTATCCCCAACATTGTATGTGCCAAGAGACAAAAAGGTGCCAGACTTTAGTGGACAATAGAAGAATGGACTAGCCAAGTAAAAGGTGCCTTCTGAGTGTTGAAAATACCTCCCAGAGACCAAGCAGAAATAATTAATGATGACTTGCATGGACAGGCCAATCAACCATCAAGTTTTCACTGCCTGAAGACACTAAATATGTTGATGCCATATTCAAAATACTGGCAGAAGTGAATACAGTGCATGACAACAAGTAATGGCATGTCAAAGCTGTGAGTATTAAAACTCCTCATGCCCATTATCTACCCAGTCTCCTCAAATCCATAGTTATCAATATTTCCAGCAAACAATCCATGCAAAATGCCAGTGATAATTTTGCATATCCTCTGGTTACTTCTTCTATCATGTCAGGTAAACTTGATCTGACAATCTGTGAGTGATTCAAGAGGATAGACTTAATTGTAACAGCCCACAGATTGTGAAAGCATTTCAGTGGAAGTGAGTGCATTATTTTAATCATTCTTCTTAACAATTACTTTTATACAAACTCTTCTGCTGCCATCAACTACATTTACATTGGGCTCTAGTCAGGAATAGTACCGGTTATAGATCTGTACCCTTATGTGACGGGGTACACCCCGCCCCTGTGCATATTATGTTTTGTATTATTTTTTATTTGTATTATTATTTAAATGCAGGATGGGCGAAGTGCGGTCTGCCATTATTTGTTATTGTTTTATGTTTGTGATTTTGTACATCTCATCAGAATACGTGACTATAGGCTAGTAATTATTTAATTAGCTGACAGTCATGCAGATTTATTAAAGTTGTGAAAGTGTGGCCGATGGGTTAATAAGATATTTGATAGCTAGTTAATCTCTCGGTCACCACTATAAGAAACCTGCAGCTTTTGCAGACAAGGGAGTGTGTTAGACTGAGGCTGGGACCAAATCAAAACTAAATCGCACTTAACAAAACTGTATTTAATAATGTTTTCTTTTTATGAGTAGAAAAAATAAGATACTTACAAAAAAAAAGAAAATGCTATTAAATACAGTTTTGTTAAGTGTGATTAGCGGGTTGTCAAAGTTTTGATTTGGTCCAGGCCTGAGTTGGACAGAGACGTGTCACATGTAAAACAATCTGCAAAGGAACATAATGAATGCTACTTTGAACCATCCTGAACATACTTGTGTCCTTTGTTTGTTTGTGTTTGTTTATTTTGGCGATCGTGCTATTTTCATTTGTTATTTGAAAGTTTGTTTATTATTTTGTAAATAAATAAATATTGACCGCAGCCAGCAGTTCATTCAACCTGCCAGTCCCTTGTTTGTTTGGATTCATTTCCTGGTCTGACATCACCCCACAAGCCATTCTGCCACACCTTATAATATTTTAGGGAAAGAACAAGCTTCCTATGTTATAACAGCAACCTAGATTGTCCATCATCATAATAACTGTTCTTTTGGCAACCCTGAAACCCCTTTTTATAATTATCAGATTATCATGTATTATTCTATCAATTACACTTTTTTTCCAGAATTTAAAGCTAAAGAAAAACTTGCATCTGTCTAATCTACTGTTTATTCTTAAGCTTTTTTTGTTCTTTCCCTTGCACAAATGTATTGTATCTAGAACTTGTTCGGTCAACTAAACTGTCCATATGGGATGGTTTCTATCTCCCACCTCTGCTTCCAGTATGTTAGACCTATTTTTATTTATTTATTTGCAAATGTTTTGCTTTTGTTGTTAAAGTAACATATCTCCTCCTAATATTATCCACCACACGTACATTGTTATAATCAATAAGCTTTTTATGTCACCATATTAAACCAATCAAGGGATATAATATAGGGTTATAGGACTAGCATCTGTGTATGTCGGAGTATCAGCATGGGTAGAAGTGGACTATATAACCCGTACAGAGATGTTGAAAGATCCTTAGCAGTCTATAATATTCAGTTTGACATACTAGCAATTCCAAAGCAATTCCTAAAGGCATTCAGGATGCAGCAGTCAAAGATGACACATCAAGTGATTCAGAAAAAGGAACTCTGATGATAAGACTGCATCACATTGTTCAAGTGACTACCCTTTCTTTCCAAAACCCTCGAGCGGACTGTACACTGCCAGCTCTCTGCTTTCCTGTCCAACCACTCTCTGCTTGACCCTCTCCAATCTGGCTTCCGCTCTGCTCACTCCACTGAAACCGCCCTCCTGTCTGTCACCAACTCACTTAAGTGTGCCCGAGCTGCCTCTCTCTCCTCTGTCCTAATTCTCCTCGACCTCTCTGCTGCCTTTGACACTGTTGATCACTCTATTCTACTATCATCTCTCGCTGACCTGGGGATCTCTGGCACTGCTCTGGCCTGGTTCTCCTCTTACCTCTCCAACCGCACTTACCAGGTAACCTGGCGTAGAGCAACCTCCACACCTCACCCTCTCTTAACTGGAGTCCCCCAAGGGTCAGTCTTGGGTCCTCTTCTGTCCTCTCTCTACACCCACTCCCTGGGCCCCCTCATCGCATCCTATGGTTTCTCATACCATTTCTATGCTGATGATGCTCAGATTTTCCTCTCCTTCCCCACCTCTGACTCCACCATCCCCTCCCGTATCTCTACCTGTCTGTCTGCTATTTCCTCCTGGATGCACTCGCATCACCTCAAACTCAACCTCTCTAAATCTGACCTCCTTTTCTTTCCCTCCTCCTCCCCCTCCTCTGATCTCTCTATCTCTATTCCTCTAGAATCTACCACACTCTCTCCCTCTTCCTCCGCTAAGAACCTCGGAGTCACCCTGGACCCCTGCCTCTCTTATTTCCCAGCACATCTCCACTCTGGCACGCACTTGCCGATTCTTCCTGAGCAACATCCGAAGAATCCGACCCTTCCTCACCAACTACGCTACCCAGCTCCTGGTCCAGGCCCTGGTACTCTCCCGCCTAGACTACTGCAACTCCCTCCTGGCTGGCCTCCCTGCGTCCGCCACTCGTCCATTCCATCTCATCCAGAACTCTGCTGCCCGTCTGGTGTTCTCTCTGCCTCACTTCGCCCACGCTACTCCACTACTCCACTCACTCCACTGGCTCCCGATCACCACTCGCATCCAGTTCAAGACTCTTGTACTAGCCTACAGATGCCTTGACCAGACTGCACCCAGCTACCTCCAGACGCTCATCTCTCCCTACACCCCCACTCGACCTCTCCGCTCCGCCTGCACTAGAAGACTAGCTCTACCTCCGCTACGCTCCCCTGCCTCCAGAGCCCGCTCCTTCTCCACCCTTGCTCCGCAGTGGTGGAATGACCTTCCTACAGATGTCAGGACTGCCCAGTCCCTGACCACATTCCGGCGCCTCCTTAAGACTCACCTCTTCAAACAGCACCTGTAGAACTCCTCTGTTTGTATCCTGGGACACTATCACCCTTCATGTAAATGTGCTTTATTTTGCTCCCTTATCTGCCCCCTATTTTACTGCATTTAATCCTGTACTTCAGAATACTGTAATCTGCCAAGTGTTTAACCTGTAGTATTTTGTATTTAATCATATCCTGATGTAACTATCACTATTTAATCATATCCTGATGTAACTATCGCTATTATCTGCTGTATTATTGAATTTTGGTTTGTCACACTTGTACTTTGCTTGAACAAAAGTTATTGTATTTCTTGCTCTTATTGTATTACTTGTATTGTAACACTTGAAATGTATTTGCTTACTGTTTTAAACTACAATATTATAAAAGTGAGCACATCTCAATCCTGATCTCAATGTCTGCTGCTACTCGGTCCTCTCTAAAGCACAGACAGACAGTAGTGCTCAATTGTGAAATTTTTTTTTCATGTTGATGTTGACTTAACATAAGATCTTCTTTATTCATTATTCTGGCTTCTCAAAAAATTCACAAAAACTACTTTTTGTTTAGCATTCCCTACACCAGTTATTTTATGTATATAATTTACATAGTTTTGTAAGCCTGTTTATTGTTTTTCAACATTTAATTAAATTCAGTTACAAGTTATAAATATAAACTAGGTACTGCCGAACAAGGTATGAAGAAGTATTCTGCACCTAGTTTCTACCATCCCAGACACTTTTGTAAGGGCCATATTAACACATGTCTGGACATTGCCTTTCATCAGTTGCTTGAGTGAGTTTGCTGTGTTGTTGGGAAACAAATACATTAATTACTGGTGCCCTACCCTGGATAGAACAGAGCTCTACACAGACATAGCTGAGAGGGAATGGGAACAGTCAGGTGCCAAACATGGATAAGGCAGAAAACTGTTGGCACAGAGAACCCTGAACATTTTGAAACCCTACCTGGAATACAGCAAGCTTTAAATAGAACAAGGCGTTACCCCCTTTTCCTATTGCCTCGTTGACGTTGATGTGTTGAAACTGATGAATTACAACTTGCCTGGAAACTATGAAAAAAAAACATATTTTTCTGTACTTTAGACGGAGAGATTTGGCCTTCAAACCAATGCAGACATGCATTGGGAACACTAGTGTGCTGGGTGGGATATTTTTGGAGTAAAACATTTCCAATTAAGCTGGCAGCTGCCTTAAAAGCTTATACCTCTGTTGCTGCGCTGTTCCTTTAATGTTGATGGTCATTTAACTCCTGTTGCAACATCACATCAATGCCAGGGCTACGGCTTCCTTTTAGGGTGGTTTAATTTAGCATTGTTGTCTTATATAGCTTTGCCGTTGCTATAACAAATGCCCAGATTCTGTAAACAGATAATCCTGTTGCTTTTGAAAAATTGCACTTACCAACAACACCATTTTCTACCAGATTAATCAGAGGTAAGCAGACCGGTGCTGTTCTATGTTTTATGTTGAGTTATTTGAGGCAAGTTCAGGTTCATTATCAAGTCTTATATTTTTACTTAAATCGTTGTTAGTAAATACACATCTAATAGTAGCCTGGATTAGGGTTAGGGTTTGGGTTACACTTCCCCTTATTAAGTTGTGTTAAAAATGACCCTTCATTTAAGGTACATATTCCACTATTAAGAGCAATAGAAAAATTAATGTGATTCAAGATAAAAAACAGGTGTATTTTATTATAGTAGTTTTTGACCTTAGAAAATTAAGTCCTGTATTAGCACTGTGGAAAATAGGGCCAAAGTTACCAAGCTCAAAATAAACAAGTTGGGTCCCTGAGTGGTTCACCTGATAAAGGCACGGCCATGTGGTGTGCAAGGTGTCATCGAGTCAAGGGAGTGCAAATGGATGTTCTGGCTGTGTGAAGTTGCAGATATAGCTATGCTCATTAAGAGAGTGTTTCTGGTTTTGTCTTGCCTAATGAATTCTACAAAATGATATGATCCACGGCTGAATGTTTTAAATACCGGTATTGAAATAATGCAAAAATGTCAGAAAGGACTGTGAGTCTTCACATAAGGAAAAGGACCAGAAAAGTTAAACAAGTTGCAAAAAGTTCCCATAAAGTTCAGTCCTGTATACAAAGTTACAGAAGTATTTTTTTCTCCACTCATCTTCACTATATCATTACCATTCTGATTGACAATTGCTTCAGAAGAATATTTGCTAACAAAGCAAAACAACTGCCTGCAGGTAACAGCAATGTGAACAAAGTAGAGTACTTGCATTCTGCCATGGTGAGATGTTGATGAATTATTAATGATACTTCTTGATGGAACACTCACAAGAGTTTGAATTACAAAGTTACTTTGCAGATTGCACCATGTCAATCCCTAAGTGTTCATACCAGTGATAGCCCTGCTGAAAAACCTTAACCTAGACCACTAGATTTTGTTTTGGAGGGTGGGGGGGTGCTGGTGACAGATCAAGATTTTTGCACTTGGCTGACACCTATGCCACTGACCTATACTTAAGAGCTATGCACAACGGGAGCGAAGCAAACGAGATGAATACAGCTCGAGTACATAAAAAAAACCATAACTGTAGCTAGTCATGAAAAGAAAATACTATATCTGTTTTTGCTCCACTAAATCTTCAGTTATTATTAATTATTTCTTAGCAGACGCCCTTATCTAGGGCAACTTACAATTGTTACAAGATATCACATTATTTATTTACATACAATTACATTATTTTTTTACACATAAAGTACCTTGCTCAAGGGTACAGCAGCAGTGTCCCCTACCTGGGATTGAACCCACAACCTTCCGGTCAAGAGTCCAGAGCCACTACTCCACACTGCTGTGGTAATTTCTGTGTGAACGAGACAGTGACAGTCTGACAGCCTCTACTTCGACTGCCCGGGTAATGACATGCTGTGTACAGAAACATAGAAAAGCCATCAGTTTGAGACAACAAGGCAATTCTATCTTTGGAGTAAGGGGGGCGTTTACGTAGCAGCTACAGGAATATAGAATGGTAATGTACACCTCTTCAAGAAAACAAAACATGCTACATTTGCATTCACCATCTGTGTCATGTCTTCTAATCTACAGCAATTCATTGTGGCATTGGAGAGAGGCCAAAAGTTTATGAAGATTGAGGGAACTGAATCTTTTTAGCTGAGAACAAAGAAGGATTATGGGAGACTTGATTAGAGTTTTTAAGCTCCTAAAAGGGTTAACCTTAGCCAATATTTAAATTGCAGAAAAGAGACTACAACCAGAAAACTTAGAATTCAAGAATTAAATGCTACTGAAAAGCTCAATATACCAGAACACAAAAATTACATTTGTGTTATTTTAGGAGTGTTTGAATTGTTTTCAGCCAATGATGCTTACAGTACTTTTAACATACTATATAAGCATTAATCTCATGCCAAAGTGTGCAGTTTGGGAGAAAGCACTACAAAGCAATTATGGTTGCTCAAACTGTGCAAAATGACATCTCTTATATAATAAGAGAAACTCTGCAAATGATTATAAACTAGAAATGGGAGCTTTTGTGAACAAAAACAAAGAATCCCTGGTACCCTAATCCGTATGGAAATGTGTCATTACTATGTCAATGGCAGTGAAAGAGTAATATCTACAGTAGAGGACAGTAGAGGACACCACGTATAATGGAAC
This sequence comes from Acipenser ruthenus, assembly GCF_902713425.1. Lineage (NCBI taxonomy): Eukaryota > Metazoa > Chordata > Actinopteri > Acipenseriformes > Acipenseridae > Acipenser > Acipenser ruthenus. Next base: position 23,641,657 of record NC_081199.1, on the reverse strand, counting down.
TTTATTGATAGAATATAATGTACCGACTATAAAGACCCTATGTCAAAACATGTGGTCTGTATTACTGATAGAGCCAGAGTTAAAAGCTACTCAGCAGTGAAATGGAAATTTTTTACTGGATGTAAAAAGTCACATAACATCAATATGGCAGCCATCTATTCACGTATACCAATATATTTAGTGAGCAAAATATGTTGCATGAAGGGTTAATATAACCCTGACAATATATTAAGTAACTTGCTCAAATGGTTTCTAAGATACAAGGCTTAGACACTGTGGTGGAGGCAGCTTTACATATAAAATGTCAGGGAAGGGTTAAATAGTGAGAGAAATATAAAAAAGAAATAAAAATGACATTGGAGGCTAATTATTCTTTAACACCTTGAAAAAGTGTTTCTCTCATTTCGAAAGTAGGACACAGTATACTTTGAGAACAAGACAAGGTATTACTTTAATTAAACAGAGGGACTAGTTCCTACGGGCAACAGTACTGTCAGGTTATTTATTTTGGTGATCAAGTCAAATGAACCAATCAAAGGCCAATTATTTCATGCGACTCTGCGCATGAAAATAGTAAACATTGATGCTTCACTACCCCAGTCTTTTATTTCTGAAATTCACGTTGCTTCTGTGACCGATGAGACCATGAAGCCTCTAAAAGGTAATGCAGGATTTCATCTGCAGATTCACTAATAAAATTGTGATCTAAAGGGCTCGAAAACATAAAGCAAAGCATCAAGACTGTCATCAGTGTTCGCCTGTCTAGAGAACCCTTCTTAAAAAAGGTGGTGTGAACATTTCTCTTCCAGAACGAATGCGCTTTCTGTGGAAAGCTGAAAAAGAAAGTAAAAGAAATATAGTAAAACTACATTGATATCAAACCAGCGACGAGCAGCCAAACTTCGAGATTGCACAGGATAAACCTGTGATGAAAATATACTAAGGAATTAAATTCGAGCATACATGGATGATATGACAACCATGACTACAACAGTAGCCTGCACTAATTGGTATTGTGTAAATTAACCAATAACATTGAATGGGCACAAATGCAATTCAAGCCCACTAAATCAAGGAGCATCTCTATAATTAAAGGTAAAGTAGTAGATAAAATGTTATACATTAATGGTGAGGCAGTATCAACAGTGCCTGGGAAGCCAGTGAAAAGTCTTGGGAGATGGTACGACGGGGATCTAAAGGACACAGTTCATGTGGGAGAAGTTAGACAACAAGCAGTGGAAGGGTTAAAGAGCATAGACAGCAGCGCTTTACCGGACAAACTAAAACTCTGGTGCTTTCAGTTTGGTCTACTGCCGAGGTTGCTGTGGCCATTGACTGTGTATGAGATTTATTTGACAACAGTAGAGAAGCTGAAATGGTTGGGAGTTCCACACTGCCTCAGCAGAGTGGTACTTTATGGCAAAGGAATACTGCAGCTACCAATCTCCACTCTAACCGAGGAGTTTAAGTGCGCCAAGGTCCAACTGGAAATGACATTAGTAGAATCATGCGACAAATGCGTAAGGGAGGCAGCACCTGTGTTGAAAACTGGAAGAAAGTGGGCGGCAAAGAAAGCCATGGAAGATGCAAAGGCTGCCTTTCAAATCGGTGATATCATGGGGCAAGTTCAGCATGGAAGAGGGGGTCTTGGTCTCAGTTCAGCTCTTCCTACATGGCACAAGGCAGCCCCAGTTCAACGGAGGAAGCTGGTAGTCAACGAGGTGCAAAAGCAGGAGGAGAGGATGAGGTGCGTAAAGGCCGTTTCCAAGGCCAAGCAGGGAGAATGGATGAGATGGGAGAGTGTGGATTCACACCAGGCAGAGCAATCCTGGCCACAGACAGCCAGGTATTTAATTTTACATCACTTTTATTTTATGTAAAGTTTAGGGAATGTTTCCGGTTCTGTAGAAAGGCTTCAAGTTTTAAAAGAGCACAGCTTTCATAGAATTGCATTTTTACATGTATTAGGTAGTCATTATCTGTTCTGTTTTCCCCAAACTGTGTAACGGCTGTGGGAAGTTTTGTAATGCAGATGCTCTAGAGCAGCATTCTTCAATTTGCGGCCCTGAGAGCCTTCCGTCTGCAGTGCTGCCAACTTTAATTTATGGAGTTTTAATGTAAAACAACTAAATAGGCTTTTAAATCGTCCAGGTCTTTACTTAAACGCAGAGTGAAGAACGCTAAAACGACAGCACAACACTTTAATAAATGACTAGTCTGTATTAATGTTAATACACTTACGAATAGTGATTGTAATAAAGTGTGTCCTGCATTTATTCTTTTTAAAATTATAGATTAATCGTTTATTAAAATGTTGCACCTTTGTTTGCATGCAGTTATATTTACTATTAGAAAGCTACTTGTTCACAAAGAAAAAAACACTTAAAACTAGCATTTCTAGTGGCAAATTACACAGCCATTTCCACTGTGGATTATTGTCTGAGATTGTCAAAGACATTGTAAATGACACAAACTGCACCGATCTCAAAGACATCCAGCTGCACAGAACGTAGTGCATAGCAGTGATAAATTGTAACCCTTTTCCTTCCTTGTTTACAACATTCTGTATGTAAGCTACCTTCAATCAATAAACTTTAGTTTAGTCACACACTCGGTATGCACATTCATTCCCATTCGCATCAGTACACGCCATACGTTGAATTTTTTTTTACACTTTACTATTATTATTATTTAACTTCTTCAGATAATGACTCCTCTCCTGTAACGTCTACCTCTCCTTAAGGTTGCTGTTTCAATGTTTGCTGTTCACCCTGGTCCACTGACACTGAATTATTTGAATGTATTTGATGTGTAGCCCCCTAAATTTCATGTTCTGTATCTTATGAAGCTTACTGATACACAAGAAAAGAAAGTGCTTTCCGTTGCACAGGACATTCTCGCTATTGCCTCTAAAGTTAAATAGAACCCCCAAAACACCAGAGTGAGAGGACATTTTAGAAATAGGATGTAGGAAAGTAACGTATGATGGCAAAAGCTGGTGTTCTTGTAAGAGAACAAATCTTCCATGGAGAGACCTGTGTAGTTGCACAAACTGTACTAATTTACCCAAATAGAAAAAAATGGTCGATGAAGATTAACATGTCATGATATGAGAAATATTTAACACAGAACAAGTAAAGCATTAAAATTGCAAGTGTCAGATGTGATCCCTTGTATCTCAGTAACCTGATAAACACGCTTCATTTTATTGAGTACTGGGCCACCATACTTTGCTGTACAGGTTGGAAACTAATATCATTGGATAGGGGAGGGATTGAATTTCACTCCCTGATATTTCTTTTTCTTCTTCACTGAGAGGGACATTTTAAAGGGTGTAGAAAGTTTTCAACAGCACGCAGAAACAAAACATCACAGGAACTTGTTTAGAGATAAGAAAGAAGCAGAAAAACATTACAAATCTGATGTATTTGACTTATAATTATATTAGAACATGTATTCTCCAATATATATGTTTTTACAATACGTATAAATATAAGAAACAATTGAATAGAAGCAGATAATGTTTCATAAACAGAATTTATATCAGTTACGTTTTTCTGATTATTACTGATATAGAATGAAAAACTATTATTTATAAATATTTATGTTGAGATAAATTTATGTTGAGATAAATCGAGTCGTGTCCATTATTGCTTATAAAGATCCTGAGAATAAATGTTTATTATGGCATTGCAATTTTACTATGTTTGCTTATAATAGTTAGCGTTTTGTAGTCAGCACTATTTATTCTGTTGTTCTTGCTGTTTGTAACATACTAAGAATATTCTGTGTAAATGTTCACTGTTTAATGTACATAAATTGATATCCACACAATATAAACGTTTCCACTCTACAGAATTCAAGTTGGCAAGACGATTAGATCATTGTTGGCAGGCAGACTGTAGTCTGATTCTGGTGAATCAGAATTTTCTGACAGTGATTCAGGTTATATAATATAGGTGTTCTCCATATTATTTATTTTTTAAATAAATGTTCCCTTCTAAACCAGGTGTTGTGTTTGTTTTTAAATAATAGACCTAAATTCATAAAATCACACAGGTGAAAAAGTGTATTTGTAATTTGCCCAAACATCAATATTTTTCCAAAAACACTTTCAGAAAGTATTGTAAGGTCCCTCAGGTCTTCGAAAACACAAAGCAGAATACATAATAATAAAAACATGCTTACATGTTTTTAAAAAAGACTAAATATAGTGTCGGAAAAAAAAGTTTCTGCAAAGTACTTTATAATGTTCCCCAGAGTGTTCTGAAAAAAAGGACACCAATTTAAAGATGCTACTGTATAAAATAGATTTTTAGTGATTTTATACAGCCAAAAAAATAAAACCTGGGGGAGCATCCCACTGAAAAAAGGGTTAATATGCAACAATTTGTATAACCAAAATAGGTAAACAAATGATTTTGGGTACCTGATCCAAAAAATAAATAAATAAATAAAAATTGTGTGCACGTAACTTATTTAAAAAGTGCCATTCCTAGACCCTTTTTGAGATTTTGGCAACTGCCTAAAAGCATTAGGCCCATATATATATATATTGAATGCTAGGATTTCCCATAAGATTGGGAGGAGCCCAGTGGCTCACTAGATTTCAGTATTGTAATCTTGTGTAACTCCCTAGTTCCAGGTTGATGACTATAACCAGTTTCTTGAAGTAAGTACAATCTGACCCCAGTGGGGTTTTTTTTTGTTTTGTTTTGTTTTTGTTTTCAGAATTCTGTATGGATTGCAGTATTTACATTACATCTACAACATGTAAACACAAAAAGCATACAAAAATGTCTCAAACTTATTTTGACTTTCCATAAATGTACTGAAAAAATGCCATGAGGCACTCCAGGGTAGCAGTGTACCCCAGTCTCTCAATTTCATTTGATGAAATTAAAATATTCCTCATGGCTCCCACATAACTGGTAAAAAAAGCTTTTTGCGCAGCTGGATTCTTGCAGTTAAAACATATACATAATACAAATCGCCAGACACATCAAGAGAAAATATAAAAAAAAAACACTGCAGCGTAGAAGGAGACAAGTCTGTTGCATTTCCTAGTTTTGCTAGTTTACTGCCTTAGTATGACAGTACAGCAGTAAAAATGTCAGTGCCTCGGGTGAGAGGAAAATTCGCTTCCAATCAGCTTTTTAAACACTTAATGCAGACGTTAATTGCCATTGATTGGTACTCAGTTGTAAAAATGAAGGAAGGGCAGCTTTTCTTCTTCTGAAATCATCACAATAAACAGGTATGTTTTGATTTATATAATAGGACGGAGAATCCAGAATATGGATGATTTAAATTGCACTTGAACAGACAAATTAATGACGGATGCTGAATTTGGCCAAAGACCTTGTCCATGGGTGCTGACACCTCCCCCCAAAAGACAAAGCCACCAAACCATGACTGGATAAAATGAAGATGATGGGCCATCTACCCACAAAAAAATAGGAAAAGGATGAATGAAAAGTAAGAAGCTGAGACATGGGCCCGCCCCCCAGAGCATCCACACTGGACGTGAGCGAAACGACCAAATAATTTAGAAGTCACTGCAGTCAAATGGAAGTATCCACACCAGTAGTGAGCAATGCGAGTGACGTTGCTTTGAGAACATTTCGCATCGCTAAAATAGAACTGGTTTCTATTTATTTTTTCGTCGCGTGACTGGAATGAAACTGACCAATCAGAAGCAAGGTTAACACCCTTGAAATACGTCAAACACACACCTCAAAACATGTTAATCATTTCTGTAGTCCCAGTAATCGTGGCTTGCAGGTGGTGCATTTAGCAGCACCAAGACATTTTCTTTCCGATTATGCACGTTGCATAAAAATAGGTTTATTAATAAGCAGAAATAAACTGGACCATACATGCAGTCTATATATCTAGAATTTTAATAAAAAATGTACACTTTACTGCTTTTAAAAATTACACAAAAAAGGTCCCGTATTCACACAACTTGAACATGTGACCTAATTTTAAGCTATGGCTTTAAAACATTTTTGGTTTGTTTGTTTGTTTTTATGATAAATAACGTTTTGTTCACTAAATTGTTCTGTGGCACAAATCTGTGACAAGAAGAATGTCTTTAGATACGCATAAAGTGAACAAACAAAAATATTATTGAGGTCCTACTAATCTATATGTTGTGAAACAAAGCCAGCAACACATGTGACACATCCCAACACTACCAAGCTCATAGTTTTGAAGATTATGAGCCATATCTGTTCACCGGCTTCAAATCAGACTACGACAACTACTGGTACCATGAAGAAAAACTGTACAACTGTACAATTACTACTACTATATGATAACAATAAAACTGTTGGATATAAAGGGATGTTCAATAACTCTGATCTATACATTTTACAAGTCCAACCTTTATTTTACAACAGAGTTGCTGGAGGTCAGGGTGGTAACCTTTTATCAAAACAAGACCTGTTTTTTAATGGAACAGCCCATCACTAGTACAATAGGAATGCATGGGCAGGGTCATGTATTTATTTCCAGTCTTTTGGATCGTTTCCAAGTCACGTCTTGTGTGGATTGACATTCGGCGACTTCACTCGCTCGCGTCACTCGTGTCCAGTGTGGATGCAGCTTAAGAGTAAAAAATATGGTCAGGTGACACTATTTCAAATGTCATCTTTAGAGCGTTAGCTCTTGTGCAACATTTTGTTTTAATGTATATGCATGTTTCTATGTATAGATTCAAGTCCCATTCCAGGTTTGAAAAAACAAAAAAACAACACAGTTGCCTTGGAAATGGCCTATTCCTGCATCAACAGATTAATACTGAAAATATTACAAATTGCTCCAGGATAAAGCTTAGTGGTGCTGTCCCAACCCATAATTGCGACTTGCACTTTAGGATTAATACCCTCCAATTACTGTATGACAGTGACATGACAGTAAAAAAGTACAGAGCTCATTCGGATCACCTAGCTACATTGTTGTATTTGTTTTCATTTTTTTCAAGGTGATTTACAAACTCCCAGAAATTGAGACAACAACCCTTACATAATGGCATAATTTAAGGACTCAAGTTTCATACCCAACTGGAGTGATAGTGCTTGACTTTTAAAAAAAAAATACATACAGAATGACAGTCGGATGGAAAAACCGCCTCCATATAGCCCGAGATTTTGATACATTACATAACTTCTGTCAAAGAAGGCCCCTTTTTGTGACAATTGGACAAGCGGTATTCTAGATAAAAATATAATAACCTATTCTTCAAACATACACTAACCTCCAACTATTAGAGCAGGTGAATAAACACAGAATGCTTACTATTTCGGTATCTAGCTCAGTACAGTTAAATATTATTCAGTTACTGCTGTTGCCAGTGCAGAGAGACTGGGTGGGACATTTTGATCTTTATGTCAGTTGAGTTTCTGCAGTAGCTACTAGTAGGACTAGCACACCATTCAATGTGGCTGCAGTAGAGGCCTTATAAAAGCAAAAGGGGAGTTCAAGAAACTGCTTACACCCTCTTTGTAATCAAGGTATTGCTGCACATTTTAAATTCCAAATGTATTTTTTTCGAGTATTATACACTTTATTGTGTTGTATCTGAGGGATCTACAGTGTTTTGCGTGAAGGAATCCCTGTTGATGCACATTGTTTAGCTGCCAGACATTAATCACACAGCAGCCAACCTCAGATTGTCTTCAAATCTCAGAATCCCAACAGCCAGTTCGAGCTGAACTGCCTTTCCCATTCCATTCAAATACTGTGAACTTTCAACTCTGCCAGCCCCACCTATTCTCCATTTATATAGACAGTGAACCAATTGAAGGAAAACAACTAATTTTGTGATCTCGTTCTTACCTGCTTGTAGTGAAAGCAGTTTTGGAGATGACTAATTGATTTTGGCTGACAAAGCGTGAATTTTTGGTGATCAGCGATTTAAAAGCCAAGGTCCTTTCTACAATGAGCAATCTCGTTAATATTAACGAGTGAAATACCTTTCAGATAACAGAAGGTAGGAGTTTTTATTAAAATAAACATTTTTCTATATATCACAGAAATGAATTAGAACCTGGCAAGAAGAGATGGGTTCATAAAGCATAGGACAGTTTACTGAGTTAAGCTAAAATTTGGTTTAAAATAAAATATAAAAAAATGCTTTCAGTAGTGTTTCCTATTAATCAACAGTAAAATTGGCAAAAGGATAGGCTGTCTTAAAACCTGCTTCAACTGGATTTTTAGCTTAAACTTAAATGAAAATAACTGGACTGGCCACTGTATGCTTAGTGGTTTTATTCAAAGGCTTATGATAAATCCCTACAGTCTTTGTCCAATATTTTGTTAACACACATTTGTATATGAAAATAAACTAATCTGAAAAGTTAACAAGATATGCTGTTCAGAGGGAATACATTGTAGACCCAGGTTAATATACTCACACAAAAGTTGATGTTATATATAAAACAACATCTCTTAATACACATATAAACTTGTATTGTACTTGGTAGCAAAGGATCCTGTGAACTTTACTTCACCTGACTTTTTAGAGAAAGGAGGGGTTGAAAATGAGAACCATGAGACCAAGTTCCAATATTTTGGAAAGGAGTTATATCCAATTAATTTTGAATGTTTTTATAATACTCCAATTAGTTTTAAAAATAGTTGACTGGAACCTTCTAGAATATATCATGAACTCGAAGATAAGAACTGTCAAGGCAGATTGATGATCAGATTTAATTGGGACTCCTGATGTATTCCATGGAGAGAAAATCCTATATAAGCCCAGAGGAAGACCCCATTCGATACCATTGAACTTGATTTTGCAGGCTGATGTGGTCCATGCTCTGAGGGTCTCTGAAAAACCGATTGCTGTTTGGTCAAAGTCAGAATTCTCTGCCTTTTGAAGACAGTTCTTATTTTTCATATATCCTTGTCACAAAGACGGCCAGAGTGGGTGGCGTCAGACCGGAAGCAGGAAGGAATCCAAACACAGACAGTGGTTGTGATGAGCTGAGTGCAAATGGTGGCACTCAGCGTTTATTAACAAAATAAAAAGGTTTAACAGTACAAAAACAGGACACGGCACTGGTAGCCAAAAGAAACATATAAACAAAACGGACTAAACACTTAACAAACGGTGCACGGAGACAAACAAACACGGTGAGTACAAACAACTATTATATTTACTATCTTTTCGCTTTTTACTCCTTTCTCTCTCACCCGTTCTCCTCTTCCGAACACCCAACCCTGACTGACTAAAAATGTGCCTATTTATACTGTTGTGCTGGGATTCAATTACTAATTAATTATTCACTTGAATCCCAGCACGTGAATTAATTCTGTGCAACCCCGTGCTCACATATTATATTTTAAATGCACGTGCGTGATGTGCAATCCCGTGCCTAAATACAAATATACACTTTTTAAATACACGTGAAACACAGACCCGTTTATATCCCGTGTACCAATGACTATACACCAACATTTAACATACGCACGCATACATACAACATAGAACACACAAATGCACACAGGGGCGGGGCACTTTGCCACATATACCCCCCCTTGTGCGCAGCACACATGGCCTCAACGGCCACCTCCCCCCTTAAATACCCAGCAGTCCAGGCCAAAGTCTCGGGCTGGGAAGGGAGGCTTCAGTGGGCCCATGGCTGGAAATGCCGTCAGCTCCCCTGCCGGTAGTGGCACGGCTGACAGCATGCTGGTCCCGTCCTGCAGCGAAAAAGCTGCGGGGGCAGGTGGTCCCCCGACCTCCCCCTTCTTCATAGCCGGCAGCTCCCTCCTGTGGGGCTCCGGCCACAAGAACTCCTGCAGCGAAACTGCTGCTGGGGAAAGTGGTCTCCAGACCTCCTCCCCCTTCTTCGTGGCCGGCAGCTCCCCTTTCTGGGGCTCCGGCCACTGTACTCCCTGCGGAGGTACGGGCAGCAGAGGCAGCTCCTGCTCCTCTGCTCCGGGCGGTGGCGGAGGCAGAGGCAGCTCCAGCTCCTCTGCTCCTGGCGGTGGTGGAGGCAGAGGCAGCTCCAGCTCCTCTGCTCCTGGCGGTGGTGGAGGCAGAGGCAGCTCCAGCTCCTCTGCTCCTGGCGGTGGTGGAGGCAGAGGCAGCTCCAGCTCCTCTGCTCCTGGCGGTGGTGGTGGCGGAGGCAGAGGCAGCTCCTGCTCCTCTGCTCCTTGCGGTGGTGGTGGCGGAGGCAGAGGCAGCTCCTGCTCCTCTGCTCCTTGCGGTGGTGGTGGCGGAGGCAGAGGCAGCTCCTGCTCCTCTGCTCCTGGAGGTGGTGGAGGCAGAGGCAGCTCCTGCTCCTCTGCTCCTGGAGGTGGTGGAGGCAGAGGCAGCTCCAGCTCCTCTGCTCCTGGCGGTGCTGGCTCCCTCTGCTGTGGCGGCTGGGCATGTGCGCGCCGTGGTGCCTTCAGCAGCATAGCGAGAGGCTGCTGGGGGACACCAGCATCCTGCCCTTCTCCCCCCCAAAAATTTTCAGGGGGTTGAGCCTGTAACCCCTCCCCTTCCGGCTCTTGGGGCTGAACCAGCAGGCATTTTCCCTCTGCTGGTGGCTTGGGTCCCAGGGCTGTGGAAGCCCCGACTTGCCTCCCTTTGGGCTGTGGACACACCGACTCCTCCCTTTTGGGCTGTGGACGCACCGACTCCTCCCTTTTGGGCTGTGGACGCACCGACTCCTCCCTTTTGGGCTGTGGACGCACCGACTCCCCCCTCTTGGGCTGTGGACGTTCGGGCTCCCCCCACTCAGGCGTAGGACGTTCGGGCTCCTCCCACTCAGGCGTAGGACGTTCGGGCTCCTCCCACTCAGGCGTAGGACGTTCGGGCTCCTCCCACTCAGGCGTAGGATGTTCGGGCTCCTCCCACTCAGGCGTAGGATGTTCGGGCTCCTTCCACTCAGGCGTAGGACGTTCAGGCTCCTCCCATTTGGGCTGTGAAGGCAAAACCAGCAGGCATTCACCCTCTGCTGGTGGAGATGGGGACAGCAGGTACTCACCCTCTGCTGGTGGAGATGGGGACAGCAGGTACTCCTCTGCTGGTGGCCCTGCTACCTGGGCTGCTGTTCCATTTATGGTTGCCTCCAGGTAGCTGATGACAAACTCCACACCTTCCTCCAAGGTGTTTGGGGTGTGTTCCTCCTGATAGGCCTCCCATCTCTCACTGTCCATCATCCACAGGGCCCGGACGACTATGGGCAGAGACTGGGCCTCCAGCCCAGCATTCTCTAGGAACCAGCCCCGCAGTTTGATGGCGTCTTCTGCCATTGACTTTTTTTTTTTTTTTTTTTTTTTAATCCAGACCCCTCCTGGTCTGACGCTTGGAGGCGCGGCTATCCCACGATGACACCACGTGTCACAAAGACGGCCAGAGTGGGTGGCGTCAGACCGGAAGCAGGAAGGAATCCAAACACAGACAGTGGTTGTGATGAGCTGAGTGCAAATGGTGGCACTCAGCGTTTATTAACAAAATAAAAAGGTTTAACAGTACAAAAACAGGACACGGCACTGGTAGCCAAAAGAAACATATAAACAAAACGGACTAAACACTTAACAAACGGTGCACGGAGACAAACAAACACGGTGAGTACAAACAACTATTATATTTACTATCTTTTCGCTTTTTACTCCTTTCTCTCTCACCCGTTCTCCTCTTCCGAACACCCAACCCTGACTGACTAAAAATGTGCCTATTTATACTGTTGTGCTGGGATTCAATTACTAATTAATTATTCACTTGAATCCCAGCACGTGAATTAATTCTGTGCAACCCCGTGCTCACATATTATATTTTAAATGCACGTGCGTGATGTGCAATCCCGTGCCTAAATACAAATATACACTTTTTAAATACACGTGAAACACAGACCCGTTTATATCCCGTGTACCAATGACTATACACCAACATTTAACATACGCACGCATACATACAACATAGAACACACAAATGCACACAGGGGCGGGGCACTTTGCCACAATCCTACACTACACTTTATATATATATATATATATATATATATATATATATATATATATACTGGAAGTAAGCATATATTTGAATTTATGTCTTGTTTATATTGGATGCATTGCTATAAGATATAGAAATTATGTTTTAGTCTTAAGAGAGTTGCATATTGAATGTTTTAGAACGTAGCTGTGGGTGCTCTAGCTTTTTGCATTTTATAGCCTGAAGGCTAAGCATATAATAACCATATTTGTATTACTGTATTGAAGTACTAATGCTGTTAAACCTGTAAAGGCACTGGATCGCCCAGATTGCTTATTACTTGGGATTTATGGTAGTCTGCACAACCAACCAATCCAATTTTTAAAACATTTAATAAACCAAAAGAGCACTACTACTGCTCTGATTCGTTAAAACTTCTAATTAAATAAGTCTGTGTGATTTTCTTGATTAGTAAAAAGTTGTCTGGATATATAGCATGCCCAGTGCACGAACAAAACCATTTACAGGAATTTAAAACATCTCTCACCTCCTTAAACGTCTCCCCTGAGTTTAAGAGTGTGCTCAGAGTATATATATATATATATATATATATATATAGAATGTGTAATTCTGACAGTCTCATATGTCATTTCATCCTTGCATCTATGTTATGCATTGGCATGTCTTACAGTGAGGTTCTGCGGGGAGCTGAGGGTCCACTCTTTGGGGGGTAAGTGAGCCTCACTTTTCCGACCTTAGGTCAAGCTGCGTTTCCTCAACTTTATTAAAGGGAGGTTCTCACCTTGTGAGTCAGAGGGGACCCCCAGACACACTATCATTTCGCAGTTCACGTGCTTATCTTACCTCACCGCAGTAAGGGTTTATCCTATATTTAACATTTCGGGACGTGTCCCGCTTTAATCTCTCAGTGCTCGAGTCCCAACTAACCCATCCATTCTCGTTCTTTACAGGTTCCCTGTGGGACACCACTTTGCTCCCGGCTTCGGAGACCGCAGCCTCACCTCATTCAAGGGCAGCTCCACATCGGTCAGGGAACCCTCTACTATTACTTCCTTTCAGGTCTCATCGAGACCTATTCTTGCCCTTGCGAGGCGACTGTGCCTCGTCAGAGTTTTTCTTTATGTTTTTCAGATTCCCGGGGCTGCAGCCATTGACTGATCCAATCCCGGCTACTTCTTCAGTGCTGTAAATTGCTTTACAAAGGTAGGTAAAATCCACCCTTTAGTGTGTTTGTTGAATTAGTATGCTAGTATACAATGAACTGTCATTAATTAATTATCTGCCAAAACCATGTAGAATAATATTATATGTAAAGTGAAAATGTTTTATCATCCAATACATCAATATGCAACAACACCATCTGCTCTATTATACTAGTTTAATATATCATATTGTAAGCTTTGGATCGGGCTTATCCTGTATGGGTTCTTTTGAAAAGAGGGGCCAATGGTAATATATATATAGGGTTGGCAGGGAGGGGGTTAAAAAAAAACCCTGCCAGAATACATGTGAGAATGTGGCTGGAGCCTTAATTGAATGATTGACAACAGCTAATAACAGATATCAGGCTTAAAGAGCATTGAAAGCAAGAGAGAACAAGTGGGTCTTGAGAATTGATTTGAAGTGAGTGACTGTGGGAGCTGCACCCACTAAAGCTGGGAGAGAGTTCCAGAGAGTTTGGGCCATGAAGCTACAAGAGCGCTCTCTGAGTGTGGTGCACTTTTGCTTGGGTATAACAAGCAGGCCAGAGTCAGAGGACCTCAGCTTGCGTGCAGGGACATAGCGGGTCAGCAGGTTGGACTCTGGTCCTGTGTGATGAAGGGCAAGCAGGAGAATTTTGAAAATATTCTTGAACTTTACAGGTAGCCAGTGCAGCTTGGCAAGACATTTTGAACCAGCTGCAACTGATTTATGGTGCATGACGGAAGACCACCACAGAGAGAGTTGCAGTAGTCGAGTCAAGAGGAGATGAATGCATGACAGAGTATGTCTTCATCCCGGAGAGAAAGGTAGGGACGGACCTTTGAGATGTTTCGGAGGTGGTAGAAAGAGGATTTGACTACAGAGGAGATTTGGATATCAAAGGTCAGGTTACTATCCAGAAGGACGCCATTGCTTCGTACAGTGGGGGAAGGCAAGGACGCTTAAAACGGTGGAGGATGACCCAGAGGCATACTTGGTGGCTTTTGAGCAGCTGTGTGATGATGTGTGATGACGACGCCGCTCAATACGACCTGGTAAAGCTGGCCATTCTCCGCTGTCTTAACATCACAGAGGAAACCCACCATGTGAGGCTCAAGGAGTATAATTGGTCCCCGAATACATGACTCCCTGGTATCAGCCCAGTCCGGGCTACTCACCACTCCAGCACGGTGTGATGTGGCAGCCACAATGTCAGGTGGCTATCTCCTGTATACATGGAGACACGGCAACATACCCCACAGTCAAAGTATACTTATTGGTCGGTCCGATAAAACATCACCTGGTAGTTGGGGTGGCGGAAAGGCTACCACACCCAGTAATTCTGGGTCGAGACTGGCCAAACTATAGAGAATTGGTAAAATGAATGGCCGTCCCGACTGCACACGTAAACGTGGCAGATAAAAATGAAAGAGAAATGATTGGTAATGTTTTTCCCTTTCAAACTGAAATGTTTTCTCCTCTGTTCCACCCGAAAAAAACAAATAAAGGGAGAAGGATGCGGAAATGGGAGGGAGCATTAATGAGACAAGGCTGGGGGCTGGTGGGAGCCTGCCACAATGGTGACAAATACCAGTCAAAGAGGGTCAGAACGCAGTGTGACCGAGAGGGTGAGGTTACTGGGCCATCAATGGCAGATGTTACTCCCGCACCTCTCAATATACTGGACATGTGGCACTCAAGCACGGACATAATGTGGGGCCAAAATAACGACCCCTCACTAGTGCACACCTGGGGACAGGTCCAGTCTATTGAAGGTAAGAATGTTGAAGGCACTGGGGCGCTAGTATTTCCACATTTCATTATCAAGGGGCAATTACTGTATAAGGTAAACCTTGCCACGGGCACAGGGCAGCCTGTAACACAATTATTGGTTCCACTGTCTTGTCGACTGGAGGTCATGAGGCTGGCGCATGATATCCCTTTTGCGGGGCACCTTGGCGCTGACAAGACAAGGGAGCGGATACTGGCTCGATTTTATTGGGTAGGACTTCATAAAGATGTGTCAAAATATGTAGCCACATGTCCAGACTGCCAGTGAGTAGCACCGCACCTTTGGTTCCACTGCCAATTATTTCCACCCCCTTTGAACGCATCGCAATGGACATAGTCAGCCCTTTGATCCCATAAAGTCGACGAGGTGGCGTTCGCAAAGAAGTATGGGACATGCTCGAACCTGGGGTGATTGAGCCTTCCAGGAGCGAGTGGTGCAGTCCAATTGTGATAGTGGCCAAAAAGGACGACACCAACCACTTCTGCGTTTATTTTCCGCAAGGTAAATGCTATTGCCAAGTTTGATACATATCCCATGCCTCAGGTTGACGAGCTTCTAGATAGACTGGGGACGGCAAGGTTTATTTCCACTTTGGATCTGACGAAGGGATACTAGCAGATCCCGTTAACTCGTAGTTCTAGAGAGAAAACCACATTTTCAACACCAGAGGGGTTGTTTCATTTCACAACCATGCCGTTTGGGCTACATGGTGCGCCCACTGCCTTTCAGAGACTGATGGACCAGGTTTTACATCCACATCGTGAATACAGTGGCTCTCAAAAGTATTCACCCCCCCTTGGACTTTTCCACATTTTATTGTGTTACAACATGGAATCAAAATGGTTTTAATTAGGAGTTTTTGCCACTGATCAACACAAAGTCCATAATGTCAAAGTGAAAAATAAAATCTACAAATTGTTCTAAATTAATTACAAATACAAAACAGAAAATAATTGATTGCATAAGTAGTCACCCCCTTGACTCAATTTTTGGTAGAGGCACCTTTGGCAGCAGTCTCTACCAGCTTTGCACATCTGGGCACTGCAATTTTTGCCCGTTCTTCTTTGCAAAATTGCTCAATCTCTATCAAGTTGGATGGGGACCTTTGGTGAACAGCAATTTTCAACTCTTTCCACATATTCTCAATTGGATTGAGGTCCGGGCTTTGACTGGGCCACTCCAGGACATTGACCTTTTTGTTTTTAAGCCACTCCAGTGTGGCTTTGGCTGTATGTTTGGGGTCTTTGTCCTGCTGGAAGATTAATCTTCTCCCAGGTCTCTTGCAGACTTCAGCAGGTTTTCCTCCAGGATTTCTCTGTACTTTGCTGCATCTATTTTGCCCTCTATCTTCATGAGCTTTCCAGGCCCTGACACAGAGAAGCATCCCCATAGCATGATGCTGCCACCACCATGCTTCACGGTAGGGATGGTGTTCTCAGGATGATGTGCGGTGTTAGGCTTGCGCCAAACATAGCGTTTAGCATTTGAGGCCAAAAAGCTCTATTTTAGTCTCATCAGACCATAGAATCTTCTTCCACTTGGTCTCAGAGTCTCCCACGTGCCTTCTGGCAAACTCTGGCAAACTGTAAATCACATCAATAGCACCTAATTTCACTCACTGTCTTGTGTTTGTGTTTAGTGTTGGTGTGTGTAAAACCTGGACTTTTGGTTGCGGGTCAAACCCGGAGATTACAATTACTAGTGATACATGCCGCCGTGATACATGTGAACATTTATTATTTACTGGTGTTTGCCTTTGGGCTATGGACATTGTCATTCATTAATAAAACACCCTTGCACCTGAAAACAATTGTCTGTGTGATTAATCCGCTTTGCACTGCACTCACCTGTATCCACTCACCACTGTGCCACAGGGGTGCATATTGTCAACAGTTTGTGGCCAATTTAACAGAGAACATCCTAAATAGCACTACTGGAAATATACAATACAGTATTTTTGCTCATTGTGGGATACTGCTTTCAAACGTATTTAGTCCTGGTGGTTTCAACACAGTTATTATCATTTATATTTGTGGACAAATAGAGTCAAGAGAGCCAGTAAAGCAAGTTTGCTTATACAGTATGAATGTATTTTTTTTATGTAACTGACACACATTAGTAAAATTAACAGATGTTAATGTGTAAATCAGTTCAGTACTCCCATCATTGTATTCTTCAAAAGATTTGTGTGTTTGGCCTTAAAAGCACTCTTACTGCTTGAGTTATGAGAGATGCTGACTGAATTGATAGCGAAATCTGTCATCAGAAGCTTTGTGGAAAGTGTTTAAGCCTAATTAAAAACACAATTTTGCTTTTGTTTCAATGTACCAAAACATCATCAATCTGAGTAGAGTATATCAATAAACAGTGGTGTTTACCAGGGACCAATAAGTGAATAACCCAGGTACTACTGTGAACCTGAAATTAAGTTATGTGTGATTCAGAATCTATTCTAAGAACCTAATTTATATTGCACCTAATTCTTGGCTGCATATTTTTTTGTATTCAGTGATGGAGTCGATATATCTTAGTGAATCATCATGAACCATGAAAGTTTTTCCGAATTATGTTGTGTTGCTAAGCAGATGATCTAATGAAAGTAATTAATTTAGTTTTAAAAAGAAAACTCCATTAATGTATATGCGATTATTTCACTCACTGCTGGAATAACTACACTACTGCAGAACATTTAAGGCAGTGATATTCAACTCTGGCCCTCGAGATCCAATCCAGTCCAGGTTTTTACTCCAGGCAGGTTCTAATGTAGTTGGAATAAAGACCAGGACTGGAATAGTTAGTTTTTAGTTAGTTTTATTTATTTAGCAGACACCTTTATCCAAGGCGACTTACAGAGAACTATGTGTGAACTATGCATCAGTTGCAGAGTCACTTACAACTACGTCTCACCCGAAAGACGGAGCACAAGGAGGTTAAGTGACTTGCTCAGGGTCACACAATGAGTCAGTGGCTGAGGTGGGATATGAACCTGGTTACAAGCCCTTTTCTTTAACCACTGGACCACACAGCATCCTATAAATCATTGACAAATTGTGAAGCTACAATATACTCTAAGTTTTTTATATGAAACAAGAAATATGAAAAGAGGTTGAAATTGGCATTTTTTAAAATATTATTTATTATTTTACATTTGCCATTTCGGAGGTTGATTTTTTTTGTAAAATACTATGCATTGTAAAAGCTTATCTAGCTCTGCAACTGTTCAAGATAGATCTCGAGGACCAGAGTTGAGCACCACTGGTTAAGGTGTATCTCAAACTCAACAGCAACCAAGTGTGTACCAAAGCTCTTAGCTGTCTAAAAGCGTATCCACAAATGCTGACAGCAAGAAGATGCCCATAAAGCTCTGACTTTAGAACTCTTTGTAACAATTGTGTAGCATAAAAAAAAAGTTTTGTAAACACTTTCAGTTTGCAAGGCTTACCTGAAACCTCAGTAAAGCTGAATTTTTAAATCAATCCACACATAAATACCGGCTTTTTCCTTTTGCGGTCCTATGTTGGACCTATGTCGGACCTGGTCCGACATTGCAATTTTCCCTTTCCGGTCCAATGTCCGGTCCAATGACATCATCAAAAAGACGTAAAAAACAGGTCTCTAGTCATTTTTTCTCCGGAAAAAGCTGAGAAAATATTCAATGGCCGAGTGAGACTGATAGGAGCCGAGAGAAGCCGAAAAAAAGGTGCGTATCTCATGAATACAGATAGCCCCGGCACCACATAGATAACACAGACATAAACAAACAAGATAGCTGCTTCTGCATCCAGTGCTCAAAGAATATCACAGACATTTGCAGAGCTTTTTTTAGATGTTATAGTAATAAAATAATGACTTGGATCACATTATTGAGGAGTTTGGTGATAAAACGAGTGACCAGGAGACGATTTATCGGTATGCACTACTATGTAGAGGTATGTGAAAAATACAGCGAACAAGGGGTGGGGCGGGGCTGGAGATGCAGTACTGAGTGTCCTGTTGATATGCAGTGCATTTTAACCCTTTGCAATCCATTTATTAGGTGCGTGTCAGGCCCAATTTATTTTCACACGCGCACTTAATTTTAGACGCGCTGTTTAAAAGTATTTTCACAGTCAGATGGGTTTAAAAGGCCCTGCATATCAACAAAGCACTCACTAGGCATCTCCAGCCCCACCCCACCCTTTCGTTCACTATCGCTTTCACGTATGCTAAGAAATAATAATAATAATAATCGTACATACCAATCAATCATCTCCTGATCACTCGTTTTATCACCAAACTCCTCAATATTGCAATCCAAATCATTATTTTATTACTATAACATCTCAAAAAAGCTCTGCAAATGTCTGTGATAGTCTCTGTGCGCTGATGCAGTATCAGCCAGCTTGTTTCCTTATGACCGCCCATATGGGATGCCAGGGGCAGGTATGACTATTCATGAGATACGCCTTTTTTTTTTTTATCGGCTTGTCTCGACTCCTGTTGCTCCCACTCGGCCATTGAATGGTTTTCTCGGCTTTTTCTGGAGAAAAAACGACTAGAAAACTGTTTTTTGATGATGTCGGACAGGGTCCGACAATAGACCGGATAGGAATAATTGCAATGTCGGACAAGGTCCGAACAATGGACCGCAAAGGGTTAAACCTGTTTTACTGTGAAAAAAAATACATTTAAACAGCGCGTCTAAAATAAACTGCGTCTGACACGCCTGAGACGCACTGAATAAATGGACCGCAAACGGTTAACATTCTAATCTAAAAGTAATCTGATAACAAAAGCTACTTAAATATTGATACTTTCTGACGTTGGTCTAGAGACAAGGGAAATCATGTCTATGACAGGACACCGTAATGACGGCTCAATTCACAGCTACTGGACAGCAAATCAACAGGAAAGACACGATTGGTCCACAATTCTGTCATCAGCCGGATCCAGACAACACCCTGCCTCAAAACCAGCCAGTCAACTGCCAACCCTGTTTCAGTTCTTTCCGCACCAGCCAATCCACTCCCTGCCAGCTTGAGTGACGCCCCGCCTCCAACAACAAGTTTCAAGTCTGACTCTATACTACATGGACTATACAACAATTGTACAGTTAATTTGTTTGGTAATGTCCAGATAAATTATAATAAAGAGTAAGACCCCAATAAATAAAATATGTTAGCCAAATAATAATAATAAAAACCGTTTTCTCTACGTGCATGTTGTTTTTCTAGTCTAATTATGTTGGGGACTATTTTCCTTAGTGGAAGGTTACCTGGCGAAATATCAGAAGTTCAAGGTAAATATAGGTTTTAAAGTTTTTTTCAAGAGATAATAAAGAAATAAATCATTATCTAATAGCGATACAGCCCTATCGATGCATGCTCTACCGTGTGGTAGATGACCTTTCGTTAGCACCCTCGCCTACGGCTCGGGACGCATAACTCCAGTTGCGGTCATCTACCGCACAGTAGAGCCCGCATTGACGGGCTCTATCATTTCAATATAACTATACAGCACGGTTGTTTCTAATATTGTTCATTATTTTGTTCATTAGATTTTCTTTTTACCCAGTAAAATATTTCTGAATATAATAATAATAATAACAACAATTAAACTACATCTACCCACATCTAAAATATAAGTACATTTGCTTACATATTTTTTTTCTAAGAAAAAAAATAAAATGATATTACAGGCTGCTGTGAGTCTTACCATGGATGTGGCAGAATTTTCTTTTTTACAAAATATAACCATGAATACAAATATGGGTGTGATTAGATATGGGGTACATTTTGTTTTACATTATTTATTGCAACACAAAACACTAAAAACTTCTTGGAAACCGGGGGGGGGGGGGGGGGAGTGGGGGGGGAGTGGGGGGGCACAAAACTAGGGGGAAAAAATGTATTGTATATCATAGATTATTTCCTGACAAAATGCTGAGATTGCCATCTGATCTATGTTTGTATGCGCATCAATTATCACCCCTGCTGTTGCCATTTTAAAAGTTTACCATAGTAAAAGCATAGCAAAGTGTAAAAACGCATAGTGAAAGCATGGTAAAGCATTGATAAGCATTGTAAATCCCAGCCTGATATCTTAAAGCATATTCCATGGCAAACCATGGTAAATGCATTGTATAACGGGGAAAAGCTAAAAGTTAAAACGGCCATGACTGTGGTAAACTTTTTATAAGGTAGACATGAGTCATATATATCAGGCAAAAGAGAAAAATGATTTAAAAAAATTAATATTAGAGCAGCAGAATTCAATGATTATGATTACCATCATAAAATGTCATTTAACATATGATTGTATTAGGAGACTGTGTTAAAAACGTCATTAAAAACATGTAAAATAAATAAACTAAAATAATAATAATAAAAATAATTAATGCTTTTTAAAATACAAAAATAAAAACAGAGTTAAGCAACATAATTGGTACCGTAATTTTCAGAATATAATGCACACTCTTTTAAACATTTTAAGAGAATATACAGTATGCTTTTGTTACATACAGGATCTAAGATAAGTATGAAGTGCCACAGTATATACACGTGGGGCAAAATTCTGCCATAGAGATGCCCCTGATAAGAGTGATCGCTAAGCCCAACTCTAAGCAGAAATTATCTATAACAATTTTTGGTTTGCAGAAGTACAAATACTATTGGATTGCATTGGATAACAGATACTCTCTCCATCTGTGTTGCAAAATCACATGGCTAATTTGCATACCATGTATCTGAGAAAGGCATAAATAATAACATTAACATCATTAGCATGCACTGCTGCTCAGGACTTCTAAGGCTGGTAAGGTGTCTGTCTCAAGCTTTGGAACAGCCCAGCTACCTTAACACTCTAGAAACACAAGGGCTCTCCATGACCCGACCTCTCTCGTCTCTCAAATTAGTAAAAAAAAGCATGTTTCTAGGTAAAACTAAAATAAATAACATAAAAAAGTATCCTTTAAAACGACTTTTAAATCATATACAGCAAATACAATGCTGTGAATAGTGGGAAAATAATAATCACAGCCTGTGACTCACATGTGCCGCCTTGTGGCGTCACATGTATTATTTTGATTTGAAAAATGTATAGAAAATTACAAACCAATGCTAGAGTTGTATTAATGTCACTGTCATTTTTCAACGTATTTTTGAAAATATATTGTATTAATGGACTTTACTATCTTTTTTTAATACCGGTATTTATAATTAATATGATACTAACGTGCATTTTGTAGGAATTATTGCTAATACGCAGTCTAAAACTTTGTTATTTAAATATGTAAATATGTATTTCTATTTTTTACCTATATAAAATGTATGCTTCTTATTGAAATCAAATGTATTATTGCATCACAGTACACAATAGTACTGCCTGTATACTGCAGCAACCCTAGTTGCATACAAGGCAGTTCAGTCGTGTGTATTATACACAGGGTGCAATGACGGTATTTACAGGGCCCAAATCCAATTAAATCCAGGCCTAGATCTTATTTATAAAATACTAAATGGTACGTATAAAATTAACTCAAGAGTACAACGAGAGGGCATATGTTGAAGCTGAGTAAACATAAGGTAGGAAGCATGTTTGTACACAGAGAGTTGTACATGCATGAAATAGATGACCAGGTGAAGTAGTAGAATCTAAAACGACCGAGTAAGGGCGAATGGTGTGCTAATAAGGGACGAGCTTTGAGGGGCCGAGCTGCCTCTTCATGTTCCAAAATTTTTTCTTTTATTCTTATGCTGTATGGCTTTCATAAACACAAATCATATGACATTTCGATATTCCATCTTTTTAACACAACACCAGAAATCAGATTAGAGTGTAATAGTGCTCATAAACAGTGACCTTATCAAGAAATACTTAAACAACCCAATTTGAGTACAGATAGCCATTTGTTTATTATGCAGCACAACTCAAATCCAACCCAAAACATATTAATATACCCTCAACCATGCAGCTACAGTTGTAGCCAAAACCAGCTATATAAATGGCAATATATGGCACGGTGTTCTCCGCGATAAAACTGAAGTCAATGTGATAGGCAGGTTAGTTAACCCGTCCTGCATCTTCACTAGAAACTGGTTTGTCACAGATTACTGCTGAAATACAGTGTTCCACCAGCACGTGTCACATGCTGAAGCTCGCGAATACCAAAAGTGCTACGCTTACATTGAGTTAAAGTCATTTTTATACTGTTCTGTATGATTGAATATGCCGAAGCCTACAGCATATCAAGAAGTTAAGCAATGCTTTTGCTGAAGAGATGGATAAATGCAGCATGCTACAGCCCAAATGAAAGAAATGACAAGTATGTGTTAGTGACGAGAAGTGTTGAGAACAGGAGAGTGAAGGGTCCAAAATAACAACTAAGTTTCTTGCAGAAGGAGAAGGAGAAAAATTAACAGCATCAAGGGCGACTGAGATAGAGAGGTCAGAGGAGAAAGGAGAAGTAGAAGGAAAGTAAAGGTCGGATTTGGAAAGGTTGAGTTTGAGGTGATGTGAATGTGTCCACGATCAGATTGGTGAGAGAAAATCTGAAATGCGGGAGGAGATATGGGAGTCAAAAGAGAGAACAATCTGAGTATCATCAGCATATAGGTGATATGCTAAGGCAAAAGAGGAGATAAGAGTACCTAGTGAGCGGGTATAGAGTGAAAATAGAAGGTGTCCTAAGACAGATCCTTGAGGTACACCTGTAGAAAGAGGGTGAGAAGAAGAGAGAGCGCCACACCAAGAAACCTGAAAAGAATGGTTAAAAAGATAGAAGAAAAACCAGGCAAAAGCAGTGCCTGAGAATCCTAGATAAGACAGAGAGGAAAGCATGATTGACAGTGTCAAAGGCAGAGGGGAGGTCAAGGAGAATTAGAATGGAAAACAGGGAAGCAGCATGATCAGAAAGGAGAGTTACAGAGAGGAGAGAGTTAGTTACAGGAGAATTAGAATGGAGGAGAGGGAAGCAGCACAAGCAGTAAGGAGAGTTAAGGCCTTTGCACACTGGATCCGATAATGCATCCGAATTTAACGTGCGTCTAAACAGAAAAAAACGATCCTGTGCATTCCCTATTGCACCTTGCACACTGAGTCTGGAATTGTCGTATGACGATGATGCATCAATTTTGGAATCGAAACAAGTTTGATTTGATCTGATTTGACGTGCGTTAAAAAATACATTGACCAATGAAAAACGACTGGGAAGACACATGGATTCTTGCAGTTCCCTGAAAAAAATGGAAAATCTAATTGTGTGTGTCGCCAAACAAAAATTACTTTATGATAAATCCAATAAAGATTACAAAGACTTTGAAAAAAAAGAAAACATATGGAAAGACATTGCCATGGACTTGGGCATGAATGTATTATAAAACATGAAATTATGAACTGATAGCTTACATAAACACATGGGTTTTGTGGAGTATAGATTATTACACGCATCTACTTTTTATTTCAATTGTAATTGAGGAAGTAAAGCAACAATGGCCTAACCTGGAGACACATATCAGAGAAAGAAGTGTGACAGGGCAAGAGCGGTCAGGGCTTAACAGTCAGAAAACAGGGGCAGTACATGAAAGTGATGGAAAGTATTTTCGGTAGCTCATTGCTAGCTTCCCAACTTTTATATATACAGTATATATATATATATATATATATATATATATATATATATATATATATATATAATTACAGGAGCGAGTGTTTGAAAAATTAAATATTGGTCATATGGTTCCTGATGCTATGACAACCATGTTGTGTAATATCATATGGTTTTTTATCTATTGCGTAACAGCATCATTATAGATCTAGTAGAAACGTAATTAGCAAACGTTTTCCATCAGCGTTTGCTGATTATCAAGTTTATATTACATTTAACATTTTCTGTGTTCAAAGTTATGTAAGAATTAACAGAATTGTATTTTTTTTTTTTATTTAAATACTGAAACTAGGTATATTTACTACAAAGCCTTTACTGCACATCAGCGCTCTGAAGTACGACATTAACGCATCTAGTGTGCAGTGGATTGACAGACAACTTTTTTAGATGACGGATTCTAAATGACGGAACTGATCCAGTGTGCAAAGGCCTTTAGTTACAGAGAGGAGGGAATTAGTTACAGAGAGGAGGGAGTTAGTTACAGAGAGGATTGTGGTTTCTGTGGGATACACAGAATGGAACCCGGATTGAAGCTGATCGAGCAGAGAATGTTTGGTGAGGAGGGAAGCCAGCTGATGGTGCACAGCTCTCTCAGGGGTTTTAGAGAGGAATGGGAGGAGAGAGACAAGGCGATAGTTCTGGGCAGACGAAGGGTCAAGAGAAGGTTTCTTAACAATGGGGTTGATATGAGCAATTTTGAAGGCAGAGGGAAAAGAACCAGAGAGCAGAGAAGTGTTAATGAAGGAGGAGATAACAGGAAGAAAAACTTGGGTAATAGATTGGGAAAAGTGAGAAGGAAGAGGATCCAGAGCACAAGTAGTTGGCCTGGAGTTCAAGATTAAGAAGCAAAAGGTCAGAATCAGATATTGGCATAGGGAGGCAGGGTGAGATCAGGTGGGGACGGTATAGGTGAAGAGGGATTGGAGAATAGCTTTTGGATATTAGCTACCTCTGAACAGAAGGAGGCAAAATCAGCTGTGTAAAGGAGGAGTATATGGGAGAGGGTGGGGGTTTAAGGAGGGAGGAAAAGGTAGAGAAAAGTCTGCGGTGGTTGTTAGAAGACAGGATGAGAAATTCATAGTATGAATGATTGGCAGAGGTAAGGGTTGACAAAAAATGTGTATTCACGCCAACTGTAAGCAGAGCAAATTAATAAATATCCTGATTCTCATCTGATGTTTCATTTTGTGTGTATTTATGCAATATACATTAATACACATTTATCATTTATACTGTTCATGTGGGCTCCATCTGGATTTTTTGCTATAGGATTTTTTTAGAAGTGATTTGTCAAAAATGTATTTTGTAAAACAGAAAACTGGCAAGTTTGCTAAAATAACTTTAACATGTTATAAATGTTAAGGTACCCGCAAATAATATGATATTTTACACATGTACCCTATAGCATATTGGCAGTTTGTTTAGAATAGCCTCATTTAATATAATCGGACAAACACTCAATTTATAAAGGCAATAAGCAGACACATTAGTAAGTCACTGTTTTAGTTTCTCATAAAGAAAAACTTTTAAAATTCCTGGATCACAGACGCTCACTTGTTACAAGTGTCAATGTGGGAGAAGCGGTTTCCGTTTGTGCTGCGTAACAGAACATTACTGTTCCTGCAAACTGCAAAGAGTTGCAATTAAAACTCTTTTTATGTGAAATGTACATAAACTTTCCAAAAGTGTAGTGTACAGATAAGTGAAGGTGACATTAAAAAGATTTGATCAAAACATGCATATTAATTTCCTTTCTGATGTGGGTGGACGTAAGCAATTAATAAATGCCTGTTTAAAAAACTTGCTTGTTTATCCTTATTAAGGATAGCTTTCCAACAGTTGTCCAACTTTTTTTGATTCATCAAAACCTTCTTTCATGTTTCCGACTGTCATGTGTAGGGATCTACCTAAATCACGATTTCGCGGAAATCGTGAAATTGAGGGGTCACCGCGAAATTCACCTCTTAGGGGCCAATGCATACAAACAAGTACGGAGAGGCAAAGAAAAAAAAAAGAAACCTTGTTGAAATGAACTACTGCACACTGCAAGCGACGCAAAATAAGTATCTTCCTTCTGTAGATAGCCCTTTTTTATTCCTTCGCCGTTCTGTGTGCATTGCACTTTGCACATTGCACATTGCACAAACAAACAAAAACTGTCCACAAGTAACATTTACACAAAAAAATTCTCCAAACCGGTTAACGTTTTTGTTTACTAATGAAATGACAACGTTTTAATCAGCCTATCAGTGCGTCTTTACTGCTTTTATGTGACCTGTACTGTGCAGTGGGGGTGGGACAAAGTTGGTGCTCCATTGTTTTGATTTAGGTTGCTAAAATCTAGTTTTCATCATTGGAGGTAAAATAGTAGAAATGGACGACAAAAAAAGCAAACTATATTTCGGCTGATGATCGTTTCAAGATATTGCCCAAAGAAACTGTACATGCAGACTGAGGTAATTGTTTTGCATATCTTAATGTGTATTTGGAGAAAATACGATCGATCGCAATTTAGCTTCAGAATCACACATTAAACAAAAGGCTACTACAGAGGCTGCTGAACAGAACGTAAAATAAACAGCTTTCAGAAACCAAACTGGAAAGTCAGCCCAGACAAAAAGTATTCCTGACTGCAAATTAAATCAGTACTAAAACGATCCAGCACAGCCACATCACTTCAACCTGCTGCTTACTTTTTCACAGTTGGAATTTTAGACCTGGAGAGCCACGTTTTCTTTGTTTTGACTCAGTACTAATAATATAAATTATTGGATGGGACAAATAACGAACATGCTGCATACATTGCCTTTATTAAAGTATGCCAGATGCCCTTGAGGGTAACCAAGTTTTGGGACTGTTTCTAATCGATTTCCACGTCTGTATAACTTGGCAAAGCTTTGCCTTAACTTCCAACCAATTTAGTGGATGCAGACCTGCAGTCTCAATGTATGGGCAAGTCAACTGCAGGGGGATGCTACATGCCTGCCTTTAACAAATGACAGCACTCTGTTTTAGTAAGGAAGCAAGTACCACTATTTTTAGGCTTTATAGTGTTCTGAAATACTGTCTACTTAGGTTTATTTAATGTTTAAACAGGTCCCAGAAATCCTACTTTTATTCTGCAACATACCCGTGAAAAATACATAAATTTACCGCGATTTAAGTAGACCCCTAGTCATGTGACATCAATTAATTCGGGAAAAAATTGAAAATGTTTACCCTTTTAGCATACTGTACATTGACTACAACAATTGGAAACTGCAAGTGATTCAAAGTTTTAGGAGTAAACACCATCTCACAGCTCACATCTTAGTATTTTTTAAAGGTTTATGCTCAGGTTGCAATCGTTTGCAAATATAATATATAAGTAGTCTGCTATTGTATGTTGCACTGAAACTGAAACTGTATAATCATAAAAAAAACTGAATTGAAAAGCAGCACATTTTTTACGTTATTGCACTGTGACAGAATCGCAACAGGTGAATAGCTGGTTTTGGCTACCACTGTATACTGTTAAACGTGTAATTATAGGCATGCATTTATAGAACAGCCCCGGATAAAAACTACATCACAATTGAATTAGATTAAATTTATGTGCCATAGTTCAGTTCAAACACAGCACATTTCAGTCTTGTTTGCCTCTGGACGCTGGACCAACCACACTGAGCTTCCAACTTATGTCCTTTCTAAATCCACACAGATAGAGAGAAAAAACATCAACTTTAATATCTAAAGCATTGCATAAATGAAATAATACAGCAGCACACCCTGGGGAATGTTTTACACCTGCATTGCGTGTAAATATCCTCTCGATAACCAGGCGCCGCTACAGTACTTGATTATTCCATGTAAATCTGGGTTTGTTATTGCTAAATCAGATAACTCCAAATGGTTAATTTCCAGCAGAGCTTTTTTTCTTTTTTGCATTGATATCTAAAATCTCTTATGATTATAATCTGTTTTTGCATTTAATTCAACATATTGCCTTTGATGTTCATCAAGAGTCCCAGAGTTTCAGTGGCAGCTTCCAAGGACCAGGGATTGGGAATTCATGTCAGCTTGTCTTACAATGGCAGTGTTGTTCTCCCAAATCTCAGTGGCAAGCAACTGTAGCACTGCAAACTTTCTCTGCTTCATAGAATCAAAGTGATACCCTGCTCTTATGAATACCTTACTGTAAAAAGAAAGCACTTCAGATGTGTTTTTAACTAAAGTGCTGACAGCATCCTTACCTAGTTCCTTGTGGCATACAACCAATTTCAGTAGTAGGGCACATATTCAAAGGATTGCTGTGGCGTGTTACGAGGTCATTATGGAACTAATAAAGTCAATAAGATGTTATTTGAATGAGGGAGTTACATCATTTCTGACAAACACACCACAATAATGCCATAAGCTACATATCCTATTGTTAATCGTATACATATACACTATGTAATGTGGAGCTTTTTTCCAAGAGATCACTTTCAATCAAAATAAATTGCATGTGTCCTTATTCTGTTTTCACATACAGTATTTCAGGGTTGGGAGAATTCTGGGTTTTAAATTACAGTGCGGTCACGCATCAGTCTTGAAAATATAGCAACCAGTGCCAGAACGCATACATTTATGTTCCTGTATTAGTTGTTAATAAAGCAGGACATAATATATCATTTTAAAATGGGTGAGCTCATTTAGTCATTTGTTTATTATGCTCTTTGTGTAGGTAGGCCTACTGTTGCTAACACCCGATTCAGGGGGCATACTGTCAGTATAGTAAAAACAAAAAACGCAATATACATTCAAGGAAGGTGGATGGTGCTAACAATAGAATTCCAGTAAATCTTACCTAATATATATTGCTATGATTTCATGGGTCTCACATTTTCTTATGTGAAAAACGCACACATTATGGTAAAGGTAAATTAGATTTTTTAATGGT
Organism: Acipenser ruthenus; assembly: GCF_902713425.1. Lineage (NCBI taxonomy): Eukaryota > Metazoa > Chordata > Actinopteri > Acipenseriformes > Acipenseridae > Acipenser > Acipenser ruthenus. The sequence goes on along the minus strand of NC_081199.1, from coordinate 23,612,166 downwards.
AATTTATTTGAAGCTCTTGGAAAAGAATATTTATTGACCGCACAATACTTCAATGCTGTACTTCCTGTCAACTTTGTCAAGTCGCATGAAGGAATTCAGTCGACACTGGAAACATGTCAGTCATAGTCATAGCTTCTGGGAGTTTGAGTTCTTTTAAAGAAAATAAATGGCAAACCTTTGGAATGTTTTCTTAAGATTTTTTGTGTTTTTTTTTTCATGGAGAAATATATATTTAATAAACTTGTTCTCAGGAAGAGGCATTGTCTAGAAAAAGAAACCATTCAGAATTGTTTTTCCTACAAGAACTTAAACTCCCAGAAGCAACTTAAGTGTGTCAAATATGTTCCATCAACAAGACATGCAGCATGGAAAAGAATGCAAGATAAGTTTGCCAAAGTTAGTGTTCATAAATGCTATGAAAAATTTACCATTAAATAATAGTGATATTAGATTAAATTTACTAGAATTAGTTTGTTAGCTATACAGTAATCGGTCGTGTATCCGCCTGTCACATATCCGCCCTAGCTGTTTATCCGCCACAATCAACCTCTTCAGCAACGTTAGTTTATTATTGAACAGAGAAGATTAATTCAGATATTGTAGATCCTACCAAAGTTTTCTTACACTGTGTTGTATGTGATCTGTGCGCTACCATTGCTGGTAGTGTCACATGAGCTGTTCAGTGTTTTGATATGTAAATAAATCCTGTTAGCCTGCAGGGCGTATCAACTTCAACCTCCATCTCGATCTCCTGCCTGTCACTCAGCAGCGAATGCACGCATCCACACAGCAGACGGCTACCCTGTCACAAGCATTAATACCCTGTATCTTTCTAAACAAGGGGTTTAGGGGATCTCCCTAATAAAAGCTGAATCTCATAACAATAACTGAATAAAAAAATTGTTACAGCTATGTATAATGGTATTTAAAACAGGATTCATTCATCCACCTTTTTACATATCCGCCCTTACTCTGGTCCCACCGCAGTCAGATATGTGACGGATTACTGTATGTAATTTAATATGGCTTGTTTAAAGAAGTTACATAGAAGTAACAATATAAATGTAACATTTTCATATTTTGACATGCTAATTGTAACACAGTGGTATAGACCAACAGACACTGGCTTTTGAGTTTCATTTACTGTATATAGTTCACTAATGATTTCGTACTAGATTCTTCTGGGTAATACACCGATATGCTGATGGTAACACCTTTTTGTCGTACTTAGTACTTCTGTAACAAAAAATTGGACTGTTACAAAAGGGAATTGGCCGTTTATAATGTTCTGGTGCAAAATGACTCTTGGTAGTGTACTTTTCCAATTCCATAAACTCTTCCACTTTTAAGACCTAAACTAGATTTCATGGCACAAATGTTATTATGTTAATCCTCAACCTGACATCTGAAATGTAGTATTGCTGATGTTGTTAAGAAACAAGACAAAAAAAAAAGTTTTGATCTTTTCAACTCTGTTATTTGTTGTGCCTGGCTACCTTTTTGTTGTTTTGATTAGAGGTCGTTGACCACGTCAGGAAGGTGCAGTTTATAAAAGCTTTAATATCCTCCACAGTGGCATTTGTGTCTGAAAATTGACCTTAGTGTAGCCACGCAACCAGAGGGAAATATGCGTGTTGTAGTTCTGTCGAGGTAGTAAATAAAAAAAATAAAAGAAAACTACAACCGGCAGAACTTCAAAAGCGCATCACGTTCTGGCTGTCCCTTTAGAACTGCAGTGCTCTCTGACACTCGTGTCAGACAGCGTAACGACATGAAGCTGACAGCACTGATGTACTAAGCCTGCCGTGTACTTGTGTATTTAGGTTTTTGTCTTTTAAATATAACAGGTGCAACTAAATAAAATAGAGCTGGTTTATTGGACTCAAACAACCTGGTCTGGGTTCATTAATTGAAATAAACAAAAAGAAAAGAAACACACAACGCAAACTACACAATGTAAATAACAATTATCATCACCCCGCTACCTGATTTTAATTCGAGCTGCAGTAATTACTTCACCGGAGCGCTACAGTTGTGTCAATAGAGAGGGCACAGAGAGTCTGCCAATTTATAAAAGAACAGGGTTTATTATATATTTTATTTTTAACTACAGCCCTGAGAAACGGTAGGCGTTCGGGCTATGCTGGAGGATCACTGGTTTTAGATGGCCTCCAGCGCATGAGTTTACCGTTACCTAGATTCAAAAGCAGAGAAGGGGGGTTACATTGGCAAGGTATACTTAGGTGGTGCTGTGGTCAATTATCAAGCAGTAGATGCTGCAGAAAATACCAATGCTTAAGTAATAATAAGCATGTTTTTATACATAGATCTTCTCTTGACAAAGCCCTCATTCTTGCCATATACCTTCCATTACAGTAATTCAAAAACATTTTAGACATATGTATGACTTTAATAATAATGTTCATAGCTCTCTCCCTAAACTCTCCATTAACATACTGCACTTAAAATCAAGCTTGCTATCAAAAGAGCACTACAGTGGCTTCAAAAGAAATTTTAAAAGTTGTTTTACTTTCCTTTATTTATGCAATTTGCAATAGTTCTGAGTACTTCCAAATGCAGTTGCTAAAATATTGAGTTTTATTGATTTGCAGTGAGCTGGGAAAGTGCTTTGAACTGTTTTGGAAAGACTAGCAGCTTATTGGAGTTGCAGTTCCCATTCCTGGTAGTTGATTTACACAGCTACCTTTAGGACCCCTTGACCCCTCAGTGGCATTGCTCTAAAAATCCCAAACAATCAGATTCTGACAGTTATTCCCTTACTGGTTTGAACAAGGACAATGTGGACTGCCGGTCAGTGAATTAGTTTAGCGTTATGATAACACTAATTAAATTCACTTGCCTAAGTATCACTTGAATAAACCAGGAGTAAATATTGCAGAGGTTCCGTTTTCAAAAAACCAAGTGTGTTAGTGAGGGGTCATAGGGACCTATTCATAAAAGTACTTGTCAACTGCGTAAAAAAATGAATTTCGTTTAAAACTAACGAAAGTCATCCATGTTGCTATTCATAAAATGATCTGAGAATACGGGCGACTGTCACAAAGCACTTTATGAATGGGGTACATAGTCGTTCAAGAACGAAAAAGCTGCCTCTTTTTGATGACATCATCAGCATTATTAATGGTACCTGGTTGCCGTCGGTAGCTGTTGCAAAAAGAAAAACGGAATCCACCAATAGTAGTACCGAAACATAAGTCTGCAGCTGCCAGTCACAGACAGTTTGCAAAACCTGATTCCGATGCCCCTATCACATCTGCCAGAAATTCAGGACATGTCATTATTTAGAAAAAAAAGTATTTTTTAAATAAATACTTTGTATTTTCGTATTGTGTGGCAAAGCTGGTAAACACATTTCCATACGCACACATAAGATTTCCATTAACTGCAGGACCAAAAAAAAACTTAACCAAAAAGCACTATAGGACGACGTTAGAAAACTATTATTATTATTATTATTATTATTATTATTATTATTATTATTATTATTAATAATAATAATAATAATAATAATAATAATAATAATAATAATAAACTCTGCTTAAAGCAGGGAATCAATCAGGGACAAGTTTATGTTTATGAATCAGTGAAAGTTTCATGCTGTATTGCACACTGTATGCAATACCAAGCAAGCCCAAATTTTCCACCGACTGCATCAGCAGCACTGGTATACAGTATATTGTAACACTCCATGAAAATAAACAGATTCACACAGGCAGTATTCGTCCACACTGTTTATTGTGAACACAGGTAAAAGAAATAAAAACAAAAAGGACCACTGTTAGCTGCAGATCATGGCAAAGAAATAATAATAATAATAATAATAATAATAATAATAATAATAATAATAAAAACTGTGGTTTGCAGAAGTATTCACCCCCCTGCAAAGTTTTCACATTTTGTTGGCACCTGAGGGTACTCCACGACGCTTTCAAATTAGACTTTACCTGTAGAATCTATACAAACTACTCCACATTGATAAAGTTAAAAAAAGCATATACAATGTAAATAAGTAAGATTTACAGAGAATAACAGATTATAAGAATTCAACCCCTTTGCTACTGCAGTCCTAAATGAGCTCAGGTGCAAATGATTTGTTTGAAAGGTCACAAAATTAGTGAAATGGTTTCAGCCTGTGTGTACTCAAAGTGGTTCAACTTGTAGATCATTTCTCTCGGGTATATAAAGACTTTCAAGCTGCAACTCGCATAGTGATCCAACAAAGCAACCACGAAGACCAAGTAGCTTTCGAAACAAGTCAGGGATAAAGTGGTAGAGAGGCACAGAGCAGGAGAATGGTACAAAAATATTTAAAAGGTGCTGATTAATCAGTGTTCACACATCAACAATAAGCTGGTCTGTATAGATGGGTGGCAAGAAGCCTCATCTGAAAGCACATATGGAGTTTGCGAAAAAGCATGTAGATGATACTGCAGACATGTGGAAAAGGGTTTTGTGGTCAGACGAGACAAAAATTGAACTTTCCGGTCTAAATTCCAAGCGTTACGTCTGGTGCAAGCCCAACACTGCACATCACCCAGTCAACACCATCCCAGCTGTCAAGCATGGTGGTGGCAGCATCATGTTATGGGGATGCTTCTCTTCAGCAGGGACTGGGAAGCTTGTCAGGATAGAGAGGAGAATGGATGGTGCAAAGTACAGGTGAATCCTTGAGGAAAACTTGTTTGAGTCAGCCAAGACTCTGAAACTGGGGAGGAAATTCACATTTCAGCAGGACAATGACCCGAAGCACAAAGCCAAAGCCACACTGGAGTGGTTGACAAGAAGAGAATTAATGTTCTTGAGTAGCCCAGTCAGTCCTGACTTGAATCCAATCGAAAATTTATGGAGAGACTTGAAGATTGCAGTCCATCGACGATCCCCCAACAAATATCAGAACTGGAGCAATTTTCCCATGAAGAATGGGCAAAAATGTCACCATCCTACTGTGCAAAGCTAGTAGAGACCTATCCAAAAAGACTCATAGCAGTAATTACTGCAAAAGGTGCTTCTACCAAGTACTGACTTATGGGGCTGAATACTTATGCAACCAGTAAAATTCATTCTGTACATTTTCTTTGCAAGTTTTGCTGACATTTAACCTCCTTCTCATATAACAGTGTACAGTTTAACCACTACAGCTCTGAATAAAAAAGTTAATTTGAAAAACTGTGCATACATTATTTGTAATAAAACAAAATGTGACATTATTGGTAGGGGTGAATACTTCTGCAAACCACTGTAACTGTCTATTCTCAGTCTCTCACTTGCTGTCTGCTTCACAGTGCTGTTTCAAAATGATTATGCCAGAGAATATGTTTTTTGTGTGAGTAAATATTTATATTAAACATTTTCTTTCCTATAAAGCTACATTTTTTTTTTTTTTCATTATTATTATTATTTATTTCTTAGCAGACGCCCTTATCCAGGGCGACTTACAATCGTAAGCAAATAGATTAAGTGTTACAATACAAGTAATACAATAAGAGCAAGAAATACAATAACTTTTGTTCAAGCAAAGTACAAGAGTGACAAACCACAATTCGATAATACAGCAGATAATAGTGATAGTTACATCAGGATTTGATTAAATACAAAATACTATAGGTTAAACACTTGGCAGATTACAGTATTCTGAAGTACAGGATTAAATGCAGTAAAATAGGGGGCAGATAAGAGCAAAATAAAGCACATTTAAATGAAGGGTGATAGTGTCCCAGGATACAAACAGAGGAGTTCTACAGGTGCTGTTTGAAGAGGTGAGTCTTAAGGAGGCACCGGAATGTGGTCAGGGACTGGGCAGTCCTGACATCTGTAGGAAGGTCATTCCACCACTGCAGAGCAAGGGTGGAGAAGGAGCGGGCTCTGGAGGCAGGGGAGCGTAGCGGAGGTAGAGCCAGTCTTCTAGTGCAGGCAGAGCGGAGAGGACGAGTGGGGGTGTAGGGAGAGATGAGGGTCTGGAGGTAGCTGGGTGCAGTCTGGTCAAGGCATCTGTAGGCTAGTACAAGAGTCTTGAACTGGATGTGAGTGGTGATCGGGAGCCAGTGGAGTGATTGGAGTAGTGGAGTAGTGTGGGCGAAGCGAGGCAGAGAGAACACCAGGCGGGCAGCAGAGTTCTGGATGAGCTGGAGCGGACGGGTGGCGGACGCAGGGAGGCCAGCCAGGAGAGAGTTGCAGTAGTCTAGGCGGGAGAGTACCAGGGCCTGGACCAGGAGCTGGGTAGCGTAGTTGGTGAGGAAGGGTCGGATTCTTCGGATGTTGCTCAGGAAGAATCGGCAAGTGCGTGCCAGAGTGGAGATGTGCTGGGAATAAGAGAGGCAGGGGTCCAGGGTGACTCCGAGGTTCTTAGCGGAGGAAGAGGGAGAGAGTGTGGTAGATTCCAGAGGAACAGAGATAGAGAGATCAGAGGAGGGGGGGAGGAGGGAAAGATAAGGAGGTCAGATTTAGAGAGGTTGAGTTTGAGGTGATGCGAGTGCATCCAGGAGGAAATAGCAGACAGACAGGTAGAGATACGGGAGGAGATGGTGGAGTCAGAGGTGGGGAAGGAGAGGAAAATCTGAGCATCATCAGCATAGAAATGGTATGAGAAACCATAGGATGCGATGAGGGAGCCCAGGGAGTGGGTGTAGAGAGAGAATAGGAGAGGGTCCAAAACTGACCCTTGGGGGACTCCAGTTAAGAGAGGGTGAGGTGTGGAGGTTGCTCCACGCCAGGTTACCTGGTAAGTGCGGTTGGAGAGGTAGGAGGAGAACCAGGCCAGAGCAGTGCCAGAGATCCCCAGGTCAGCGAGAGATGATAGTAGAATAGAGTGATCAACAGTGTCAAAGGCAGCAGAGAGGTCGAGGAGAATAAAGACAGAGGAGAGTGAGGCAGCTCAGGCACACTTTAGTGAGTTGGTGACAGACAGGAGGGCGGTTTCAGTGGAGTGAGCAGAGCGGAAGCCAGATTGGAGAGGGACAAGCAGAGAGTGGTTGGACAGGAAAGCAGAGAGCTGGCGGTGTACAGTCCGCTCGAGGGTTTTGGAGAGGAAGGGTAGGAGGGAGACAGGATGGTAGCTCTGGAGGGAGGTGGGGTCGAAGGTAGGTTTTTTGAGGAGGGGAGTGATAGAGGCTTTTTTGAAGGCAGAGGGAAAGATACCAGAAAGTAGAGAGGTGTTGAGGAGGGAGGAGATGAAGGGGAGTAGAGCAGGAGCAGCAGCTTGAAAGAGGTGAGTGGGGAGGGGGTCCAAGGCACACGTGGTGGGTTTGTGACCCTGAAGCAGGGAGGAGAGGTCAGAGTCTGAGAGGGGTAAGAAGGTGGAGAAGGAGGGCGAGTTAGTAGGGGATGTAGTGGGTGTAGGGGTTGGAGCAGGAGGGGGTGCGGGGGAGGGAGAGGTGTTAAAGAGTTTGTGGATATCTGAGATTTTAGAAGAGAAGAAGGAGGCAAAGTCATCAGGGGAGATAGAGGAGGGAGGAGGAGGGGGGGGTTTAGGAGGGAGGAGAAGGTAGAGAATAGTTTACGTGGGTTGTTAGTGGAGGCTTGGATTACAGATTGGAAATAAGCACATTTAGCAGAGGAGAGAGTAGAGGAGAAGGAGGAGAGGAGAGTGCGGTAAAGGTCTAGGGCAGCAGGGAGTTTGGTTCTCTTCCATTTCTTTTCAGCAGATCGCAGTGTGATTCTTGCCGAGCGGAGCGCAGAGGAGAGCCAGGGATGGGGAGGGGAGGGGCGAGCAGGTCGGGAGGTGAGGGGACAGAGGGAGTCGAGGGAGGAGGTGAGTGAGGAGAAGAGGGTGGAGGTAGCAGAGTCTACGGAGAGTTGTGAAAAGGAGTCGATAGGAGGGAGGTGAGAGAGAGCAGTGGAGGCAAGGACAGAGGGGGAGAGAGATCGGAGGTTACGGCGAGAGGTGACAGTGGGGGTAGGAGGAGCAGGGAGAGGGGGGAGAGACAGAGTAAAAGAGATGAAATAGTGATCAGAGAGGTCCAGGGGGGTGACAGGGGGCCTGGAGAAGGTGAGGTCCAGTTGATGGCCAGCTTTGTGGGTAGCAGTGGACGGAGAGAGACAGAAGTCGAAGGAGTGGAGGAGAGGGAGGAATCCAGCAGAGTGGCTGGGGTTGGAGAGATGGATGTTGAAGTCACCCAACAGGACAGTCGGGGTAGACAGAGAGGGGAGGGAGGAGAGTAGATAGTCGAGTTCATCCAGAAAGTGAGTGAGAGGCCCAGGGGGGCGATGCAGAACAATGAGCAGGAGTTGACAGGGAGAGGTTAGTTGGACTGCATGAAATTCAAAGGTATTGACAGAGAGTGAGGAGAGATCGGAGGGGACAGAGAAGAGTAAGGAGGGAGAGAGTAGAAGACCCGTCCCACCTCCCCGTCCAGTGAGACGCGGGGTATGGGACAGGACGTAGAGAGAGGACAGGACAGCCAGGTTTCAGTGAGAGCAAGGAAATCGAGCGAGAGGTGGGAGGCAAAGGCAGATATGAAATCAGCTTTGTTAGCAGAAGAGTGACAGTTCCAGAGTGCACCAGAGAGTGTTCGGGAGGGGGGGGAGAGGCAGAGAAATGAGGTTAGAGCAAGTGTAGTAATAAAATATGTCTTTAAAAATATAGTCTGCCGAGGCTGTCGTTAGTTTAGACTTGACTATAGAATGCGTTCAATAACTCCTAGTTATCGACAGCATTTTGCTGTCGCTCACTCTTATGAATCGGAGGTTGACGCTCAGGACTAATGAAAACTTTATGCTAATGAGGTTTACCTTTCTCTCAATTCATTAAAAAACATGCCTTCATTGACGTAAATTGTTGGGGCTTAACGACGCATCTGAATGATCTCTTATGAATAGCAAGTGCTGTTAAATAGGCAGCTGTGGACGAAATCTGATCATGTACTCTTGCTTTCTCGTTTCGACAGGCGTTAACCTTTTATGAATAGACCCCATAGAGTTACGAGATGCAGACAACATGGGTCTGGGAAGCAGGCAGGTTACTTTTACCTGTAACAGAGAAAGTTTTAGTAATTTGGATGCACTTCACTGGGTCAAAAGCTAAAATAACTACAGGAAAACAAAAACCTGTTCTGATAAAAGGACTGTTCAGACTGTTGATATGCATATGAAAGGTAAGAAAACGGTTGTAAATTGTTGGTTAAATGTTAGCTTGCGAGGTTCGGGGGGCATGAAGCTGGGGGGGCTGCTAATCTCTAATCTTTCAATTTTCTAATCTCCAGTTAATTAGTTCTATTTTACTATTTAAGACCTGATCACCTGCACCTTTTCTGTCTAGTGTTTCGTTTTTTAGCAAACGCTCAGACGCCGTCGTTTCGTGCTTCACCTCTAATATCTAAACTTCGTTGCCTCGCTCACGCAGGTCGTTTCTCTGCACATCGCTGCCAAGATATTATCAATCATTTTCTTACCTGCTCAGGTGATCTTTCTTTTCAATCAGCTTCTCTTTTCGGCTCCAAGAGCAACGTTACTCTTTCCTGTTCCATCCGGTCTCCACCTCGGCATCATAGCCATCCAAAGCGCAGCTTCAATACTCAACTTGTCTGCAACTTTATCAGAAAGTCTGGTCCTCCGTTAAACTTCCAAGCTCCTTCAACATGACATCCTCATTCCCGTTGTCTGCGATTGCATTACCTTAGCTCTATTTAATTCTACCACAAAGTTTTGTCGGCTTAATCCTTCTTTACTCCTCGCTTGTAATCAGACGCCCCTCCCCTCGCTCCCACTGAGCCAGCACAATTACCGTTTCATCAGAACATCCTGCCCTGGACCTCCATCAGCTACGTTCAACATTTTAAAGACATATCCAGCCCATTCTAAACTCAATTTTTTAACTAGTGGCGGCTCGTGACTCGACTGGTCACAACATTCTCCAACTACACTATTGTACTGTAACTTTTCCACCGGCGTCTCACAGACTATGGTTACCACGGCAACGCCCTTATTGAGTGACTGCGGGGAGTGGTAAGTTGTCATGGTGACCAGGCGGCTTCATCAGGCTCTGCGTGCTCTGCGCCTCAGCACTGCAATCTTCCGGCTTCCTGTTGCTGCACTTTCACAACTGGCAGAGACGAATTCAACGCGCCGAACCATAACATCTAAATATTGCGTTAACTTATTTCTATTCATGACTATCTGTCCTAAACATGTCTAGAATATTTATTATTCAAATCTAAAGGAATAAGCAAATGTTGTTCTACATAGACAAGGATTTTAATCGTAATAACTTCTTAAATTCTACCCTGACTCACTCAGGTCAATGATGTAATTCCAATCATAAACTCTGGATGGCAGTATAATACCACAAGCTCTCTCTCTATACATTAAACCAGTTTGGTTTCGCTGCAAAGCTCGGACACTACAGCTTTTCTATCTATTCCCGCAGTTCTCACTCGGATGGATTCTCGGGAGTTCCCCCTCCTGCCTCATCCCCTGTCTATCTATATCAAATGACATTCTTCAATTTCAACTCTTACCCCCCTCCCCCCGCCCCTTTGAGGCGGACTGCTCCTGACCAAATCTATAGATTATTTCAACAGCCTCAGAGCAGCGGATTCTTCATCCTTTTAGGTTCTACAGCAGCCTCAGCTCTATGTATTCTCCATCTCTGGCTTCATCTAAATCAGTTTAACTCACAGTCCAATATCCACCGCTTTCAGCAGATGTCTGTGCTCTACAGCAGATCATCACACTACCGATGGCAATCCACCATTCACTATTACAGATCCCTGCTTCAGCAGATATCGGCGTTCTGCAGCAGACCACCACGCTCTACCAATGGCAGTCCACCATTCACAATAACAGATCACTGCTTCGGCAGATCTCTCTCTACAGCAGACCACCGCTCATTATTGACAGCACTTCTTTGTTTACTTCCTCAGATCTCTGCACCGTCCAGCAGATCCCATCCTCTACTGTCAATTGCTCCTCCCTGCAGCAGATCTCTGCTCCCTTTTCAGATCTACTCACTGTTCTAGCATGCAAGTTGCTTTAGTTCAGTCTAAATCTGGACCTGCACTACTCCAGATCTTCCAACGCTTCCGCTTTCCTCCAATACGCAGATCGTGGAAGCATTCCGCAGTCAAGGCTAATGCTAATCCCCATCTGATCAAAAATACGAGGTGCTTGTCTTTCTCAGCAATCTATTTATATGTCCACACATCCTCTCAAATATTACAGCATTAATACATGGTGAGAGACGTGGTGAGACTGGAAATCTGTCTTGTTTATGAGTTAAGGAGTTCCACTCTAGGAGAATAACTGGAGTTGTGAAACCCAGTCTCTCAATGTGAGTTCACCTTTTCCATTTCAAGCAGACATGATAGTAGCAGACCACAGATCAATCCCGTATTCACTGACACATAGGATAGTCAACATCTCATCTCTGCCCTCCATTCCAGTAAATGGAGCACAAAGCGTGCTGAGCTTCCCCAGCAGTCGATTTACACACGTTCGTCGGTTCCAGCTGCTACCTCAACTGTCAGTTCCAGCTCCCCTTCGGCCTCCACTTTTAGTGTTCAAGTTCCGTCGACTGGTCCCGTCTGCTGCGTGCCCCCCCCCCCCCCCCCCCCGATTCACCAGCTGTCATTTGACTGAATCATCCTCTCAGTAACCTCCTTCAATCTGCTCAGCATTTCGTATCTGCAGCTCTCTCCCTCCTTCGACAGCTTCATATTGTACAGCCTGGTCAGTGTTTTAAACATTCTGTGCCAGAATCTGATTCATCCTATTCCTTCAAATCAAACCAGATCATGGCTTTCATCGTCCAGCTAGGGATTTTTTCTTCCCACCATTCTCTCCATACCAGTAGTTTGTCTGACTCTTCGTGGAATCTTCAAAGTCCCCCCCCCGGCCCCTCCTTCCACCCTCCAGAGCAAGCCTCCCTCCTCTACTTCACCCCCTCATTGATTTCTCTCACTCCTAGGATCACTCGTCACTGGATTCCAACCTACTTTGCCTCCAGAGCGGGCCTCCCCCCCCAATCATTCCGTAGGCACAGCCCCCTCCGCTGCGAGGGCCAACATCACTCACAGCCTTCTTCGGCTTCCTCGGAAGCTCAGAATACACAGTTTCTTCAGCTTCAAGCTTCCCTGCAGCGACGAAAATCTCCTAATCAGCCCAGCTCTCCTCCCTCCTTTCTAGAACAGGCCTCCCTCCTCAGCTGTATTCTCCCCATTCATTTCGTATAGGTGCAGCTACCTCCGCTGCAAGAGCCAGCATCAATCACAGTCTGATCAAGACTATGGGCCGCTGGTCCTCTTCCGCAGTAGACTATTACGTCCATTCATCTCCCTTCGATATAGCAGCAGCCCATTTTAAAATTGCTAGCATGCCCGGAGTGGGGGCTACCTGTTCGCCGGGGCCTCCTGAGGTTTTCCCCTAAATTCGCTTCGAGGGGTTTTTTCCTCTCCACTGAGCGGCAGGTATACACATAGTCAGGTATACACAGTCACATCCCATTAACAAATTTACTAATCCCCCTTTGTTCGTCCTTCTGGTCTTTTGTTTGTTTGTTTATGTTATGCGTTGGCATGTTCTGTCTTGTTTGTCTCACGGTGTGGGAATTTTCGTAGGTGCCGGGGGTCCATCCTTTGGGGGGCAAGTGAGGCTCACTTCCCCGACCTCAGGGCTAGGCAGCCGCCTCCCTTACCTTCAGGGGTTCTCACCGCGTGAGTCAGAGCGGACCCCTGGCCAAACTCTGTCCTGTCGCAGCTCCTGCGCTCATCTCACTCGAGGCTCTCTTCTATTCTGCCTCTCTTCAGGACGTGGTCACTCGTGCTATATCCTATACTATACTAACCTCAATGCTCTGTCCTTATTTTCAGGTCCCAGGCAGCGTGATGTCTCGGCCAATCAGGGGTTTTACGAGCGCCCCTCACATAAGTCTCAAATGCTGGGTACCTCTCTCATCTCCTCCCGAGGGGTGGCTTTTCAAGTCTAACCCTCATATGTGTTTTCAGGTTGCCGGGTCCTCCGCCCCTGGGATGTCGACAGCGTCGGCCCCAGTCGACGACCTCTTTTCTATCCCGTTTCAGGTTGCCGGGTCCTCCGCCCCTGGGATGTCGACAGCGTTGGCCCCAGTCGACGACCTCTTTTCTATCCCGTTTCCGGTTGCCGGGTCCTCCGCCCCTGGGATGTCGACAGCGTCGGCCCCAGTCGACGACCTCTGTTCTATCCTTTCCGGTTGCCGGGTCCTCCGCCCCTGGGATGTCGACAGCGTCGGCCCCAGTCGGTGACCACATTCTGTCCTACTAACTGCTCCTTGCTGCTTCTTCTGCCTTATCTTTCCCCCCCAGCTCACGCCCAGTGAAATGTTAGCTTGCGAGGTTCGGGGGGCGTGAAGCTGGGGGGGCTGCTAATCTCTAATCTTTCAATTTTCTAATCTCCAGTTAATTAGTTCTATTTTACTATTTAAGACCTGATCACCTGCACCTTTTCTGTCTAGTGTTTCGTTTTTCCTCCTCCTCCCCTCCTCCACCTTCTACATGCCTTCGCATCGGTCATCTCTGGGGGGCAGTGAGGCTCACTTCCCCGACCTCAGGGCTAGGCAGCCGCCTCCCTTACCTTCAGGGGTTCTCACCGCGTGAGTCAGAGCGGACCCCCGGCCAAACTCTGTCCTGTCGCAGCTCCTGCGCTCATCTCACTCGAGGCTCTCTTCTATTCTGCCTCTCTTCAGGACGTGGTCACTCGTGCCGAGTCCTATACTAACCTCAATGCTCTGTCCTTATTTTCAGGTCCCAGGCAGCGTGATGTCTCGGCCAATCAGGGGTTTTACGAGCGCCCCTCACATAAGCCTCAAATGCTGGGTACCTCTCTCATCTCCTCCCGAGGGGTGGCTTTTCAAGTCTAACCCTCATATGTGTTTTCAGGTTGCCGGGTCCTCCGCCCCTGGGATGTCGACAGCGTCGGCCCCCGTCGACGACCTCTTTTCTATCCCGTTTCAGGTTGCCGGGTCCTCCGCCCCTGGGATGTCGACAGCGTTGGCCCCAGTCGACGACCTCTTTTCTATCCCGTTTCCGGTTGCCGGGTCCTCCGCCCATGGGATGTCGACAGCGTCGGCCCCAGTCGACGACCTCTTTTCTATCCTTTCCGGTTGCCGGGTCCTCCGCCCCTGGGATGTCGACAGCGTCGGCCCCAGTCGGTGACCACATTCTGTCCTACTAACTGCTCCTTGCTGCTTCTTCTGCCTTATCTTTCCCCCCCAGCTCACGCCCAGTGAACTTATCTTTAAGAGACCTTGGATGATATTAGTTGTTTTTTCTCCTGTCAAACTTTTTAATCCACGGAAAAAGCTTTTTAAAAAATTCCTCAAACAACTAATGAGTTAAAGCTTTGTGAATATGACCCAATGCTACCATTTTTCCTTGAGACCTTGCTACATTTGGTTTTGCTATAAGCTTTTTTTTTTTTTTAAGTGGGTTCAAATAGCTTTTGAAAGCAGGTCTGTTTCTGATTCCTAGACAGGAGGTTTTATCAAGTTAACCACATAAAGCTGCCTCAAATTGAGACATTTCTATCAGTGAGACTGTGGGCACTCTGAAGGTTTTTTGATTACATGTTTCGCCTCTAGCTTATTCCAGAGTGCGATCATTTCTAAGCAACCATTTGTTTTGTGCAGGTTTTTGTGGTTGTAGTTTCAAGTGGGGTTTTTTCTGCTGATATACGCCTCCTGCTTTTTCTAGCTTCTTATTCCTCCCTCCCTCCTTTCACATTTTTAATTTTTCTCATTTGTTTTCTGTGGTCTATTTTTAACTTTTTTTCTCTTCTCTGTGCCTTGTATGTGCAAATGGATTCGGCTGCTGGCTATTCATGTGCCAGTTGGTTGAATTACAAATGTAATTGTACATTAAAGTAGGAGTTTATGTTTGACATGGTTGAGAATAATTACATTTACTAGCAAAAAGCTGAAAAAAATGTATATTTTATTCTCACAATTGTAATATTTCACTGGTTATTTGCTTTTAAATTATTTTTTTAATCCTTTTTTTGCTTGTTTTTAAATCCTTTTTCAAGGGCAATGACATCATTACATTAATGTAGCATCTTTCAAGACGAAACAGCTTAACATCAGGTGTATCAAAGCATTTGTTTTTGTTGTTGTTTAGCAAATTAACCATATATTAAAGGGGAAGTCAATCAATTTACTCAATGGGGGTGTTTTTATTTTTTGTTCAACCACTGTATGTTGCAATTGTTTTGTAAACCAGCATGTCAGTAACATAAATTCTCGCCACAGCTGCAAAACAACCTTCTCCACTATATCCCCTTCGCAGGGGATTTCATCTCCAGTGGGAGATAATAAGGATGCTGTAAAACTTTTTTTATTTTTTTTTATTTAGTCGTTGCCAATTATTTGTATTATTTTCTCCCAATTTGGAATGGCCAATTATTTTATTATGCTCAGTTCACCGCTACCACCCCTGTGCTGACTCGGGAGGGCGAAGACGAACACACATTGTCCTCCAAAGTGTGTGCCGTCAGCCGACAGCTTTTTTTCACACTGCGGACTCACCATGCAGCCACCCAAGAGCTACAGCGTCGGAGGACAACGCAGCTCTCAGGCAGCGTACAGGTAAGCCCGCAGGCGCCCGGCCAGACTACAGGGGTCGCTGGTGCGCGGTGAGCCGAGGACACCCTGGCCGACCTAACCTTCCCTCCCCCCGGGAGACGCTTGGCCAATTGAGCGCCGCCCCCTGGCAGCTCCCGTCCACGGTCGGCAAAGGAATACCCTGGACTCGAACTTGTGATGTCCAGACTATAGAGTGCATCCTGCACTCTATGCAAGTGCTTTTACTGGATGCGCCACTCAGGAGCCTCAGGATGCTGTAAAACTTTGTCAACTGAATTTTAAACTGCAGAGGAAACTGAAGCTGTGCAAGAATGGAGAACCAGAGCAACCAGCATGATTAGTTTGGCACGTTTTTCACAAACTGCTCCTGCGTGCAAATTGCAAATGTTTCACAGCTGATCAGCAAGCTGATGCGGTCTGTGAAAAAACATACACTTGTCTTGTTCATAAGCTATCACCATGCTCAACTTACAAATTGAGGGCAGGCAACTTGTAGAACCATATACAGTACACAGCCTCTGGATATTCTGTAGATGTTTCTATCTGAAAACCTGTGTAACCAAGGAGGTTTAAGACCATTGCAAATTGATGGCAAGGAAGATGGTATCAATCTCTCTTAATGAGCCATTGTCGCATATGTACACTGCAAATGTCATGCAAATAGTTTGAATTGCAGTTACTGCCATTGTTATTTTTGGGAATGGGACAATATGTAACTGCTGGAAAGGTATAAATGTGTTGTGAAAGGTATACTTTATATTATCTATACTATAATGTGTTTGCTGTGTGTTATGTACTTTTCTGGTTAATAGTTCCAACAAACATTGCTTCTGAGAAGACACCTCAAGGCTGATTTTCTGTAGTGAATTGGGGAAGCATATCAGTGTTGCTCTGTACACTGCATATACTCATAACACTAATACACAGGTCACGCTACACTACTTATATGTGCAGGTATTTATAAACAGGTATATACAGTATATGCCCAATATACAAGTCACAATACCATATGTATTACACATGTGATGGTCCCGGAACGTATTCATACCAACTACAAATACTATTTATTCTCCAACCATGTGATGAAAAGCAAGTAGCTAGGCAGTGTTTGTGATCGTGTATCGCAATACCCAATTTTTATAAGAAAATATTTGTGAAAATGAATGTGGCCTTAGAAATTCAAACAAATAGCTAAAATAATATTATGGGGTTCTTCATTAATGTGTTCACTCAATTTCAGTAATGCTTTAACAAGATCATTACCCCAGACATTATAAATACCCCCATTATATTGAAAGAGTCTACTTGTGATCTGAATTTGACACATGAGACATGTCTCGAGCACCATGGCACAGTGGCTCATTTATCTGTGCCTTGTATTTTAACTAACTCTGCTGTATTTTGGACTTACAATCCTCAAAGGTACTCATTCACTTTCTAATCTAGTCAAACCACATCTGGATTGGGGCAATATTGGCCAGTCTACTACACTGTACATTTTGCCACAATACAACAGCTTATTTAGTCACAAAATTAGTTCAATAAAACTATGTTAACCTCGTATGAGCTAAAAAGAAACTAAAACAGTTGCCTGTCTGTATTTATTTATTTATTTGACTTAATTTAAAGTAAACTTGTCCTTAATAACGTCTGTTAATTTGTATGAGTACTGATTCACTTAACCCTATTCATTGTCAGTCTGTTTATGAATGTATATCATTCAGCACTCACACAATGAGTAAGTCTTGACTTTATCCATTAGTATACATGTCCATTCAGACTATGTTGTGATTTTGAGGCTCTTTAACACTTTGACTTTTGTTTTCAAGAGCTCAGTTATGGTGCAGCGTTTTGTGTTATTCAATTAGAAACATAACACACAAGCACACATTCAAAATACCCTCATAGAAAAGTCAAAATAGAGCTCACACATATCTTCAGAAACACACACTGCAGTAATCTATAGGGTAAATATTTTTGTGAAGAAGTGCACAATAAGATAACAAAAAAATATGTTGTTAGATTATGTTCAAATGCAATTCGAAAAGTCTGTAAGAGCCATTCAGACCATCTATGCTTGTCCAGTTCCTAGTAGCTGATCAATCTCAAAACTCCCATCCCATACCCTCACCACTATCTGTGTGAAGAAGTATCTCCTACCCTCTGCCCTAATAGTGTATTACTCTGAAGAAAACCTTACAGAGCCATTTGCAGAATTACAAAATATGGTAACATAAAACCAGATTTGAAACAAATATTACACAATTGTTCAGATACAGTAGCACACTGGCATTGATAGGGTACCATGGTACTTTAATGGATTAGCAGTTTGTATTCGTTCATACACAGGGTGCGATTTATTCCCCCCACCCCCAATAAAAGATTCTAAATGATTTCTTCAGGAAATTTTAAACATATTTAAAAAGATAAATGTATGCTGCATCATTTTTACGCAAACTGACTTAAAAAAATCAGTAGCATGTTATATTAACATTATTTAAAAAAAGGAATGGAATTTAGTTTCACTGTCTGATCATAAAGTTAGGCTGTATAAAGTGGATCAGGCTTGGATTCCACCCGTCATTCTCATCCAACAGTAGTGCTGTGTGCACCGTAGCAAGGCAAATTGACCAATGAAAATCAACTATGTCAATGTCATTCAGTTGCTGTATTTCAAACTGTTATTTTTAATTTTCATCGGAAGTGCACACTATACTAAAGAAAAAAGAAATGAAGACAGGACACTAAAAATGCAAAGTAGCTTTTTTAAACAGCCCCAGAGCCAAAGACTGGAACTTTTACCCGCAGAGTCACCCGCTGAGCAGAGTGGAAAAAAGGCCAAGATTAACAACAATCAACTCCTGCAGATTAAGCTGTTAAAATACGTATGTTGTATTATGTTCCATATATTGTTGTTACACTCTGTGCAGTTATCAGTGAGGTTATGTGCAACAATGCAAGTACTTGTCATGAGTGCGTTTCAACATTATTTTAGTTGCTGTAATGCAGGTACTTTTTGTTATTGTCTTTTGATACCGTACATACATGCCAACAGTCCCTATATGGTCGGGACGGTCCCAATTTCCTAGCAAATGTCCCGCGTCCCGATGCATAGGAAGAAATAAATCATTTATTCTGCACAGAGTTAATGAAAACCACACGCTGTGCTCTTCGTGCGGCTGACACATCTGCTGATCACAAACTTATACAAAGGTAAGAACACTTCATTATGTCTATTTTTACTGTCATGATGGTCGTGTGGTGTTGAGTTGGGGGGTACGTCTATTATATGATAATATATATTATCAGTGTCCTACTGAACAGTATTAAAATAAAGAACGCTTTGTTGTGGGTGGCCCGGCCCATTCAGGAAGAATGACAGCGGGAGCTCTGTTCATGAACTTGAATTGTTAAAAAAAAAAAAAACACCTTACAGAACGGCAGTGTCTGGAGCGAGAGGAAAAGACAGGCAAGCACGGCTAAAGAAGACAGCCGACAGTTGCCATAACTGATCATAATTACATACCCAAGGGGGACGTGCATAGTTAGCAGGGAAAACCTGGGCCACCCCAGAGTATTGTGAGGGAATACCACAGTACCACAGTGGCACCTTGTGGGGTAAATAAATCAGTGCGCCAAGCAGCGTTTCAAATAAAGTCCTGTCTCCTGTGTGTCAGTGAATTTCCCACACCCTTCCACCCCCACTGGAAATCTGACAAATCACACCCTGTTCATACAACTAATTGTAGCTGCCATTGGATACAATCGTCTTTATGTACACAGCTATTGCTTTGTCATTGGAGATCTTCTATTAAAGAAATAATAACACAGCAAATCCCACTAATGCAGTGCTGTTTTACATGTACACCCCTTGCTAAAACAAACACCAAACTCTATCATTTGAACTACACAACTGAGAAAACAGCTGTCAGTTAAGTGTTAAAGAGCCCTGTTTACAATATAAAGGCCAAACAATAAATGTCACCAGGTGACTAATGTTTATGCTTTTATATATATATATATATATATATATATATATATATATATATATATATATATATATATATATATTGTGAGGCAGCAGGTGGAGTGAGACAGCAGGGAGGGGGTTAAAACCTCCCTGCGAGAGAGAAAAGATGTGCGAATGCACATTGGTTTAATTTAGTTTGCTAATTGCTTTATTGTTTTGTGTAATTGTTTTATTAGTAATGATCATCCGCACCTGGGCGTTATTGGAAATTAGATCCAGGTGCGGGAGTTTAAAAGGAGAGCAGGCAGTCTGCTCGGGGCTGCTGAGGAGAGGGAGGCAGAGATGGTGCTCTGCTTCCGAGCAGTCGGATGAAAAGGTACAGTGCAAACCTGTGTGGTTTAAATAAGTTTTGGGGCAGGGAAACGGCTTAGCCGTCCTGCGTTAGTTAGGTTCCGGCGTGTGTAGTTAGTGCTCGATAAGAGCTAGGTGTTTGTTTTATTAAAAGTGCGAGTAAGCGCTGAACCACCTATTTCTGTGTCTGGGTCAATTTTTAAAGGGGCAACGAACCCGTGAGAGGTGAAATCTTTTACATATGGTACCAGAAGTGTGGGTGCCCCTACGACCCAGTAAAAGAAAAAATGGATTTTAAGGAATTGATCAAGGAGATCAAAAGAAACACCGCTGCTCAAGTGGAGCAGAACGAGAGGTGGAGACAGGAGTTGGGGCTACCGGATCCGGAGCCGACGGAGCTGGACCTGCTGCTCCAAAGGTGGGAGCAGGCAGGAGGTGCCCCACTGACTCAAGTTCCAGAGCCCAGAGGGGAGGAGCCGCCGCTTCCAGAGCCCAGAGGGGAGGAGCCGCCGCTTCCGGAGCCCAGAGGGGAGGAGTCGCCGCTTCCGGAGCCCAGAGGGGAGGAGTCGCCGCTTCCGTAGCCCAGAGGGGAGGCGAAGAGCATACCTCCGCCACAGCCCCGACCACCACCCCTACAGTCCAGTTCGGTGCCGCTGCGTTCAGTCCCTCACCCCTTGCTCCGGGACACCCTGCCGGTCTTCCTGGACCTCCCTGTGCTGGACCTGGAGCCCAGGGGTCTGCAGCACTGGCCACAGCTCTGCCCCTGGTTACCTGCTCCGCTCTCCCCGAGCACCCAGACGTCGCTGGGCTGCTGCCAGACGTCGCTGTCGCTCCCCCTGTTCGCTGCGTCGCTCCCCCTGGGTGAACGGACATCACTGTGTCAGTTCCCAGGGGAAGACCTGTGTCCACTGCGGCATCCTCCAGTGCCCCGGCCTACGCTTCGGTCGGCCCTGTTAGCCCGGTGAGGTCCCGTGTCGCCGGTTTGCGGTCCCTTCCTGGCAGCGCCGAAAGGACCGATCCATCCTCAAGCCCGCCCGTGGAAGAGGACGGCAATGGACATTGCTGGACTTGAGGCTGGGTGGTTGTGTTTTAGGGGAGGAGGTGGCCGTCTCGTGGCCTGTGTCTTGTAAAGACAAGGGGGGGGGGGATGTGTGAGGCAGCAGGTGGAGTGAGACAGCAGGGAGGGGGTTAAAACCTCCCTGCAAGAGAGAAAAGATGTGCGAATGCACATTGGTTTAATTTAGTTTGCTAATTGCTTTATTGTTTTGTGTAATTGTTTTATTAGTAATGATCATCCGCACCTGGGCATTATTGGAAATTAGATCCAGGTGCGGGAGTTTAAAAGGAGAGCAGGCAGTCTGCTCGAGGCTGCTGAGGAGAGGGAGGCAGAGATGGTGCTCTGCTTCCGAGCAGTCGGATGAAAAGGTACAGTGCAAACCTGTGTGGTTTAAATAAGTTTTGGGGCAGGGAAACGGCTTAGCCATCCTGCGTTAGTTAGGTTCCTGCGTGTGTAGTTAGTGCTCGATAAGAGCTAGGTGTTTGTTTTATTAAAAGTGCGCGTAAGCGCTGAACCACCTATTTCTGTGTCTGGGTCAATTTTTAAAGGGGCAACAAACCCGTGAGAGGTGAAATCTTTTACAATATATATATATATATATACAGCTCTGGAAAAAATTAAGAGACCACTGCAAAATTATCAGTTTCTCTGGTTTTACTATTTATAGGTATGTGTTTGGGTAAAATGAACATTTTTGTTTTATTCTATAAACTACTGACAACATTTCTCCCAAATTCCAAATAAAAATATTGTCATTTAGAGCATTTATTTGCAGAAAATGACAACTGGTCAAAATAACAAAAAAGATGTAGTGTTGTCAGACCTCGAATAATGCAAAGAAAATAAGTTCATATTCATTTTTAAACAACACAATACTAATGTTTTAACTTAGGAAGAGTTCAGAAATCAATATTTGGTGGAATAACCCTGATTTTCAAGCACAGCTTTCATGCGTCTTGGCATGCTCTCCACCAGTCTTTCACATTGATGTTGGGTGACTTTATGCCACTCCTGGCGCAAAAATTCAAGCAGCTCGGCTTTGTTTGATGGCTTGTGACCATCCATCTTCCTCTTGATCACATTCCAGAGGTTTTCAATGGGGTTCAGGTCTGGAGATTGGGCTGGCCATGACAGGGTCTTGATCTGGTGGTCCTCCATCCACACCTTGATTGACCTGGCTGTGTGGCATGGAGCATTGTCCTGCTGGAAAAACCAATCCTCAGAGTTGGGGAACATTGTCAGAGCAGAAGGAAGCAAGTTTTCTTCCAGGACAACCTTGTACTTGGTTTGATTCATGCCAAAGCTGCCCGATTCCAGCCTTGCTGAAGCACCCCCAGATCATCACCGATCCTCCACCACATTTCACAGTGGGTGCGAGACACTGTGGCTTGTAGGCCTCTCCAGGTCTCCGTCTAACCATTAGACGACCAGGTGTTGGGCAAAGCTGGAAACTGGACTCACCTGGGGGTGCTTCAGCAAGGCTGGAATCGGGCAGATTTGTCTTTGTGAAGGACGCATGAATCAAGCCAAGTACAAGGTTGTCCTGGAAGAAAACTTGCTTCCTTCTGCTCTGACAATGTTCCCCAACTGTGAGAATTGGTTTTTCCAGCAGGACAATGCTCCATGCCACACAGCCAGGTCAATCAAGGTGTGGATGGAGGACCACCAGATCAAGACCCTGTCATGGCCAGCCCAATCTCCAGACCTGAACCCCATTAAAAACCTCTGGAATGTGATCAAGAGGAAGATGGATGGTCACAAGCCATCAAACAAAGCCGAACTGCTTGAATTTTTGCGCCAGGAGTGGCATAAAGTCACCCAACATCAATGTGAAAGACTGGTGGAGAGCATGCCAAGACGCATGAAAGCTGTGCTTGAAAATCAGGGTTATTCCACCAAATATTGATTTCTGAACTCTTCCTAAGTTAAAACATTAGTATTGTGTTGTTTAAAAATGAATATGAACTTATTTTCTTTGCATTATTCGAGGTCTGACAACACTACATCTTTTTTGTTATTTTGACCAGTTGTCATTTTCTGCAAATAAATGCTCTAAATGACAATATTTTTATTTGGAATTTGGGAGAAATGTTGTCAGTTGTTTATAGAATAAAACAAAAATGTTCATTTTACCCAAACACATACCTATAAATAGTAAAACCAGAGAAACTGATAATTTTGCAGTGGTCTCTTAATTTTTTCCAGAGCTGTATATTATACTGTATAGAATTATTCACTACTGTAGATTTATGTTGCTTGTATATTTAATTATCACGTGTGGGTTAATTATTATTTAAGACATATTAGTAGAAGTCTACACTTGTGATCACGTTTTGTAATTGCTTTGCATTTGATTTAATTATTTTTCACTAATTTTGTTTTGTGTCAGCAGCAGCATTTTCATTTGTGCCGGCTAGTCTATGCGCCGGCAGGCAATTTCAGTTAATTGACAGGTATGCGGTGACGATCGCCTTAAAAAGGCAACAGAGCAGAAAGAAAGGGGAAGGATACGAAAAAAAAAAACGAAGGAAAGACGGGACAGACATACAGAGAAAGAACGGAAATGGAAACGAAAAAACTAAAACGAATGGGACAAGGGACAGGCACAAAAACAGAGGGAAGAAAACGAGACAGAAAAAATGAAGAACAAAACAGAAACAGTGACAGTGATAGTGACCGAGGGAGACAGAGAAACGAAGAATGAAAACGAATGGCAGAACAAGGCAAGAGAAAGCTGTTGGTGAAAAGGAATGAAGAGATTGCAGCTGAGATCTATTGAAACAAGCCCTTGGATGCTGCAGTATTCCAACATCTGTATAAGCGTGCTGAGTTAAGTATTTGCTTGTTGCAAGTACTATTTTTGTTGGTTCATATGTTCTTTATGTGTAGAAAGTAAAGTTTCTTTTTTCTAGTTAACAGCACTTTACTATATATATATATATATATATATATATATATATATATATATATATATATATATATATATATATATGAGGATGTTAGTATTGTCGTGTATTTGCAGTAGTTTAATTGGTAATTAGCTTCATCATTGTTTTCGTTCTTCCTGTTCCTTCTTCAATTTCAGTATCTCCCATATGATACTTATAATGCACATTTTTATTGCCTGTGTGCAGTACCTTATACTTTTCTCTATTAAATGTCATTTGCCATGTGTCTGCCCAGTTTTGAATGCTGTCTAGATCATTTTGAATGACCTTTGCTGCTGCAACAGTGTTTGTCACTCCTATTTTTGTGTCGTCTGAAAATGTAACAATTTTGCTTACTATACCAGAAGCTAAAGCATTAATGTAGATTAGGAATAGCAGAGGACCTAATACTGATCCCTGTGGTACTCCACTGGTTTCCTCGCTCCATTTTGAGGTTTCTCCTCTAATCAGTACTTTCTGTTTTCTACACATAACCACTCCCTAATCCATGTGCATGCATTTCCTTGAATCCCTACTGCGTTCAATTTGAGAATTAATCTTTTATGCAGAACTTTGTCAAAAGCTTTCTGGAAATCTAAATAAACCATGTTGTATGCTTTGCAATTATCCATTGTCAATGTTGCATCCTCAAAAAAATCAAGGAGGTTAGTTAGACACGATCTCCCTTTCCTAAAACCATGCTGACTGTCTCCCAGGATACTGTTACCATATAGGTAATTTTCAATTTTGAATCTTATTATAGTTTCCATAAGTTTACATATAATAGAAGTCAGGCTTATTGGTCTGTAGTTACCTGGTTCGGTTCTGTCTCCCTTTTTGTGTATCGGTATTACGTTTGCAATTTTCCAGTCTGTTGTTACAACCCCTGTGTCAAGAGACTGTTTCATGATCTTGGTTAGCGGTTTGTAAATAACTTCTTTCATTTATTTGAGTACTATTGGGAGGATCTCATCCGGCCCAGGGGATTTCTTTATTTTAAGAGCTCCTAGTCCCTTTAACACTTCTGCATCTGTTATGCTCAAGTTATTTAAAACTGGATAGAAACAGGTCGACATGTGGGGCATGTTGTCTGTATCCTCCTTTGTAAAAACTTGTGAAAAGTAATCATTTAATATATTTGCTATTTTTTTTTTCTTCATCTATGATTTTGCCATTTGTGTCTCTTAGACATTTTACCTCCTCTTTGAATGTTCTCTTGCTGTTATAATATTGGAAAAACATTTTGGAATTGGTTTTAGCCCCTTTAGCAATGTTCATTTCTATCTCTCTCTTGGCCTTTCTAACTTCCTTTTTTGACTTGCGTTTGCAGTTCCAAGTACTCTTTCTGTGTACTTTTGTTTTTGGTCCCTTTTAAACGCTCTGTAAAGTGCCTTTTTCAGCTGAATATTTTTTTTTAATTGATCTATTAAACCATTTTGTCCATTTTGTTTTAGATTTAGATTTGTCTACTTTTGGGATGTCATTGTTTTGCGCCTCTAGTACTACATTTTTAAAAAAGCCATCCTTTTTCTGTGGATGTTTTCTCTATTTTACTCCAATCTACTTCTGTTGTACTTAAATTTGTTCTTCCCCAATCGAAATATCCTCTGTTCACCAGTCCAATGTACTGGCAATGGACTGGTGAGCAGAGGATATTTCGATTGGGGGAAGAACAAATTTAAGCTCATCTGCTGATGAGGTCCAGTGCCTCATATTTTTGACTAGATGCTGGATAATTTTTTTTTTTGCTCTTGCAGCTGATGTGGCTGTGTGACAGAGAAAGAATGAATCTTGGTTATAAATCTCCCTCCCGACCTGTGAGGACGCTGTGTAAAGGGAACAGTGTGCCTGTCGCTTAAGGCCAACACCAACCTGGACAACACTTCCACTGTGCACTAATAACGTGTATTTCACCACTTGCACGTTACCACTCACTCTGGACTTGTGATAGTGTTTTTGTGTTTGTGTGTGTTTATACTGTGTTTATTATTTCAGGACTGTAGCCCATGGTTTAAAACTGTGCAAAACACACTGCTGTGTATTGCCTGAGATTATTATTTACTGTCACCATGACCTGGATTAAAAACAGAACAATAAAGAATTGTTTGGACTGTAAACTTTGTTGTCTGTCATCTGTTACGCATTGCATCACTTCTACACCTGCACACTGCAAACCACTTTGCCATAGGCTGCCCCGATTCTGAATGAATAAGGAGTAGAATTGCGGGGGAAGTTCTGCTATTGCCTTTGCCGAAGCTGATCCATTTTTGAAATGCGTAGGAATAGATTGTAGCTGGAGCCCGATGTAGAGAATCCTTTGCATATACTATGAAAGCCATGATCCAGTCCTGGTTGAATGGAGTCGCATTAATCCTGCTTTGTGAACAGAAAGTTACATAAGTAACCCAGGATCTGATAGAGAGAGCAAGTGCTGAAGCCATGTATGCTTGCGCTGAATTAAATAGTTTGCTGATAGCTAGGTTCATTTGAAGATCAGTTGATTGAACTTGGGGGTCATTACGAGTTGGCAGGGCTGTAGGAACCAGAAGGTGAAATCTGGAAATCTGTTAAAGAGAAAGAGCAAATGCTGCATTATTATAAATGCCTGGTAGATGGTGAGCTTGTATTAGAAAATTATTAGATATTGAAAATCAATATTAGCCGCCGTAATAATTGCATGATAAGAGAGGAACTGGAATGGCCTTTATTGATAATATGCACTGTAGATATGTTATCACAGTAAAATAATATTGATTTCTTAGATCAAAGATGACCCCATAGCTGAACTGCTGCGACTATTGGGTAAATTTCAAGAAGAGCTGTGGATTTTTGATGCGGTTTTGGATTTCCATATACTGGAAAACCATTGATTGTTCAAGAGACCTCCAAAACCCAGAAATGAGGCATCCGTAAACAAAGCCAGGCTGGCTTCAAACTGTTCTGTGTCCAGAGAATGAAGGGAGCCCATTTGTTTTTTCTTCCGAAAGTGGGACACCAACTTCTGAAAATAAACTCATAAGATTAGTGATCGCTTCTTCTGGCAGATCTGAGTGAGGAGACAGCAATAGAAAATCATCAAGTAGGTGGAGCAGAAATGGAACATGGTATGCATTGAGAAGTATACAGCATAATGTTTCTGAGAGAGTGTCAAATATATTCGGGCTGCTGCGGCAGCCTAAAGTTAACTGAGAAGCAAAATAAAATTTTGCTTCCCAGCATATCCCAAACCGGTGGCGAAGAAAAGGATGGATTGGCATTACTTTAAATGCGTCTGATATATCTGCTTTTGCTAACCATGAACCGTGGCCTGCTAATTGCATCTGAGATGGTAATGTAATGAAGAGAACATTGATTGTGAGGAATGAGCGAGTTGATGCTGCTGGTGCTTGACCCCCGTGGTGCTGATAAATTGATGAGTCACTTTTTTCCTGACATTTACTGAGTGGCAATGCCAATATGATTAATCCTGTAGATTGGATTTCTTTATCAATGGGAGATTGAACTGACTTTGGTTCTTGATTAGCAGAATGAAGGTTTTTCCTTTGAAAAGAGGAAGAAGGAATTTGTGGATTGCTCGGGGGGGCTGAAGAATGTATGGAATTGGGGATGGAGATTCTGTTTGAATAGTGAGGAGGAGTGACGCTGACTGCTGATCTGGAGAAGGATGATGCTATGGCCGCGTGGTCCAGTGGTTAAGGTCCAGAGCTTGTAACCAGAAGCTTGTATCCAAAAGGTCACTGGTTCAAATCCCACCTCTGCCACTGACTGACTCACTGTGTGACCCTGAGCAAGTCACTTAACCTCCTTGTGCTCCATCCTCTGGATGAGAGGTAAAACTGGGGTCCTATTTTAAGTGACTCTGCATATAATGCACAGTTCACAGCCTACCTCTGTAAAGCACGTTGTGATGGTGGTCCACTATGAAAGGCGCTATATAAAGACATTATTATTATTATTATTATTATTATTATTATTATTATTATTATTATTATTATTATTATTATTAACAGATCTGAATTGGGTTGTGCCCAGCCAATTATGTGGTTATCTGATGCCAATAAAGCTGTTGCTTTTGCTGAAAATGCTTTGTGATAATTGAAAAACGGTCCCTCCACAATGTAAAATTCATAGGAGTCAAATTCAGCTCTGCAGTTTGGGTATACTGAACATAGTACATCTCTGAATATGGAGAATGCAAGGGCAAATTCCCCCAAAGTTAGATTTTTCAGTAATCTGGGCTCTCTGGATTTCAGTGTTACTGATTGATCTCCACAATCCACCACTCTATGATCCAAGAACTCTGATGTCGCCATCAATAATGCAACTAGATTGACGTCCTTATCTTCTATTATGTTGCGCCGAATTTGCGGGGATATTGAATGACAATGTGCTTTCGCTGAGGATGCAGAACCATATGCTGTTGCAGTAGCGAGGTTGTACACGGGAGACTCTACTGAAGGGACCAAATTTAGAGCAGAACCGGAAGTGACTGTAGCTGCCGCTGCTGTGTTTACTGCAGGAATGGAGGAGAATATTGAAAGAGCTGAACTTTGCTTCTCTTGTTCTATGTTAGACACCCGTTTATCCAAATCGCTCAGTTTGGTACTGACTGAAGATAATGTGCATGAATGCTTTTATTTCATGGAATATCAGGGCTTGCGCTTGTTGAATTTCGCTGGCTGGAGCGGCTGCCTGCTTGTTTGATGTGCTAGCTGTGGGGATGTTTTGCTCTGGTGCAACTGCCTGCTGTCTGGTTGGAGCTGCTGAACAACCGAGCGCAGCTGGGTAGCTTTCTTGGGTGGAAAAACTGATTCAGCCGAGATGGAATTACAGTAAAGAAGAAAAAGTGATTCTCGATTACTCTCTGGTGGGATCGCGCTGCCATTTTTTAGAAGGGTCTTTATGAGCATGGATCGATGGAGATTAGCTCCTTGGGCGGCAGGTAGAGATAAAGTATCCTGGTCGGGAGATACCTGTTCAGATCTTACGGAGATGCCGGATGGAGAGAAGAATGGTGGGCTGATCAGACCCTGGTTTGAAGCTGCAGTGCATTCTGACCACCTGTATATCCCAGACGGTGGCACTAAAAGTAGATCTGTGATTGTTCTATTGATTTTAAAACATTGCTGTGAACTTTGCAACATTTTTTAACTTTTCAATATGTATATTATTATTTTATTATTATTTTTGGAATAAAAACTGTTGATTGTATTCTTGCTACCTGTGTGTCTGACTACTGGGTGGTGGTGGATTTTAGTGGTGTGGCTCTGTGGCAAAGTGGTAAGTGGTACGTGCAGGTGCAGGGGTAATGCAGTGCAGTAATGAAACACAGAGAGTTATAATCTGGTTTGAAACAGTTTTTATTTGTATCCAGGTCTGGTGACCAAATAATAATCCCCGGCAATACATAACAATGTGTAGTGCACAGAGTAAATAACAACAGGGTTGCAGTCCCAAATAATAAACACTAATATCCGTCCCACAATAATACAAACACAGTCACCAGTCCTGGGTGCGTGCTGTAGTGCTCGTGGTGGGTGATACAGTTTATTTTGTGACAGTGCTGTTCCGGCTTTGCGCTGGCCCAAGGTGACAGCTCCGGAATCGTGTTAGCTGTCTGGTGATTCACAAACAAGACAATTACTAACAGACAGAACAAACAAACAAAAAACGCTCACAGTACTGTTCACAGTCCTTTTGGGGTCTCTCACCATCTTTCTAGGTTTAAAAACCACAAACCAAGCGAAGGAACCGATTACGATTCTCCGTCCCCCTTATATGCTGTCACGTATGACTTTACAATCTGCGGCTGCTACATTGTTTTCCTTCCGGGTCAATACGTTCTTGCAACGGAGTCTCGCCGCCTTCTAGACTGACCGACTTCCCGACCCGGGGAAAGAAGTGTCAGGCCAGTCTGTCCAAAGAACTCTACTTTCACTGCTTAGCACCCTCACAGGTCGGGAGGGAGATTTACAACCAAGATTCATTATATTTCTGTCACAGGCTCCCATACAGAAATATATTCAAAGCTGTGTAAGCCTTTTATTGCAATTGTATGGTTGAGATACCGACATATAGGAAACAGTACTGGTACGGGTAACTCCCGGGCTGCCGTAGTCGATCTACATTATATATATTTCCCACTTTTGCCGAGTCATGCCGCCACATAAATATATATGTAACTGGCTTAGGTGAACAACACTGAAACATAATAGTGTATCATTTGTTAATATAAGTAAACTTGTTGTTACCAGGTAATATTTATAAAAAGTGCCTCATAAAATGACCAAAAATCTCTACCTTGTACTGCAATGATGAAGGCTAAATGGATCAAAACAGAAAAGGCAACAATCTTTTTCTTTACTTCATTAAATCATGTTTTATATTAAATGATAGCTGGGCTACAGTTCTAAGCGTCTCAGAGACAAGATGTGCCTTCAATGAACTCTTCTCATCATTTGACTTCTTCCCCCAACATGTACTATACATTCTGTACTGTACTCACCTGTCTTATGGTTTTCATGTGATATCCAACTCGAACACCATGTGGTTAATTTGAATCCCTCTGGCCAGTCAAGATGTACCTCAGCAATGAAGACGGTAGACAAAGTCTCCCGGGAAAGAGACCAAGAAATTATCCTTTATTTCTGTTCTTACTGGTAGTAAAATTGTGTTGCATTGAAGCCGATATCATAAAAATCCTAAAGCCATTTTTTGTCTCTGTGCCTTTTTGAAATCAACACTGACATGAACTCTGTGAAGCATCTTTTAAATATCACACTATGTCATTGTGTTGTATAAAAACATGTAATCCTTTCATTACATGTTGTGCTAAATTATATTTAAAATACACACCCAAGTTCTAACTTTAAATATATAAAGAAAAAAAAGCCCAAGCATAACAGAGCATGTATGTAATTGTAATATATAATATTTAAAATAAAACACGTAACTCACAAGATTACTGTGCAGGTGAGTGTTGATATGTAGAACCTGTTTAAATGAAATACATGCTATAACTTTAAGAACTGAAGTTCTAATTAGGAACACAGGCTGCTTGTTAAGGTGCTAATTATTTCTCTTTGTAATGTTTTTGTAAACGGAGCGTGGAGGCAGTGGATAGAGGATTCCGGGCCGGAGTCACGGAGATCAAACCGGACGACTACAGGAGTACCACCTGGGCTATATATGGAATAGATATTAGGGGTGGGAAGGCCTCAATTTGTAGCCAATGGGACTTGGCTAATTAAGCGGGGAAGAGATGTAGAACCTATTTAGATGAAATATATGCTATAACTTTGAAGTACTAATTAGGAACACAGGCTGCTTGTTAAGGTGCTAATTAATTCTCTTTGTAATGTATTTAAACTGAGCATGATGAGGGTCAGGGAGCATAAGTGTTTGTAAACGGAATGTGGAGGCAGTGGTAGACGTGCAGACTATTGGGGTGTTCTGTCGTAGTACTTGGAAACCGGCTTCGGTGTAATTGCATTGAGACGTTCTCTTGGCTTGTGCTGGTTGTGCCATTCTTGGAGATCTACAGCTGAAGTATTCTGTAACGATAAGTACCAATTTGGAAGTATTCTTGAACAGACTTGTCCTTCACGCTCTGTGTTAGTGCATTGTGTATTGCTTGTGTGTTTTCTGCTTAGGTATTATATGATTTTAAGGTTGTTGCAACACGATGAATAGTTTATTTTAAACTTGTCATTTTACCACGATTACTGTGCATTGATTCGGATATAGACAAATGGTTAATGTAATAGTTGGACCAGGCTAAAGTACCAGTTGCTTGGTGGTAGTTAATGATTGAATTTTCAACATTTGTGCACTTGATAAATTTTGCTTTGATATTTTTTATTTCTTCTTTACTCACTTATAATATCTGACAAAACTACAAAACTTTACTAATTATCAGTATTTGTAAAATGAAAATTGAGTTAAAGATGCTTTTATTACAAAACAGAAATAAATTAGCACTTTCCTGTAAATAGTGTAGTGTTTTATGGTGTTTTGGTGGTGGTTGGCAGGGATAGGGTTAATTAATGTCCTGCCAAAAACATGTGAGAATGTGGCTGCTCCTTAATGGAATGATTGAGTGTTATTTGGGAGCAGCCACATCACATAAAAAGAGAGCCCAGGGCTCCATCTGGGAAGAGGAGTTTGGGGAGAGAACCTGTGTTGTTTCTGTATTTTGTCTTTAAAAGTTCAGTGAAGGCTCTGCCCAGCCTGAACAGTCTTTTGATATTTTTGCAAGTAGTGAAGGCGAATGCCAAGCCTACATTTTGTGTTTTGTTTCAACCTTTATTTTTGCCCTTGTGCCTTTTTTTTTGTTATTTTTGTTTATTAACCCTTTGCAGTCCTATGTCGGACCTGGTCTGACATTGCAATTTTCCCTTTCCGTTCTAATGTCGAACCCTGTCCGACATCATCAAAAAGACGTAAAAAACAGGTCTCTAGTCGTTTTTTATCCAGAAAAAGCAGAGAAAACCATTCAATGGCCGAGTGAGACCTTTAGGAGCCTAGAGAAGCCGAAAAAAAGGGGCATATCTGAGCAATACAGATAGCCCCGGCACCACAGAGATAACACGGACATAAACAAACAAGATAGCTGCTTCTGCAACCAGCGCTCAAAGAATATCAGGGCAGTGATGTCAGCTGCCTAGTAACAAGCCACCTATGTTGGAAATTGATTATTTCAATGCAGCGGGTTTGTGCATTTAAGAAAGGAGAGGAATACTCATGAAATCAATTTGAGACTTAAGCTGATGTGAATCAATTACCCTCTGCTTTACCAATTAAAACAGTGTGCTTTTTATATGAAAAATGAGAAAAAGCAGGTTGCGTAGAGGATTTATAATGGACCCTGACACCCCCCATAAAACGAGAGAGTGGTTGTACAGTGTTTGTTAGCCTATTTGTTTTTCTATGGGTCTCTCACTATATCGCGGCCCTCGATATATATTGGACGTTCTACCTGTCTTGTGTATTTGCTTTTCTCCTCACTTCCAATCACCCTCTATATAGTGCATGCAATTGCACCCTATCGCATGGTGTTTCACCTGGAGCGATCAGCCGTTATTGCTTGCGATCGATTGTGTGCAATCAATCGCATGCGATTGCATCGCACGGAAATCGTGGCCTTAAGGATTCAGTTGTGGTCTACTGTATAAGGGAGAACAATTCAACAACTGTGGTTGCCCTTACACCCTGCTGGCAGCATACTGTATATAACTGTCCAGTCTGATTAAACAAGCAAGCACAAATCCTTAGCAACCCTAAAGTAATAGAGCAGGATGAATTGGCAGGAGGGGGGGTGTGGGATCCCTTTCTGCGAAAGGTTCAGTTTCCTGAAAGAATGCTGGCATGTGTTCCTGCTGGATATTTTATGACAGGTTTCAAAGCTGTCCAGAGCATTAGTTAACATTGCCTGTGAGCATTGCACGCCCAGGCACTCTTCTTGGAAAACGTGCAGCTACTAAAATCCTGATGTTGTAATCTCTTGCACAATACATTTGATCTGTACACTAAACATTTGTGTGTTTGTCTGAAATATGTTGGTATTGTGATCAACTGCCTCAGTGCTTTGTCTACAGAAATCATGAAGATGTAGGGGCTCCCGAGTGGTACATCCGGTAAAGGCACGCCGCATGCAGTGCAGGATGTGCCCTATAGCCTGGAGGTCGCCAGTTCGAGTCCAGGCTATTCCACTGCAGACTGTGGATGAGAGCTCCCAGGGGCTGCGCACAATTGGCCGAGCGCCGTCCGTGGTGGGGGGACTTAGGTTGGCCAGGGTGTCCTCGGCTCACCGCACACCAGCGACCCCAGGTATACTGGCCGGGCGCTAGCAGGCTTGCCTGTAAGTTGCCCAGAGCCGCGTTGTCCTCTGGGTTGGCTGAATGGCGGGCCTGCAGAGTGAAAAAAACAGTTGGCTGACAGCACACGCTTCGGGGGACAACATGTGTTCATCTTTGCCGCTACCAAGTCAGCGCAGGGGTGGTATCGATGAGCTGAGCTTAAAATGCAATTGGATATGTCAAATTGGGAGAAAAGTGTGGTAAAATTAATTGGCAGCTACTAAATTTATATAAAAAAAAGAAATCATATCCAGTGACTGCTGTGAATAGTGCAGCTGGCAATGAGGGAAAGCCCTTGTGACAGCCTGAAGAGACAGCTGACAGGAGGAAATAGACCACACAGGGGCTGGCAGGGGTTAGCCACTTAAGCTGGCAAGATCCAACTATGTGTTTTCACATGGAACAGGATACTGAAGATACCCTCCCAAGGCTTCTAAGAAATTAAAGAGAAAAATACCCCTATAGTCTGCTAGAGCGGGGGTGGAAGATGACTCAAGGTTTGACAACTTAGGAAAGAAATGGACATGAGAACGGAGAGTACTTTGCAAAGGACTAGCACAAGATCTGCAGTTAGCAAAGACATGGAGCTCCAGGTTTGTGTCTGTGGCTGGAGCAAAGTGACAATGGTTAGGAGTTTGAAGATTCATCAAGGGAGAATGAAATGCTTGAGGGAGAAGGGACAAGGACCTCGCATTGATCAGTACTTCTTACAAAGTCAGTCAAGTCAGTCGAATGAAACCCAGCGACAAGAAGCAAACCACAGTTCGCAGGATATCAGCACCCCTGTCATAGATGAGAGGAGGACTTGCATAAACACAGTGATGAACCTAATGATCCTTGTGAACCCGGTCAGATGAATCAGCATAAGAGAGAAAAGAACCTCAATGGGCACAAGCCTGGAGTTAAATAGCCAAGAGCTTCTGAGAAAACAGGGTTGGAAAGGTTAGGGGGAAGAGTCGAAAAGAAGCTGGATAAATTTGGGCATACCATCTACGCAGATGGAAGCAAAAAAGAAAGGAGAAAGTACAAACTATTCCTGTAAAGTCTAGACGACAGTAGGAGATTGAGCACTTAGAGAAAGGAGGCAGCTGAGGAAGCAATGGAGGAGAGCAGAACAAAGTCAGAAGGAGGCATAAAAGATAAGCTTGCAACATTGCGCAGAGCTGAGCACCCTCGGAAACGCTGCAAAAAGAAGGCGCGTGCAAGAACTAACTTTTATAAAGACCCTTTCAAATTTGTAAAGAAGTTATTCAATAGGGAGAAAAATGGCACACTAAAGCAGTAAATCTGAGCTGGAGAGATATCTCAAAGAAATGCACACAGATTAAAAAAGGCAGGAGTCTTTGTCAATTCTTTCAGACATCCCACCTATCAATCCACCAAAATACCAAATGGAGGACTGCGCACCTAAGTGGAAAGAAATAGAGCTAGCTGTGAAAAAGGCAAGGGTGACATCATCTCCTGTGTCTAATGGATTTCCATACAGAGTGTACAAGAGCGCCCCTGGTGTTCTACGAATCCTGTGGAAATTGATGAAAGTAGGGAAAAACAGGTTGTACCAAGAGCATGGGGCAGAGTAGGTGGGGTCTTTATACCCACAGAAAAAGATTCTACGATTATTGGTCAGTTTCTCCCTATTTCCCTGTTAAACTTGGAAGGCAAGATTTTCTTCAGCACTGTTGCTCAGAGATTGTCAGCTTAACTATTGAAGAACTGCTTCATTGACTCTTCAGTACAGAAAGCCGGTATTCCAGGTTTCCCAGGATGCTTAGAGGACATCAATGTGATCTGGCAGCACATTCAAACAGCTAAAAAGGAGAGGAAGGAGCTTCATGTGACATTCCTGGATTTAGCTAATGCATACGGTTCAGTACCACATGAACTATTTTGGGAAGCATTTGATTTTTTCAGTATGTCGAGGACAATATCAAACTTAGCGACAGCCTACTTCAGAGATTTGTACCCCAGAGAAGTACCCTACTCAGCGAAGTCCAGATGGTTGGATCACATTAGTTTAAGGCAAAAGAAGCTATGTCTTAGTTGGTACTTATCTTGGCGAGAGCTGAGTCCAATATCAGCATGAAGTTTTAACACCTACTCTCATGTAATGGAAATCAGTCCTTTAGTTACCAGCGCTGTCATGCAGTGGTGCATCTGTCCTGTGGATCAATAAAGGAATTTGCTCTCCAGCAAGCCATCAACTTCATTTAAACTAAGTTCTTCATTTGAGCCTCCTGTGCTATACCTGTCTACTGTCATGACACATGGATCACCACTGCTGTGCTGTCAGTCAGAGGGGGTTTCAGCCAGGGTTACTGGGGACATTAATGTTACCCCCTTTCTTCAGAAATTATTCTTGACTGACCAAAAAATTGTAAAATGCCCTTAATATGCCACTATATGTATCTCCTGGCGCATTGTTTGAGTGGAAACAAGTGTGGCTTGTCTAAGGTTTCTGTTATTGGGGCCGTTGTAACACAACTGTTGCTTGTCACAATGCGGTGCTATGAACTGCGTGCTCCAATTCAAAGAACACCTGGTGGACTGTCTGGAAACCCTGCTTTGAGAGGAGAGCTGGTTGCATTTGCACCTAGTATCAATGAGATCCTTCTGCTCTCACTCAGCTTATATACACCACATCTAGTGGGTGACATGACATTTCTTGTGACTGTAGAAATGTGCATACATTGCAGACTAGGGCGTTTTTCAAATGTTTCTTACATTATCTCTTTGGCCAGTCAGTGCAGTTTTAACCCAAAAGCACAATTAAGCAACATTTACATCTCCACCTGTCTGTAAAACTCAATGTTATCTTGTTCCAATATCAAACTTGGGGTGCAGCCAGGTCTATCTGCTGTTTACAATATCCAATCCAATCTGCACCCAGACATTCCACAAAAGTTAAAGACCACCTGTATGAATCAAGATTTTATATAGTTGCTATTTAGAAGTTAAAATTCCCCAACCTCCAACATTTCTCTGACTGTGTAATATTTCCACAGCCTATTATATTTGAACGAGTCTGATTTCAAATTGTTTTTAATTCAATCCAAGTGGCAAATGGAAACATAGATTAGATGGATGTTATACCTAAGATTATCCACATTTTATCTTACACAAAAGTCTACAGCTACAACATTTTATACCGCTTATTCTCTAATGTTTCATGCTTTCATACGTCAAGCTCAAACTTCAAACATCCCACCCCCTACCATTTGCTTATTGGAAAGATCCAGTTACTCACACTTGAGAAATTAACCCTTACAACTCTGGCTGCTGTAGTGCATTGTTTAACACATATACACAGTGGTTCATTTGTGCCAGGGCTTGCCGGGGCTCAGCCCCGGCACCTCTGGGCTTGACGAGGCATAGCCCCAGCACCACTTCAGTTATGAAAGTTAAAACTGTCATAAAATATTTTGCTCTCAAATGCGTTTTCTTAAAAGTCTCAACAAAGTTTGATCCATTCTGCAAGTTCTTGCGTGCACTAAACAGAGACAGTCCGCTGCCAGGGACATTTAATTACATTAGCATTTCAGCTACGTGCCATATAAATGACACTGGCTACGAATTGTCATTTTTTTATACACAAATAAGCTTTCTTTGATTTGATAAAAAGTCTTGAACGATACAAGCAAATTCCTACACTACTTGTTTGATCGAATGAGTAGTACACAATAAGCTTCATTATGAAAGCTGAACATTAATTTCAATAAACAACGAGTTTTTAATGAAAATATTATAGCCTACTTCACTAAAGTGAAAACTGTCTTCTGTTATTTTTAAATACCACTGCTTCCGATTATACTAGTGCTTAATAACAGGAACAGCATTTTATTTAGGGTTAGTGTTGAACTTAATGTCTGCCTGTACCCCTACCCCCACGCAGGAACATTGCCTGCTAACTTCCCCTATTCAAAAAATATATAAAAACAATAATAACTGGCTGGTTCTCTCTTGCCTTTTTTCAATGAATAGAATTGAATTGATAGAGAATAAAAACAAACCAAGCTAACAACTATCTAACCTAAATTGAATTTTTTTGTTTGTTTGCAATTTTCACAAACTGCGGGTTCTATTGCATTGACAGCACTGTTAATGTTAGATATAGCTAAATATTACTACAGTGCGGACTATGGGTCACACCAATGTTTGTGTAGGGTGTGGTGTATCTTTTTTTTTTAAATCAATGCCGGCCTTGTAACACTAGTACGTATGTTCAAATAAACTTGTTATGATTTTCAATGACAGTATTATTCCTTGTCATTGCTTGTGCCCCCTCTTTCTTTACAGATTAAGCACTGCATATACAGTACCTTGAGAGTTTGCCAAATACATGTTACTACGCTGTTACATTTAGTGCATTTTCTCACCATTAAACAAGGGTGGAAAAGAACACAGAACATTGGTGAAATTACAAATCGGATCATCTAAATATAAAAAAAACCCGCCTGAAGAAGCATTATTAATGACTAAACTTCATTGCTGCATTGCTGGTCATTGCTGATTCAGTAGAGATTTGTGGCACCCTGGCTCAGTATCACAGACTCTGAGGTTATTGTTCTGAGTTTATCTAGGGATTTTCCAATCAATGACTCTATATACAGAGCCAGCCTTCCACTTGAATGTCCCTCTGTTAGCTGGGAGGTAATAAGCAAGATTATTATGATTATTATCAGTGGTCTTGTTGCAACAAAATAGTTTTCTTTTATCCAGTCGCCTTAATCCAGTGCCCTCAAAGTTGATTCAATCAAAAACAAGAGACTTTTTTTTTCCTTGTACAATAAAACTTCCATACCTAAGCACACCACTGCATAAAACAACAGGATATACAACACTCCCACCCACTGGATAAAACCTGCCATCACATTTTTTTTCTTCAGTACTATTTAAAACTGGGCTCAGGTAGGAATTAGTAATGAATGTGGTCATTCTTGGATATGTGATCAAAATATTATGTTAGTGATGGTAACTATGGAACATAGCATTGTATTATTACACAGTGTGGTCCAGTGGTTAAAGTACAGGGCTTGTAACCAGAAGGTCACTGGTTCAAATCCCACCTCTGCCACTGACTGACTCACTGTGTGACCCTGAGCAAGTCACTTAACCTCCTTATATTCCATTTTGCGGAAGAGATCTTAAATCAATGTGCTATTGTAAGTTACTCTGCATATAATGCACAGTTCACAGCTTGTTTCTGTAAAGCATTTTGTGATGGTGGTCCACTATGAAAGGCGCTATATAAAAAAAACAATATTATATTACACTTACATAGGAAGAAATTGACTAAATTTAACATTTTCTAAATTGCACATCTTACATACAGAATGCTGCTCGTAAGCTATTTGAATGCTTATAGTTGGAAAACAAGAAATGTCATCCTCTTGTTTATACCAGGATTATAATGTTCAGGAAATATGGTAAAAATAATAATTCCTAGAGCTATGAATGGACATTTTGCATGGTATACCATATCTTATTATCTTTAATAACAGTGCAGCAGCACTGATGACAATACAATGATTAAGGGTGAGCCAAGTACTCGGATCAAATGAAAATCCGTTACAATTAAGGCCATTTTGCTTGTCTATTACTTGTTACATATAGTACATTATTTTTCTATCTAAAAAATGTATTAAAGAGGAGGAGGAACTGGTAGTAGTAATACAAAGTTAACAAAAACACACAATCGAAAATTAAAAGCCTTGTTAAATTAAAATCTTTGTTAAATAAATATTGAAGCTCTCTGTGGTCACTTGAATAAAATAATTGCTAAAAGTATATTTTACTGCAGTTTTAGCCTGCCCACGTTGTGACATTTTCAAAGTACAATCTACATAGCAGTACATGTATAAATATGAATATGAGTATGCAGCTACATGAGTAGAATGGTAACATTTTCATATTTTGAAATACCAATGGTTTATCAATAACATTAACCAATGTAACACAGGTAATAAACGTTTGTTTCTGCTGATATTACTTTTAGTATTATGACGATATCAAAATGTTAAAAACCTAGTAAAGTGTTGTAAAGTTGTTAAAAACAGACTATACTGAACAAAGGCATGCATTGTAAGAATGGTAAACTGTATTCGCCATGGAGTTTTCATTACCATATGTGCTCATACACATGCATATGGTAACACTCATGGTAAACTAACAGTATGTATAGTACTGTATATACTGTATATTAGAAAAGACTACAATCCTAGCATATATATATATATATATATATATATATATATATATATATATATATATATATATATATATATATATATAAGAAAAAAGAAAAGGATATTTCAGGTACTTAAAAAGGTAGAATAATTGATTACAAATTGATTGTATTGTAATCAATTATTCTACCTTTTTAAGTACCTGAAAAATATATTTTTCTTTTTTTCTTTTTTCTTATTGATCATTTTGGTACACAGCAGTTTTCCTTTTTCTCAAACTATATATATATATATATATATATATATATATATATATATATATATATATATATATATATACATTTTATTTTTCTTGTTGAGGAACCACTCTTTAAACTCAAGGATCTTTAGAGACTCCTGCTTGGCTGGTTTAATGCAATATATATTGCTAAACCCTTGATCATTTGCTTGTTCCATGACTAGCTATTAATCCCTTCCCTGCTGACCAGTGCGGAAGTGCAACACAATGCGTGTCCTGCTGTTAAATTGCCCTTTCCTTTGCAAAAATTGAAAATGATGTTTTGTTTTTATACATATCCTTCAATGTAGTTTTATACAGTATAAGTGTTTTTTTCTGAATCTTTGTCCTGAAGTATAGTCACTGACCACTATATTAGGACGACCCTTATGCAAACAAGGCTGGCTCCATTAATTACCCAGGAAGGCAGCATAAAGTCCTCGGTTACATTTTTTGTTGATCATGCCCACATGCAATGCTGAATGCATTTTTCAAGGTGCTGAATTATCAGTGATTGGTTAGAAGAAGACATTCTTCAGTCCCCCTTGGCCAGCACAAACCATGGATCTTAATCCAAATAAGCATCTGTGAACCTGAACATTACATTTGTTGCTGCAATCCTTATTTGAAAAAAGGTGTCTCTTTCTTGTTCACTTCAGTACAGAGAATCCACAATGTGGATGATTTAAATTGCAATTGAACAGATGAATTAATGATGAATAATGAATTTGGTCTGAGACCTTGTCCGTGGGTGCTGACAGCTATCCGCAATGTTGGCCGACTAGCAAATACACAACACCATCATGTAGTCTAGTGCCGCGGATAGGAAGTGGCTTGTTGGGCCACCTCCCCCCAAAAGACAAATGAAGATAATAATAATAATAATAGTAATAATAATAATAATAATAATAATAATAATAATAATAATAATAATAACTTTAATTTATTATAGTGCCTTTCACACCTAGGCGTCTCAAGGCGCTGTAGAAAACAATCAAACACAAATTAATTGTTAATACAACAACTGCAGTGGTGCAATGCCAACTACCCCCAAAAATAGGAAAAGGATGAATGAAAAGTAAGCAGCTGAGACACAGGCCCGCCCCCCAGGGCATGAAATGCACTGAGGAAGAACCCGGCCTCTCCAGCCTGCCACTCACCCTGCAGAAACTAAATACAAACCGCTTGGCACTCAAGTAAGGAAAAAAACCCTATTCACTGGTAGGAATCCATGGCTGAGGGTAGCCCTTCCTCCAGGCTCTAAAGACAACAGTCTCCCTGTTTGGCCTTGCCGCGCGTGACTGACTGAGAGGCTAAACAAAAAGAAGCGACATGAATGCAAGCCACACAGAGGTTTTGGATATGATGTGTTGATTAGTGGGCGGATTGTCCTTCCAGAAATACAACCAAGTTTTCCATAACATATACCACAAAGATAATTTGCGAATTTGAAATTAGGTTTATTTTCGATATACAGTAAGGACTATGCACTACGCTTTCTAGAGCACTAACATTACAGATTTTAAATTAACAATATTAATTTGGAACTTTATATTATAATAGGGGAAACCAGAAGGTTGACTTTTTTTCTTCAAGGGAATCCTATAAACATATTTTTAGGTCTGCAATCAGTTTGTAATGTAATTGTATTAGTTATGTATGTATTACTATATCCAACTCAGAAACCAGTTTGCATATTAAGTTACACTGTGTCGAAGTGGCTGTCAAAATCACATGCAATCAGATGCCAGCAAACCGTGTAAGTGTGGATGCTTCAGTGCATGCATCAATGTGAGTAATGCATTTAATTATGGGTGTTACAAATATATCTGATGCTAGTTTATTTCCTGCAGCTTGTTCCAGGTATTGGGTCATTTTCAACACAATAAAAAAATACTTTGTGATGGAAAATCTGTTAAGAGGAAAAAGCAAAAGTCTATTTACTTTTTAAAAATTATTTCAATAATAAAATCTCAAATGATCTGCAAATTGCTGCGGTACAAATTTTTAAAAATTATTAACTGACTGAGGGCTTGATTTAAATCTAAATATAGTATGTCTAAAAGGGTACTCTTTAAATGTCATAAAAACAAAAAAAAATGAACAGTGGGCAACCCATCTTTTACAATACTAGTTAATAAGAAGCCACCTGTATTTAGCAGCCACAAAAGTTTATATTTTTTGCCAAGCTTGTTGAAAACAATCTTCCATAATAAGCTGTTCTGGTGACACTATAAACATTCCTGTTGCCAGAACACTGATATATTTCATGGATTTCAATTTCATGGATTTATTAGTTTTTGTAATATTTTTTGTTCCGTTCAAATATTTTCTTTTTGAATAATTTTTTTCAATGTTTTATAAGTGAAAATCTGGAGGTCACTTTTATATGCGAATTTTGATTATTGTTTTGTACAGCTGTTCTTAAGCAAAGGTTGTGAAGAAGCTTCTACTTTATTAATTACAGGGGGTACATGCAGACATTATATTACAGTTGTTTTTACTGATGTTAATGTTTACTATGAATTACATAAAGACCACCAGGTACATTTTTAATTCATTTTTTGTTTCTCTCAAAGTTTTTTTCATTGTTGCAGCAACACCCTTTTCATGAATGAAAATGTAATATTAATTTATATATGCAGATTTAGATGGTTGGTTTGTACAACTGTAGCGGGGAAATATCGGTGAAGGAACATGGTACGCACAGTCTAATTAACTTACAGTTCAACTACTGTAAATATAAAGGCTGTAAACTCCTGTCGTTTATACAGATGTAAATATTTATTGCTAATTATATCAATATAATATTTCTTCACTGGGTTAAGAGTATTTAAAAGAAACAAACTCTACCTATAGGGCAAGATTCTTATTTTGGATAGGAACACATGGTATAGTTTGTTATTTCTGATACCTCTCCCTCGTGTCCCATTATTTTTCCTCATCTATATATATACATATATATTCTATAAACTGTGTTTTGTATTTAAGGGGCATTACAGGATCCACAGCAGTGTTTATTTATATGGGGAATTCAAAAGGTTACCCTGCAGAAGGTAAGCAGCTGAGAAATCAAACTCTCTCTCTGTCTTCCAGCCTTGAGCTGGACCGTCACCTGTCACTGTCCATCACACAGCAGCCTCTTTGCGTGCGCATGCCTGGGATTTTAACACTGTCATCTTAACCACAGCTTCCTCTCTGAGCTTTGTGAAATATTAAATACCCACTTCCTATTTGGATAGATGATCCCTGGCTCCTGCCAGCCCCCTTTATAGAACCCTCTGGAGCATAACTTAAAGAGAAAGCTGCTCTAAGCTTGCCTTTTTCATATTTCTTTTATTTCTTTTAAAACATCTTTATTCCATTATGGAAAACATCTCAACCGGTATGAAAGTGCATTAACTGGGACAAATATAGTTACCATGCTGTTGTTAGGCATTAAAGAACGATCAGGTGTGCATTATACTCACATAATTATTATTATGTATTTCTTAGCAGACGCACTTATCCAGGGCGACTTACAATTGTTACAAGATATCACATTATTTCACATACAATTACCCATTTATACAGTTGGGTTTTTACTGGAGCAATCAAGGTAAAGTACCTTGCTCAAGGGTACAGCAGCAGTGTCCCCCACCTGGGATTGAACCCACGACCACCCAGTCAAGAGTCCAGAGCCCTAACCACTACTCCACACT
The DNA here is from genome assembly GCF_902713425.1 of Acipenser ruthenus. Lineage (NCBI taxonomy): Eukaryota > Metazoa > Chordata > Actinopteri > Acipenseriformes > Acipenseridae > Acipenser > Acipenser ruthenus. The sequence continues at coordinate 23,568,279 of NC_081199.1, read as the reverse complement.
GCTGCCGTAATTCCATAATGTCAGCACAATGCATGCTGGAGGCCAAGAGCCATTGCAACTCAGGCGAGACCTGTGCAATACAACCACAAATTAAACAATTATCAAATGTCCCACTTACCAGTATTTTTTAAATGTAAGCTCAACTGTTCCCTCTATTAAGAATTTAAATTAGAAGAACTGTACAGTTGTTTTACATTACCTCACGTTAACAAAATAAATTCAGTAAATCGTACATAATATGTATTATCATGATTTTGTAGGTTTTCCTATATGAACTGCAAGCTACTAATGAACTTCATTTGGCAATTGCTCTGGCCGATGACATCACAGGAAGGGATGCATGGACGCATAAAGTACAGTGGCAATGGAGCGAATCAGTAGGCAAAAAGATAAGTCTATGGCATAAATATCAACAATTTTGGCTAGAACTTAAGGCGACGTGATCGTGAAAACCACATCTGACTGGAGAGATGCATGTATTCTCTCTCTCTCTCTCTCTCTCTCTCTCTCTCTCTCCCTCTCTCTCTCTCTCTCTCTCTCTCTCTCTCTCTCTCTCTCTCTCTCTCTCTCTCTCTCTCAGACACACACACACACACGTCTATGCTACCAAGTGGGGTCTATGATTCTCCATCAGCTAAGTGGGCACCATGACTTCCCAACATTTTCTTTAAACCAAATATATATAGACAATTATGTTTTAAGCTCAACATTCATAATATTTATTTAAATTAGAAAAAATATATTTAAAAAATAAACCACCAAGTGGGGCCTTAAACCACGTTTATGCTACAAAGTGGGGTCCTGCACAGCCTGCAGTAGGACTGTGTCTGAGCCGCAGCCACTCTGAGACCTGCTGTTCACAACCATTACACAGACATGTTGCAGATTCATCTTCCTCTTTCTTACAATTCAGCATTTAGTAGTTCTGAAGTTCTAATTCTTTACTCTAGATTACAGAATCTTTGCAAATGATTATGAGAATGTTTTAGAAAGCTAATTTGTAATTTTTAGCTAAATTAATTATAACCATAAGATTATTTCTACTTAATTTTAATTAACTCTGCTAATTTTTATCATACTAAATATCAATATATAAATATTATATCATATATAATGTCTAAATTATAATATTTACCTGACATATAATTTTAAAATACATTCATTTATTTATATGTCACTTACTGGACCACTGTTTGGGTCTCAGTTACCTAAGCAGATTAAACAATCAGTGTATTCTATAAAAAATAGTAACCATCCCCCATCATAGAAATGTTTTATCTTTTACCAGGGGTGCATGTACTGAAAATGTAATTAATATTAAAACACAAGCAGGGAGTACACTGAAGGGTAATACACAAAACCCTTCATTTCAGCAACCTGATCATAGTGAGGTAGCTGTTGATGAGGGTAATAATAAAATTGAAACCCTTATTGCAAATTGTAGGGATTATTCTGGTAGATCTATCCACACTCAGGGGCTTATTTCCAATAATCTTATTAAAGTTTCTTTAAATACAGCTACTCCTTTATCTCAGTGCAATAAAATACATGTAGCTCTACTTAATGTGCGGTCCCTATCTAATAAAGCTCTTTTAATTTGTGATCTCATCACTCGTTATAAACTTGGATTTTTATTTCTGACTGAGTCCTGGCATAGTGTGGATGATAATACTTCTTTAATTGCAGCCTCACCGTCCAGCTATGCTTTTATCCAGCAAGCACGTGCTGGAGGGCAGGGAGGTGGACAAGCTAGCATTTTCCTTGATATCTACAATTGTAAACAGAATAGTTTTGGTGAATTTTTATCCTTTGAATCTTTATCCTTCATACTTGATAGTCGACTCCCTGTACTTATGGTAAATATCTATCGCCCACCTAAACCAAGACCATCTTTCTTACCAGAATTTTCAGAGTTCCTGTCTATAATTTCCACTAAATATGATAGGATTCTTATACTTGGAGATTTTAATTTACATACCGATATTCTATCTGATTCTACAGCTATGGGCTTTTTAAGTCTATTAGATTATTTTGAGTTTACTCAGCATGTAACAGGGCCTACACATAACCACAGTGATACTTTAGATTTAGTTATATCTCGAGGACTAGAAATAATCATGTCCCCAACTATCGACCCTGCGTTATCAGATCATTTCTTAATTTCATTTGAGGCTATATTGCCTCAATGTAAAAAGACTGTAGTAAGTTCTGTTAAAAGGCGCATTATACAGACGTGCTCAAATTTGTTGGTACCCCTCCACAAAAAACGAAGAATGCACAATTTTCTCTGAAATAACTTGAAACTGACAAAAGTAATTGGCATCCACCATTGTTTATTCCAAATTTAATAGAAATCAGACTTTGCTTTTGATTTTTTATTCAACATAATATTGTAAATAAGAAAACAAATGAAAATGGCATGGACAAAAATGATGGGACCGCTAACCTAATATTTTGTTGCACAACCTTTAGAGGCAATCACTGCAATCAAACGTTTTCTGTAGCTCTCAGTGAGACTTCTGCACCTGTTAACAGGTAGTTTGGCCCACTCTTCCTGAGCAAACTGCTCCAGCTGTCTCAGGTTTGATGCGTGCCTTCTCCAGACTGCAAGTTTCAGCTCTTTCCATAGATGTTCGATAGGATTCAGATCAGGACTCATAGAAGGCCACTTCAGAATAGTCCAGTGTTTTCTTCTTATCCATTCTTGGGTGCTTTTAGCTGTGTGTTTTGGGTCATTATCCTGGTGGAGGACCCATGACCTGCGACTGAGACAGAGCTTTCTGACACTGGGCAGTACGTTTCGCTCCAGAATGCCTTGATAGTCTTGAGATTTCATTGTGCACTGCACAGATTCAAGGCACCCTGTGCCAGGCGCAGCAAAGCAGCCCCAAAACATAACCGAGCCTCCTCCATGTTTCACTGAAGGTATGGTGTTCTTTTCTTTGAAAGCTTCATTTTTTCGTCTATGAACATAGAGCTGATGTGACTTGCCAAAAAGCTCCAGTTTTGACTCATCTGTCCAAAGAACATTCTCCCAGAAGGATTGTGGCTTTTCAATATGCATTTTAGCAAATTCCAGTCTGGCTTTTTTATGTTTTTCTTTCAAAAGTGGAGTCCTCCTGGGTCTTCTTCCATGGAGCCCACTTTCGCTCAAAAAGCGACGGATGGTGCGATCAGAAACTGATGTACCTCCACCTTGGAGTTCAGCTTGTATCTCTTTGGCAGTTATCCTTGGTTCTTTTTCTACCATTCGCACTATCCTTCTGTTCACTCTGGGGTCGATTTTCCTCTTGCGGCCGCGCCCAGGGAGGTTGGCTACAGTTCCATGGACCTTAAACTTCTTAATAATATTTGCAACTGTTGTCACAGGAACATCAAGCTGCTTGGAGATGGTCTTGTAGCCTTTACCTTTACCATGCTTGTCTATTATTTTCTTTCTGATCTCCTCAGACAACTCTCTCCTTTGCTTTCTCTGGTCCATGTTCAGTGTGGTGCACACAATGATACCAAACAGCACAGTGACTACTTTTCTCCATTTAAATAGGCTGAATGACTGATTACAAGATTGGAGACATGTGTGATACTAATTAAATAAACTAATTAGTTTGAAATATCGCTATAATCCAATTATTTATTATCTTTTCTAAGGGGTACCAACAAATGTGTCCAGGCCATTTTAGAATATCTTTAAAGAATAAGCAATAATTCATCTCTTTTCACAGCTTCTTTGCTTTATTCTATGACATACCAAAGGCATGCAAGTATACATGATAAAATAGCTTTTAATTTCATCATTTTTCAGGAGGAATGAAGCATTATTTCAATGAGCTGTAAGGGTACCAACAAATTTGAGCACGTCTGTAAATCCTGCAGTTGTTCAAAAGTTTTCTGAAGTAGTTAGTCTATGTCCACCCATCTCAACAAGTTCTCTATCAACTGATGAGTTAGTTGACAGATACAACCATCAACTAACAACTGCTCTTGATACTGTGGCTCCAGTAAAAATTAAAACAGTCTCTGTAAAACGTAGGACACCGTGGATGAATAATGATATACATCAAATAAAAAGAAATTGTCGCAAAGCAGAGCGTAAATGGAGAGATACAAAATTACAAATACATTACGACATTTTAAAGCACTGCCTATCAAAGTATAATGCAGCATTAATGTCAGCAAGAAGTGCTTACTTCTCCAGTCTTATTGCAGAAAATAAAAACAATGCTAGAGTCCTTTTCTCAACTATTGATAGATTAGTAAACCCATCTCCTTCACCTGAATATTGCATTGTGGCCTCACCTATCAAGTGTGAAGAATTCCATAATTATTTTGATGGAAAAATACTTAGTATTAAGGATCAAATTCCACAAAATGATTTTGAGCTCTGTGTGCCACCAAAAAAAATCGAAACAGAATTACATTATTTTTCTCTGATTAACTTAAAAGACTTAAATAAAATAGTTATGCACATTAAATCTTCTTCGTGTCTTTTGGATCCTATACCAGCCAGACTCTTGAAGGATATGTTTAGTAAGCTGTCCAATGATGTCCTCGATATAGTTAATAGCTCTTTGTCGTCAGGAAGGTTTCCTTCTTCTTTAAAAACAGCCTTAGTGAAACCTTTACTTAATAAATCTAATCTGGATAGTTCAGTTTTAAGTAATATTAGACCTATTTAAAACCTTCCTTTTTTAGCAAAGGTACTTGAAAAAGTCGTTTTTTAAACAAATTAATAGTTTCCTTGGAAATAATAACATCTTCGAGAAATTTCAATCAGAATTTCGTGCTAACCATAGCACTGAGACTGCACTTGTCAAAGTGGTAAATGAGCTACGTATAAGTACAGATTCTAAGTGTTTATCTGTGCTGATCCTTTTAGATCTGAGTGCTGCTTTTGATACTGTGGATCATAAGATTTTAATTAATCGTCTTAGAGAATGGGTGGGCCTTTCTGGTAGTGTTAGTGTCCTAAACTGGTTCATATCCTATTTAATGAATAGACAGTATTTTGTTGCCTTAGGAGAATCTACATCTGGACTAGCTAATATTACAAGTGGTGTTCTGCAGGGCTCCATTCTTGGTCCCATGTTATTTTCTTTATACATGCTGCCTCTCGGGGATGTTATTCGTAAACATGGGGTGAATTTCCACAGCTATGCATATGACACGAGTTTGTAAGTTGTCTGTCAAATATTTACAAATTCTTTAACAGTGGGTAACTGTTATTCAAAGATATATTTTCAGATTTATTTATTTATTTATGTACACTGCCTGGCCACTTTATTAGGACATGTCTACGCGATTGGATTTGGCATCGCCCTGGTGTAGGGCATATTCTCCTGGTGTACCCTTGATTACTTGATTACTCTGGAAGGCTGAACGAATGCTGTAGTTTACTAAAGCATCGATGAGGATCAATTTATCCAACAATCCTGTACTTGTACCCTGATGATGATGGCTACATTCAAAATGATAACACACCTATCTACAGAATTGTGTACTAATGCTTTTAGGAGCACGACCAAGACTTCAGGCATCTTCCATGGCCACCACAATCCCTGGCTCTCAATCCAATTGAGCATGTTTGGGATGAACTTGAATTACACATGCATCATCATGATCTTCTGCCTGCCTCTCCTCACCAATTAAAGTGTTACAGAATACCCTGCAAAGTTTAAAATGAACTGCGATGTTTAGAAGAAAACATCTCTTTCTCTTGGAGAACGTACTCAAGTTACCTATGACAGTGGTTCCCAACCTTTTTTGGGTATTGTACCCCCAAAACACTTTCACCTGCCTGAAGTACCCCCTTATGCGTGTGTGACCGGTGTGAATCCTAGATTAGGTGTAAATTTGACTAAATTAGGTTTAATATCAATATTATTTGTCTGTCTGTCATTTACCTGTGAATAATGACAATGTACAATGACAATTACTATAATAATACTCATACTTTTATCAGTTTAATATTTGTATGACTTTTTCACATCTTCAAGAGTCCAGACCAGTTATACAAAAACAAAGATCAAATTTTATACACATCGTAGCAGCCTACTCTCAATATCACCCATATGTATAGACTTGCGTATGACACATGAGGACTCATCAATCAATGAGAAACTTGACCCTGTCTCTCACTCATAAGCTTTGTCAGTCTCGGGGACAGTGTGGCAACAGCAGTTATCAGGCTTTTCTCCAAGTTGAGTCTGTTCCTGTGCTTGGTCTTGATTATGGTCATAGATGAAAATGTCACTTCACAAAAATATGTAGATCCAAATGGCAGCAGTTCATTCAGTGCATGTTTCCCCAAATCAGGATATTCCTTCTCCACATCACACCAGAACTGTGACAGTGTTGTCTCTGAGTACCTCATTTTCAAGCCACGGTCTGAGGACACATCCAGCAGATTTTCCTGCAGTCTGGTAGGAATGTTGTTGTTCGTACTTTCAATCATGAAAGGATTACGCACTCAGTCAAGTTTGGCAGACTTGTTTTCAATGTCAGGGAAGTAGGAGTTGAACTCACTGTTGAGTTTGGATAAATGTGTGCTCACTAGTTGCACCATAGGAGCTCTGTCAACATCACCTGTAGAAAGGTAGGTGTCAAGCTGCTGGAAACAACTTATGTCCCCATCTTCACATTTCCTCTCCCAGAGTTTGATCTTCTTCATGAATCCACACACTTTGTCATACATGTTTAGAATGTGTGTGTCTTTACCTTGCAGAGTTAGATTCAGGTTGTTCAGTTTGCTGAACACATCAGCAAGTTAGGCAAGGCGGGCTACCCAGTCTGTGTCCTCGAACACAGCCAGAAGGGGGTGTGAGTGCTCTGACAGAAAAGCACGCACTTCGTCGCGCAGCTCAAAAAGCCTCTGTAGTGCTTTCCCTCTCGATAGCCAACGTACGTCGGTGTGAAGCAGTAGCTGCTGGTGCTCAGTCCCACTGTCATGACAGAGCCTTTCAAACAGTCTGTGATTCAGAGGCCTGGACTTGATAAAGTTAATCACTTTCACTGCGTCATTCAAAACATCATGTAACTCAGGACTCATTCTCTTGCTGGCCAGTGCCTCCCTGTGAATGATACAGTGATTCCACTCAACGTCGGGGTTGACCTTCTTTATTTGGGCAAGTAATCCTTTCACCCTCCCAGTCATTGATGCCGCACCATCCGTGCACAAATGAGTACAGGATTTCCAATCCAGATTGTGCTCTGAGAAAAAGCTGTCAATAATGTGAAACACATCCTCACCCATAGTGCTCCCCGTTAGCTTCTTGCAGAACAGAATGTGCTCAGTAATTTCCGAAATGTCTCTGTATCGCACAAACGCAATCAACTGGGCTTCCCCGTTGACATCGGTTGATTCATCCAACTGCAGAGCAAATGAACCGGAATGTTTTAACTTTTCCACCACTTGATCAACAATATCAACGCCCATGTCATTGATCCTGCGGCACACCGTGTTATTTGACAATGGTACAGTCTTCAGTGCATCAGCTGCTTTCTCATTGTTTCTGCGAGAATAACAGCAGCAGGCAAAATTAGCTCCTCAGCTATAGTAAACGGCTTTTTGGACTTAGCCACAAGTAGCGACACAGCATATGAGGTTTCCAATGCTTTGGTTGATACTGCAGTTGCTTTCTTTAATTTCTCTTGACTTCCCTTAAATTCCGACAGCTTTCTATGGAAAAACTCTGCTGTCTTACCCACACAGGAAAGATGCTTGGTACTGAGGTGCCGTTGTAAATGGGCTGGTTTCATGCTATTATTTGAGAGCACATCGCCACAGAGGAAACACAGTGGCTGAGGCGGCTCTGTAGGTGTGGATGTGAAACCGAAGAGGACATACTGTTCATGAAAGTGACGTACTTTGACTTGTCAACTTTCTTTCTTTTCTCCACGTGTTCACTTGACCTGCCGCTAGCGTTGCTGCTGCTTGGAACAGTGTGTTTTTTCAGCCATTGATCCATAGCTAGTGTCTTTCTTCTACTCAAAGTTAGCTGCCTGTTACCTGAAATCGTGAGTGACTCTGGCGCGCGGCCGCGGAGGAGCGAGCGAGGGTCAACTGGCGGGAAGTGGCCATGGTGAATAAAAAATACACACCGAAATTAAAGTAAAAAATTGTCCTATAAATACAAAATAAACTAGAGATTTCACACCAGTGACCTCAGTAAATGTTTTCCTGCCTATTGAGATTGAAATAACTTGAACATATGAATTGTTTGGAAATATTTTTCCCAATATATATATTTTTTTTTGCACATTTTTGAAAATCTTCCCACGTACTCCCTGGGGACTGCCCACGTACCCCTAGGGGTACGCGTACCCCCGGTTGGGAAACACTGACCTATGTGTGAATAAAAAAAATATTGAAACTATCAGAAATATGTTGGGATACAACAAAGGTGATGTTGTTTCTTATAAACACTACTGGTGGTTCTGTAACACTTTAACATCCCTCAAGACACCTTCCAGCACATTATGGAGTCTATGCCACATTCTGTCAAGGTTGTGATCAGGGTACAATTAGGTACTAGTCCTTTGTATCTGTGAGTTCTCAGAGGATCTGTTCTAATCCTCACTGCAGTCCAATGCCGGTAAGCTGTGGTTATGGTGTGACAGAATAGCTTGCTGGCCTCATTCCTGGCATTGGAGGCTATGGAAAGAATGCAGTGATGATAGTTATGATAGGTGTAAGCAGGATGAATTGCATTCCTCCCAGCCTCAGTAAATAGATGATCACTCTGTTCAGAACAAATCCCAGTAAGTTGCTTTGTTTTTAAGGCAGAAGCTGTTGTAATGAACTACTTGGAAGGCATCCTTAAGGAAGGTGGTGGCGACTGCTGGATCCCAGATTGGATGATAATGCACTATTAGTGAAGCAGACATACAAGCCTCAGTACAGTAGCTACTACTCAACTCAGTCAGCCAACAAATTAGAGAATGTAAGTAAAATGAGAATACTTCAGAATCAGCATTCTGAGATAAAACTATAAGAAACTAAGTCATGTAGGCAGGCATGTCAGATTATGCCTTCTTCAGTGCAAATGAGATCATTCCCTTGTTTGGCATTAGGCAGTGGTGTAGTGGGGCAGTGTGACAGGATTGGCAGAGGTTGAGACTCAGAGACAGTTTGAAGTTCAAAATAAAGCTTTTTAATAAACAAAAATAATCAAATAAATAGGCACAAGGGCCAAACAAAAAGGTTTCCAACACAAAATAAACACAAAACAAAACTTACAAGATAAGGCTTCCAGGCTGGGCGTTGCCTTCACTGGTTTACCAAGCTAACAAAACACAACACACACAAAAACACTCTTTTTCTCCTTTCAGAACTCTCTCTAGCCAGGGCCTCTCCCCTGGCTTTTATCCCCTGTGGCTGGAGCCCAATTAATCAATAATTGCTGATTATTCAATTAGGGCTCCAGCCACATTCTCACATGTTTTCCTGGCAGGGAGGAATTTTACCCCCTCCCTGCCAGTCCCAGCCACGTTCATAAAGACGGGGCAGTCCCCGTCACATATCCCCCCCCCCTTGTGCCAAGCACAACATGGCCTAAATGGCCACCTCCCCCCTCAGTCTCAGTCCCGGAAGAGGGGGAAGCACAGTGTCCATGGGGGTGGCCATGGTGGGACGTCCGGCACCACCCAATTCTTCGTGGCCGGCAGCTCCCTCTTCCGGGGCTCCGGCCACACACTATCCTGCCGCGAAAGTGTCACTGGGGGAGCTGGTCTCCTGACCTCCCTCCCCCTCTTCATGGCCGGCAACTCCCCTCCGTGGGGCTCCGGCCACAGTGTAGCGACCCCAGGCGAAGCAGGATCCCTAGCAACCCCAGGCGAAGCAAGATCCCCGAAGACCCCAGGCGACGGCAGCAGCAGCGGACCCTCGGGAGACGACGGCAGCAGCAGCGGACCCTCGGGAGGGGGAGACGGGAACGGCGGCCCGGCTCCCTCTGGTGGCGGAGGCGGGAACGGCGGCCCGGCTCCCTCTGGTGGCGGAGGCGGGAACGACGGCCCGGCTCCCTCTGGTGGCGGAGGCGGGAACGACGGCCCGGCTCCCTCTGGTGGCGGAGGCGGGAACGGCAGCTCGTCTCCCTCTGCTGGCGGAGGCGGGAACGGCAGTTCGTCTCCCTCTGCTGGCGGAGGCGGGAACGGCAGCTCGTCTCCCTCTGCTGGCGGAGGTGGGAACGGCAGCTCGTCTCCCTCTGCTGGCGGAGGCGGTGGAGGGAGCGATAGCTCTGGCTGTTCCCCCTCTGCTGGCGGTGGAGGTGGGAACAGCCTGTATTCTTCCCCTGCGGGTCCCTTCAGCCCTGGGCCTGTGGGCTTCCCCTTCTCGGCCCGTGGACGCACCGACTCCTCCCGCTCGGGCCGTAGACGCACCGACTCCTCCCGCTCGGGCCGTGGACGCACCGACTCCTCCTGCTCGGGCTCCTCCCCCTCGGGCTGTGGACGTTCGGGCTCCTCCCTCTCGGGCTGTGGACGTTCGGGCTCCTCCCTCTCGGGCTGTGGACGTTCGGGCTCCCCCTCTCTGGGCGACGGCAGCGGCTCCCATTCTGGCTCTCGGGACGACGGCTCCTCCCCTTCTGGCTCTCGGGACGACGGCTCCTCCCCTTCTGGCTCTCGGGACGGCGGCTCCTCCCCTTCTGGCTCTCGGGACGGCGGCTCACCCCTCTCTGGCTCTCGGGACGACAGCTCACCCCTCTCTGGCTCTCGAGACGACGGCTCACCCCTCTCTGGCTCTTGGGACGACAGCTCACCCCTCTCTGGCTCTCGGGAAGACAGCTCCACCTTCTTTATTGGAATGACTGGGGGCTCTCCCATATCTACCGCCAGGTAGTTAATGACCATCAGGGCCAGCTCTGCGAAGGACGCCGGGTGATGCTGTTCCTCCCACTTTTCCCACCTCCCCCCATCTCGACGCCACAGCGTGTTGATAACTATGGGGAGGTCGTGGAAGAGGTCCGTCTCAGGGTGCATCAACCAGTCCCATATTTCCTGGGATGGTGGTGAAGGCGGTGATGTTGGAAGTGGTGGGGTGGCTGCCGAGGACGGGGTTTGCAGCTGCTCCTGGTCCAGATTGTGGGGGCATCCTGCCCAGCTATGGCCATCCGCCTCACAGCGCCCACACCAGTCAGTTGGTGGCCCATCTGGACAGGACCTCCACCGATGATCCACGTTCCCGCACCAAGAGCACCAGGGAAAAAGGCTGGCTGTGTCCTCCAGCTGGGGTGGCTGTTGTTGCAGCAGCTTACATTTCTTCGGCTGCTGCATCTCCTGCCTTTGCCGTTGTCTGCTCTTCTTCCCCATTTTCTCTTTTTTTTTTTTCCAAAAAAAACCTCCCAAAATTCAAGAAAAAAAAAATTACTGCTCTGAGCCTCCAGGTGGCGCTATCCCACTCTGACACCAAAAATAAAGTTTCCAGGCCGGGCGTTGCCTTCACTGGTTTACCAAGCTAACAAAACACAACACACACAAAAACACTCTTTTTCTCCTTCCAGAACTCTCGCTAGCCAGGGCCTCTCCCCTGGCTTTTATCCCCTGTGGCTGGAGCCACATTCTCACATGTTTTCCTGGCAGGGAGGAATTTTAACCCCCTCCCTGCCAGTCCCAACCATGTTCATAAAGACGGGGCAGTCCCCCGTCACAGGCATATTTTAAAACTGCTTGGAATTTTTAAAAACTATTTCATAAATGTTTTAAAATGTAACTTATGTGTTAATGGATTGAAATCACAACTGCATTTCCAGCCTTCTGAAATTAATTCTAACAGATGAAAAAGATGACAACAACTGACATTTATAGTTCATTACTGGACTTTACACACAGACATTACTACTTTGGCATTAAACATTAGAAGTTGTGATCTAATTATTAAATTATTATTAATTTAAACCAGCATAAGAGAGAAAAGAACCTCAACAGGCACAAGCCTGGAGTTAAATGGCCAAGAGCTTGTGAGAAAACTGCATGGGACACAGTAAACACAGATCTCTGCGTTGCATTGGAAAGATTAAGTGGAACAGTTGAAAAGAAGCTGGATAAATTTGGGGACATCATCTACGCATATGGAAGTGAGAGGTTTGGAGTTGAAAAAAGGAAGGAAAAAGTACAAACTATTCCTGGAAAGTCTAGACGGCAGCAGGAGATTGAACGCTTAGTTAGAGAAAGGAGACAGCTGAGGAATCAATGGAGAAGAGCAGAACAAAGTCAGAAGGAGGGACTCAATCTCTTACAAAGGGTCATAAAAGATAAGCTTGCAACATTGCGCAGAGCTGAGCGCCTACGGAAACGCTACAAAAAGAAGGAGCATGCGAGAGCTAACTTTTATAAAGACCCATTAAAATTTGTAAAGAAGTTATTCACCAGTGAGAAGAATGGCACACTAAAAGCATCTAAGGTTGAGCTGGAGAGATATTTGGAGGAAACACATACAGATTCAAAAAGGCAGGAGCCTATGTCAGTTCCGTCAGACATCCCACCTATCAATCCACCAGAATACCAAATGGAGGACTGTGCACCTAAGTGGAAAGAAATAGAGCAAGCTGTGAAAAAAGCAAGGGCTTCATCATCTCCAGGGCCTAATGGAGTTCCGTACAGTGTACAAGAGTGCTTCAGGAGTTCTACGAATTCTGTGGAAATTGATGAAAGTGGCATGGGAAAAACAGGTTGTACCAAGAGCATGGCGCCGAGCAGGTGGAGTCTTTATACCTAAAGAAAAAGATTCTACAAGCATCAGTCAGTTTCGTCCCATTTCCCTATTAAATGTAGAAGGCAAGATTTTCTTCAGCATTATTGCTCAGAGATTGTCAGCTTACCTATTAAAGAACTGCTTCATTGACACTTCAATACAAAAAGCGGGCATTCCAGGTTTCCCAGGTTGCTTAGAACACATCAATGTGATCTGGCAACAAATTCAATCAGCTAAAAAGGAGAGGAAGGAGCTCCATGTGACATTCCTGGATTTGGCTAATGCATATGGTTCAGTGCCACATGAACTACTTTGGGCAGCATTTGATTTTTTCAGTGTACCGATGACAATAACAAATTTAGTGAAAGCCTATTTTGGAGATTTGCAATTCAGTTTTTCAACTTCAGAATTCAGCACTACATGGCAATGCCTAGAGGTTGGAATAATGGCAGGATGCACCATTTCTCCACTGGCTTTTACCATGGCAATGGAAGTAATCATTAGGGCATCAAAATGGGTAGTAGGAGGAGAGCGCTTGGCTTCTGGAATGCGACTACCACCAATTCGAGCATACATGGATGACATGACAACCATGACTACAACAGTAGCCTGCACTAATCGATTATTGGGCAAATTAACCAATAACATTGAATGGGCACGAATGCAATTCAAGCCCACTAAATCAAGGAGCATCTCTATAATTAAAGGCAAAGTAGTAGATAAAACATTCTTCATTAATGGTGAGGCAATACCAACAGTGTCTGAGAAGCCAGTGAAGAGTCTTGGGAGATGGTACGACGGGGATCTAAAGGACACAGTTCGTGTGGGAGAAGTTAGACAACAAGCAGTGGAAGGGTTGAAGAGCATAGACAGCTGCGCTCTACCAGGTAAACTAAAACTCTGGTGCTTTCAGTTTGGTCTACTGCCGAGGTTGCTGTGGCCACTGACTGAGTACGAGGTTTCTTTGAAATGAGAAGCTGGAAGCTTTAATCAGTTCATACATCAGGAAATGGTTGGGAGTTCCACGCTGCCTCAGCAGAGTGGGACTTTATGGTAAAGGAATACTGCAGCTACCAGTCTCTGCTCTAACCAAGGAGTTTAAGTGCACCAAGGTCAGACTGGAAATGACATTAGTAGAGTCACGCGATAAATGCGTAAGGGAGGCTGCACCTGTGTTGAAAACTGGAAGAAAGTGGGCAGCAAAGAAAGCTGTGGAAGATGCAAAGGCTGCCCTTCGAATTGGTGATATCATGGGGCAAGTTCAGCATGGAAGAGGGGGTCTTGGTTTCAGTTCAGCTCCTCCTACATGGCACAAGGCAGCCCCAGCTCAAAGGAGGAAGCTGGTAGTCAATGAGGTGCAAAAGCAGGAGGAGAGGATGAGGTGTATAAAGGCCATTTCCCAGGCCAAGCAGGGAGAATGGATGAGATGGGAGAGTGTGGAACAACGCAAGATTGGCTGGCAAGACCTATGGTCAATGGAACAGAGCAGGATCAGTTTCCTCATCAGGTCAACATATGATGTTCTCCCATCACCACAGAACCTAAACCTCTGAGTAGGAGAGGATCCCTCATGTCCTTTGTGTTCATCACCTGCAACATTAAGGAACATTTTGACAGGATGTAAGGTGGCTCTTAGCCAAGGACAGTTTACTTGGCGCCATGACCAGGTGCAGCGATGTTTGGCCTTAGCATTGGAAGACAAGCGTAACATGACCAATAAGTTGTCACCTGTTCCATCAAAACATTACACACAAAAGACAACATTCCTCCGCCCAGGAGAGCAACCACCAAGAAAAGGTGTTAAAACCAATCCTCGCCCAGGACAACTGGAAGCTGCTAGAGACTGGAAAATGCTGGCAGATGTTGGTCAACGGCTTATTTTTCCACCTGAGATTGCCACCACTAACCTTCGACCAGATATTGTCTTGTGGTCTGGATCAGCACGCCTTGTTCACCTGGTAGAGTTAACAGTGCCATTGGAGGATGCTGTAGATGAGGCGTATGAGAGGAAGAAACTGCGGTATGCTCAACTAGCCACTGAAGCGGAACAGCGAGGATGGAGAGTTCGGGTTTACCCAGTGGAAGTGGGTTGTCAAGGATTTGTGGCACACTCTACAACCCGGTTTCTCAGAGACGTCGGATTCAGTGGCCAAGAGTTGCGTCGCACAGTGAAGAACTTATCTGAAGCAGCAGAGAGGAGCAGCAACTGGCTGTGGTTGAGACGGAAAGATTTTGGCTGGGGATCTCAAGCACAATAGAAAGAAAGAAACGCTGATGTACAGGTAAGTAAGCTGGGCTGAGTTGAGTGGGGGACGGAGGGGGGTGATGCTGGGACGCCAGAATCACCGTCGAGCCCTCTTGAGGTGTCGTGGGCTAGTCGACGAAACACTGAGGATGGAAGGTGCCCACTTGAAAACCCCAGAGATGTACCCTACTTAGCTCAATCCAGACGGTTGTCATGCTGATGCGCTGGGGAGGCCGCACTGTGGTTGATCCCCGGAGCCAGCATCGCAGCCGTTGTGTGTGCTGATGCGCCAGGGAGGCAAATAAGCTGATCCCTGTAGCCAGCATTACACTTCAGCCATTAACACCAGACTGAAGGATATCTACATCATCATATGGAAGGAAACGTAAATGGATGGAGACACATATGGATCACATTAGTTTACTGTAAAGCTACGTCTTAGTTGGTGCTTATCTTGGCGAGAGCCGAGTTCAAATCAGCATGAAGTTTTAACATCTACTCTCGTGTAATGGAAATCTTGTGATGTAATCACGAAACAGAATGAATACAAGGTTCTCAGTAAATTTGCAATTACCTTTACACCTGCACAAAATAAAGACAACAGTACAGTAAGTGATGTGCGTTTAGTCAACAACCAGTTTTTTGGTCGACTGTCACTTTCTATTGGACTATTTGGTGCTACCTCTGTGTGGCGCATATACATTGTTTGAGAGTTGTTTGCAAATATTCAGCAACAATAGTATGTGCCCATAGAACCAGCCTGTCCCTCAATACAGTGGCTGCACAGACCAATGACTAGCAGATAGCAAATACTCCTGGAAAGGCAACATTTGCAGAAACCGTGACCAGGGAGCACAACTCCGCAATCGAGTCAAAGAAACTAATTTGTAGCAATCATGTTTTTTTCATTTTAAATCATAGTTGTCATGCCTTAAACGTTTCTGTGCCATGTTAAACTGTGCTGTTAAACGTTTCTGTGCCATGTTAAACTATGCTGTTAAACGTTTCTGTGCCATGTTAAACTGTGCTGTTAAACGTTTCTGTGCCATTTTAAACTGTGCTGTTAAACGTTTCTGTGCCATGTTAAACTGTGCTGTTAAACGTTTCTGTGCCATGTTAAACTGTGCTGTTAAACGTTTCTGTGCCATGTTAAACTGTGCTGTTAAACGTTTCTGTGCCATGTTAAACTGTGCTGTTAAACGTTTCTGTGCCATGTTAAACTGTGCTGTTAAACGTTTCTGTGCCATGTTAAACTGTGCTGTTAAACGTTTCTGTGCCATGTTAAACTGTGCTGTTAAACGTTTCTGTGCCATGTTAAACTATGCTGTTAAACGTTTCTGTGCCATGTTAAACTGTGCTGTTAAACGTTTCTGTGCCATTTTAAACTGTGCTGTTAAACGTTTCTGTGCCATGTTAAACTGTGCTGTTAAACGTTTCTGTGCCATGTTAAACTGTGCTGTTAAACGTTTCTGTGCCATGTTAAACTATGCTGTTAAACGTTTCTGTGCCATGTTAAACTGTGCTGTTAAACGTTTCTGTGCCATTTTAAACTGTGCTGTTAAACGTTTCTGTGCCATGTTAAACTGTGCTGTTAAATGTTTCTGTGCCATGTTAAACTGTGCTGTTAAACGTTTCCATGCCATGTTAAACTGTGCTGTTAAATGTTTCTGTGCCTGCTCTACTTCCTGTGCCTGCTCTATTTCCCTTCATCTTCTCCCTTCTCAACACCTCTCTCCTTTCTGGTCTCTTTCCCTCTGCCTTCAAACAAGCCTCTATCACTCCCATCCTCAAAAAAATTACCCTCGACCCCACCTCCCTCCAGAGCTACCATCCTGTCTCCCTCCTACCCTTCCTCTCCAAAACCCTCGAGCGGACTGTACACCGCCAGCTCTCTGCTTTCCTGTTCAACCACTCTCTGCTCAACCCTCTCCAATCTGGCTTCCGCTCTGCTCACTGTTTCATTTCCTGACCCACCTCGACAGTGTATTCTGGGTGAAAACTGTTACTGGCTGAAAGCATGCCAGTCAAGAGAGGAAGCAGCTGGTTGGTCAATTTCAATCTCCAGCTGAAATGACCAAGGAAGGGCAACGCTAACTGAAAGAATTGCTTGCAAATGGGCTGCTCAGGTTGTTTTTTTTTTTTTACATATTTACTGTAACTAAACTATACTTATACTATACTATAAGACTTATGAAATTATTAATATATTATTTTTGTTTGCTACAACCATAGAAGACAATAAACAAATGCCAAGAACTATATAATACATTCTAATAATGATAACAGCAGCAAGGGACAAGGTACTGAAGCTAAACAGATGTTCAGACTCAAGTGAACCTTTAATTATTCTTGGAGTTATATTGCCATCTAGTGGTGTACAGAAGTATTAAAAATTGTTAGATTAAAGGTTATAACTGGGGTTAGCCAGTAAATTCTAGAATTAACATATCACATTTTTTGGATATGTCTTGCATTAACCAGTTTGGGCTGGATAATCTTAGAATTAATAATTTTCTATAGACAGGTGAAGCTTTGTTACTATCTAGGCTGGACAATGGAACTGACATGTACATTACAGTATCTCTACCTCCCTGAATAATTGAGAAATCATTCTGTGTTATTGTTGTACAAAGTGACAATGTAACATGTACTAGTCATTACCTAGCAATGCTAACAGTGGTGGAATTACATAGAGTAAAGATAATTGTTTTACAGAACCTGTTGCTTTTTCAAAGGTTTCTCACTGGGTGCATACATTAAAAGTTTCTTAAAACAATACAAACCTCCAAAGTATGGAATGATCATATTATATACAATTTTAAACTAAGGGATTTTACCAAAACATTTTTGCAATTATTATGAACTGCATACATACATCTGAAGCTGCCTCAAGCCGAGAGTAAGTAGCGGGATTCCAAAAAATATAGTGTTACACGTCCCCACATGCTGGCCGTCAACTGGACCTCACCTTCTCCAGGGCCTGCTGCCCCTCCACCCTCTCTGTCACCCCCCTGGACCTCTCTGATCACTATTTCATCTCTTTTTCTCTGTCTCTCCCCCCTCTCCCTGCTCCTCCTACCCCCACTGTCACCTCTCACCGTAACCTCCGCTCTCTCTCCCCCTCTGTCCTTGCCTCCACTGCTCTCTCTCACCTCCCTCCTATCGACTCCTTCTCACAACTCTCCGTAGACTCTGCTACCTCCACCCTCTTCTCCTCACTCACCTCCTCCCTCGACTCCCTCTGTCCCCTCACCTCCCGTCCTGCTCGCCCCTCCCATCCCCATCCCTGGCTCTCCTCTGCGCTCCGCTCGGCAAGAATCACACTGCGATCTGCTGAAAAGAAATGGAAGAGAACCAAACTCCCTGCTGCCCTAGACCTTTACCGCACTCTCCTCTCCTCCTTCTCCTCTACTCTCTCCTCTGCTAAATGTGCTTATTTCCAATCTGTAATCCAAGCCTCCCTCCTAAACCCTCCCCCCCTCCTCCTCCCTCCTCTATCTCCCCTGATGACTTTGCCTCCTTCTTCTCTTCTAAAATTTCAGATATCCGCAAACTCTTTAACACCTCTCCCTCCCCCGCACCCCCTCCCGCTCCAACTCCTACACCCACTGCAACCCCTACTAACTCACCCTCCTTCTCCACCTTCTTGCCACTCTCAGACTCTGACCTCTCCTCCCTGCTCCAGGGTCACAAACCCACCACGTGTGCCTTGGACCCCCTCCCCACTCACCTCTTTCAAGCTGCTGCTCCTGCTCTACTCCCCTTCATCTCCTCCCTCCTCAACACCTCTCTACTTTCTGGTTTCTTCCCCTCTGCCTTCAAAAAAGCCTCGATCACTCCCCTCCTCAAAAAACCTACCCTCGACCCCACCTCCCTCCAGAGCTACCGTCCTGTCTCCCTCCTACCCTTCCTCTCCAAAACCCTCGAGCGGACTGTACACCGCCAGCTCTCTGCTTTCCTGTCCAACCACTCTCTGCTTGACCCTCTCCAATCTGGCTTCCACTCTGCTCACTCTACTGAAACTGCCCTCCTGTCTGTCACCAACTCACTTAAATGTGCCCGAGCTGCCTCTCTCTCCTCTGTCCTAATTCTCCTCGACCTCTCTGCTGCCTTTGACACTGTTGATCACTCTATTCTACTATCATCTCTTGCTGACCTGGGGATCTCTGGCACTGCTCTGGCCTGGTTCTCCTCCTACCTCTCCAACCGCACTTACCAGGTAACCTGGCGTGGAGCAACCTCCACACCTCACCCTCTCTTAACTGGAGTCCCCCAAGGGTCAGTCTTGGGTCCTCTCCTGTTCTCTCTCTACACCCGCTCCCTGGGCCCCCTCATCGCATCCTATGGTTTCTCATACCATTTCTATGCTGATGATGCTCAGATTTTCCTCTCCTTCCCCACCTCTGACTCCACCATCTCCTCCCATATCTCTACCTGTCTGTCTGCTATTTCCTCCTGGATGCACTCGCATCACCTCAAACTCAACCTCTCTAAATCTGACCTCCTTTTCTTTCCCTCCTCCTCCCCCTCCTCTGATCTCTCCATCTCTGTTCCTCTGGAATCTACCACACTCTCTCCCTCTTCTTCAGCTAAGAACCTTGGAGTCACCCTGGACCCCTGCCTCTCTTATTCCCAGCACATCTCCACTCTGGCACGCACTTGCCGATTCTTCCTGAGCAACATCCGAAGAATCCGACCCTTCCTCACCAACTATGCTACCCAGCTCCTGGTCCAGGCCCTGGTACTCTCCCGCCTAGACTACTGCAACTCCCTCCTGGCTGGCCTCCCTGCGTCCGCCACCCGTCCGCTCCAGCTCATCCAGAACTCTGCTGCCCGCCTGGTGTTCTCTCTGCCTCGCTTCGCCCACGCTACTCCACTACTCCGCTCGCTCCACTGGCTCCCGATCACCGCTCGCATCCAGTTCAAGACTCTTGTACTAGCCTACAGATGCCTTGACCAGTCTGCACCCAGCTACCTCCAGACCCTCATCTCTCCCTACACCCCCACTCGACCTCTCCGCTCCGCCTGCACTAGAAGACTAGCTCTACCACCGCTACGCTCCCCTGCCTCCAAAGCCCGCTCCTTCTCCACCCTTGCTCCGCAGTGGTGGAATGACCTTCTTACAGATGTCAGGACTGCCCAGTCCCTGACCACATTCCGGCGCCTCCTTAAGACTCACCTCTTCAAAGAGCACCTGTAGAACTCCTCTGTTTGTATCCTGGGACACTATCACCCTTCATGTAAATGTGCTTTATTTTGCTCTTATCAGCCCCTATTTTACTGCATTTAATCCTGTACTTCAGAATACTGTAATCTGCCAAGTTTTTAACCTGTAGTACTTTGTATTTAATCACATCCTGATGTAACTATCACTATTTAATCATATCCTGATGTAACTATCACTATTACCTGCTGTATTATTGAATTGTGGTTTGTCAAACTTTACTTGAACAAAAGTTATTGTATTTCTTGCTCTTATTGTATTACTTGTATTGTAACGCTTGAAATGTTTTTGCCTACGATTGTAAGTCGCCCTGGATAAGGGCGTCTGCTAAGAAATAAATAATAATAATAATAATAATGTTATACAACTGTTCAAATAGCGTACCTATAATTTTTCTTTTGATTAACATCCTGACAACTTTTCACACTTAACGTTAAAGTCTGTTTCAAAGCTGTTTTCAAAGCTGATTTCTTTGACTTATTTCCTTAAAATGAATGAATCCATTTTTTTAAACCAGTCTTTAAGTACATTAACAGCCCATGCTGCAGTTTTTTTCAGTCTTTGTTTTCTTCTATTTCATTTAGCTTTTCCTCATCTACTGTTATGTGTCTACTCTTGACAGTTGCTGGTACACTTATTTTATTTGTATTTTTTTTTTCAGATGGAAAGCTGTCTTCACTCAAAAAGTTGGTGTTGTACCAGTTATGTGGAGTTTCATCCCCAAATATAGTAAAGGAAATAGGTGGAATGTCATTCATTTTTGGCAGTGGTTTTGTAACTAGTAACAAATAAATTGGCAATTTGTCATGGGATTTAGAATGCAGTGGTACGTAGTGATTTATTCAGTGTGAAGCAGCTTATTAGTATGCAAGCCATGGTATACGCTATATATACGCATAGTCATGTGATGCTGTTTAACCAATTAGAGGATGTTATTATTCCAAGCCATATTATAAATATATACAATGAAACAATGAAAGTTTTACATCAGTAGCTCATTGGGCACATACATAATGTTATTGACATTTGAAATACTGAGCAGATAGGCTTGTTGATTGTTTGAGTAGTATTGTTTCTTGGGATAACAAAATACTGAGCTTAAGTCGTGTGATTTCATAAAAATGATAGGTGCTCAGTGTTTGTTATTTGAGTTGAGTTAAAATTGCCAAAATGAGTTAAGAATCTGTATAAATAGCCATTCAAAAAGACATGATTTTAATTAACGCGAGAACAGTGAAAGATGCGACCATGCCCACGGGGGGGAAGTTTAACCGGAACTGAAGGGTGTACCCGGTGAATATAGTTTTGCGCACCCAGATGTCGTCGGTGCAATGTTGCCAGAACTGGAGCTGTGGGACAGTGTAGGGGTGGGTCAACAACTGCCTGGGTTTTTTTGGGCTGCGCTCTCTCGCAAGGGGCCTGGCCAGAGCCACGAGGGCGCTGCCTGCCACCTCCTCTAGGGCGCAATCCTCCGTGCTGCAATCTTACAAACGTGGGTTGGCCGCACGCTGTTGCACCTGAGGGGGAGGACTTGTTACCCCGTGGATGCGCCTGCTGCTGTGTTCTGCACCACTGGTGCTCCTGTGACCGCTTTGGCTGGAACGGCTTATTTGGCCACATGCTCGCCATCTGCTGTGACGCCTCACGCGCCTTGACGGAGCGTTGCAGCATCTCCTCCACCGCTGGGCCAAATGTGTGACCCGGTGAGATTGGGGCATCCAGCAAAGGAACCTTATCAGGCTCCTGTACCCTCGCCTGCGAGAGCCAGAGCTGCTTTCTTGCCACCACAAGAGATGCAATGCTCCTGCCCTGAGCTCACGCGTTTAGCTGAACCAGCAGCTGAGAGACTGTACCCAGCTCGGTCCTGAGGGCAACGGAAGGGCACTCAGGTAGGTCTCGAATGAGCACCTCCTGGTAGACCATTAGGAGGCTGGCCACGTTTGACAGCCTGAGTGCCTCTGTGGCCGCAGCGTACCCCTTCTTGAGGTGCACCTCTGTGATCCTTCATTGCTTGTTTGGGCATGCAGGATCCTTGGTCAGCCCTGATAGTGGTACTTGGTACTCTTCGCTTGCCCCTTGCATAGTGAAGGCCGAAGCCTTGCGAGAAGTCGCAGGGGCAGAGGCCGGTGCCCCCCAGGTGGAATGCACCTCCTTGATAAAATCCGGGAATGCTGGTAGCATCCTGGATTGAAGGGGCTTGGCTGATGGCGACTCGAAAAGGGAGCGCCGTGGTAACTCCAGCATAGGCCACGTAACACCCAAGTGACAGGTTGCTCTTTCCACCACTGACCACATAGGGTCATTAGTGTCCAGCACTTCGAGGTCGATCTCCTGCCCAGAGTGCTATGCTGTCCTCTTCCAGCAGAGGCTCCGTGTCAGGTGCGTCTCTTGAGACCGCATCGATGACCCACACCCCTTGGGGTTGTAGCTGCGAGACGGGGACCGGTGCAGATTGTGGAGGAGCCACTGGCTGGTTAATGATGGGCCCGGTCAGTTGTTCTGGGACCCGGGGCGCCACATTCGCTAAGGTCATGAGGAGGGATTGCTGCCCCATCATGACCTCCATAAACTCTGACATGTTGGAGATGAGCTCCGCTACCCCCAATCTGTCTTGGTGTCGCCTGTCCCGATGAGGGGAACGAGAGCGTCTCCTCCGGCGAGGTGATCTAGATCGAGACCTAGACTCCCGACGGGGGCATACCCCACGAGGGGAGGGGCTGCGGGAGCGTTCCCGAGTACGTCTAGCTGGGGACCTCTGACCAGCTGTAAGCTGGGAGGACGGGTTCCTGGAGAACTGCAGCCTCACCGGCGGAGTCGCTACAGACGACGGCGGGGCCGAGACTGTATGGGACGACCCCGAAGATGGAGAGTGACCCCCACCCGCCTTCTTCGCCCTCATCCGTCAAGGCAGAATGTGGCGTGCTCCGGCCCCAGACACGCTACGCAGTCATGGTGTGGATCGGTGGCAGGCAACTTAGCCTGGCAGGTCACGCAACGATGAAAACCCGACATAGTAACGTCGATGTGGCAAGCACCGATCGCCAAGCACTGACGCGTTGAACGTCGAACGCCGAGCACCAGAGGTGTGTGCTTTGAGGGTCGAGCACTGAACGCCGAAGTGTCAAGCACTGAGGTGCGTGCGTCGAGCACCGAAGCGTTGAGCGTCGATGCTCGACGCAAAAATAAAACAAAAAAACAGAAGGGAAACTACATCAAAACAAGGGCAAAAACTCAGGTAAGATGACCATTAAATGTATTTATCTATTGCTAGAAGTCTCAGAAACATGTCAGAACTTGAAGCTACTACACTAACAAGTAACTACGATGTCTTAGGTGTTACAGAAACTTGGTTATCTGAGAGTGATGGAGACGAATATAATATTAGTGGGTATACACTGTATAGGAAAGACAGGCAGGACAAAAGAGGCAGAGGGGTAGCGCTATAAATCAAAAATAATCTTGAAGCCCAGGTGTTAAATCTGGAATAAAAAAGCAACACAGAATAAGTATGGGTCAGAATAATTGAAACAAATTCTAAGGCCATAATAATAGGGGCATGCTATAGACCGCCAAATTCAGGCACCGAGCAAAATAATCTGCTATACAATGACTTTAGAAATGCGTGCAGCAAAGAAGAAGCTATATTAACAGGGGTTTTCAACTTCCCGTATATAAAATGGGAAAATCCGGTGGGGAGCAGGACAGACGAAATTGAAATGGTAGAAATGACAAATGACTGCTTCCTAACGCAATTTGTCAAGGCACCGACTAGAGGGGATGCATGCTTTGATTTAGTCTTTTCAAATAATGAAGACAGAATAACTAAAACAGAGGTCAAAGAACCATTGGCAAACTCAGATCACAACATGGTCTCATTTGAATTGCTTTTTAAAACCCCAAAAGTAACGAGTAAAACTACAGTTTACAATTTTAAAAAGGCAAACATGGAAGGAATGAAACAGAGACTAACAGAAGTAGATTGGAGTAAAATAGAGGAAACATCCACAGAAAAAGGATGGCTATTTTTAAAAAATGTAGTACTAGAGGCGTAAAACAATTACATCCCAAAAGTATACAAATCAAAATCTAAAACAAAATGGCCAAAATGGTTTAATAGATCAATTTAAAAAAATATTCAGAGAAAAAAGGCACTTTACAGAGCGTTTAAAAGGAACCAAGAACAAAGTATACAGAAACAGTACCTGGAACTGCAAACGCAAGTCAAAAAGGAAGTTAGAAAGGCCAAGAGGGAGAGAGAAATGAGCATTGCTAAGGGGGCTAAAGCCAATTCCAAAAAGTTTTTTTCCAATATTATAACTACAGACCAATTAGCCTGACTTCTATTATATGTAAACTTATGGAAACTATAATAAGATCCAAAATGGAAAATTACCTATATGGTAATAGTATCCTGGGAGACAGTCAACATGGTTTTAGGAAAGGGAGATTGTGTCTAACTAACCTGCTTGATTTTTTTGAGGATGTAACATTGACAATGGATAATTGCAAAGTATATGACATGGTTTATTTACATTTCCAGAAACCTTTTGACAAAGTCCTGCATAAAAGATTAATTCTCAAACTGAACACAGTAGGGATTCAAGGAAATGCATGCACATGGATTAGGGAGTGGTTACGTGTAGAAAGCAGAAAGTACTGATTAGAGGAGAAACCTCAAAATGCAGCGAGGTAACCAGTGGTGTACCACAGGGATCAGTATTAGGTCCTCTGCTATTCCTAATCTACATTAATGACTTAGCTTCTGGTATAGTAAGCAAACTTGTAACATTTGCAGATGACACAAAAATAGGAGGAGTGGCACACACTGTTGCAGCAGCAAAGGTCATTCAAAATGATCTAGACAGCATTCAAAATGGGGCAGAAACATGGCAAATGACATTTAATACAGAAAAGTGTAAGGTACTGCACGCAGGCAATAGAAATGTGCATTATATATATCATATGGGAGATACTGAAATTGAAGAAGGAATCTATGAAAAAAACCTAGGAGTTTATGTTGACTCAGAAATGTCTTCATCTAGACAATGTGGGGAAGCTATAAAAAAGGCCAACAAAATGCACAGATATATAATGAAAAGTATTGAATTTAAATCAAGGGAAGTAATGTTAAAACTTTACAATGCAGTAGTAAGACCTCATCTAGAATATTGTGTTCAGTTCTGGTCACCTCGCTACAAAAAGGATATTGCTGCTCTAGAAAGAGTGCAAAGAAGAGCGACCAGAATTATTCCGGGTTTAAAAGGCATGTCGTATGCAGACAGGCTCAAAAGAAGTACCAGCAATCAGACCCATCCTTTCAAGACAATAGGCAATCCATTAAAGACAGTCATGTGAGACTCACTTCTGGTTGGATGACTCCTGTAACAAGTCTGATCAGATCAGAGCATATAGTCAGGGGTACCAACAGGGGTACACACAACAGAAGCACAAGCCCAGCTAAACGGGACATTCCAATGGCAGCCGTCTTACAAGAATGCACCAGGAATAATTCTGAACTGCCTACAGGCATTGACAAACCCAACATTTCATGATATATGATGAAAAATGTTTTTGTTTTGTTTTTTAGAAATGTAAATCCTGAACATGTTTTAGTGTTTTGTTTTACCAGGATATGGTCATAACACCTGGCTGATGTCAATTATATTATGTCAGTATATTAATAGTTTAAAATGAGAGATTCCATTTGGGAAATTCCATTGAACATGTTTTGCTTATGCATTTTTATGTTCAATTATTGCAGTTTTACGATTATGTCTGAGCTGGTCAGTGATACATGTTGATACATTATGTTCTAACATATCTCAATTAGCCAGTTACTACAAACTGGAGTGTCTGAAAGATGTGTAGAATAGATTATTCCAGGCTATAATTAATAAGCGACAGCACGCAAAGCATGGACTGGGGGTACAGTGTATGCCAGCAATGATAGAGATAATTTAATAAATAGTGTACCTGATAGCCTGGAATATATTTATACCATCCTATTTTATATATGTCTATCAATTTTAATTTGGTTTATTTTTGTTGAAATCTGTTATGGATTAACTGTAACCTAGCAACTGGAAAGGGTTTTCTCACTGATAGGCAGGGATTCTGGGGCAGAATGTGACCCTCAAGGAGAAAGCGCTAAGGTATCCCCGTCATACTTACCAATGTTTAAATTGATTTCTGTTTTTCTTTTTAGTGTAAATGCAAAACAAATAATGTTAAACACATTTTCATTGTGATCCAGTCAGTGTTTTATGATGTGGTTCTTGGTCTTTTATTGGATAGGATTTTTAGCTAATAAAGTACATTATCATGGCTATCCCCACATTTCATTTTAAACCTGAACACACAACCTTTATGTTCACCGGCATTCAGTGTTCCACGGGCACTGGTGTGTAATACACTCTATGGTGTGTTAAAACATTCAGAATTCTCAACTCTATACCAATGCCTAAAGAAAAGCTGTCACTACTCAGCACATGTATATTGGATGAGTAATACTTTTTAATGATGAGCATTTAATTCTCAGATTGGGATTCAATCCTACTCCCTTGAGCTATGCCAAGCCCCTCCATAAGTCAATGAGATTTTACTACAGATTTCAAACAGTGTAATATTAAGTTGTAACAGGGAACTGGTGACATCTAGTGGTGCGCTAATAATATTACAGTGCAGATATTTCTTTAGTCTACTATAAATGAATGGATGCCAGTCCTCGTAAGGAGAACCGCATCATTTAGCAGCACACAAATACAGTATCTTTAAATCGGTGTGTATCTTATAACCCTAGCAACCACTTCATAACATCAAACATGTATGGTATAACCAATATTAATTTGAGATAAAAGAACAAAATTATGGATTCAGTGGTATATAAAATAAAATATTGTATATGCAATTTTTTTGTTTAATTTTGAAATGAATTAAATGTTTTATCAGCTACATTTACACAGTTAATGTACAATTGTACACTATGTACCGTACACCAGTGTGTATATTGAGGTCTGTGTAATCACACGAATTACAAAAGACTTACAACACACCATGTAGCACTTCAAATTCTCAATCTCAGCCTTTTTGTATGATTTTAAAATGAAAAATATCAACAACAACATTAGGACAGAAATGAATGAAAAAAAAAAAACTGACAGTATCATATCAAGCAATGGTATATTTTAATATAACTGATTTGTATGGCTTTTTATTTATTTTGTATTATTATTTTTTCAGAAACAATAAAGCCATACAATATAATATGCAAAGTAAAATACACAAGAGTTCTGTACAGCCATGATAGCACATTCACATATTCTGTACCAAAAACTGATATATCAAACAAGCAGGTAGGGATAGAAAATAGATGCTATCATCCTATCTATAGAAATACAGAAACAGGGTTTTTGTTTCTTTGTATTTCTTCGGTTTCCTTTTTTATCAGTAAAGTATAACATTGATTAGCAAGTTTGCACAAGGAGACAGTGGCAGCAATGGAAATGCAATACAAAAATAGCAAATATAATTAATTAAAAAAACAAAAACAAAAAAGTTTGAAACCACTTTGCTGGCACTATTTTATTTTTTTATAAATAAGAAAATTTACGAACGAGAGGAGGCCATTTGGCCTGTCAGCGTTGTTCGGTTTCTAGTAGTTGGTTGATTTCAAAACTTTGTCTA
This sequence comes from Acipenser ruthenus, assembly GCF_902713425.1. NCBI lineage: Eukaryota > Metazoa > Chordata > Actinopteri > Acipenseriformes > Acipenseridae > Acipenser > Acipenser ruthenus. The sequence goes on along the minus strand of NC_081199.1, from coordinate 23,540,445 downwards.
GTCGGTTAAATGATCACAATGATTTGGCATCACAACATGGCTAGTTAATCCATTCCATGATCTTCCCACTCTCTGCGTGAAGAAGTGTTTCCTATCCTCTGTCCCACTTTAAGTCTCCACTTAATTTCCAAATGTGTTCTCTCGTCCTCAGTTCTATGCTGAGCTGAAAGTATTGGCTAGAGTTTGATAGTTCTTTTTAAGATTTGAAAGACTTCAATATTGTTCTCCTCTGCGATTTCAGAGCTTCAGATGTGTGGTATAAAAATGGAGTGTTTGCATGTAAATGCACACTGCTATCTGGGAGGACCCATTGAATCAAGAATTACTGAATTGTTTAGATTGCTGAATTTCAAAAGTGCGATTTCAATTCTTTCTTTGGCAAGCGCATATATGTGTTTGTGTTTATGGGCTCTTAGTAAGTGGTAATTCTGTGTGTTTACAACAGTCAGCTAGTTTTGAAAAAAAACAGGACACACTGGTCCATAAAATACTCACTACCAATATGAGTTGGGCTAGAGTAGACATTAGTTATTCTAGACCTCACAAGATTTTCCTTCGAGTGATTTCTGCTGGGTTTGGCTAGTCTGGAGTCAGTTATCTGAGCTCAGGCATGGGCTGCTGACTTTTATACCTGGGTGTCCAAAAAAGAAATTGAGTATATTGTCCTTCAACATGCTCAGGTGTGCTTAGGTATGCTCCTCTTGAAGATCTGGGAAGATCTGGGATAACTGACCAGTTGTCCAGAATATCTCAAATGTGTCCTCTGGCACGCAGGAGTATTCCTCTGGTGTCTTTCACATCACTGCCAAATCTAGAATTATATATATATATATATATATATACAGTATATATATATATATATATATATATATATATATATATATATATATATATATATATATATATATATTTTTTTTTTTTTTTCTTTTGTGGAGGTGAGTTCAGTGTTAAGTGACCCGAGGTGTCCATGGCAAGCCTGGGTTAGTTTAGAAATGCTCAGTTGTCCTCCTGTGACAAAGCAGCCCAGGGATGGGAAAGCTGGGAAAATTAGAGGCTGTACTGTAGTTCATCTGTGATATAGACATGTCTCTGCTATCATAATGTACAGAATACAGTAGAATGGTGTTTGCAACATACATTTTATCACAGCAGATTACAGGCCAAGACACCACTGTATATCCTTCTGTTCAGTTACAACAGTATGCAGTGCAGTACTGTACAGTGAAACTTGCTATAAGGCTCTCTCTCTCTCTCTCTCTCTCTCTCTCTCTCTCTCTCTCTCTCTCTCTCTCTCTCTCTCTCTCTCTCTCTCTCTCTCTCTCTCTCTCTCTCTCTCTCTCTCTCTCTCTCTCTCTCTCTCTCTCTCTCTCTCTCTCTCTCTCTCTCTCTCATACAACTTATGAGCATCCCATTGGTCTGATAAAAAGACTTGAAGTACTATGAGTCTAAATGTGACGTATTAGTAGACAATGTTAGACTTCTCTTTTTATCAAAGGCACACTATAGCTTTTATTTTTAAGTACGGGTTGGCTGGATCCCAAATGACCAGGCATGCCTTATTCCTGTGCTTCGCTCTTTTATAACTTGCTTCTTTTTATACAGAAAATTCCCACCAGCAATTCAACCCAAAATCTCACTTCTTAAAAGAAATTCCAAGTTCTATACACTTGACTCAATTCTTCATTCAACATTTCCTTCCTGTTACTGTACTTTTTTTTTTTACTTTTTGAAAACAGCTGCTCTTACAAGTAAAACAAACAGACCAATGTGGAAAATATGGGATTCAATTCGTTATCCATTCAAAAGCCCAATTATAAAGTCAAGACTAAACCATATCATCTACTTTTTAAACCTGTCAAGTGCAAAAAATCCTGGCCTTTCTTTTAACTTTAGTATATACATCGGTGCATGTTTGTTCCTTATGTTGCCCTTATAACATTTTACTTTAGTACTGAAACACATACAATGCATATATTCACATAGGTCTAAAAACAGGGATAGATATGTTCATTTCTTTTCTATCCTTTCTGTGAATTCAGCCCTTTACATACCTATTATCAACTAACACAGAAAGAAATCATGAAAGAATAAACAATAAGGAGTGAAAAAAATAATATTCCAAATATATAGTGACTAGCTTTATCATACATACATTTTAAGTCTTATATATTTCTTAAATGTTGTTAAAATCTGTTGAGTTTGCACTTTTAGCCAAAATATATATTTTTTAAATGCTTTTTCTTAAGTAGACTATACATGATTTGTATATATGAGTTAAAATAGCGCGACATGGCAAAAAATAAATATTTAGTAACTTTTTTTTTTTTTTTTTTTTTTTTTTTAATACATTTGATTAGCTTACTTAACTTTTCGGTATAATATATATATTTCTAAGGCCATTTCTTGAGCAGTGATAGGAATATTTCTCTCCATATAGGATGTTGTAGCTATATTTGTATTTGTGTCTAAAGAGAGAAGAGTTACCTTTTGACAGTGAAAATGGATTGTCCTGCAAAACTCACTGAAAACGGTTCTTCAATTCTATAGACATGGGAGTCTTTTTGCAAATACACCAAAAACCGACAGGGGTTTAACATAGAATTTTATATTCACCTGGCTGGGACTGTTTGTATGGTTGACATTTCTACGTGCAACATTTCATAGTTGGTGTAGGCATATCTAACAGTTATTTTAGTACTAACACTGAATAAGGTAGGGTAACACTAAATATTAGTCTAAATCTGAAGTAAATCATACTTGTTTTGGCAATAAAAATGACTCCACTTTGATCTGACTTGCACCTAGTTTGGGGTCTGTCTCTTGAAGAACAGTGTGTGTTTAAGCAGGAAAAGCCATTTCAAATGTTTACTCTGCCAGGCATGTACCCTCTTTAGAAAGCAAAGCAAAGCCTAAAAACAAGACTACAGCTAAACACAGTACATTCAGGAGTCTGCAGGAAAGAGTAATCTACCTCTGACTACTGAAATCTCCATGTTCTGGAATTAACAAATCAGTTACCAACCAATATATGGTGTTGCCTCCATCCATTACAGATTTGATTGACTGTATTTACAGGAGTGAAGATATCTGCAGCCCTTTAAGCACTCACTACCTAACAGAGCCCAGTGACCATTCTGGGCATTACAAATGACTATATACATTTTATTGGTACACCAAGCTTACATGCATATTATCTTATGTTCTCTTCATAAGGTTGAGTAGATGCCATTTGTAATTTTCTACACACTGTTAAAGACCAATATCTTCAAACAGAAACCACCGTTTGTAAGGTATGTTTTATATGTTAAAACCGCCAGGGTCTGTTTTTTAATTCAAACATGGCAAGTTTCTCTTTGGGGGTTTTAAAGCAATGCCTATCTTTGATTAATCAATCCAAAAGCTGGTTCGATTTCAGTATCCCATTCGCTCCACTTTGCTTTTGTTACTTCCCATCAAAAGGAAGTTCCCTGACCTTTTTCTTTTGTTGCGATAAATCGAGATCTTCCCCTACCATCAGCACTGACACTATCCCATGATGCACTTTCTCTATCTCCATCTCGGATCAACTCCAAGTCCTTCCAAGAACAATACAAATGAACAATAGCACAAAATACAAAAATAATAAACAAACAAACAAACAAAAAAAACACCTCCTGACTCATGAAACACAAAATGGCCGACACTGGGAGCGCATTATTTCTGGTTGCCGAGCATCACCTTGGAGACAAAGTTGACAATAGCGGTGGCAGGCTGGTCTGGGTCCATCTCTGCAAAGAGGTGGCTGACATTATCTGTCGTGCTTCCTTGTTTACGAGCCACAAATCCAAAGAACCTGAAGGGATGTGAAAAAAGACAAAGGAATTACCGGCTGTAGTGGTGCCTATAGTTATTTTTGTTCATTTCTGCCTCAGAAAAACCTAGTTGGGATTCAAACAATAGCATGGCTGGCTGGAATAAAGTTTAGAGTAGCTAGGTAGACTGATGTGGTTCTTTGTTTCTGAAAGTTGCACAGTTACTTACACAAGAATGTTCATAGAACATTGTGACATAGGCATTGTATGACATAGTATATATTTATACAGGGGAGCATTACAAATATTCTAAGGTGCCATTGCATCCCAAAACAATTTAATTAGTCAAATAAAACAAGAACAGAATGTGACCAGGGCCCCAGGTTGCTCTAATTGCAGAGGGTGTGAAACATCTGCGATTTCTAATTAGATCTATCACCAACACAGCTATATTCATCAAACCCTGCAGTAGAACAGCCTCGGTCTACGATGGGGGTGATTTGCATTAACATACGCACACAACTTCCGAGTTGAGCTGGTCATAGACTTACATACTGATTTATTTGTGCAGAATGATACACCTGTATCTCAGCACAATTATTTCATAGGAATACAAAAGTCCAGATTTGCCAATGATGTGAAAGACACTCTTGCACATAGCTCTGCATTGTAGGGTCCGTACATTTAGACACATCTATGCTTGATTTTATTGTACTACAACTGAAATCACAAAAGACTTTGATCAAGACTAATTTAATGGTAAACGACAGTGTAAGTAATCAATAACACACACTAGGATGTTCAGAATTGCATGTCCTGGGTATAGTAATATGGCACATACTATTCTAAAGCAGGAATGATATCAGCTTTTTACTTCTGTGCCAATTACAAAGGTAAATCAACAAACGAGACAGATGTTTACTGTCAAACAGCAGGTTTTCACAAATGACAGATAACACAACATAAATTGTTAAATCCTTTTATCCTGGCACAGATGAATCCCCAGAAAAACAAAAATGAGTGTCGCTTTTCAGATATCTGCTTGGCTTGGCTGAGCTCTTGCAGGTTCAAGCTTTGATCACCCTGACTTGGAATATGTACTATTTATACTCATTTTATTTTTCAATAAATTTGAACACCTGCTTTAGAAGTTTTTATAGTTCACACTTTATTTCTTTCAGCAGAGTTTACAGAGTCAAGATTTTTTTTTTATGTTGTGCTTTGGTCACACATCCAAGAGCACATGGTAATGAGATTGGCATGTCTCAATGTGTTAGCCTGGAAAAATAGCTTAAATACCTAAATAAATCAGTCCAAGTACCTGTCAGTTAAAAGTAAATCAGCTCAATCTATGATTTGCCTCATAAGACACACCAGCTGTAACCCAGATAAGAACAAACCGAAAGCATGAAGAAAAACTACTACTTAACCCATTAGTTAAAAAAAGAAATAACAATAATAACTACAAACAGCCTTACTTTGCTGTGCCACCGTCAGCCTTGTTCCACCTAGAAAAAGGGAAGAATTGCACTTATTATTTGTTTTCTACATATTCTGTAAGAAAGCATCTATAAAATGAAGGTTGGTTTCACAGATTTGCATTAATCTAGGGATAATGAATGTTACCTTAGGTAAGCCAAGATTAGTGCTAATGAAGGTCTGTGATACATGGTGTAAACTAGAGGTCTTCATGGGTCTACCCGGAACCCGAGACCTGACCCATACCGAACAGGTTTTCGGATGCAAAATTGTCACGCAACACTCTGGTTGGGTCGGGTCGGGTCCAATTTTGTTTACTCAGTAATACACAAACTGCCAATTACTATTAGAGGCTCTCTTTGTTACTAAAAATCATTGTTTATAATTCCTGTTGCGTGGATTGGCTTCCCCCAGTAGCACATGAGATGGCTTGCAGAGCACAGCAGCTGACACGTGACCCATATCAAAGGTGTTTGTTTTAGATCATTCTTAAAAGTCGGAGTAATGGATTTGTTTATGAAGGACGTGAAAGAAAAACTGAAGAAAAACTAATTCCATGAACAAAAGCTCACAGAAAAGCTCACAGAAAAATCATTTGTTGTTATTGTATACAAAGAAGGAAAACACACATTTTACATCTCAATTCCATTTGCTCTTGTGTTAAGTTTGTAATAAAATCACGCATTTACGAGAGCGTACTTCAGTTCATTTGATTTTCAGATAATGTATTTATCTTTGTATCATTTATATATTTAATTTTACAGTCCTCTGTGTAGGTTCATGATGGAATAAACACTGTAGTTCAGCCAGGTTGACTGAAAAAAAAACACTGCTTTAATACTGTATCTAGTCAGTGAATACACTAATATGGGGAAAGGAAAAGCGTTCCACTCTTTTTTCGGGCTGGGTTGGATCCAGGTCTAATAACAAGAATTTTCCATCGGGTCGGGTAAATCATTGTCAGTTCGCGATCGGGTCGGGTTGATTAATTTGGACCTGTGAAGACCTCTAGTGTAAACCAGTACTTGAATGGCTTTAAGTGAAACTCCTGAATTGATTGTTTCTTATCACAGCAAGGGGGCAGTTCCACTTTGAATTGTGGAAATCATTTTCACTGGTTACATCCTCAGGTTCATCAATAGTTGAGTTTTTATGCTTTTCAAAATAACAGTAAAAAGAGTGACACTGTCTTGTCCATATCAGTGTAATAGGGCTGAGGCTTGAGGCAACTGGCAACCATGTCTTAACTACTATGCAAAAGAGCCAGGCTGTTTTGTTACGGAAGTGAATCACACAAAAGAACTCATTAGCACAAACTACAACAAAACTGATAACTTGTGGAACATTTTTTTTTTAAAAAAGAAGAGAAGCTGTTACTTACTTTCTCTCCTGTGGATCCAGGTCACAGAACGTGACTGAGTTTATGGGATAGTGGCGACGGAAGAAAAGCCTGAGAAAAAGTAAAAATAATAAACTTATGAAGTTGGGAATTGGCAGTATAATGCAAGCCAAATGGCCATACTAACGTCAATATACATATTCATAGCAAACAATTAATGTGAAGAACATACAAAACAAAACTAAACAAAAAACACAAACTACATAGCAGAAGAGACTGGAACATCCAATCGGGTCTTCTAATAGATGTATTGCAGCGAAAGGTGGCTCTACCAAATATTAATGTGTGGGGGTTGAATACTTATGCAAGCAAGATATTTCAGTTTTTTATTTTTCTTAAAAATATTTCCCAACATAAAACCAATGTCACCTTACAATAATTGATTTTGAGTTTCAGTGTTTTAAAACAAAATATATAACAGAACGAAATTTCAATGCACCATTTGTAATTCAGTAATATGAGAGAATTGGTCAGGGGTCTGAATACTTTTGCAAGGCACTGTATATATATATATATATATATATATATATATATATATATATATATATACAGTACTGTACAAAAGTTTTAGGCAGGTGTGAAAAAATGCTGTAAAGTAAGAATGCTTTCAAAAATAGACATGTTAATAGATTATATTTATCAATTAACTAAATGCAAAGTGAGTGAACAGAAGAAAAATCTAAATCAAATCCATATTTGGTGTGACCACCCTTTGCCTTCAAAACAGCATCAATTCTTCTAGGTACACTTGCACAAAGTCAGGGATTTTGTAGGCATATAGTCAGGTGTATGATTAAACAATTATACCAAAATTTCAATGTACCATTTGTAATTCAGTAATATGAGAGAATTGGTCAGGGGTCTGAATACTTTTGCAAGGCACTGTATATATATATATATATATATATATATATATATATATATATATATATATTATCCTTGCTCCAGCTGCCAATATGGCTGCCAATTCTGGCTCAACAACTTTACTAAAACTGAATCTGAGGTGCTGGAGAGCATTAAAAAATGAAATCTAAAAATAAGGCTTAATTACTTTAGCTTACCTTTGTATTCATGAATAGGTCAAATTAGTAATGTGAAGTAGCAGATATACCCATACAAGCACTTATTAAAGAAGTGTTAAAATCTATTGTCTTAAAATAACATAAACCAAATCTGTGACGCACATGGTCTGTAATCATGGGTACCATGTCAGTCTATAGCACAGGAAGTTACAGGGTACTAAGCAACATTTGTTTTATAAGTAACCTTATATCAAATTATTTTTCATAATATCTAATATCTTACTAACTGTTTAATATCCTGTAATGTGTGTTCTCTATTATTCTCTATTTTTGCCTCTGCTAACATAAATGATGTACCACTAACTATTTAAACTAAAATGTGCTTCTTTAAACTCTTTTAAAAGTTGCAATTCTGAAGTGAGATGAAAAATGACCACTAATGAACAACGATACTAACATGTTGAAGGTTACTTTAAAGGGATGTTACGTTATTATCAATACAGTATCACCAGGGTATACAATTTCAAAGTCAAGGTCCAGGGCCCTTCTGGTCTTTGTTCCAATTATACCCTATATCACTTAATTGAACCAATGTAACCACCTTCCAGGTCTTAATTAGTTAATTCTGTAATGATACAGTACCTATAAACCTTGTAGGACTTTGAACCACAAGGACCAGATATGTGCAACCCTGCTGTATGACAGAGACCAAGCTTCTGTAATGGCTCAGAATAGCCTCATTGGATTTTGATGTTTGTCATATCCTTACTTCCTCTGGTTGTCAGTGAGTGTGATGCCTTGTGTAGATACTTTGAAGTGAACGATGGTGGCAGTGGGTGGTGGGTTCGCTGAGAGAGTCTCTGAGATCGCCTTGGCAACGGCCTGGGGACCGGTAAGGGATTCCATGTCCACGGAGTTCAAATAGAGAACATTGCATGCTGGAGAAGACATCAGGAAAATAACAATTATTAGCCTGTCCTTCATTGACTCAGGTTAGGGGAACTGCACCCGTCAGTAAGTGCAAGCATTTTGGTTTGTTTATATCAGAATTCGTTTCCTGTTCTCTCAAAACATTAAGTTATTAAAAGGCTGGATTTAGTGCAGTTTGGATTTTTTTTTCTGGCAGTCTTATAATGTGGTTGTACTCCTTTCAGAAAAAATGGGGTTTCAGTAACTATTGACCTACAAACCCTTGAGGTATGTCAAGGTTAGTGGTGTACTTACTTCTAGTCTTATACTAAATTATCAGCACAACATTCTTTAAATCGTCCTAGGGGCAACTGCCAAAATAATTCAAAACTTTTACATTTCTAAAGGCTGGTGTAAGTGAAATCAATTGGCACCTCACAGAGAGAGGCAAATTAAGTGGCTGATCCCATCAGTTCAGGTTTGTGGCCCGTACACTGGGCTACGGAGAAGCTTGCATTGTTATCCTTGCTTTAATATATAGGGGGACTTCAGGGTTTCCAGCAAATTTCTATCATCTTTTTGTAGGACTGGAGAAGTCTACAATTCAATAGAGATTAGGAAAACCAAAGCCTGTAAACCTAATGGAACGGATAGAAACTAATATGTTTGGCAATTCCTTCAACATTGTGGCTCTACCATGACAAGATGTAAAGAGGTTTGTGGCACATCAGTAGAGAGGGGATTTATAGGTAAATTAATTATTGTAAAGAAGTGTTAACCAAGGCTATAAAATAATTGTACTTATACTGAAGATAATTTCATTGTTTTGCTTGCTTTAATTTTGGACATGCAAAGTCTCACTTCCTTTTTCCTTATCACTTCCTGTGATAAAAAAAAAAAAAAGATTTCTATGGTCTGGCCAAAGGGACTCGCTTTGGCAGACCTTGAGGTGAGTCTGACACAGGAAGTTAAAGTGTACCAGGAAGTGCAGTCTAAGCTATAAATTGCTAGAGTAATTATTGAACAAAATCTAGATATCTCAAATTAAAGTAAAATCAAACAAGCAAAGATGTTTGTCACACAGATTAGTGTGGAAGTGCATGTTGCCAATGCAAATAAGAGTTAAGAAAATTCATTTTACATCCTTGGTTAGCACTCTTTTAAATAACATAGAGTTGGTTTGAAGGTCGAATGCAGAAATCTTGCAATCCTTGGTTTTGGCATGTTGTCATTTGATCATGTTCTACATTTGTCATGCTGCTTTTATGTTGTTTAAAGCACTACAATAAATATTATGCCAATGCAAGTTAGGCAGTAAGATAAATCTTGAAACAAGATGCGAAGCAATGTGGTTTCAGTTCATTGTTAATAACAGACCTTCATGCGCAGTTATAGAAAGCGAGTTACAGATATGCATCTTGTCTTCCCGATCGCCTATATGAAACATAACTGTTAGGCTTTTGAAAACGTAGACGAGAACAAAGATTCACAGATAAAATATGATTTATTTACCATGGGCAGCAGGTGGGACTCTCTGTCCTACATTTATATCACAATAACAGAATGGGGAAAAAAAACATATATTAATGGGACGTCTAAATGATGAAAATAGTTTTCTGACAAAAAAATAAATAAACAGCACATATAGCCACTATGGTAACAAGGAAACCATAAATAACTACGGTATGCTATTGCTTTTATATGTAAAGTACAACCTGCCACACGTGCTTTGATCTGACTTAATTCAAACACTCAAAAAATCTTATTTACAATTGTCCACCCTTTTAGGCTGCAATCTTATATAATTAAAATGTACCTTTTATTTCCAAATGTGCCTTTTTGCTTTGCTATGACCATTGATGTACAAGTCAAATTGATTTTTATTTTATTTTTCACAGGAAAGTCTGATTAAATGGCAGTTTGTTGACACTTCGTTTCCACATTCATTTACGTTGATCACATCATCCTCAGAGGTTGTATTGTGAGCATGTTGCTGGGATTGCTACACTGGGTGATTTTGACAGAGATTGATGGCGGTGAACAATTACATTTTTTTCATTGTAGAGAATTCACAACATTTTAGTGAACGCATTTAAAACAACACGTCATTTTATTTGAAAATAAATCAATTACAAGGGAGGCCACATATAATTAATTTGTAAATTATTAATTTATTTATTTTTTTTGCATTTTTTGGTTCCATAGGGATTTGGAATTTGTCTGTACTCAACAGTGTACTGCTCGACCCAGTTAAAATGGTCCCTACTTTTCAGTGTGCCATAATGACAATGCATGCATTTAGGTCAGACATTACGCTATACTCACACTTCCTGTAAGTATACCTCATCCTTTCTTTGTACTCTTAAATGACATGTATTATTATATTGCATGCCCTTTATCTTTGGATATTTAACTTAGATGAAGTGTCATCTTAAACACTTATAAATTGAAGTGAAAAATCTAGACCAGTCCCTTATTAAATCACTATTTAGTTCAGCAGTACACTGCTTTAGAATATATATATAAACTCATTTTCGTAATAATGTGCATTCATTTTCTGTTACGGCAAAAAAAAAAATCTGAATCAGTTTCAGGAATTCTGTCTGTGAATCTTTTTATTCATCAACATTTTCTTAAAGTAAAATCTACTCTGCAGCCTAGTACCCCAATAAAGTGTTAAGAGAAGGTTAACATCACAGTAAGAAAGTGCATATCTTGTACAGTATATATTTTTCTCATTCTGTTGTAGTGTATGTGACAGACTACATTTTTGCATAGTGCAACATTCCAAAGTCTGCCTTTATGAATAAAATAAAGCTTAATATTCATGAAACTTAATAAAGTGTTCAGCATTGAGTGTAAGCTTTGTAGATATGCGTGATAGTCATTTAGCATTGCCTATAGTGTTAAATATGTGTTGTAATGGAATCTAATAGAAGCAAATCGATTAGATAATACTTTTTATAATATCACCTAACTTCATTTTGATTAGATTTATATATACAGGGCCATTTCTTGGTGCTGTCAATTTTATATATCACTTGGCAGGCAACCAAATGAAACCAATAGGTTGTACAAAAAGTTATAAATTCTAACTATGCAGAATGAACTGTACATATATCATTTAATTTGCAATAAATAAAATGTATAAAATGTATTAACATTTCTTTTAAAAAGGCACATGTGAGAACGTCATAGAAAATGAAAGTGCATGACAGGTAAGACTGATGGAATAACAATTTATTTACAAGACATTCACCAGGATGGCAGCATGGGCCACATTTAAAACAGTTGACTAAAGCCCTATGTTATCAAAAATCATTGCCCAAAAAACCAGTAGAAAATGACGTAGCCCCTGGGTTCAAAATGTGGACATACAATTATGTGTTACATTTTAAAATGACTGTTACAATGTATAATGTTGAATAGTCGTTTGAAATAATGAATTTATTTCCATTTAAAAATTGTAACTGTAGGTGATAACATGTGTACATTAACTTACACAATAATTGCTGCCATCCAATTTTCAGAATATGTCTGTCTTAGATTAAGGGCAACACATTGTTGTTTGTGCATCAGTCTGTTTTATTAACGTATTATACTTCTATTTTAAACAGTGGAGCAGTCATTATAATGACAGTATGCCCTCTAAAGCCAATAGTGCTTAAGAATCGTATAACTCACACAGCAACGGCGCTTTCAGTTATCCTAATGGAACCTAGTTCCTACACACACATTGGTCATTGGTTGTAATAAACTGGAAGTAAGCCTGCTTGATTCTCCCTTACCTGCTCCCTGCTTGAGAAGCTCTGAGGCCGAATTTGAGGGTGTTGATGTTTCTGGGGTGTCATCATTAGGATCTTAAGAAACCAAGATGAATACATTAGTTTCCAAAAATCGAACAAGGTTGTGACAGGTTGCCCGTGTCAACTGATGTGCGCAATGTGCTAGATGACTCACCTCTGATTGTATTATCAACTGGAAAAAACCACACGTATGATAGTCCTGTTATACAGCTAATAACAATGTAGAATACATACTAGCTTTCCAGAATACTTATTTCAGTAAAGGTAAACAAATCATACACACCAGCTATCCCTGAAAATGGACTGCCAGATGTCTTCCCTCATTGCCGTGTCTTTATAATTTTTGTGTCCTTTATTGTACAGCTCTGAGTATTTTGATACTGCAAGAATTATATTTTCTTCTGCCATTGTTTACTGAAGGTGCGCAAGGGAAGCTGATCCTCATTGGTCAGTTCCCTAGCTGCCACGTGACGTAATCACAAAAATAGACACCAATCCTTTTTTTTTTTGCATCGCTTCAGTGCCGCTTCAGTGTCAAGGGCTCATATCAAAAATACATGTTTTATTTTTTTTGTCATGGTACAACACATTTGCTTGTCACATCGTGTCTGGTGTGTAGAGGCCTTAATAGTTTGATTACTGCTAGACCATTACTTAAAATATGATTGTACCCGAATGCTTCCCTGTGGTTTTACTAAGCATTTACCATAGTTTGTAAGGTTTTTTTTAATATGCTTTAACACAGCTCCCTTGGCTTTGCAATTCTTATCTATGCTTTACCATGCTTTTGCTTTACTACACTCTGCTATGCTTCTACTATGGACAACTTTTATATGAGTAGGTGCTAGAGAGAAGCAGCAGTTTGTAATCTGCAGCATTTTATTTGAAATATCCTACAATAAATAATTATTACTTATACTTTAATTTGACCAGGACTACATTTTCAAAGTGTGTACTTCATTTTTGCAAATTCCAAGTTAATATAACTAAATGAGAATCAAATGGTTCTCAAGAGGTCTTGAATTGTATTACCTTGTTCTTTGGTTTTTAAATAAAGACACCTTCTTAATAGAAAGTTAGTAAGGAAAGCTTGGATTAAAACATTTTACAATTTCTGCTACTTCCCTTATAAACGTTTACCAAATAAAAGCATAGTAAAGTCTAAAACAGCACAGCGAAAGCGTTGTAAGTACAGGTAAGCACTGTAAAACGCAGCAAGGTTTGGTAAAGTATATTAAAAACAAGGCAAACCATGGAGATGTAAGATAAATGCATAGTATAACCCTGTGAAAGGCTTGAGAAAAATCCAAAATTACCAAGCAAATTCACTGTGGTCAGCTTTTATAAAGGTAATCTTTGAACACGCACTGTATCAACCTAAGAGCCCAACTGAAGATGCCAATCTCAAAATATGTTGGTTCACAGCTTAGAGTGTGTCTCACCTTGTGCTGGGATAACAAGCTTGCAAGGCAGAGCCAGTGGTGTGATGGAGTGCTGGTACACCAATGCAGACAGGCACCCTAGAGACACAGAAAGAAACAGCCTCAACCCATTGAAAACCAAGGTCCAACATCAGCCACAATGTTGTAGTGAGTATCTGTAAGGACTGTAAAGACAATGTATTTGACAGGGCTCACTGAGTCTACCCCCATTACAATTACATTGATACTGGCCAACATTTGTCTCTGGGAAGCCATTTTTGGCTGCATTCAGTTTTTGGCTGCATTTAGTTGATCTTGAAAATATGTCCTCTAAATCAGTGGTTCCCAGCCCCGGTCCTGGGGACCGACTGTGTCTGTAACAAGAAGTACTCTGGCTTTTCTGTTTCGTACCATGGATCGTTATTGCTGTGTTACCCATTTGATGATATGGGTAATAATCCTTACACTATCAGTGTACTAGAGCGGACCTTTTGAAAAGAGCTTTGAAACAGACTTTAAAGTTCTAAATGTAAAAAGTTGTCAGGATGTTAACAATGAAAAGAAAAATTACAGGTACGTTATTTTAACAGTTGTAGCAACACGTGGGGACATGTAATGCTATATTTTTCAGAACCCCGCGACTTACACTTTAAACCAAACACAACAGTACTAACTCATATTTGTGTGTACAATAGTGTGGTTATCCTTCTCTACTGAGACAGAGATTAGAATTGTATAGGGTACTAATTATCAAGGCTAGATTACTCCAGATTAGCATGTTTTTTTTTTCAGACAAAATGCACCTATTACATCACCAAAAAATAAATAAGCATGCCAGACATTTGATTTAAGGGTTTGTAAACCATCTTAACTAATTCTTATTAATTTTACAATAATTGGATTAATAACAATTTGAAGTAAAAATCTTTCAGAATCTTGACCAAAGTGTAGTGTGCCCAAAAGTTAACTGTGTATGGTACATCCTTACAAGTTTAAAACAATTACCCTAATTTTGTGTCCCTTACTCTTGTGCAGTTCAACTTTTCATTCTAATAAATTGTAATACAATTCTTTCACAAAGTCCCTGAATGTATTACTCTATCCACCATGTGTTAGTAGTACACAGAACCCTGGATTTGACAGCCTGTACATCCATACTCACCAAAGTAAGGTTCATTCTGGCACCCCTTAAGCTTCACCCCCTTGGGGCTTGTCTCTATCAGAAAGTGTCTCACCAGCTCAGTGGTTATGTCACCTGCAATAGGAGGGAATACGACTTAATTTGTGTAACCAAGAAAGTTTAACAAATTTAGTTAACCGCCACCACCTGAGCCCCTGACATAAAAGCCGACCCTACAGTGATACTTAAATATGTATTGCACATAGCTAAAGTATTTTCCCATCTCTCTGGATAATAGAGAATTGTATAGCATAGTAAAAACAATGAGACAGTCTTATAAAATAATAATTGTGAGGTCACGTATGACCAGTTTTACTATGGGACCCCACACTAAAATGTCCCTGTGTTAATGTGCTTTTCGGCTTGCTATTGTACTGTGCGAGTGAGGGAGGCTCTGGTTAAGGGGAGTCATGTGCTGGAGCAGCATGCGTTGCGCTGGGTGGGATACAATACCTTTCTTGTTTTGCTGCACCACGGTGGGGGGAGGAGAAGCTACCTTCATGGCCAGACCATAGGCACCCCTGAACGAGTGGCTATCTCGGATCACAAAGGCTCCTGGCTCCCGATCGTGCAGCAGGCCAATTGCTGTCAGTGAGGAGACAAGGGAAGAAGGCAGCAGAAGAATGTGTTTTAAGTTAAATTCAGCATTAAACAGAGCATCACTTATTCCTGAAGTTTCCAGGAACACTATTTCCCCTGTATTAAATAGTATAAATAAAAGAGTAAGGTTTTAGAAGGTGTACACTTGGTAGGCCACATTGCCCTGGCAGTGTCCCGTATCTGAAACCTTATAATTCACCTTGTTCCCGGGAGATTTCAGGCTTGTACCAGAACTTGGACGTATCCTGCACAAACTTCACATTGGCCCTGGTCTCCGGGCTTCCATCTGTAAAGAGTTGACAATAAAAGCAAATGTTAAAAGAGGAATGGGGTTTGGTTTCTCTGGGCGCTGTAAACTTTTTTATGATCATGTGTCTGCTCCATTGACCTGCTTGTTAACGTCCCAGAGCCATTCATTGATTTTTGTTAAATCTGGGGAAGAATAAGGGTTGTCATTTTAACCCTTTGCGGTCCTATGTCGGACATAAAGCGTAAGGCACAGGTCTCTAGTCGTTTTTTCTCCAGAAAAAAGCTGAGAAAAGCATTCAATGGCTGAGTGAGACTGATAGGAGCAGAAAAGCCGAAAAAAAAGAGGCGGATCTCAGCAATACACATAGCCTCGGCACCACAGAGATAACACTGCCATAAACAAACAAGATAGCTGCTTCCGCATCCAGCACTCAAAGAATATCATGGACATTTGCAGAGCTTTTTGATATGTTATAGTAATAAATGGATCACATTATTAAGGACTTTGGTGATAAAACGAGTGATCAGGAGATGATTTATCAGTATGCACAACTATGAAGAGGTATGTGGAAAATACAGCGAACAAGGGGTGGGGTGGGGCTGGAGATCCAGTACTGAGTGTCCTGTTGCTATGCAGTGCCTTTTAAACCTGTTTTACTGTGAAAAATACTTTTAAACAGCATACGTAAAATAAACAGCGTGTGTGAAAATAAAATGGACCGCTAAGGGTAAATACACGGGGGGGGGGGGGTTATGAAACAAAATTGAATTATATATGGTATCATTTAAGTCTACATCAGCAATTTGACATTCACGCCAACCATGGTCCTTACCATACATAGTGAGCTTGGAGAAGTCTGGCAAAGTGTGGGAGAATGCTGCGCTGGGCGTGCTGCCCCCACTGGAAACCGGCGAGGACATCTTTCCATTCAGAGTGCCGTAGGACAAAACGCCGTTGGGGCGCTCTCCGCTGGACATGCGCCTTTTCTCTGGGAGCACAGGCTGAGGGGCTGGGCTGCCCTGGCGGAGCCCCGTGCTTTCTGCATAGCCAGCTGTGGTGATGGGGAAGGTCGGCGTTGAGGGGGGATGGTATCCAGATGAGCTGCTTTGCCGTGACAGTGTGCCATGCCTCTCGTCTGGGCTGGAATAACCGTACATGACGTGTCTCTCCAGACTTGGGCTTCCTGGGGTCATTTGTGTCACCACTGGATGCCTGCCGAGTATGGGACTGTTTGGACTGCCGGGTTCACTGCTGTTTGCGGCGACCACATGGCGTCCCATAGCTGGGCTCCCCTGGTTGACCATCCTTCTTGCCAGGACTGGGCTTGGAGGCGTGTTGGTGGCCACTGTTCGGTGGAGGGTGTGGGGGCTTCCAGGCACATTGTGGACACCCATTACGCTAACCTGAGGACCCTCAGGCTGGTAGGGGCTGTAGTCAGGACCCATGTAGCTGCTCGGCATGCCGCTCGTTCCTGGATAGGAAGGAGCTGGTGTGCGGTAGGTGCTCTCTGATGGTTGAGAGCGGAAACTCGAGTCGACCATTGGGTGTGTGGGGGTGCCCATCCGGACACTGCTGTCAGCAGAGGGATAACTGCTATCAGAGAAAGACAAAGAGAGTAAAATAAAACCTCAGTGTTAAAATAGCACTAATGGTTGTAAACCTATTTATAAATCATTAAGTTCATGTAGGCCAACTAAACAAATAATTTAAGAAGATTCAAGAAAACTATTCAATGGAACAAGCTATTTTTCAAAGCAGGGGTGATCGAAAAGTATATAATTGAGTATGTAACTTAAACATGTGTAAGTCTTTATCTTAAATTTTCTTTTTGCATACATTTAGGATGAAAGAACTGGTCATCTAATAAGACAGTATAATACCATAAGAGACATGGGGGTCTAAGATTTGGACAGCGGTAGATTTAAATGCAGCCTCTCTGTAAAGTTGTTGTACTGTATATTAACTGCAGTTGTTTTACAATCAATTTGCAGTTACAGTATTTGAAGATTGATATAAGTATCTTTGAGCTTCAGACCTCTGATTTGCATTAATTTGTAGGCTGTTTCTTTATGATTTAGTGTGAAGATGTTTTATGGTGTCTGCTGGTACTTGCATGTTAAGATGTATTAAATAAAGTTGATGTCTGCCAGGAGACTCTCCAGAAATTGAGACACTGTCCCGCTGTGCACCTTTCCAGGGAAAATAAATAAACTGCATCTTGACACTGCATTCCAGTTTACTTCCACTGCTGACTTGGGCGAGTATGGCGGCTGTTTTTCAAGTTGAAGTCCATAGTCAATAGGGTGCAGTAAACGTGACTTGGACTGGTGTTTTAAATAAAAGGTTTTGATCTTTCCATTGTCTTGGAGGGCTGACAAACAGCATTTGAAGATCAGGAAAATGTATAATAAATGAAAACAGAGGGGAGTAAGGCTGGAGTAAAACTTGGCTTTGACTGCACTGTATAATACACGCATTATAAAAAATATAAACCATTCAGTGTCGGTTTATTACATTTTCCCTGATTTATATATATTATATATGGCCCAATTTACTGAATGAAACATTACAAGTAATTATGAGTTTTATTTCCCTTTAATAAATAAGCAAAGTATATTCAGAAAGCCATTTGAATTTTGAAAGAACATCATGAAAAATCCATCCCAGCACTACCCATGTTTGCAATTAAAAAATAAATTGATAAACAATTGTAAGTAAAATACAGACATAATGTGTCTTATATGGATCCTTGCGTGGGAACAAACTCAATGGATAGTCACAGCATTAGTCTAGTGACCTCAAGAGGCCTGGAGCTCACCCGTCAACGCTGTGGATGGGGCTGCTGGTGGACAGGGGGGAGGTGAAGGTGTGGGAGGGGGCTGCATGCCTCCCAGGACTGTAGCTCAGTGGCACTGGCGAGCTCTGCTGGCCACCTCCCCCTGTGGCAGTCCGGGCGACAGACTCCACGTAACTCCTGGGTTCTGTGAAAACACAACAAAGAAATCAGGATACCATAGAGAAATCAGTCACCATACCCATTTCACAATGGTACTAAATAATATCAGAATCAGTACTAGTGTACTACTGTATAAGGGCCAATATTTGTTCACAATTCTCTGTGTTGATATTGCCGACAATGCTGTGGTCTGCTAATTGCTCTGCTGACATTTCTTTAGGGTAGCACCTTAAACTTTTGGTAAACCAAGATTTTGTTGATCATGATTGTTTCATTGGCACTTGTGGTTTAACAATGACTGAACACTAGAACACATTTGATTGTTAGGCTGTATTTTTTACCTGCAGGTTTCTTAAGGAAAATCTCACAGGAGCCACATGTATATACTATCCACACTACCTAAAAATGCATGATCAACACAGAGTATATGATTGTCATTCACGTCATTTCAAAACATTATTGCTGCACATTATACAGGTAGTGTGAATAGGGTATTAGTTAACAGAGAAGTATGCATTAAGTGGAAGGCTAATGTCTGCACATTTGCTCATGTCAGTTCCTGCATTCATTCTTCATGCTCCAGTAGTTCATTCATAGTTGAGCCTGCTCTTTCACAGCACCACACTTGTTGCTTTGTTTCCCCTCCTGTATCCATTTCAGTATCTCAGGTAGGCAAAGGGATTGAGTGATAAGAACTGGGAACCCAGTTCCCATGTTCTTTACTGTCTCTCTGGCTAAACTTGAGGAAAGTCCTATATACAAATGTTGCAGTTTTCAGGATTTATTCTAGAAATGTACTATACTATGCAATACTATGCAGTACTATGCAGGACTATGCAGTGCTATGCAGGACTATGCAGTACTATGCAGGACTATGCAGTACTATGCAGTACACCCAATCATATTTTAATAATAGTAGTCAAATCAAAGAGAATCAAATGTCTTTATATGTTACGCATAGTACAAGATCATTTTCACACTGTGAGCTCTATGGTTCTTGGTATCATCTCCCTGTTCACTTCCTGCATTACAGGTTATACAAAAACAAAACCAAAAATGTACATGTGAGCATGACATTATACTAAAGACAGCTCCAAAACAAAATACAAATAACGCCTTGGTTATCGTATGTGACGTGACTTTGAGTACCTGAGGTTGTAAAAATGTAAGAATTAGAACCAAGCAATAGGACAAAATTCCTAGAGAGCCACGTGACTACAGACTATTATTTGTTTATTTAGCAGACGCTTTATCCAAGACGACTTACAGAGACTAGGGTGTGTGAACTATGCATCAGCTGCAGGGTCACTTACAATTACGTCTCACCCGTAATGAGTCAGTGGCTGAGGTGGGATTTACAAGTCTTTACAATCTTTAACTACTGGACCACCCAGCCTTAGACTAGTCACTCAGAACCTCAGTGAACCTCAGTTAACCCCTTGTCCATTTCATGTCAGGAAGACTAATGAGAAGGGTGGCAACGTGTCAGTGGCTGGACTGAGGAAATGATGCCAAGTGCAATGTCACCCAGAGAGTCTCTTACCTTCCTCAGTTTCACGTAAAGGGCTAGTTTCTGCATCTGAGAGCATAAGAGGGATGGCAAGGGGTGATAATGAGTGAAGGACAGATAAGGACAGGAGGTAGAATGAAACGTGAAAAATTAGAGACAGTATTTTGGTTCGTAGTTAGAGGGACAGGATGGAGGAGAAGAAAATTAATTGAAAGACAGAGAAAAGACAAAAAAATTAGGAAGTCTTTCAGAAAAAAAAAGTTTTCTCCCAAACCCATTGCAACAATAAGACCTTCTGTCACCAATACTGGAGGTATCTAAACTTTACAAAGTGCTTATAATATTAGTGGTCTTAATTGGTGCTTTTACTGTTTTGGGGCTAAATTCTCAAAGCTCTTTCCTCAGCAAGGGAAAATGCACCAAACAACCTTACCAAACCCAAAATAAATATTTTTTTGGGTGGAATGCAAGCACAGTAGAACCTCAAAGTTAGGAACCCCACACTTTCAAACAGACCGGTCAACCACGCACAGAACTGAAATCCGGCAAACATTGATGTACAACATAACACAGTAATGTACAAAACTGAAAAGCAAACAACCTGAGAGAGACACCTACAATTACATTACTCATATGTTTGATAGGAGTTTTGTAAAGTCGATAAGTGTTCTTCTTTCAGAAAATAGGAGTTCATTAAAGACTGTAGTAAACTCTTTGCAAACAATGGGCCATGGTCCTTTTTCTGAACATAAGAACCAATCCACAATATTTTTTTTTTCTCCACAGCATATACTGCATATCAGAAATATCATAAACTGCTTGGAAATGTCAACCTACAACACGTTTTATTACAGTATACACATAGAGGACATTCAATGAACATTCGTGGAGTAATGTGGTTATTCCACAAATGAGGAACAAGTTCCTATATGGAATAGAAAATATACTTTAATTAAAAAGCTGCATTAGGGGAAATACTTTATATGAAACACAGATTCTGCTCACCAATGTGATTCTCCCAGTTATTCTGTTTTTAGATTTGAATGAAGGCAAAGATAGATGCCAACATGAGATCTGATAAAAAGGTGATACCTGTTGTGCATCTTTTAAACTCCTGTTCTATAAAATGCATTAAGCGATTATGATGTGGTAGTATTTATCAATCACACCATGTGGGAAGGTGGCAGTGGAGTTGCTCATCATGTTACACTCACCTTGTCCAGATTGATGCAGTAGGATCTCAGCTGGGT
Organism: Acipenser ruthenus; assembly: GCF_902713425.1. Lineage (NCBI taxonomy): Eukaryota > Metazoa > Chordata > Actinopteri > Acipenseriformes > Acipenseridae > Acipenser > Acipenser ruthenus. The sequence goes on along the minus strand of NC_081199.1, from coordinate 23,518,872 downwards.
TGTGGGGCTTTAGTCCCAGGGCTGACAGGGGGGTTTTTGCGAGGCCAGGGGGTGAGCGAGCTGGGGGGAAGGAGGAGGAGGGAAGGAGGATAAAACACAAAGGTCAACAACCTACCCACTTGTCAACCCGTATCATATAGAGGGGCTTGTTTTAACAGCAGAAACACTTGCGATGAACTGTATGAAATACTAAAGCAATCCCAGTACTGTATAATCAATACTTGCATTAGCGTATGGTATATACCATTAGCGTAATTACTGTCTTTTTACAACAAAGATACAATACACTAATTAAGCTAGTGCTACCACTGTTAAGCCAAGCCATATCTATTGGTGTGTACAGTGCATTACGCACTCGGTGATTGTTTATAACAGCTTTGCCGTTGAACATGCTCTGTGACTTGAACATGCAATGCACCTGTTGAAACTATTCACTGTTATTATTGCTTTGGCACAATATGTGTCATGCAGATACATTCAACACAATTCACACTCCAAAGCTTTCTGCTCGACAGGGTCTCTTAGAACATAGACTTTCAAACAGTTAGGTTTAGGTTTAATTTAATAATCTCTCCATAATCGGAAACTGTCTTACTTTCCATCTGCATGCAATGTCAGACATGAAACATGCGAGGAGGTTTGGGAGGAGGGAGGGCAAATGAAGGACAGGGAGTAGCTGTTTCGTGCATCCTCCACTTACCAAAGAATCCCAATCAATTCTTTGTTTTGCAAACAAATGCCACAAAACTTAACAGCATTTGTGTTGTTTTAGACAGGTTCCTGAAAACACCCGTGCTTCACTGCAGGAGGAGGGGGCCGCAATAAAACAAATGTTGAATTAATTTTGCCTGTGTTCAGTTCCTCTCAGACTTTTGTTTTCAAGAAAGCCTCTGCTCAGTGCAAAGATGCACTTAATTACAAACAACTACTGAGTTTAACTTTTTGTAACTTGTAATTCAATAGGGATGACAATGCAAAGTCTTGGGTCTGCCCTATAGAGTTGAAACTAGAGAATTGTCTGGGCCTCAAAGGCTGGGTGACTGTCTTGGCACTGACCCCCAGAAGGGGTTGTTTCAAAGCTTGTATAGGAGTGGGCAAAAGTTAACTAAAACCTCATGAAAGAATGAATGCTGAGAACCACACAGTAGAAGATAATTAGGCATTTTGTCACTAGAGGGTTATGTAAACCTTTTACTCTGAATATATCAATAGGTATAGTTATGACTTATTTTGTAGCACACAGGATCTTGTTTTCATCGTTTCATTGTTTTATTTTTTATTATAATATGCCGTCAGGATCACAAATAGATTTGTATTCTAAGGGTAATACCCACTATAACAACTATATTATTCAACGGGTACATTTGGTAAAGATTACAGATATATGGTTTAGTCATAAATAGTCCATGAGGTATGTATATTGGAAATCTTCTATTGACTTCCTGGTGTAACATGAACTATAACACTGTAAGATTGTTCAATTTTCATAACCTCGGTACTGAAAGGTTCCTATTTTAATATCAGCATTGACGTCAGTTTTTGATATCAATTGGATAGACACCTTTGTTTTTCAGTCAGATAGAGTAATCTAAGTCTAAGCAGCTTTCTTTTAATGACATTTTTCAGCTGTAAATTCTAGGAGGATTTCATTTAGACAGAAAATTAAATAAACTGTGCAGCTGGGTATATTCTAGAAGTCCATAGAAGAGACAGAACAGAGGCTTTCATGAAAGAAAAAAAAACAGAGAAGAAATTCCTATGAATCTGAAGGTTGAAGAATGTTATGTCTATTAGCCAACATGAGCTGTTATTGAGAATTTGCAGGGTTTTTGTCTTCTTTGTAAAAATGTGCAGTAGTTTGAATCTAATGACATTCTGGTGATTTAACTACACTAACAATTGCACTGTTAGCACTGTTGCTTTACTTCAGTTCAGCCTGCTATACAATGCACTCTGCTATGTCTGTGATACAAGCCTGCTACCTACCCCAGTTGCATTCTTACCTGCACACTTTGCTCTCTCTTACCAAAAGTTTTTCTATGGCTATTCACTGACATTAGCTCTGCACTGTAGAGCAATGATAGCAATATTTTGGAAAATAATCTCTACAAAATGACAAAAACAAGGGCAGCCGTGATGGCAGAATGGTGCAACAATGATATCGTTTTCATAATTTGATATACCCATGGTACTAACACACAAACTGGCAATCTACTACAGTACCATATTAGTACCAGTGTGTTACTGTATCAGGTTCACTGTGCAATATTTCTTCCACCTCCATTAGGTTGGCATATATTGAGACACATTTGCATGGTAATTTATAATGTATGTCCAATCCTGTGCCATGCATTTAGTGCTTTACCATCCTTGCTTGTGGTTTACCATGCTTCAACTATGATATACTTGTATAGCAGTTAACTTGTATACGTTTAAGGCTGCTTTATGCATCCCCTTCTTTATTGTGCTTTAACACAGTCCTGTCCTCCTTCTGAAGGCTCTCTGCTCTAAATCTGACCTCCTTTTCTTTCCCTCCTCCTCCCCCTCCTCTGATCTCTCTATCTCTGTTCCTCTGGAAACTACCACACTCTCTCCCTCTTCCTCAGCTAAGAACCTTGGAGTCACCCTGGAACCCTGCCTCTCTCATTCCCAGCACATCTCCACTTTGGCACACACTTGCCGATTCTTCCTGAGCAACATCCGAAGAATCCGACCCTTCCTCACCAACTACGCTACCAAGCTCCTGGTCCAGGCCCTGGTACTCTCCCACCTAGACTACTGCAACTCCCTCCTGGCTGGCCTCCCTGCGTCCGCCACCCGTCCGCTCCAGCTCATCCAGAACTCTGCTGCCCGCCTGGTGTTCTCTCTGCCTCGCTTCGCCCACGCTACTCCACTACTCCGCTCGCTCCACTGGCTCCCGATCACCGCTCGCATCCAGTTCAAGACTCTTGTACTAGCCTACAGATGCCTTGACCAGACTGCACCCAGCTACCTCCAGACCCTCATCTCTCCCTACACCCCCACTCGACCTCTCCGCTCCGCCTGCACTAGAAGACTAGCTCTACCTCCGCTACGCTCCCCTGCCTCCAGAGCCCGCTCCTTCTCCACCCTTGCTCCGCAGTGGTGGAATGACCTTCCTACAGATGTCAGGACTGCCCAGTCCCTGACCACATTCCGGCGCCTCCTCAAGACTCACCTCTTCAAAGAGCACCTGTAGAACTCCTCTGTTTGTATCCTGGGACACTATCACCCTTCATGTAAATGTGCTTTATTTTGCTCTTATCTGCCCCCTATTTCACTGCATTTAATCCTGTACTTCAGAATACTGTAATCTGCCAAGTGTTTATCCTGTAGTACTTTGTATTTAATCACATCCTGATGTAACTATCACTATTTAATCATATCCTGATGTAACTATCACTATTATCTGCTGTATTATTGAATTGTGGTTTGTCACACTTGTACTTTGCTTGAACAAAAGTTATTGTATTTCTTGCTCTTATTGTATTACTTGTATTGTAACACTTGAAATGTATTTGCTTACGATTGTAAGTCGCCCTGGATAAGGGCGTCTGCTAAGAAATAAATAATAATAATAATAATAACACCAAATGCTATGCCTCACTCACTGGAATATCCCCACAGGTCAGATTCAAATGGGTCAGGCGTCATTATTGGCTAATAGACATACATTTAAGTTAAAGTGCAGTTTTAACACTGCCGCTGAAATGGCAAAGAAGCATGTTTTTTTTAGAAGCGTAAAAACCCACCACCGAAAGAGAGAAGACTGAAGTCATTAAGAAAATATATCTGAAAAATGACATATCCTACATTTACAACAGTTACATTCGCTTAAAAAGAAATCATGAAAGGTATACAGTATAACATCTAGATATTTTTGAACTACTGCGGCACTATATTAAAAGCTTTCCATCTAACCAAGGGAAAAATAAAATGCTATTTGATGAACCCTACAGTAAATACAGTTCAAATATCAGTGAACCTGGATTTACATTAATGATGCATCAAACACATGTTGACATTAGCGACTCTGAATCTGTTCTCAAACAAGCTGTCCCTATTCATGTTAAATATATGTATTGGGGTTCAAAATGAAAAATTGTAATTATTACGTTTTTACTGGTATGCAATTACTGAAGTGTTTCCAAATTTGATATCTATTATATCCATGTATTGAATAACCTGCGTTTAAAATCCCAAGAGGCAAGACGGAGAAGAAGAAACTTCAACAGCATATACTACTACAGTATAAACTACAGTGAAGGGTTTTTATGTTCATTTCAAAACAATGTAGGAGACAGAAAGTATTTGCCCATTTTACTAACTGCCTGTTTTTGAATAGCGCCCTCTACCTCCAGGAAGGGTGAACTTACTCAGGTTGTAGTAAGGGGTTTGTGGTGAGACGGGAAAAGCTGGGGTTTGGGGGAAAATCTCACCACCACTGCTGGTCGTGGGACTTAGAGGAGCCCCGTCCATTTCTTCAAATGCTTCCCGATAACTGTGCATGTGAAGCTTCAGACAGAGAGAGAGAGAGAGAGAGAGAGAGAGAGAGAGAGAGAGAGAGAGTAAGCAGTTAGCTTTCTCATTGTCATTAAGATGGTTTTGTTTTACATACAGTATTTACACTTACAGAAGAGTTTGAAGAATTCCTTTGGGATACCATTATAATACTTTTATATTAACCTAGCACAGCCATTAGCAGGAATTCACAGGCAATGACAAAATAATGTATTTGGTAAAAACAAAGTGTACATCTATATGGTAGGGTAATTGCCACTATAGTGGTAGCCATTGATAGAATGATAACACCGTTTTAACACTGTTTTGACATGACAATGGTAAAACAATAATATGAACCAACACATACGCTACAATGAAGTACCAGGGTACCATATTGAAAACGGTGTGTCCATGCTGCCATTTGTAATGCAAAGCTTTGCAAGTGTCTTCTCAATGTAATGCACTAATATTAACTATTATTCTGTTTTTAAACTTAGCAGAGATTATCTAATAAGAAAATGAATTCAAGTAGACAAAAGTTTTCATCATCAGTGTAGTTTCTTTTCTGTTCAGTTACACTGACGAATGTGTACCTCCTTTGGTCTTCCCCCCGGGTTAGCGGCGATGGAGTTCACCACCTCGGGAGAGACACAGCGAATCGGGGAGCGGACAGTGCTGCCGTGGCCGTAGCCTGTATCCTGCCCGTTCTCATACTGTCCCTCGCTGGTCGTTCGACGCCTCACGGGAGCGGACGATTCGTCAGGAGACATTCCGCGGGATCTTACACCTAAAGAACACAACAGGGAACGGTTTGAGAACCCACATGTGGAGGGTACCTATCTTTACTGTTGCACATACAAATGAAAAGAGCAATGTAGTTGCCTTTTGTGAGGTGGAACCTATCTGAATAAAATAACTTGATTTTAAGAGAGAAGGGTAACCAAGCTAATCCCTGGACTTGATGGCCTATGAGGGCAGGTTAAAAGAATTAAGCCTCTTCAACCTAGACTGATAAAAGAAGAATTATTTGATGTTTATAAAATCCAAAATGAGTTAATCCAAGTCACTACTTCAAATTTAGTACAGCGCATTGAATTTTTCATAGTGTCTAAAACACTATGAATAATCTCCAAAAACATTTATAGTCTGATCAAATTCAGGGGGAAAGATGGGGGAAAATGGTGAACTAGCGTTACAGTTTTATGAATAACACTATAATAAACTTCGATAAAATATATTAAAGTAAGGGCACAATGCTTTCTGAATCCAGCCCTATAGTCATATAGTAGCATATGTTGAGATATTAACCAGAATGATTGAGACACCAAACTCAAAGCACTCAAATGAAAAATATACATGTACAAAAGAACACCACACCCAGCAATACACATGCAACCTCACACCCGCAAAAGCACACAGATCAAAATATACACAGACGCAACCATCTAAACACGCACACGTACCACTGAAGGGTGGGAGTGTTAGTTCTAGTCTTTGGAAAAATCAGCGTCAGAAATACAAGATCCAGGCATTTCACATCAGAGTTGACTCACTGCCCCTGAGATGTGAAATATTCACAGCTGTGAGAGCCTCTGAGCATAGCAGGCCTGTTTACTCAAAGCTGACAGCTAAATGCCAAAGCATGTAAACATGACACTTTCTAAAGCAAAACATGGCCATGCTACCATTTATCATAAAAGTGCAAAACCTCTAAACTCTGTTTTATCTTACCAAAAATGGAGCTTGGCAGTGATGCGGTACTCGATTGTAGGGGTAGAACGACCTCCCAACTCCCACCTAATAGGCTCTCGTTAACTGGCAGTAAATGTACTGTATTCAAGCCCCAAAAACACACAAGAGTATAGTGCTGCAGATCGGAGCCTCTCATGGCACCGTTTCTAAAATGCCTTAAATCATTTAATAAAATATTGCAGCGTTTGTAAAGCATAGTATTATTAATAAAGGCCACCCTTGTATAATCGCCATCCTCGTTTAAGAGCCGCAGTCATTTTGATCAATTTAAAATAAACGTCGCAACGCCAAATTGAAGTAATACAGTATCTTAATAATGGAAAGGGGGGAAAAGGCATTTTACTGGATTTAGTGAAGCAAGCACAAAAGCAAAGGTAAATATACTGAGAAGAATACAACCATTGCAACAGCTATGAAACTATCAAGGAACAGCTTTACTGACAGTTAAATGATTCTTCTGAGTAGTTTTAGACCACCATGGTTTTGATGAAAATTTGCCTTTGCCTTGCACTTTCTTCAAAACCAGGCCCTATGTTTGCTATAAATAAAAAGCATACAAAATACAATGAAAACAAGTCTGTGCTATTTAAAATCTTCTTTTGTTCACTTTAACAGCCAATCCTCTCATGGTGCACTGAACAGGACTGTGCAACACACAAACCGGACGTCGGAACATTTCACCAGTTTCCAGCTGTAGATGTCAAACATTAGGCTGCGTTGCTATGACAACGTGGATGAGTAATTCGCCCCAGCTGGTTAAGCAGGGAATCCCAGGATGGAAGGAGCTCATGTCAACTGGCAAAGCAGAGATATACAGGAGGCAAAAGGAAAGAAGTTTCAGACACACACACACACACATGCACTCCTTGCTGGCTCTCCCTTTCAATCTCCCTCTGTATTAATTGCGCACAACAGTTTCACATTACAGTGGCTATCCAGCAAAATCAGAACTCCTAATGCTGTCAGCCCCCCTCTCTTTGAAAGGCACCTGATTCATTCCTGTACTATACTGGCCCTGTGAATAGGCAGGAGAAGGTTTGAATTTCCTTACCTTCTATGGACACTAAGTATCCCTGACTTGTGGATAGATAGACAAAAGGCTTCAGTCTCCAGTACAGTCCTTCCCTCACATGTTAAATTAATCAGCAAATTAAAAGTATAAAAAGTAAAGAGAACCTACTGCTGCCAGCCTTGAAAGATAGCACTGTCTCGCTGTCATTGTTCTGTAAATACTGGGAAATGAATATGTTGGAAGAAAGAAGGAGTTTGACTTTGCAAGTTTTGAATTCCTGAAAACAGTGTTTCCTTTTTTGTGCTTATAATTTTTTCCTAATTTTTTTGCCTGTTTCTGCTCTGAATGGAAAAAAGAGGCGATTGTTCTGCTACAGTACCAAGTGCAAGATTTATGCACGTCTTTAAGGCTTTTTGGGATTCTTTGAGAATGATTGCTGTTTTCCTAAGAGGCACCCATACTAGTATTCAGAAGACACAGTACTTATACAGTTCAGCTCTTCCGCACTGGGCCTCCGTAGTCATTTACTCAGGAAAGTTAGAGAAAATACCCTAAAGAAAACCTGGCAGTTTTATTATCAGTAAGGGCATCACAAGCAACCAGGGGTGTAGCACTGCTTCCGTACTTCACGTGTAGAATATTGAACTGTTTTGCTCCTATTAATATATGGAGATAGACATACATGTGTATATAACCCATACAAATAAGCAACAAATACAATAGCCATAAGAAAGCTTTGAGAGATAAATAATGAAAAAGTTTGAATATGACGTGCCTGGTCTAGGATAATGAGTAAGAGAGGTGAATTTATTTAAAAGATAAAACTCAGTCGCAACAAACAAATAAAGGGTACCTGTGGCCTTACACAAATCTTTTTTTGCAAACGGATGCACTTCTGTTTCACGTCCGTCTCATTTGCTCATGCAATAGGAGGATAGGAGGACACTGAGACGAGCTGATTCTGGACCAAACCATTCAATATACTGGGGGGGGGGGTTACACATAGGATTAATAATATTATTATATTATTACTACTACGACTACTACGACTAATAATAATAATAATAATAATAATAATAATAATTTCAAGATTGAATCCTTATTTTTATGTTTATGTTAATAAGTTGTATCAAGGTCGTGTATAATTTTGTAAGTGAAGTGATGTTATTTCGCTTCATAGTCCCCCCTACTCAAACAGCATGATATTACTGTGCATTTCTTAATACAGCTAAAGTTAGAGATGGAACCCATTATACATTCAACGTTGCGACTCGCGAGTTCAAGTTATGTAACTACTGTAGAGTGATAAACTGCGAGCAACCATTTAAAATACCATTATTTCAGCTTTCCAGCACTGGCCTTCTGTATTGTCACACTTCCTTGCAGGAATGACATATGAACAAAAGAACATAAGAAAGTTTACAAACGAGAGGAGGCCAGGTTAAACATACAGACAATAGAAGGGTTAACGAAATGGGGTCAACTGAGGAAAAAATAGGAAATCTGACAATTAAAAAACAGTCAATTCAATAAAGCGGTATATAGAGGCAAGATTTCTGATTTTGTGAGTGCCTAATTTCTACTAATCTATAATATGTACAGGGATGGGACACAACCACTTATAACATAACACCGTCAATAGGGTGTATGCCAACCATGAACTGATGTGACAAGTCTGCAAGGTGTTTACATAATTCCTTCAAACTATTCTCAAGCACTGCCCATAGATTCATCACTTTCTTGCCCTGTTTACACATTTATATTTAGTTCTAACTTGGCTGACATAGTGAGTGTAGATAGATAGATAGAAAGAGAGTTTAGGAGAGAAAGAGAGGATGGAAGATGCACAGAGCAGAAAGAGATAGATGCCAGGACAGAAGGGAAAAGTCAAGCAGAGAGGTCAAAATGGACAAACCGGAGAAGGAGTAAGAACGGAGGCGATGGAGAGATTGTCGACGGTTCATGCTTTGACAGATGCCATTGATCCGAGCGTTGTACTCTGGGGAGTTAGGGAGTGTGGCAATAGAAGAATGAGAAGGACATGGAGAGGAAGGAGTGAAGGTAGGATGGTCCGAGATGGAGGGATGAATGGAGAAACGAAAAGAAAAACAGAAAGCAAGGGAAAAAAGCAGAATTATTTTAAGCAGGATGACAAAATAACAGTACCTGTGAAAATACCCTGTGTGATCTGATTTGAGGAACTGCAAAACAACTGGAAAATACTTTTGGTTGATTTAATGAAACTGCTTTACAGAAATAATCATTTTGTGGTATAAATGGGTATAAAATGGTATAGGCCTACTTATTACCCATTCAAATGTGTTGTATCTTTTTTTTTTTGTATATGCTTTACCATACCTATCTGGGCTTAACTATGCTTATCCATGCTTTAACATGCTTTATTACATTTGCTATGCTTTTACTGTGGTAAACCTTTATCATTTTTTTTTTTTTTTTTATCATTTCCTGATTAATATTACGTGACCAAAATACCATATACGATTACAGAACAAGTGATAAGCATTTAGTATTACTCAGTGAAACACCCTTAACTGGTTATAGTCCTGTCTGATATTAAATGTCTACATTTTTATAGGGGCAAACGAACATGAGTGAGAGCGGCCGTGTTACTATATATATATTTCAGCTTTCCTACAGCTTTTTTAAATCTGAGCTCCTACTTTCACCCTCTCAAAATTAAAGTGATTTAGACACTGATTTGTCATTTAATGGGTTGGTGAGAGGGGACTTGAACCCTTTCATAATGAAAAAGGATGAATGTCAATAAGGTCTTTTTTTGGCTCCATCTTCACCCCCAAATAAAAAATCAAAAAGCTTTTCATAATCATAAAACCGCATATGTTTGTCTGACATAATAAAATAAAACAATAAAATCGCACACACATACAGTGCTCAATGTATTTTAAATGTATTTTAAATGTATAAATCATTGCACTGAAATAACCCTAATGTCTTTTGGGTAGGCTACACATTACATTATGAAAAAATGTAAATCTGAAAAAAATGTAAATCTATACAGTTTACAGTATAGTAGTAAAATCAAATGAATACCTAGCACATTTTCTTTTTACTTTAACCTGTAGGCTACCAGTAACACAAAATTAATCACATTGGTGTACAATGCGAATAAAATATTATTTTCAATTGAAACCAAATGATTTTAGCATTTAATTATTATTATTATTATTATTATTATTATTATTATTATTATTATTATTATTATTATTATTATTATTATTATTAACTTGGCCTATTTAATAGCCTAGACAATTATCACAAAATATATCATGGTGCCACATAGACAAGTTATGATACTTACAGGAGGACAGTCAACTCTTGTTAATACGAATTTCAAGGGACCAGCAACAAATTTTGCGTTATACCACTAATTCAGATTATCATGAGTAGCCTATAAGTAATGTTCTGCATTTTCAGTTTTTATCTTGAAAAAAAAAAATATATATTTTACATATATTAAAATAGGGATAACATCGTAAAACATTGTTTTTAATTTAAACATCTGTAAAAATTGTGGGAAAAAAATCTCAGTATACACACTTTACAAGTGGAATATGATGCGTAGTAGTTCTGGTTTCTGATTATGAACTCATGTGTAAAAGCTGCATAAATGGATTGTATGTCTCTCAGTTCACTTTATTGTTTTAGTTTAATGTGTTGCATATTTTTCAGTATGTTCATTTATTGTCAGCACAAACATGTACCTACAGTATTTGCAGCGCTATGCATCTGCCTCATATGACCCACTTCTGCTGTTTTTGCAGTTTTCTTTTGAATACTCATAAACTGATTTACGTTTTCTCCCTATTCCTCATCCACTGAAAATATTATATTTTCGTGTAAGTATTTCAATTTAGTTTTTGATCAAGCTAGTAGTTACTACGCCCAGCAATTGCCACAATAATCAGACTTTGTGAAGTGACAGAGAACCACGTTTGAACGTTATTTGATCCTTCAACGTCTAAACGTCTGCTGTATCCTAGGATACAGTGTAGGGCTGCTTATTACAATGTCGGAGTCATAAATAAAACAGCATTTTAATCAAAATATTGTGTATTTCCTAGAAAATAGTACTAGGAAAATACAAAAATCGGGTATAAATCAGTAAAAACCAAAATACATTTAAAACAAAATCCTGTAATTTTTTGGTAAAATTTGGAATAAACCGGAAGCGCGGAACACTACCTATAAGCCAAATGTATACTGTCAGTTTTTATTTGTTAGTCAGTCAATCCACCTGCACATTAATAGAATAGGTGTGCTTCCTATTCCTATATGTTCAGAATGAGCTGTAGGGGTTAGCGGCACGTGTGTGCAGTCTACTACTTCCAACATGTTGGGAAAACCAGAAATGTCATAGAAATTAGTTTTCAAGGCTTGTAAGTACGCCCTGCTTTTCGGGAAAAATAGGTATTTTGGGTGTTTGTGGCAACGCACAACAAAAAGCGGACTGGGAAAGCGGACTGTTTAAAACATGCTTTCTAAAGTTCTTAACAAATTGATGCAGTTGCCAGCAGCTTAATACTTAATATCTGAGAACCCTCATTTGCACTATCTACATCCCCTTTTTGTAAATTTATGCAGGAACGCCCATAATTACATACTGCCACAAAGCATTCCCTAAAATGTGGCTAATAGCATTGCGTTTAGTACATTTCACCCTAGACTTCCGACTCCTTTACAACTGCTTTGCGACTATTGCAATAGCTGCAACACTTTAGTACATCTACCCCTATATCTTTACTCCAGTCTTTAATTAAGAAAACAAGCTGCTGATTAAAAAAAATATATATACATATATGTATTATCTTGCAAAATATGTTGCCCCTGTATGCAACTGGACTTGTTAGATATCTAACAAAACTGACACCTGGAACCAATGTTATGTTTGAGAGTATATTATTCATACTATAAAGTCTTAGGTTTTCTTTTATTCCAGTTTTATGATTATGATGATGGGCCCAATGGGCTTCTGATGTACAGATTTTGTTTTTTTAATACAATAAAACCAGGCAAATCTTTATATTGCAAAAGGAATTAGGCTAATGTATGAAATCTAAAACTGTAAAATGTTTTTCCAACACTAAAATAAATGCAAAGATATTTAATGGACCCCAATCAATAACAGACTGGTGCCTAAAACATTACAAAGTTATCATCAAAACACTAGTTATTGATGTTATTTTACAGATAGCAGTATTCAATTCCAATATCAATTTAGTTAATATGAGGTTAATATGATAGTTTACTGTGGCATTTGTAAGAGGGCCAATGCCATAGAAGCAGGAGTAGAAACATGGAAAAACAATTAACTAATGGGTGAATATTGGTAGATGTTCATTCCTTCTATTCTAAATATTATAAAAGCTCATGAAAAACGTCCAAGATTTCACCTGTGTGGAGATTAAATATGGTTTGATTTATTACAAAAATAAAATAAAGTAACAAAAATAACAAAGCACAAACTAGCAATGATTAACAGCAAAGGCCAATGTGAAAGCACCACAAGCGAGAACCCCCCCTTAGGTTACTGGTACCACCAACAAAATAAATAAATACAGAGAAGAAACAGACCACCACTAACCACTAACACAGAACTAAGACTTGTATCAAACCATAAGCTAATACAAGGATGTAAAGGAATACAAAAGCACAGGGAACTGGAGTCTTGCACAAACACAGACATGGATAGTCCTTCATGAACTAAGAAAAAAGTTTAGTCACGATAATCCTTATTCCCGCTGAACAAGTCTTACCCTAACCTTGCGGCAAATAAATAATTATGAGTGTTGCAGGATCATGTGTTGTGAGAATAGGTTCTTGGTTTAATATGTCGTTCAGTTGTACTCTGTAAGATGGGGTCAAGGATCATTGTGAATGATGTCCACTGTGTAACACAAACACACAGAGACCTACAGGGGCACTCATACATATATTAATGCGTAGATAATACAGCAAGTAATGAAACAAGACACAGAGAGACAAAGACTACAAAACATAACTAAATAAAATATATTGTTTTGTATTTACAGGAAATAGGAAAGAAAGACGTGGGTACATAAGTGAAAACATTTGGTACTTCATAAACACAAAATAACCAAACAACTAGGTAATACAACGTTTCTCAAGTACCCCCAAGTTGTTTGTTTCTCATTTGTAACTTTAGCAAAAAAATCTCTCTGTTAAAAAAATTGAAGTAAACACTTTGAAAATATGGCCCATTGTGTCCTCCAAGGCTCTCTCTCATGAATGTGGTTATATTTTATCAATATGTGTACATATAATATGAAAAGCTTATACTCAATGCAGTATTATTAATGAAGATTTGTTTTCTAGATTTCAAAATTCAAGTAAAGTAAGGATGGTACTTACCAGCCACGCGGTGGGCCACAATGCCCTCCAGGTTGTAGCATTCCTCATCTGGCTCTACTGCCTTGGGTAAGACAGGTGACTGAGAGTTTAGAGGGGGGAGAGGGGAGGTTGAGGCACTGCCCCCACCCACACTCTGGCTGCGAGGAGGTCCTTGAACGCATGGGGAGGAGATGTGGTAATCAAGCTCCTGGAGGTCAGGAGAGTAGGCTGGGGATGCTGTGTTTACAGGGTAGGTGTTGAGAGGTCTCAGTTGCAGCTGGCCAAATGCGTTGGATGGTTCTGTTGTGTAGGAATGGATTGCATTGTTTGCTGGGTAAGCATTAGTCAGCCTCTGTTGCACTTGATTGAAGGAGTTATAAGGTTCTGTTGGGTAGGATGGGATGGCAGGGCTAGCTTGGTAAGTGCTGGTAGACCTCTGTGGCTCCTGGCTGAATGTGGGAGATGGTTCTGTTGAATAAGCCTGTGCCACAGTGCTCACAGGATAAGTATTGGAGGGATGTGCTTGACCTAATGTGGCAGACTGATCTGTTATGTAAGATGGGCCTGCAGTGCTTGGTGGGTAAGCATTCGAAGGCCTTTTTTGTGTTTGACCGAATGTGGTAGACGGGTCTTCTGCGTAGGATGGAACATACGTATCTGCTTTGAAAGCATTGAAGGATCTGGTTGGTGCCTGAGTGGAGATGCCAGGCTGAGTGGTGACCACACTGATTCCCCCCACCGAGACTGAAGCAGAGGACAGGGGAGCGCTGTACGACTTGGGCACCTGGGTCAAGGCTGGGTCCAGGTCGAGCATGAGCATGTTAAGCGCCTCAATGGACTGCTCAATCTCCTGCTGGGAAGCCATGCCTGGGAACTCGGGCAGACTGTGACTCTGCAAAAGTGGGTTCAAGTGGGCTGCCTCTGGGGTCACCTCGTCCGGTTGCCCCTGCTGTTGCCAGACGTTCAGACCCCTCTGCACTGCATCTCTACTGCTTGTGCTTCTGGCTGGAGCTCTAGGCATCAGCTTAGGGGCAAGATCATAGCTGGGAACAGTGGCAGAACCAAAGGACTGTGAGCGGTAAATGCCACCATTTTGATTGCCGTAGCTCTGCGGCGAAACCAGGGAAGCGTCCATAATGCGTTCTTGCGCTGAGGACGAGCTTCGAATCTGATGCCCAGGCACCTTCTCTAGCATGGTCTTCTCAAGATAAGGACCTTCTTGTCCGTTTATAACCGTCTCGGTTTGATAGTAGAGCTCTGCGGGCGTTGCTCGGCCTTCAAAGGAAGAGAGTGTTCCTAAGCTGTCCACGCTGTTAGCTTCCTGGCTGTTAGGCAGTTCATCGTCCAGGATGTCAGTCTCCCGCTCGACACTGTGCCCGTTCACGTGAACTTGTGCCGGCACTAGATGCCGCATTCCTCCTCCACCCCCTCCTGCTGCTGCCACCAGTAAATCTTGGCGATACATGGGTGCCTCCAAGCCACTCAGAAGCTGATCTAGCTCTTTCTTCTCCTCTGGGCTCAGAGGCTGGGTGACAGTCGCCACCTGCTGTCCAGGGTCATCGGTCCGGTCAGTCTTAATGGAGGCGGTGGAGTTTCCTGAGTCACTGCTGACTGACAGAGCGTGATCGACTGCTGGGAGGCCGTTGGCACTGACCGCACCCCCACACCCGACAATAGAATCCTTCTTGCGGACCTTGGCGTAAAGACTACCGTCAAGTGGACCTTGTGTGTGAAGTTCTGAAAATGAATAAAAGAAAAACAGAAATTATTTATTCAATCCATTTTTTTAAACAGCTGAAAAAGCATACTACAAACTCTCTTAACATATGTTTTACAGTTTTTGTGTATGTACTACATTTTGTCCATTGTTTAGCCAGAAAACAAATGTTGACAGTTTATTTTGTATCCAGGAGACACAGGATTCCTTCCCCCTTGAAAATCAACTTGCCACTGTGTTGTAAATGACTTATTCAAGTTCTGTTACAGCTCAGGTGATATAGTTGATTTTACGAGAAAATGTTTTTCTTTTACTATGGGCATGTCCGATAACAACCTTTCTTAATGTTCTTGATGTTCTTGCCACACTGCTGTTGACTTGATTGAGAATACCTTGTGACATGCAGAACGAATATGATTGGCTGGTCAAACACATGTGTCTGGAAAAATTTTTTGTTGAAATGTGCAACTCAAAGGAGTTGCCTCATAAATAAAGAGAATTTGATCATTGCTCCATTTCTGAGTTCATTTGAATATATAATCAATTGAGATTTATAACATATTATTAGTTTGGTAGATCATGTCTAAACTAAATTAACACAGTAAAACTAATTTGCTAAATTAGGTATTGGAATGCTGGATTCCGTTCTGAATGGAAAGTTGAATTAATTCACGTGCATTTTGATATGAAACAACGAGAAACGAGTATTGGCAATACGAATGCAAAGTAGACACTTTGTGTGATCAGCCATAATTAATATTAGTATATTAACCATGTATGCTAATAATGTTGTGGTCGTTGTAATCGTTTGACTAAGAAATCAATGAACTGTATACTATTCACGCATATCTCTGACCAATAGCCTTTCCTTTCTGTAATATTAGATTAGTTGTGCACCCTTTTTATTGTTAAATAAAATATTGTTTTATATTTCTGACACGTTGTGTGAATGTCGATTATTGTCAAGGGAATCCAAGTTCTACACGATCCTTAAATCCCTAAACTTAAATAAGGTATATCTCATTTCTTACATTTTGACGTCCCTGAGTGGGCGACTAGAGACTAATTTATATTTAAATAAATTGTATACCTAATTCACTAGAAGGGGTACCACCGAATAGTCGACTAGTCGAATAGTAAAATGACATGTCATGTGATTGTAAAGTAGTAAAGTAGCAAGTCATGTGATTGTAAAGTAATTGTGAAGCACGTGGTTTCAGATGGAAGGAAGTACAGATGGAAGGAAGTTGTGGTTGCAATCCATTAAAATATAAATTACATTTTATAACATTAATAAATAGTGCACACATTGCAAACAGTTACAAAACAGAATGTAACAAATAGAACATCAAGATAAAATATATGATTTATTAATATATTTTTTAAGTTGCGACTGGTCAATCTATTCTACTATTTTTACCTCAGCTATTCGACTCAAATTAGCAGTCGTTCTACCCCTAGTCGCCTCTATTCTGCACGATACTCTGAGTAGATAATCCCAATGGGTAGAGTTTGGTTTTGCATGGCATACAAAGAGTAGTCCCTCCTCTGTGGATTGAAATAAAATGGTGTATAGACCTTGTATTACAACGTACATGGAAAGGAATGGATGGAAAAACACTATTAAATAGCAGCAGACTCATTTGTAATTTATTTTAAGACCAAAAGCACACACATTGATTGAAAACATCTGCAGTCATGGGGATTAAGTGCTGACTAAACAGCATAGAGGGCTATGCCAACTCTCTCAAACACACACAGCATCACTAAAACCTTCTATCGGAAACTCCAGGCTGCTCAATTATTTAAATGGTGCCACTTATGTCCCAACCCAACCTCATAATTTTGATTTACGGGTACAGGCATAACGGTGGGTTCCTAAATAATTATATTTAAATAATTGGAGGCCAAGCTGGTACCCTTGAGGGAATTTAGTCACAATGGGTGGCACAACAGACGATGACTAGGTCTGTGATTCCCGTTTAATCCCATTGGTTTTGCTTTATTGACACAATACCACATCAATGAAAGCCAATTCACTTAAAGGGGCCACCTTTCTGGTGGTTGTAATGTCTACTATCATTTCATTGTTTTTACGATATTGCAATTGTGAATCCACCATTACCTTGTCACTTTTCTATGGCAATGGTAGTGCAATGGTTCTGTACTAAGCGGCAATGGTACCGTAGCTACACTGGCAAATACCACATGGTAGCCCAGTCGTCTATATTTTTTCGTGTCAAATGGTATCACAATAATAGAAACCAATAAACATTAGCCATGCAGTACCATGTACCTCAAGACTAGAGTGCGGAGGCTGTGTAGTCCAGTGGTTAAAGAAAAGAGCTTGTAACTAGGAGGTCCCTGGTTCAAATCCCACCTCAGCCACTGACTCAGTGTGACCCTGAGCAAGTCACTTAACCTCCTTGTGCTCCGTCTTTCGGGTTAGACGTAGTTGTAAGTGACTCTGCAGCTGATGCATAGTTCACACACCCTAGTCTCTGTAAGTCGCCTTGGACAAAGGTGTCTGCTAAATAAACAAATAATAATAATACTGTATCAGGATCATAATTTATTGAATCCTTTGTGTTGCCATTTCTAGTAATACTGCAGTCTCCAAAAGGTTCTTGAAGGGCTTCTTTGAGTAATACACTGTTATTATATCTGTGAACAGGGAGATTGCAGTGCGCAAGTGTAGATGGTGCAGTGCTCAGGAATAACACACACAAGACAGTGAAAGATCAATGAAACAGTTCCTTTATTTGGCTGCATTGCGGGCTAGCAACTCTTAAATAATAAAGTACCTGGCTCTACACAACGATGTGTATCGCACCGGTAATACCAAGGGGTACAGTCCCGAAATAATAAATAAACAACACGCATGATACACGGAACACAAACACGGTCACATGTCCAGAGTAAGTTCTTATTAGTGTATGTGCTGAAGTACAGTGAATGGTGAACAGTGGTGAAGTGTTGTCCGGGTGTAGAGCTAGCCTCGTAGTGACAGCTCCCGGTGATTAGCTGTCTAACAATAACAAACAAGTAACAATTATTAGAGCATACAGCATGTAAACTCATGGATCGCTTTTACTCCTTCCTGGTCCTTTCGTAGAACCATAACAAAGGAAGAGTTCGCTTTGTCACATCCCCTGAAATACCCTTAGTTACGCCCCCCTTCAGTAGCGAGTGCAATCACGTATCCTCCAATCCATGACTGACAGATCGCATACCGTATTAAGGTGATGACTTCTGGTATTGTGACTCCGCCCCCTTCCTGGATGGCCGGCTTCCGACTGACCCTGGAATGAACTGCCAAACCATCCAGTACAGGGCACACTGTTCCTGTTATACAGCGCCCTCACAGATCAAGAGGGAGATTGTTGACTAGGATTCATTCGCTCGCTGTCACAGTATCCCATCCTTATTTTTTTCTGAAATAACACCTTCTTAAAAGTGGGGAATATGTATTTGTGTTAATTAAAAAGAGTACAAAGGAAAGTTACTCACAACAAAAGGTTTTTGCTTGGGGTGTGATCTGACTAAAGGTAATGTACCTTGTAATCCATGTCTACTCTATCTGTCAGTGTTATATGTGTGTGAGTGTCAAATCCTGATATATTTACTGTAAGTTGCCCAGCCCTAATATGCATTGTGACATACTTATACACTATATAGCAACTACTGTTGGTTAACACTTATCGTAACAATGTTGCCAGCTGAATTTATAATTTTTATACTGCTTTATTGTGTATGCCGGGGGCAGTACGTCTAAGAAATGGCTATTGTGTTTTTACTGTAGTTTGGTCACAATACCTTACCACTGCAATGGTTCTATTTATTTGAGAGATGGATTTACCACATTACTTATACCAAATACCTTACCACTGCAATGGGTCTATTTATTTGAGAGATGGATTTACCACATTACTTATACCAAATACCTTATCACTGCAATGGGTCTATTTATTTGAGAGATGGATTTACCACATTACTTATACCAAATACCTTATCACTGCAATGGGTCTATTTATTTGAGAGATGGATTTACCACATTACTTATACCAAATATTCATAGAAGTTCCAGGGAATTGCCAAGGGACTTGTGTACATAGCTTTACAGTATTCCCACTGCTGGACCATTTTACTGTCCTTTTCTTTGAGACATAGCTAATCCCATAGCACTTTTTGCCAAGTTAGTTCTGTCCTAATTTGTATAAGGCATAGCTAATCCCAATTTAGCACCTCTGTTTTTACAGCATTGCTGCTGCAGTACTGTACCAGATCTCTGGAGCTGCGACTAATTCTCCGAGCCTGTAGCATTTTCCCAGGCAAAGATGTAAACTGCCGAGCCAGAGCAATGAGTCAGACATGGAAAAGTGACTTAAGAATCAAGGGCCTATGGGATTTCCTGGCTCCTTGGAATCAAAGCAAAACATTTCCTATACACACAAGCTGCAGAATTCAGGCACTGCTCCATCCCACTGCCGGCTCTGTCTGCTACTGGTTAGACCTTGAGCGACCACAATATTGACAGTACTATGAAGTTAACAATGCCCTTGTTGTCCAACGTGGTCAGCCATTGTCACATGTTAATCAGAAGTGTGACAACAAACACATCCCCATTTTAATCATGATCCAAACAATAATACAACTCTGGATTAGGTCACTGTCTGTTTATAGGCATGCCAACATTTATGAAAGTCCAAGATGTTGTCACGTTGTGTCTGGTTTATCTGCGTGTGATCATGCTTCAGTTAGGATCTGTTTCACGGTACAATTGAGTGCCTCAAATAAATGGAGGAAGTTTGAGTAATCCCCAGCATATTTAAACAGATGCAAATTAACACCTGTGAAGGATCATATTATGTTTGTCTGAATAACTACAGAACATTCATACACTTAGGCAGGCAGTCCAAAGTACTTCAAAATTAGTACTAATCAGGGTCTGTGACACCAGTCATAAATGATAAATTATACAACTATACAACCATGATAAAATTAATGTATTGATTGTACTTTATAAATATATATTCCACCATGTCTAGGATAGGTTTATCATTTCACACCTTATTAATAATATCATCGTATTAGACATACTTACTGTTACATCTCCAGTCCTCTCTCTCTCTCTCTCTCTCTATACTGTTACTATTCATTTTTATTAAATCCAAGATGGCTGCCACACCATGTAACCAAAGGCCGCCATATTGACCACCACAAAACATCCCAAAGTCCTCTACATCCGTGTCAAATTTTGTGCATTTTGGTGCAGCCGATAAGAAGTTATACACAGTTTTATGGCTAGTTGCGTATGTTGATGATGTCATGCAGCATGGACGCCATGATTTTCACAGTAGCAACTTCCCTTGAACAAGCGTAACAGATGACCATACTGAGATATTTTATGCCAATTTTTGTTTCAATCGGATAAGCGGTTTCAGAGAAGAAGATGTTTGTATTTTGATGATTTTATATTTTTATGCTAATTTTATGTCATTAATCAATGTGGTTGCCAAACCACAGAACCATTCAGCTTCATATTAACAACAGTTAATCATAGACTATCCCTCAACATGTATAGCAATTTTCAGAACTCTGCAGTAAGCGGTTTCCGATACATAGGCGTTTTAACAAATTGCGCAAAATCCAATATGGCTGCCGAACCATGTGACTTGCGCAATTTGCTGAATTTAACCGACTATCATCCATAGGCATCTACCAGTGTACCGAATTTCGTGAGTTTTTGAGCATGTTTTGGCAGAAAAAAAAAATATTAAAATAATAATAATAATAATAATAATAAAAATAATAATAATAATAATAATAATAATAATAATCCTAACAAAAACAATAGGCTTTCCCAGCCTACTGCTTGGAAGCCTAAAAACAACTGATGAACTTCTCCACAGCTGTAGTCTCCAATCGTATATATGTCCTTGTTTAAGAGCAAAATTAAATACCTTTTTACATCCTCCAAAATTTGTGGATATTGAGACTATATTAATGATCTACTACACATTTACAGTAATACATGGGTGATTTGTTACTTTAATCACTTAATACAATTAAATTTGGTTCACATAAGGTCTATGAGTATAAGGCATGCACTAAAATCTGCATCTGAAATCCAATTAAAGTAAATCGCTAAATAGTTATGCCAGCTATCTCAATAATACACATTAAATTAATAAAAACAAATCCTACCTGTCCTTCCTTATCCCTCATTTCCCCTAAACACCAATTTCTGCAGCACTCAGGTTCCTTCTTTATAAGTCCCCAGGCTTCTTTGTTACGTACAGAAAGAAAACAGCCGCAAAAATAGCTGCAGTACAAGCACCAGCAGCAACTATCCTGGTAAACAGGTCCTACCTTCTTGCGCTGTGATTTTCCCCTTACACGTAAAGGGCAGGAATCGATTTGAAGCTGCAAACCTTGTGTGTAACTCATCTAAGTGGGAGAGCCCCCCCCTCGGGAGGACTTTATCATGTAGCTATGTGGCTCACATTATGAGATCACAGAGGCTGGGCTACAGTCAGAATGCAACACACTCATGCATTCTCTTTCCCTCCCCCTCCCACTCGCTCATACTAATACTAATAATAACTGCTACTTATTTTTTTTTTAAATGTGCTTTGTAGTGCCTTCATTGTACTGACTGAATGTAAGACTGTTAAACTGTGCAGCCTGAAGGTAATTATAAGAGAAGTGGAATATATCTTCTTTCATTGGGATTCCAAAGGGTCCATAGCGATTGCAGCCTGTCATAGAGCCGAAGAACAGTTTCTGCCTTTGCAATCTCTGACATAAGATTAATAAATCTATCCTGCACTATATAATTCCTAAAAGTGGGCGACAAATCGGACTGATTATCTCTGCTCAAGATTGTGCTCACTAAACCAGTACTTGGTCATGTTCTGCATTTGCTTTTTCTCTATCTTTCTCTCTCCCTCACACACACAAAGGAGCAGAATGGAAAGAACCACAACCCCAAACACTGACGTTTTTTCCAGCTGTGGAACCTGAAAGCGGAAAATGGAAACAATCTGTGCCTGAGTTGGGGGGGTGCGCCCTCTCGTTTGCGGAGTGAGGGAGGGTGAAAAAGTGGGGAAGAAGGAGGGAGAGACAAAGAGAGAATCAGGGAAAAGGCCAAACTAATTATGCGGTGAACTAAGGAGTAGGAATATTGCGTAAGAATGCTGGAAGTGGAGACAGAATTGGGTGAGGAGAGAGGGTTGGAGTACAGCCAAACTCCTGGCATGAGGATCAAACGTGTGTGGCCCAAAACACATCTGAATCTGGCCCCCCAGAAGTTTAAACTCTTCTGATATGACGGGGCATGTCTTGAACACATTTTAAGATGCTTCAAACCACAACACAAGTTGACACACAGAGCTGACTTGTTGTCTGCTTCTTGGGAGCAACCCTGTGTATTCTGTCTTTCCAGTAATCTAAATTTGGAACCCCCAAGGCTTTCTTTTGAAGAAAGTTGTGGGGTAAAGGTATTTTTTTCCTGAGAAGAACATGTATAAAACTAGCAAGAAACAACCCTTACAGAAGTTTACCATAGGAAAAGCAAATTGTAATAAAGCATAGTGAAAGCAAGGCATATCATAGGTAAGCACTGTTTAGTACTAGAAGGTAGATATTGTGAGTGAGTAGACCAGCCTTCAGTAACCTGACTCATGTAAAACTTGCTTTTATTATCTGCAATTGTTTAAGATTCTAACCCCCAATGGGATTCCTGCTCTGTCTGTATGAATTCCAGTTTTGCACAATGCTATTTTTGTTTAGTTTTTTATAGTCATGCTTCATTTCAAGGGTCCCTTTTTCATTGTTTAACTCTTAACAATGAGATAACACAATACAGTCATATTAATACATATATTAACTTATAATATATATATTCTACCTTGTGGAAGGTTTTTGCGGGCAGATTCAGAGAAAAATTATAATAACTCAGAATTATACCAAACATCATAAAATAGCATGTGAAATGTCTCTTGTTTATATACATAAAATGTAACTGTTTATATACATATCAGATATGGACAGAGCCTTAGATTTTACTCTAAAGAGTAATATTGATCCAACACACATTTTCCAAGAGAACAAAATAAATAAAAAGACAGCTTAGTTGCAGGAGAGTGGCAGTTTCTGCCTTTGCATTAATTTAATATTCAATATGTGTGTGTGTGTGTCTATATATATACGCCCAATTTTTCAGTTTTTTATTTGTTAAAAAAGTTTGAAATATCCAATAAATTTCGTTCCACTTCATGATTGTGTCCCACTTGTTGTTGATTCTTCACAAAAAATTACAGTTTCATATCTTTATGTTTGAAGCCTGAAATGTGGCAAAAGGTCGCAAAGTTCAAGGGGGCCGAATACTTTCGCAAGGCACTGTATATATATATATATATATATATATATATATATATATATACCTAGTGAAGTTAGCCTGTAGATATATGTATATATATATATATATATATATATATATATATATATATATATATATATACAGGCTAACTTCACTATAACGAACCGTTCTTATAATGAACACACGTTTTTAACGATCCCAACAGCAAGAACCGATTCTTTCAATGCAAATTAGCCCTATTAGAACGATCAAGTACAGGATCGACCCGGATACAACGATTTCAGTACTGACTGACACTGAACTTTCTCCAGTGTCAAGTGTGTTATTCTCTCAGTGAAAACAAAGACAATGGTTGACTACTTCAAAGATAACGCTAATTCAAAGATTACCTACTGTAGTACGAATCATGCATGACAAATGCAATCGTCAGTCATCTTCACACAAACTGCAACCAGGCAACGGGTGTGAGGAGCAATCTACGCTGGACAGTTTTTTCAAGAGAAAGGACATGTAGTTACTGTATTCAGCATGTAAGTGTACATTCTTTACTTTTTCACTTCTTTGCTGTTTTCTTTTGAACATACCACAGGGGGAATTAGTGTTGTTGTAATTTATATGTGGAAACAGGTTTGTTTTGTGTGCTTTTTGGAGTTGTTATGTTTGATGATCAAATGATTGGGTACAGACGGGCGCTCGATTGAGAATTGCTGCCTGCCTGTCTTGTACGTGTCCTCTGTGCGTTACCATAGTTGGTAGCATCACATGACCCGTTTGTTTACTTTCTGTTTTGTGTTTAATAAATCCTGCGCCTGTGCTGGCGTTTCAACTCCAACTCCCATGTCTCTCTGTCTTGCAATGCAGTTACCCACACATGTGACACAAGTACCTTGTCACAGTACCATTTAAATGTTGATCAATGTGAAGGAATCTTCATAAAAGTACTATATAGATGTTCAATTCAAATTTGCCATTTTGTCATTATACGGATACAGAAAAATGCCAAACCCTATTATAGTGAACACCCTGCTATAACAAACACTTCTCCAGGTCCCAGGGAGGTTCGTTATAGTGAAGTTAGCATATCTATAGCACTCAACTTCTTAATGACATCAATTAAGTAGACAGTTCTTTTTTTAAAATGCTCTTTTAAATTGTGTTATTGCAACAATGTTGTATATTGCTATTTATTTTGTATTGCTTTATACATAGATTACCGTTACATATTAGCCATTATCAAAAAAAAAAGGAAATTCATTTTAAAAACTCAAATCTGTTTGAACGCTGCTTATGTTGCAGTAAATAAACAAACATTGCAAAATTCACTGTAACCTTTTTATTTCAAGGCAGAAGACAGGTGTAAGTTAAAGTCATCTCCCTAAATTGTTCCTATTAGTATAAATGCAACGCCCAGCCTTGCAATATATATTGCCCTGGGTGTCAAAAGGATATACCTCATATGAATGGTGTCTGTACGGGGCTGAGTCATGCTTGTTGAATGTGTACCAGGACAGTTGCTGGGTGTGAATTGACGACCACACTCACTGCAACTGAGCATCTTATTCTGTGCATGCGCTTGTTTGCATAAGCAGTTATGAAGCTATTGATCTCATCCCACTTGCAGGGATCAAAATCCGTAACCCGTGCCAGAATGCATTATTTAAAAGCCATTACTAAATATATTAGTAAGCTTTCAACATATCCAACTAAACACTGGCAACGCGCAAGACAAACTTTATGTTACATTTCATTTTGATTTTAGCTGAATTATCAGAGTCCAACCATGCAGTTTAAAAGGGGGGGTGCATCTAAACTAAAAAAAAGTCTGTGTTTTATACACAGCTGTCATATACTATATATATATATATATATATATATATATATATATATATATATATATATATAATTTCAGAATAAAGCATGGAAGCTCCATTTGCGAAAGTTGCTTTTAAATCAAAGTCTTGCCAACATGATATCTGAATACAAGTGAGGGACAGTGCATTTGGACTCAAGTGGGCTGTGAAATCCCCAAATAGTCAGTTTGAAGATTTCCCTAAAGGCCCTCAACTACAGTATATACAACCTCAAAATGAATGGTTTGCATTCATGCTGTAAATTAAAATTTCACTTTGTGATCCACAGAAAGGCATGAAATTACTTGTTTGAGGCCTGGGGTTGCTGGTTACAGTCAGAAATGAAAACCCAGTTGCCCGAGTTTAGACAGCCTCTCGATCACCCAGCTCTCTTTTGCTCCCTTCCCTCCAATGGATATTTTGCCTGGGAACAACCCACATTAGCAGTCCTTATATGCATCTGTCCTGCACTATACTATTGTGAAAGCAATGTAATGTGTACTCTATGGTTAAAAGTAAACATGTTTTATCATGGTATTGCTTGAAATAATGAAGGCATTAGCAAAAATGTTTGTGTGCTTACAGAAGTTGACTTGGGGATAGATTTTAAAGCTAATTACTCAAAATTACAACATTTTCATTTTTTCAGAGAAGGAAATAAACTCCAATAAAACAAAAAATAAATAACTTATGTCAGAATTGTTTGTTCATTTTTTGGTAACTTTAGTGTGTTATTCCTTTCTAAATAAAATGTGGAAATGATCATTTAGAGTAATCTAGCCCTTAGTTTGACTTCAGATGGAGTGTTCCAGAAGTAATCTGTGAATCCATGGGGAAATGCTAAATTACTGTGAAAATTTGCAAACTATGTATCAGCCAAACACGATTGCCCTGTGGATCCACACTTAGGTCATCTAATGGCAAATCAACTAATATTGATACATTTTCCAACTTCACCATCTTAGACTTTTTAAATATTCCAATACAGTATATGACCCTTGTTACCCTGTGGTAGCCCACTGACCTAGTGATGCCAGGTCTTTCCACAGTTTCCCTATGAATCATGAAATGAATCAATCTGTGATCAGATTCAAATAATCAGGGTTTAGTGTGAAACAATGACGGATAACCCTGGATTACACTGGAATCACAGCTCTGTTGCACCAACACAAATTAACTCAGCATGAGCTAATTAAGCTGGAGATCCACAACAGTGAGTTACAATAGCAATAGCAACACATGTTAGTTATTAAAAAGAAAAACAGAAACATTGAAAAAACAAACAACTCAGCCCTTGATGCAACCGTGCCTAGAACATTCCCCTTAGTGATAAACAACACAGCTGATGGAACCTACTGCTTTTCACATGGCGTATTTTAACGCTAACAGATGAAAAACATGTTTTCAAATAAAACTGAAAAAGACTTACTTACGACAGAAGGTGAATACTACACACAAAGGATACACCTTGGGGTCTTGTGTTGATTTCAGTAATTAATAGCAGCTAAGAGCAGGCCACCAAGTTTAGATCTAGATTAGTCTCCCAAATATAAAGATTTTCTATTAATAAGGCTGTTTGGATGTTTACAGATACCCTTCTATTTTTAATCTGGAAACAGCTGATGTCACTGACTTGTGTCCCCTCTATTAATAATGCTGGATTTGGATGTTTTGGTAGCGGTTCCTTTGTAAGGTTTAGCTTGTATATTTCTATTTATGCCTGCTGCAGTTTTATTAGTTATCCAGTTTTGTCCTTTCAAGCTGATTGTTATTTATTATTATGTGAAACCTAAAAGATGACAATTGTTTAAGTCAACTTCAGAGGATTTCTTTCAACTACAAGTGACACAACATTCTAAGCTCTTGGGAGGGAAAATGTTTGGGACAATTTGTGCAAGCCAGACTATTTTCCAGCACTGGATTGAGTTCAGTATCTTGATAAAGGCTAGGAATCAAAGAAGGATACTGAAGGGCTCCCTTATTTAGCTTGAATTTCATTATTTGAATAGACCCCCAATCTGTTTATAGTGACCACTCTGAAGAATTCCCATGTACATTTATAAATGTGTTTATGAAGTGTGGGGGTACCCAATGACTGTACAGACAGATATACAAGATGCATAGGATAGGAAATGTACTCTATATTGTCATTAACACCATTTTTTATAAAGAAAAAAAAAGTTCACTATAACTCATACATTTATCAAAGAGCTCTGAAGTTGTTAATTTCTATTTTATTTTATTTTTTTAAGAATGGTGCTAATGGATTTGTGAACTCCCCAGGTGTGGCTTTCCAGTGAATCTGATACAACATAAATATGTCCTCAAAACCAAATTTACACAAAATAAAAAGACAAAGATGGATTTACTTGTGGACATGTAAAAACAAAAAAGCTTCTTCTAACTATCCAATGCTGTGACATTTCTGCCAGCAACAGTATTAAAAGTACAATATGACACATTTTTCTGTGTGGTTCATGTTCATGTTCCTTAATTTAATCAACTTAACTTCCCAGGGTTTGGTTTTTGAATTAGGCCTTGAAGGCACGTTATAAGTGCCCCCGTCTCTTGCCACAGTGCCTTGGCTGTGTTTTAAGTCGAGCAGAACCTTTTAAAAATGGTTTATTGTGCTGCTTTCGGACACAGCAACAACAGTGACTTTAGTGTTTCTTGTTATTTAAGCTTGTCTTGACAATTTAAAGAACTTAGAAAAAGGTAGCTCTTTAACTTATTGTGAGGATTAAACAGTACTGGCATTACCTCAGATCCAGCACGGACACCTAACCAAATTAGTAGAGAAAGGACATTTTAAACTTTGCCAGGGAGAATTCTACGTGCTGAGCTGAAGATACTCTCATAGTCAAACTGACGCAAACGTGAAAAAAAGTCACAATGTTTGAAATAGTGCTGCTCTGACAACACTTCCCATTCACTCCAGCAACCTTATAGAACTTTTCAACATTAAACTGTGGCAAAAGCAGAGCAAATCCTGGCTTACTGCATAAACATCTTACAATTATACTGTGGTTATACTGTAACATTGAGAAGGATAACTATTAATGTTAATGAAGAGTTTGCCTTGATTAACATGGCAAAACAAAACAAAACAAAATGTTATAGAAATGTTAGCGTTATGAATATAAAATAATGGGTTTATCCCCCCCCCCCCCCAAAAAAAAGCTAATATTTAACATCTGTCCTTTCTAAAACTGCACAGACAGAAGGAACCATAAACTTTAATATTGAAAGTGCTTACACTTATTAAATCGGTGACAACATTCAAGTAAGTAACACAAAACAACTGTGTTTATATGCATACCTAGAACAACCATGAGCAGTTCATTTGACCGGCGTATTAAAAACAACATAAATATTATAATGAAAAGACAAACAATTGAATATGAGTCATAATTTTATTCCGGAACGTCATATGAAGCATCTATACAACCAAAACATTGTAAATAAATGGACATTTAAACAGAAATGTGTTTATATACAGACATATTACATAAAGCACAACCTCAAAAAATGGTAAAAAATGAAATAAACAAATATTTGAAAATACATTTGTGTCTATACAGGTATATCATGTACATATAAAACTGTACAACTGAAATGATGTAAATAAATATATATAAAAAAAGGGTTTATATTGCCTACATAACAAAGTGCATATACACAAACGAAGCTATGCGTTTATATACAGACATACTATAATCGAAACAACATGAATAAATAAACATTTGAACAGAATGGGCTTCATTTACAATCGTTTACAAAGTCTAAGTGCTGGCAGAAATCACAAAGATCATGCACTTTTCAACATATGTAGTGCTTCTAGCACCAAATGCTCCACGAGCATATACTAGTGCAATGAAAGCTTCTAATTTCTCCAAGGGCATTGACCAGGGATCATCTTGTAGTTGTCGGTGGGCTTCTGCTTCAGTACAACGTTGTATGTGGTGAAGCGTGTCCATGTCAATCAATAGGCGAAAAGCACTCAATGCACTCTCATCAGTGTTGCGCTTTGCATATGCTGTGGGCCCTGGAACTTCCCTCAAAATATTATGTTGACCCCTTCTACCTGCAGCTTCAACACCAGGATTTATAGTGTTCCAAAGAGTGCCATCATTACCAGTCCCTTGAGTGCCAGATGGTGCTGGTACTACCACTGGAGAAGCTGGTGTCTCAGGTGAAGTACTGTCTGTCTCTGCTGCATCAGAATAGTTGTGTGGCAAACTCTGCAGTAATTCCAAACACTGCTTTGCTATCATGTGCCTTCCACAACCCATTTTCAATGTGTATTGCGGTAACAATGAATTTCTTAGAAAAATGAGTGACTTAGTGCATCTAAAACATAGATGATAGACTATCACACACACAGACAGACAGCCAGGTGCCGTGAGCTGTCAAGGCTGATTGATGGGCTATGAGGAGGCTCACTGAAACAACAGAAATGTCAGAAGACCGCTCACTTGAGGAATGCAGACTCATAAAATCAAACGTCAATACATGGAGGCAAGTCCTGACTGATACATACAAATAATACCTCAACATTTCATTGTTATAATATGTTTTATATGTAGCGGTCAATGTGACAGCTCCTGGTCGGAATAGGTATGACGGTATTTATCTCCCTAATTTTTGCAGCTACGCGATTCTTTCTTTATCAGGGTAATTAGTACATATATTTAGGGACACGCACCACAATTTAAATAAAAATTCCAAAAATAGTCAAAATGACCAACTTGGTATACCCTAATGATAACATTATAAGATCTTTAAAACTACAGTTGTTTCTGAACAATTTCTCCAAGATTACGACGTGCCAGTATTTAAAATGTGGAGTAAGCATTTTACTACAATGAACACTAACACTTTAGTGCATATGCTCAGCAAATATATTTCAGCTAACCCCCAGATTGCTTAAGTACAGGAGCCCATTTTGCTGTAATTAAGGCCTGGAAAAAGGCAGTATTGGAAAGCACATTAAACATTTATTATTGCCATCTAGCCTCTAAATCCTTCAGTAAATGGGCCAGCTAATGTCAGCTAATGAGAAAAGAGGGTCCTTTCAAATGACCAGGAATGATCGCGGTGGCAAACACTGTACTAATGAAACTTTGAAACATTTAGCAGTATTGATAATGTATCTCCGTCTTCATCATCACATAGCTATCAGCTGACTGACAGATCAAAGAGAATATCAACTCTTAAATAACGTAGACAGGAGCTGGACACAAAAATAGAAACACATGCCATAAAATGGTCAATAATAATCTGATGTGACAAAATTGCTATTGTTCTGGAGGGATATAGGCATATTCCTCAATCATTATTACATGGCAGAGAGCCACTTTTACAAGCCTATTTACACAAAAGGGTATGCTACATATTGCATGCATTTTATAACAGCCTGATCTTAACTTATACTGACCTATTCATGCTGCACTGACTGCAGAGGCAGGGATTGTGTAGTATTCATGAACTGCAATGGCTAAAAACTCTTCTAAGGGTGTGCAGGCTCCATATTATAAATAGATTTAGTAATGACTTAATTGTAGTCACAATAGTGCTAATCAATAAATATAGTGAGAATGAATGAAGTTGGATGAAATCAATGATCACTGTCAGAGCACATACCGACAGATACACATGAACCACTAGACATTGACTTTAAAGGGTTCAAATGTTATTATCATGTTTACTATTGCTTAGCTTTGAGTGGTTTTGAGTTTTTTTGTTCCAAAACTGACGTTTTGCTACTGCTGCCACTACATCGCTTTGGCTTGCATACGGAAGAACTTGTGTTAGGCCATCTCTCTTTGCAAGTAAGGCCCAGAACAGGTGTAAGCCCTAAAAGACCCAATAAAGATTGCTATTTATAATAAATTTGCTTTAGGTTTCTATACTATTTGTTTATTTAGCAGACGCCTTTATCCAAGGCGACTTACAGAGACCAGGGTGTGTGACTAGGGTGTGTGAACTATGCATCAGCTGCAGGAGGTTAAGTGACTTGCTCAGGGTCACACAATGAGTCAGTGGCTGAGGTGGGATTTGAACTGGGGACCTCCTGGTTACAAGCCCCTTTCTTTAACCACTGGACCACAATCCCTGAATTTTGGAGATTAATTTTAGGGCTTGGAGAACCTCTGTGGTTTTGTTTTGTCAGAAATATACAAAAATATAAATCCTCTAGTGCTTGAAACGCACCGGGTAATGATGACACGATTTATGATATATTTTAGACTGCTGAGGATCTTTCAGCCAGTAATCACAGAGAAACCCAATTCATGACATCAACCATATAATTTTCATGTTTTTTCCTGCTGTCCATAAAGGTTGGTAATAATTAGAAAATAAATTTAGATGGATTTTTAACTTGTATATTAATAATAAGGCAGTATATAATAAATGTATAGGTCTTTGTATGTTCTTTAGCCTTGGACCATTCACATGCTGATATAACCCAGTATTACATAAACAGGTGGAGCCAAACATTTGAAATGCACACTGTTACATGTTTTATCTGAATCAGTAAGCAGCTTGGAGACAGCTATAATGAAATGTTAAAAAATCCAATTAAATTGTAGTTGTACTGAGAAAACCCACACCTCAGGTATGTTGTGAGGCACATGGTGCAGTTTTGAGGTCTAGGTGAGTGTACAGTTTGTGTCTCGTGAACGTTCAACAAGGTTAGTTTAAGTACAAATGTATATAAATTGAGCCCCGGGGATTCCTGGAATTTGTAACATGACTGGTACTAGCAATGCCAGGACATCACTGTGGATTTGGCAGGTACAGGAAGCAGCTAATCAGTGGTAAACAATGGAATCCAACCAAAGCAAACCTCAGAAAAAGCCAGTCACAGCAGTGAAGGAAGCTGTAGTAAGTGGGGTCAGCAGCAGGGGGCAGAAATGATGCGCCTCTCAGTCACATTCACAGAAGGATACCTCTGAACCTGACCACCACGAGCAAGTGATGAATGTAGGTGTGTGTGTGTGACCTTGTGTACGCTGTTTCCATAATAAAGCCCAACTAGAGCAGAGCAGAGTAAAGTTTTTCTTTATTTTTTAATCAAGCATGTGGTGGTGCTTCAACACATAAGATGAGGAGGCTCATTGGGAAATCCATGTCAGGATAATCTCAGCTTTAACTTTCTTCTACTTTGTGGTTTCCTCAGAAGTGTGCTCACAGTTGTTAATGGTACTGTAAAACACCTTGGGAAACTTGGCATGATGTATAAAGGTTTGTATTGTATTGTTTTCTCTGGTCAATAAACAGTTGTTACTGAGGGAATAAATGAATGAGTACATGAACACAAATTAAATACATATATGAATTAATGAATTAATAAATAGCCAATGCCAATTCGAAGTTTGTTTGTACTTATTGCATTGTTTTGAGTCCTGCCACTCTGGTTGAAATATATTGTATAATCTGTACTTTAATATGTACAAACAATGTTCCCCAATACTGTGAAATCATAGTTACAAGGCCAGCCTAGTTTGTCATATGTGAAATGCATTTTCCTGGTCTAATGTTAACCCTGTGTTAGGGCAGCTAAGTCAACTAGACAAACTTTTTAGCCAATGCTTTTGTCCATCGTAATTATTTCATAATTCTACAAAATGTAACTGATGAAGGAATTGTTTGTCTATCAATGAGATCCTTTTTTGCAGTAGATGACATCATTATTATACTGTAGAGACCAATGGCTGGGAAGCACTGAAGCTGTGATTGGCTAAAGACCAGTTCATGATTCCTGGTAACCTGCCATCACCAGGTGCTGCCATTAATAACCCAAGGTACCACACAGAGAACAGAACAACAACAACTTATTTTTATGAAGAATACAAAACACAAAATTCAGCTACTGTTTGTGGCACATAAAGTGAATTCACTAGCAAGGGGGTAACGATGCACTGATGTCGTGGTATGTATCGCAATAGACAGGCCGCGATAAGATTTGTACCACAATACTGTGCATGTGATGGTCCTGATGAACTACTTGTACGATGCATAACTGATAATTTAATGATGGACTATTTTGTTAAAAGACAAAAAATAAATCAGTCAGGGAGAGAATGTATAAAACACACTTATTCTTCATTCAAGAACCACTTGGTGAACTTACAATGAGCTATGTTGTGCTTTTGGTCTTGTATCACAATGCAAAAGATACACACCTCTTTTACAATATAATGTATCATGGAAATCACAATTCATCAATACACAATAACCCTACTTTAAAAAAAAAATAAAAAACTAGAGGTAAGAAAAAACTGAAATAATAAAAACATTGTTTAACAATAATCAACACAATTGTCCTTAAGTTTACCTCAACAATATGTGGAAAACTGAAAAGTAAAACATTGTGAAATATTTATGCAAGGAATAAATGCGTGACATCAGTGGTACTCGCTTGTGGCCGTTCAATTCATTCCACTTTAACGATGTACTTATTTACTGAATTGAGCAGTGCACAAGTGTTCAATTTAGTAATGAAAGACCTGGCTGAAACAACTACTACCTAAGCCTTCAGTGTATGGATTGCCATGATATAGTGGTGTATTAAAAATCTAATTGTATTACATTGGCTGTTATTTATATTAAGTATTAGTTGATCGTTTCTAACTGTAATATGTTATGTTTGTTAGCTGTTATTAGTTTAACACTGTACATGCCCTTGAAGCAAATGGGCATGGGAGATGTATTCCAGTAAATTACGAAACCCACTATTACACCTGGCCTTTTTTCACCATAATCCAGCTCTCCCAACTAAAGTCTATTTGAATAAATAACATATTATGATATTCAGAAGACATATTCAGCAAAAAATGTCATGAATAACACATGACAATAAACACATAACAGTCCTTAAACGTGATTGTTCTATTTTGCTTTTTAAATATATACATGCAGAACATATGGTAAAGATAATATTACTACAACAACAATTATTATTATTATTATAATTATTAATAATAATAATAATAATAATAATAATAATAATAATAATAATAATAAATAGAAGAAGAAGGAGAAGAAGAAGGAGGACATATGACTACATATCTTGTGTTCAGGGATATCTCATTACTTTATTTTATCAGAAATAAAAACTGAACACCCTTAAAGGAAGATGTAAATTGCACCCAAACATTTTAAATTAATTATATACAGTTGCTGGGAAATTTATCCTAAGCAATAATATTTGACAATCACAGCCATCACAGCATGGGTAACTCTCTGCCTGAGCTGCAAGTTAAAAGCAGCCAAAGACTTGAAGCAGAATATTCCATAGATATTCCACAGCCTCAATCAGCTGACAGATTGTGGACTCAGTCCTCATCAGGTCTTTTAAAAAGAAAGAATGGACCATCAGCAAATAACATTTTGTTTTATCATCTGACAACATAGCCCTTTCCCATCTGGTATGATAGGAAAGCAAGCACACTACACATCTAAAAGCAGTACCCTGTATTCCGTTTCAAACACCTCCTTCTCACCCAGTCCCTCAAGGGAAACAAATAACTTTCCACCTCCCGTATCAGAAGGAAATGGGACTAGACCAGACACTGCTTACCGTCAGGCAGGGATTAGCTTCTCTCCAGCTCTTCTGGGCTGCACTTCATAAAACACACCCTTCACTCTCCACAACTGGCAGATCCCAAAAGGATTAAAAGTTCTAGAAGGCACAGGGATCCCAGCACACTGTTGCTACTCTGTTCCATTCGTTCACTACTGAAGCAGATTTAATTCTAACTATTCCAAAAATGCCACTGGCAGTGCTGTTGCCAAATATGGGAAGAGCAACTGTAAACAAGGCTCTCTCTCTAGTTAGAAGAGGTCCTTCCAACTCCTCTGCTTTTTCCTCTCTCTCTCTCTCTCTCTCTCTCTCTCTCTCTCTCTCTCTCTCTCTCTATGATGCTTATGCTAAGTCTGACCCCTTCTTTCTTTCTTTCTCTTTCTTTTTCTTTCTCCATTTCAATCTTTTGTGCCTTTGTGTACATGAATATAGATATATTATACACAAGTTGTGTTGTATTTACGTTAAGACTTTCCATTAATTAGTATTAAAACTAGGAGGAGTTTAACAATACACTAAACTCACGATACAATACATGTAATTATATACAGTTCACCATTCTATGTGTATCACAGTATATGGACTGCTTTGTATGATGCATAGTAAGATACAATAGTAATTGGTCATGTATCATGATTAGGCTTGCTACTTTTAGATTTTAATCGGTAAAGCTCGTTAAACGTCAAAGTTTGCCTGAAATAAATGTATACAGGATAAACGTTGGTAAAACCACTCACTATTTTTTTGGCTAGGGGTCGCTGTCTGTCAACTCAGTGGTTCCTTAATAGGCTAGTGTAGTTTCACCGTCAGTCATTTCATCCTGTTCTGACAGATCTCATTGGCTGAAGCAGCGCTAGAATGCACGCATTAGTTTAAATGACTGTCAATCATCAGACCGACTGTGCACTTTTGCCAGCTATAGCACGTGTCATTCAAAGCGCCTACTTTGCTAGTTTGATTTGAAAATGGGGCGCAAGAGGAAAACACTTAATGAGTATTATGCATAATACCCTGATCGACGGCTGAAGTCTCCGTAGCAGGACGAAGCGGGCCAGTCTGCCTTGCCTCCATCCAGTGAGTTCAGCTGTGCTTAAGCAGGAGAGGGGCAGACCTCAGAATAATAAGTGCAAGTTAGTTCTGTTCAACTATCTAATGTTTTGTTGCATGTCGAATATGATAAAGGGGTTTCTCTAAATGAGGCGTTTCTCAATGGCATAAAAAGTCTGGGTTGTTTTTTTTTTAAGCACAAAGGTCGATTTCACACACGCTCTGCTTGAATTGAAAATTAAGATCGAAAAAAAAAACTGGTAAAAATTATTTCAAAAATAAATGTTGATATTAATCGTCGATTTGGAAAAAAAAATAGTAGCAGGCCTAATCATGATACACAAGTCTGTCACAATGATCTGTGATCTTCAACAAAATACAGGTGACTTGCAATCTGGCAAACAAACTACATGAGCTCAATGAGTTGGACCACCCTGTCGGGTTGTACCAGTGTTGAACCTTAATTCTGTGTTCACAAAACAAACAGTGTAATACAGAGCAACAAACCACCTCTGAGAATTTGTGGAGATTTCAGTTTATGTTTCTCAGCTGTGTGAGGAAAGGCAGACCTCACAGAGATTCAACCTTGGGAACAGCAGCTGTGAAGCCACCAGCAGCGCAAACTGTTTGGAGCAAAAGCAGCACAAGAGCAAAGATAAGCCAGACTGTTTCTGAGATCTGTACACTTGTGGGAGTCTTGTCTGATTTAAAGTTACACTGACGAACATAAATGAAACCCGGCAAGCGTCACAAGGTTAAATAAGGGATAACCATAATGACTGCAGATGGAGATACCACGTCTCAGTTCACTTTGTTTAGTCCGCTTGGTGGACCCTTATGGTTATACTACTCAGTTTGTATTTTAAGGTTCACACTGGAATACAAACTAAGCTTGAGCTTTCTGCATGAAATGTGATTGTTAGAGCCTGCTGAGTCACCAGCTTCCAATGTTCTATATCTTGCTGTTTAAATGCAATGAGTTACAATGAATTAATTTAGCCAATACTGTTTCACAATACTTTTACTCTACACACACTACTTCAGGACACATTTGCATTTTTGTTATTCTCAAAGTAATTCATTTGAAACTACCTCTCTGTTTCCTGATGAGAAAGTCGCACAAATACATTCTAATTACTATTATAATTATAGCTATTATAGCTTTGTGTGAAAACAGCATTAGACAGCCTCAATTAGTCAATGAAGTAACACT
This sequence comes from Acipenser ruthenus, assembly GCF_902713425.1. Lineage (NCBI taxonomy): Eukaryota > Metazoa > Chordata > Actinopteri > Acipenseriformes > Acipenseridae > Acipenser > Acipenser ruthenus. The sequence continues at coordinate 23,481,398 of NC_081199.1, read as the reverse complement.
TGGATGTACCATGTAGCTTAAACTTAGTTCTACTAAACAACCAAGTTTAAAATAAATTCAGCATTTGTTCAATTTGGTTTGGGTCTTCCTTAGCTACAGTATAACCAGTTGACCCCACCCCCCACAGCTACTGTAACCAAGACAATATCAATTTCCGTGCAGGGATTCAATCTCCACATTAACATATGTAAACAATGTGTTCTACAAACTGTAAGATACCAGACTCTGGGTTATTTAAATCTGACTACAGGAGTGAGAGTAGGATTGTCTCTGATAGCATGCAGAGAAGATTGTGTTAAATGTACATTTGCTCGTTGTTAAAATCCAATTGGAGGTCAACACTGCAGTCGGTCAGGCTCCAGTGCCCCCCAGTATAGTTCTGTAGAAGTACTGCTGTTGGAAGTTATGCCTGTAATGAATGCTCAGGTTTGTAAACGGATTACAGCAAGAAAAACAAATGTTATTTAAAGAAATCAACAAATGTAACACACATTCCCTGCTACTGCTGTAACACAATAATTAGAGCTACCAGCATCATGAAAAGGTATAACTAACACTGACACAAAATGTGAGAATGTCTACCGGTACCCAGTCAGAGGCAGATAGGTAAGTGATCCTGCTTCAGGTAATTAACATTAGCTGTACTTAAGTAACATTATAAAGGTGGTGGCGTTTTAATTAGGTGATTTACTGTTTGTGATTAGTACCAGGTGAGTGTGGATACATTTAATAGAGGCTGATTTGCAATTTGATTTGTGTACACACAGCTTTTATCCATCTAGTTAGTATAATAGACAGCTAGCCTATTTGTGCACCAGCACAAAGCACCAGCCAACCAAAGCACCTCTCTACTAAAGAGCCGAGAGTCTAGCTGTGGGAGTCAAACTCAACCTCTCTAAATCTGACCTTCTTTTCTTCCCCTCCTCATCTTCCCCCTTCTCTGATCTCTCTACCTTCATTCCTCTGGAATCTACCACACTCTCTACCTCCTCCTCAGCCAAGAACCTTGGAGTAACCCTGGACCTCTGCCTCTCCTACTCCCAGCACATCTCCACTCTAGCACGCACCTGCCGATTCTTCCAGAGCAACATACGAAGAATCCGACCCTTCCTCACCAACTACTCCACGCAACTCCTCGTCCAGGCCCTGGTACTCTCCTGCCTAGACTACTGCAACTCCCTCTTGGCCATCCTCCCTGTGTCCACCATCAGTCAGCTCCAGCTCATCCAGAACTCCACTGCTTGCCTGGAGTTCTCTCTGCCTCGCTTCTCCCACACTACTCCAGTGCTCCGCTCACTCCACTGGCTCCTGATCACCGCTCATATCCAGTTCAAGACTCTTGTACTCGCCTACCGATGCCTTGACGAGACTGCACCCAGCTACCTCCAGACCCTCATCTCTCCCTACACCCCCACGCGACCTCTCCGCCTGCAGTAGAAGACTGGCTGTACCTCCGCTTCGCTCCCCTGCCTCCAGAGCCCGCTCCTTCTCCACCCTCGCCCCGCAGCGGTGGAACAACCTTCCTATGGATGTCAGGACTGCCCAGTCCCTGACCACCTTCCGGCGCCTCCTCAAGACACACCTCTTCAGATAACACCTGTGAAACTCAACTCTTCCCTTCTTGACAATATAGCACTCTGCCTTTAATGCACTTTAACTTGCAATTATCTGCTCCCTATTTTACTGTATTTAATCCTGCACTTAACCCAATCTGTAGTATCTTGTATTTAACTTGCACTCGTACCTAACGCTGATGTAACTATCAACACTGTTATCAGCTCTTGAACTGCCCCGATATCAAATCGTACTGTGTTTTGTATTTGCACTTATTAGGACTGAAGTCATTGTATTTTGTATCTTGCTTTTAATTGTATTGTAATTCTTCATATGTTTTTTTTGTATACAACTGTATACAAAACAGTTGTTTTGTATACAGTTAAGGGCAAGGGCGTCTGCTAAGAAATAAATAATAGTGATAATAAATAATGTAAGCAAAAGTAAACAATATCCCATTTACAATGTATGCAAATGAATGTGGCCATGTGACATGCCATGTGACCCAGTAGACCTATTGTTTTTAACCTGTGTGCAGCTATTCTCTGTGATTTCACAAGGAGCATGATAGCGTGCGCCTCTACACCAAGGAACTCCAGAGCAGATGTCAGCGAGCTACCGGCTTCTGGAGGACAGCTCTACAGGTGTCTGCTTGAGCTCACCTAGAGCCTGGCCAGTAGACAGCTGTAGGGCGATAGGGAGAAACAGTCCCTCTGTTTAGTGTTCCTAACCCGTGGGAGCGCCAGAGCTAATGCGAAGACTGGCAATTTCACACAGCCGGGACTTTAACCTGCATTCACCTGACTGTATGACTCACCCTACACACAGCCGTGCTTTTACCAGGTGAGCCACTCAGGCACTCCCAGGGGACTCTAATTGTTTGGACAGTCAGTATACATATATGTAAACAGGTATGTACTGTAGGTATGGATGTGTGCCTCATACCCCTAGATTTTGAAATAATCTCTATAGCTTGTGCTAAATATCTTATCACAATTATATAGGCAGTGCTCTAGATCAGTGGTTCTCAAACTTTTTTGTTCGATGACCACTTGCTTTTTGTTTTTTATCTCGGTTGACCACACAATAAACAGTATAGCTTACTGAAAAATAAGCACATAAAAAAATCACTATAATAAGAATAACCGTAGCATTACATTTCTTTGTTTTATGTGATGAGTGGGCCTGTTTCTGTGAACAAACTTATTTTAAAATTGGAGTTTTAAAGAACGCTTCTCGTTTACTTTTCAAATTTACTGAGAGGAAAAAAAATCGTTTTATTTTTAAATGGATAATTACAGCACAAATTGATTTATGTGAATTAATAATCTGTAAAGTTACATCCACGAGGTACCAGCACAGTTGGAGCTATGAATCTCCAGCTATAATCTTTATTTATAAAACTGAATATTTGGATGCTGCACGCTGATTGGCTGTTGAGGATTTTTTTACCGCACAGTTAAATAGTACAATGCATGGCAGAACTTATTTTTGGCTGAAGCATTGTTCAATTAATAAATTATCAATACACAGCATATTAAGCTTGCAATAAATATACACATTCATTGTTGTGAAAGGTCTTTTAAAGTTTGAAAAAATGGGTGACATCCTTTCGTCACATTTGATTTTTTGTGAGGCATGAGAGTAGACAAGTGGCTAGAATTACAAGAAGAAAACCTCTGCTGAACAAAAGCAAGAGACACAATGAAATGAAGAAAAGAAAAATGCTTCGGCAGCTGGTCTTTTTATTGATTTGATGAAACATAAAGAAATGGTAATCGACCTAAAAACAGTTTGGCTTGAAAATGTAAATCGTCTGTTACGATAATTCTATGATTCAGTGCGTAATTTGGCTGCTCAAGAGTAATCAATTTTGTTATGTTAGCCTCCGTGCTGGTCTCAATTGCTACGTAAACAGTGCTGACATAAACTGCACTGATAGCCTGTAGTGACCAAAGATTTAACCCTTTAAGGACTGGGATGGCGTTAACACAATCATACTGAAGTGGGCTTCAAGGACCGCGATCGTGTAAACACGATAAAAAAAGCACTTTGTTTTGATGACTTACAGGGTCACAGTACTTGAAACACATATCAATGGATAGGGGAGGGACTGAGGTTCACTTCCTGATAGTTTTTTCTTCGTCTGACATCACTGAGAGGGGCATTTATTATTATTATTATTATTATTATTATTATTATTATTATTATTATTATTATTATTATTTATTTCTTAGCAGACGCCCTTATCCAGGGCGACTTACAGTCGTAAACAAAAATACATTTCAAGACTCACAGTACAAGTAATACAATTAAGAGCAAAATAAAAATAAAATGACTTTGGTTCTAGCAAGTACAAGTATGACAAAATACGATTCAATAACGGAGCAGATAACAGTGTCAGTAGTAGTTACATCAGGATATAATTAAATACAAAATACTACAGATTAAATAACACTTGTGACAGATTACAGTACTCTAACGTACAGGATTAAATGCAGTAAAATAGGGAGCAGATAAGAGCAAGTAAAGCGCATTTAAGGAAGAGTGATAAGTGTCCAGAGGGGAAAAAAAGAGGAGTTCTACAGGTGCTGTCTGAAGAGGTGAGTCTTGAGGAGGCACCGGAAGGTGGTCAGGGACTGGGCAATAAACTAGAAGCATTCTTTAAAATTCCAATTTTAAAATTCCCGGCTGTGTGAAATTGCCATTTAGTGTCTAAAAGGCAGAGACAGCTTACAGCAGCCTGGCAAAGACAAAAGCAGAAACAGAACCTCACAGGAACTTGTTTAGAGGTAATAAAAATGTCAAGAAACGAGTGGATATAAGCATGTACTATTTAATGAATTAAATATATCATGTATGTTTTTTTCTTTATTACTGATAATAATGGAATGAATAACTATTATTTTATTTATAAATATTTATTTTGAGAAAATAAATTGAGAGTAGTGTCCATTATTGCTTATAAAGTCCCTGAGAAAAAAACATGTATTATGTAATTGCAATCACTCAGGTGAAACAATGTCTTGTAATTTGCCCAAACATCAATATTTTTCAACAAAACTTTCAGGAAGTATTGTAAGGCCCCTCTAAGCAGAATACATAATAAAAAATACTTAATTTTAAAAAAAGTGTTTTAAAAAAAAAGCTAAAAGTTTGATGGTTTCTTAAGTACTTTATAATGTTCCCCAGAGTGTTCTAAAAAAAGGACACCATTTTCAAGATGCTGCTATAAAAAATATTTTTAGTGAATTTTAGTGTAGTCAACTACAGCCAAACAAATCCTGGTCCTGGGGAAGCATCCCACTGTAAAATGCTTGGTCCTGAAAGGGTTAAAAATGCCAATAATGTATTTTTGTATTAGCTTCTCCAGGTCAGCGGTAGTAATGCATGGATAGTGAACTTTGTATTTGCCTCTTTTTCTATGTCTTTTCATTATCAACAAAAATCAGCAATAAACCTTTTTTTTTAACTTGGAGATAATCTACATTTTCTTCCTGCTCTGTAGCTGAGTTTTTAAGGTCTCAAGTTTTGGGTTTGCAATGGAATCTATAAACTATGCTGCTGCTTCCTTTCCGTAATTGTTTGACCTTTCCACGGACCATCTGAAGGGAGCCGGTGGACCACAGATTGAGAACCACTGCTCTAGATATATGAAAATGTGACATACAGCTATATTACCCCAGATTCAGATCCTCTCAAATGTCCTCTAAAAATGTCCTTACAAAATTTTGCACACAAATATATGGAAAACTACAGTACACATTGGATTATTATTATTATTATTATTATTATTATTATTATTATTATTATTAATAATAATAATAATAATAATAATAATAATAATAATAATAATAATAATAATAATAATAATAATAATATTATTATTATTATTATAGTTGCAAGGCATGTTCAAATGAGCATGCACCTGACAGTCTGAAAGTGAGTTGAGGTCGGAAGAGAATGTCATTCTTTTGGATATTTGTAGAGTGACCTTTGGCTCAAGAATGACCCTTGAATATTTCAGTGACCATTAGCTCTACTAACAGCAGTGTAGAAAGGCAACTTGGTTACAGGATAGCCAGTGGCTTCCGAAGTGAAAGCTATCAACACTGCAGTCACTGACAGTAAGATGAGCCCTAACACAGTAGAAAAACTAATAGGTACAGAATGGAATCCTGCAATATTGGCCATATACAGTAGTTTTATTTTTATTTTTTTGCATCTATGACTTTGCTCTGTTAAGAAACTGCAGCATCCACAGTACACAGTGCTCTAGGGACAACTCTTCCAAATGAAGCGCCTAAAGACCCTTAGAGAATGCAAGTACAGAGAGTGCCTTTTCTCATGACATGCATATGTTAAAGTAACTATTTACTTGTCTTCGCCAGTTACAAATAGGGACAGTTTAGGAAAAAGCTGCAGTTTTAAATGATGATCACATCTGTATCAGTATCTGGTTTCCACAGCCGCTCCATAAGGCCTGTTCTAGGGCAGGTCTCTCCACTCCGTGGCAGGGGAGGTGATGGGGTCCCCAGGCTCTCTTACTCCAGGAGAGGGTGGGAACATTGGAGATGAGGGATAGGCTTACAAGCCAGCACTGCCAGGAGGGAGACTGACGCCTGCCTATTTCTGAAGTGGCTATTTAAAATTTGATTGGCAGGGAGAGGAAACTTTATTGCAGCCTACAGGGCTCCTCAAACAGTAGGGGAAGGGCAGAGGATATCCCAGCGAGCTGCAGTCAGATCCAGCGGGCAGTGAGGCTCAGCAGTTAAATCACTGATGCAAGAAATCGAGAAACCCTCCTTCTGAAGCTATTACTTTTTTTTGTGTTTACCCAATACTCTCTAACACTTTGTGCTAACAATAATTACCAGTAATTTATTACAGTTGTTATAAGACCTCACAACAACAACAACAACAGATTACATTTATAAATTGCCTTTCATGGTAAACCAGACAACCAGCTTAGATAAAACAATAAAAAGAAGCAAGAGATTAGGCCATGTTTAACCTAATCAATATTATTAGGTTATTTGTTGTCTGGTGAACATAAAACATGAGTAAAGCATGAGTCTGAATGACCGTTGTTTGTTGCTATGTATTATTCTCTTCGCAGTAGTAGTAGTAGTTATAATAATAACTCTTCTTTCAAATGGCATTTTGGACTTCAACATATTAGAGATCGACATCCAGATTTGAAAGCCAATCAAGTGCATCAGGGGTAGCAGCATGTAGAGACTCTAGATTGCCCTTAAAAGACTTGATTGTGCAGATGTTGAAAATGTGCTGCACGGTCTGTGGTGTTGTGCTGCAATCACAATCCAGACTCTCTTTAACTTTCCATTTGTATAGGTCTCCACATTTTCCATGCAGTGTCCGGATTCGGTTCAAGGAGGACCAAGTCTTTCTCGGCAGATCAAAGCCCGGCTGCAGGCCTGTGGGGTTGCCAATGATGTTCTTCTGTGGCAAGTTGGTGTTTTCCCAGGCTTCTCAACACAATTCTTGGTGTCCTTATTTTCCTCATGCAGACTCTTAGCATATGGCCTTAATAGCATTCTGGATTTGTGCCTGTACGGTGGTGGCATTAATATATCGTTGTTAATCGGGATGTCTGGGTTTTCAATCGTTTTGCAGTACTCCTTTACGCATGTGGCATCACGACGGAGCGATGTTCACTAGGACCGGTAGCCAAGGTAGTGGCGTGCTCTTTAGCATCCCTGAGATTGTCCTCATGGTTCTTTTTAGCTGTGCATCAACAAGCTTTGTGTGCACGCTCTTGTTCCAGACAGGGGAACAATATTCCGCTGCACAATAATAATAACTCTATTACCAGCTCTCTGTTCTGACAGACATGTTTCACCAGTGTATGTAGAAACACCCCTTTTATCAGGATATTTCTGACATGCATTTGCTCTGCTCTTCAAATCAACCACTGTCCCCATCAGGCACACTTACACACTATTAGACTTCAACACAAAACTGAGCCTGACTAGAGGAAAACACACAAGACTTCCTTGGTAATAAATGACTTTAAAGCTTTTGATAAAAGCTGCATATGTACAAGCTGAATTTAAATGAACCTGCAGGGCTGTTACAAAGCGAATCCTAGACTCCTGGAAAGTGTACAGTGAGGAACAATTTCTTAATGATAATCACTTAAACCAAAAGAATATTGAATCTTTTCCTCAAGAGTAAGTTGGCTTTTGCAATCCTAAAAGTTTTGGGTTGGCTGTGTATGTTTTTACAATTCAAAGCACCTAAGAGGATATTTTTTAAATCAGTGGAACATGGTTTCTGACCAGTTACTTATATAGACAAAGATCCTTAAAACCAGGCACAGCTGATATTTGGAACAGAGATTACAAACCAGGGAAGGTTGCGAGATACTAGGAATAGTGCTAAGATGTTGCGAGCTGTATGGTACTAATCAGACAGAGTTGGCAGGCAGGGCTGGACCAGCCTTTCACTCAATTCTGTAAAGAACTAAACCTTTAGGTGCCAGGATTCTGAACTATGAGGCAAAGCCAAGGATTCCCAATCTGTTTCTTAAACCTTCTAACATTGGAATTGGCCATTTCATAGCTGATTTAGCATTGTCATCAATGTTCCTGCACTTCATTTTGGTAAAAAATCTCAACATACTGTAGTTGTCAGCAACCGATTTCCAAAATGACTATCGGACAGGTAATAAGCAACAATAACCGAAGTGTCGATAACACTTTATGATTCGAATTCAAAAGCAAGAAGCAAAATAAAACTCTTCACAAAAGCCTTCAAATACAACTGCAAATATGCATGTTCTAGTAATATAATATATACTCCAGTTAGTCTGAATTCATGTTTAATTAAGACACTGTAGGTATGGCTATCAAAAGTCTATAGATTTACCTAATCTTGATATGTACCAAGCATGGCTGTATCATGTAGGATAGGGAGATCAATCGGAATCTGGACCAGTGAGAAGGAATGTGTGACCGAGTCTAAACACCAGTGTTGTTCATCACAATCCCTGACAGCTCAGAGATTTGCAGTCCTGTAATCTCTTCCTGAGGTCCTGAGTAAATCAGAGGCAGTGACAGAGACTGACACCCACCTGTCCCCGAACTGAATCTGAGCAGTGTGTGAGTGTGTGTGCGGGGGGAGAGTAAGAATAGTGCAGGACTTTGTCACCCCACACTGTCCTCCTCTATCTTACAGCTGAGTGGATCAGACAACAGCAAAACCAAAGCAACACACACACTCAAATTGCTAAACACTCAGCATGCTCTGCAGTAATTTAAAGTATCACGTAGTGACAGCTTTTCAGGATCTAGTCTTTGTAAGGGATAAAAAAGCAGCATTTCTGACAACTGATAATCCCATTGCTTTTGTATATATAAATAGTACTGGAACGAGAATATTTCCAGCAAAGAAAAAACAATAACTGACTGACAGATGAACACTTCTTGTTATAAATGTATTAGATCAGCCAGAACTCATGAATGAATGTAATCTTCAAATAATATTACATTGTGTGTAGTCATCGCGTGCAGTTTGGGTAAGAGGACTGCAAGCAAAACTGAGCTACTCAGGAACTACTATTAAACATAATGTTAAGTGTGAAATAAAGTACTAGCAACTCGATTACTGGAAATCATTGTCTCTGGGTATGTGCATCAATTACTGAGGATAACTACCGGATAAAAATAAGCAGTTGCCACGTACCTTCATTGGTGTCTTCACAGCACTGGTTGAAGTTCTCATAGGAGTCCCAGCGGATGAGAGGGTCCTGGGTGTTGTAGTCCACTGAGACACTGGGGCCATTCTCCAGGTGGTCCATTCCTGGGGGCAGGAGATCATGGATAGGAGAGAACTGGGGTTGTGCTGGGAATGGAAGGGTGTGGGGTGGGAGGGCAGTGAGGTATTTCCAGGACAAGTCTGGACAGACATTCGTATTATCAGTCAAAGTTGATTAGAATAAAAAAAAGGAAGTGAATTATGCAATACACTTGAGTTTATGTTTAATGCATTTTCCCTATGTATTGCTGTAAGTCAAGTAAGTGAAGTAGATAAAACATTTTGACAAAATTGGGGGTGAATTCAATTTATTTAAATAACACCACTGTTTTAATTTATTTATTTTAAACTATGTTTTTAAAGTTTCACTTGTCCTTTTTTTATTTATTCAAAAGTTTTGTTGTCTAAGTAAAACTGAATCTTACCTCAAGAGAAAATATCTAATCAGTGTCAATTACAAGAACATTTCCCAGTGAACTTTGTTCAGTCTGGGTTTAGTTTACTTTTAACCTGCTTATTGTATGGCTTTAATCTAAAATAAATTACTAAACAATAAAGGGTGTTGATTACACTTTGTGTAGCTGGCTTTGGTTTTGTTTATAGGGGACTTTTTTCACCAGGCTAAGGCATCTGTACAGGAGGAATCTACCAGTACTGTAAACAGAGCAGCTAGTACGCAAATGATGATACGCTCTGTAGCCGATCAGACTGCTTTACTCACATTGGGTAGAAGTGGGTTCCTCCTAGATAAGCCATATTAGAATGAACAAACTATAGTGTTATTCAATCTCAAGCGGTCAAGGGGGGTTGCTCAACCTGCATCAATTAAAAATGTTTTGATGGAAATCCACTGAAACAATCTTTTAAATGATACAATTATTTATGTAGGTTATCCCCAGCATGGAGAGAAAGGAGGCCAAAGGACACCAAAATGGTAATTTTTGCAAACTTCAGACACAATGAGGGGTATGAGTTACACAGCTCTTCTTTTACATGGATATGTAACGGGCAATGTTGTATAATACTATGCCATTACAGATTCTGTCCCCAGTCGGTGAGGTGAAATGAGGTTAAAAGCTCTCGAACCACGAATGCAGAAGAGACTCTTTTATACTGTGGTTTAGATGCAAATTTACGGAGGTCAGTTTTTATAAGGCAAATTGATCTGTTGTGAAGAGGGTTAAACAATATATTGTATTTTACAGTAGTTTTTTATTCTGGGTTTGTGAAATATTTTATTAACTAGCAGCAGTATAATCAGACAGCTCCTCTAAATGATTGACAGTGTCCTTTTAGGCACTCCTGTATATAGTTTCAATACTGTAATAAACTAACCCACATTCCAAAAACATCTTTATTTACAAGAGTGTTCTAAGTGATAAAGCTGTAGCTCTCACAAAGTTACAGCAGTGGACACCTGCGCAATACAATTAGTCAACACATTGCTAGGAGAATCAAACACATTGCTTAATGCCATTGCACTTGTTAACAAACCAAGGTTATGGAAGTGTAGACTCTCAAAGACTTGAGGCTGACAGGCTGCAGATGGCACTTAGTTTAAAGGAATAACATTAATGCACAGTGTTCCAAAATAGTGTCATTATTAGCAGATCAGTTTAAACTAACCGTTTCTGGTGAACAAAAAACAAAGCACCCCTGTCTGTATAATAGTATAGCTGTATATAATGTAAGGGAATTAAACATGAACTAAAAAGATATATGAAAAAATGTGTGATCTGTATCATTGATTTGTCCAGAGTTATTTTTACTGCTTTGTAACAGAATCTTATTTAGAGAATCAGAGAATACTGCTGTGTGCCAACTATAATTACACGATCTGAAAGTGTGTGGTCTGCATCATTGATATGGCTTAAGCAACGTGGTAGGGAACTGGTTAGCTTTCACTGGACAACACCAACAATTGGCCCACGTGAGAAAATCATGGAATACAACACAATAATGATGGTATAATGGCATACAATACGAACTGTATACTGTATATATATTGTTCATCGCTCCAAGACAGGGTACTTAGGGTTGCAAAGTTTGATAGTGACAGCCTACCTTGTATTTTCTCTGGCCCAAATGAGAAGACAAACTCAACCTTTCCATATTCAGGGAACCTGTCATCTGCAAAAAAGATGGTCATAAAAATTTGCGATTCTTGAACTCCCAAGTATTTTTTTTCATAAAGGTTGCAACATATAGAATGCAACTTGGAGAATTCTGATGGTGATGGTTTGCAAAAAACATTTTGCCTGAGGAGTTTCTAGAGCATTGATAAAAAGATGTTGGTATTACCAATGATTTCTGAGATACTGGCAAGTGAAATAGTGGTGTTAAGTGTGTCTGTATCTGTCCATAAACAAAAGAATATTGATCCTAAGAGTCTATTTGCTGCATCCTACTGTGAAGGATGTACTTGATTTCCTATCATCATTAATTTCCTGTGTTACAGGTAAAATGACCCCACTTAGAGTCCCATATATTCAGGTGGGTGTTACTGGTAAATGGACAGCATTATTCTTCAGGTAAGTGAAAGTTAAATTAAACTTGGGGTCATATTTTCAAAATATTTACTCCAGTCTTTAACTCCTATTTTTGTAAAGGAGAAAAACATCTATTGACTTCACAAAACTAGTATCAGACATCTAAGTAATGTAATGGCAGGTACACTTACAAGTTGTTTGTGTCTCAGTTTTATATATTACTGTTGAATTCTCATCTTTCAAAAAATAGGGGTTAATTAAAGACTGTATTAAGCACTTTAAAAATATAGCTTTAATTGTGTAATTGATCCTGCTGAAGTTTAATTCAATAATTAAGGAACTGCTTGGGAAAAAAAACTACTTACAACAGAGTGCTGACAGTGGGTGAGATACTTTTTGACAAGGTAAGTGATAGTCTCTGGGGCTATAAAAAAATCCTCATCCAAACTGCATGTGCATCTAAGATTAGTTTCATGATAGGGCCTAAGAGTAATTCTTAGGCCCTGTCATGAAAAAATGTGTGATCTGTATCAATTCGTTCAAAAATAGTGCATTGCAGGGGACCAGTAGAGAGTTAAATTTGGGCTACGTTTCCATTTGCCACTGAGTTCAAAGGGATTTAAATTGACTGTATTTCTGTTTGTTTCCATCAGGAGCAGACAGAGGTAAAACCGGTCTGAAATGGGTCTCGCAGCCCTAGTTAGTAGGACTGTGGGCTGGCATAACTCAATCTATATAACTCACTTTGATGGATAATGTTACTTAATGAGTGTCCAATGAGAAAGACTGGAAAAAAAAAAACATGTAGGCAGTTGGCTGGATGTCAATTAATTAAACAATTAAGGAAACATTAGAGGTACACAAAATGGAATGATTATAAAAAAGACAAAAATGGTTGAAGGTGCAGATGGAAAAATAGCATCAGTTTCTTATACATTCTACTTCTAGTGTTACCAATGAAAAAACTAGGGCCCTGGCAGTAATATGGTACTGCATAGGAAATATTATAAAATCCATTGGATTTTTCTTTTCCTTTATAAACACTGCCCCCTTGGGAATTTTGTGGAACTACAATGGTCCTACTGTAAAAGCAATGGGATTAGCTTTAGGTATGGATGAAATTGACCCGTGGTAGTTATATGTCAGTGCAGTGAGAATGGTATGAAACAAAATATTGTTCCTATAGCAATAACCGGGATTATACAAAGAAAATAGAAACATCTGTGATAAAACACTACCTTCAAACAAGTACCACTATCGGAACACAAAGTAATGGGCTGTCCCACACATGACAGATCCATTTGTTACGCAAATAGAAATCCTGTACTATAAAAAGCTGTATCTCCATGTTGCTTCCAGTTTCAGTCACAGAGCAGATCTGAAAGACGTTAATAAAGGACAGATAGTATGCATTTGGTCGGCATTTGCTTCCGTGATGACTCTGTGTGTCAGACTTTAAGGCAGATTTCCACTCACATTTTCCCTGAAAGAATTAGAGGAAAGATTACGTTCCACTCCTAAACACCTTGCAGACTTATCAAATCCAATCAGTGCTGTCCTGGCTGACAATGATGGTCCTGCATCCTATTGAAAGTATCATGGTAGGCATTTTAAATTGGATGTAAAGTAATGAGATTAATTACCCCTTACACAGGGTGTATTCATGTATTGTATAATATGCCAAAACTGTGAATGAATTTGTATAGGAAATATGTTTATGGCTCAATATAAGAGATGGATGTCCAGATATCCAACCCAATGTATTACCTTTAAAGGTTTCGTCAAGCTCGTCTTTGCCAAAGACGACCCCCAGGTCATGGATGGCACAGGTGTGGAACTGCACTCGGAAAATGACGTCACGCGTTGGGCTGCGGAACCGCTTGTGGTAACACTTCATCTGGGGAGAGAAAATGGACCGTCAAACATCTCACAGGAGGGGTCAGTTTACTGGCCAGACTGACTTCTTTCAGAGTACAAAAGCATATTTTCTGAGAGAATTTACCATTAATAAATGTAGAAATACTAAAATAAACTGGTCAGCTAGTCCAGTGTTTCTCAACCTTTTTGAAAACAGGACTTGGCTTAGTGTCGTCCTAAAACCTTTCAAACTACAATACAATGTACAATTATTTAAGCATTTTATCCAAGTGCAAATGAGCAATAAACAAATTCACAACTAAAATGACAGGGACCAAACAGCATGGTTTCACAGACCATAGACTTATACCATTACAATTTTGTTTACTACTCTCAGAAAGGTTGTTTGAACTTCCTACAAAACCCAATATCTTTCATGTGTCCCCTGCTACCTCTATAACAATATCTGGTAGGCCCACCCCTAGTCTGTTGTTGACTCCCAGGCACTTGTTCTCTCTGTCCTAGTTCCTCCCAATGCACAAATGAAGGGACACAACGAACAGAACACATTCCTGGGTCTCCTGCCAAAGATGGTAACCCAAGGCTCCACACGCTGGCCAGTACAAAACTATAATTAAGAGATTAAATGGAGGGTAGAGGGACACAAACAATATGCAAGTTTTCTATTCCGAGAGACTTTAATAAAGCAAATAAAACAAAGAAAAACATCATTTTAGTTTCAGCTGCCAAACCGTGGTAATCTGTCGCAAGCTAAGAGTGCCCACAGAAACAGGAGTACTGCTGGTTTTGGAAGGCCTCCATTACAAAACAAACTTCTCTGAGCTAAAACAATATTAGGAAATTAAATACCATTTTAAACTGATTAGACATCTAATTGATTTGTTAGTTTAAGCTCCTCACTATTTTTAATGGGGAAATAAAGGATATTCATATAGAGGGGAGTGAGGCACATTTCAGTCAAAGGTTTTGATCCCAAAGACAATCAGGGAAAACTTGCAAACAGAGCTTTTTTATGTTATTATGATAACAGATACCATTTTCTGAAAATTAAAATACATATTTGATAAACCATGTGAATATTTTAAAACGACACCTGAGACCCACAGTACAACGCTACACAGAGAATGGAAGTGCATGACAGGTCATTTTTATTCATTAGCTATAACAACTTTAACCTTATAGGGTCAGTATTAACACAACTTCTTATGGATTTTATGATGTGCAAACTCACAACATCATTGAAGTATTTAATATTAGATAGATAGATAGATAGATAGATAGATAGATAGATAGATATTTAGTTCAATACAAACCCCACAAGACATTTGATTGAATTAATTTGTATTTACTGAATTGATTCCCCTCTCAATTTGAGGGGTTAGACCAAGGGGAAGTGGGTGAGGCAGTGGGTTGCAAATGCTAATTAGTGCAAAGACTTAACAAAAGGAAGGGAACTAGGTGATAGTTATACAGGTTTATGCGATAACCGTTTTTCTAAGCTTGCGATGTCACTACGCACAGCTGTTTGTTCGCTAGAATCCAGTTTAATGGAATCTGTTTTTGTACAATATGATTCGCATATATTTTTGTGCAAAATTTTTGAAGTTTGCTAGAAATTTGTTCGTCTTGTTGATGGAAACATAGCTAGTCTCTGCTGCCAGCTTGGAAAAATATGTCTGCATTTACTACAATCAAAGCAGACTTCATTCATTTTAAAACTGTGTTGGTGAAAGTTTTTATGTTGAAGTTGGATGTACAAAGTGAATTTCAACAGAGTTGACTGTGCAGTGCAGCATTTATTTTCCAAGATTCATTTATTTGGCCGGGCATGGTTTCAGGCGAGTAATAAATGCCTTTTACTAGTGTCACATGCTGCGACTATAATGTTTTGTTTATTGATGTTAGTACTGTTAATATTACATTACTGTACAAGTTGTTTATGTATACCGATTTTTACTAGTTTATATTGTGGAACATGGGTAAGAGTGTTGTTTTAAGCGATGTTTATCTGTTTCATGGTCCTACATTTTTTGTATTATTTTTGTTTTAATGCCGAAAACCCAGAAGCCGTAAATATAATGTAAAAAAAATAAATAAAAAAAAGGTTGTTCATAAGGAGCCATATGTGTTATATACAGTATGTTGGCATGAAAGACAAAAAAAAAAAAATCCATTCTCAGTTCTTGTGCATTATATTTTGCTATTAAACTCTTTCATGGATTGACATTGTTCTGTGAAAACGTGTTACATTTACTGAAATAAAAACGGTTTTAAAATGACCATATTCCCATTGGGCTTATGTTATTTTAGATTCTATTGACTTTTGTATGTATTACTATGCAAGATAGGGCAAGCCTATGCAGCATTTCCAATGTCCCGGAGCATTTAGGTAAGTGCCACTGGCCAAAATAGTACCTCCCATCATGCTCCGTTCTGCCACTCATGCAAATGAGCCTCTTGGTTGAGTTAGAGTCCTGCCGTGTTAGGGGGAAGGCTGTCCGACAGTTGGTGGTAGTGCGCGTGTTCCGCCGGCTCGCTACAGTATACAGTACACCCTCGCTATAATGAACCTGTTGGGGTCCAAGCCTTTGGTTCGTTATATCGAGGGGTTTGCTATAGCGAAAGGACAATCAAAATGAACGACAAACTGTTGGAGTAAGTTAATGAGGTGATTGTGAATAAAAGCAGAATTGCATGTACCTGTTCGTTTCATGTATGCAGTATTCTACCTTCGCTTTATCCAATTCGTTAAAGAATTAAAACAAAGTACAAAAAGCAAAAATCCCGATTTGAAGCTCAACTTTTATTCAAAATCAATCTGACATGAATTGTTTCAAAGTGCACCAAATCTTAATCGAACATGCAAGAATCCCAAACTGAGCTTTTATTCCAAATCAACCTGACATGAAAAGTTTGACATGAAAAGTTAATCAGAGCCTCAAGTTTTATTTTTTCGTTGTTTTTTTTTAAAATTCTGTTTCTGTTTATTCGCTTCTCTCTCTACTTCACAACAACAGCAAACACTGGTCTTGAAACACAGCCTGTCCTACACTTCACAACAACAGCAAACACTGGTCTTGAAACACAGCCTGTCCTACTCCAGGCATTCCTGCACTTCACAGACCTCACATATGTTACAATATTATCTTTTTTTGTTGTTTTTTTTTTATTTGGGGTCCAGGGGCCAGGTTTGTTATAACCGATGGTTCTTTATAATGAAGGGCGTTATAGCGAGGGTGTACTGTATATATAAAAACCTAACTCCCTTACAATGTGCCTCCTCTGTGTGTCAAGTGACCAGCCGCCTCTGTTATGTACAGTATGTAAAATGTTTAAAAAACATTGCAAATGTCTATGTAGTTCACAGCTTTTACCCTTTAAAAATGATGGATGAATGGTAGCCTTGTCACAAACATAAAAACCTTAAGTGCTTCTTTACATATAACAAACTCATGCTGGAAAGCAAATAGCCGAATTAATGATCTTACGTGCTATACAGTTATTATAGTACATCAAAACATCCAGTCTAAATGGATCTTTTGTTTGTGTTTGTAATAACTCAGAACAGAAGTTTTTTTTTTCCTCTATGTGTATCTCTCACTGTAAACTACTCTTTAGATGGAGATTCTCAGCTCAAATTTATTTTTTGAAACTGTCATAAAAGCTATAAGGCACCTAACTGAATCAAAACAAGATATCAACAAATTAAAGGTGTAGAAATCATGAAAACAGCTCTGCTTACCGGTAGTTTAATCAGACAAGATACAGCACTGATAACATTAGGTCATCCAAGATTAGTGCTAATCAGGGTGAAACTGCCCTAGAGTCATATTGTAATTATTTTAACAGTGGAAATCATTTTAAGTTTGGTTTTTAATATAAATAAGTGTGCAGTACAATATAAATTAATTTACTGAATTCAAATTTAATTACTAAATAGTTCCTAATGTAACTTGAAATAAAGTTACAGAACTATCTAATGGAACTTTTTAAATATTCTTTACCATATCTCTCAGGCTTTAACGCTTACCTAATTGCCATTCATCATGCTTTCACTATGCATTATCAGACTTTGCTATGCTTTTACTACTGTACCCTCTTGCTAGCAAAGATTCATCCATTAATAGCCAATCAGAATCAGAACTTGGTGCATATTCTGTGAATAATGTGATCTTACCAGAATATCTCCTTTGAGAAGAAGCCCTGGTTCAATGGTGATGCAGATACTGGTTTGGCCATCTCCTTGGACATTGCTAGAAAAAGATAATACAACAAAAAGGTAAATGCAAAGTTTCACCTAACAGAATCATAAAAAGTAGATCCACTGTACATTTAAATGTAAATTGATGTGTGACATTGATGGACAGATTCCTGAATACTGGTTTATGATTCTGATCATGTGTGGTATAAGATATACACAGGTGAAAAAGTGGTTCTCAAAATCTTCATGAAACTGTTCAAGACTATTGTTGAATAATTTTAAACTGCATTAATAAAAATGTTGCAATACAGGTTAATTAAACAGATTTTAAAAAACATTATTTATAAAACATTGTGTTAAAGTACAAAAGTGCTAAGAACATAGTTCCAACTCTTTATAAAAAGCCATATAAAAGTTTACTACGGTCAATTTGCATGGTAATTTTGCAGTTTTCCCATGGGTATACTATGCATAGTTTATCATGGCTTGCAATGTTTTTTTAAAACGCTTTGCCATACCCCTCTGGGCTTTACAATGCTTGCCTGTGCTTTGTCATGCTTGGGAAACTTTTATTAGGGTACATCTTGCAAATGTACTGCTTTATTATTTAAAAAGAAAACACAGTAAGGCTTCAACTTCCATATTGACAGAGTTTAATTTTAGTGCCTGCCCTCGGAGGATAGAGTGTCAGGATGCTCGTTAAAATAAGGATTAGACGTGTCTCACGAAGAGTCGTTAGCATTCTCATCCAGGCTGAGATCATCTATAGATAATCTCTTAACGAGTGACCTAAACAAGTCCCTTTAGGCTTGTAAATAAACTCCCCAAAATATCTTTATATAACCCATGTACTGTGATGTCACTGTGGGAGTGGAATCGTTCTTGTGTTTCTCATTAACTGTTTAACTCTCATACATCAGGACCCTCTCTGCTGTTTTACATGGCGTAACACAAAGAAACACATTGAAGAGAATCAGTGTTAGATGTTTAATTTGCATATTCTTGGTAGCCAAATGGATGGGTTCTCAGCTCCTAATTTCTCTTTTTACATTTTTTTAATCACTGCACTAAAAATGGTATTAGCTGCAGTGAAGTTGATGGGACTCTGTTTACATTTTGGTTTTCAGTTGTTTTTTTGATTTCAGCAAGCCATTCCTCAAATGTGAAATAAACAACTGTCATTTTTAATTTGTTGTTGTTTGTTAAGATTTTTCAATGATGTAGCCAGGTGCGGTGACCACAGTATGGAGCACATGGTTTTTAAAAATTAAAAAGGATAGTTCTGAAATTCTAGGCTTTTGCAGCCATCTAACGTGTTATAATGACCGCTGTACTTGGAACCTGATAGGCTGGTGAGGTTTATAATTAGCAATACATTGGACATTGAACAACCCTATGATTCTCTACTGATTGAATTAATATAAATTCTTACGAGCTAAGCATCTTGGTAAATAATTTTAAATAAGTATACGGTCCAAAATAAATGAATGTTTACTTCCTGTGATGTAATTATGAAATGGAACTTAAAATAAAGAATTACCCACATTTTGAAAGTTTGACAAACAGTGCATGCTTACATACAGATAGGCACCTCCATATTCCCTAGATTCTGATACACTTGTGGTAATGAATGTTATTACTAAGTTTATATAATGACCCCCAATAAAAATCTCAAAACAATCATGAATGTGATTTAATTATAATACATAGGAGGCAAACACAGTCAGTAGTAAGACTGGTCACAGCATGGCAGTCTAGTCGCACAGATGAGTAAGTGATGGAAAACAGCTTTTAATTTTAGTGTGCAATGGAGGCACCATGCCAGCCCTGCACGAGGGAGGGGAACATTAAAAAGTGTGTTTCTCTTACTAGATCCCAGATGTGTAGACTGGCTGCATCGCCTGGTAAATCTTGAGGAAAGGGCGGCAACCTGGAGAGACATTGGAGAACAAACAACAGGAAAACTCATTAGTAACAGTGAAACAAAGGCCTCAACGCGTCCAAGACAAACAGCTGGGCCTTCGATGAGGGCCGTGAAGGATGGGAGTCTACTCAGATACACATCAACATCTCTGATCCTTCAGGCTGTAAACAACAACATCATTCCCAAGGTCTCCACATGCACCTAAATAACGACCATTAAAACACTCAAATTCCTCTGATCTCCAGCACTGTCATCCTGCACCTACATAGTAATGTACACTTAATATTTACCCAATGGTTGGCCAAACAATAACTAAAGCCTAATAAAAGATGAGCAATAATATGGATAGTTGGTTTATAAGTTACAATCACTAACTAATCACTAACTTATGATGAGCAGCACCAGGTTAGCCATCAGTTAAATGCTTTGGTTGGTTAGGAATGAGTTGAGAAATGACCATGGAGCCTGATAATGATCTCATCAGACTGGGCCTGGTACTTGAATGGTTTTCAATAACTCATTTGCATGTGAAAATATCAACCAGTGTCTACCTAATGAATAGTTATGCAGCGAATAATTGGTTGTTTTCTCTGCTTGAGCATTAAATCTATCTTTTACCATTGTGACTACTTTACATATATCTGGATCTCTTAACAAATTGACACGAAAACTGGTGATTCTTAATCTATACTATTCTGTACATACTGTCTATATATGTTATGGTCATCAACTTTTTCATCATATGGATAGCTTTAATCATACTTGTTATTATAACCTCCTTATATCCCTAGATTCGGCACCCTAATGGTCTAAATCCCACCATCTTATTACTATGGAAAACAAGCTTCAAACAATGCCTTCAGATTATTTAGTATATTTCTGTCTGTAAAAATATGACCCCCCCCCCCCCCCCCACCGTGTAACAATTATTTTTTTTTTTTTTGGTTCCTGGGTAGTAAGTGTTATTTCCTAATTGCTTATGCCTCAAAAGTATAGAAAATGGCTATTATTCCCCACAAACTTTGCTTTTGTGACCAGGACAGTGATATTTTGAAATTTACCTATTTTCCAGAACATTCCAGATAGATTCAGTGCTGAGTAAACTTGGAGTAACTTCTAGAACTTTCTAGAACTTTCCAGTAATATAAATAGTAGTATAAATACAGGGGCCTTAAGCCCACCAGTTCAGTTTAGTTCCAGCTGCCTAAGAGGATACATATCTGCATTTTTCTGAGATGGCATCAAGAGGCTGCAAGCATCCGGCAGACGCATTTTGCTATGTCTGCGGCCAATTTATCAAGACAAGAGCGAAAAAGTACTCCGTGGAAGCATCTGCTAAGATGTGTGAGGCCTACAAGGCATATTTCGGCATGCCTGTCGGGGATCAAGACAAACCCTGGGCACCACATTTCACCTGCGAGCACTGCAAAAAAACTCTGGAAGGTAAGATGGACAATTGTTGCTCGGAATTTTATGTTATAAAATTTGTTAAAATTTTTAAAATTGTAAAAGTTTTTAATTTTAAAATGTTTTACAATTTTCAATGTTATTGAAAAAATATATCATATATGAAAAATGTTGCGAGAATCTCTTACACATTAGTCATGGGTGAAATAAATGTATTTTTGTAGGATGGTACAGAGGGGAAAAGAGAGCCATGAAGTTCGCTATCCCAAGAATTTGGCGGGAACCCACTGACCACTCAAGCAACTGCTACTTCTGCATGGTGGACCCGTCCAAACGTCGGACTGGCAAGAATGCACCTGCTATCACGTATCCGGACCTTCCTTCATCCATCGCCCCTGTGCCACACTGCCATGAGCTCCCCGTACCCACTCCTCCGGAGAGAGAGCAGACGTCTTTAGAAGAGAGCAGCAAGTCAGAGAGCGAGGAAGATGTTGTAGATCCAGATGACAATTTCAGAGGTGGAGCTGAGGAGAGAAACCCATACTACCCCAACCAAAAAGACCTCAACGACTTGATTAAAGATCTTGGTCTCACCAAGTCCAATGCCGAGCTTTTGACGTCTAGGCTCAAGCAGTGGAACTTGTTGGATGAAAGTGTGCAAGTCGCAGATCAGAGGAAGCGTCACCAACCTTTTTCCAGCTTCTTCACCCGTCAAGATGAGCTCTGCTTCTGCCACAATGTGACCAGTCTGTTCGAGGCAATCGGAATCGCCTGTAACCAGAATGAGTGCCGCCTCTTCATTGACAGCTCATCCAGGAGCCTCAAAGCCGTGCTGCTCCATAATGGTAACAAGTACCCGTCTCTTCCCCTGGCTCACTCGGTGCACCTCAAAGAGGATTACAACAGCATCAAGACCTTGCTGGACGCCTTGAAGTATGATGAGTACGGCTGGGAGGTCATAGGAGACTTCAAAATGGTGGCATTCCTGATGGGTCTCCAAGGCGGTTTTACCAAGTTTCCCTGCTATCTTTGCCTTTGGGACAGCAGGGACACCAAGGCGCACTACCACAGGCGGGACTGGCCACAGCGGACCGAGTTCTCTGTGGGGAGGAACAACGTCAAGTGGGAGCCACTGGTGGACCCCCGGAAGGTGCTGATGCCACCACTGCACATCAAATTGGGCCTTATGAAACAATTTGTCAGAGCTCTAGATGAGGAGTCGGCAGCCTTCAAGTACCTTCAAGACTTCTTCCCTAAGCTGTCTGAGGCAAAGGTCAAAGCCGGTATCTGCAATGAATTCCCCAAGAAGCTCACTAGTAAGGAGAAAGCGGCTTGGAACAGCTTTGTTGCAGTGTTTCGGGTCTTCCTGGGCAATCACAAGGCCAAAAACTATGTGGAGCTGGTTGAGACTCTGGTGAAGAACTACGGCACAATGGGCTGTAGGATGTCCCACAAAGTCCATATCTTTGATGCTCATCTTGATAAATTCAAGGAGAACATGGGAGCGTACTCGGAGGAGCAAGGCGAGCGCTTCCACCAGGATATACTGGACTTTGAACGCCGCTACCAAGGACAGTATAACGAGAACATGATGGGAGACTACATTTGGGGGCTGATTCGTGAAAGTGATTTACAGTATAATCGTAAATCTCGAAAAACTACTCGCTTCTAAATCTTTTGTAGTCATTTTTGTATTACTTTAGTATAAATACATGTTAATACATATGTTGTTTTTTTCTGACTTTATGTGAACGAAAAGACACAAATTCGCCCGTTTTCTCATTGGAAATAGGTCAATTTCAAAATATCACTGTCCTGGTCACAAAAGCAAAGTTTGTGGGGAATAATAGCCATTTTCTATACTTTTGAGGCATAAGCAATTAGGAAATAACACTTACTACCCAGGAACAAAAATTGTGTTACATAGTGTTAATATTGCAGTATTTAGATATGCCACTGGTAAATTTAGTTAAATACAGATGTCTAAAACACTGTGATAATGATACAAATCAAACACAGACCTACCTCCTTTGGATTCGAAGTTTGGGATCCCATGCATGATTACGTGGTGCAAAAACAAAGGCTTGTTGTTAATTTTGATGGCTCCAGACAGCAAGCCACTGAAGTACTGTACATATCTGCAAGAGGAACCACAACAAGATCTAATAATGAAAAGTCATTTCTGATGAGAAACTTGTACCTGCATATTAATTCATTTATTTATTCAAAACATATTACAAAAAACCTGGGTGTACATTTTTAAACACCTCTTAAACAAATTGTTTCTTTCTTTCTTTGTAACCTCAGAGACTAATTTGCTAAGCATGAAAGCTTATTTTGATTTTTTTATTTTTTTATTTTTTTATAAATTTAGTCATTGCCAATTATTATTTTTTATTATTTTCTCCCAATTTGGAAATGGCCAATTATTTTTAGGCTCAGCTCACCGCTACCACCCCTGCGCTGACTCGGGAGGGCGAAGACGAACACACGCTGTCCTCCGAAGTGTGTGCCGTCAGCCGACCGCTTTTTTTCACACTGCGGACTCACCATGCAGCCACCCAGAAGCTACAGCGTCGGAGGACAATGCAGCTCTCGGGGAGCTTACAGGCAAGCCCGCAGGCGCCCAGCCAGACTACAGGGGTCTCTGGTGCGCGGTGAGCCGAGGACACCCTGGCCGACCTAACCCTCCCTCCCCCCGGGCAACGCTCGGCCAATTGTGCGCAGCCCCCTGGGAGCTCTATAGTCTGGACTCGAACTCGCGACGTCCAGACTATAGAGCGCATCCTGAGCTCCACGTGGAGCGCCTTTACTGGAATGCGTCACTCGGGAACCCCAGCTTATTTTGATTTATAAAATAGCATTTTGTATTCATAGAAAAGAAGCCAACAGTCAGTTTCATGATAAAGGTTTTATTTAATCTATGGAAAAAGATTTAAAAAACATTTTTAAATGAGTTTTGTGAATAGGGCAAGGGGCGGCGGAGCTGAGGGGGGGAGGCAGTAGACTTATATTTCGTTATGTCTGTTAGAAATAAAAGTGCATTCTCAAAATTATTCTTGAAAACCGTTGCCCTCCTCCCAGTTTTACAAAGGCTCCAGTGGCGTTGAATAGTTCTCATGTACTCTTCTGTTTAAAACGGAGGAAACTACAGGCTGAAGTAAATGTGTAAGCCCCATGTCTATATTTGTTGTAATGAGTAGTCCAATTGAAAATACCAAAACTACAGCAAATAAATGTGATTCAAATATGACCACTTGTTATTACAACAATATTTGAGCGTAGATTGGAATGCTTAACCCCCTCAGAAACAATCTGAGACTGTCAACACTTAATTTCAGTTTCTGGGAAACATGTAACACTATCATTGTCAAAAAATAGACTCTCCCTAGGGGAACATTGAATAAATAAGCTAATACAGTTTGTTCCCTAGAGGTATATTTAATTAAAACATACAGCACCATGACCCACATTATGTCCCTGTTGTATGGTGGTAAACAAAAATGGCAAAACCTGGGTTAACATTCAATAAGCTTTTATTTTAAAACACATAAATACTGGAAATATTGAGGGTCTTTTATTTCCATTCCACTTCGACACTAGTGTCCAAGTTAAACATTGGTTGATTTCTACAACTTGTATGTTTTCAAAGTATACGATTGCAGTTGTACATTTTTAAAACACTGCACTGGTTAAATTGTAGCCTATGGAATGTTAGTTATTTGTTACATTAGGTCTGTACTCAGAACTTTCCCAGAGAAAATACTAAATACGGTGTAATTATAAAAGTTTGAAAACTATTTAAAACAGCAGCCATTCCACCATGGATCTTGATAATGATCTAAAAGCAGATCTCAAAAATGAAGCCAGACTGGGTCTGATCAGTACTTGGATGGGGAACCTCTAAGTAAAATCTGACGCTGTGGTGTACTGTATGAGGTGTTCTAACACAGAATTGTTTTAGAAGGTGCTCTCCTGGACTTTCTGCTGTTGACCAACTAATGGGCAACACAGTTTTTGCAACTACCTGTGATGTCACAACTATGGCAGCCAACCAGTCCGGTTCTCCATATGTTGCTTTACAATATAGACTTAAATCGGCAGTCGAAGTCAGAAGTTGGGCTACGTAAACATTTGTCTTGTCAGGGGGTTACCGTCTAAAAAGGCATATTTTCAGAAACATAACATTAATAATCTAGCATTATCCAGAGTCGACATTTTTAAAGTGGTACTCAAAACTTTGTCTTTGATTAAACATAAGCCCAATAGCTGTGCTAAGCTGGTGCCATTTTTGCAAATGAAGGCTGCTAAGTATATGTGGTATGCAAATGTAAGAACAGCCATTTCAAACTATTTTCACAGCACAGGTTCAAACAGAATGTGTAGCCAATCTAGTGACAAAGGGCCTCAACAACATGCTTCTAATCAGGCCAGTGACAAGAAGCAGCAGCTGGTTGTTTTTTTTAAGTAGGATGTCCAAAGGCAGGCTGGGCATTGTAGTTTTTTTTTTTTTTCAGTGAGGCCCAAATTCTGTTAAATGACTTCAGTAGGAACAAGTAGTTCCCCTTTGAAAGGTCTGAAATACATTAGCTGCCTGTCAAAATATTATGTTTTAAATAAACAAAAGCCAATGTAGGTAAAGTTACTGTATGAAAAGTAAGTGCATTATTTAATTAGCTTTGAAAAGAGGTAGCCCCCACAGTACAAAAAGCAACA
Organism: Acipenser ruthenus; assembly: GCF_902713425.1. NCBI lineage: Eukaryota > Metazoa > Chordata > Actinopteri > Acipenseriformes > Acipenseridae > Acipenser > Acipenser ruthenus. The sequence continues at coordinate 23,455,450 of NC_081199.1, read as the reverse complement.
CCACTATGGAATCCTAGCATTGAACCCATAGCGCAGTCACTGGTTGTGGCCCAGTAGTTATTTGAAACCTTTCTACCCGATACTGGTTTGGCAGTACAGAAATACAGCTCTCTCCATGATAATGTCACAAATGCCTCCAATAATAACTGCAGACTGCCGGGCACTCGGTCCCAGCTAATTATATCCCACTCAGGAAATAACAGCACAGGAGCCTAATGCTGAAAGCTTGTAAATCCCCTTTAAAGTTAGGAGTGGGCCTGGCTGTTAAGTGGGGTGGACCCTAAAAGCACCAATTGGGTCTCAGTTTGTCAGTTTCAAATCTATCCTTGTTCATTCTCTTAATGGTGAACTACAGGTTCAGTTTCTATGTAGAGCTTTGAAACATGCATACAAACAGGCCTGACTGAATGTGTCATAAGACTAATTTAAGCATGCATTTAGTTTAAAGTAAGATAACTAACACCATATGTTCATGTTATAGGGTGTGATGTAAGGTGGTGTATAACAACATTATAAAATGAACAGAGTTGACAACATGGATGAACGGTATATATTACATCATGGGTCAAGCTTATATACTACACAGGAAACTACCAGTGAGGCAAACAGGACGTGCAATTAAACTGACCTCTTCTGGGAGGGCTGGCCTACAGGAAGTACTTTGTCTTCATAAAACCTCTTCATAGCAAACCTGTCCAGCGCTTGGTCTGCACTGTAATTGAACACAAAAAAGAATACCATTCATAATGGAAACAAGAGTGCACACTGTGATCTTACACAACATCACTGCTTCATTGGTCTTGGGTGATCAAATATTGAGGTTGGGAGTTTTATATGTTACTTATGATGCTAAAATACGAGATAGCTAAAATGGTATAAGCCATTGGTAAAAAAGGTACAACAGAGGTTACATTATTATTATTATTATTATTATTATATTTTTTGTCTGAATGACATTGGATAAAAATTGGGAAGGGCCAGCTTTGACGTATCCAGAAGTTTTGTTGACGTCCTCCCGGGTGATAACTGTTCCTGTGGTCTGCCTGTTCCAGATGATTCACGGCCACAGATGACTTGCATTTTGCCCCATTAAAATCTTCTCCAGGCCCCACGTCTCTTATTTGTTTCTCATTCAGGCCAGTTGGTTTTAAACACACAGACGCATGTTTTCAGAAAACTTGGGCAGTCCTGGAGAGTGCAGCATGTTCCTAAACTGCTGGAAGTGGCTACTTCAGTCTGTTGCAAAAGCACAAAGCTGGCGAGTGCTGTAGTAGTTTGCAGCTGTTGCTGTAGCCGCTTTGAGGTTTGCAACAGAAGTTGTCATGCTGGGGCATATGCCAGTCATAATATCACAACTAGGTCTCTTTCAATCCCAGTTGTTTCCACTTTGACAAGAGTTCATCCACAGAAGTGTACAGTTTACATGTACGGTGCTGAGGTTGTAGCACACATTTAAATACGCCCCTAGCTTGACTAACTCATTTTTAGGAAGCTACCATCTCAATAAACAGGGGGGTGTTTCCATATAAAAGTGGTAAGTTTATTAGACACTAGATAAGTATCAGGAACACCTGTGTTATTTTGTACAGTAGGTCAGGATGAGGGAACAAAAAATACCACACTGCACAGAGGAGGTATTATAAAGGTGCACACTGACATTTCAGACTAAGCTTTCTCTAAGCAAGTTCAACAAGTCGACATGTGTCTCAATAAAGCCTCCTTTGTGAAACACGAGGCGTAATATTTCTTAAGCATGACCTCCTTCACACAGCTGTGTCAGGAAAGTGGTATTAGATGATTAACTGAAAGGCCCCTTACCTGGCAGAGATGTTGCTGTAGTGCATGTAAGCTGCTATAACCACACCAGTCCGTCCACGATTACCCTGTGGAAAGTTAGAATGAGGGAGCGTGAGAGAAAGCGTTTTGCAAAAGATACAGGCTCGTGTATGGTATACAGTTCCCCATGGTAAAGCATGGTACATATATGATAAATATGTGTTATAAACATTGGGAAAGCATAGTAAAGTGCAAAATTATGAATTACGATACAAGCCTGCATCTCATTCTTGTACAGTGGGCAAGACTTGGGAAAGGTATGACGTCCAGTTGAATAAGGAGCACGTCCATTGCATATGCCTTGTAGTATGACAATGCCAAGCACAGGGAAGGATCAGCTCCAGGAGAGGGTGGAATCGTTCAAGCTCAGCAGTTTTGAGGGGTGCAGTGTGGAGTAGTGGTTAGGGCTCTGGACTCTTGACCAGAGGGTGGTGGGTCAAACCCAGGTGGCGGACACTGCTGCTGTACCCTTGAGCAAGGTACTTTACCTAGATTGCTCCAGTAAAAACCCAACTGTTTAAATGGGTAATTGTATGTAAAAATAACGTGTAAAAAATAATGTAATTGTATGTAAAAATAATGTGATATCTTGTAACAATTGTAAGTCGCCCTGGATAAGGGCGTCTGCTAAGAAATAATAATAAAAAATTAGGAGGGTGAGATGCATAAATAGGTGATGTGGGCCAAGATGTGAAATGATAGGGAGAGAAATAAAGTTACCCAACAGTTCAATAGAAACCAATGCAAAAACAAAACAAACAAAAAAAAAAACACCACACTATTAGCCAAAAGGTTTGTCACATACAGTACAGTCAAAATTGAACATTGTGTTTTCAAAGTCATTGATGACTACCAAGGATCACCATATCAAGACACCAGGTTTTGAGTTATAACAAAGATTAAAGATGTAATTTATAATCATAGGGTATGAGGCAACTGGCTGAATGGTACCACTGGGAACATTTTCATATTTTGACAGCCAAATGGTATCACAATGATATTTATTGTAGTACATGGATACTACAGCAGTGCCGTGTGCTGCTGTATAGGGTTGTCATGCTGCTATGAGGTAAGTTAATGAATTTGCTTTCCATCAGCTGTGTTTTATAGGAGAGTTGCCGGGAGACGGTGAGAATGTTTGTTACTAGCAGCTGTGCAGAGCAATTTAAGAGAATGCACGCGATCGACTGAAACAAAAGATTATATAAAAAATAAACAACGGGCAGATTTGTTCCAGGGGAATTACATTTGTGTAACTGCATAGAAATAGAAAGAAATCACTCAATAACAATACTTGCTATTGTCAATTGCTAGTTTATACCATTACTGGTACTATTGTTTTAGTATTGAAATTATTCAAGTTTTCTAACCATAATAGTTCAGATTTTCATTTTATAAATAAAATGGTTCAAACCTCACAGTGGAAGTAAAAGTTTGTGCAGTGCATGGAAGTTCTGAAACAGCATATAAGTACTTATAAGACAAATAAGTACTTATTTGAAGACAAATAAGTACATTTAATGTATTCTGTGCTGTTCACAGAAGACAAGACCCTTGTCATTTTGAATCATACCTCGCATTTCCCCAGCGTATTATATTAACTAACCATGCGCCCAAATTTCTTTGTGACTCATGCATGTGCTTTCCCATGCTTTTACTGTACCTTGCTTAGATAGTCAGATCAGACCCTATAAAGAATTTTAGCTGTTGTCTGTGCTTGTCTTCTATTACCCCACCTGCACCAAACACTCCAACCATCTGTTGATCTCTGAGCAGCTATTCCTTTCATCTCTTTGTGTGTGTAGATTGGTAACACTTTAAAATAAGTGTCTGTTCATGATTATTTCATGTGTATTAAGGGAAATGTTATGAAGCCATGAAAAGTATGTCATGAACTCATGCTTGGGAATTCCATTTGAAATCAGTAGGACATCATGTGTTAGTTACATTAGAATTACAGACACTTATTTTAAAATGTTACCTGTAGATGTATATGTACTTGTTTTGTCCAGCAAATGAGACTAAGGTCCTTTATAAGGCATGTTCACTATAAACTAGCACTAGCCACAGATCTTGGTGAAAATCCATCTTGTGGAACTCCTTGTGCTCTGTTATGGTTGAACATGTAGTGTGTGGGTTACAGTTTGTGTTAACTAACCACTTTTTGATGTCACAGTCCTCTGCAGCTGTCATCTTCCCCAAGTAGTCACTGCGGTACATGTAGACACTGTCTTTCCTTAAAGAAAAGTGACCTGTATTTCCCTTTTTCAGTCTGCGATGCAGATGCTCTCACCAGTTTGGCACCTTTGTATCTATGCATTTCATGCCCAAATAACATACTGCACAGTTAATCACGTGGCCTGTAAATGACTGTTTCTTTAAATGCCAATTTGTAACTTGTTTCTTTTCTAGCTTTTCATACTTCCTTTATAAGGTTATTCATCCATAACTTTAAAAACAGTCAATCAAAAATATAAGGTAAAGCCTGTAAGAAACTTGAGCAGTCATGACTTCATCAGTGATTTTTCAAAACCTTTTTCTCAGGTGATAATTTCCTAGCATTTTACTAAATTGAGAACAGTACAGGATTTGCACTGCAATATGCTGCGATATGTAGGACAAACTTCTGCATACATGAGATGACTGAATATATATATATATATATATATATATATATATTGTAGCGTGCACGGGGGAAGGCAGCAGTAGGGCTGGTAGGTGACGTAATCACACACAGAGACATAAGCCCGATATACGCTCCTTGCTAAGGAGCCGGCTCTTTTGTACAGCGGTATCGGCGCTATGCTTCAGTGTGAGAGGACCCGGGTTCGCGCCTGCCCTCCGCCTGTGTGTGGATTTCCTCACCCTGTGTGATGCACCTGCCTGCGGGAACCGAGAACGCTACATTGGTGTCAGAAGTGGACGCAGGTACCCCAGAACGCACTCGTCGGACTGTAGCCTGGTTAGCAAGTCCGGGGCGGACTTGAGGCTGGCAGGGGAGAGTGTAGCGTGCACGGGAAAAGGCAGCAGTAGGGCTGGTAGGTGACGTAATCACACACAAAGACATAAGCCCGATATACGCTCCTTGCAAAGGAGCCGGCTCTTTTGTACAGCGGTATCGGCGCTATGCTTCAGTGCGAGAGGTCTCGGGTTCGCGCCCGCCCTCCGCCTGTTTGTGGATTGCCTCGCCCAGTGTGATGTGCCTGCCTGCGGGAACCAAGATCGCTACAATATATATACACACAGTGCCTTGCAAAAGTATTCAGACCCCTGACCAATTCTCTCATATTACTGAATTACAAATGGTACATTGAAATTTCGTTCTGTTTGATATTTTATTTTAAAACACTGAAACTCAAAATCAATTATTGTAAGGTGACACTGGTTTTATGTTGGGAAATATTTTTAAGAAAAATAAAAAACTGAAATATCTTGCTTGCATAAGTATTCAACCCCCACACATTAATATTTGGTAGAGCCACCTTTCGCTGCAATAACAGCTTTACCAGCTTTGCACACAGTGTCGGAGTGATTTTGGCCCATTCTTCTTGGCAGATTTGCTCCAGGTTGTTCAGGTTGGTTGGACGACGCTTGTGGACCGCAATTTTCAAATAGCGCCACAGATTCTCAATGGGATTGAGATCAGGACTTTGACTGGGCCACTGTAGGACATTCACCTTTTTGTTCTTGAGCCACTCCAATGTTGCTTTGGCCTTGTGCTTGGGATCATTGTCCTGCTGAAAGGTGAATTTCCTCCCAAGCTTCAGTTTTTTAGCGGACTGAAGCAGGTTCTCTTGCAGTATTTCCCTGTATTTTGCTCCATCCATTCTTCCTTCAATTTTAACAAGATGCTCAGTCCCTGCTGATGAGAAGCATCCCCACAGCATGATGCTGCCACCACCATACTTCACTGTAGGGATGGTGTGTCTTGAGGCATGGGCAGTGTTAGGTCATCGCCACACATAGCGCTTTGAGTTTTGGCCAAAAAGCTCTATCTTGGTCTCATCTGACCACAAAACCTTTTCCCACATCGCAGCTGGGTCACTCTCATGCTTTCTGGCAAACTCCAGACGTGCTTTCAGATGGTACTTTTTGAGTAACAGCTTCTTTCTTGCCACCCTCCCATACAGGCCAGTGTTATGCAGAGCTCTTCATATGGTTGACTGGTGCACCATTACTCCACTCCCAGCCACTGAACTCTGTAGCTCCTTGAAAGTGATTGTTGAAGGAGCGCTGAGTTTTGAGGGACAGCCTTTTCTTGGCAGTGCCTGGGTGGTGTGATGCAGCTTCCACTTCCTGATTACTGATCCAACTGTGCTCACTGGGATATCCAAACACTTGGATATTATTTTGTACCCTTTCCCTAATCTATGCATGTGTATTACTTTACCTCTAATTTCTGTAGAATGCTCTTTGGTCTTCATTTTCCTTCAGATTCACAGCCTGACCAATGATCCTTCAACAGTGGGGTTTTCATCCAGAAAATGTGACAGCAACTTTAATGGTTCACAGGTGGAGGCCAATGGTAAGGTAATTGTGTCCTCGTTAGGGCAATTTCTTTCATCGGTGTAAACTGGGAGCTTCCACAGCACAGGGGTTGAATACTTATGCAAGCAAGATATTTCAGTTTTTTATTTTTCTTAAATATTTCCCAACATAAAACCAATGTCACCTTACAATAATTGATTTTGAGTTTCAGTGTTTTAAAATCAAACAGAACGAAATTTCAGTGTACCATTTGTAATTCAGTAATATGAGAGAATTGGTCAGGGGTCTGAATACTTTTGCAAGGCCCTGTATATATATATATATATATATATATATATATATATACATACATATAAATGATTTCCATTACACGAGAGTAGATGTTAAAACTTCATGCTGATTTGAACTCGGCTCTCGCCAAGATAAGCACCAACTAAGACGTAGCTTTACAGTAAACTAATGTGATCCATATGCGTCTCCATCCATTTACGTTTCCTTCCATATGATGATGTAGATATCCTTCTGTCTGGTGTTAATGGCTGAAGTGTAATGCTGGCTCCAGGGATCAGCTTATTTTGCCTCCCTGGCGCATCAGCACACACAACGGCTGCGATGCTGGCTCCGGGGATCAACCAAAGTGCGGCCTCCCCAGCGCATCAGCATGACAACCGTCTGGATTGAGCTAAGTAGGGTACATCTCTGGGGTTTTCAAGTGGGCACCTTCCATCCTCAGTGTTTCGTCGACTAGCCCACGACACCTCAAGAGGGCTCGACGGTGATTCTGGCGTCCCAGCATCACCCCCCTCCGTCCCCCACTCAACTCAGCCCAGCTTACTTACCTGTCCCCAGCCAGAATCTTTCCGTCTCAACCACAGCCAGTTGCTGCTCCTCTCTGCTGCTTCAGATAAGTTCTTCACTGTGCGACGCAACTCTTGGCCACTGAATCCGACGTCTCTGAGAAACCGGGTTGTAGAGTGTGCCACAAATCCTCGACAACCCACTTCCACTGGGTAAACCCGAACTCTCCATCCTCGCTGTTCCGCTTCAGTGGCTAGTTGAGCATACCGCAGTTTCTTCCTCTCATACGCCTCATCTACAGCGTCCTCCCATGGCACTGTTAACTCTACCAGGTGAACAAGGCGTGCTGATCCAGACCACAAGACAATATCTGGTCGAAGGTTAGTGGTGGCAATCTCAGGTGGAAAAATAAGCCGTTGACCAACATCTGCCAGCATATTCCAGTCTCTAGCAGCTTCCAGTTGTCCTGGGCGAGGATTGGTTTTAACACCTTTTCTTGGTGGTTGCTCTCCTGGGCGGAGGAATGTTGTCTTTTGTGTGTAATGTTTTGATGGAACAGGTGGCAACTTATTGGTCATGTTACGCTTGTCTTCCAATGCTAAGGCCAAACATCGCAGCACCTGGTCATGGCGCCAAGTAAACCGTCCTTGGCTAAGAGCCACCTTACATCCTGTCAAAATGTGCCTTAATGTTGCAGGTGATGAACACAAAGGACATGAGGGATCCTCTCCTACCCAGAGGTTTAGGTTCTGTGGTGATGGGAGAACATCATATGTTGACCTGATGAGGAAACTGATCCTGCTCTGTTCCATTGACCATAGGTCTTGCCAGCCAATCTTGCGTTGTTCCACACTCTCCCATCTCATCCATTCTCCCTGTTTGGCCTGGGAAATGGCCTTTATACACCTCATCCTCTCCTCCTGCTTTTGCACCTCGTTGACTACCAGCTTCCTTCTTTGAGCTGGGGCCGCCTTGTGCCATGTAGGAGGAGTTGAACTGAAACCAAGACCCCCTCTTCCATGCTGAACTTGCCCCATGATATCACCAATTCGAAGGGCAGCCTTTGCATCTTCCACAGCTTTCTTTGCCGCCCACTTTCTTCCAGTTTTCAACACAGGTGCTGCCTCCCTTACGCATTTATCGCGTGACTCTACTAATGTCATTTCCAGTCTGACCTTGGCGCACTTAAACTCCTCGGTTAGAGCAGAGACTGGTAGCTGCAGTATTCCTTGACCATAAAGTCCCACTCTGCTAAGGCAGCGTGGAACTCCCAACCATTTCCTGATGTATGAACTGATTAAAGCTTCCAGCTTCTCTACTGTTGTCAAAGAAACCTCGTACACAGTCAGTGGCCACAGCAACCTCGGCAGTAGACCAAACTGAAAGCATGCAGTAACAGCTACAGCAGGATGAACAGACTCTGATAAAGGGCTGACCATGTGCTCAGATTCCAGGTACAGTACTTCTGTAACCAAGACTGCACAACTTAATGATGTTTCATTTTCACTACCAACTTCCATAAAAGAATTAGAGGTGGTAATCACTGAGGAATGGACATGTATGCCTCCATAAACACTTTGAATTAGGCCTATTTTTTTTTGTTTTGTTTTGTTTATGTGTACCTGTTCCATTTGCTGTTCCATTTGCGCCCCATTTTCAAATCAAACTAGTAACTGTCACCATATACCTAGCAAAAGCCTATCAATAAGCTGTTTGCCACCCAGAGAGTTTAAGAAAACGTATTAACATCGCCACCTGCTGATTGAAAGGCCGAACAACAGCTTCACACAAAAAAGAGGGGGATTCCTTGGGGAAGAGGAATGAGAGAAATAAGCAGTTAAGAGCCTGAGGGAAAACCGGTGAGGGATGGAAGGTGTCTCCTACCTCCAGGGCCAGATGAGAGGCTTAGGGAAGGGGAAAGTACGAGATGGAGGCCCTGCGGGAGGGTGAAGGATGGAAGCAAGGAGTCTCTTACCTTGTTATGCAAAACCACCACATTGTGAGGGTCTGTATTGAGCCAAGTGTCCATGGCTTTACAGATGCTGCAGATCTTATCAAGCGCTGGGGCATGGTGATCCGGCCAGCCAAAATCCAACACCTACAAGACAAGGACAGGGAAGGTAGAGGATACAAACTCGAAGAAAACCTGCCACATGTAATACACATTTTAACATCCCACTTAAAACATACTATATATTTTTATATACTTTTACAGTACTGGCATTCCTATATACAGCCACACCACACAATAGGAAGTGGTATGAGCTGAAGATTACAATTTTTTTTTTCCTGGCAAGTTATATAAAAGGAAGCCACATTAGAGAATGCTTTATATATATGTATCCAAATGCAATTCATATGTGGTTTTGTTTTTTTTTTGGAACCTCATTTTCGACAGCTATAGCGGATGTGATTCTCTTGAGTCAAGCAGCAACAATTAGATACATATTTGAGGTTAAGGAGTTGGGTAAATTGTATAAGCATGCTTTTAGAAATCAGCATCAGAGTGAATGTGTGTGTTTAAATGGAGTGGCATTTACTACATTTTAACGCACTTAAGAAAACTACAGAGACACTCAGTCAGATGATAAGAAGACACAGATAGAACCACACACCACTAATGGAGAGGAAATGAGCCAGAAGCACAAATGTATATTTTCTATATATTGTGACATCATTTTTACTTCTATCTTTAAATCTATATATATATATATATATATATACACACACACACACACACACACACACACACACACACAGGTAGTGGACAAAAAAATGGAAACACCAATGTAAAGTCACTTAATAGGGCGTTGGGCCACTATGGTATCCCACTCTGTGGCGTTCTCGGCGGACCATTTTTGATGAAACTGGCTGCTCGCGCCCCAGGTTGAAATTTGCAGTCAATTGATCTGCAGTTGCTCGCCTGTTTTGCCTTGCACTTCAAATTAATGCATGGATATCATGATCCTAGAGTATGCGCTTCCGCCCACTGTTGCCCTTTGCTGATGATGTCTTTCCCTCGGAGTTCCATGCCGACATTACCTTAGACACCGTTGCTCGTGAAACATCAGCAAGTTGAGCTGTCTTGGTCACTGAAGCTCCTGCCAAACGCGCCCCAACAATCACCCCTCTTTCAAAGTCACTGAGGTCTCCTCTTGCAGCCATGCTAGCCATAATTATAGGCAACCAGGCCTGTCCAGCATTTTTATACATGATCCTAAGCATGCTGGGATGTTATCTGCTTAATTAACGCATGAGCCACACCTGTGTGGAAGCCCTTGCTTTCAATATACTTGCTGTCCCTCATTTACCCGGATGTTTCCATTTTTTTGTTCACTACCTGTATATATATATATATATATATATATATATATATATATATATATATATATATATATATACACACATATATATATATAGGTAAGAACAGTTTCAAATCCTAATGTATTTATACAATGCACTTTGACCTATGTTCCCATTCCTTTACTAAGACACAGCAATATTGACTGTTGACTGAGGGTGAATTTCGTGGTGCTTACCTTTGGGTTGAACTTGGTGATGTCATACCGTTTCTCGCTGAGGTTAAAGAGCTGAAAAACAAAACCTCTGCCATTATTATCACATACCATTGGAATTCAAGACCTAATGAGACTGAGTAGCTAAGGATATTCTAATAATGAGTAGCTAAGAATATCCAAATAATGTATTTGTTCCCTGAAGTTTAGCCACAATAGAGGAAAAGAATTACTGTGGTCATGAGACTAGCTTTCCAGTTAGGTGATACCAGCGGAGATGTGGAAACAAATTTCAAACTCGGGGTGCTGAAAATGAAGGGTGGGGGTGGGGGTGGGGGGAAGGCACCTTTGGGCAATATTTCACCATCAAAATATGCACAGACCAAGTGACTTTCATAAGGAATAAGACACAGCGGCACAAAGTCTAAAAATATTTATGTAAGATTCAAAGCAACAAGACAACGTATTAACTACGTTACAAATCAGATGTTTCAAATCAGATGTACTGTCCTTAGATGTCTTTTTAAAATAAATAAAGACGCATTGGGAAACAAACTTACATTTTTAAAGGCAGTGCACTACTGCTTGGCATTTGGTAGCAACTTTTACTTATTAATATAGGGTTGGTAGATTTTTACATTTATGTATGTTCTCTCTACCTGTCTTTAAAGCTTTAATTAACATCGTTTAACCATGGGCTGGATTAAATCGAGCTCAAATATTTTGTAGCTCTACATTCCTTAATGAAAACTGGTGGCTTTCCTCTCACACACCGCTGATTTAGTAAAATACAGATATCCTGTCTGGATACACAGCTGGAGACACTGTAATGGATAAAAACAAATGGCTTACCTTGATGGAACGGGTCGATTTGTTTAACCTGAAAAAGGCTTTGACGCAGTCTAAAATAAGTGACTTTTATAAACCACAGTAAAAATAAATAAATAAATAAAGTATGGTAAGAGGTACGTTTTGTTTTTATGGAATTGTTGTTTGGGTGATTTGACACTAAATGAGTATTTTATTATTTATTAGTTTTTATTTTTAAGTATAAACAGTTCCTTAAAAGTAACCATGTATGTTTCATACCGATGGGAAAAGATGATAAAACGACACTAGTAGACCTACAGTTGTAAAGTAGGTCTACTAGTGATGTTTTATCATCTATTACTGTAGTTTTAAAAAAAGATTAATGTTTTATTAAAATGGCCTGGAGATACTGTAATTGTATAACAAAAAAAAATAAAGCGTTTGAATTTATTGCAAAAATAGAAGGTTGTGTTTTTTTTTTTTTTTTGACCCTCACATAATGCCACCCTCGCTTATTGCCCGTTTTTTTCCCATGGCCCTTATCAGGCGGTATAAAGAGGGTTCACTGTAATTGAAATAACGTTTGGTCACAGCAGAGCTACACATTGTAAAGATAAAGATCCTACACAAATTAAAAAATGTCTCAAATAAACGGTACAAAACATAGCATATAAAAGTGTATTACACACTTTTATAGCATAAATTTATGAGTAAAAATAATATGCACAGAACAAAACATTAGATAGTTGAACAGAACTAACTTGCACTTATTCTTCAGCACAGCTGGAGTCACTGGAAGGTAAGACAGACGGGCCTGCTTCGTCCTGCCGCGGAGATGGCGGTCAGGGGATTGAGCACAAAACTCATTAAGTATTTTTCTCTTGCGCCCCATTTTCAAATCAAACTAGTAACTGTCACCATATACCTAGCAAAAGCCTACCTACACCTTAACCCACTAATTTTAAAAGTAGGCGCTTTGAATGACAGGCTCTTGAGCTGGCAAATGAAAGTGCACAGTCGCTACAGGTCTTGATGACTGACAGTCATTTCAATGAATGAGGGCATTCTGGTGCTGCTTCAGTCAACGAGATCTGTCAGAACTGGGTGAAATGACAGTGACAGTGAAACTATACTAACAGATCACTGTGATGATTGATAGCGACCCCTAGCCATTCAGAGTGGAACGGAGACAGGACAGACAGTAAGTATAAAAACTAAACAAACTATAGATGATTTCTAAATTGTTATTTTTGGTACAAAAATTAAAAATAGCGAGATGTTTTACCGACCTTTATCCTATATACATTTATTTCAGTCAAACTCTCATTTGGGAATTCGACGTTTAACGATCTTTACCGATTAATATCGAAAAGTAGCAAGCCTATTTATCATGTATTGAAGAATATATATATATATATATATATATATATATATATATATATATATATATATATATACACAGTACTGTACAAAAGTACAGGGTGGTCACACCAAATATGGATTTGATTTAGATTTTTCTTCTGTTCACTCACTTTGCATTTTCTTAATTGATAAATATAAACTTGTAACGGCGTCAAGCTCTGGGGTGCCAGATAGTAATAAATGTCCTATCAAATTATTTAACTTAACCACATTACCAGGACCAGAAGACCAGAAAACCCATTATCCTATTCAAGTCCTATATCAACCAGAGAAAAAGGGGACTAGTAATTAATTGAATGATCAAACAAGTTGCTTATGAGGTAAAATATATATATATTTAGATGGCTCCAGCTTTAAGTCCATTTACCCCAAAATAATGAAACCAAATTATAAACAAAATAAAAAACAAGTTTTACAGAACAAAGAAACAAAACATGTACAGAACAAAATATTAATTAACCAAACATAAAAATAACAGTTAATTGCTATGGTAGTAACAAACAGTACACAACAATGAAAAGCTTTTCATCCCTATTGGAAACCTGCTTTAAATATGGTCCTTCCAAGAGACAAACTAACTTTACCATCGTGTTACCAAAGACACCTCTTTAGTAATCAACGCCAGTGGTTGCGGGAATATACCCTCACGAGCCAATTTACACTATTAAACTGCAAGCCGGGTTTCAATAGTCTCAGCAAACACACACACAACGCAATATACATACCCAACAATTAATCAACAAAGCAAAAGTTAATTAACAATTTACTAAAATAAAATACAGAAACAAAAAACAACAGTATACTATAAAGCAATATTTATAATTATTTACTGGTCAAAACAAAATAAATAAATAGAAGAAAAATAATAAAGTACGAAAAATAACACACAAGTCTGTAATAACACACAAGGATTGGCGGTAATTCTATAGCAGTTCTGATAGACAGAGTAATGTTCATTTAATATGCTGCAAGTCAGTTATATTCGAATTATTTTCTCTTCCTTACAGCGACTGAATTGGATATTGAACCAGTCACAAAAATGTCAATTTCCCTTTAGCAATCGAAACAACGATGCGGGAATCCTTTCAATGACCTAAAACCAAACTCCCCAATTTCAAAGCTGTACGACCTGTTCCGCTGGAACAAACAGGTTAGTTAACCTTGTTTGTTCATCTGGCCTCCGGCACGTAGTTTGTTCCAAATACTTGGCAAGTAGTTTAGTCAACGTTTTCCTCATGCAGCCGCTGATAATATAGAAAACTTTTTCCTTTTCAAAATTGTTTCGTTCGAACACGCCATCAGTCACAGCACTCAGCTCCAAACTTCCTGATGACATCACACAATGCCTTCCATCCCAGACTGCATAGCAAACAGGAACCGCCAACCTCCATACAGCACCCGTAGTGACCTCCAGCAAGCCTCCTCAACAAGCTAATTGTTCAGCTTTTATACGCAAGTGGCTCTCTGTTAAACGTACAGTACCGATATGTCATGTTTGCCACATTCTCCCCCCTTTAAAAAAAACACAAGTCATTGTGTTTAAATCCTCGTTGGTAAAACCAGCAAACTCTGACTCCTCATCCACCTCATCATCCTTAAAGATTTCAAGCACCTTTTGACGAAGTTGGAAATCATGCTCTTCGGCTGTAGGATAAAAGGGTTTAACATCACAAACATGGATAGTCCTGACATCTTGTCCGGTGTCTTCTAAACAAACTAGATAACTCACTGGACCCCGTTTCTCAACAATGCGATAAGGGCCTTTCCAGCGAGGTGCTAGTTTGGAAGTAAACTTCTTGGAAGCATCAGAAAGAACATGATTACGCACCCACACTCTATCTTGGGACTTGTAACTAACAGTTCTTCGATGCTTATCATAATTCCTCTTTTGTCGCGCTTTAGCTTTGGCAACATTGCTTTGCACATGCTCCTTCAGATCATGAACCAGTTGTAGGGTGTCATAAGCAGGCATGTCAGGTGATATACCTGCTCCAGACAAGGCTTGATCGATAGGTCCCTTCAGTGATCTGCCTAAGTTGAGCTCTGCAGGAGAATAACCAGTAGTCTCCTGCTTAGATGAATTAATAGCATATCTGAACTCTGCTAAATAGCAATCCCATTTAGCATGTCGTTCCTGCACATAGGATGCCATCATAGACTTCAATATTCTGTTAATACGCTCAGAAAAATTCGTCTGTGGATGATATGCAGTTGTCTGTTTCTTTACTACATTCCACTGCTTACAAAGAGCAGTCAACACTTCTGAGACAAACTGCGGACCCCGATCAGATAAAAGATAAGCAGGCGTACCCCAACGTGTAAATATGTCTTTTCTCAGACAGTTAGCAATGGTTACAGCTTTTGCCTGTCTTAATGGAAAAAGTTCAACCCAGCGGGTGTAATAGTCTACCACCACTAGCAATTGCGTATTGTTGTTGGAACTGTTAGGCAGGGGACCCATAAGGTCAACTCCAACCATTTCCCATGGTCGAGTGACTGTAATAGACTGTAATTTACCCACAGGGCGAGTATTTTCAGGTTTTACAGACTGACAAACTTGACAGTTGCGCACATAAGTAACAACATCTTTCCATATCCCTGGCCAATATGCTGTTCTTTGTTTGCTGAGTAAATGATCACATCATCTAGATATACTAAGCAAACCTTACCACGCAAATCTCCTAACACCAACTCCATTAAGCGTTGAAAAGACGCTGGAGCATTTTTAAGGCCAAAAGGCATGACCTTAAATTGATACAAGCCATAGTTTGTTACAAATGCTGTCAATGGTTTGCAAGTCTCATCCATTTGGACTTGTCAATATCCACTATTCAAGTCAATTGTAGAAAACACTTGTGAACCAGACAACGAAGTTAACATATCATTAATTGTAGGCATAGGATAAGCATCAGTTATTGTTTGGGCATTTAATTTACGATAATCTACACAAAATCTTTGGGAGCCATCTTTTTTAGGGACAAGTACTACAGGAGAACTCCATGAAGGTTCAATTATTCCCTTATCTAGCATATCATCCAAATGCTCTTTCACCATTTGTTGCTTTCCTGCAGACATTGGATATGACCGTTGTTTGATTGCAGGACCTTCCCTAACATGGATCTTATGAGATAACACTGCAGTCTTTCCAAGTTTTGGGGTACAAACACCCAAATACACTTCCATCACATCAGCCATTTCTTTTTCACACTCAAATACAGTATCCATTCGAGACAAAGCCTCCTTCACATACAGTTTACGCTTTTCTTCGACAGACATTACTGATTTTAACTCTACTGCAACTACTGGATTAATCTTGGTACACACAAAAGTATTAGTGGTAGATTCACATGTATGCCAAGTATTTAAATGTGCAAAACCTGGTTGAAAAGGGAATTTCTCTTTCTGCATAACATAGTAAAGGTTTTTTACATCTATCAACATTCCAGTTGACGTAATAAAATCTAAACCCAAAATTAGAGCAAAAGCCAACCCATTCCCAGACACCACTACTACTGGCATTGCAACTGTTACGCCATGAAAATTAACTTCTAGATTAGCAGAACCTAATGGACAACTTGGGTCACCATTCGCTAAAAACAAAGTACCTCCTTTCCAAGGTTGCAACTTCTCATTGGACACACACATTTTTTTCCACAAATCCTCATGCAATAAAGTACACGAAGCACCAGTATCTAACAATCCCTTACCTTCCCACTGTCTAATGCCAACAGAAACTATCAATTGTTGCAAGACATTGGGTGGGATTTTCTTTCCTTCGTTGGATTTTCTAGTCTGTCCTTTAGGATTAATGACATCCGTCACCTCTTCTCCTTTTGCAGTTGTTACTACACCAACTTTAGGTTTGTAGCCTTCTTTTTTAAACAATGGGCATTGTTTTGGTAAATGTTCCTGTTTACACCTCCAACAAAGTACATTAACCTTGCTCGCCACTGGGGTAACTTGCTGCCCTTTATATACCCTTTCTTTATTACCACCATAGGTCTGGCGCCCTTCAAACTCTGATTGAGCAGCCAGATCCTTCTCAATTTGTCTTCCTAACTGCACAAGCTCCTCTACTGTATTAACTCTACCTCTCAAATGACTAACATATTTAGGATTCATATTCTTTAACATGAGTTTTACAACCTCCGTCTCTTGAATTGAAGATTTCCACCTTCTACACAAAGCACGAAAACTATATGCATAATTCTGTACCGATTCTGTTGATCCCTGCACTCGAGTTTTCACTCGCTCCTCCAATTCATCTTCATAATCATCTGAAAGAAATGCAGACATAAACTTCTCCTTGAAATCTGCCCAACTAATAACTTGCTCTCTAGCAATCTCCCACCAATCACGGGCTATGCCATGTAAAACATTACTCACTGTAGCCAGTATTTCATAATCAGACATAGGACGCAGGGCAAGAAAATCACTACATTTGGCTAAATATTTCACAGGATCACTTTCATCATGCACTCTTCCAAAAGACGGAAAATTAATTTTAACAGGCAACTTAGCTGCTGTTACACCAGTTTCTCCTCTCACTTGTGCACTACTTTCCAATGACAAACCAACATCCCCTTTCTTATGGTTTGCTTCCAACACCCTCACACGTTTTGTTAAGATCTCAGAACACTCTTCCAATTGCTTCACTTCCTGTACTGTCCGACAAACCAACAAATCCCGTTCATCTGCCACACGATTCTCAAGCTTATTCTGCGTTTGCAAATTTAAAATCAGTTCCTTCACACCTTCTATGTTAGCCCTACATTCTTCCCTTAAATGCTTAATTACACCATTGACACTTTTAGTGACAGCATCAGACAACTCATTCACCGATGTTTCAATAACACATGGTATATATCGCTTTAAACCCTCAATGCTTTCAATAATAAACCCTTGCTCCTGTTTAAGATCAACCAATTCTTTTTCCATAGCTAGTTGTTTTCTTGAGTTTTCCTGCACAATGGTTTGCAATTCATTTACCATCTGTCTACTTATTTCCACTGATTGCGCCAACACCCGTATATCTAGATCTCCTGATCGTAAACCCAACGGTGTAGGCAATGGCCTTAAAGGAGGATATTCTTGAGGCGAACAAACACCCTCAGTTTCAAAATCTAGCAAGGACATATCAGCTGTAGGCATTAACTGATCACTCAATTCAAAAAACATTAGCCATTTTTTTCCCCCTCTAAAACAATCACCCAATTATCAACTCCAATTAATTATATCCCAATTAGTCCAGTACTAATTAGCTCTGTCCCATCTGGGGTGCCACTTATGTAACGGCGTCAAGCTCTGGGGTGCCAGATAGTAATAAATGTCCTATCAAATTATTTAACTTAACCACATTACCAGGACCAGAAGACCAGAAAACCCATTATCCTATTCAAGTCCTATATCAACCAGAGAAAAAGGGGACTAGTAATTAATTGAATGATCAAACAAGTTGCTTATGAGGTAAAATATATATATATTTAGATGGCTCCAGCTTTAAGTCCATTTACCCCAAAATAATGAAACCAAATTATAAACAAAATAAAAAACAAGTTTTACAGAACAAAGAAACAAAACATGTACAGAACAAAATATTAATTAACCAAACATAAAAATAACAGTTAATTGCTATGGTAGTAACAAACAGTACACAACAATGAAAAGCTTTTCATCCCTATTGGAAACCTGCTTTAAATATGGTCCTTCCAAGAGACAAACTAACTTTACCATCGTGTTACCAAAGACACCTCTTTAGTAATCAACGCCAGTGGTTGCGGGAATATACCCTCACGAGCCAATTTACACTATTAAACTGCAAGCCGGGTTTCAATAGTCTCAGCAAACACACACACAACGCAATATACATACCCAACAATTAATCAACAAAGCAAAAGTTAATTAACAATTTACTAAAATAAAATACAGAAACAAAAAACAACAGTATACTATAAAGCAATATTTATAATTATTTACTGGTCAAAACAAAATAAATAAATAGAAGAAAAATAATAAAGTACGAAAAATAACACACAAGTCTGTAATAACACACAAGGATTGGCGGTAATTCTATAGCAGTTCTGATAGACAGAGTAATGTTCATTTAATATGCTGCAAGTCAGTTATATTCGAATTATTTTCTCTTCCTTACAGCGACTGAATTGGATATTGAACCAGTCACAAAAATGTCAATTTCCCTTTAGCAATCGAAACAACGATGCGGGAATCCTTTCAATGACCTAAAACCAAACTCCCCAATTTCAAAGCTGTACGACCTGTTCCGCTGGAACAAACAGGTTAGTTAACCTTGTTTGTTCATCTGGCCTCCGGCACGTAGTTTGTTCCAAATACTTGGCAAGTAGTTTAGTCAACGTTTTCCTCATGCAGCCGCTGATAATATAGAAAACTTTTTCCTTTTCAAAATTGTTTCGTTCGAACACGCCATCAGTCACAGCACTCAGCTCCAAACTTCCTGATGACATCACACAATGCCTTCCATCCCAGACTGCATAGCAAACAGGAACCGCCAACCTCCATACAGCACCCGTAGTGACCTCCAGCAAGCCTCCTCAACAAGCTAATTGTTCAGCTTTTATACGCAAGTGGCTCTCTGTTAAACGTACAGTACCGATATGTCATGTTTGCCACAAACTATCAACATGTCTATTTTTGAAAGCATTCTTACTTTATAGCATTTTTTCACACCTGCCTAAAACTTTTGCACAGTACTGTATATATATATATATATATATATATATATATATATATATATAGTCAATTTAGCGACCAGGGGTGTTCATAAATGCTGCTGCTGTTTACATTATATCAAGTTTCCAGAATAGTGTTGATGGCATTCCCTCACTTACCAAGTAGTTGGCTCCATGTTTGGACCTCAGCATCTGCGCCACCTCCTTCAGGTTGGCCCTGTAGCTCTGCTGCTCAGCGCCACTCGGGAACGAGACAGAAATGATGCGCTCTGTGATGTAGACCAGATCCACATCGTAGCTCTCATCCATGGCTTGGATTAGGCTCAGGCTCCTGACAGGAAAGACAGCAGTTAGAGGACAGCTTCAGTCCAAACCACCCTCAAAAAGGTTTGTAAAATACATTGGGGTACCATTATACTGTAATGCCAGTGTATTACCCTAGCAGATAGCAGACCACAGCACTACCAGCAATAGCAACACAGTGATTTGGATATGTTATAGTATACCTGATATGGTAATACTACAGTGTCTATTGGTATGTCAACAAACATGTTAATTCTAATCTGGCCACTTGACTATATTAAATCATCAGTCAGTCCACTACTAGCACATTTAGTTAATGAGATTATTTATTATGTCATAAAATACAGGTTAACACCAGCAGCTCAAGAATGTTTAGTCAGTGGGTTAATTTTACATAAAGGCAATGCATATTCTATTAAATGTGAAACACATGTTATAGCAAGCATGTGTTATTTATTTTAAAACATGACATCTGGTACTACAGCAGGTATGAAACAAATTATCAGTCTTCTTGCCTTGCTTTGCAGGAAACCTGTTACAGCTTTACTTCCTGGGTCATTTCACCCAAACAGTGTCTTCTAGGTCAAAGCAATTTACAGGATGCAAAGCATGTCAGTTATTAGGGGAAGCATCTTTTTGGTCACTGATAGGAAATAAATCCATGAATTTTAATCTGAAAGCATGGTTTACAAGCAGAGATGTCTTTAAACTAGTGTAGTACCAGATAATCCAAGAAGAGACAGAATAATATGGTCAAAATAATATTGTAAATCAAAATCTTCTTCACCTAAGTATTGTAAGATTGATGATTTCCATTACACGAGAGTAGATGTTAAAACTTCATGCTGATTTGAACTCGGCTCTCGCCAAGATAAGCACCAACTAAGACGTAGCTTTACAGTAAACTAATGTGATCCATATGCGTCTCCATCCATTTACGTTTCCTTCCATATGATGATGTAGATATCCTTCTGTCTGGTGTTAATGGCTGAAGTGTAATGCTGGCTCCAGGGATCAGCTTATTTTGCCTCCCTGGCGCATCAGCACACACAACGGCTGCGATGCTGGCTCCGGGGATCAACCAAAGTGCGGCCTCCCCAGCGCATCAGCATGACAACCGTCTGGATTGAGCTAAGTAGGGTACATCTCTGGGGTTTTCAAGTGGGCACCTTCCATCCTCAGTGTTTCGTCGACTAGCCCACGACACCTCAAGAGGGCTCGACGGTGATTCTGGCGTCCCAGCATCACCCCCCTCCGTCCCCGACTCAACTCAGCCCAGCTTACTTACCTGTCCCCAGCCAGAATCTTTCCGTCTCAACCACAGCCAGTTGCTGCTCCTCTCTGCTGCTTCAGATAAGTTCTTCACTGTGCGACGCAACTCTTGGCCACTGAATCCGACGTCTCTGAGAAACCGGGTTGTAGAGTGTGCCACAAATCCTCGACAACCCACTTCCACTGGGTAAACCCGAACTCTCCATCCTCGCTGTTCCGCTTCAGTGGCTAGTTCAGCATACCGCAGTTTCTTCCTCTCATACGCCTCATCTACAGCATCCTCCCATGGCACTGTTAACTCTACCAGGTGAACAAGGCGTGCTGATCCAGACCACAAGACAATATCTGGTCGAAGGTTAGTGGTGGCAATCTCAGGTGGAAAAATAAGCCGTTGACCAACATCTGCCAGCATATTCCAGTCTCTAGCAGCTTCCAGTTGTCCTGGGCGAGGATTGGTTTTAACACCTTTTCTTGGTGGTTGCTCTCCTGGGCGGAGGAATGTTGTCTTTTGTGTGTAATGTTTTGATGGAACAGGTGGCAACTTATTGGTCATGTTACGCTTGTCTTCCAATGCTAAGGCCAAACATCGCAGCACCTGGTCATGGCGCCAAGTAAACCGTCCTTGGCTAAGAGCCACCTTACATCCTGTCAAAATGTGCCTTAATGTTGCAGGTGATGAACACAAAGGACATGAGGGATCCTCTCCTACCCAGAGGTTTAGGTTCTGTGGTGATGGGAGAACATCATATGTTGACCTGATGAGGAAACTGATCCTGCTCTGTTCCATTGACCATAGGTCTTGCCAGCCAATCTTGCGTTGTTCCACACTCTCCCATCTCATCCATTCTCCCTGTTTGGCCTGGTAAATGGCCTTTATACACCTCATCCTCTCCTCCTGCTTTTGCACCTCGTTGACTACCAGCTTCCTTCTTTGAGCTGGGGCCGCCTTGTGCCATGTAGGAGGAGTTGAACTGAAACCAAGACCCCCTCTTCCATGCTGAACTTGCCCCATGATATCACCAATTCGAAGGGCAGCCTTTGCATCTTCCACAGCTTTCTTTGCCACCCACTTTCTTCCAGTTTTCAACACAGGTGCTGCCTCCCTTACGCATTTATCGCGTGACTCTACTAATGTCATTTCCAGTCTGACCTTGGCGCACTTAAACTCCTCGGTTAGAGCAGAGACTGGTAGCTGCAGTATTCCTTTACCATAAAGTCCCACTCTGCTGAGGCAGCGTGGAACTCCCAACCATTTCCTGATGTATGAACTGATTAAAGCTTCCAGCTTCTCTACTGTTGTCAAAGAAACCTCGTACACAGTCAGTGGCCACAGCAACCTCGGCAGTAGACCAAACTGAAAGCACCAGAGTTTTAGTTTACCTGGTAGAGCGCAGCTGTCTATGCTCTTCAACCCTTCCACTGTTTGTTGTCTAACTTCTCCCACACGAACTGTGTCCTTTAGATCCCCGTCATACCATCTCCCAAGACTCTTCACTGGCTTCTCAGACACTGTTGGTATTGCCTCACCATTAATGAAGAATGTTTTATCTACTACTTTGCCTTTAATTATAGAGATGCTCCTTGATTTAGTGGGCTTGAATTGCATTCGTGCCCATTCAATGTTATTGGTTAATTTGCCCAATAATCGATTAGTGCAGGCTACTGTTGTAGTCATGGTTGTCATGTCATCCATGTATGCTCGAATTGGTGGTAGTCGCATTCCAGAAGCCAAGCGCTCTCCTCCTACTACCCATTTTGATGCCCTAATGATTACTTCCATTGCCATGGTAAAAGCCAGTGGAGAAATGGTGCATCCTGCCATTATTCCAACCTCTAGGCATTGCCATGTAGTGCTGAATTCTGAAGTTGGAAAACTGAATTGCAAATCTCCAAAATAGGCTTTCACTAAATTTGTTATTGTCATCGGTACACTGAAAAAATCAAATGCTGCCCAAAGTAGTTCATGTGGCACTGAACCATATGCATTAGCCAAATCCAGGAATGTCACATGGAGCTCCTTCCTCTCCTTTTTAGCTGATTGAATTTGTTGCCAGATCACATTGATGTGTTCTAAGCAACCTGGGAAACCTGGAATGCCCGCTTTTTGTATTGAAGTGTCAATGAAGCAGTTCTTTAATAGGTAAGCTGACAATCTCTGAGCAATAATGCTGAAGAAAATCTTGCCTTCTACGTTTAATAGGGAAATGGGACGAAACTGACTGATGCTTGTAGAATCTTTTTCTTTAGGTATAAAGACTCCACCTGCTCGGCGCCATGCTCTTGGTACAACCTGTTTTTCCCATGCCACTTTCATCAATTTCCACAGAATTCGTAGAACTCCTGAAGCACTCTTGTACACTCTGTACGGAACTCCATTAGGCCCTGGAGATGATGAAGCCCTTGCTTTTTTCACAGCTTGCTCTATTTCTTTCCACTTAGGTGCACAGTCCTCCATTTGGTATTCTGGTGGATTGATAGGTGGGATGTCTGACGGAATTGAC
Source organism: Acipenser ruthenus (assembly GCF_902713425.1). NCBI lineage: Eukaryota > Metazoa > Chordata > Actinopteri > Acipenseriformes > Acipenseridae > Acipenser > Acipenser ruthenus. Next base: position 23,431,798 of record NC_081199.1, on the reverse strand, counting down.
ATAGGCTCCTGCCTTTTTAAATCTGTATGTGTTTCCTCCAAATATCTCTCCAGCTCAACCTTAGATGCTTTTAGTGTGCCATTCTTCTCACTGGTGAATAACTTCTTTACAAATTTGAATGGGTCTTTATAAAAGTTAGCTCTCGCACGCTCCTTCTTTTTGTAGCGTTTCCGTAGGCGCTCAGCTCTGCGCAATGTTGCAAGCTTATCTTTTATGACCCTTTGTAAGAGATTGAGTCCCTCCTTCTGACTTTGTTCTGCTCTTCTCCATTGGTTCCTCAGCTGTCTCCTTTCTCTAACTAAGCGTTCAATCTCCTGCTGCCGTCTAGACTTTCCAGGAATAGTTTGTACTTTTTCCTTCCTTTTTTCAACTCCAAACCTCTCACTTCCATATGCGTAGATGATGTCCCCAAATTTATCCAGCTTCTTTTCAACTGTTCCACTTAATCTTTCCAATGCAACGCAGAGATCTGTGTTTACTGTGTCCCATGCAGTTTTCTCACAAGCTCTTGGCCATTTAACTCCAGGCTTGTGCCCGTTGAGGTTCTTTTCTCTCTTATGCTGGTTTGTCTGACCGGGTTCACAAGGATCATTAGGTTCATCACTAACTGTGTCCATGCAAGTCCTGCTCACATCTATGACAGGGGTGCTGATATCCTGCGAACTGTGGTTTGCTTCCTGTCGCTGGATTTCATTCGACTGACTTGACTGACTTCGTAAGAAGTACTGATCAATGCGAGGCCCTTGTCCCTTCTCCCTCAAGCATTTCATTCTCCCTTGATGAATCTTCAAACCCCTGACCGTTGTCGCCTTGCTCCAGCCGCAGACACAAACCTGGAGTTCCATGTCTTTGTTAACTGCAGATCTTGAACTAGTCTTTTGTGAAGTACTCTCCATACTCATATCCGTTTCCGTTCCTAAGTCGTTAACCGTGTTGTCCAACGTTGAGTCATCTTCCGCCCCCGCTCTCGCAGACTCTAGGGGTATTTTTCTCTTTAATTTCTTAGGAGCCTTGGGCGGGTGTCTCCAGCATCCTGTAAACACAGAGCTGGATACTGCCGACAAGGGTAGCTAACCCTTACCAGCCCCAATGGGGTCTCTTTCCTCCTGTCAGCTGTCTCTCCAGGCTGTCACAAGGTCTTTCCCTTGTTGCCAGCTGCACTATTCACAGCAGTCACTGGACGTATCCAGATCTTCATGATTTCCATTACACGAGAGTAGATGTTAAAACTTCATGCTGTAGACTTGGATTAAATGTCTTAACACAGTAAAAAATGTGTTACCTACACACAAATAAACACACACACACATTTTTACAGATGTCTACAAAATGACTATGTAGCAGCTGTATTCTTGTACTGCTGAATCATATTTTGTCAAATAAAATACACACAGAGACCCACACCACAGTGCCTCCCAAGCCCCCCTAAGCACTACTGGTTAGTTTCAATTGTTTGAACCTGTGATTTGGATTTGTGTCAAGGGCCTCTTTATTAGTCCTTCTGGCTTCCTGTTCCCAACAATACTTTGCTTTCTGCCTATTTTAACTTCTCTTGCTCTGGATGTGTCCTCCGTTATCCCATTTTCAATTGCCAGCTGTAGCTGATAGGCCAACACTATCACAGTCTGTCGGAGGCAGATTCAATCCCAGATAAGCATGGTAAAGCTTTGTGAAAAACATATCTAACCAAAGCTTTGTACATACTTTGCAAACACATGGTAAAATCATGTAAAAATCTATTGTGGTAAACTCCTATAGGGTGGTTGCCACCAGGACAGCACTGCATGGACATGGTGTGTTTGCAAGTGGTTTCAATTGTTCTGGGAGGGAAACATGACCATTCCTCAATAATTAATGTCTCTAATTCCTTTAGGGAAGTTGGGGGCAGAGGTTTGTTTTCCAGAATGGTCCATTCATTTGAGAAATTCTGTCCTGGCATCAGTAATGCTTGCAGTTTTGGATACAGAAGCACCTGCTGACTATTGACCTGTAACCCAGATTCAAAACAGAGGCAAAGCAAGTACTGTATGATAAAAAAAGAACATATACTGTACTGTTAATAGACACAAAAATGGGTGAATGACTTTAGACATATTGTTGTGGTATACTTGATGCTATACTGTACAAAGGCATAGTATTTACTTATCCAAGAATCTGATATGGAGATAGACAACCAACATAATTGTGTGCTTGCAATAGCGTAGAAGTGTTACACCACTGTGCAGCCAGGCATGCAGAAGAAACAGTTTACGTTGTCTTTTTATGGCATTGGGCCCACTTTAGATCTAACAAAGTACACAGCAATGTCATCCATATATATTCTTAATAAATGTAATGTTCATTGCTATGGAACAGCCCAGAAACCGCTTGTGAAATATTATTAGTTATTTTGTTAGCTTATAGTAGCCATGTTACACAGTCACTTTTTAAACAGCTTGTTTTTAGCTCAGAAAGAATTAACATCTGTGATTTGTACTGTAGCACAAGTATACAGCTATGGCCAGAAGTTTTGCATCACCTAGAATTTTAGGATTGAGACAAAATGAAAAAAATAAAAATAAAAACTGTATGAACATAATTTAGATCTTTTAATTCACATCATATAATCAAAGATACTACCAGAGTCTACCAGAAGCCAAAGTAGTAGTACAATATTTAATGTAAGATTTTGTAACATTATTTAGCAGGTTTCATTCAGCTTTATGAAGCAAAATGTGTTAATTCTATAGGGTGATGCAAAACTTTTGGCCATAGCTGTACACTAAATGGCTGTTTCCTCACATGACTATTTCATTTCTAATGTAAATGACATGTATGCTGTTTATTATAAACTTAGCAGATCGTCCCAGCCAATCAGGTTCCGAGTAGACCAATCATTATCCTATGGTAGATGCTCTCTAAATATAACAGGTCTTCGAATCTTGAAATTCAAGTTAAATGACAACATGCAGTTCAAGCAGCGGAAGCGATCCAGACCAAAATAAAAACACATTTTAAAAATGTCTTCGCCGTGGAGATCAAGGCTAAATAAAAGCTTTGTCTCCCAATTTGAAATCATGATGGACATGACAGCAGGTATGTTTATAGTAAAGCTTATAGTAGGCCTTCTTCAATGTAATCTGAGTTTAAAAAGCAATATTATTGCATCTCTCATATAAACGTCTTACCGTGAAGGTCTGTGTCGGGACTCCACACTCTTGGCCGATTTTGTTGAACCCTGGAAGACAGAATTGGAACTTTTTGTTCATTCTTTTCGGACACATTGACAAGTATTCATACAGCTGATGCAAGAAGTTGGTTACGTTGGTTATAGCTAATCAAATAATTCCATACAGTTTATCAGCTGTTCAATGATGCAGTTTGAAAGATGCACGTGTTATACCAAACATATATTTCTATTTAACTTCAACAGTGTGTACAATGATCAAATCATACCAGCTCATGTTTTTCTTTACCAAAGTATGGTATCATATAGCAACATTTAAAATGAAAATACATACGTGCTATAATGTGCTTCTTTCAAAACTGCACATGTGAGACATACTGTACATATAGTGAATGGAAGTGGTACGATTTATGGAATTATTCATTAAACCGCAAGCAATTCTTCACATGAAACTGCGGTATATACATTTCAATATTCTGATCTAAATTACGCAACAGTGTACATTACTATTTTTCAAACATAACTTTAAACACTACATCTTCACACATATTGAAGTATTAGGAAAGAAACATAGTTATACATTTAGACTAATGTTTTGCATAACTTGTTTAAAAATGTGTCTAATTGTATAACCAAGTTTATTCATAGTACTGCATTGTTCAAATAAGTATTAGTTGATATGCTAAAGCTGTGCTGGGAAGGTACAGTCTGGTTGACTCAAGGGAAAGAAAAAAACTGTTACCTTAATTTACGCTATATAACCAGTCCTTGTGTATAATATGTGTTGAAAACCAGCTTTTGAAAAGCAATACCAGCTAGGACAAAATGATGGTCATTGAACATTTTTATTATTAGAATGGCTTTTCCATTCTGACAGCAGCTTATACTTTCATTTTTTTTCAGTGGGCTTGTATTAATTCCTGGTTGCTTATGTCAAAAAGCAAAAACATGGCCAGAATGTGTGGTCAATTCATACATATGGTGTCCATATTAGTTGAAATAAATTATTATTCTGTTCTGCAGTTTCCTCATAAAACACTTGAACCTAATTGGAAGCTGAAAAATATCACTGTCAATACTGTACCATGTGATGTGTTCAGGAAATTTATTGACTGCTACAATAGCCAATGCAAAAGCAGGGGTGAGGCATAGTTGGGTTAATTTTGGGCTTACATTTAAGCTTCTGTTTTTTTGTTTTTTTACTGGAATCTGGTAATCTCAAACAGATCTGTTTCCCCAGTAGCCATAGCAACATTAACCAGTAATATTTATATTATAGATATAAATCTGCAGAAACTATTTTAATCTGGAAATTATATAAAGCTTATTTTAGTCATTAACAATTTATACAAATATTTGTCCTCTGAAACACTTGACATTTATACACTGCCCTGCCAAACGTCCTGGAACAGCAGCCTTGGAAGAGAACAGCAGCGGGGGGGTGATTTTATTGCCCCTTTTACTTCACTCAGACCCCTTATTTACTAAATGTATTGGCATCACTGAATACATAAACATCTCTTTAAAAATAGGGTTTTAATGAGAAAGTCATCTCACAAGTGCAGTCGTTCCCCAAATGTTACCATTTTTCTACGACTAAAAAATAACAAGAGGTGGGATGTTTACTGCCAGATAACCCTGTCTAGTCCCCTTGTTTGCTAAATATCTTGGTAGCCTCAATAGATAATCAGCAAGACGTCCCGTAGGAGCACTGCCATGCAGGTCCATTTACTACTGATGCAGAATAACTGAGTGGGATATTTGTTATTCATTTCCCCCCAAAAAATGAGTTTCTGCATTGATGAGACTTATAGTAACATTTGATGTCAAAAGAAGGACAAGTCTTCCACCCAGTTATTTTGCATAGTAAATGGGTAACATTCAGGGTGCCTCTGTACTTATGCAACATCTTGCTTACCAAAGCCTGTTGTCTATTTCTGATTAATGAGACGATTAATCAGAAATAGACAAGATAGTCATACCAAGATATTTGTTAAACAAAGGCATCTGAATGGAGTGCAAGGGGTGATAAATGCCCTTCCACCAGTCATTATGTTTCAAAGCTGGTGTCACAATCCTTTTGGCAGGGCAGTGTACTGTGGTCTTGACTACTAGCCAAATATTTCAACTAGTGCCTCAACTTCTTACTTCACAGACTGCTTCCAAAGCAATTCTGATTTATTGTTGACATCCGTGCAAAAGTAACTAGACAGAGATAATAACAGTCACCACATCAAAATGATTTTGCTCACAACTCCAGCTGGCATTTAACCAGCCCAGAGGCTTAAGTATGCCCTTTTAACTGCTTTTTATTAGATTGTTGTTGTTTTTTTTTTACATTTGCTTTACTTTTGCATGATGTTTGCTTTCTGTGTAGTTCTGGGTTCTGATGCTCCAATATTGAGTCATTATAATCTGCTTTTACCTGGATGTGAGCTAATCTAGAGATAACAAAGTGCAAAGAATGAACATACTTCTTCTTTCCATTCAATGTGACAATATGACAATTCAATTCCTCCTATCTTTCTGTTCATTTGTAGAGTAGGTTGGGTGGGCATATTGTTATATGGTTTAAATTGAATAAGGAGGGCTTTCCAGTGCCAGCACTTAGTATTGTCCAGACAAGTTCAAAGCCGGGTAAAAGCATATTTAGAGAAAAATGATAAGAACTCAATATTGGAGGAACTGAACCTAGAACTGAAACAAATGCCATACATTAGTAAGCGAAAGGTAAAATGATATTTGAAGCTGCTTACTCTTTAATCTCCCATGAATATGCCCTACCCAGCACAGATCAACATCATGGTTTTAATAAGCAGCATCAAGTGAATTTAAGTGCCTAACATCTAATTCTCAAAGCCATCCAAGAAAGGGTTTACTAATTAATAAGCTTGGTTCTGAGTAGGGATGCACCGAATCCAGGATTCGGTTTCGTATTCGGCCCGAATACCTACTTTTTGAGCAGGGTTCGGATTCGGCTGAATACTTAGGATCCAGTGAACCGAATCTGAATCCTATATCCGCCTAAACACACACCCATTTTAATACATCCCTCCAATGTGTGCAGTTCTTCTTTAAATAAAAGACACAAATCCGGTATAGAACGTAACTGTTGTATTAACAACAGGTATTCAATGTAAACATCCCCCCCCCACGCACCCCACCCCATATGCAACAGCACATCCACATCACACTTTTCATGGAGTAAAGTTATGCAGTAAACCTGTAATATATAGTAATGGCAAACTGTGTAGACCTTTGTGCTTTGTTGCTTTGTCTGTGAAACGCGACGCAAACAATAATACAAAAACAGTGCACAAATATATAGGGGTGGGACATTCCGCCACACTGAGATAAAATAAAGTAAAATAAAATAAAAACTCGGTGCACAGAAATATATTTTTTGTAATTTTACAACTGTCAGATGTGCAAGACGTTGTTGAACAATATGCTTTAGTAAATTACACTTTACGTTATGTGCCAATACAAGTTGAACCATTTGGGAACTGCTGTGTTTTATTAAAATAATTTTCAACTGTTGTAGCCTATTTGATAGGTGTTACACACATGGTGCATTTAAATCAACGTGGGTTTTATTTTGCAGGGAGATTCAGATCACTCACGGTCATTTTTTCCTCAGCTATCAGATCAGTTGACACAGGTTGAAACGTCATTAAAGAAAATAGTGGGTGTTATGGCAAAGATGCAGCTCTCCTTTCTTGTAAAGGTAAAGTAAACGGTTCTGTATTTTGACATTTCTGTTGTGGGGGGGAGGGGGCTAGCGGTAAATTGTGTAAGTTTCAAACTGAAATCTTATTCAGGGATATATTTCCATTCATTAATAAAAATACTATTGACTAAAAGGCTCAAAACTATAGATTGTGCGCATCCCTTGTTAGTAGCTGCCAGTCTGTTTTTCATTCAACAGTTTCCTTCAGTTTTCTTGACAGTTTTTGTAGATTCGATATTTGGTTCAGTATTCAGCCGAATCTTTTGAGATGGATTCGGTATTCCCAAAAACTTGGATTCGGTGCATCCCTAGTTCTGAGGGAATGTACTAATTGTAGAAAGTTAAATGATACGTCAGGCTTATTTTATGAGGTTAGTACATAACTTAGTATAATGAACATTCTTTAATTAAAAACACATTCAGTGACTTCATTCATTTTTAGCTTGAACAGAAAGAAACTCTCCTGAACCATTATTCTAACTTTACAAATTTATAGATTCTTAATTAAACATAGAAACATAAAAAAAAGAATAACTGAAATATGATTCTGTTGATTTCCATGGTTATTTTTCTAAACAGTGCATGCTCGGTTTAAAATTGTAAACAGTGTCTTTTTCTCTATCAATGCGGTATGTGTTGTTTTGACAGTTAATATTCTTATGAAAGACTGGTACATAGTGATACCCCCCATCTAAGCATATGTTAACAGGACAGTATTATGCCATTGTCTGACAAAACAGTTGGGAAACAATAAGTTTACTGCCTGATACTGTACATGGCAATAAAATGGTTTATCCTAAGGCCAGCATTACTCATGATACGGGCGTGCAGTATTTTTGAGTGAAAAGCAGCGAGTCCAGAATGTTAGACATGATTCCTCACACAAAACAATACACAAATGGTATTTTTTTACAAATCCTGATCAGATATTACACTGCTACTGCAATGGTATAATGGTACCATTGAGATGGCTTTGGTAAGTCGAGAGCATTTAATCATTAGAAATAATGCATTTACAGACATTTCAGACTTTATGAAAATGAGAAAAGACAGCTGCTGTTGAAAACATTGACTATTCTGACCGATTCAAGGTTTGCTTCTTGACTAATTTCTTAATCTAGTAAGAATTTCCTGTGCACCAGACAGACTAGGTTTGTGTGTGTCTTGGTTGACTCAATCCTAACTGGAGAATGAGGCTCACAAACAAACTGTATTGCCTGAGTGCTGATAGTTCAAGCTGCAATTAGACCTCCTTTGTTGAAGATCTTGGTTTATTGTTTATTGATACTTCAAATAATCCCTAACAGTCCATGTTAACATGCAGACAATTTTCCAGATTACAGGAAGCATGCCAGCAAGGTTGTATTAAGACCTATTACCAGCTACCATACAAACTACAGAGCACAAGATTCAGTTCTCCCTCTTTATTAAGCAGGGAAACGCAGTTTATTGGAAGTGCATGAGATATTTAACATAAGAAAGAAGTATGTCAGTAACATACTTCTCCTGTCACTGCAGTAAATTCAAAATTAGAGTCATCAGTATGATTTTAACATCTATCAACGGTACGTACAGAATGGAATAGAGTAAGAATTACTGAGTTTCATGACAATGTGATAAGCAATTATCCACATATACGCAAAAATGTAAGTGACATACAGACGGATGGATGAACAGACAGATAGACACCCCCTATAGCCCCACAATCAGATATTCTCAATAGCTTATGCTAAATAATGTTGTTACCAAGTTTCATGACAATAGGACAAGCAGTTATCCAGACATATGAGACTGAATCAGTACAAATCCACCATCTTTATCTAATTATTGTTTTTTGGAACAGGGCCCAACTACGTCTATTTTAACACTATGCCATACACTATTGGATTTATGTCTACAGTACACAGGACACTGCACAAATCAGCTTCCAGTATTGTTACACATTATTATTACACATAAAAAAAAAAAAGATATATATATATATATATATATATATATCTTCATATTCCTAAAAGTTTTTTTGACAATAAGTAGGCTATCCCGCTGCAGTCATTTCTCTCTGCTAAAAATATTAGGCATTGAAAACCACAGGAAATACAGTATACTACATTAAAATACATTGACTGTATTACATTTAGTAAAGCTATGAATAAGACAATAAATGTTGTGTTGCTGTAGCTTTTATTAGGCAGCATTATAATAATATAATAATAACGTTTACATATAAATAAAAAATGATGCTTCACTGACAGTGAAGATAATAGCCTTAATAGGAGTTACTGTATGCTGCTACTATAAACCTGTGCATCTTTACCTAACTTTTCTTCTGCTCTTTGCAGTGCTTTTTCAGTTTTTTTTTTTTCTTGGTGTGTCTTACCAGTTGTATTATGTTTTTGTTTTAGCTGTAAGAATCCACCTGTTTTATCGGTTATGTGGGAGCCATGAGGAATATTCTCATGATGTAAAATGAAGGCGAGAGACTGGGGTACCGCGTGGTGTCTTCTTTGGAGAAATCTGTGGTGTGACATGCTTACGTACTTCTGCCTGCTCTAGATCCCCTTCGCAGGTGTTAATAACTTGTACCTTCCAGGAAGTACAGTATTGCAGTACAGTAAGCATGGAAAACAAGGCCATCAGGTCAACCAGCTATATCCCATGAAAACAGTGAAAAGATGTGATCTAAACATATTAATAACAGCCAATACAAATATTGTATACAAGAATGGTAGTAACAGTTAATACAGAATGCTCCAGCTTGAAAGATGAAATGGACATATAATAAATTGGACTATAATATACTGTTAAAAAAAAATACACATTAAAACTGTTGCTATAGGAAAACTTATTTACACTAGTAAGCAATTTACATAATTGTTTGTGAAAGGTAACTGGAAATTCAGAAGGTTTTACAAGTTAAATTATTTTACCTTTTCCACAAAAAAAAACATAATGCAGAAAAAAAAACCAGTAAAGGTTGTGTCAAACATAAAAAAAAAACATACATCATCTGAATTCAACCCGCTTTATTGCTCAATGTCATCTCAACTAAAATAAAACTTTTACCAGAATACAATTAAGACTTTTTACATCTCCCCAAAGCACCCTGCCTTACTGTTAAAACATCTGCAAACAGTGAGGTAACAGATTTTAAAGGGGAAGGTTTTAAGCAGTGAAGTTTGCCTAAAACAGTGCAAAAGCCAGTAACATGTACACCAAAAAAACATTTTTTTTTTTTTGGGGGGGGGGGGACTTTTTTCTTTTTTTCTTACACCCCCTGTCCCTACCTTAAATAGGTACCCTGTGCTCCATCTCCAAGGCATTTTAAAAGAAACAAACTTTCTTTCCCGTCGTAGAGAGCTGCTGGGATTCATGCTTGCAGTAGGCTGCCCGTTGGTATGCATTCTGCCTGCTAAAGTGTCCATTTTCAGTAACAAAAAGGCTCTATTTTAATCCCAAAATGTTTACTGGATGCCACATGCCTAAACTCGATCTACACTCAAACTCGCTCTCCCTCTCCCTCTCTCTCCTGTTCACACTCTCCTCCTCTTTCCCATGCTGTGTCTTGCTGGCATCCAGACTGCTGCTGTTTGTAGCTCGTCTGTGCCCCTCCCTGGTCCCAGGCAGGGTCAGGCATTCATCAGCTGACTTCTTTGAGCAACTAATGTACTACATCTTAATTTTCCCTGCAGTTAACCCTCTCCCTGCCTGCTAGCCTGGTGACCTTTTCTTTGACAATCTGGTTTGTGCTTGAGGGCTTGCTTGAGGTGGGGAGAACTGGAAACGTTTTACAGAGTGTTGCTGTACCGAATTTAAAAGTTTCGGGTGACAAGTGATTGGTCGTATGAAAGCTTTTTAAGGAGCAGAATAAAAATGCAGTGTTTAAGTTATTGTTAAAGCGCGACAGTGCTGGGTATCTGTTAATAGTGTTTTATTGTTCACTATTAAGGTGTAGAGTGATTAGAGGAGTGCACACTATGAAGGTATGGGTGATGGCACAGGAGACCTGAAAATAGTGTTACGCGCTTCTTAGTAAATTATCATATATTTTTGTGATCTTTTTATGTTTTTCTGAGTGATTCTTATTGCAAGTACTCAAATACTTTTTTCTTCAATTTTTGTTGCTTTTACAATTAGAACTGAAGAGCAGCTTGTGAATTAATTGTTAAATCACCTTAACATAGATTTATAACAAAACAAAACACAATATTTGAGTAATTGTAATTAGAACCATACTGGAGAGCTGCCAATGGAATGCTATAGAGCTCCTTATTAAGTTGCAGAGTGACAGCATTGAGTAATTGAGAGGTTTAGTGCATCTTGCTAGGAAACTAAACTGACAACTATTTTACTTGCAAGTCTACTGTTACATCGTAGAATAACTAATATGTGTGAGTGATGGGAGAGAGCTGGCTGAACTCTTTACAGGCATGTCATAGCCAATAAAATGTGACTGTATATGAAAGAAAGCAGCACGAGGCATAACTCAATTACATTTCTGTGAGGAATCTGAACTGAGGAATAATTCCACTTGATGGGTTTTCATTTTGTGGATATGTTGCTTGATTTTTGTGCAATTAGTGTATTTCTGTTTTGAACTGAATGGAAGAAAGCTGAGAAGCAGAATGAAATGCACTTTGTTTGAAGCTTGGAATCATTTGATATTGACATGAATAAACTGTACTTTGCAGTGCAGTGGTTCTGTACTAAGAAGCATTGACCGCATAAGAGCAGCTACAATGGTATTGCCATTGATGATAATTAAGTGTTCTACTGCCAGTACTGTTAGAGTTTCTTCAGGGTATTTTGCTAATTTCTCAGAAAGGTCAAACATGAAATGGTAGTGAAGTATTTCATGTAGGACAATTCCACAAAAACAAACTAGAGAAGATGAATTATAAGGAAAAACTAAAATACAAAACCATAACTACTAGGCCATCCTTATCCTAGGGCACAGCCAGCAAACCATTTAACAGGACCTCAAATCTGTTCACATCCGAAATCCAACCCCACACACAGACATACACAAAGTTCCTATGGCCCTAAAGCTAAAATGCAAAAGGGAGCAGCCATGCAACATATAAGCTAATGTTGAGACGGCTTCACAACTGTTTTTCTCCACTAACTGTTCCTTCTGTTTTGGCCTCACCTGAGATCAATTATACCAAATGCATTTTCACACGGGCTGAGGATCTGACCCCCACCAAGGGCTAATTTGTGGAAAGGAAAAGCCACACACCAGTAAACCTTCCTCCGGATCTGGTTTATTCTGAGGTTCCTCTGCAAGAGGCAGTCCTAGTTACAACTGCTTTACACACAACATCATTCGAAAACATTGAACTCCTGAAACTGAATATGATGATTCCCCCTTAAAAATAAATAAAAACAGATGAAACCACAAGTTGCCAAATTCTTTTTTTATGAGGATGAATGTATAGTTCTGGTTATGGTTCTGAAGAGTGGCTGTTGTTTCAAACTGCAGTACAGCATATATGCCAACAGTTCCTGTATTATCGGGATAGTCCTGATTTCCAGCCTGATGTGTCCCCAAATCACAATATTGACTGTCTGGGTTGAATTCTTTATCCTTGCAAAGATTGAAACATTGGTATATAATTGTTTATCTTACACACTATCTCAAAAAAATATTTGATATTTCTAGTAGTAACCTGAGATTTTAGGCTGTTCTAAACTTCAAATTAACCAAGATTTTATTTTGTTTGCACTATGGTCTTGTAATAAATATCAAAACAACTTGAAACACAGAGCCTTAATAATGCAAAAATAGTTCAAACACAAAATCAACATCTTTAGCAGAGACATTGTCATTTGTTTTGCTTCCACCTTGACCAAATCTCCCATGGAAAAGAGATGTTTTAAACTTAAGCGCAACATGCAACCCAGCTTGCTGTGCATGGATGACATTGTACCTGTTTAAATTGAATATAAACTTAAACTATGCATTTTACTTTGCACCACAGTAGCCTTTAATCAAGGTCAAGGTTCTACTTCGGCTTAAAATTAATAACTTCAGCTAACTTTGCCCCAAGAAAAATATTGTACTATAATCTAGCACTTAAAACATCTGTGTTATATTCTCTGCAATTTATATGCATCCTGATAAACAAAAAGCTCTACCGTGTAATTTCACTTTGTGTAAAAGGGCTCCCTCTCATTGAAAACATACTGCAGCAGTGTCAACATTTTCAAACCTGAACTTGATAACCTACAGGGAGTATATGTCCAGGGTAGACATAAAATGGAATTGAAAAATAAATTAAAGGATACAGCAGGAAAATGACATATATACTTCATTTGAAAATGTTGGTACGTGAATGTATTTCTCATGAAAGGCAAGGGGCAGTCAGGCACAGTCCTGGCAGAAGCCAGGAGAGATTCCCTTCACAGCTCTGCAAACGTACCTCACTTGTGACTTGAGTCAGATGAAACCACAAGTTGCCAAATTCTTTTTTTATGAGGATGAATGTATAGTTCTGGTTATGGTTCTGAAGAGTGGCTGTTGTTTCAAACTGCAGTACAGCATATATGCCAACAGTTCCTGTATTATCGGGATAGTCCTGATTTCCAGCCTGATGTGTCCCCAAATCACAATATTGACTGTCTGGGTTGAATTCTTTATCCTTGCAAAGATTGAAACATTGGTATATAATTGTTTATCTTACACACTATCTCAAAAAAATATTTGATATTTCTAGTAGTAACCTGAGATTTTAGGCTGTTCTAAACTTCAAATTAACCAAGATTTTATTTTGTTTGCACTATGGTCTTGTAATAAATATCAAAACAACTTGAAACACAGAGCCTTAATAATGCAAAAATAGTTCAAACACAAAATCAACATCTTTAGCAGAGACATTGTCATTTGTTTTGCTTCCACCTTGACCAAATCTCCCATGGAAAAGAGATGTTTTAAACTTAAGCGCAACATTGTGGGCAGCAGTGTGGAGTAGTGGTTAGGGCTCTGGACTCTTGATCGGAGGGTCGTGGGTTCAATCCCCAGTGAGGGACACTGCTGTTGTACCCTTGAGCAAGGTACTTTACCTAGATTGCTCCAGTAAAAACCCAACTGTATAAATGGGTAATTGTATGTAAAAAATAATGTGATATGTGAAATAATGTATAATGTGATATCTTGTAACAGTTGTAAGTCGCCCTGGATAAGGGCGTCTGCTAAGAAATGAATAATAATAATAATAATTTGTACCCAGGCCTCAAGAGATGAAAGGAATGGTAAGTTACTAAATTATCCAGCTGCGCTCTATGCCCCTGAACATTTCAAATTAGATTTAAACAATGGAGAGTCTATTAGGGCTGAGCCTGAATCTAAATTCAAAGTTGTATTCATTATGGATTAGTTTTTTTCTAAAAGCATACTAATTTCAGCAGCACTTGGGTTTGATTTGGTAAACACTGGTGGCTTAAACAGAGTGCCTTCATAAGGTGATGAGCCAGTAATTCTTACTGACAATTTTCTAATGTTCTCATAAGTTGTCAGTAAAGTTTGCCCAAAGGGCTTGTACACAGTTACTTACTGATATTGCTAGTAACTACATTACAATATATTAAATATATTACTCCAATACCATGTAGTGGACATTGCACTCCAGAAAACAGGGTGTACAGAAAAAGTGTACGAAATTCAAGGAAAAAAGCTAAGGATGAAGAAGTTAGAGAGAGACACACAACAAAAAATTACCTTAAATACATTTTTTAATTCCACACCGATAAGTAAGCATCTTAAACCAGCAATATTACTTTTCTTTTTAAATCTGTAGTATATTTATCATAGTAATGAATAGTAAATATAGTTCACTTACCGTTGTGTCTACATGCTTCAGTGCAATATCATTACTGGGAGGCTGTGGGGAGATAGAAAGATGAAAAATAACCATTAGAAAGACCCATCAATCCAGCCAAAAGGACTGGAAGAAAACACAGCCCTCTCAGAGCAGTGCTGCAGCAACAGCTTGACAACAGAGCCTTTTATAGACACAGCTTTCCTCCAACAGCAGTTCATATTCCACCTAGAATGAGTGGCTTCCAGTCCATTAACTCTGGAGAGGCAGGGAGATGAGGAGAGCACACCTAGCGAGGACGTCTGCCGGGGAGCAAACACTCCTCTATCACTGCAGCTACAGCACACAGCAACAACCAACCACCTTTCTCAATCCAATCAGTTATTTTCTACTTTCAGTAAGATATTTATACCCTACTAAAAGATTACTGAGCTACACCTGGTCAAAGCATAGGACAACATTTAAATCACCCCCACAGCTGAAGATAGGTACAAATGCAAAACATAGGGGGCTCAGATAAGTTTATGAGTTTGCATAACTATAGAGAAGCATGGTAATATTATACAAAATCAACATCACTTTTGGAACCAAACATATTGTTCGTAAACATATGCTATTGAACATTTTTGGGTTGATATACTTTTGCAAATGTCCTAACAATATAAGGGAAAGCAAAAATGTAATTGTTTATTCAACAAAATAATATCACTGTTTTCGGGCAATGTAGTTTTTAGCATCCCCTTAGTATAATTCTTGTCCATCACTTGTTTTGCCTTTTGAGGCCACATATGCCAACTCTGTGCCGAAAAGAACCACAGTACTTAATGTTACCTTAGCATCACAGTCTAAGATTAGTTCTAATAACGGTCTGTAAAACCAGTACTGAATAGTTCACTGAGTGAAATATAAAATGGTCTCAAATGATTAAGTTGAAACTTACACCTTCTTTTTCCTCGACACCCATAAGACAAGAGGTGCAGTTACAGTTTAAGGAGTATCCAAAAGAAGTCTTGATTTAGTGAGAAACCGCCATATGAAACATGCAGCTTCACCAAGAGCATTAATCTTTTCCGAGGCATCAAATCAGCTAACAGCAGTAAAGTTGGAGAGTCGATGGGTATTGAGATGCAATGTGGGGCTGCGTGCGGAGGGGTTCAGCCATAAACACTACATTTAAATATTTATATAAGGGAGGACACATTTGATTTCACTTAGTCAGTCCAGCACCATGTTCTCTGCATACCATATACAGAAGCGTCATGTACTTCAAGAGAAATCCTTCTTTTTTTAAAGATATATTTATGTATTAGAATGGGCTTCTGGAATCCATGATGTCATATTCCAGGCGTGGACTGCTTTGTTTCAGACTGTTTATATAATGTAAGAGAACTCACATGAATCAGAGTGAACATAAAAAACACGGAGCTGGAACATCTTAAAACGGTTGAACATAGCATGTAACAGATATGCATTCTTTATGAGTCACAGGCTTTTAAGAGCAGAAAACAACTTGCCTGTCTGGATTTCACCCTACTGAAAGTACATGTGCTGAATTCAAATCTAAGTGGAGAAGACAACCAAATGAGTGAATTAAAGAAGCCCAAAGAAGATAAGCATGTCATTGTGTCTGGCCAGCTGCTTGCAGGTGGGGGCGAGGATGTGGGAGTATCTGAGAATTCCCCCCCTCAACCAAAGAAGCTGTGTTTTATACTTCCAGTTCTTGGCTCTAAAATTATCAACCCTTGTTAGGCAACACTGGGAAATACTGCTCCCCCTCACTAGCTTTCATCTTCCAAATCTTCAATGCAATGCAGTGGAACGCTGCAATGGCAGTGTAAGGGTCCCGTACTTGGTTGCTATAGTAACTGAAGGCATCTACAATGGTAAGAACCAGTGGTGGAACAAAACGTTAGGTTACTTACCGTAACCCTGTTTCCCTGAAAGAGAAGATGACCGCCAAAACATTACTTATGGGATATGCCTCCTATTGGTAGGTATTTACTGAGCTCTTTATATCAGAGCTGCCGATAGGCTCCTTCCTGGGGTGATGTCCTCGATCCCGCCTACAGACGGATTAAACAGTCAGCCCACAGAAGTCATGTTTTTGTATCAAACCCGTGAGGGCGACCGATGCGACCTCGCTGGTTGGTGGTCGTCTTCTCTTTCAGGGAACCACGGTTACGATAAGTAACCTAAGGTTCCCTTTCAATTCGAAGACGACAACCAAATCATTACTTATGGGAAAGTATACCAGAGCCGTCATGAGGGAGAAGGAACGGCAGCATATGAGGGACGCATCAGAACCGCATAACCCGAGGTTAGCAGTGCGAGCATGCAACCTCAAGGACCCTCGTGTCTAATGAAGGCAAGGAAGGATCTATCACGTTAAGGCAATAGAACCTGGAGAAAGTATGTGGCATAGCCCAGCTAGCCCCAGTACAGATATTGGACAGCGAGGCCCCTCTGAACAAAGGAGGATACAGACAACATGCCCCACATGTCGACCTGTTCCTGTCCAGTTTTAAATAACTTTAGCATAACAGAGGCAGAAGTGTTAAAGGGACTAGGAGCTCTTAAAATAAACAAATCCCCTGTGCCAGATGAGATCCTCCCAATAGTACTCAAATAAATGAAAGAAGTTATTTACAAACCGCTAACCAAGATCATGCAACAGTCTCTTGACACAGGGGTTGTACCAACAGACTGGAGAATTGCAAACATAATCACAAAATTAAATCTCCACAAAAAGGGAGACAAAACCGAACCAGGTAACTACAGACCAATAAGCCTGACTTCTATTATATGTAAACTTATGGAAACTATAATAAGATCCAAAATGGAAAATTACCTACATGGTAACAGTATCCTGGGAGACAGTCATCATGGTTTTAGGAAAGGGAGATCGTGTCTAACTAACCTGCTTGATTTTTTTGAGGATGCAACATCGACAATGGATAATTGCAAAGCATATGACATGGTTTATTTAGATTTTAAGAAAGCTTTTGACAAAGTCCTGCATAAAAGATTAATCCTCAAACTGAACGCAGTAGGGATTCAAGGATGCACATAGATTAGGGAGTGGTTAACATGTAGAAAACAGAAAGTACTGATTAGAGGAGAAACCTCAAAAACCAGTGGTGTACCACAGGGATCAGTATTAGGTCCTCTGCTATTCCTAATCTACATTAATGATTTAGATTCTGGTATAGTAAACAAACTTGTTAAATTTGCAGACGACACAAAAATAGGAGGAGTGGCAAACACTGCTGCAGCAGCAAAGGTCATTCAAAATGATCTAGACAGCATTCAGAACTGGGCAGACACATGGCAACTGACATTTAATAGAGAAAAGTGTAAGGTACTGCACGCAGGCAATAAAATGTGCATTATAAATACCATATGGGAGATACTGAAATTGAAGCAGGAATCTATGAAAAAGACCTAGGAGTTTATGTTGACTCAGAAATGTCTTCATCTAGACAATGTGGGGAAGCTATAAAAAAGGACAACAAGATGCTCGGATATATTGTGAAAAGTGTTGAATTTAAATCAAGGGAAGTAATGTTAAAACTTTACAATGCATTAGTGAGACCTCATCTAGAATATTGTGTTCAGTTCTGGTCACCTTGTTACAAAAATGATATTGCTGCTTTAGAAAGAGTGCAAAGAAGAGCATCCAGAATTATCCTGGGTTTAAAAGGCATGTCGTATGCAAACAGGCTAAAAGAATTTAATCTATTCAGTCTTGAACAAAGAAGACTACGCGGTGATCTGATTCAAGCATTCAAAATTCTAAAAGGTACTGACAATGTCACCCAGGGGACTTTTTCAACCTGAAAAAAGAAACAAGGACCAGGGGTCACAAATAGAGATTAGATAAAAGGGCATTCAGAACAGAAAATACGAGGCACTTTTTTACACAGAGAATTGTGAGGGTCTGGAACCAACTCCCCAGTAATGTTGTTGAAGCTGACACCCTGGGATCCTTCAAGAAGCTGCTTGATGAGATTCTGGGATCAATAAGCTACTAACAACCAAACGAGCAAGATGGGCCGAATGGCCTCCTCTCGTTTGTAAACTTTCTTATGTTCTTATGTTCTTATGAAGTTGGCCCAAGATGTAGCCAACTCTCTGGTAGAATGCGCGGCTACCCTCCCAGGTGGGGCAGGCCGGCACTATCGAGACTGTGTCCACAATCCAGTGCGACAGTCGCTGCTTTGAGAGAGGCTGTCCTAGGGTCCATATCCCGTGACAGACAAAGAACTGGTCAGAATGACGCAGAGCTCTTGGCCTATCTATGTAACACCTCAACGCCTGCACCGGGCAGAGGAAGTTCAATCTCTTATCCTCCTCCGAAGAAAACGGAGGTGGATGGAAAGACTCCATTTCCACAGACTGGTACATATGGAAGGCTGTGATCACCTTAGGGAGGAAAGCAGGGTTTGTACGTAGTGACACCCTGCTGCCATCGTCCCAAATATGCATGCAGGAGCTGTGCACTGACAACGCCTGTAACTCACTGACCCGCTTTGCGGAGGTGATAGCCAAGAGGATGGCTGTTCATAGACAGGTACTTCAACTCTATGGAGTGTATGGGTTCAAACGGGGCCTTTGTTATTGCCTCCAGTACAATATCAAGGTTCCATTTGGGGAGAACGACCCTCCTTGGAGGGCGTAATTGGCTAGGACCCTTAAGAAAACGGGTTGCCAAGAAATGTGCACCTGGAGATACAGAGTCTACCAAGGCATGGCACGCAGAAATGGCCGCTAAATACACCTTCAATGTAGAAGGTGACCTACCAGTATCGAGCAGTTCTTGCAGAAACTGCAAGATAACTGGCATAGGACAAGAGACGGGGTCATGACCCTTAGTCAGACACCAGTTCTGAAAATATCTCAACTTGTAGGCGTATAACAACCTAGTGGAGCCTGCCCTAGTGTTCTGCAACGTGCCCACGACCACATCAGATCCAGCGGTCCCGTTCAGGGGCCAGACCCATAAATGGAACCTGACCGGTTCCGGATACCAGAGAGTGCCTCTTGCCTGACTGAGTAGATCCAGGCGAAGCGGGATCTCCCAGGGCTGGCCTTGTAAGAGCTGGCAAAGGGTCAAAAACCGGGTTCTCCTGGGCCACCTGGGGGCCACTAGGAGGACTGCCTTCTCTAACCGGACCTTCTCTAGAAAGGCCGGGAGCAACGGTATCATCGGGAACGCGTAAAGGAGCATCCTGGGCCACTCGTGGGCTAGGGCGTCGACGCCTAGTGGACCGCCTAAGCGGTGGAGGGAGTACCACAGGGGCAGTGTGTCGTCTACACCGTGGTGAAGCGATCGACCTGCGCCTTCCCGAAATCATTCCCAAATGCGCTCCACCACCTGAGGTTGGAGCTGCCACTATGAAGGATGCTAACCCTTCCTCGAAAGGAGGTCCGCTGCCCAGTTCACCACTCCAGGAAAATGCGTCGCCCATAGGGACAGCAGGTTCCTTTGAGCCCACATCAAAAGCCGGAAGGCAATGCGATGCAATCCCGGGTGGTTGACATATGCCACCACTGCAGTGTTGTCCGTCCGTACCAGCACACGTGTTCCTTGCAGTACCGGGAGGAAGTGCTGGAGGGCAAGTAAAACAGCCTGCAACTCCAGCAGGTTTATGTCCAGGGAAGTCCAACTGCCCGACCAGGTGCCGCAACTCCTCTGCCTTCCCAGACTGCCCCCCAACCAAAGTTGGAGGCGTCCATCGTCACTACTTGACGGTTCAACACTACTCCCATCCGCACACCTTCGTGGAGATGAGAGGTCATCCTCCACCAGCGCAGGGCTGCAGAACACGAGCCAGACACTGTCAGCCGACTGTGTCTGTCGCACTTCGGATGTAAATGGAATGCATTGAGCCACGCTTGCAGCGGGCACATGCAGAGTAAGCCCAGCTTGATGGCTGGTACAGCTGCGGCCATCAGACCCAATAGTTTTTGACACACCAAGGTAACCTCTGATCCCTGTTGAGACAGGGAGAGGCAACCTTGAATAGCTGCTACTCTGTCATCCGACATGTATGCACGCATTATACTGGAGTCCAACCGGAGCTCAAAGTACGTCGTGCACTGCACCGGTGTAAGACAACTTTGTCACAATCGCTGTGTGGGCCACTGCTCCCTCTCACGACTGGGAAGAAATTAACCTGGTAATACACTGATCCCCTGCAACCGCAAGGGGGCCAGGATAGCATCCACGCACTCTGAAAACGTATGAGGAGCTAATGAAAGGCCGAACGGCAGCATGGAAAACTCGTAAACGCTTCACTGAAAGGCGAAGCGGAGGTACTTCCTGTGCTCGGGACGAATGGGAATGTGGAAGTACGCATCCCGTAAGTCCACGGTGGTAAACCAGTCGTCCGGCCGGATGGACTGGAGAATGTGACGGTGAGTCAGCATTTGGAACCTCCTCTCCTTCAAAAACTCGTTGAGGAGTCTCAGGTCTAGGATACGGCGAAAGCCATCGTCCTTCTTGGGTACCAGGAAGTATCTCGAGTAGAACCCCTGTCCGTAGGAGGTGGGGTCTACAAGACAAGCCACTTCCTTCTGGAGTACTAAGACTTGAAGAGGGTCTGTCATGGATGTATTCGTGAACCCTCGAAACGGAGGAAGCCCCAAGTGGAACTGTAGCAAGCGCACCAGTGTTTCAGCTGTTGTGTGGAAAATGGATGGGTCTGAGGCCGCAAGTCTTCAGGGCCCCTGCTGAGGCTGCTGAGTTGGGGCGGAGCACTCTGAGGCGGCTGCCCAGGGTGACGGCCGTGGAACTGCCTCCTAGAATGCTGTTAATAGATGGGAGGGAGTAGCGCGGCAACTTGCTGAGATGCCTTGCGTTCCCGCTGGGAGCGCTGCAGGATCTCCTCCACCGCTGGCCCAAAAGTATGCCCTGGGGATATCGACGCGTCTAATAACGCCGCCTTATCCGCGTCCAGGACACTCACTTGCAACAGCCACAGCTGTAAGCTTGCCAGGCTGCGACCTAGGGCTTGCCCTTGAAGGCCGGAGATCTGGAGCAGTGTGCCTGACAGGAGGTGCAACTAGGTAGTCACCGGCTCTGGAAGCGGGGCTTCCCTCAGTATGCAACCTCGGAATTAGGCTCCACTTCAATAGAGAGCGCAGACAAGGGCTGGTACTGGGGGCGGTGATGGTGGAGCTGGGGCAGGTGCCTGCTGCCTCGACAAGAGCTCTAGGACCTGGGCCATCTGTGCCTTGAGGTCCATTATGTCCCTCGCCTGTCTCGTCTGTCTCTATCTCTGTCAGTTAACCTGCCTCGCTTGTCTGTCTGTCTCTGTCAGTTAACCTGCCTCGCTTGTGGAGATGGGGAGTGGCTACGAGGGGTCGACACCTGAGCCTGTGCGCAGGGAATATCCTGCGAGGGGCTCTGGGATAATTGGAGGAGGGGGGGGGGGGAATGGGGCCCCAAGGGCCGCTGACAGCTCGGCCACAGGGGACGTAGCCTCCGCCCCCGTGGCCCTAGCCAGCCTATTGAGAAGCACCAGGGGACTGAAAAGCCGCGCAGATGTCACAAAAAGCCTCATCCCCGACGTCCAAGCACCACGTACACAGGGTATGCCATCCTCCTGGGGCATGTTCGTGCAAGCATGGAACCACGACATGCTTGCCATCACTCCTCAAATACCACCTGGTATATACACCTCAGGCACCACACAATGAGCCTGCATGGAGTGCAAGGCACAGAAGCGGTTAAGCACTGCGTGCTCCAAGGTACCGAAGCACCAAGGGCAACGCGTGTACCAGACTATGCGTGCACTGGGGTACTGAGTACCACGTGCAACAGCTAGCACTGTGCACCAAGAGCACCGGGCGGCGTGCGCACCGTGTTCACTGAGCACTGTGCACCTGTTATCTTGCTGCTTAGTGCAGCGTGCACAGAGTACCATGTGCACCGAGCAACGTGTGTACCATGTGCACCGAGGCAGGGTGCACATGGTACTCTGTGCACGCTGAGAGAGTACAATGCCCTTATCCAGGGTGACTTACAATTGCTACAAGATATCACATTATTTTTACATACAATTACATTATTTTTTATACATTATTTTTACATACAATTACCCATTTATACAGTTGGGTTTTTACTGGAGCAATCTAGGTAAAGTGCCTTGCTCAAGGGTACAGCAGCAGTTTCCCCAAGCTGGGATTGAACCCACAACCCTCCGGTCAAGAGTCCAGAGCCCTAACCACTACTCCACACTGCTGCCGTATGACTGAACATGTGATTCTTTCTAGGCTCAATTCTTGAACAAACTGTCTCCCCAGAAGAAATTAAGAGGCACTGGAAACAAACCTTATAAAGATGACCAGACCCACACTGCCCCCTGTACCTACATCCTACACAGGGTGGGTGGGGGTGGGGTCTTTTGTGTCTTTACCCCTAGAGGAAGGATTTAAGCATTAAGTGTTCAGGTCACAAGTGAAATGCATCTACAGGTTTTTAACCCATATAACAAAACACCACAGAATTTGACGCAGTTATCAGTTATCAGTTATCAAGTTTGAGAGAGTCCTATGACTGAATTGCGCTGGGTGTTCAAGTCAGGACTGAGCTGCGATCACTTGTTTGCTGTCGCCAGTGTCATTGTTCCTCAAGAGGCCTTAAACTACATGACTTTGTTGTTTGATTTCAAATTAAGGGTATGAAAAGTCCTTTAAAAAATATACTGAAATAAACGCTTAAAAAATCTGTCCCAATATTGCTCCCTTGTTATTTGGCACCATGAATGAATGTAGGCTGTAAATTTACTTTACTGTTCAGTTTAAGGTTTGCTGCTATGATCTGTTTTATGCACCTATTAGGGAGCAGCACTTCAGTTCTGGTTTGCCCTTCAGCGTTAATTACAATACTGTCCTTTTATAAAGAAAACACAACCGTTTTCTCTAATAAAATGCAACCACAAATAACTTGTTTGTGAGAGCTGGGGTTCTGTGCAAAACAACCATCCTGCTGATAAGGACTGTTGTATAATTGAACAAAAAGCCCCATTCAGCAGTGCATGGTCTTGAAGCATTGCAGGCTGGTAAGCAGGCAGAGGTCAGACAACAAACCGCCCTCGGCCCATATTCTCCTAAACCACAAATACACTGGAATTAATTTGAGCTGTGGTGAGGGAAGGAGCTTATTTCCTGTTTAGGAGTCTTGCCCTGTGTCCCTGGCAGGAGGGAGGGCCGATTCGAACTGCACAGCTGGAAAGACTGTCCTTCCGCTAACAGGCAGACTGGAAAAATAAGTATCTTGTACTGCATCTCTAGAGGAACTTGCACTGTAATCCCAAAGAGACCACTACATATCTGTCATTCAAAAGGGGATCAAAACACCAACAACTGGACCTAAATTCTGCAAACTGTAAGGGACTTCATTGTCCAAATGTTGATGTCACAAAGGGGAAACATTTTCTGAAAGGGCCACAGGAGGTGATTCTTTATTGGGGTAAAACAAATACAAAATGCTGTTACAAATACGAAACCATTGCTCTTTTGATGTCACTGTTAAGGTGATGAGGTAGGGATAGCTTGTGACAGCTGCTGTTCTGTTCTGTCCTTAAGGGCAGTTGATGGTTCTTTGTAATACAGCACCATGATGTCATATCTCCAAATATGTTTGATCCAGAATACCACACGAGGAAAAAAACAAATGCAATAAATATTATAGCTTTTGAAAATCCATACATTATTGTACGGCGCTTAGCAACAAGCTGGAAATGTGTTTTTTGCTAATATGTGAAATTAAATTATTATACAGTAAGTTGTCATGTCATTAAGCTTTCCCTTTGACGGTGGTGTTATTTTTTTGAGGTGGTTAATAGGTTAAGTTCAATGACAGTGTTGTGTCACTGAATCTACCCTTTATAGTGGTACTGTAGATTTAAAGTTTTCATTTTGTAGGAGGACTCCTACTATATTATTAAAGCCCACACATACTGACCAATGTCTTAAGTTCCAGGCGGCTCCACCCAGCTCTTAACTGAGCAAGGTTTCCCAATCTGTTCTATAACTGGAAGAGAGGGCATTGAGGCCCCTTGCCACACTTTCCCTTCTCCTGATTCATCACAGCACCAGTCAAGTCTCAAACAGTATATATAACACAAGAACAAAGGGGATTTTGTTAAACAACTGGACAACAAACTTGCCTGGAAAAGTGATAACATTTTCTAATTTAATTATTTGTCTTATTTTAAGTAAGCTTCTTGGTATAAATGCACAGTAACAAAATGAATGAACATATTTCTATAAAAGTGACTGCAGTATATATCACATGTACAGTACAGTATGTATTATCAACAACTTATCTTCCCTGCAGCTGTAGAAACTTACAAAAGCAACTGCGTTGTTTTGAAGACAGATGGCTCTGTTTTAAAGCTATTATGAAGGGCAAAGGCTAAGGGATAAAATCATTTTAAATGTAAAGTTCGGGATGAAAGAAATTCCTCAACACACATCAATCAAATAATTTGTCAGACAAATATATAAAAACAATCCATACTCTTCTTTTTACCCTTTGGCTTACTTATTCATACAGGGGATTCTGATTGCCCCATCCCATCCAAATGGCCTAGTGATCATCTTTCTGTATCTGCCAAGAGGGTAAGGAATATCAAAAACAATGCCCCAAATAGGGGGATTCTAACCAAAATAACGTATATTCTTTGGCAAACCTTCAGGTCTTAAAGCACTTATACATGTTTAGCATTTTAGTGAGGTCGCTAGCGATGATAGCCCTAAAAGATTTGTACAAATTATTAATACCAGCAGAAGAATCTCCTGCCATTTAACACATGTTGTGTTTTATTGAATCTGTGAGGCAGGTGGATGAGACAGGATTCAATACATGTATGTCCCCTGAAAGAAACGCTGAGTCCAGAATAGAGCATTGAGGGGCTATAACATCCTCTTGGTAACACATTTTTATTACATTTTGAGAAATTGTGAAACTGTGTGAACTCTATGGAATTCGAGAAGTTGCCCTGCCATAACTTTGGAAAAAACATGTCTGCATTATAAAATAGGTATATAGATATAATAGGAAGCTTTACAATTGTCCACACTGACTGAAGGGGATCTATTGCAGACCAACACAGCTTAAAAATGATCATGCACTTCCATTTACTAAGTGGGTCTCATATGGGTCTCATAAGTGGTTGCATACATGGTTAAAAGTAACTTCTCAGTTGCAATATTTGAATATATATGCTCGAATAAATCAATTTTGTTTTTAAATATTCAGATATTAATTGCACAAAGTCAAGTACAGTGTACTCTGTTTATAAGAATCACTGGTATAAGAATCAACCGCATATAGTGATCAAAACCACTGGGACAAAATCATTCCTATACTATCCAATGTAAAATAATCCGCTTGTAAGAATCAAGCAATCTGCTTAGAATAATTTTGAGTCAAACTGACTACATGTAATAGGGTACTTGATCAAGTGCAATGACGTGTACAGCCAATAAAGCTGTTTTTGAATTTGAATTTGATCACATCTCACGTGATTAGTCATGTACACAGCGTGGACAGTGCAATGATGCAGGAAACACTGCATTGTTTGTAATCAAACGTGACTGCACCACTGCATTGTGCAGGTATGTTTTTTGTGTTTTCTGTTGGTGAAAATGTATTTCAATAAAGTGAATACACATTAATTGAATACATACTGAGTACAGCAGTGTTATTGTGTGATATGCATGTAGAGGGAGTGGGATCGCTGCGGGGGGGGTTCAGAACTTTGCATCTCTTCTTAGTGAAAAACTGTGAGATTTGCACTGCAACAGAAAATAAGCAAGCCGCAGATGCTTAAATGCAGTGGTAGTCATGACAGTAAAATACTGTACTGTAATATCATTTTAATTCAAAGGCCATTACATGTAACACCACACGGCAGTTAAACTAGGCACCCTCACGAGACGATTGTTTCTCAAGTATAGTGTAGTAAAGTAGGATTCTGCAGCCTTGAGTAAACTTAATCATGATCATATAACAAGTTGCTTACCCACGAGGACTTCTTTTGATGTATTGTCCTCAGTGACTGAGCACCATTGACATTTGTATACTGTATTTAATCTGCTATAGCGCGGAGGCGCTTTTGCTAATTGTAATGTTACGTGGCCGAGGGCAGTGTAAATGATCAGGCTGGAGTCTTGATTTAGAGTTTAAAACCGGTGTTGGTTTTATTTTTCTTACGGTGCGGTGGGGAAACAACCGCTAATAAAACAAACAAAATAAACCTAACTTTCAGTTAGAGAACTAACTAAACAATACTTTATGTGGCCCCTGTGCATACATGCGGGAACTCATGACATCTAGTGGTCAACCCATTACACTGCAGGAATAAAGCTTTCATTCTCAAACTAACAAACTACAGAAAATACAGTGCACTCTGTTTATAAGAATCACATCCGTCCTGGATGATTTGATTCTTATAAGCGGTTGATTCTTAAAAGCGGACCGATATGATTACTGTGGTGAAGTGCTTCTGAATCAGTATGTTAGTTTGAGAATTTGAGGTATAAACTACAAGCAAGGAACCAAAAGCCCTTAAACAGAACAAAATGGGGACCGTTGCTAATACTGATAGTGCTCTACAATACAATGTTTACATTAATGACAACTCAAACATTGTTTGTTTAGATTTCCAGATTTTATTTTCACATTGATTGGGGTAAAGCAATCCTATAAATGCACTTCCTGTGCTACAAATTCACTTCCTCTGCAGCAGATAGCATAACACAACCTGACCCCACATAGAGTGCAGACCAGGGTAGCTCTCAAACCCAAACCATGACTGGGCATTTCTGCTCCACTATTCCACTTGGTTGCTTAGTTAGATTCACAAGACTAGTGGGACGCAGTGTTCTGAAGATATTCAAATATATAGTTATGCCATTACAATATTAGTGCTTGATTGTTACAATGTTGTGTTCAGGATATAGAGAATAAGGCTAAATTCGGTCTGTAAATAACTGAGTCACCATGCCCCTCAGCCCTATAACTCACATTAATTCATTACAGAGCTGAGCTGCTACTAGAATGTAGAATGTTATCAAGCCCCTCTCTTCCTTCCAGTCCTTAGTAATTGAATCACAGAAATTATACTGCCAGGGCTAAAACAACACAGACACCCAAGGCAGTTTAAACAGCTCTGATTTTACTTCATGAAGGATGCTGCTCAATTGGATATCAGATGTATTCAACAATTGGTTCAAATTCAATTTCTCAAACAATCATATATCATATTTAGTATGCCACATCTGTGTGGGAGAAGTAGGGAACCAGATATTTATGTTAGACTTGATTAAAACCTTTTCAAGCGCTGGAGTTTTGAGTCATTTAAAGCTGCAGTGTCCCCCAATCCTGTGGAAATTGGTACAACAGTAAAACATAATTTCTGGGTGACTATGTATTCAGTTCTTCGATAGTTTTCCCTTCTTGTGCACCTCAACAGGCCTTTCCATTTTCTGTACTATACCTCAATGTAGTTTGGTACAGGTATGACATATCACAGTTACTAATGAATTCTTCTGGTTGTTTAGAATCACTTTATATATAATGATCTGTTTCAGATGCACCTGTGGCCTCAATAGAGCACTCAAACACAGTGGAGGCTGGTGGCCAAACTTTTTGGGTGTTCACACCTCAGATGCAGGTGAGGGGGTGGGGTCCAGGGGGCCAACCTCAGTGGTAGAAACACTGTCCA
Organism: Acipenser ruthenus; assembly: GCF_902713425.1. Lineage (NCBI taxonomy): Eukaryota > Metazoa > Chordata > Actinopteri > Acipenseriformes > Acipenseridae > Acipenser > Acipenser ruthenus. The sequence goes on along the minus strand of NC_081199.1, from coordinate 23,403,349 downwards.
GTAGATCTAGTTCTTGTTGGAAGTGATACAAAACGTTTGCTCTGTGATGTCTTATCGTGGCAAATTTTTCGATTACTTTGTTATTAAAGTCAGGAATGTCAGCCATCATGTCTTTTTCAATTGATGAAATGGCTAAAGCATTTAATTGTTCGTTTTTCATACATTAAAAAATAATAAGATAAAAAGTGAGATGTTGAAACAAGACAAATATATTAAACACACCGAATGGACTAGGACATTTATATGTGTATTTATATCAATTTAAGTTGTCCCTGAATCTAAATCAATCCCAAGTTCAAAGACCAACAACAGGAAAAAATAAGACCTTAAATGGAAGTCACAATTAAGGCCAAAGGAAAAAAAAAAAAAAGAATTAACAATAAAGTAGATTTTTTATTTTATTTTCAAGATCCAATATTTAATTTATATAGACCTAATAAAAGAACGATCAGCTACAAACACATAGTAAAAAAAGAAATAGTAATTTAAAAACACCTAGAAAAAAAAGGCTGACGCGGCTATCAACAAGATTTAAAAAAATAATATATAAATAATATTAAAATAATACAAATATACTGTACAGTATATTTAATAACCGATTACCCCAAACAGGCAGTAGTGGTCGGTAAATTAACAAAAAAAAAAAAAGAAAAATTGCTGAACACAGCAAGATTACTGAGCTTAAGCACTGCTGAAGAGCAGCAGCCTCAGGAGAAAAAGGGCAGCACAAAATAAAGGCAGATTAAACCTGTGAAAAGAACGAAGCTGAACAAATAAGAGTATTCATAAACATTAAAGTTAATTTTATTTCAATATTTAAACAGCTTAAACGTTTTCTGTCTTTCCGTAACACACCATGCAAGACTGAGAAGAGACAAAGTCATGCTGCTCATATTTATAACCTTTGTTGTCTCTAACCAGCTGCACGCCATCCAGACATTTTTATAGTCAGCCCAGGCTGACGGCTGGCTGCTACTGCGCATGTGCAGGGCGGATTTGGGCGCTCGCATTTCTGAGCAAGCACAGCCCGGCTGTTTTTTAGGCAGCAGTGTGGAGAAGTGGTTAGGGCTCTGGACTCTTGACCGGAGGGTTGTGGGTTCAATCACCAGTGGGGGACACTGCTGTTGTACCCTTGAGCAAGGGTAGATTGCTCCAGTAAAAACCCAACTGTATAAATGGGTAATTGTATGTAAAATAACGTGATATCTGTATAATGTGAATTAATGTATAATGTGATATCTTGTAACAATTGTAAGTCGCCCTGGATAAGGGCGTCTGCTAAGAAATAAATAATAATAATAATAATAATGAACGGCATTGTTGATGTGCCAGTGTCACGTGAGAGGGGGGAAATGAAACGCACATCACCCAGAAGTAGGGAAGCGTAATTCATTAGAGACTGGGTGTTCGATGAGCATGCGAACACTGTTAACCAGCGCTCCTGCACAAACATGTCCTACAGTAACTCTAAGTACATTTGTGGTATTTCTTACTGATATACTCCTTATCCTCAAGGGCGTAGTGGTCCACAGAGGCAGATTAATGAGTAAACTCTGGTTGTAACAGCTGTATTTAGAGATATGTCTGAAAATAATATACAGAGAGAACCTAACAAGCCAAATGCATTATTTAATATAACTGTGATATATAATTTCCATACACAGTGGCTCTAGGCTGGAGGAAAACAAGGATTCGCTCTCTTTGAAATGTTTTTGTCTATGTGACTGAACTACAGCAAAAAGCCATCTGAGGTCATGACTGTCATCTGAAAGTACAATTTTAGCAGACCAAAAAATGTACACAAAGAAACCAAAAAAGGATGTCACTTTATCTAAATGTTGTATTTGTTATGCTCATAACATTTTACCGCAAATTCATGTGTACAGTAAAAAATAACATGCAATTGTGAAATGTGCTATGCTTTGCAAAGCCTGGGCTCCTAATAGCTAGCCCTTTGATGCCTCCTTTGCAGTAATGTGGTACTGCAATGGAAATACATTTTGTGTGTGTGTATGTTGGCTGGAGAAGATATCAGAAAATATTTTCAAGCTTTAAGCAAACAGTGGTAACATTAACAGATTTGAATGATAAGTGGTCTTATTAATCATGAGACTGTTGTTACTGAAATAAATTCAGCTCTTTCAAAGAAAAACATGTGCAGTATGTCGGCTATAATAACACAATTAGAACTATCCTGAAAAACTAAATTACCAAATCTTTGTATTGCACAATACAGTATCTATGTTGTTGCTTTAATACATAACTGACAAAAGTATCAAGACACCAGCTTATATAGCCCTTTGTACCCTACTTAAATATCCTGGTAACTCTGAATACGATTTTAATGAGAATTCCCTCTCAAATGTGCAGCTATTCCCCAAAATGTTACCCATTTTTTCAGAATACATAAATAATCATTCCCTCTTCAGATTTGGGTGTTACTCTACTCATGGGATGTCCTGTTTATTAAAATAGTGTGCCTATTTTTCAAAGATTATCTATTGTTCTTAAAGTGTATTATGTTTTGAGTCTAATCAACCTCAAGGACTGCAAATGGAATGCATTATAAATGCAGAAAAGTGGGGGTCCATTATTATGCAAAGCCCGTTATCATAAACTATTTGGACAACCCTTTATTTCATTAATGTTAGCCTGCGAGGTTCGGGGGGCGTGGAGCTGGGGGGGCCGCTAATCTTCCAATCTTTCAATTTTCTAATCTCCCGTTAATTAGTATCTATTTACTATTTAAGACCTGATCACCTGCACCTTTTCTGTCTAGTGTTTTGTTTTTGTAGCAAACGCTTAGACGCCGTCGTTTCGTGCTTCATCGCTAATATCTAAACTTCGTTGCCTCGCTCACGCAGGTCGTTTCTCTGCACATCGCTGCCAAGATATTATCAATCATTTTCTTACCTGCTCAGGTGATCTTTCTTTTCATTCAGCTTCTCTTTTCGGCTCCAAGAGCTCCAACGTTACTCTTTCCTGTTCCATCCAGTCTCCACCTCGGCATCATAGCCGTCCAAAGCGCAGCTTCATTACTCAACTTGTCTGCAACCTTATCAGAAAGTCTGGTCCTCCGTTAAACTTTCAAGCTCCTTCGACATGACATCGACATTCCCGTTGTCTGCGATTGCCTTACCTTAGCTCTATTTAATTCTACTACGAAGTTTTGTCGGCGGAATCTTTCTTTACTCCTTGCCTGCAATCAGACGCCCCTCCCCCGCTCCCACAGAGCCAGCAGAGCCAGCCCTGGACCTCCATCAGCTATGTTCAACCTTTTAAAGACGTATCCAGCCCATTCTAAACTCCATTTTTAACCAATGGCGGCTCGTGACTTGACTGGTCACAACATTCTCCAATGACACTATTGTACTGTAACTTTTCCACCGGCGCCTCACAGACTATGGTTACCACGGCAATGCCCTTATTGAGTGACTGCGGGGAGTGGTAAGTCGTCATGGTGACCAGGCAGCTTCATCAGGCTCTGCGTGCTCTGCGCCTCAGCACTGCAATCTTCCGGCTTCCTGTTGCTGCGCTTTCACAACTGGCGGAGACGAATTCAACGCGCCGAACCATGACATCTAAATACTGCGTTAACTTATTTATATTCATGACTATCTGTCCTAAACATGTCTAGAATATTTATTATTCAAATCTAAAGGAATAAGCAAATGTTGTTCTACATAGACAAGGATTTTAATCGTAATAACTTCATAGATTCTACCCTGCTTCACTCAAGTCAATGATGTAATTCCAATCATAACCTCTGGATGGCAGTATAATACCACAAGCTCTCTCTCTATACATTAAACCAGTTTGGTTTCGCTGCGAAGCTCGGACACTACAGCTTTTCTATCTATTCCCGCAGTTCTCACTCGGATGGATTCTCGGGAGTTCTCCTCCTGCCTCATCCTCTGTCTATCTATATCAAATGACATTCTTCAATTTCAACTCTTACCCCCCCCCCTCCTCCTCCCCCGCCCCTTTGAGGCGGACTGCTCCTGACCAAATCAATAGATTTTTCAACAGCCTCAGAGCAACGGATTCTTCATCCTCTTAGGTTCTACAGTGGCCTCAGCTCTATGCATTCTTCATCTCTGGCTTCATCTAAATCACTTTAACTCAAAGTCCAATATCCACCGCATTCAGCAGATCTCTGCGCTCTACAGCAGATCATCACACTACCGATGGCAATCCACCATTCACTATTACAGATCCCTGCTTCAGCAGATCTCTGCGTTCTGCAGCAGACCACCACGCTCTACCAATGGCAGTCCACCATTCACAATAACAGATTACTGCTTCAGCAGATCTCTCTCTCTCTCTCTCTACAGCAGACCACCGCTCATTATTGACAGCACTTCTTTGTTTACTTCCTCAGATCTCTGCACCGTTCAGCAGATCCCGTCCTCTACTGTTAATTGCTCCTCACTGCAGCAGATCTCTGCTCCCTCTTCAGATCTACTCACTATTATAGCATGCAAGTTGCTTTAGTTCACAGTCTAAATCTGTACCTGCACTATTCCAGATCTTCCAACGCTTCCGCTTTCCTCCAATACGCAGATCGTGGAAACATTCCGCAGTCAAGGCTAATGCTAATCCCCATCTAATCAAAAATACGAGGTGCTTGACTTTCTCGGCAATCTATTCATATGTCCACACATCCTTTCGAATATTACAGCATTAATACACGGTGAGAGACGCGGTGAGACTGGAAATCTGTCTTGTTTATGAGTTAAGGAGTCCACTCTAGGAGAATAACTGGAGTTGTGAAACCCAGTCTCTCAATGTGAGTTCACCTTTTCCATTTCAAGCAGACATGATAGTAGCAGACCGCAGATCGATCCCGTATTAACTGACACATAGGATAGTCAACATCTCATCTCTGCCCTCCATTCCAGAAAATGGAGCACAAAGCGTGCTGAGCTTCCCCAGCAGTCGATTTACACACGTTCGTTCAGTTCCAGCTGCTACCTCAACTGTCAGTTCCAGCTCCCCTTCGGCCTCCACTTTTAGTATCCAAGTTCCGTCGACTGGTCCCGTCTGCTGCGTGCCCCCCCCCCCCCGATTCCCCAGCTTCACCAGCTGTCATTTGACTGAATCATACTCTCAGTAACCTCCTTCAATCTGCTCAGCATTTCATATCTGCAGCTCTCTCCCTCCTTCGAAGCTTCATATTGTACAGCTTGGTCAGTGTTTTAAACGTTCTGTGCCAGAATCGGATTCATCCTATTCCTTCAATCAAACCAGATCATGGCTTTCATCGTCCAGCTAGGGATTTTCTCTCTTCCCACCATTCTCTCCATACCAGTAGTTTGTCTGACTCTTTGCGGAATCTTCAAAGTTCCCCCCCCTGCTGCACCTTCCCACCTGCCCATATCAACAGACATTCTCCATTCACTCATCTCTACTCTTCGGAGAGTTTGCTTGTCCCCTTACGAAGATCTCCTCATGGAGACCATCTGCCTAACTTAAGAGCCTTCCCTTCTGCCTCACCTTCCCGCTGTCCGCATCAATGAACATTCTCAGTTTGCTCATTCTACTCTTCGGAAACGCCACTTCTCCCCTTACAAGGATCTACCTATGGAGATCATCTGCATCTGAGCCCTCTTTGGTTTCCTGAGGAGCTCAGAATCCACAGTTCTAATTTACTCCATCATTCAGTTGTGTACCTCCAGACGGATCCATTTCAGCACGGTCAGTTAATTCAGCTGTCAAGCAGATTCCCCTATCTGCCCCTTATTTTCAACGTCAAGGTATCTCATCTGCTTCTCGGCCTTCTTTGTTTTCCTCAGAACTCGCAGTTTCTTCTGCTTCTAATTTACTTCACCATTCGGTCGTACCTCCAAGAGGGATCAATTTCAACGTGGTTAGTCCATTCAGCTGTCAAGTAGAGTCCCCTATCTGCCCCTTTCATCATCAAGGTATCTCCCCAGCAAGAACCCCCCCCCCCCCCCCCCTCTACTCTACCCCCCCCCCCCCGGGACCCTCAGTTCATTGATTCCCCTCGCTCCTATTATCACTCAACGCTGGTTCTCAACCCACCTTCCACCCTCCAGAGCAAGCCTCCCTCCTCTACTCCACCCCCTCATTGATTTCTCTCGCTCCTAGGATCAGTCGTCACTGGATTCCAACCTACCTTGCCCCTCCCCCCCCCCCCCAATCATTCCGTAGGCACAGCCCCCTCAGCTTCAAGCTTCCCTGCAGCGACGAAGATCTCCTAATCAGCCCACCTCTCCACCCTCCTTTCTAGAGCAGGCCTCCCTCCTCAGCTGTATTCTCCCCATTCATTTCGTATAGGTGCAGCTACCTCCGCTGCAAGAGCCAGCATCAACCACAGTCTGATCAAGACCATAGGCCGCTGGTCCTCTTCCGCAGTAGATTATTACGTTCATTCATCTCCCTCCGATATAGTTGCAGCCCATTTTAAAATCGCTAGCATGCCCGGAGTGGGGGCTACCTGTTCGCCGGGGCCACCAGAGGTTTTCCCCTAATCCGCCTCAAGGGTTTTTTTCCTCTCCACTGAGCAGCAGGTATACACATAGTCACATCCTACTAACAAATTTACTAATCTCCCTCTGTTTGTCCTGTTCGTCCTTCTGGTCTTTTGTCTATGTTATGCGTTGGCATGTGCTGTCTTTTGTTTGTCTCACGGTGTGGGAGTTTTCGTGAGGTGCCGGGGGTCCATCCTTTGGGGGGCAAGTGAGGCTCACTTCCCCGACCTCAGGGCTAGGCAGCCGCCTCCCTTACCTTCAGGGGTTCTCACCGCGTGAGTCAGAGCGGACCCCCGGCCAAACTCTGTCCTGTCGCAGCTCCTGCGCTCATCTTATCTCACTCGAGGCTCTCTTCTATTCTGCCTCTCTTCAGGACGTGGTCACTCGTGCCGAGTCCTATACTAACCTCAATGCTTGTCCTTATTTTCAGGTCCCAGGCAGCGTGACGTCTCAGCCAATCAGGGGTTTTACGAGCGCCCCTTACAGAAGCCTCAGATGCTGGGTACCTCTCTCATCTCCTCCCGAGGGGCGGCTTTCCAAGTCATAACCCTCATATGTGTTTTCGGTTGCCGGGTCCTCCGCCCCTGGGATGTCGACAGCGTCGGCCCCAGTCGGTGACTTCTTTTCTATCCTGTCTTCGGTCGCTGGGTCCTTCGCCCCTGAGTTGTGTTGGCAGCGCCGCCCTCAGTCAGTGACCATCTTTCTATCCCGTTTCAGTTGCTGGGTCCTCTGCACCTGGGATGTGCGACAGCGTCGCCCTCAGTCAGTAACCACATTCTGTCCTACTAACTGCTCCTTGCTGCTTCTTCTGCCTTATCCTTCCCCCCAGCTCACGCCCAGTGAATTGCTATTTAAAGGTATAATAGACTCATAGCATAATACAATGTATTATTAACCATATACCTATTCTCAAGATAATCTTAATGGATACAGGGTATAAATACATAGCAAAGACATACTCATAGTTCAATAGGGGTAAATACTTTTCAGTTTGGCACCACAAAATCGTGTGCTACACATTATCCTAGCCTAAATTTGGAGTTAGCGCGCACGTAGAATAGTGAGCCTAACGTGCGTGATAAACCTCAATTTACTGCCCCATTTACTAACACAGAATGCATTCATTTACGTGCACAGTATTTGGCTAATTTACATACCATGCCGTGCACGCTACATGTATTGTAAGCGGTAATTTAATTTAAAAGGTAAGAAACTGCACTGCTTACCTTTTAATTTTAACATGTATTCCTTGTTTGATGTAAAAAAAAAAAAAAGCCTTTTTCCTTTCTCCTTTAATGCATACGGCCTGCCCATTAGTTTCTAAAATTGCACTGATGTACTGTATCATTTTGAAATTCTTCTTTAAAACAACCCGCCTCTTTAATATAACACGTGTATTCAACATATACAGTCTGCATTGTATGAGTGACATTCCCATTAAGCCATTCACAGCTCATAGAGGTAGTAAAATAGCCAATGAAACAGCACACAGGATCTGTTTCCTCACACACACACAGCACATATATATATAGCGAAGCGAAGGCTTGTTTAAACTATGTATTTTACTTTGTGTAAAATTTAAAATCAGTAGCAAAGAAGTAGTTAGAGATGTCACGGAAGCGAAAGGTGGAGGCAGAACACAGAAGATTCCAAAATCGTTAGCCAGATGATTATGTGTTCAATGAATAATTCTGTTATTTCCTTCCATCCTAAAAATTTGCTAAATCCTACAATACTATCAGAATGTGTCTCTTCTTCCCCTCTGACTGGCACTCTTCCATCTTCGGTCGATGCTGCGGTGTCCCTCTACAACGCCACTCAGATCATCGACACAGTTGCTCCGCTTACAACCAAAATAGTGAAGAAACATCAAAACTGTCCATGGTATACACTCAAACTTCAACTGCTTAAGTCTGCCTGAGCGCAAGTCTGAGCGCAAATGGAGGTCGTCTGCACTAACAGTTCACTGAGAGATTTGGACCGATCATCTCAGTAGCTACAGACATGCGCTCGCTGCTGCCAGGGTTAAGTACTTCTCAGAACTCATATCTCTGGGACACGGTAAACCAAATATTCTCTTCAAAACCATTGACCAAATCCTGCATCCAGCCACTGATAAATCCACCTCCCATTCATCCTCCTCTATTACCAGTCCACTCTTCTCTCCAGTCATATTGATTGATTGATTGATTGATCTCTGACTAGCACTTGCACAGATGTATAATGTGGAGAGTGTTGTTTGGGAATTCACATTGTAATGGAGAGAAGAGGCGTTTGTTTCTAAAATGCCTAAACCGCGCATAACAATTAAATAACGCATCAAATAATTTGAGCATGAGGGGATGTATGCAGCTGATGATGACAAAATAATGATGTGCCCATTTTACAACTGTTGGCTTGAAAGGGAGTCAAAAGATACCGTCATTAAGCATTAGTATTTGTACAAAGTATTTGTCAGAATCTGGAGGCGCATATCTAGCAAGAGACGACAATGCAGGTATGCAAAAGAGAAGTAAGATACAATCTAAGAAATGTCCATAACGGAGACATGGTTTTTCAAACATTTTCAAGCCCTGGAAATCAGTTTGGCATTTTTCCAGACTTCCAGGCTAGCGTACAAACCCTGATTTCATAACTTGACAACACAGGTTATTCCACATATTGTAATGTGCTCTAATTTTGAATTTACAGCTGTGGCAGCAGATTTATGACATACTTGTTTATTTCTGTCTTTATAAGATTAAAACCATTATTTAAATCTTTGCGTTGGTTGCCAGTTGAATTCTTAAGATGTTGCTCTTACTTACAAGGCATTGCCTAGCTTTGGACCAGACAATGCCTTGTCTGAGCTGCTCACTCCTTACGCCCTTGATCAGACTGTAAAATCTCAGGATGCTTGGCTCCTTGTGGTCACCAGGTTAGAGTTGATATTAGCTGGAGCCAGGACTTTCAGTTGCAATCAGCCACATTAGAATTATGTTCCTCAAATCCAGGCATAAGATTTTTTTTAAAGTTAGCATTATATGCATAGGTTTAAAATGATGTATAACTGCAGTTTTTTTTTTTTTTTTTTTAGATGTACACAAAAGGTTTATTGTAGGATGTTTCAGACAAAAGCTGACTTTTTGTGCACTTCCAAAAAAAAAAAAAACTTTTCATGAAGGGCACTATAAAATAAAATGTTGTATCGTATTTGATTGTAGTATTATTTATACTTATTTCACATTTGCCTTCAGCTGAATTCGAACCTAGGCCTCCAGAGATGAAAGACTTGAGAATTCTTTGCCTTGAGGGGCCCAAGGTGGTGGGTCTGGCCTGGGGTTTGATTAAAGGTGATGAATGAAAGAACTGGCGGCCTCAAGGCCCACATTCCAACCGCTGCTGCTGCCTCTCCCACCACTGATGGCAGGCCGTTCCTCTTGACAACATTCTTCACACACACACAAACATGAGGATACTGCTCAGGAATGTGTCTACTGAGAGCACAGCCCACAAACATACAGAGCACTCCACACCACTACCTACTGTACCTCCGTCTTACAGCAGGTGGAACTCCACTTTGTTTTAATTGTATATGTGTGTTGTACATATCTATTGTATGTAGGTGTGGAGGTATGGTACTGTATATATGTGTATGCATAGTGTATATGTATGTATGTATATATGTATGTATGTATTTATCCATGTATAGGGGTTGGACATTAAAAACACCAGCTGTAATACTGGGAATAAATATGGGCAGCCAGGAGAGCACTGCATCAACATCATTTCTTAAGGGTAGTTGGTCATGGAAATCTCTGTTCAGATGACCAGAATGTCCCATAGACTCAAAGATTTTGAGACAGTTCCTCGCGTTCAGTCGAGCGTCTACAGTCAACTCTCTATCAAAGTCGGTCACTTCTGCTGTCTTCTTAATCGTGACTGAAACTGACTTGCAACAAGTTGATGCAGCTTTTATATTTTATAGAATACATGTCATGAATTCCATGTGCATTAAAATGTATTCACCCATGTGAGACCAATTACACAGAAGTGTGTGCTACATATAGCAAGTGTTATTTTTGCACAACACCTGTATGTTAACATCACTCACCCACCCCCATTAGTGTAAATACAAAATCAGAGTGGTCAGTATAAATAAAAAGTAGATCACTATGAACTACATCCACAGTACATGTATGTATATGTAAAAGTGTGACATACAGATGGACTTCTGAAGGATGTGTTCCTCCATATAGCTTCAGATTGTGATACTCTTTCCTAACTTTTAACACAATTGGACGTGGCTCTTTAGCTATATATGTATGCTTATTGTGACATTCAACTTCCACTATTTTACCATCAACATATAACGGAGGGATTTAAACTGAATTACTGATCTCTGCCAGCTTGTATTAAACAGAAACAAATAATTAATGTTGTTACAATCAGAATGTTTCCCTTGCTCTCCTCTCCAGTTTACCGCACAGCACCTCATCAATTTTCTGCCTATATTACTTTAGCCCAGCAACAGACTGAATCACCAGGATCTCCTATCTCCAGTTACCCTGATTTCTTTGCCATCAGCCCAGGTGGCTGCCCGGGCAGATGCCGAAATGACATAAAATTCGATTCTAATTCGGCATCTGCCCACCGCAACTGGGCACTTCGCGAACTGCCCGGGCATTTCGGCAACTGCCAGATTTCAGCATCAGTCCATAACATATATATTTATATAGTGAATGGGTGCACGAGGCATGGGACATTTACAGAATTGTTGTGTGGACTCAAATCACTTTAATAGTTTAACATGCATTTATGTGGTATGGGCAAATTCCTATTTATTTAAAGTATATTGTTCTGTGCAAAATCATTTCCGTGTACATATCAATGTCAAGTGTGAGGTAATCTTTAAACAAGGCAATTAGCCATAATCCATGCAATCAGTACATACTTTACATGACTTTCTTGGCAATGATTATGGCTCAATTGTAGTAGCTTACAGGCATTTCCATGTGCAAGCTCCCTTATAAAAGCAATAAAATGGCCCAGAAACAACCAACAAAATCATAGTTCTCAGGAGGAGGGATAACTATGAATCAGCTTCAGTAAACAGAAGGCCAAAACTGATATCTTGAATAATTAACATTGACTCTGTAAACCAGAAAGAAAGCTACAACAATTACACACATATGCCGTTTTTAAACTTCCCATCCAAAAGCTTTTACACAAATATCTATGTACTGAGGGGCTGGCAACTCCTTATATTCCCACATCCTGATCTCTCAGTTACTAAAGAATGTCCTAACCTAATCCCATCCTAATTGGAAAATCAGTTCTCTATATATAACTAAAACATGTACAGGCAAATCAACCATAATAAAATCAAGCCAAAAGCTTACAAAAAAATCAAGATTTCATTTTATTTCATGTCAAATTTACTTATATTTTTACTGAGCTTAATGATAAAAAACTACACTACATATCTCATTCATGCTGAACATGCAATTTGAAATATTAAGTTATTTGTATGATCTTGGTAAGATCAGCATTTGGAAAATGTAACAATGAACTTTCTGTGCATTGGTTCAAATCTACTTTGCTGATTTTAGTTGAATTTCCTGTTTGATCAAATTATAACATGAAGTATTTCAATTTAGTTGGCCTTCTTTAACAACCTGAAATTCAGTTGTGACACCTGCTGGTCAAGCATTGTGTGTCAGTAGTAATCTGTGACAAACCAGTTTCTAGTCAGATAACACCCTCTAGCGTGCAGGACAGGTTAACTAAATGCAATTTTTCCACACTGCAATTTTTATCGCCGGCCATGGATGCCACTGTACGTTACTTATTTTCAAATATCTTGGAAATATAAGCTCTTACCAGTTCGTAGTTTGCAGTAGGCACACAGGACGTGGATACCTGAAAGAAAGTCAGAAAAACACAAGTCAGATAGCTGAACTCCACAGATGGCCTTTCGATGTTTCAGATACCAATACACACCATGTTGGCAGACTTTGTCCAAAAGCATCTTATAGCACCATGTAAATTTAATTATTCTATAGCTGTACATTACTTTTTACCTGCTTTAGGCATTGCATCATACCAAACGGTTGCATATGGGAACAATTATGATTTATTTGAAATCATTTAACAAGGATGTATCTTAGGAAACCCCATGTGGAGAACGTAACTGCAGTTGAAAAACATTACATTGTGTGTGTGGGGGGGGGGGGCAGTGACTGCTGTATAGCTGTAAATCATCCAAAACTTTCAAAACTCATTAAATCACCATTGTTAGTTTAAGAACAATCAGAGCAGATGGGGCACATTTGTGCTTAATAAGTAAGTATTTTTAAAATTAGATTTTCCTAGACCTAGCCCCTTACCTAAAATTAATTTTATATTTATTTATTTATTTATTTATTTGGTTAAGATTGTGTTCAGCTTTCACCCGAGTTCAGCATCTACTCTTTATTTCTAAGCCAGTGTTTTTAGAGAAGTAAGAGCCAACGCCATCTGCAACTTTGGAAACAAGTTTCCTTTAGTTTTGATGGCAATATACTGCTGTGCACTAGATGGCGCTGGCACTCATTAATATAAAGACACTTCGGATGATCAATATAAATGTCTATGGCAGGCAACTAGAACTGAAGAACACAGTCAAAGCACAAAAAAAACACAGTATTTGATTAATTACAATAAGGACTATTCCGAATGATGGCAAGCATCATAACAAATATATATATAATTTGAAGCTTCACACTCTTCACACAATTATTTGACTTTGTTAGGTTTTAGTTTTGTAAAATTAACAATAGAATTCCAAATAATTGGAGTTACAGTAAAAACCGGTGTATAAGTCGCACCGCTGTATAAGTGCACCACCCCCCCCCCCCCCCCCCTCCCCCTTTTGAAACAACAATTTCAGGAAAAAGCCCACACCGGTGTATAAGTCGCTCTCCCCTTTTTGAAACTTAGAAAATAGACTTATACAAAGGTTTTTCCAGTAATTAAAGACTGGAGTAAACCCTTTTAATATACAGTATATATGCGGTTTATTCCAGATGCATGGTACCATTTAAAAGTATTTTTAATATGAGTCCTGTTGCAGTGTGACGGTTTCATAGGCTATATCTTAGTCAAGCTTGTTTAATGTATCCTTGATGTTATAAGGTAAAGAAGCAAAACAATACGAGAAGTAACCAATTTTATCTGAAGCCAAAACATTATATTTATGAAGGACTGTTTATTTGGCAGCTGCTTGGATTTAGAAATACCAGATCTGTTAACACTGCTGGGTTTTTATCAGATTTTAAAACTAGACAGGTGGAGCGGGAGCTACAACCAGGTTTCAACAAGAGCCTACATGCTTCAGTATTTCCTAGAACTGATCATCAGTAACATTCAAAAGGACAGCCTGTACATGTGAATTCATCTGTGACTGCTCTCTGCTAATATGTATTACTGCTAAAAAGAATAGAATAGAATCCTGTTACCATGCTGACATATATTGATGAGTTGACTGCTTGCTTGCTTGGCAGGATGTGCCTAGTTAAGTGTTGCTCTTCTGTCACGGATGATACTGTGTAACACAAGGTAATAAGATATAAATGTGGGTCTGACCTATCTGCATGTTGTTAAGACTCTCCTTTAGGGAATTCAAATACCACACTGTGAGTTTATCATTGTCCAACGGGGCCCTTTCTTCTCCTTAAAATAATTTAATAAACGTAAGCAAATCTAATTTCTTACCTCTTGTTCATTTATTACATCTACTGGCCCCTTTGAGTGTGCTGAGGATCTTCACTTGCTTTTTTAGATGAATTCAGTGCATGAAAATGTTTCACATACAAGTACAATGCTGTAGATAAGCTGCTGAAACAGGTATGTAGGTGACATGGTTGGAGATGAACCACTGGAGTGAGTTTGAACTAGAACACATGGAGAGATTAGGTCCCAGTAAGCAGAAGCAACTGTTCACCTGCTGTGGTGGATGCAATAAATACATCTGTAAGAAATAACACAGAACAAATGGTGGTGTTTCTTATACACACTCGGAGCAGGATGTTGCAGAGGGACAGGTATATGGTTTCACTGTGGTGAAACCATGGAGATTAGACATGATGAGAGTTATAAATTAGACCACAGGGGTGATTTAAACTCACCATGATGTGCTGACTGAAAATTATATAATGCAAACAAGAACAACATATTAAAAGATCACCGATCACAGTAATCTTAGCTAAGGTATTATTTTTCTGCGTTAGAATCACTTTGTATATAATGTTCTGTTTCAGACACTGTGACTGGAGTGTTGCAGGGAAATAGGTTAATTACAATCTGGTGGGCTCTAACAACTAGACATATACAGAAGACATGTTTGAGGGTCTTTTTGAAGGCACAGGGGTGCTTTAAAAAATCACCAGGACGTGATGCCTGAAACAGATATACAAAAACAATCTAATCAAGAAGAGTACATCCGTTCAAATAACAGTGATGTTTCATAACCATATCAAGTTTTTTAGCTAGAAAATGTTAAGTTATTTAATTGAAGGCCCCTTAAGTACAATAAGTTTGCTTTTTCTGCACAGGACCCTATTAACAAAGCTCTAAAGCAGTTATTTAAATAATATTTTTCTAAAAATCAGTTTTGATCAATAAATACAAGTTTAACTATAATTGGCCCTTGATGATTTTTTTTTTTTAACAACAGTTTAAAATAGTTACATGAATATAAATCATGTTATGGCACATCTTCTAAATATATTCATACATCTCCCATCACTATGCAGAAACAAGGCTTTCCTGGAAATCCCAATGTCACTGTACCCAACCAAATCTCTTCAGTTTTTTCACAAAGAGACAGAACACGATGCGCTCAAGTCTCTTTTTGCCCAACAGGTAAACAACATTTTGGTCCAGATTATTCCTATACTGGATTTCTATGTGAAATCCCCCTTTCTCTCAACAGTGCCATGACTCATTTCCTCACTGCTCACCTTTTTCCTGTGCTACAGTACAGATAAATCAACACAAGTGTCGTTCTGGCACAGCTAAACCCCTCAAATATATATATAGTACACTATACCGTACCTGAATAACCATCACTTTCAGGAACACTTTTTGATTCTTAGAAATGGAATGCATGATTACCCAAAACAAATACCTTTTCCTGATCCTTCTATAAAATCAGCATTTACTGTTTATGTCAGTCTTTTCCTTATTACTCTTTTTCACCTTTACTAACCAACAATTTTATTCAGGCACAGTATAATTACTTTATGAGTTCTATATGCTTATTGGGTGCAATTATGAACGCTAAAAAAATGGAAACTCAAGAGCACTTGGGTTGCATCCTGCCATGTCTCCCACGTTGTGATTTTGAACAGAGCAAACACTAGATACATTATTGTGAAATGAACGTGATTGTTGCTGTGAAAAACATAGATTTTCTCTTTTTCGTGAAACCACATGGACCTTGTTTTCTGTCAGTTATTTTTCTGCATTTTTGTTTTGGGTTGCATGAAAATAAACATGTGCCACATAAAGGTCATTCTTGAGGTTTGTTTTTCTCTTCTTTATTCATCAGTCTTTCTTCACTGCTTGTCAGCTGTTGTTTGTTTTTCAGTTCACAGCTACCATGTCAACAGGATTTTTGTCTTCAGCTGCATTCTACATTGCAAAATCCATTTCCAGTCCACAAAGCATGTATTTTTTTTTAACCACTTTCACCTGACGAAGGAACTATAGATTAATAGACCGCAAATATGCAGTCGTGGTGAGCTTTCCGTCAAGTAGTCAAACCGCTTTGAAATTGCTATCATTTTCTAAAAGATGTTGAGAAAGAATGTAATTATATATGTGTTGTGTATTACTCACGTTATTTAAAAGCAGTGATTTCACAAATATGTGTGAAAGAATATGATACTGGTCCTAATCTGATATGTGAATTTACAACCCCCAAATAAAAATAAAAACACAGCTTTTCATTTGTTTTTTTGGAGAGTTTGTTTATGGTACTGTGTATTAAGTATGCATCCTTTAACATTTATAAGAAACTTTTTTTGTACAGAGCATTATGTTATATTATACTCTGTAACAAAACACAGTATGTATCTTGCATGTAGCAAAATGGATGTTCATTTTCCAGATTTGTATTCTGTATAGGGTGAAACCTATTTTTCCCACATCACTGTAAGTTTCATAAGTTGAACCTATATTTGTGTTCTGTACTTATAAATATAAGCATGGTCAGATTGGTCATATTACCTGTAACACAATGGGAAAGGAAACCTAGTTCATCAAGTATATACTGTAGTTGATTGGCCAGATGGACTGTCCAAGTGTAAAGTCTGGAAACCAAAAAGGCTAAACAACTAAGTGAAATAAGGAACTTGAAATAATGTTGTTATGCTAAGCCTTGGTCCTTATCCCCGTTAGCCTTATTCCTCACTCTTACCCTTACTCTACTCCTGTACTTTAGCTGCAGACAGGACAGGCCTGCAGCCTGTGCAACTCTGTTTTCACTCTCTATTCTGAGACTCTGATGTCTCAGGAGTGTGGAATTCACTCCCTCCAGTTACAGGGAGATAAATATTTTAAAATGATGGATTTTTTTCCAGCCCACTGTCCCGTTTCTTGCTGTTATGGTTTATCTTTCCTTTTAAAATGCCATGCTGTGTTCAATTACTGTACAGTGACAGAGCTCAAGAAAATTGAGTGTTTTAGTATTATGGAAGTACCAAAGGAGAGACAAATACAGTATATTAGCTGAGCTGATTGTTTCTGTGCCATATTTTCAGTGAAATGGTGAGATAAGAACGGAATGGAACTCTTACATAATCTTATATAGTAATGTGTAGTCATTTAGTCTGAAAGGTGCTATATGAAATAAAGATTGATCGATTGAATGAATGATATGGTCCCTATTCATTTAATTAAATGGCAAGTTTTCTTTTCCACGTCGACCGTATCGGGGACCTATTGCCATGGGATGTTGTAGTAGTCTTGTGTGGCCAGTCAAATTCGAAGCAGAAACTATATATATATATATATAAAATATATATATATAAATATATATATTCATGCAGGTCTGATCTGACTTACTGTTATCCAATGCAAAATGTTAATCAAAACAGTAGCAATTGTTTTTACAGACACATGAGGTCCAGTAATTTAAAAATAAGCTGGTGTGTTTGCTGCTCTTTTATCATAGATCCTCATTTCCACAGAGGCCAGTCTCTAGACCACAGTGGGGAGGTTTAGTTCTGCTCACTTAAGGGTTCACCACCTCTGTAAATCTCTCTTAGCACCATGCAATCTTTCACCTCTCAAAGGCAGACGGGATGTCTGTTCAACATCTCATTCCAAGTCCATCTCTTTTACAGCCCAACACCCAGCACAATAATGCTGATGTGTTATAATATATAAGACAGGCCATCCTGGTCCTATTTCATTTGGGACACCACAACAGGAACTATTTGCCAAGTTAAAATATCCCAAAAGCTGTTAAAATTACTATTGTTTATTTTTATGACAAGAGACAGCCTCACAGTATAATATGTCTTGACTTCTTAAGCTCACACGCCAACAAGGGTAATCACCACTTTAGAGTAGTGGTAGTACTAGAGCCCACATGAACACAGGCAAAACCATGAAGGCAATGCATCATTCACCCACAGATTGTGACTAAGCAGCACCATTTCCAAGCATCCTTTTCAATGTATTACATGTGCATGCAGTTTGAACAGACAGGGAATTGAATGGTCTGACTTAAATAAGGGGGTTGTGTGGAAAATAGTTTGGTGCCAACTTCTTGATGGTTAAATAATAAAGTACATGACTGTAACATGTGTGTTACAAAAGAGAGTATAAAGCACTACAAAAAAAGTGCTTAGTGCTTGTTCCCGCAAACATGTAATTTGTAGGGTTCTCATCCAAAAATGGGGAACCTTGTGTACTGATTGTGTCTGGCCATCTGTCTGCCTGTCTGTCACACCATACATGGTGAACACAATAACTGTCTTGATTATAGACCAATCTTCACCAAGCTTTTATCATACACTCCTAGTCTCCTACAGACATTTTGGATTTCATTTGGCTATAATTCAACTAGTATACTGTGGTTAATGACAGGAAAGAAAACATTGAAAGGCTGATGACAATTTCGTCCTCTACATGAAATGACCAAGCAAGTGCAACACTAACTGAAAGCATGGCTTGCAACTGTGTACTGCAGCATAGCAACCAATACAGACAACCAGAACCACAAACCTGTTTCCCAAAGTAAATGTAATTATATCCAGGGTATGTCAACATGTCTGAATATATCATTTGTATGATTATTGTACAATTTAGTATAAGAATGGCTGTACCTTTGAAATAGTTTTTTTCCAGTGTGTGGTTTAAAGAGGAAAGAGTGCAGGGACTAGGCCCTGGTTAAATGAGAACTCATTCGGAGGCACTCTGTATTTATATGTTTGAAATCATGTTCTGCATTTTTTTCCTCAGACTCATCTGTTTTGTTTTCTCTAAGCCCTTGGGGGACTATTTACCTTGAACTCTCCTTCACTGAATATCTCTGGCTCATGCAGGTTAGTTCATGTAGAGTCCAAGTGCTCATGGTTGAAATCACAGTAGCCCAAGAGGGGTTTGAACTTTAAATGTTTCAGAACTCGGCAGTGTTTACATTAAATGCTTTTTTTTTTTTTATCCCATGCTGTCCGTATCACAGAAATATATGTTTCAGCACAATTGTTTCATATTTTTTACTTAAACATCAAAGGTCATAAATCAACTGGGGAATATGATTTGTCTTTAATTTCTTTTGTATACCCATTGTAGTGCCCATAGCTTGCTGTATGACTCCCCTGCACACCATGCAGTCGTACTTTACAGTGTGAGCCACTCAGGGATATAACTTCTAATAATGGAGCTCTATAGTAAGGGGGATTGCAGCCCTCAAGGCTATATGAGAGCTTCAAAATTGGCCCTTAAGTTACCTCATGTTGCCCACCACTGACCTCCAGTATTGTGTAATGGTATTCTTAATTTTTCGAAAATGGATCTACACAACTTCAGTATCAAAGGACATATTACATTAAAAAATAATAATATAAAAAAAATATATATATGTTTGCTTAAAGACCTTTCACAGCTGAAAAAATTAGAGAAGAACAATATTAGTAATTGCCTGATTGGACACCCAGCATATATTTGATACCCACCAATTTATGTTTACAAACATGAAAGTTTCACAGTAACACTTAGATTTTTTAAATTATCATTGCTTCAATACTTCACTACAGGTGGAGTCAACTGCGATGAAAGATATAGGTCCTTTAAGGCCAATATTTTTGAACACTAGATTAGAATACAGTTAATAATACTCTGTCTTCCGTATTCATACTTAAAAACCTGTCATGCAGTTGCCGTGTAGACAGCTCAGTATGTTTATCAACTCTTAGTACTGTGCTGCTCTTTAAACTGACGACAGAGGCTTGATTCATAAGCTGTCTACCAAGCAACATCAAAAGGCATTGATAGAAGTGAAAAGAGCGGTCTCCACTGTTGCAGTTTTACCCATAGCCAATATTTTAATCTAGCTGTCATTGAAAACTTTAAAATGCAAAGGTCTGACACAAAGACTCAACTGTACATCTGAAACTCAACATTAAAAAACATACCCTCCCAATTTTAATAGGGCTCTAGCAGTCACATGCATGCTTCCTGAATTCTTTAGTTATACAGAGTACCTAGTAGGGGAGTTGGAAGAGATCAGTCAGGAGAGATCATGTTCAGTGTTTTCCAAATGACCTTTCATCACAATGTAGTGGCACTACTGTGGCAATGGTTCAGCCTCTGCAGCTAATGTACAGTGGTATGAGCCTATGGAACCACAGTGGTTGGATTTCTTGTACCCCATAGAGTTCATATAACCAGTTTTTTTCAGTAAACGGTAATCTCTAATCAAAATCTGACCAAAGGGGATATTGTGTCGTTACATGGACATTGCAAGTAAACTGAGCTGTTCTGTTTCTAACTGGCAATGACAATGTAAGACTCTGTAAGACATTATAGGACAACACCTACCAGACATACAGAAACCTTTTGTGGTTTTGTAGTGTTGTGACAAAGCCCCTGTAAACAGAATATAAGTCCTCTCGTGAGGGAAATTCAGTGCTCTGGTTTTTAATCACATTTAAAAACAACAACAGGGATTTAGTTGGTGTGAGGATATAGTTGCACAGCTTATGACACGTTTGCATTTTTGAGATGGATGATATGGGGAAGCCAATAACAGAACTTACACCTCCTTGTGTGTTATTGTACATGCTACGGTATTAATTTGCGTTTGGATAGTTTTTAAAAAGCTGCATAATAGACCGTCCGCTCCAGCTCATCCAGAACTCCGCTGCTCGCTTGGCGTTCTCTCTGCCTCGCTTCTCCCACGCAACTCCACTGCTTCGCTCACTCCACTGGCTCCCGATCATCGCTCACATCCAGTTCAAGACTCTTGTACTCGCCTACAGATGCCTTGACCAGACTGCACCCAGCTACCTCCAGACCCTCATCTCTCCCTACACCCCCACTCACCTCTCCGCTCCGCCTGCACTAGAAGACTGGCTCTACCTCCTCTACGCTCCCCTGCCTTCAGAGCCCGCTCCTTCTCCACCCTCGCCCTACAGTGGTGGAATAACCTTCCTACAGATGTCAGGACTGCCCAGTCCCTGACCACATTCCGGCGCCTCCTCAAGACTCACCTCTTCAGACAGCACCTGTAGAACTCCTATTTTCCCTCTGGACACTTTATCACTCTTCCTTAATGCTCTTTATTTGCTCTTATCTGCTCCCTATTTTACTGCATTTAATCCTGTACTTCAGAGTACTGTAATCTGTCACAAGTGTTATTTAATCTGTAGTATTTTGTATTTAATTATATCCTGATGTAACTATCACTGACACTGTTATCTGCTCCATTATTGAATTGTATTTTGTCATATACTTGTACTTGCTAGAACCGAAGTCATTGTATTTTATCTTGTTCTTAATTGTATTAATACTTGTACTGTGATTCTTGAAATGTATTTTTGTTTACGACTGTAAGTCGCCTTGGATAAGGGGGTCTGCTAAGAAATAAATAATAAATAATAAATAAATAGTGTATACCTGTACTGTAAATAATGTAAATCAAAAAGGTTGAGCAGATTAAAAGGTGGGTCCTGTCCAAGGTGAATACTGCATACTGTATTGCAAAGTATTTGCTTGATGTTATAAGAAGCAAAACAGTGAGTAAAACATTATATAATTAGTAGTATAAAACAGAGAGAATACAAAGTACCACAAATCCATTTTTGGAAAATGTCTTCATTTTGGACTTTGAAAATGAAAAAAAAAAAAAAAAAAAGACACAAAATAAAAACAGCATGTTCCCTGTGCCTCTGCCTTGCTGTCTGCCAACAAAGACCTGCCTGAGTGACATCCTTGTTTTCCTTTTTCAAGTCCAATAATAACATTTCTCAGTTCCGATCTCCCTTGTGCACTGCTCTCTGGAATAAGTGCCCTCTGGTTTCACAGAAAAGTTCTACCATAAAAGGCCTCCTCTCTTGGAAAACACAAATACAGCCTTAAGAGCCTGGCAGGCAGCCATAAACTGTGAGTACTTGGAACACACTGCCCTGTACTGAAGGAATGAGAGTGGGGTTTGGCAAAACAGCAGCCCTGGATTCGGACAGGGGGTCTGGAGTATGATGTAAAACTGCTAGAATGCACTTAGCCCAGCCATGGCTTAAGACTGGGCACAAACATCAAAGTAAGTAAATATGCAGGTGTGTTGCTGGAGTTTGGGTACTCTAGGTTAGAAGAGTCAAAGGAGTCACACTAGCTTAGATTGAGAGTCATGCTCAGCCTTTTAATTAGGGTGCACCCAATCTCTTTTTGTACACTTTTGTATTCACTCGGAATGGCAGTCTACCTGTATTACAGCAATGAGCTCCAATTGACCCAGACTTTGTTTGGTCAAAAATGCCAAACGTGTATTGTGTCTAATATTGTACGCTTTACAAGAGCTACTATGAGCTTTTATTACCCTATAAAACACAGAGGGTGGCAGGTGAATTTCCCAATATGGATACAAGTTTATTCTAGTAAAAATAATGTTCACAAGAAAGCATTCCAATTCTATAAGGCAACATTAAATTGTTATGTGTTGTTGCTGGATAAGAAAACTGTTTATATTTCTTGGGCACAGCTGTGTGTGTTGAGAAACAAATAATGATACCACACGGAGAGTGTTTACCATTTGTGTATTTTAATGATTAGAACAGTTTATTAAACGACATAATGTGCAATATACTTGTATTTTTCGAGTAATTCCTTTTAAGAATTTTTTCTCGGCAAGAATATGTCATGAGGGTACTTCCACTGTGGAATTTACCACAAAGTAATGAAACAAGTGAATTCACCAGATGATGGAAGACTGTAAGGTTACCATCACAGATTCTGAAGACAGCACCTACCTGTATTAGTGTTATTACATTACTCAAAAATACCTTTAATGCATACCTGACAACTTTTAAAAATACAAAATCGGGAGTAGGGGCGGGGTGGTGGTGCAATCCGTGATACCTTTTTTACTGTTTCCCTTGTAGAGCAGCAGGGGCGGGGTGAGGGTGTGAGGGGGTGAGGGAGTGAGGGGGTGGGGTGGTGCAGGTGCAGGTGCATGGAAGGTATGTGAACTTGCCTCGCGCACTGAATGCATGCCTGCCACAGGACTCCCCTGGGTCCAAAAACCCTGCTAGGTAGACTGGGATTGCAGTAATCACACAACTTCCATGACTTTTGCAGACATTAAAAGTTTGCTGACATAAGGGGGTTTAACAGTAGAATGTTGAGCAAAATACAGGAGAAAATCTGTCCCGGGAGATGTCCAAGAGAAGGGTCCAAAATACAGGAGACTTCCGGGGAATACAGGACAGTTGACAGGTCTGTTAATGGCATTTATTATTATTAAAGATTATTATTATTTCAGTTGCACAACAGCAGCAATGCAATGTGTCTGTGATAATGGACAATGCACTGGTACAAGTCATTCATAGAATCTTACCACATTATCACATTTTTAGAAGTCAGTGGCATCACAAATGTACAGTGTGAACCAAGACATTCTAAACCATATCACAGTTAGAAACACTGCAATATGTCTCCAAAATCCATTGTGCTGCCATTGCTGGTAATGCCGTCTGCTAATGGTTTAAACATATACAAAATACTTTTCTTGTAATGGTATGGATTTGAGGCTACACATTAAATTCTTTATAGACACCCTGGTTACTTCTAAAGCAGAACTTTAAGGACTTTTACCCTAAAGATATGACATACATTTTATGAGGACCTAATTTAATGTGGCATTGTCTTGGTGTAGGGCATGTTTTCCTGGCATAAACAGGGTCTACCCAACAATGCTGTACTTGTACCCTGAAGTTTTGTGGTCTTATAACTGAAGTGTCCCAAGACTAAATGTCAGGAATGTGATAAGAAGCACTGTAGCCAGATATACATATATATATAGCAGCATTCACATATCCTGAACATGTACCACGTATTAATTGAACATTTAATGCATCTTCAAAGTTGAGCTTAACTTTAACTCCCAAAGTAAATATTTGACTATTTGACAATAATAACTGACTAAATAGCAGACATATTCATCATACCTTTCCAGTAAAAAAAACAAACAAAAAAACAATGATTAATTTCCACAAAGAAGTATCTTAGTTGTAGGCTTCTATTGAGTCTATATATATATATATATATATATATATATATATATATATATATATATATATATATATATATATATATAGCATATTTATAGTCTATAGTCTATACCAGTGACACCCCCCTTTCTTAGCATACATTTTGTTGCCACTCCTCCTTTATATTTTAACAGGTGTTTTTTTCCGGATTTAATGTAAATTGCGTATTTTTCCTGAGATTTAACCACAAAAAGTCCAGATTTAGCTAAATACATAAGAGCATCACAAATTCAACATTTAAAATCAGTCTGTCAATCTTTCTTTTTACATTTAGCGAGTTTCTAGCAAATAAATCTGTGAATTTAAGTATTTTTATTTACCTTGGCAAGTCAACATTTAGCTAACATTTCTAACAAATAAATCTGTGAAAAAATACATGCAACTTAAATCATGCAACATTATCATTCAGCAATAAATCTACAAAAATAAATCTGAAGCGGTATATCTGAAGCTAACATGCAAGCCCATGCCCATTGACGCGTTTGATTTGGCATTGGAGCTACACTGAAAGCGAATGACGTGAATTTTGTATCTACATCCAAAGCGAATATTTTAGCAGAAACTGTCACTTGACCATGTCCTTATGTCTCTCGCTGTTCTCCCACCCAATCCAACGCAAGAGCTCCATTTACAACACCACTCATGCAGCACATAGACTACAGAACAAGCAAGTGAAGCCAACACACGCCAAAGAAGGAGTGAAGTCGCCACACACCCAGGAGAGAGAAATGGCAGGCGAATGGCAAAGAGAGAGGTCCCTCCGACAGGGGGAAGAGGTCAAACACATGCAATCACGCTCGCAGTAATACAACACAATACACCCCCTGCACCCACAAAACAGTACACAAACAACTATTTACATAATTTCCCCTTCTCTTCCACCTTCTCCCACAGTCCCAAAAGTCCATACTGCTAAAGCTGTTGCAGGTGGGGCTTATCCTGGAACTGGGGTTGGGGCAGAGGCTGGGGCAGGGATTTGGACTGACCCTGGGGCAGTGCCTGGAAATAGAGCTGAAGCTGATCCTGGATGTGGTTTTGTGGGTGGGTTGGGAACTGACTGCTTCTGAATGGTCTGATTCACTCTAGTCACTCGTGACTGGTGGGAAAAATAGAACACTTTTCTATTCCTGTGGAGTCGCTCACTTCACCCAGACTGGCCACTCGTGTCTCTCTGGTGGTGTAGCCGCACCCCTACATTCCAGTCACTTCTAAATTATTCGCTCGCTTCCAGTGTAGATCCACCTTTACACTCCAACTTTTAAGAATGTGTTTGTTAACATTTATGTATTTAGCTAAATCTGGATTTGTTTTGGTTAAATCTAAAAAATAAGCGATTTACATTAAATCCAGGAGAAAACATCTGTTAAAACATTACTGCTTTTTTTTTAAACTTCTTGTCACATACATGGAAGTCGCCATTTCGGCTCTGTTCACTGCAGTTTCACTGAAACTCGCCACTTCAAAGATAATTTTTCCAATTCTACAAGTCCTAGAATGATCGTCAATTGCTCATTTGAAAGGTAACAACTTGGACTAATTAGCTGTCATTTATGTAAATGTAAAAATGTTCTATCCTTTAAAACATGTTTTTACAGAACTGCCCCTTTAGTCATAGTCAAGCCCCCCTTACTGACTCTCTGTGCACCCCACTTTGCGTACCACTGGTCTAGACTGCCAGATGTCTATTAGTCAGGCATACAAAATTGCTTTCCCATCAAAAGGTTCACTTCAGCCTATCTCATCTGCTTTGGTGGGTCATTTTGTAATACAGGCATTCCAAACAGTTCATGGTCATTTGCAGTGGTGATGCACAGAGTGCATTGTGGTTTATAGTGGTCAGCAAAGCTATCCCACTTGTTTTATGAACATTGAGTTTCCCATTTGACACAGACTGTGTAAAGTGTGTATTAAATGTATAATTTTTCAGCATAAAAGCAAAGCTGTTTACAATTTATAGTAACTGTCTGTTTGGCTATGTTTCACAAACGTTTTCATCAGACCATATTTTCTTTAGTCAATTTGATAGTTGTCAAGCCATGTTTAACAACATTTTATTATATCCCTGGTGGTGTTGCTGGACCTGCAAGTGTCTGTCAAGATCATGGCAGTGTGCAGTTGTGATTTAAAGACTGTTTAAGGCAGTTTACAGCCAGAATTATCAAAACATCTCCCACAGAACAAGCTGTTTGGGGTTGCTCCACTGGCTTTATAGTGCAGCAGCACCGCACCATAAATTTAAAGAAAGTAAAACAAAAAACAAACACATCAGAATTCCTGGGCCAGTTTACACAAAACATGCCTGGGTACATCTCAGGTTTGTAGGCTGTGTTGCAGTTCCTTTACAAACTAATCAGTACAACAATTTAACTTCTGCTTCAGCAACTAACATTGTTTTCACACTAGGCTGTTATACTGTAACAAGCACACCCTCATCTTTATTTTCCATGTATCAATGCCAAATAAACAAAATGGCACTACACTTCAGCATTACACAGACTCTCTGGCCCAGATTCATAAAAGGATTGCGCATGTTTTACGGCCTGTAACAGGGCCGGGAGCCCTGTACATGAAAAGTGGGCAGGGCAAAGCCCTGCTGTTTAAATATATTGTTTATTTATTTATAGAACGGGGTACCCCTCCGCCCCTGTGCAGTTTATTGTTTTGCATTTGTTTTATTGTTGTTGTATTATTATTATTATTATTATTATTATTATTATTATTATTATTATTATTATTATTATTATTATTATTATTGTATTTGTGTGTTATGAATAATTTATGTATATATGACGGCGAAGTGTCGTGTGTTTTGTTAGGAGTAATTAGTAAACTTGTGCAGAAGGTGGCCATCTCCCGAATTAATTAAGTGATTAATTGTTTGCTAAATCGGGCGATGGTCACCTGCATATAAACCTGCAGATCTCTGCACTTGTGGGGTGGGGGGGTGTTCAGAGGAGGAGCGAGAGCGAGAGCGCGAGGCGAGAGAAATATCTAAAAACAAAAAGTATAGGTTCAGTGAAGGCGATTGCCCAGCCTGACCTGGGTTTTGTGATTATTTTGTGTTCGTGATTTGTTTTTGTTTACCTTTTTATCTTTGCACTGTTTTTGTGTTTAAATATTTGTTTTATTTTTGTATTATTTAAAATAAACGACGCGCGCTGCACCTTTTGCCTGCATGCAGTACTGCCTTTGTTTGTTTTCTTGTTTTGTTTGGGTTCTGTATTCTTGGATGGGATTTACAAAACACACGCAATGGCATAAACACGCAATTAAGACGTGATTTGCGGTGGCAATGTCTCTGTGTGCTTTAGTCCTTGATGCATATGTAATTCTGTATATGCATATGTAATTCTGGGGCGTTTCTGGACGAAACTGCTAAAATTGGGAGGGAATTTTGCAAATGAGGTATATTCCGTTATTAAAGCAGCCGGTAATTGCAGGCCTCGTATTTGCTTGATTTGCCGCAGTGATACAGTAGGCTATATAAAAGGCAAGGTGATGTGGGAGACTTGTCTGCAGCAAGAAGGAGACATCGTTTTCAAGGACAAAGAAACATTTAATAACATTTTGCAAAGAGCTAATTTTTTAACCCTTCTGATCGTCAGTTTGTAAATTGCGGTTTATGATACCATATTGTTTGGCAAACTCCAATTTTCAATGCATGATTCATAGCTTACATGAGAAAAAAGAAAGTCTGCAAATAGGGAATATAGAATCAATGTAAAAAAGG
Source organism: Acipenser ruthenus (assembly GCF_902713425.1). Lineage (NCBI taxonomy): Eukaryota > Metazoa > Chordata > Actinopteri > Acipenseriformes > Acipenseridae > Acipenser > Acipenser ruthenus. Next base: position 23,375,327 of record NC_081199.1, on the reverse strand, counting down.
TTCTTATAAGCACTTAAAAAGGTCTCCCCACAGTGGCAAAGCAAGGTTCTAACGAGAGCATTTACTTCTAGAGTGTAGGCATTATTATAAACACGATGGAGGAGATTAAGAAAAGATGGAATGATATTTCAAGGCGCACTAAAGAAAAAGTCTCATATACATGTGTAACAGGGCGAGGAGCCCTGTACATGATTGTCTAACAGGGTCTCCCCCTCTGCCCCTGTGTCTCATATACATGTGTAACAGGGCGAGGAGCCCTGTACATGATTGTCTAACAGGGTCTCCCCCTCTGCCCCTGTGTCTCATATACATGTGTAACAGGGCGAGGAGCCCTGTACATGATTGTCTAACAGGGTCTCCCCCTCTGCCCCTGTGTCTCATATACATGTGTAACAGGGCGAGGAGCCCTGTACATGATTGTATAACAGGGTCTCCCCCTCTGCCCCTGTGTCTCATATACATGTGTAACAGGGCGAGGAGCCTTGTACATGATTGTATAACAAGGCCTCCCCCTCTGCCCCTGTGTCTCATATACATGTGTAACAGGGCGAGGAGCCCTGTACATGATTGTATAACAGGGTCTCCCCCTCTGCCCCTGTGTCTCATTTGTGTTATTTTGTATTTATGTATTTATTATATAGGACGAGAGAGGTGCCGTCTTTCAGGGTCTTGTATTTGTTTGTTGTATTATTATTATTATTATTATTATTATTATTGTTGTTGTTGTTGTTGTTGTTGTTGTTGTTAGGATTTATTTATTTATAAATGTGACGGCGTAGTCGTGTTTTGTTATTGTTTTGTATTGTTTCACATCGTGGATGGGAAGCCCCATTAACATTAAAAACCTTGTGTAGAAGGTGTCCATCTCCCGAATTAATTAAGTGATTAATTTGTTGCTAATCAGGAGATGGTCACCTGCATATAAGCCTACAGCTCTCCCTGCTCTGGGTGGCTTTTCAGAAGTGGAGAATGAGAGCAGAGTGAGAGAGTGTATTATATTATAAATGGACCTAAAATATAAATAGGAACAGTGACAGCAACTGCCCAGCCTGTCCTATTGTTTGTGTTTAGTGTTCGTGATTATTTTGTTTAAACTTTTATTTTTGCTCTGTGAGCAGTATTTGTTTTGTTAAAACCTTTTATTTTATTTGTGTTTTTTTTAAATAAACGGCGCCGAGTTTGTTTTCTTCCTGCATCTGGACAGAGGGACCGATGACGCAGTTAGTTTGTAGCTGGAGCAAATACAGTACAGCTGGTTGTAGGCACATCTGAATAATGTAGTTATATTATAGACCATAGATATGCTTTAATATCATACATAGAGTCAGAAATACAGACATACATAAGAAATAGGAGAGTTGTAACTGCATAAGAATTTAAGAAGATATAAGTCGTAGTTAAACTGAAGACTTTTCGTATGCAGCTGTATGGAGTTATTGTTGTTGGACATATTGCTGTACAATGGAAGGATTTTCCACCTGTTTGACTGCCATGGATGTAAGTAAATAAAAAGTATTGTTTCTGAAGTTTGAAAAGTCTATACACCTGGAATTATTCTATATGAAATAAGAAGTTGAACTAATATGCGAAGCACAGTAACTGGAAGATGCGTCGCAATGTATAAGCAACCTACTACAAACTCTGGAGTGGTACATTTGTTTATTAAGAAGCCACCACACATTCCATATTTTATTCCTTTGTCCTGGTGATGTATTTCAAGCTTGTAACACATCTTCATGCGCTACAAGTAAAAATCTCCACTTCCATATTGGTAAATTTCAGTTTTCGCTTCGAAGCATCCTCATCGCCATGGCTAGTACCAGGCTGAGACCTTTGTGTGCCATTCATTTTCTTTTTGACCCAAATCCGCTATTTATTGTGAGAGGTGTGTAATTCTCCACCACTAATTGCGGTGAGGGGTATTTAAATTGTTTGATTGCGGAATCGCCTGCTTCACCTAATTAGTCTTATAAAATAGGTCGTTATTTTGAGGCTGAGTGCGGCCGTACTGAACACGCACATTACATGGCTTTTTGTGGTCAGTTTTTCCCCTTCATAAATTTGGGCCTCTGTGTCTACGTAGAAAACAGTACCTACACAGATCTTTCATCATACCGCAAATATGATCCACTTACTACCAATGCAGAATGACTATAAATTAGGTTTTTGGCTAAGGACTGCCAAGGACAACACTACATTGAATATTGTACCAGTCTTGGCAGTCAACACTCAGGAAAATCATATTTTGGGTAAAATAGAGAACATATACTCCACCCAGTTATTCAGCATTGTTACGAAATTAATGATATTTAGGGTACCACTGAACTTGTGAGATGGATTGCTCATTAAAATCCTCCACATCCCCAGTTGTACTGCTTTCCTAGAGGTACTGGGCCATTATTATTATTATTATTTATTTCTTAGCAGACGCCCTTATCCAGGGCGACTTACAATTGTTACAAGATATCACATTATACATTATTTCACATTATACAGATATCACGTTATTTTACATACAATTACCCATTTATACAGTTGGGTTTTTACTGGAGCAATCTAGGTAAAGTACCTTGCTCAAGGGTACAACAGCAGTGTCCCCCACTGGGGATTGAACCCACAACCCTCCGGTCCAGAGTCCAGAGCCCTAACCACTACTCCACACTGCTGCCATTCTACGTGTGAGATGTCTTGCTCATTAAAGGGTTAGCAAGATATTTAGTAAGTAAAGGGTCTGAGAAAAAAATGGGCAAAACAATCCCCACTTCTTTCTGTAAAGGCCAAAGGTAACACTGTGAATAAATAGCAATCTATTGTGTGGAAAATAAAACCCCAAAGACAAATACAACCTAATGTTTACATTTGATAGTGTGTGTGTGTGTGTGTGTGTGTTTTAATATGTTCACTCTTTTTTGTAAATGTATTTACAAACAACATACCATTTGATTTTAAAAGGCATAGGTCACCTTAAAGAAAGGAAGCCAACCTGATTCTTGTGCAGAAGTATGTATTGCATATGGTGTAGTTATAAATAAGTGGTGGGTTTCAAACATGCAATTTTCTATTTACAAAAGGGTAGCAACTCAAATAATGAATAATTCTAAAACAATCAATATGAAATAGGACACACATTTAAATTAAGTACACATTTGTTATTAAAAGATAAATAAATACTTAAAGTCCCTCTTTGGAAGTAGCTAAAATCCAAGGCAAATGATAAATCCTTTCAGATCGATAATCTCCTAACCAGAAAAATAATTCTGACATAAAATGAAAATTAATCCACTGATTATTCAAACCAAGATTCTCTTAATTTCAGAAACACACACATTAAAACGATTTGGTAAATCTAGCCCATACAGCATTTTCTGAAGTACATTCCTGGAAACAAATACTATCTGCCTTTTAAAACAATATCTTAATTTTAAGATGTCAAAAGACTACAATTATTTTTCTGTAGTATCTGAAAACAGGACCCTGCGTGACCAGGAATAAAGATTACGGTTTGCCTTACACCTTATTCTTTGTTAATAAAAACTTTAATTTCCACCAAACTAGGCATCCTGAGGTCTCTTGTCTTCGATACACTGGGAGACACAACTAAGTGTCAACTGCTCGCATCACAGGCGATGTAAAGGTTAAGCAAGGGGAAATATATATTTTTCACAGCCCCACAGCTATGGCCAAAAGTTTTGCAAAACCCTATAGAATTAACAAATTTTACTTCATAAAATCAAATGAAACCTGAATAATGTTACTTTAACATATTCAATTGTATACCGCTTTGTAGTTTTCCATATCGTTAAATGAAAAAACGGACAAAAAGAAAAAAATCTAACATGAAATACTGTGCTACTATTATGGCTTCCGGTAGACTTTTGCAATATAATTTTGTAGTTTCTTTGATTACATGATGTTAAATAAAAGATATATATTATGTTCATATTTTTTTTAAAATTATGTCTCAATCCTAATATTCTAGGTAATGCAAAACTTTTGGCTATAGCTGTACATGTGCAACAGAACTTTCAAAGCCAGCATCCCTTGGGTGGGTCTGATATACATTTTCTTCTAATAAAATATTTCACATAGCCTTCTGGGGCCAGAGGAGAAACAGAGCAGTCCATGGAAATACACTTGTGTTCCAATGGACTACGAACAAACAGTTTCTCCAGATGAATCTCATATCTCCATAACCTTTTACTGATTTTTTTTTAAATATCTGATGTGAACTATGAGCTCCTTCCAGAGTTGGCTCAAGTTGAAAGAACATGTGCTATTCATCAACACCATAATCCAAACATCACTCCTTAGAGACAGTGCATTACATTACAACTCAAAGCCTCTTCAGCAGATTTATTATAGACAAAACACTGGACCTAAGCCAGGCCTGAACACCAGAGCTTGGGGATGAGCTTCATTCCACCAGGCCTGGGATCAAGACCCCAAGCAGACCCTTAAAGTTGTAGACAACTTTTTTAGAGATGCAGTAATAACCAAAAAACATTTTATTAGAATGCTACCTTAAAATCTCAAGTCAGGAACGGCAGAGAAGTAAGTATATTATTGCAACTCATTTTGTTAAATAACATCTTATTTTATTAGAGGTCTGTGTTTGTAATCCAACATCCTTATTTCGAGTTTCAAACTTGTTGTGGTGAACTAATGCACTAGAACCTAATCAAAGTGAGGCTTTTTTTTAAATATTATTTCAGTAGTGATCTTTCACAGAAAGTTAATCTTGCATCCAAATTGGTTGAGGCAATGTGAGTAGAACATGAGTAGTGGGGTCCTATTATCTGTAACGCAGCAATTGGTGGATGGCAAAAAAAAAATAAGTGACTGGAAAATACCACAAATAAAACGTGTTTAAATATCCTAGAAGACTAGAAAACACATTTGCACCCTTAAGTAAGATTTGAAAAACAATCGACAACTCTTGAGGGGTTTTAGGAACACACATCAACATAGATCGCAAGCATCTGCACCTTACTGGAAGGAATCATCTGATAGTACTACTGGTACTGGGAAACAGTGTAGTCAGCTCAGTGAACAGTTCCAAATGTTGAATAAAAGTTTAATAAAAAAAAGAAATGTCAGTATAAGGTTGTTACTTTATAAGCCCATGTTTAAAATATGGGACGTGTGGGAGTTTTACCTAAGATTGCATCAGTAATAACAAAAACTACATGCAGTAGTTAATCCCCTTCACTTTAAATTGTTGATATTACCACAACCTTCCACTCTTGCAGTTAGAAGCACGATTTTCAAGATATATCCATAGAGACTGGATCAGCTCCTGGGATCAGCCCTGGACCTCTGAGATACAGTACTAGGAATGCTAAGGGTGGGGTGAACAGACTGTGTCTTGTTTACTACCTGAGCTGTTACCTGAACCCTGTACAACCTGTAGGTGAAAGGTCAGGTTTATGGTAATGCATTCTGTAACAAATAGTTGAAGCCACCAAAGTACAGCTGTGGCCAAAAGTTTTGCATCACCTAGAATATTTTAAAAAAATAATAATAATATATGAACAAAATTTAGATCATTTATTTAACATCATGTAAATCAAAGAAACTATAAAGTGATATAGCAAAAGTCTACGGGAAACCATAATAGTAGTACAATATTTCATGTTAGATTTCAAAATGTCACATATTTCAATTTTTGTCAGTTTTATGTTAAGTATATGGAAAACTACAAAGCGGTATGTAATTCAATATGTTAACGTAACATTATTCAGCAGGTTTCATTCGACTTTATGAAGCAAAGTTAGTTAATTCTATAGGGTGATGCAAAACATTTGGCCATAGCTGCACATGTAATCAAACTTGTGTAATTCTTAGACTTGATTTGTAAATTCCTTCTTCTGTTGTTTCCCCTTGTGCATACTAACCTAACTGTGTTGGCTTTCCAGTTTGTTTACATTCCCTTGTAGCAGCAGGCATGCAAGCTTCCTGACATTTCCAAGCCTTTTTCCATTTTGTAAACTAACAGGCATGCTCCTGCTGCTACCTGTAGCAGCCTACAAACTGATTTATTATCTTATAAGCCTTACAATGCCTCAGAATGTATGGTAGCTTATCAAAATGTCATTTGGCACGCTCTGCTATAACTCAGGGAACAAAAAGATGTAGACAAAGGAAAATGAGGAATCACCTAGAGACAGTATAACCTGCCCAAAATATAAAATGCAATAAAACCGTATGAGACACTACACCTTTAAATTACGTTGGTGTTCTTAGAAAACAAATGCAAATATTTCACAGAGCAAAGCCTTAAAGGGGTACTGTCGTTTAGTTTCTTAAACGTTATGTGAATCTGGTGAAGTCATTTTAACCTGCCACCACACTGTAGATCTATTGATATAGTAGGCATTAGGACCTCACCTAAAATGTTAAGCTCCATTTCCTGCACATAGGAATGCAGGTGGTTTCAAGTGGGATCATAATCCCTTTTGCACAGGGAGTGGATCTATAGGGTGTTGGCAGGGTGTGCTTCACCCAAGATAAAGATTAAGCAGTCAGGAAAATAAAACTAAGGTACTGAAGTCTACTTGACAGCATTAGACCTATACCCCAACTGGGATTTGTAGAGAATTTTACTGTGCTGGGGAATCCAACTGACTTGCATTTAACCTCTTAATCCTGGAACAAGCACAGTTTGGGGGTTGAAGCAATCAAGGGAGATTCCACTGTGCAGTAAAATGCTCTAAATAAATGCAGACATTGTTTTTCCCAGTGGGGTACGGAGTGACCAACTCAACCATTTAGATGGCAAGGAAGCTGAAGAGGCAAGTATTGGATATTATTACACATTACACATTGATAAATCTGGGCCTTTGTGTCTACTTGGTTCACTGAAACCAGAAAAAAACATAGAAACCCCTTCAATATGTAACACACAAAGGGGCTTTAACTCACACAACTCATGATTCATTAATTTCAAAGGATTTATAGGGGATAATCATTGAAGCTTCAGCACTGAGGTAAAACTAATGCCAAAGCATCTGTCTATATGAATTGTCTCCATTGGGTGCTGTAATAGTTAAAGATTCAGACCTTTTGAAGTTTAGTGACTTTGACTTTATCATAAATATTACAAGTATGTTGGAGGATTTTATTGATTGCATCTGTGTGTGTGTGTCTGTGGGAGATTAATCTTAACAAACTGATTTACTACAGTACAAGAAAATCCTATTTTTCAAAGGCTTTTGTTGAAACAGTAAAAGTTTGTACAGAATTGCTTTCTTTTTTTTTTTTTAATTACAAATCATGACCGCTTAGATGTTTGAATTTGTACAATTATTTTAACTGTGTTTGAAAGAAAACTCAAATGGTAATTGAAGTCTAATAATTAAAATACCAGCCAAAACCATTCATTGTCCACTGTATTTCAGGCTGAAAATATGGAATCACTTAGAAGGAGACTTCAAGATGTATTTTTGGATAATAACTACCTTTTGGATAATAACTACCCAAGTGTTTAATTCCACTCTGTAGCTGGATAGGGTTAGCAGCATGTTGCATGTTGTTTCAATCAGTTGATAAACAGTGCCATTTCAATGCTCTGTGTCATGACGTACATTGAGTAATGCTTACTGTCTGCAATGGGCAAGCCACTTCTTAAGCTCAGAAAGTAGAAATTGTTTTCTTCTAGGGAAGAACATTACCGCAATAGAAATCTCAATTAAAGAGTAAGCAGCTTCAAATGTCATTTAGCTTTTTATATTTTCTAATAATATAATATCTAGAACCCAGAACTGCTTGGAGTGATTGAAAACACCATAAAATAACAAATACATTTTTATGATACTTGAAGGTAGTTGCTCTTTTTGCATGTTCTGGTTTTCACTCCAACTGAGTTCTCAGTTACTTAATTGAACCCTTAATTGAACTATTCATCAGCTTAATTAGACCTTTTTAATTGTTTTCAGCTTTTAAACAGTTGGAGATTTCAAGTTAACTATACAATTAACTTGAAATCGGCAACTTTTTAGGAGTTGATGACAATTAAAAAGATCTAATTAAGCACATTATTAGTTCAATTAAGGATTTGATTTAATTGAGAACTCAGTTGGAATGAAAACCAGCAGACAGGGGTCCCCCAGGACCAGGATTGGGAAACCCTACCTTAGACTATACATGTGATTAATAATAAAAGCTTGAAAACAGAATATTAGGATGGAGGAAGAGGAGCAAGCTTAATAAATATTACCAAACAAATCTGACGGAAGAGGGTTCATTACATGCTGAGGAACCCAAACATGGTCCGATAATTGAGTCCTAGCCCATACACAAAAAAGGCATAACTTCTCAATGTTGCATCGATTGAGATTACAGTATGCTTTCTCCAACGCATTTTCAAAAGTTTGCAAAATTTGCAGGCTGAGACTCGTTTTGAAATTCCCACACCAGCCAGCAAAGCTGTAACGTATGTACCCAGTGCTATTAGTTCTAAGCACTACTTTCAGGTGTAAGGCTCCCAAGTTCACATGTGTAGTTGGTGGTGCATTGATACTATATTATGCCTTGTTAATGTGAACTACGTAGTTATGTATAAAGACCATAGTTACAATTATTGGTGTGTATGTGTGGTTCTTAGGTTATAGTTGTGTAAAACAAGTTAAATACACAACAGAAGCGTTCACGGGCAAACAAGAAAACAAAACCACAACAAAGAGCACTGTGCTTGACATAAACCTTGTGAAGACACCCTGGTATCTACAACTGGTAAGAGAGACTAGAGAATCTATTTGTTACAACCAAAAAATTAAAAAGGGCTGCTGGGGTTCTGGTGACTTAAGCATAAATGACTCAAACGTTCAATCCTGTAAATTGTAAGTCACTCATTTTATAAATAGTAGTAAGCATTCACATTTACTACATTATTACATTTGTGTATGTTTATTATTTACTATTGTCACACAACAAGATAAATCCCTCTTAATAAATACAGTAAGATAGTCTTCACCAAGTTTGTCAAAGAACATCTACATAAACCAAACAGCAAAGAAAGCATGTGAAAATTATGGCCAGATTTCAAAATAATGACATTTAAAAATATATGGAAAATGGAGGGTTATCCAGTGTTATTATTTACACATGTCACACTACAACAATAAGATGATACGTCTTTAAACACAAAGGTCTTCACCACCTGCGCCTCAGAACAGCTATACATATATGCCAACCGGCAAAAAAAAAACATATCAAAATGAAGATGGAGAAAAAATATATTCAACAAAAAATGGTGAGACAAAGAAAAAAGGTAATTCTAAAAATGCACTATACATGCTTGTACTACTGTATAAGTGCTTGTGAGAAACTAGAGAAAAGCATATTACAGTTGACTAAACCCAGCTCTGTGTATACGACTGTAAATTTCTCTGTGTTCTGGTGACCTGAATAAACCACTCAAGCTTTGTTCTTGCATGTTTATAGTGTCACACTAATGTCATGCTAAAATACATGTTTATTCCTGATATATATATATATATATATATATATATATATATATATATATATATATATATATATATATATATATATAATCACCTGTAAGCATTAATAAAACAAAATACTGTAAATAAATACATGTTGTTATTTTTTTGGAACCAAACTTAGCACAGTAGGAAAAACTTAGTAAATCTGGCCAAAAATATTCAAAGCCACACTGGGAATGACTTTTTAGCAAATGAACGATACAAATGAGTTTTATTAGAATTCCAGTAACAAAATCCATTTTGCCTATAGCTACAGATGTACTGGAATTACCGTGAAACACAGCCAAGGGTTCTAAAACAGTAAACTTAATCAGAAAATAATAATAAAGTACTTAAATATGACCATTAGTCAACAATGCCCATTACTGAGAGAACCCAGATTGTTTGATTGCACACAGCAATTTATAAAAAAAAACCACCATCATTAATATTCAGAATTCAATGTTCTTATTAAACCACATCATATGTTTCTATATTGATTCAATCTGGTCGCTTGGCACTTAACACCATCAAGTCCACTGTAATAATCATTGTCCTACATGCCATTTTGTCTCCAAGTTAGATTGTGTTTCTAAGCCAGAACAAACTGTTAAGCTATTACAGATCCTAGTTTGAGTCTGAGTTTGTTCCTTATAGCTGGTATGAGGAGTTTGGGTTTCGGTAGATCCATCCAAAAGTTTTATGGGTTTGATAAGTACACAGATAAAGTGAGACCCAAATCTTGGTTTGTTTCATTGTAGAATAGACACAGATCTGCTTCTGCCGTGCCTAAGCATGTATATACCTGCCCAATATGAAAGTCACTTCATCACTGCACTGACATAGTGACTAAGGAGACTCCTTAGGACAGTAGTCAAGATACTGAACCCTATAGTGAAGCCCAGCTTTGCTGTGTGTTGTTGGGGCAAATCAGTCCCTGTTGATTTTTGTGTACATACCTTAACACATTTAGCCACATTAAAGTTAATAAAATTCTTCCATAGTTTAGACTGTGTCTGATCCTTGTTCACAGTCCAGATTACTTTGCCCAAAGTCTGTCAACAACAGATTGGAAATCAATGCAAGCATCTACATTGAATGGACAAGCTTTATTTTCTCCAATGATACACAACTTTTGCCACTTCATGTAGCCTACATTTGATTATAAGAACATAAGAACATAAGAAAGTTTACAAACAAGAGGAGGCCATTCAGCCCATCTTGCTCGTTTGGTTGTCAGTAGCTTATTGATCCCAGAATCTCATCAAGCAGCTTCTTGAAGGATCCCAGGGTTTCAGCTTCAACAACATTACTAGGGAGTTGGTTCCAGACCCTCACAATTCTCTGTGTAAAAAAGTGCCTCCTATTTTCTGTTCTGAATGCCCCTTTATCTAATCTCCATTTGTGACCCCTGGTCCTTGTTTCTTTTTTCAGGTCAAAGAAGTCCCCTGGGTCGACATTGTCTATACCTTTTAGGATTTTGAATGTTTGAATCAGATCGCCGCGTAGTCGTCTTTGTTCAAGACTGAATAGATTAAATTCTTTTAGCCTGTCTGCATACGACATGCCTTTTAAACCCGGCATAATTCTGGTTGCTCTTCTTTGCACTCTTTCTAGAGCAGCAATATCCTTTTTGTAACGAGGTGACCAGAACTGAACACAATATTCTAGGTGAGGTTTTACTAATGCATTGTAAAGTTTTAACATTACTTCCCTTGATTTAAATTCAACACTTCTTACAATATACCCAAGCATCTTGTTGGCCTTTTTTATAGCTTCCCCACATTGTCTAGATGAAGACATTTCTGAGTTAACATAAACTCCTAGGTCTTTTTCATAGTTCCCTTCTTCAATTTCAGTATCTCCCATATGATATTTATAATGCACATTTTTATTGCCTGCATACAATACTTTACACTTTTCTTTATTTTGTACTCAAATATTATAGTTAGCTAACATTAAATTCAGGATGTTTTACCTCCGTTAAGAAACTATAGAAGCTCTACAATAGCTTTTATGTGTGCACATTATCTGATCCACTTCACTACCACAGTTTAATTTGTTATATATATATATATATATATATATATATATATATATATATATATATATATATATATATATATATATATATATATATATATACAGTATATATCAGTGAAGCTATCAGTGAACAGATCAGTCAACCTATCAGACTGATCTGTTCAGACAAAGTACAGCTGCAATCTGTATGTAATGCAAATTGTATGGCTAAAAGCTACCATTCTGAAGCTGTTAAAACTTGGTGATGCAATGAAAATTTTTGTGGAAACATATGGCATTGTGACCTTGGGCACAACAGTGTGTTGACTGTGAGTAGGAGACATCTGAAACTCTTTTTAGGAACTTAAGTTCAGCTACCAATCTACTAAAGATTCCAAGTACAAACCATCAAGTAAGTTATAGGGTTGCATAGGATGAAAAAAAAAAATTCTGTTAAATCACATCAAACTTTCTTCAACAGACACTAGATAAAGGTTCACCTATCACTGACCTTGACATCAGCTACACATTAGTAAAGTATGAAGTCTGATGAACAAAGTCACATGTCCATTCCTTTATGTAAATTGCACTTGTGCAAGCAAAAGTTTGAATGCATGTGGTCTTACTCTTATCAGATGGCTTGTGAAAAAAAGGCCCTCTTCTCAGCCTGATTTTGAGTATTTATAAATGTTCTCTAAGATTAGGTGTCCCATGATAGTAAGAGTAAGTAACTAAAAAAAAAAGAAAGTTGCATTATCAAACCAAAAAAATAACAAAAGTACTTCCACTCTCCTGCAGATCATTTACAGGAGCTCATTAGTTATGTTATATTAAAAGTCAAAGACAAAAAAGGAAAAGCTAACTTTTTTCTTAGCAGTGAATAACTTACTATGGTTCTTACCATTCTCCCAGTCAGACTGTAATGGTTCTGTCTTTGTAAAGTGTTTTGAATGGTACCTACATTGTTTCATTCAGACCTCTTGTTTGTACAAGAGGTCTCATTTAGCGTGCCCTCAGAGGCTACAATACAGAGTTGACCTATAATGTTTATGGAAAGTGCAATGGCAACAATCAGGCACAGTAAGGCACCACGAAAACTTCCCCTCATGTCTCAATCTTAACCCTCTGCCCTTCATTACGAGGGCCACCCTCAAGCAGATGTTGTGTTTTTGTGGTGGCTTTCTGGTGTATTTCCAATGGATAATCTCACTGAACTGGATTGCAACTCAGTCATCCAGTTGCACAAAAGGCTAGTGAATCACCCATTGCACCACCTCGCCTCAAGGGACTGAGTTTGCACTAGAGGGCACACTGTTCTCTGTGCTGTCCTGATATAGTCTGGTGGTTTCACACACTGTAACAGTTGTGAAATAGTTTGGTGTTCCTCATTCATTAACAACTGTGCTTAAACAAACCACTTCCAAAGTAACTTGGAAAATCTAGTGAGTTCACATATAATAGAGCTTTTGTAAACTAACAATTTGGAATTAGTTAAGCCTAAATGTGTACAATCTGTGGTAGACTACCATGCTATAACAGTGACACACAGTTTTATGCATAGCGCTGTGGGAGGTAAGACTGAACTCAATGCTGGGCCTCCAGTTTAAACCTTGAAACATAATTAAGTAAATTCAATGCAATAATGTCCATTTGACAGGGACATCTGTCCGGTTCCCATAAGTACAGTTATTTTAAACAGCTTTCTGAGATAGTAAAATTCTGTTTTACACTGAAGATTCCACAAATTCTAAAATTCTATGACCCCAGTATGTAAACATGAGATCTCTACCTTTATGCCGAGGGGACACTAGTTTACAAGTTGGTAGAAAAATGTAGAAAGGGATACTTTTTTTGTGAAAAGTGACGTGCAAGCTGCAAGTTTCAGGCAACTTTGTTGCAAGCAACTGTATCAAATGAAGCAACATTACATTATAGAATAAATCAGCCAATGAAAGTGATGTAAAAAGTCATACGACTAGCTTCTTCGCTGGTAAAAAAAAACAAAACTTGAAAAATGGCGGAGAAATTTAATGCAGAGCCAGTGACGTGTGATATTGTGAGGGAGATACTCCTTATCAATTTTTTTCACTGTGATTTTTTTTTTCATTTTTTTTTTTTATATAGGTGATATGAGCAAGAAAATAAGTGTTAATCGGTCCATTCCTGGTAGTTAATGATCAATTTGTCAGTTAATGCCACAAGATGTAGTGGATCAGCATTAAAGACGACAAAATTATTAATATTATATTCCTTGCAGACACAACTTGCAAATATTGTTACACAGTTACCAATCTGATTTGTAGAAGAAGAAAAAAATCGTCACCTTGCATAATTAGGAATTCTGTTCAAAATAATATAACTACTAAAAACTATAACAATAATCACATTTGAACGTCTCTCTATTTACAATTGGTTTTATTTATACGTTTATTTACAGAAATAAAACAGAAAAACATGCAAGCCAAAAATAACACATTCAGAATAAAAATGAGGGTAATGGTAAATATTTCTGCTTTCCTGTCCAACCACTCTCTGCTCGACCCTCTCCAATCTGGCTTCCACTCTGCTCACTCCACTGAAACCGCCCTCCTGTCTGTCACCAACTCACTAAACTCTGCCCGAGCTGCCTCTCTCTCCTCTGTCCTAATTCTCCTCGACCTCTCTGCTGCCTTTGACACTGTCGATCACTCTATTCTACTATACTCTCTCGCTGACCTGGGAATCTCCGGCACTGCTCTGGCCTGGTTCTCCTCCTACCTCTCCAACCGCACTTACCAGGTAACCTGGCGTGGAGCAACCTCCACACCTCGCCCTCTCTCAACAGGAGTCCCCCAAGGGTCAGTCTTGGGTCCTCTCCTGTTCTCTCTCTACACCCGCTCCCTGGGCCCTCTCATCGCATCCTATGGTTTCTCATACCATTTCTATGCTGATGATGCTCAGATTTTCCTCTCCTTCCCCACCTCTGACTCCACCATCCCCTCCTGTATCTCTACCTGTCTGTCTGCTATCTCCTCCTGGATGTACTCGCATCACTTCAAACTCAACCTCTCTAAATCTGACTTCCTTTTCTTTCCCTCCTCCTCCTCCCCCTCCTCTGATCTCTCTATCTCTGTTCCTCTGGAATCTACCACACTCTCTCCCTCTTCCTCCGCTAAGAACCTCTGAGTCACCCTGGACCCCTGCCTCTCTTATTCCCAGCACATCTCCACTCTGGCACGCACTTGCCGATTCTTCCTGAGCAACATCCGAAGAATCCGACCCTTATTCACCAACTACGCCACCCAGCTCCTGGTCCAGGCCTTGGTACTCTCCCGCCTAGACTACTGCAACTCCCTCCTGGCTGGCCTCCCTGCGTCTGCCACCCGTCCGCTCCAGCTCATCCAGAACTCCGCTGCTCGCCTGGTTTTCTCTCTGCCTCGCTTCTCCCACGCAACTCCACTACTCCGCTCACTCCACTGGCTCCCGATCACCGCTCGCATCCAGTTCAAGACTCTTGTACTAGCCTACAGATGCCTTGACCAGACTGCACCCAGCTACCTCCAGACCCTCATCTCTCCCTACACCCCCACTCGACCTCTCCGCTCCGCCTGCACTAGAAGACTGGCTCTACCTCCTTTACGCTCCCCTGCCTCCAGAGCCCGCTCCTTCTCCACCCTTGCCCCGCAGTGGTGGAATGACCTTCCTACAGATGTCAGGACTGCCCAGTCCCTGACCACATTCCGGCACTTCCTCAAGACTCACCTCTTCAGAAAGCACCTGTAGAACTCCTCTGTTTTTCCCCTGGGACACTTATCACCCTTCCTTAAATGCGCTTTACTTGCTCTTATCTGCCCCCTATTTTACTGCATTTAATCCTGTACTTGAGTACTGTAATCTGCCAAGTGTTATTTAATCTGATGTAACTATCACTGACACTGTTATCTGCTGTATTATTGAATCGTATTTTGTCACACTTGTACTTGCTTGAACCAAAGTCCTTGTATTTATCTTGCTCTTAATTGTATTATTACTTGTACTGTGATTCTTGAAATGTATTTGTTTACGACTGTAAATTGCCCTGGATAAGGGTGTCTGCTAAGAAATAAATAATAATAATAATAATAATAATAATAATAATAATAATACAATATTACTAATACAATCCTATATATACATATTTAAGAATAAAGTTTATTTTATTATATTGAAAAAAAATGCTGGTAAATTATGTGGATGCTAAAAAACAATAATAATATTTTTGATAGGAAATATCATGTGTGTATTGTCTTCTCTGTGTTGTCCATCAACATTCTAGCTACAATTTCTACATAGTGTAGAATAGTATCACCTGAAATTTGAAGCAACAATGTAGAAGCAACATATTTTATTCCACATTTTCTAGCAACATTGTGGCAAAGTGCCCCGCCCCTGTGTGCATTTGTGTGATCTGTGTTGTATGTTGGATGTTGCGTATGTTAATGTTGGTGTATAGATTGGTACACGGGATATAAACAGGTCTGTGTTTCACGTGTATTTAAAAAGTGTAGATTTGTATTTAGGCACGAGGAGAGCACAAATCACTTCACGTGCTGGTTAAATGTAATATGTGAGCACGGGGTTGCACAGAATTAATTCACGTGCTGGGATTCAAGTGAATAATTAATTAGTAATTGAATCCCAGCACAACAGTATATATAGAGACACGTAGCATGCAGTCGGGGTTGGGTGTTCGGAAGAGGAGAACGGGTGAGAGAGAGAGAGGAGAAACTAAATAGTGAAAAGATCGTAAACGTAAAGTGTTTGTTCTCACCGTGTCTGTTTGTCTGTCCGTGCACCGTTTGTTTAGTGTTAGTCCGTTTTGTATGTCTGTTTATTTTGGCGCAAGTGCCGTGTCCTGTTTTTGTGCTGTTTACAACCCTTTTATTTGTTAATAAACGCCGAGTGCAGCCATTGCACTCAGCTCATCACCATCACCGTCTGTCTGTGTATTCCTTTTCTGGTCTGACGCCACCCACTCTGGCCGTCTTTGTGACAAACATGTAGACCAGTGCCCTTGGCTTTCAGAAGAGCTCTTATACATTGCTGCACATCTCCCTTACACCTTACTACAATCTTCCATTGTTACGACATGCAAAGTCACTGACAAGCAATCCAATTTCAATGTTGTGGAAATAAATACTAAAACTGTAAATTACATGCAACATCAAATGTATTTAGCAGCATCACATGTAATAAAAGACACTACTGTTATTACACACGTTTTCAGAAGCAAGTGATTTTAAAAGATTTCAACATGTAGTTTTGGCACTAAGCAGTCAGTTGAAATTTCCTGCAATTTAAAGAAATTGACTCTTTCCTTGCTGTCATCAGTCACTATCCCTTGGCCATGTTCTTGACTGCTCCGGTACTTCTATCTCTATCTTAATGATAATAACACGGCCCAGATTTTTGAGAGGTTTCCAGTAACCCTGCACAGGTTCTCTAAGGACTTTTTAAAATGATTTTGAATAGGGACTGAGAAAAACTGAGAAAAAGGCAAATAAAAAAAAGAAAGAAAGAACTGTACTGCAGTAAAAGTAAATGTTTAATTTATATTGGGGTCTATTCAACTGATTTAAACATTGGATCCAAGTACTGCCACAAAGTAGATTTTTTATGAGAGATTTTATGTAAAACAAACACCATATTCAGCAGCTGGAGTTCCAGTCCAGTTATCAGCTTATCGTAGAAATTTGCCAATGCCACAGTCTCAGTCGGCAATAACTGACACCTGGTAGGAAAATAAACTGCCGTCTCACAATCTTAGAAGGTGGGTTTAGTGTATTATGCTTGCCATTGCAATTACCCACAATTGTGCTGCAGGTAATTCAGATTCCATTGAAATCATATTTGAAAACAAAAATAATTACAAATGTTATAAGGGGAGCACATAAATGTGCACTGATAAAAAAAAAATGATTAATTAAGCTATTATTATCAATTAATTGTCACAAAAAAGCTGACTTAGTTAATTGAGAAACAGCAGTATTTAAGCACAGTCAAGGTCTCTGCACAACCATAGTCAGTAAAAACATAAAACTGAAAAAAGAACAAACCTATAATCCTAGGAAGATATTACAAATGAATCTTGAAATCAAAGTGTACATACAAGGGTGCCTAAATAGCTTTTATTGGACTTGACTTTATCAGGTGTGAAATGTCTTCTTAATCCCTACTAGTCCAATAAAAGGCTACTGCATGTTCTATATGAGTGAATACAGAAGCTTCCAACATTGAAACAGAATAGAATAACCATATCTAAGCATGCTGATGTTTGTCAGTCACTGGTAAAAAAAATTAAAAAAAATAACATTCCTAGCATACCTTATACCGGAGACTTTGCCACAGGATAGCTGCAGTAAAAACCTGTCCTAGAATTGTGCCAGAAACCTGGGTCACCCCCTTACCTGATAAACTGCAGTTGCCATTATCTACTTCCCAGCAAGACCATTGCATGTGGCTCTCTGCATGCACCCACTGTGCTTGCAAATCACTTCAGGACAGTGGAGGAGAAAATCACCTGGAAACCCTTCCTCCTTAAAAAAAATAATCCGAGGTTCAGGAACACTCTCTCTAAACACAGGCAGAGAGGTGTGTGCGTGTGCCTCTGACTGCACTCCAGACAAATAGTTTCTGTGCTTTTTTTTTCTTCAATCTGGAGAAGATACTATATATGGCCAGGAGCAGATGTGAGTCCAGTTCCAATCATAGCACCCAAAAGCATAGGTGCACACGACAGTAAAAACCTGGGCAATGTGGCTGCTAAACCACCTCACTCTGTGTGTTGTGTGTGCGTGTGTGCGGAAAAACAGCCAAGAGTATGTAGTGCTGAAATTCAAAAACTACAGGGGCTGGATCTCTCTCTCTCTCTCATCGTCTCTCTCTCTCTCTCTCTCTCTCTCTCTCTCTCTCTCTCTCTCTCTCCTCTCTCTCTCTCTCTCTCTCTCTCTCTTCTCTCTCTCATCTCTCTCTCTCTCCTCTCTCTCTCTCTCTCTCTCTCTCCTCTCTCTCTCCTCTCTCTCTCCTCTCTCTCTCTCTCTCTCTCTCTCTCTCCTCTCTCTCTCTCTCTCTCTCTCTCTCGTTGTTATCAAGTTCTCATTTTACAGGTTAAACATGAGTTGACAAGCTCAAAACTAGGCTTTATGTTCACACATTGAAACTCCTCTTCCATGGGAACCTTTGTAGAGTTTGTTTGACTTATGCAGTACTGCCCCATAGTTTTAAAACTATTTTGTAACATATGTTTGGTTTGCATAAGGCTATGTTGACATTATCAGTGTTTCCGCTAAAATGACATAAGGTTTCAAATAGCAAAAATCTCCTTTGGGAATTATATACAAACTAGTCAACAAGGTCAAAGCCTAAACCATGGAAAACTATAGCAGAACGGCACAACTCGATAAGAACTAAGAAGATGACTGTTTTATTACATTGTATTTGTTCAACAACTGTATAGGAACAAAATATGTATTAAGCGTTGTGTCCAGACCACTTATATTTTAAACAGGATCTAAAATGCATTCAGTCCCCCCATCTAATTATTAAATAAGTTATTATATTGAGCCATGTATTTGTATAATCATGTTACAAACATGTTAGAATGTGTGATCACTTGTTTACTATCCTATTATGTGTGTTCTGTGTGCTTTTTTATTATTATTTTTGCTTAGATAATGTCCCATGATTACTATCTATTCCAGCAAAAGAGCTTCTGAAAAAACTCCTCAAAGCTGATTGCAGGGAAGTGATTGCTTGAGCAACAAAGCTGCCTGGCACATGTCTGGCCCAGCATGATTTCATGGAGTCCTCTTTTCCAACACATTATACACTGCAGATGTTGAAAATATACTGTATTTAAATTGACTTAAAGCTTTTTCAACTAATTCATTATATATCAAACAGATATACAGATATTAGTAGTTTGGTCAACTTGTGAGCACCACATTTTAATAAGACTTGTAAAATAAATAACTAAAATAACTAGATGGTAACTTTACAAGTAAAGTTGTGGGGCTTGCTTCATTGGGAAAGTGGTCAAAGTAGCTGATTTGTGTCAAAAGTCACATTGTTTACTAATTGTCTCATGCTTAGAATGTGCTAGAATTTGAAATTTGGGAAGTAGCCTACTGAAAGAAGTTGATGCGGTACTAAAAACAGCTGTACCTCTTGATTGGTAGATGCCATTCCTGTTTTGATTTCATATTTGAAAAGCTGAGAAGTAGAGGAAGATGTCATACCCTCTACTTTTTGTCTAGCTTGTTGGGAAAGTGGTCAAAATTTCAGTTGTTTACAAAAGGTTAGAGAAAATTTAGTTGATGCAGTTACTAAACAGCTGTACTTCTTGATTGGTAAAAGTTATTCCAAGATGCTCTAACCTTTTTGTCTTACTTGTTGGGAAAGTGGTCAAAGTAGCTGATTTGTGTCAAAAGTTACATAGTTTACAGTAAATAGAATGCTGGAAGTCTGGGAGTTTTTAAACAATGGGAGCTTTAGAATGTTGAAAAAAGTCCCATTAAAGTGAATGAAGATGGACAAAAAAAGGACAAAAAGCTTAATAGTTTAAAAAGTATAAAAGATATCAAAAAGTTGGATACAAGCACACTATTCCAGACGGTCTACACATTTTAAAGTTTGAACGGCATTTGTAGCTTAAACGGTGTAAGAGGAGTAGCGTGCCAAAGAAGAATAATAATAATAATAATAATAATAATAATAATAATAATAATAATAATAAGTATGTCGAAGATTTAAAGTGGGGACTCTTGCTTCACAAGCCCCACTAATGAACAAAAAAAAAACCTACTTACTGCCCTAATTCTTGACGCTGTAACTGTATGGAAGTAACGCTTTTTTTTCTATTCCCTTTGAAATATTTTCAGTAATAACACACTTAGAACTGATATTTTCAGTAGGGATGTGTATGGTAACAACAATCTTAAATACATTTAAACCTTTTTTAAAAAAAAAAACTGTACAGTGTATAGGCACTTACACAAACCAAAAACATACCAAAAGTAGCACACTATTCACCAGTACAGAGTCCATAAAAGGAATTATACAATTTTACAACAACAACAATTATTAATTTAAGGTACCACACAAAATGGTTGTTCGTGCCAGTAAAAGATGTAGTGCCCCATACAGGTTTAAAAATAGTTTTTACATACTTAAGATGATTATTTTAGAAGCCCATATTGACACCAGCTCTGTAGGTGTTTCTTACAATGAGAAGGTCTGTAACCTCCTATGGCTGAAAGTAGCACAGTTTACAGAGTTACGAAGTGGAGGTGTTGATAACAGAAACTGCCTTAGGATAACATAAACAAAGTGGGCTCAACCAAGTTTGCTAAAGTAAAATGCACAGAAGGCTACACACATGGTAACTGATGGTTAAGCACTATAAAGACATATTAAATGACACATGGAAACAAATCCATTCAGTTACAGTGGGATTCCAAATCCAACAATCATGTCATCCCATTTTGGATTAACAAACGTCCCATTCCCAGCACATACATATGTGGTGTGCTATTCATCTAGAGAGTGC
The DNA here is from genome assembly GCF_902713425.1 of Acipenser ruthenus. Classification (NCBI taxonomy): domain Eukaryota; kingdom Metazoa; phylum Chordata; class Actinopteri; order Acipenseriformes; family Acipenseridae; genus Acipenser; species Acipenser ruthenus. Next base: position 23,354,258 of record NC_081199.1, on the reverse strand, counting down.
ATCAAATGTACTTGGAGACAATCATCTCTAACGCTGACATAAAAATCTTGACTTGAATTTATCCAGTTAGAAGACTGTTATCTTCTTGTATACTCAGGTAGTATATGGACAAACAGCAAGGAATTGCAGAACTAAGCTTTTAGAATCTGTGCCTTGAAATTCTATTAGAGTATCTCATCCTACTGAATTCGAACATTTTGATCTAAACTTTGGATCTAAATGCAATTGTTTGTGACCTTAGTACTCAAAGTGATCTATACTGATGCACAAAAGAAACACAACACTCAGGTCTAATGGATTTAATCAAATATTTTAAACATATATATCAAACAAAATCACAGAAAATGTGAACAAAATTACAGATCAAAGACTCATGATAAGTTTTCAGCATGAAACATGACACACTGTCAAAATGAAAACATTACAAAGTTAGTATCGGTATGACTTCCCTGAGCACTAATACAATCCTGGCAGCAGTGACCCATAGACCTGATCAGCTTCCTGATAGACTGCTGTGGGATGTTCCGCCACTCTTCCTGTGCAGCTGCAGCCAGCTGGCGAAGGTTGGCTGGTCGCAGTGGTCTCCTGTGGATGGTACTTGCGATTTGGTCCCACAGATGTCCTATTGGACAAGTCAGGAGAAAAAGCTGGCCAACGCAACATTGTTCTCTTGAAGTCGTGCAATTGTAATCCTAGCACTGTGTGGACTTCTGTTGTTCTGCTGGAAAATCGACACTTCCATATTGGCTTGCAGGAGCGGAAAAACAGTTGCCTCAAGGACTTTGTCAATGTATCGCTGAGCAGTAAGGGTGCCCTCAATCTGCACCAAATGAGTTCTTGTGTTAAAGGAGATTCCTCCCCATATCATCACATTCCACCGCCCCATCGGTTGGCTTGAACAACGTAACAGCATAACGCTCACCATGACATCTCCACACACGTTGTCTTCCATCAGGTCTGTCAAAGGCAAAACATCATTCATCGGTGAATAAAACACTCCATCACTCTCTCTGCCACCACCTCAGATGTTCTCTTGCCCACAGAAGATGGTGATTTCGACTCTCAGCTGTCAACATGTTATCCCTGAACGGCCTCAGAGCATGCAAATCATTTTCATGCAGACGGCGAGCTACAGTCAATCCGCTGATGCGCAGGTTATTTCGTCCTGGAATTTCTCATGCTGTAGCCACTGCAGGCTGAAAAACGATTACGGATGGATCAGTCAGATGTGACGGTCCTGGGTCGGTGTGGTGGCCCTTCATCACAGAGCCGGTTTCCTGGTTCCTCTGGACTAGTCTGCTGATTGTTGAAGCAGAACATCTCATTCTCCAGGCAACTTCTCTCACAGACAGGCCGCCTTCAATCATGCCAATAGCAACCAGGTCGCATCTTTAGCTGTTCTTGCATTGATTAAAATCATGTATTTTACTATGGGAAACTTTTATAAGGGTAGCCAGCTAAATAAAAAGACACTTGGTCCAAAGTACTGAATCAATTGATGGTGCTGGCTCTTACTGAAATAAAGATTTATTTAACCTATATTACATATATCTATGGCAGGCATCTCATTAATTAGGTCAAACGCAAATTTATACAGACACATTAAAAAAACAACACACAGTAATTGTACTAAGAGCCACTCAGACTGATGGTTTCTCTCTATTCCAGCTGCCTAAAGGGAAGTTCTTCTGTTGCCTGCAATGGACCTATATAGACCAGACTAGCTCCACCAAAGCACCATATAGTGAAGAACAACAGTATTAGAACTACTTTGGATCAAGTTTCCTTTTGTATTCCTGGCAATACACAACTGTGTATTAGATGTTGCAGATTGCTCATATAAAGACATAGATGACATACCATATGTGGCAGGCAACTAGAACTGAAGAACATCTCCTGAGTTCATAGTCAAAGCACTTTAATACAGACATCACAAGGTAAAAATAAAAACACACAATATTTGAGTAATTACAGTAAAACAACTCTCAAGGATTGTAAACATCTACGGGATGGTAACAAAAAATAAAAACAAAGAAAGGAAATTCACTTAACATAGGCCCGCCTTTTCTCATTAGGTAGAACAGATACAGTACCTCCTGTAGTACATGTTCTAGTCGTGTGCCTTTGTTCACTTCAGGCTACTGGAAGAACAGAGGAGTGGGCCCAGTCATTTTACCTTTAACTGCTCTCTATGCACAAACACACAATTAATTTGTGTCAGGAAAGGTTCTCAAAAACATCTATTAACATTCCAGTACAACTGGGACATTAGGTTGGGAGCGGGTCAGCTTATCTTCTATTTGTTTTTAAATCATTTTTGGTATGTGTGTGCGTGTAAGTTGCTTATTTACAAGTCTCTTTCACACACATACACACACAAACACACACACACACACATTTGACAAACACCCCCTGTCGTGTATCAAAAAAAAAAAAACAGTAAACATTCTGAGTAATTCCTGAACCTCATTCCAGACATTACTTCTTTGAGCATTTAAAAGAGATTCACATGATTCTTGGCAGGGAGAGCGACAGCACCTTGCTTGGACATGCAGCGCCCACTCACATTCCCAGAAGCACCCTCTGCTAACTGGACTCAACCTACCTCCAAGCTTTGTACTGGGCAGGAGGCCTATCAGGCCTATCTTTGGACACAGACACAAGCTAAACTCACACAAACGTATGAGGAACAGCATGTTGCATACTTATCTATATACAGTAGTGACTTTATAGTAGTTCTTCTGAATTACAAATGTTAGCTAGCAATGTCTGCCCTTATTTCTAAGGTTACCATCAACTTCCCTCCCAGCACTCCACTACCGTATTCCAGATGACAGTGAAAATGTCTGCACCCACTTTGCCTGCCCAGGTTTAATGAGCAGAAAACTACTGAAGTGTGGTGTCTTTCTCTAGTTTCAACTATTTAGCTGGTATGCTGTATACTTTTTTAACAGCTGTGTAAGTACTACCTGGTTATCTCCACATTGTCACAACTTGCACTGTGGCCAATAGGGGCCTCTGTTTCCCCGTCAATTTCAATCCAAATTACAGCATCCATTCTTGGCAGGGTCATCGAAGCAGGTCTGTTATTTCCATGTGTTACTTTATACAGTGCAGGTGGGTGTCAGGCACATATCCCCCTATGGGCCACAGTGGGAGTTTATAGTGATAGTGTAGAGAACCTGTCATGTGGCAACTTTGGCTATTTCAATGTTCAAACTTTTCTCCACCATTTCTGTTAAGTCTCCAAGTGACTCTATAGATATTGCAACTTGATAAAGATGGTAGCTAGTTGTTACCACATGTTCCGATTCTGTTCTTTTCTTTTTGTTATTTGAATTTTATTTAAATTGTTACTCGTGTTTAGTGGTACTGTGAAATGTTCAAACAAACACACCAGTGGTTTTATATTGGGTTTACTGCTCTAACATGTCAATGTTATTATATATACAAGAGTAAACACTTTCTTCCATGATTAACAGCTGTTAAAAGGTAGTAATACACATAATACATAATACGCACAGACATTTCAATAAATCACGGTATCGTTGTTGACCATGATTTGCTATGGTGCTATGTACTGTAGCATGCATACTTTGGCAATGAATAACTGTGATAACTGATGACCATGTTAGTATCAACAGCAAAGTCATCACAGATCAGTATAATAAAAAAGAGTTTCAACTTCAATAATACTAGGGATTATCAAACAGTTGGCTAGTAGACTAGGCCATTCCTGAATGTTTGTTTTTTTATAATTAAAAAAAGGATTTCTAAAGGATGGTTTTAATGTACATAAACCACAGACATTACAGTATAAAGGTACAAGGTACCACCAATGACATCAAGTAAATTGTGTATTTATTTCAGTACCATAATTCCAATAAACTGATTGCATAATCCAACCTGTTTTGCAACAGTGTAGGCAATTTGGAGTATATTGCTAAAATAGTTGATTTTCACAATGGGATATACAGAGGGTGATTTTACTACAAATTTAAAAGTCTATCACAGCTAGAGTAGATTTGAGCTTCATAGAGTTTTAAAGTAACCGTTTGCCTCGTCCATGTGTGAAAGGCATTTGCCATGCTGTGGTTGCTAAGAGACTGTGGAACATATACCAGTAGCGTCTCAGGTTATGGGATGTCATGCCTGCTTGCTTTGGGGACATTGTAGATTGTATTATGGACAATAAAAATAAAAAAAAGAGTCACCATTAGTCACTATAATTTAGATGTTGGTGTTCTCTTTGTGTGACAATAAGGTTTTATTTTAAACCATTTGTGATCTGCATTTTTATTCATAATCAGTATTTTAAAAATGTGGCATGCAGACCTGAATCAGTTTTTTATACCTTATGGTTGAGTCCTTAAAAACAAGCCCTGAAAAAAAAGCCTTTTAAAAAATACCTACACATATTCTAAAGGGTCTTTTATACTGTGAGTGAAAGACTATCTGTTTTTTTCCTAGAAACAAGCTCTTTTTGTTTTTCTTTGGTTGCTGTTTTCTTTTTGTCTGCTCTCTAGCAGTTCCATTTCCCACCTTGTGCTTAGTGCAGCTTGGAAGTGGACGGCTTGTAATGTGAATGTAATTCTTTGTTGGCCTGCCCTTGTCCTGATTAAGCAGTCTGTTTTTATTCAGTCTGCCTTTAATCACCACTGATAGCCTCTACTTCTCTGCTGGGGCTAATTGTTAACAGGCATGTTCCTACTTCCCTGTGTTTACATTCCTCCCTGCATGTTTAAAATACTCTGGAAGAGTAACCCCTGCTAGGCTAAAGATGCACAATGCCTTGGAAATAAAGTGACCTCCTCTTTCCCCCAATTGATAAGCAGCTAGGCCAGGATTTAGGAGCAGGAACTTTTGCATCCCAGTCCTCAACTCAATTAAACAAAGAACACTGCCTTCCAGACTTTATCTTTTCATGTCCATATTTCCTTCCAGTTCCAAACCCTCAAGCTAGTTCTAATCACAAAGGGCACGTGTACTGTATTTACAGTTCACAGCTGAAATATCTAGGCCACACTTGTTGAAAGAGCCCTTGTTTCTTAGCGATAGGCTACTCTTTTATGAAAATGAAATATATTTTATAATATATTAACCTCAATATAGTATCATATTTTATAATGTATGTGTTGTAATATATTTAATATATTTCACCATATACAAATTATTACTGTTTTCATATATTTTAGTTTGGAAAAAATATATTGGTAGATATGAGACAATATATATATATATATATATATATATATATATATATATATATATATATATATATATATATACTAATAATATGTTGTAATATATTGTTAAATATATGCAGACATATTGTGTGTGTGTGTGTATATATATATATATATATATATATATAAATATACTTAACCGCTTAAATAAAAGCTCATCAAATTGAAACATCCACTCTGGCTCTAGTAATTCCAGGAGCGAGCCCCTCCCCCACTCCTGCAGACCCTACCACTGCTGACGGTGACATCACATAAATCCAGGAACACTCAATAACACTTCCTAATAAAACACTCGATATAACGACAACAATAAACAATAACACAATAATAAACAGCAATTTAACAAGCAATAGACATTTTCCCCATAACCCTGCAGTCCCAGCATCCTTTTCGCCTATATATGCAAATGAGCTACTTGCTATTACTGATAAATGATTTCGTTTTCTTCATATATTTTTTAAAGAAAACATATATTAATATATTTTATCAGCCAAGAAGAACATGCACAGGGAATTATGGCATATAAACTGGGGGGGGGGGGGGGTCAGTCACAACGCTGCCAAGGTAAGTTAACAGGGTCCTGCCAACAGCTAAAACATTGCTCTTCCATTTAATATTTTCATGCAGGGAAATGTTAAAGAATAAGTAGATTCAAATCTTACTTTAAATCAATGTTTTAGCTTTTTTTTCTTGTTTGCAATCTTTTGTGGTTCTGTTATTCCACTACTGTGTTTTTTTTTTTTTCTAAGTCTGCCTTAAACTGCACCTGGGCTTGCTAAGAGCTCGCCTGGATAATTCTAACTGCCAGCAGAGTTCAAATGTGACCTTTGAATTCTGTTAGCACCACCTACTCATATGTAGAGAGCGTGAGGAAGTCTGTTTAGTGCTGGCAGCTTGGTAATGTCAAAGCAAGCTCAGTGTTTGGTAAAGACTGATATAGAGAACAATCGTGATAGCTCAATGTTGGTGCGACACAGCCCAGAACCACTTTGAATAATTGCAGACATCATTAAAAAGGAAATGTAAAAAATATTTGTGTTTCTACCATTTTAAATTATCAAAGAGCCATAGACTAATACGAGAACCATGTTCTACACAATAAATTAATTCTTACACTACTCTTCAACAGTTTATTATGTTGTGCAGTTGGTTGACTGTCCGGTTTCTTGCAGTTGCCCCCACCCTTGAAACCCTTCATATTTTCACAGAAGTAAAAGGGTATTACCTTTTCTCCCCCAAATGTTATAGTAATGCTTATAACATTGTATAGGAAACACCAGATTATAGTTTTAACCTGGTGATACAGCACAGGAGATAATAAAGTACAGTAGTCTCTGCGTATAGGAACACCTCCTAAGAGAACACTTCACCTAAGAGAACACCCTTCTGGTGAAACTGATTTTTCCCATTGTAAATGCTCCGGCTAAAGGAACAGGAACTTCACTTAAAAGAACACCTTTTGGCACTGCTAGTGATTTGTTCACAACTGTACAGTACTGCTTTGTAACCTGATAATCTTTTCAAATGCGACTTGTCATTGCAAGAGTGTCTTGAGGCACACTGATTGGTTTATTCCAGTGGTGGCCAATACACCAAACACCGCAATCCATTTTGGTGGATCTCAACGGGCTCCGCGATCCACCAGTAAGCTATGACCAACAATTATTAGCGGGATTTAATACAATAGTGTCCAATACGTAATAGCAATAATAAAACAAAACAAAACAACCACAACAACAAAAACGCAACAAACGCTCTACGCTAACTTTTTAGGCACATGTGCGCCTAAGTTTAAATAAAAATAAAAAATAGACTGGCACTGAAAAATTTAGGGCCACACATACACACAAAAAAATATAACGATAATAATAATACAATTTTTGCTCAAATGTATTATTGAATATCTACAGATCTTTTTTTTTTCTTCCCTTCTTACACTTGTGCAGTTCAATACTTTTGCATCAACAAAATTAAAAAGGGACAACTTTTTTTTTTTTTTTTACTGCCTGGTAGCATGTTCCTCAGAATGCGCTACTTGCTTGTTTATGTTAGAGGGATGGTCTGCCTCTCCGCACATTGCGTGCCATTTTGAAGCACTGTGTTTAATATATTTTCATGTTTGAACTTCTGGCTCCCTGTTAAAAATGCAGTCTTGCCTGCCATCAGTTCCCCTGCATCCTGATAAAAAACATACAAAACATGGATTTTTTTTTAACATTGTCAAACTTAAGCCAGGGGAAATCTTTTAGCCACTGTTGTTTGAACTTGTATTTTACAACTGTGAACACGCTGCAACTAACTTGAAGTTCCCTGTTCGCTTTCATCTTCTGACATACAGTGCCTTGCGAAAGTATTCGGCCCCCTTGAACTTTGCGACCTTTTGCCACATTTCAGGCTTCAAACATAAAGATATGAAACTGTAATTTTTTGTGAAGAATCAACAACAAGTGGGACACAATCATGAAGTGGAACGAAATTTATTGGATATTTCAAACTTTTTTAACAAATAAAAAACTGAAAAATTGGGCGTGCAAAATTATTCAGCCCCTTTACTTTCAGTGCAGCAAACTCTCTCCAGAAGTTCAGTGAGGATCTCTGAATGATCCAATGTTGACCTAAATGACTAATGATGATAAATAGAATCCACCTGTGTGTAATCAAGTCTCCGTATAAATGCACCTGCACTGTGATAGTCTCAGAGGTCCGTTTAAAGCGCAGAGAGCATCATGAAGAACAAGGAACACACCAGGCAGGTCCGAGATACTGTTGTGGAGAAGTTTAAAGCCGGATTTGGATACAAAAAGATTTCCCAAGCTTTAAACATCCCAAGGAGCACTGTGCAAGCGATAATATTGAAATGGAAGGAGTATCAGACCACTGCAAATCTACCAAGACCTGGCCGTCCCTCTAAACTTTCAGCTCATACAAGGAGAAGACTGATCAGAGATGCAGCCAAGAGGCCCATGATCACTCTGGATGAACTGCAGAGATCTACAGCTGAGGTGGGAGACTCTGTCCATAGGACAACAATCAGTCGTATACTGCACAAATCTGGCCTTTATGGAAGAGTGGCAAGAAGAAAGCCATTTCTTAAAGATATCCATAAAAAGTGTCGTTTACAGTTTGCCACAAGCCACCTGGGAGACACACCAAACATGTGGAAGAAGGTGCTCTGGTCAGATGAAACCAAAATCGAACTTTTTGGCAACAATGCAAAACGTTATGTTTGGCGTAAAAGCAACACAGCTCATCACCCTGAACACACCATCCCCACTGTCAAACGTGGTGGTGGCAGCATCATGGTTTGGGCCTGCTTTTCTTCAGCAGGGACAGGGAAGATGGTTAAAATTGATGGGAAGATGGATGGAGCCAAATACAGGACCATTCTGGAAGAAAACCTGATGGAGTCTGCAAAAGACCTGAGACTGGGACGGAGATTTGTCTTCCAACAAGACAATGATCCAAAACATAAAGCAAAATCTACAATGGAATGGTTCACAAATAAACATATCCAGGTGTTAGAATGGCCAAGTCAAAGTCCAGACCTGAATCCAATCGAGAATCTGTGGAAAGAACTGAAAACTGCTGTTCACAAATGCTCTCCATCCAACCTCACTGAGCTCGAGCTGTTTTGCAAGGAGGAATGGGCAAAAATTTCAGTCTCTCGATGTGCAAAACTGATAGAGACATACCCCAAGCGACTTACAGCTGTAATCGCAGCAAAAGGTGGCGCTACAAAGTATTAACTTAAGGGGGCTGAATAATTTTGCACGCCCAATTTTTCAGTTTTTTATTTGTTAAAAAAGTTTGAAATATCCAATAAATTTCGTTCCACTTCATGATTGTGTCCCACTTGTTGTTGATTCTTCACAAAAAATTACAGTTTCATATCTTTATGTTTGAAGCCTGAAATGTGGCAAAAGGTCGCAAAGTTCAAGGGGGCCGAATACTTTCGCAAGGCACTGTACCTGCATTGCTCATTTCTTGTAAAGATGACTACTTATATGAATTTGTTATTTTCCTCATCTTGGTTTGACAAACTGTCTGGAAACGAGTAGCCATCGCACTAATAAATCAGTGAAATTGATGGGGTATGAGATTTGTAGTTTTTAATGTGTGATTAACAGTGGGCAGTGGACACCAATAAACTACATTCACAGAGTACATTATGATTGAGCTATAAGTTTAGATCCGACTGTGAGTTTTTTTTGTTTTGTTTTGTTTTATACTTTTCAGCTGAAAAAATAAATCATGTTTATTGTTTATAGTCAACCTTTAGGAATTGCTAGTCGCATACATGTGCCTAAATTAAAATGTACGTTCGCACAAGCATTTTGTTAGTCTCATATGCATAAACTGTTGGGATATTTTAATCTTTATTACTGGACGACACAGAAGGCTCTTCCCATCAGCCAAAACAAAAACTGTTGCATGCTTATATGCTTTGTTCTGATTTGTCCCGAGATCCACTGGTTTATTCAATCTTTCCAGGACCGCCATCATATCATTGCCTCGTTTTGTATTCTGATTTCCACGAGTGCACCTCACTGCTATTTCTCTTGCTACAAAAAGTTGGAAATTGTTCGAGATCCTGAAAAAACTTGAATCAGACACAGGTCGCACAGCAATTTGGTGTTTTCTGTTTTGGTGAGTTGCTTCACCATTTTGTAAAATAATTTTTACGTTTAGTTTATGAACATTAGTTTGCCTGTTACTTTATTATTATAGTTTATTAACATACACCTGCCTATTGCTTTTGTCTTATTTATTGTGTTCATTTCATATGTATATGTGCGTGCGTCATGTCAAGTAATAAATATGTATTTATTTATGGATTCATATTGTTCCTGGTGGTCAACTCCGTCTTAAAGAACACTTCGGCTAAGAGAACACTTTGCTTGCTTCCAGAGAGGTGTTCTCTTAGCCGGAGACTGCTGTAACAGGAAGATATTGCGCAGTACTGTACAGTATTTCAGAAAAAAATAAACTGTGAATCCTGAAAAAACACAAACAGTATTGTAGGGCTGGATTTTCCATGTTCCAAGGCTAGATTAAAAATGACCCTGCATTTAAATTAACCATGCAGTAAGAAAATGGATGTCACAAAAGAAAACATGAAACTGGTGTAATTACAGAAATTATGATTACTGCATCATTGTTTGACCTTACGAAATTGAATAAGCCATGCCTTTTTATAGCACAGTGGAACATAGACATAGAACTAATGAGAGTAAGTGGTATGGAAAATAGAGCTAATGCTAATAAGAGGTAATAAAACATATATAATTATGCAATAGCACTTATGTATGGTTTTTTTTGTTTGTTTTTTTGGGGGTTTTTTGTAGAACAACCTCAAGCTGGCGTGTCCAAAATACTGTAGTACTTTTCTGAAAGGGGCATGTATTTAAATTGAGTTAATCCAATGATGAGCTGTACAACAAGTACAACATACAAATCAAACTTAAAGAGCAACATGGTACTGCTATGAAACATCACTTTATTTTACTAACCTGCAATATCTTCTTGTTTAGATTCAGTACATATTACATTTACTGTTCATCACATCAGATCATGGTGAATTATACAATTATAATACATTTGCATGGCCTTTTCAGCTGGTACACCAGAGTCCCCCCTGCAACACTCTGCCCCCAGTGGATATAAGAAATACCACTTTTGTTACATCTATTAGGGAGGGAGTGTTGGAGGTGACATGTGAACGGTTAATTTCTGGTATGCCTGCTGTTGAAAAAATACATGTTTGAAAGCCATTTTGACTCACATTTTAAAAAGCACAAGGATGTGACGACTGAAAATAAAAATAATACACAAAGTGAATCTAAACAAAAATAATACATTAATTAAGAGAACTGTGATATACCACACTGGTACCAAGCTTATCTTTTTTAATCTGTGGTGTTTTGTCTAGAGAGCTCTCACACTTTCCTCACTCTGCCAAAGTTGCCCTCCAGACCAGAATCTCACATTCGTCTTGTTTTCCTCATAATAAACAAAAAAGATGGACATTTTTAACAGGCGTTATATCCTGTGACTCTTAATTCAATATGCTTTTTATTGACCTGATGACAAGAGAAAGGGGTCAGTCCATTTGGAAACACACATCATGCACATTAACTCTTTGGGAGGTCCACACACTCATAAAAATAAACTATGGTTTAACTCAACAGTTATTAGTCATAATTAAATTAATTAAATTGCAACTGCTTTTATATGGCAATTCTTGTAAAAAATATATATTATTTAAGCCAAACACGTACTGTATTCTCACACATCAGAGGTTTCTTGACCAGTACAGCTCCCAGTTATCTTACAGGTAAACCTCAGTAAAACCACTGCTTGGAACATGCTATCACTATTAAAACTATTCATTCTATTCATTATATAGGTCTCACATGTGCAGTTTTAAACCTGTATTTTTATATTAAAAACTGACATCTGACATCTCTATTTACAGTCCATGTAGTGCTGGCCTTCCTTGGATAAAACTGTCCACACCCTTAAGGCTTCTTTCCTGGCATTCACCTTCCAGTTGCTTCCGTTATTGACAAACATGTTTTCAGACAATAACATGCTGTAAACTAGAAGACACCCCTAAGGTTAAATGACCTAGGATGGGCAAGTTTAACAGATTCCCTGAAAGGCATTGAAACAGAACTTACTTTAACACAGTGTAATACCAGATATTTCTTTTAAAGTGTTTACTATAACATGTGTTTCTTTTGAACCTGCACATGCGAGACATATGTAGCTAATGAAAATGGAATTACTGTAATAGGAACTGAAAAAGAACAAATAAACGTGTCTACCCCCCAGACTTAGGGGTTGATCTGATCTGATTAAGTCAGGATAAATCACTTCTTGAGTTTATTAGAGCAATGGTAAATCCACCAATGTAAAAATAGGTGCATGATCTAAGAGAATTCACCTGCGCTATCCCCTAGTGAAATAGATCCCCTTTCCTCTATCCCCTACAAAATAGGCAGTCATGCTGCTTTTTTCATGAAATAAACCCAATACTGTTATATTTTCATCATTTTTAAAGAATAAATCAATTTCAGTGTGTAAGCTGTAACGTATGTGTTTGTAACCAATCAGAAATATGAGAGCGTATTTGTTTTGTTTGCATGACTGCAACATACATGTACTACTAAAAAAGAGTAAAGAAACGAGTATAAATTACCCTGGCACTGAGTATCCCTTCAACAAAACATAGATCCCGAGAGCCTGTAGAAATCCAAAGGCTACAATCCTGGCTCTGGTCCCAAAAGGGTTAACTTGGGAAGTTAAGAAGGAAACAGATGAATCCCAAAGATGGAGTCTGATGCCAAAATGTTTCTGTTTTTGTTTTAATGTACACGCAGATGATTAAAATCCCCTACTGTAACTGTGCTTTCCATGCCAAACCGAGATTCAGAGACTACACCCCATGAAATGATTAAACCAATTCACTCATATTCCACATACATACTTTTTCAGTTGTATGAGCATAATAAATCACCCTTAATAACAAAGTAACCTACTCTTTCTCGGCAAAACGCATGGCATGAAGTAGTTTGTGATGAGACAAACAGACAACACTGGGTTACATGGAGCTAACTACTGTATGCAGTACTACAGTATCACACTGCACCAAGTCTTGTTTTGCCAGGGTCTTTTTACACAACACCCTGCTGTACTTCCAACCACTAATGGCAAATGCCCATTGCTTAAACCACTCATTCTGCAGCCTTACCAAAAACTGCTAAATTGCTTTTTAGTTAGTTACATTGGTACATGTTTCTATTACAGGAGTAGTACAATTAACTGTGCATATTTATGCAGTAGTATTAGATGACTTACTGCTAAATACTACTTTGTTCTAGACAACGTAAAATAGTAAATACACGACTACCAGACTACTTCATGAACTTGGTACGCCTCAATGTCTGACCAGGTTTTTGTAGAGCAATATAACGGTAGTAACTTTTTGTCAGCAACATCTAATTCTATTGCTTTATCACCATTGCAACACCACAAAAACCCCAGTGCAGTAAAACCCATTGCTTTAGTATTGACATTGTAGTACCATATCACTGTACAGTAAATGGGGCCAGGTTTCTGCAAGAATGTTACTACTGTTATTCTAGTTACCAAGAGGATACAGAATCACTGCAGGAAAGCAAAACAAGGAAAAAGTGCCCACCTCAAATCACAGTTTCCAAAACCAGATGGCAACAGAAGCGCAAGGGAAGTCCGTAGGAGATTAAAAGTCTGTCTAAGCAGTGCGAAGTTCAGGATGCCCCTTGAAACCTGTAAACTGGTAAACTGTGGCAAACCAGTTTGCCTTACTGCTCCTTTTTTATGAGTAGACAAAAGCGTTCCTCAGCTGAGCCTGGTCTCACGGAGAGGAAACGAGGCTGTAAGTGAGCTGGGAACACAGGCTAACACACACTTCCTCCAAGCATTCAAATGTACACATCATTAATGCACTTTCAGTCTCGAACTCCATCCAACTGCAACACGCACACACTATAAAACACAGAATACATCTGTACCTCACCTTTTCTTTTTCTAAGAACAGCCGGGTTTATGTAGCACAGAAACAACATCTGAACATGACTTTCTTGACAGCCCTTTTCCTTCTTTGGCACAACAATGACCATATTATTACATGGACAAGGAACACTAGCTCACTGATGCTAGGTAGTGATGTTGTACTTGAGTAGTCATATTTTAGTGGTTGTCAACCTTTAACCACAAAATGAATAAACAAGACACATACAAGTACACGTTTCTGCAAAGGGTTACAACTAGATTCCCAGAGCTGTTTTCTCCAAATAGCTGGTCGCACATTTTTTTCCCGAAAGGAAAAAGAGAGACCCAGTCACCACTAAACAGTTGACTTTCTCCCTGTTGGGTTTTGGGGAATGAATCTGCACTTGCTGAGGAGCACATATTGTTTGGGAAATCCCTGTTTAGTAAATTGTGAGGAGCACACAGGGAGGGTAAAATATTGGGTCTTGCTTTACTTATGTACATTTTTCTACATATCACAATAAATTGCAGATCCTCTTTTTCTAACTTTAGTGTTTTTTGTAAATGAAAAATGTTTTGGTCAGTTAGTGTTACTTTTTGTATTATTATTTTGCATGTTTCAAAAGCTAAGTCTTCCAAGTGGCTAAAATCCAGGTGAAGGTTTTTGTAGAAGGGAGATTGTTGTCTCTAAGTACCATAGATGCTTCCTCTTTTCATAGCTATTCTATGACAAGTGTGTTGGTCTTTCCTTGTTTGAAAGTCCTAACTTTAACCAAATATTTCATTCAGCTCGGCCGCAGTCTGTTGTTGCTATGGTGTTGTAAACCTTTGAACGATTGTTTATCTAAACTACCTGTTTGTCTTGCGTTATCAAAGAATAAAAAGATTTGGAATCGCAATGACAGTGAATAGTTATCCAGTATACTGGTGTATGCTCTGGTGCAGATACTTCATTTGTAACTTTAAAAACTGTATCACTCATTCTTAATATAATACAAGCGACATTTATATCAAACCTTTTATGGCAATCATTTAAGCACATTAGCAGCAGTGCAGTACTTGTCTCCAATAGCAGCAATCCTCTTATAACATGTTCTAAGTAAAACTGGGGTTCACCAGACAAGGATATCCTGTCAGGGCACATGTGAGCTACAGTTTCCCCCACATGGAGGCCTTCTTCCCTGCAGATGTATTCTGTCTCAGTCCCTTCTCAGACTAATTCTTGATTGATGCCATGTGATGATTTGGTGTCCCTGATGTCCGTGATTTCCCCCCACGCGTTCACAAGCTGTGGAGTGTAGCACATGAAAGTTGTCTGGCAGATTTCAACTTGGTTTGTGAACCACTTGCAAACCATAGCTTGGCGTTCTTAGAGTCTTAGGTTGGTACTGTACGTAACTTAAAACCAAAAATAAATATCCCAAAACATCTGTTACACATTTCTTTTCAGTATTTCTACATTGCTATATAGTATTTTTGCCAACACTAGTATTTTTTATTGCCATTTGTAATAGTTGAAGCTTAGTTGGCAGCCAGAGGGCACATCTGCATTTGTGGGTAAACACAGGCTATCTTCAGATTTGCTCATTCCTCTCCCCATTGTCATCTAGGAGTGAGTCAGTGTCTGATGTTGTTTCACAGCCCATCTCTATCCAGTTGTGGTGGGTTCTGTGTCAGCACTGGACTGTGTGTTTGTGTTGGGTACCAGGGGTCAATGTTTTGGGAAGAAACCTCTGATTCTTGTGTTTTCCAGTGTTTTCAAAGAAATGTTTCTGAGCAAAAAGTACTGCCCAACCATGCCACTTCCCTTGGCATTAAAGTACTCAGATACAAAGTGTTATTTTAATAGCAATAATGACCTAGACCAGTGGTTTTCAAACTTTTTTGTTCACGGACCACCTGAATTTTTTTTTAAATTTCGGCAGACCACACAATAAATAGTATAGCTGACTGAAAAATAAGCACATAAAAAAACACTATAATACTACGAATAACCATAAACTTACCTTTCTTTGTTTTAATGCCATGGGTGGGCCTGTTTCTGTAAGCAAAGTTATTTTAAAATTGGAGTTTTAAAGAACGCTTCTAGTTTACTGTTCATTAACACGAATTTGCCGAGAGGGGACAAAAAAGGACTGTTAAATTTTTGAATTGATAATTACAGCAGAAATTGATTTATGTGAAAGAATAATCTGTGAGGTAGCACCACAGTCAGAGCTACGAATCTCCAGCTAGTATAATTTTTATTTATAAAACAGAATTTTTTACCCTGCAGTTAAATAGTACAATGAACGACAGAACTAATTTTTGCAGAAGCACAGTTCAATTAATACAGTATCAAAACACAATATTAAACTCGTAATAAATACACATTATTGTGAGAGGTCTTTTAAAGTTTTCAAAAGTGTGTTACATTCCTTTCGTCATTCGGAGGCATGACAGTAGAATGGCTAGAATTACAAGAAGCAAAACCAAGAGACACAAAGATTTAACAAGTCAACAACTTCCTGAAATTCAAGAAAATGAGCTTATTGGGCAGCTGGTGTTTTTATTGATTTGATTAAACAAATAAATTGTAAATCGACTTAAAAACAGTTTGTCTTGAAAATATAAATGGTCTGTTACTATAATTATATGCTTCAGTGTGCAATTCGGCTGACACACGTAAACAGTGCTGACATAAACCACAATGATAGTGTGTTAGTGACCAAGCATAAAAATGCAAATAATGGGGGGCTCACGACTGGCGCATCCGGCAAAGGCACTCTGCCCAGAGTGAGGGATGCACGGCGGGCTTGCAGAGCAAAAAAAAGTGGATGGCTGATGACAGCACATGTTTCGGAGGACGCGTGTGCTTGTCCTTGTCTCTCCTGAATTAGTCCGGGAATCGCAACGGTGAGCCAGGTTGAATAATAATTGGACATTAAAAAAATTGGGAGAAAATCAGGAAAAATTAATACATATAATTGTTAAAAAAAAGGTCATATTGAACTTTGTCTTTGGCTCCTTTTCTGTATCTTTTCATTATCAACAAAAACACATGATTGGCTTTTTTAAATGCTTTGTCACTAACACAGCTAACGTTGCAGGTTATGTCAGCTCTGTTTACGGAGTGATTGAGACCAGCACAGAGGCTTCATTCATTTTAATTAATTACAATAAATAAATGGAAAAGTGGAAAACCTCCAGTTTAATATTTACAACAAATAAAACCTTGTTTGAGGGACTTTTTTTTCTCCAAAGCGGAATGAAAATTGTTTGTGGGGGCTCCCGAGTGGCGCATCCAGTAAAGGCGCTCCGCGCGGAGTGCAGGATGTGCCCTATAGCCTGGAGATTGCAGGTTCGAATCCAGGCTTTGTCACAGCTGACCGTGACCGGGAGTTCCTAGGGGGCGGCGCACAATTGGCTGAGCGCTGCCCGGGTAGGGAGGGATTAGGTCGGCAGGGGAATCCACGGCTCACCGCGCATCAGTGACCCCTGTGGCCGATAGGGCGCCTGTGGCTCTGCAGCGGAGCTGCCAGATCTGTCTTGTCCTCCGGCACTATAGGTCTGGTGGCATTGCTGTGCATCTGCAGTGCGAAAAATGACGGCTTGGCAGGAGCACGTTTCGGAGGACGCGTATTTCAGCCTCCGTTTCCCGAGTTGGCGGGGGGGTTGCGAGCGGTGAGCCAGGGATACAGATAATAATTGGGCATGCTAAATTGGGGTGAAAATCGGGGTAAAATAATTGGCGACGACTAAATTTAAAAAATAAATAAATAAATAAATAAATAAATTGTTTGTTTTAAAAAAAAAAAAAAAAGCAGGATAACACTCCAGGGCGTGTGCATTGTGTTTCATTAACAGCTTTGTTGGTTGAACCCAACTACAGTTGTATGTTTATGCAACACAATGCACGCCCTGTTGTGTGTTATCCCTTTACTTTACAAGCTGCTGTGTTGAGTGCATGTGAGCTCAATACATGAAAACTCCCTCGTAAATAATACATTTAGACACTCTAAAACTATATGATGGAGAGTCTAGACGGTTTTTTTTTAACTTGGAGATATTCTCCATGTATGCATTTTCCTCCTCAAATTTTGCTGCCGCTTCTGTTCCGTAATTATGTAACTTTTTCACTGACCACTTGAAGGGAGCCAGCGGACCACCAGTGGTCCGCGGACCACAGATTGAGAACCACTGACCTAGGCCCAGTGAATTTCCAGGGTTAAAATGTAGGTGAAAAACCATCAGCTTACCCAGCAGGTGAAAAATCCTCAGGAAAAGCCCTAGAACTTGGCACAACTTTTTATGTAAAATAAGTTGTCCCTCACATGGCAGAACAATGTTAAGATGTGTTTTTACTTGATTCCCTTTCTATGCCAAAATATAACCACTTTGGGACCATTCTACCAATGACTTATTCCATTGTAGCAGCCCTTGTGCTACCATTGCCTGTTAGTACAGATCCATTTTATTGTCATTATAGTGGGACTGCATTGCTACTGAAGATCATTTGGGAAGCTCATTATAGTTTGTTGAGAATGCAGAGAGGAACCCGTCTAACATAAGCATCAACTTATTTCTCTGGAGGACCAGGAAAGAGGGAAATATTAATAACAAATAATTAAAGGGTTTAAGACAAGTATAAACATTCCAGGGATTATTGATTGCTCCGTTGGGAAAGGACAGTCCCTAAACCCCAGGGGATTGTTTGGACAGCACAGGAAGCAAAGGAAATGCACAACACTGAATAAAAATTGGACAAGTAGTTCCAAATAAATTACCTCAGTCAATCAGAAGCATGAAATGTCAATACCAAGTACAGTACACCCACGCTGTAACGGCCTTCCTTATAATGAACTTTCGGATATAACGAACCTGGCCCCTGGATCCCAAATAAATAAATTTAAAAAAAAGATCATATAAACACACACTGTCAACATCGCGGTCTGTACGCACAGGATGCCACCTCGGCAGTGAAGTCAACTCTTTTGTCTTAATAAAAAGTGCGCGAAACAAGAATCATTTTATGTTGCAAAGCAAAATTGATTGAAGAAAAAACAACAACAACAAACTTGAGGATCTGATGAACTTTTAATGTCAGGTTGATTTGGAATAAAAGCCCAGTTTGGGATTCTTGCATGTTGGATTAAGATTTGGTGCACTTTGAAACGATTCATGTCAGATTGATTTTCAATAAAAGTTCAATTCGGGATGTTTGCTTTTTGCACTGCGTTTTATGTGTTACATACATGAGACGAACAAGTACATGTAATTCTACTTTTATTCACTCCACTGGCTCCCGATCACCGCTCACATCCAGTTCAAGACTCTTGTACTAGCCTACAGATGCCTTGACCAGACTGCACCCAGCTACCTCCAGACCTCATCTCTCCCTACACCCCCACTCAACCTCTCCACTCCGCCTGCACTAGAAGACTGGCTCTACCTCCTCTACGCTCCCCTGCCTCCAGAGCCTGCTCCTTCTCCACCTTCGCCCCGCAGTGGTGGAATGACCTCCCTACAGATGTCAGGACTGCCCAGTCCCTGACCACCTTCTGGCGCCTCCTCAAGACTCACCTCTTCAGACAGCACCTGTAGAACTCCTCCCCTCTGGACACTTACCACTCTTCCTTAAATGCGCTTTACTTGCTCTTATCTGCCCCCTATTTTACTGCATTTAATCCTGTACTTTAGAGTACTGTAATCTGTCACAAGTGTTTTTAATCTGTAGTATTTTGTATTTAATTATATCCTGATATAACTATCACTGACACTGTTATCTGCTCCATTATTGAATCGTATTTTGTCATATACTTGTACTTGCTAGAACCAAAGTCATTGTATTTTTATCTTGCTCTAAATTGTACTATTACTTGTACTGTGATTCTTGAAATGTATTTTTGTTTACGACTGTAAGTCGCCCTGGATAAGGGTGTCTGCTAAGAAATAAATAATAATAATAATAATAATTCACAATCTCATCTCATTAATTTACTACAGTTTATCCTTTATCATTTTGATTGTCCTTTTGCTATAACGAACCCCTCAATATATCGAACAAAAGGCTTGGACCCCAACAGGTTCGTTATAGCAAGGGTGTACTGTAATATCACAAGCCGTTCTTATGATATAAATACAAATGTAAGTGTGACATACATGCATATGGGCTATATTCATTTTGCTGGGGATATGCATTCCTGAAAGGAATAGTATAATAATTCTGATACAGCGGTTGTAATCTGTTTTAAAATGTATATAACCTGATTCTACAAAAATATATACATTCATATGCATAAGATTACAATATATTTACGACAGAACTGTCTGTCCCTAAGAGTCAATAAAGATAAAGAACTACATTATCTGCCACTAATATCCCTGTACTGTATGATCCTAAAAATTAGATGAATATACCTTATTGAACTTAGTTCATTATATTGCATTGTTTGGTGCTAAGATTCTCCAAAATGTCTCTGTTTTGTCAGTGAGATTTCTGGATTGAATTCGCTGGCTCAAAGATCTTTGGACACGGATTACCACATTAAAAATTTCACTAATCCTTTGACTGTCTGTCAGATACACTCATACAACCACCAGCGTCCTCAGTTTGCCAGCCATAAGAGAATGATGTACTGAATCTACAAGTTAATAATAATTCCAGACAAGAATTGAACTAGGAAAGCAAATAACTAGCTAAAGAAATAGATTTAAAAAGTCTGTATTACCTGAGGAGATATCTGCAGCACAGCTTCATGTTTGCCCTGACAGTACTTATTCTCTCTCGCACTCACTCACATAAATACACAAGCAGACAACCTTTTCTGTGAGCAATTGGCCATTTGAGAGCATTACTGTAAGTGCAGATTATAAATCTGTAGGTTGCCTCTTTTTCTGCCTGCATGACTCGCAATGTGGCTTTTTACTGAGAACACACTCTTTAGTAACCTTCAAGCAACATTTGCATTGTAATAACACTTCGAAAAGATGGGCTGCTACATCAACATAAAACGTATTTATAAATGTATTTTCGTGTGTCTATTTTATTTGTATTTATTCATCCTTAGGAACTATTTGGAATTATAAAACGTACATATCACTCATCCAATCTGGTTCTGAGTTGAGTGGCCATTTACATATGCTATATATTCTAGGAGAGTTCTTGCATCTCTCACGCCTCCTTGTACATACAAAACACATTTGAATGTCTTACAAAATACATCTTTATGGTTAAGGGCTTTTAGTCTGTTGCCATGGCCAATTATCTAGCAGGAATGCCCACTGCACTGGATAATTATAAAGCTAAACGTATGTATATGTATTTAGTTAAATCACCTCAAATCTTGAGGCAGTGTTATGTAAAGAACCTGTACCAGTTCAAAATATAAGCCCTGGCTAGCTGTTGGTTAGCTGGCCATAAAGTAAGTCAGTGTTTGAAAGGGGCATTTTAGGGGTGGTTTCGACTGGCCAAAACATAGTTATATACTGTCACTGGTAAACGACTGTTAACTGTGTCACCTTTTCTTAATGCTGAATGTCTTGCTTGTTTAATATCCTATGATGTGTGTCTCTTTTGTTTTCTTTTGTTGTTTCTGATTAAATCAAAATGTACCAGGTTAACTGTAACCTTTAACTGAAAAATCAGAATTTCTGTATTAATCAGAGCAGTGTGCAGGGTTACTCTACATCAAGAACTGAAGATATGGAACAACCCCATCCCTAATAAAGTGGTCAAATCCTATACTCTCTTGTTATTTTGACACCGGTTCATTCACCTCTACACCATCAATCCAAGTACTACTACAAAGCACTTATAATACAATTTACAGCCAATTATAAAAAGTGATTGTCTGCTTTAAATTTTAATGGAGCTTATATACTCTACAACAAGAGGCCATCAGGTTTAGTGTTACCACACCATTAACACACTTTTAAGATGGGACGAATAAAGTGACATACTTAATTCAAATGAGATTTACTGATGAGGAAGGCTAATGACAGTATTACATGAACATCATAGCATAAGAACATAAGAACATTTATGAATGAGAGGAGTCAGCAACATAGCTAACCAATTCCCCAATCCCTACCTTTCCACTTAATATGTAAAGAAATGCCTCCTACCTTCTATCCAAAGTCTATCTCCAATTAATTGGGCTCTGGGTCTGGA
The DNA here is from genome assembly GCF_902713425.1 of Acipenser ruthenus. Taxonomy (NCBI): domain Eukaryota; kingdom Metazoa; phylum Chordata; class Actinopteri; order Acipenseriformes; family Acipenseridae; genus Acipenser; species Acipenser ruthenus. The sequence continues at coordinate 23,332,325 of NC_081199.1, read as the reverse complement.
GCAGATGCTCAAGATGAAAATGCCCACAAGAAGAGGACTAGTCTGAAAAGGTCAGGGGACACTTACCACTACTGGGTCTCAATCCAGTTGAGGGTCTATGGAATGAACATGACAAATATCACCAGGCAAGGCAGTTCAAAATATTTTTGATTTGCAGGATAGTGTAAAATATGAGTCCAAAACTTTCTCTTAAAGTGAAAGCCTAACCTTTATTTAAGCCTGTTGTGAACTCTTCACAAGGCTGGCTGACCCGGAAGAAACAGACAGACAGAGACAGCGAGGTTGGTGAAGCTGAGCACTTGGTTGTGCTCAGCATTTAATAAACAAAACAAGAGAACACAAAAACACAGGACACGGCACTTAAGCCAAAACAAAAAGACAAACAAAACGGACTAGACAGACAAACACGGTGAGCAGATACTTTATCTATTCTTTTTAACTTTAACTTTAATCCCGTTCTCCACTCACCGAACACCCAACTCCGAGTGAATGAAATGTGCATCTATTTATACTGTTGTGCTGGGATTCAATTACTAATTAATTATTCACTTGAATCCCAGCACGTGAATTAATTAAGTGTACTCCCGTGACCACATATTACATTTTAACCAGCACGTGAAGTGATTTGTGCCATCCTCGTGCCTAAATACAAATCTACATTTTTAAATCACTCGTGTTACACAGACCCATTTATATCCCGTGTACCAATGACTATACACCAACATTTACACACGCAACATACAACATATAACACAAACTACGCACAAGGGCGTGGCCACATTGCCACATGAACTCAAAGCCCATTTTACCAAAGCCATCTCGCACACCTTGGAATTTCCTGTGGTAATGCATACGGGCAGGGCAGTAGGCAGTGCTGGCAAACTTTACACAGCCCCACAAAGCTCTACGGTTTCACTAATGGCTTCCAGATGGGGAAACTCAGATTCTGTTCCTCTAAGATGACATTTTGGTAAAGCAGTCTTTTCTAATGATTCCCCTGTCTTTTACTGTTCCTTACCTCATCCCACGGAGCTTTCACAAACCCTCCAGCAATTCAAAAATACATTGCTTTTATTTTTGGGAGTGGTGACCTCAAAGAGAGCGAGGGTTCGGCCAAACCAAACACACATTGAACAGCAGCACTTGTTTGAGATCCAGTGGGGTTGCACCAAAAAAACAGTACTAGTTGTGAATTGTGTTGTACAGTACTAATGCACAGCATGACCACGTTTGTATTGTGATATTTCAAGGTTAAAACTTAATAGTGTTGTTATGCATGTGAAATCATATTAAAGTACCTAACACAAACAAAATAATTTAATCAAATCTTACCTAATATGTATATCCCTCATTTCTTAGATCGGAAATGTTCCTATATGAAACATGCACACATTATGATAAATTATAGTGCTTTATAATTTGTTTTATAAGCAAGGTTATACAAAATACTGAAGCTACTACAAAGTTAAAAAAGCATGCAGCCTTTGCAAAATGAAATAAATAAATAAATGAATACCTAATGAAGCCCTTTGCAAAGCACAGAAAGTTATGTTTTATCCTTCACAGTTACAGAACGAACGTTACAGAAAAATACACGGGTGGATTATCTGCTGATGAATGTGTTGAACTCATACGCGCCACGGGTATATTGGATCCCCAATTACAAAAAATGTACAGTAACAGCTTTCTACTGGTGAAAGCCTTGCACTGTCCCTGCAGAATTCAGACTCAAATTCTTCTTCTTCTTCTTCTTCTTCTTCTTCTTCTTCTTCTTCTTCTTCTTCTTCTTATTATTATTATTATTAAATGTTTTGACTGGATATTGTTTTATATCATTAACCTAAAGTGCTGGATTTTAGCTCAGTTCACAGACTGCCATAAGGATCAGAATTGCTGAAGTTACCCTTCTGTAGGAAACCTTGTATATGTTATGGTAAAAATCCAAATATTGGCAAATCTTAAGATTTACTGGTAAATGTCGACATTTACCAAGCAAAATGGTACATGTCCAAAATAAAAATAACACTTTATTTCTGACATTTAGCAGTAAATCTCAAGAATAACCAAATGCCTTTGTCTAATGACCGAATGTCTCGCTTTTGCGCATTGCAAGGCTTCAAGAGTCCTGTGTAACTCCAAGTGCCACAAGAGTCTGCCATGCTGCAGTAAGTAAATATATTTATTTAGTGCCTGTATTTGTCGCGTATTGTGTCATAACCAAAGTGTGATTTTCTGTTGAAAAAACAAAGGTCCTAAATGATTGAATTAGCATTTAACAGAATGTTATTATGTATTTATAGTACATATCCTTCGATATCCTTCAACACCATTGTAAATAGTTTTATACGCAAATTTACCAGAATGTTGGTTGTTCTACATAAGTGGATCACAATATTGTTCAGTACCATGTTAAATTTCTCAATTGTGCATTACTGTAAGCTCATTGATTATTTTGTTAATGGAAAATGTGTATGCAGAAATACATATATTATTCGACATTAATGATTATTTTGTTAATTCACATTTAATGCAGGAATAAATACCTTCTTCCATGATATACCTGCATTTACCAATATGCTTTGTTAAATCAAAAGATTAACTGGTAAATGTCTGAAAAGCAAATTATTTCTTCATAGTTTCAGACATTTACAAATAAGCTTTGGTAAATCATAAGCAAGACATTTACCGGTAAAACTTAAGATTGACCAGATTCTGACTTTTACTGTAACATATATATATTATATATATATATATGTATGTAGTCAAAAATTGTTAACATTTTTTTTTTCATATTAGAGCAATGATATGTCTGGGGTTTTGTTTTGTTTCTGTTGTTTATTTATTTATTTATTTATTTATTTATTTATTTGTTGGCCAAATAAGGCAGGCTGCAATTGCGGTTCTTCAACACAACTTAAACACTTCTTGTGAACACAGTTTAAGAAAGCTGCAGGATATCGAAGTCATGCAAGGCCAAATTGGAACACTGACAGAAACATTTTAATATATTGTCCCATATTTTACCATGAATTAAGTCATTTTAATTTCGAATGGGGAATTTTTCTTCTAAAAGAAAACTACATGTAAACCTCAATTGTCTGAAAGGTATTTACAAAATACGGTGTCAGAAAGGTGAGACAAGCCTATGTGGTTAAAAACAAATATATAAGACAGTATGAGGAAAAGCCACACTATTGCATTGATGATTCCCAAAATCTAAGGTCCTTTAACAAAGCTCATTTGTAACGAAGATCAAACAGTTTACACAACCATACTTTCACACAGGAAGGTAATCATTTTAATGACTATGCCACCCCCTGAAAAACCAACAGGGAAAAATCTCTGAATACCAAATTTGGTAAATTGATAGCGCCCTCAAAGGGGCACACATGCAAAGCACGGTGCTGTTCAAAGCAGGGCAACACATGTAACCAACCATTAAATGGGAAAGAGAAGGTACTGTAATATCATCACTTGTGATGGGGACAAATATTCCACATGTCTTTTCCATTTGTTTATTTATGCACATCTCAAACCCAAAGTGAGATAGTCGATTTGGCCAAACCATTGTTTGGCTGGTGACAACCCATCTGCAAAGCAAAATGAGTAAAACAAAGGACCACAGTGAAATGTTTGTAATGATCACTCAACATGTCTACTCTGTTTACATGATATGCGGCTACAAGGGAAATCCAGTAAAATAATATTGCTTGTACATTTATGACTTATGCAATAACAGCACAGTAAACACAGCACTGTTTTATGACAGTTATGTCCAAGTTTCCTAATACTTTTCAATCAAACTGTACCCAGAGCAACCAAACCTAGTTCAGCACCACATATGATTTTAAAATCTTCCTTTCAGCATGCCAAATCTTAATAGAAACTGGGTTTTATAAACAGTTGTTTGAATGGACTTACTGATGTAGCAAATGTAGCAAAACAAAAGTGTTACCTCTACACCAACATGGCAATGGCATAATTTGGGTTTTTACCACTGTCACTAACATTGTTACATTTCTAAGCATTTTAATTTGCCAGCAGCTATTATTTGAGTATGTCTGGAATTACTAAAGTCTTAGTTACAATACATTGAAGTAGCTCATATTGGCAAAAAGTGAAGAAATGCTCTTACCTTAGCTTCACATTTCTTGTGACAAGCCAGTCGGCAAACTGGAAGAGAAGAACCACAACAAAATGAGCTTTGATTTAGGAAACAATAACACATGTACCCTTTTGAAGTGAGACACAGTTTCTCTATATTTCAAAGGTCAACTTCTTGAACTTTACCATTCAGAAACTGAGAGGCCCTCTTCACAGAACTTGTGTAGTAGAAGACTATTGCCATGCTCCTTATGAAGACGTAATACAAATACAGCTGGAGGTAGTGTGTTAGGCTGCATTCATTTTAGAATCATCCAGTGAAGCCAACAATTATAGCTTTAAAAAGGAGGGAATCACAAGTTTTCTCTGGACTTGTAATCATACTTCTGTTTATATGTTTACTTCTTGGCAAGTATGGTTTCCACGTGTTAGACAGAGACCCTTTTTAGACTTAATACTTGGAGAGGAAGTGGTGTTTACAGCTTGAGAATGCACAGTCTCCGTAGGCCATCAGAATTCAGTTGCCTCCCTCAGCCCCCCACACATTGGCATGAGTCCAAGGCCAACCCACACAGGTAAACTCATAGGATCAGGGTTGCAGACCCCCTGAAAATACTAACTATATTGTTCCCAACTACACAATTGCCCTCATAGTATAGTCACTGGCTTGGGGGGTGGGGGGTTGAACAACAGTAGACCTTTAAATAGGATTTTTTTTTTAAGTTTAAAAGACACAGAGTTATATTTCCAAGCACTGAATCCATTTAGAAATTGTACATTGGCCTGTTTAAGCTAAGTGTATTTGTGTTATTGATGTAATTTTTGCAATTAGGTGGTATTGGTTCTGGTGAATGGCTTGCTTGCCCATCAGTGGTCAAACCAGTAAAGACCAGCATACACTTGCAAAATAGTCATCACATGTTTTTAATTATTTTTTAATACACACTACTTGCAATCCCCTGGACACCTCTGTTAACAAGATGATAGATCTCAATGGGTTTTTTACAGGTTAAATCTTTTTTAAATAAATACATGAAGTATATAACATTTCACGTATCCAAATCAGCTTGTGTTGTTTTAAAACATTTAAATGTGCTCCATGTCAATGGTATAATTCATTTTGAAACAAATATATCTTATTCCAAAAGCTTGTCTGGTACATCTTTGTTATTAATATAGTAATATTAATTATAATTTATAATTTATAAGCCAGTACAAAGTGCATTTCTTATGAAAATGGATCTGGCAGCTACAGTAAGAAAAATATTTTTATGAAATCACCAGTTCAGCTCTCATTTCATCACACATTAAGTAACGGGCTCCATGATTGCTAGATGGGCGATCCCACTTCAACAACAAAAGTTGCTAAAATTGCTAGAGCTGGAAATGTCTGCTTATTATGGTCTCAACACAGCTGAAAGTGGACATTTGGTTTACATCTCAAAACCATCACTTAAATCAACTGAGAAAATAGTGCTGCGTACCAAATATTAGGAAAATAACACAAAGAGTATGGATTCTATAGCCAAGAAACTTAAAGAGTCAAAATGGTCCTACTGTAGGTTGAAGGTCAAAGTCTAGGTCGCCAACACATTAACATACAGTGTTTATACAACCTTACAAATATTAAGTCACTACCTCAATACTGTGGCAGAGGCAGCTTTCTAATATGACTGGCATGAAAGCGTTAATCCTTCCTGTATGATATCCACATTCGAACTTGACCAAGAGAATCACAGAAAAGAAAGCCAACATCTCAGAGTGTTAAGTCTGTATCACCCAGAAATCAAAAATAAATTGTGTGGCAGAGTGTCCAGCCCCTATATATATATGTGCGCTGTTTTATTATTATTTGTATTATTATTGTTTGCGATGCGGATGTAAAGTCACCGCCATTATGTGTTATTGTTTTGTATTTTTTTATTTTAAAACCTCGTGAGGATGCGTGGCTGTCAGCTACTGATTGTTTAACTAGCTGACAGTCACGCATCCTTATTAAACTCGTGCAGACTGTGGCCGAGGGGTAATAAGATAATTAATAGCTAGATAACCCCTCGGCCAGAATATAAAAGCCTGCAGCTTTCTTTGTTCGGGGAAGAGTGTTCGAGAGTGGTGAACGAGTGAGGAGTTAGGAGGTAAAAACTAAGCTAAAGAAAACAACTGCTATACATGCTGGCTGAAAACCAGCACGATACTTGTTTTGGTTCTGTTTGTTTGGTCAACGTGCCTTTTTGTTTGGTGTTTTGTGTTTGTTTAAATCTTTTGTTTGCTTCATTATTTAATAAATAGACTGAGCGCCGTTGCGCTTCAGTTTTGCCACGCCATTCCTTGTGTTGAGTCTGTGTTTCTGGTCTGACGTCACCACTGCAAGCCATCCTGTTCACAATTGTAAATAGTTCTTTAACGAGAGTTCTTCCAATTATTCAAGTTCTCACAGTTTATCTGAACTGTGTGGCTGTGCTGTAAACTCCATGTCAGCTATGGCAGCCCCCCGAGACTGATTGCTGTGATTTAATAATTGCTCTGCTCAGTTGGACAGGCTCCCAGAGTACAATCCAGGGGGATAAGAAGTGTAAACCTGCCAGATTCAACTTAATCGCCCCACTCATGGTGTTGGAGACTGTAGCTTTTGTGATTCCTTGGACTGACAAGCAGATTTATCAAATACTGCACTTTAAAGAATAGATGTCAAGGACATGTTTTTTGACTCTCATAACTTTCTCTGTGGGTGAAGTGGCATGTTAACTCATACAGTGTTTAATGAAGCAATAATTTATTTGTTTATTTTTATTTCTTTATTTTCTCTTTTACCCACGATTTTCTCCCCAATTACCTTCCCTCACCGCAGAACTCCAGAGAACTGCAGATCAGTGAGTCTTCCGATTCCCATGACCAAGTCAATTCCTTCTGTACACCCAGGACGTCGAGAGCAGAATCTGGAAGACAGCCCTGCAGGTGTCCAATTGAGCTCACCAGGCGCCTGGTCAGTAGGATCTGCTGTAGCACTTTAAGAATAAACGCTGCAACTGCCTCTTTTTGGGTTGTATTCTTATGAGTTGTAAAAAAAAAAATCAGTGCCTGATGTGAGCTTTGTTCAGCAGTCTGCATCAGACATCATTGATGAAAGTTAATATAACCCTTGTAAAAGTGTAAAACACATTTTAGAAATCATCTTTCTTACAATATAGTTTGTCATGTAAATCGCTGTTTCTGAAAATGAACATATAATGCAGCAAATAGCTGTCTTTTATTTAGTTTGGCAGGTAAATGGGTAAAGGAGTGTTGTTATGCCACACACCCCTCCCCACCCCCATTTCTATTGTGCTAAAAATCTCTTGCTTTTTTTAGGATTATGTATATTTTACAAACACAAGTTTAAAACACTGGAGACACAAAGCGACAGATATTAATAATTTAAATACGGCCATTTAAATCATTTGGCCCTGTAAAAATCTATTTTCCAGTCTTCCATTTTCATTCTACTGTGTTCCATTGTCACACCAATTACAGTACAGTTTATATTCTTTAATTGAGTGTAAACTGCTCTCTGTTTAGCAGCTAATAAACACCTCTGTTCACAGCCTCTGAGTTATTAACTGCTTAACACCCTGTATAACAACCTAGAGCTAATTACTCCATAGTCGATCAAAAAAACGGCTAACGTTACTGCATGGCCTGTAGACAAGAGATGTCCAGTTTTGAACGCTGAGGGTTAAATGGTCCATACAAAAATAGTACTGTATGAAGAATCTATTATTACAGGCCCTCCAAGGGAGCACTAATAAGCGATGTCAGGAAGAGGATAAATCACCGGAAATGTTCACTCTCACTTCCACCTGAAGTACTGTTTGTACCCAGTTTACAGCAGGGTGGGACTCAGATATAAGAATGCCGTGGGAATATTACTGAGATATGGGATCAAAATCTTTATTTCTGTATTTATTTGTTTATCATTTGAACAATCTAGCATTTTTAGGAATGACCCAGGCAGGTTAGCATACATTAACAATGTGTGTTTACACAAGATATCTAAAAACAACAATAATTATATACAGCAATATCCATGCGATACAATACCTCAACTGAATCTTCAAACATTGTGAGCTCCTCATAGAAAGCATGAAGGACATTACAAATTCTGGGAGTCTACAACTACAACTATCGGTAATACAGCCATGTAGCACAGTCAAACTTTTTTCATGTACAATATTTAATCAATGTATTGTGTGACCAGTGGTCCACACAACCTCCCAGTTATCTCTTTTAACCACTGATATGCCTAAAAAAAGGTTATTGTGATATGCCATAATAAAAAAAAACATAGTTGTGTAGTATGATAAAGCACAACTTGAGAAATGCTAAAGCACAACTCCAAAAACACAATGTACCTGGTAAATATGGACCAAACTACATTCCACTCTGTATCACTAACCCAAACTTTCTAGCTACCTCTCTTCTTCTGCTCTATAACTAGACCACGCAGCCACCCTGTCTTCAGCTCAAACCTCAAAACCACGCCGCTTGTGTTTACAACCCATCACTCTGTTTACAAGGAAGGCCATATCACTCCACAGTAGCATAGCTCATAAGGCGAGGAAACTGCCATATTGGGTGCGGAAACCCAGCTCAAGCTGGCCCTTCCTTGTTAGGGAATCAAGGTTTTCTGTATAAACAGGGGAGATGGGAGGAGTGTGTGGGTGGGGGGTCAAAAGGATTATGACTGCCGTACTGTTTCATATCTGAGTCAAGATTCATGGAATGTGGTTACGGGGAGAATGCTGGTATTTCCTTACATCCCTATGGGACAGGAAAAGGCTGACTGCTATGAGAACACAATCAGTAAAATCGGGAGCCTTAGAATTGGGAGCCTGAGAGCCACACTTATTCACATACTGTACAAATTAATCAGCAGACTGGATCTATCCATATAGAGTCATCCTTCAGATGCACTATACCATAGATTCCAGGACCGCTTCAGTGTATGACCATATATAAATTCCCACAGTGACTACTACATTCCTTCTGCTACAGTAACCACAGCAAGGTAGGGTCAGTGGTTTTGAGATGTTCGTGTCATTGGGTGGTCCAAGCTTAGACACGCAAGAGTTCGGCCTACACCGAAATTATTTGAGCATACAATTTAGTAAACAAAACGTTTGCAAACCAAGCTTGAGTGATTTTCAATGGCTCACTTTAAATAGAAATGCTATCTATGTTTATTTCTCTATGGCCAGGAAATAAGTTGCTCCAAACAAAGAGCACTACTCAATACAAATATATATATATATATATATATATATATATATATATATATATATATATATATATATATATATATATATATATATTTTTTTAATGCATTAATTTGGGCATGATTTGAGAAAGGCTCATTTTTAAAAGAATTCAGCTTGCGGGAAAGCTATTTACCATTACAGTTGTGTCTATTAGTGTTTAAATAGTATAAACATGGTAAAGCAGCTTTAGTTAAGAAAATATGAGGGTGGTGTAACTTTTGCATGTGATTCACCCTTAAGAGCAAAGTTCCGACTTGGGAATTGCTTGGGCATACCTGCAAAGCTATGACATCAGATAGCTCATTGAAATAATCAGAACACTTATTCACAACAATGCACCCTGCTGAGATTTCTTTCTAAAATTGCTATGGAGAATATTTTCAAAGCCTTTACTCCAGTCATTAATTAGCCACTATTACTGACACCTGTTAATTTTACAAAACCAAACAACCAAGTAATTTAAGGTTAAGTTGTTTTGTTTTGTGGGGTCACTGAGTTGCTCACCTGGTAAAAGCACGTCCACAGGGCGTGCAGTGCAGGTTCCTGGTTGTGCAAAGTTGCTGGTCTTTGCTGGAGATTCTAGAGGGAGCATTGCATTGGATCTGGTACTAAGGGTTAGGGAGGCAAAGCTGGCAGTGACTTATTCTCCTCAGTGGGCTACAACAGACCCTACTGGCCAGGCACCTGTTGAGCTGCAGGGTGACCTCCAGAGGCCGGTAGCTTGTTAACATCCACTCTCAAGTTCCTGGGAGTAAAGAGGCAATTAGCTTGCTTGTGGGATCGTTGGACACCCAAGTGACCAGTTCTGCTGAGCTGTGTAGGGAATTGCTGCTTATGGGAATGTAACTGGACATTCTAAAGTAAACACAAGACTGGAATAACATTTCAAAAGTATGTGACTCAATACAACATTTTGACTGTGACTACTTAGATTATGAGACCCTTAAACGTGCACGAACAGTATAACAAAATTAAACAATTAAAACATAATTGTATTAAGGTCAATTGAGAAAATAATGATATAAGTAAGATCATTTTAAGGCAAAAAGTAAGAGATTTGGTTTCATAGTCTTAGCAGAAGAGTAGTTTAGGCACTAACTTTATCAGTTCCTAGTACAGTCGCCCCACTACTGTAATATATTTGTGTAAAATATTTTATTTTTGAAAAGCATAAAGTTACCTCAGGAGTATATGTATAATGCCTTGTACGTGATCACAGTGCTTTGTTTCTCAGAGGTATGGTCAAAGAAGAGAAAGACCATTCATGCAGTTAATCAGCCAATTATACTGCATAGCCAGCATTCTCTAAATGGTTAGGGGATAAGGGGACTGGAAAAACAATGGAAATGCATTTATTAGTTTAAAATATTTACTCTCCCCAGGACCAACTTCTCTTTTTCACCTGCAGTCCTGAAGCTCAAAGCTTAAAACAACACATTAGTCTACAAAAATCAGGATATGTTGCCTGGGGAATGGCTTTTGCATAAGAATTTCATTTCTGCTCAAGTAAGAAATATTGCTTCCTTTAAAGCTATGATTAAAGACCATTTCAATCTCTGTGTACTCATTTTTAGCTTTGTAAGTTATTTTCTGTATGATTTATAGTGTTGCTGAAGGTGGAAAGGTATTTTTATTTTCCATTCAGGGTAAAAATGGTATGAAATTATAAACATTTAACTGTTTCACTGATCTAAAAAGTGGCAGATCTAAATATAAAAAAATACAATTATTTACTAATCCATTTGGAGTTCCCTGGGGTTTATAGACCCATTTATTAACATTATTGTAAAAATACAGTCAAATGAGGTTTATGAAATGTAGGGAGGCTGTATTAAGATCAGTGTTTAGATCATTAAAACAGACCCCATTGTCTGCCTTTTAAATTGATCAATGTCAGAGATTCCGTCTTCATTTCCAAAACAAACATGTATTTTGATTATTTTGAGGTCTTGGAAATGTTAAGTTCTTTCTCTCCCTGTTACCTGCCTGTTAAAGATTCCTACTATCTATCCTCTATTGTCAGTAACACTGCAGATAGAGAGATGACGAAGGCTCCACTGCCCAGCCAGCAAGTGAAACGAGGTGAGAGAGAAGCACCAAAAAACAGGAAGACTGACCTCTATTAGGTAACGGGAAAGATCACTATGGCCAAATCTTGCCTCCTAAGCTACCATTTAGTTTGTGAAATAATTTTAGCAATTTTAGCATTTGTCATTCATATGTGAAAATGCATCGTCCGGGATAGAGATTTGCAGATATGTTAGTTGGGAATGTATGTATACTTTTAAGGTTAATCTGCTCTTCAAATTAAATTTTTTTTTAATCGGGAGGTACACAACGGGAACTGGAAACGAGGACTGTATCGGCTCGGATCATGCCAATTAGATTATGATACAGAGAAAAAAAAAGATTCATGTTCAATATTAGAGCAACAGAACTCAAACCCCCTCAGAAATTGAAGCTGCTCTTTAAAACACCACTATTTCACTAGAAGCTGGTTTCACAGACCCCGATAAAGTTCCACTGTGCTACAGGTCTTTATTCTTGTTTACAATGTGTCTTTTCTTCAGTTTTCAGTCTGGGGTTCCTGTTCAAAATCCCTTTCCAAGTTATCGACTGATACAGAAAAGAGTATCAGAATTGAATCAAGAAAATCTCAGGATGGGAATTCAATATCATTCAAATGCAACAAATACAGGAGGACTGAAAAGGCATTTCATTTCACACTTCCAATAAGTGCTAATGAAATCTAAAATTTAGACTCCACAGCTCTGATTAATGTTTCTTTAACACTGCTGCCATCTAGTGGAATAAAGTTTACTTACAAGTAATAGTCAATCAATTCAAGGTGCTGAGGTACATATTTAATAACTAAACTTGCAACTAAACTTAATTTACACTACTACAGTAAATACATATATATATATATATATATATATATATATATATATATATATATATATATATATATATATATATATACAGACGTGCTCAAATTTGTTGGTACCCCTCCACAAAAAACGAAGAATGCACAATTTTCTCTGAAATAACTTGAAACTGACAAAAGTAATTGGCATCCACCATTGTTTATTAAATATTTAATAGAAATCAGACTTTGCTTTTGATTTTTTATTCAACATAATATTGTAAATAATAAAACAAATGAAAATGACATGGACAAAAATGATGGGACCGCTAACCTAATATTTTGTTGCACAACCTTTAGAGGCAATCGCTGCAATCAAACGTTTTCTGTAGGTCTCAATGAGACTTCTGCACCTGTTAACAGCTAGTTTGGCCCACTCTTCCTGAGCAAACTGCTTCAGCTGTCTCAGGTTTGATGGGTGCCTTCTCCAGACTGCAAGTTTCAGCTCTTTCCATAGATGTTTGATAGGATTCAGATCAGGACTCATAGAAGGCCACTTCAGAATAGTCCAATGTTTTGTTCTTATCCATTCTTGGGTGCTTTTAGCTGTGTGTTTTGGGTCATTATCCTGTTGGAGGACCCATGACCTGCGACTGAGACAGAGCTTTCTGACACTGGGCAGTATGTTTCGCTCCAGAATGCCTTGATAGTCTTGAGATTTCATTGTGCCCTGCACAGATTCAAGGCACCCTGTGCCAAGCGCAGCAAAGCAGCCCCAAAACATAACCGAGCCTCCTCCATGTTTCACTGTAGGTATGGTGTTCTTTTCTTTGAAAGCTTCATTTTTTCGTCTGTGAACATAGAGCTGATGTGACTTGCCAAAAAGTTCCAGTTTTGACTCATCTGTCCAAAGGACATTCTCCCAGAAGGATTGTGGCTTGTCAATATGCATTTTAGCAAATTCCAGTCTGGCTTTTTTATGTTTTTCTGTCAAAAGTGGAGTCCTCCTGGGTCTTCTTCCATGGAGCCCACTTTCGCTCAAAAAGCGACGGATGGTGCAATCAGAAACTGACGTACCTTCACCTTGGAGTTCAGCTTGTATCTCTTTGGCAGTTATCCTTGGTTCTTTTTCTACAATTCACACTATCCTTCTGTTCACTCTGGGGTCAATTTTCCTCTTGCGGCCGCGCCCAGGGAGGTGGGCTACAGTTCCAAGGACCTTAAACTTCTTAATAATATTTGCAACTGTTGTCACAGGAACATCAAGCTGCTTGGAGATGGTCTTGTAGACTTTACCTTTACCATGCTTGTCTATTATTTTCTTTCTGATCTCCTCAGACAACTCTCGCCTTTGCTTTCTCTGGTCCATGTTCAGTGTGGTGCACACAATGATACCAAACAGCACAGTGACTACTTTTCTCCATTTAAATACGCTGAATGACTGATTACAAGATTGGAGACATGTGTGATACTAATTAAAGAAACTAATTAGTTTGAAATATCACTATAATCCAATTATTTATTATCTTTTCTAAGGGGTACCAACAAATGTGTCCAGGCCATTTTAGAATATCTTAGTAGAATAAGCAATAATTCACAGCTTCTTTGCTTTATTCTATGACATACCAAAGGCATGCAAGTATACATGATAAAATAGCTTTTAATTTCATCACTTTTCAGGAGGAATGAAGCATTATTTCAAAGAGCTGTAAGGGTACCAACAAATTTGAGCACGTCTGTATATATATATATATATATATATATATATATATATATATATATATATATGGAGTGAGCTATTTACACTGCCACAGGTAATATACCCACATTACAAGGGCTCAACAATAATAACTAATCTAATCATATATGCCTATGGGTCACATCTTTTAGCCAAAGTACCATTTGCTCTAGTAAAGCGGTTACCTTTTTTGTTTGGAGTGATGAGCAGAGGATTTGATTATGACAGAAGCTGCATTCCCTTTATCTTTTAGAGGCGAGGACGTTTAATCCCTGTGCACACAGCTCTCTGATGCCACACATGAAGCAAAGAGGTGGTTCCAGCAGGGAACTCACTTTTAGTCAGTCAATCAAATCAAGTTCATTAAGTGTTAATAACTAGACAATTGTCAATTGAAATAGCAGTACCTTATCGCTAACAACATAATTACTTGTCCAGTGATCATCAGGGAAAGGATTCAAATCTTATCTGATCCATTACCTCCCTGCTGCGAGTTAGAGTTTGTACATTGTATAAAAAACGGAATTGTATGTTTAGCATAGCAGATTATCGCTGGGAGGTTCAAAGGGTAAAATAATAAATCAGGCAGCTATTGATAGATATTTATCATAATTACTTCTGCAGTATACCACATGTCCAGGTAACAATCAGATCGTTGCCTCGTCTTTTTACGTGGCCGTTGGCGTTAGGTAGCAGTCGTGCGCTAGAGCTTAGCAAGGGTCCCAGGGCGCGGCTCGGGGTGGCACAAGTGTGCACCATTTTCCACGTTGATCTAGGTGGTTAACAACTGTACCTTTGCCCCGCCTTCACTATATCAGGCCACTAAGGTTGCAGTCGTGCTCTAGACTACAAGATCAGCATTGTTGTCTCACCCAGCGCAGGGGGCTATGTCGGCTGCTGAAATGCTAACGCACTCTGATGCAGCAGACATCAGCAGACATGTAGTCAAATCATCTGGTTTTGTGTTATTTAAAAAATAGCTTGTATTTTGGGGGAGATGCAGTCCTGCCTTTGCTTAACTATCAAAGGCCAGGTATTTATCATGCAGCAGGTCAATTGGTTTGGCAATTTGAATGGCTTTCCTACAGTCAACCTCTCCACTTATCAGTGGAAAAATGTATGGGCAGGGGCTCCCTGAGGCGAGGCCAAAGGCCAAATATGTACTATGTGTTATCCTAGAACGTATAATATGCATAAGTGTGTTATTGTGTCTAATCTGTAATAAATAGTTTATCTATCGCAGTTCCCTGACTGAACTGCCATTCACCCTGTTCCAGGTAATCCTCACAAACCTGACACCAGAGAGTGTCAGCATAGCAAGGGTAAAGGTGAAACCTGGCCCAGGGCCTGATTTTATTGACTTTTATCTGTGAAAAAGCTTTTCAGGAACCAATTATATAATGTGGAGCATTTCTTATTTTGATTTGATTAGCACATCATTGATGATATATCAAAATAACAAAACATGGATACATGTATTTAAAGTATTGTAAACATTTTCTTAAAGCCCAAGAAAATGTCTTTGAACTGAGCCCGGTCTTTCCATATAAGAACTTATCAGCCCATTTCAGTTTTGTGGTCTCCAAGAGAAAACAACCGTCTTGCTAGCATTTTATATAGATAAGCACTCCTCTCTATTTCTTAATTCCATGTACGCTACATTGGACTCGAACAGCAATTGCTTTGCATGAAGTTTTTCTGATAAGCTTCAATCGAGACAAAATAACTGTTAGCTAAATGTGGAGAAACCTTGCCAGGACTTTCACAAAAGATTCTGACATTGTAATAGACTGTCTAGAATCATAATCCTCTTGTGACCCTCACAGATTTGGAACTACAGACCAGATGGGAAGAGCAAGGCATTTATTCCATGTACTGCAAGAGACAGAGCTCAGTTGACACCCACCACCCACGAGTCATCTGCAGTTTCTTTGATTCAAGTTGGTCTGGCTAAAGGTTGTTATTCCTAGGATGCCAAGTAGATAAAGGTTAGACCAGAAGAGGGCAGTCTTGGAACAAAGCAATAAAATAAGCATCTTCCTAGAAATCCAAGTTCAATTCAATCATTTCAATTCTAAAAATGCATGTTTTCATGGCAGATGATAATGAGGCCTGTACATTTAGTGCTTAGTGTTTAGATGTCTAGTGACTGGGGAAGATAGTTAAATTACAGTAACTGAAAAGAGTGTGATTGTAAGGAGTTATAGCTAATGAAATAATTCCATAAATTGTACCTGCCAGGGGGAAGATTTATGGATTAGCACCACCCCTTTAATGCACAGACCATAATCAATTATTATCTTAACTATAGTATTTATCCCCATTGGAGTGCATCAAGTAGATTACTGATTCATTAAGTACACAACTGGAAGCACAATTTACTTTCCCTTTACATTTTATTATTATTATTTGTTTATTTAGCAGACGCCTTTATCCAAGGCAACTTACAGAGACTAGGGTGTGTGAACTATGCATCAACTGCAGAGTCACTTACAACTACGTCTCACCCGAAAGACAGAACACAAGGAGGTTAAATGACTTGCTCAGTGTCACACAATGAGTCATTGGCTGAGGTGGGATTTGAACCGGGGACCTTGTGGTTACAAAGCCTTTTCTTTAACCACTTTAGCACATAGCCTCCCATTTGCTCTGTGTGGTTCTGCTGATATTTAATTTGAATCTTTGTATTACACTATGTAACACAATTTTTGTTCCTGGGTAGTAAGTGTTATTTCCTAATTGCTTATGCCTCAAAAGTATAGAAAATGGCTATTATTCCCCACAAACTTTGCTTTTGTGACCAGGAGTGATATTTTGAAATTTACCTATTTCCAATGAGAAAACAGGCGAATTTGTGTCTTTTCGTTCACATAAAGTCAGAAAAAAACAACATATAAATCCAAATTAACATGTATTTATACTAAAGTAATACAAAAATGACTACAAAAGATTTAGAAGTGAGTAGTTTTTCGAGATTTACGATTATACTGTAAATCACTTTCACGAATCAGCCCCCAAAATCTCCCATCATGTTCTCGTTATACTGTCCTTCATTGACAGCTCATCCAGGAGCCTCAAAGCCATGCTGCTCCATAATGGTAACAAGTACCCGTCTCTTCCCCTGGCTCACTCGGTGCACCTCAAAGAGGATTACAACAGCATCAAGACCTTGCTGGACGCCTTGAAGTATGATGAGTACGGCTGGGACCCCCAGAAGGTGCTGATGCCACCACTACACATCAAATTGGGCCTTATGAAACAATTTGTCAGAGCTCTAGATAAGGAGTCGGCAGCCTTCAAGTACCTTCAAGACTTCTTTCCTAAGCTGTCTGAGGCAAAGGTCAAAGCCGGTGTCTTCGTCGGACCACAGATAAAGAAGATCCTGGAGTGCAATGAATTCCCCAAGAAGCTCACTAGTAAGGAGAAAGCGGCTTGGAACAGCTTTGTCGCAGTGGTGCGGGGCTTCCTGGGCAATCACAAGGCCGAAAACTATGTGGAGCTGGTTGAGACTCTGGTGAAGAACTACGGCACAATGGGCTGTAGGATGTCCCTCAAAGTCCATATCCTTGATGCTCATCTTGATAAATTCAAGGAGAACATGGGAGCGTACTCGGAGGAGCAAGGCGAGCGCTTCCACTAGGATATACTGGACTTTGAACACCGCTACCAAGGACAGTATAACGAGAACATGATGGGAGACTACATTTGGGGGCTGATTCGTGAAAGTGATTTACAGTATAATCGTGAATCTCAAAAAACTACTCACTTCTAAATCTTTTGTAGTCATTTTTGTATTACTTTAGTATAAATACATGTTAATTTGGATTCATATGTTGTTTTTTTTCTGACTTTATGTGAATGAAAAGACACAAATTTGCCCGTTTTCTCATTGGAAATAGGTAAATTTCAAAATATCACTGTCCTGGTCACAAAAGCAAAGTTTGTGGGGAATAATAGCCATTTTCTATACTTTTGAGGCATAAGCAATTAGGAAATAACACTTACTACCCAGGAACCAAAAACAAACAAAAAAAAATTGTTACACGGTGTTATTAATTTTAATAATATATTACTAACAGGAAAGGACTGTAACATAAAATATGTTTCGTTTACTGAAGCTAATAGAGTAGCAGCATTAAAAAGGTGACAAAATAAAATGTTTATTACAAAAATACACATCTTCAGTATTGTTGTGCTCATTAAACATGTGTCATGCTTAGTCAACATCAGTTTATTTGCATTTAGACTGTACTTTACATGCTTCAGATGGTAGTCTTTTCAAACCCATTTAGAGCCTTGAATGGGATACTCCACTATATGAAAATAGCCATATTGTGCAGCTCAGAGAGCCAGCCCTGACCTAATAAATTTGGCACATACCATGCTAGAATGAAGATGTGAAAAAGAACAATTGACCAATACCTCTCAAATACATATCTAAGAAAAGGTTGTGTGCAATTGCTTGTCTGCACTAGGAACTGACGAACCTGTTCTAATAATGTACTGCATGGATGGAAATAAGACTCCCATTGCATATCAGTTTGATCCGTTCCAGGTTTTACTATGAGTCAAATAAAACGCACCTGAGCTTGTTACCTATACACTGGGGCTAATCAAGCTTGTAGTAAAACCTGAAATGTTGTAGTTTTTGTAGTGAAATCCTATGCAATAGCAGTCTTATTTCCATCCCTGTACTGTAACGCAACACGTCCCTGCGCTTCCTTCTGCCCTGTTCCCCAGGAGACACATTTATAAATGAGAAGCTTAGTCACAGTGGCTTTATATTTTAATTACTTTTGCAATCAATATTTCAAAAAATATTGATTGCATTTGAAAGTGTGAGATCTGAACTTAGCATTCATATACATTTTTTCAATGCAGTGACAGCAATCAGACTAAATTAATTGTTTTAGATACAATATCAATAAAATGTAATCTTACTTAAGTTATTGAGGGTAGAAAATACTTATGGATGGATCTATTTGAAAGCTTTTTAGTTCTGGAATGTACAGTATACACAGTAGGAGAATAAACTTATTTACTCTCAAAAGCACACTTTTCTTCTGAAAATTACCTCTTGTTAGTAGCACAAAGAAGTACCTTGCTAAATGTCAAATCACAGAAAAAAAAATGTACACAAATTTGTATTTGTATACAAATATATTTAAGTCAAACAGGGTACTTCAGATCTGAGCTTTTCACAAATTAGAAAACTCTATTTAGGTCTCCTACCATTTACTGTGCTGTACAGTAGATGGATGTGCACAGCACTACCATATTACTTCCACTCTAGCAAAAACTACCACTGTCATTTAACATGTGCACAGATAGCAATCAATTTGAATGGCAGTTCACTCAAGTTTAGCAGTGTTTAAAAAACCACAGAGTGATTCACCTGGCTCAACACTCACAAGAGGCTGACACTTCAGAGTACGGTTTCTCATCTCCAGCCCTACGGTGACACTTAACCCTTTCTCAACTCCATGTATGTAAGTTAATATGTCACGTGTAGGGTCTCTTATTGTAGAACAGATGTCAAACACCCATCAATACAAATCTTTATTCTAGACAAAATTTACACATATGTGAATCTACTGGAAATGTTTATATAGCTTTACTTCTGCTCTCTCCCTCCCTGCTCTTTTCTGTCTCCCTCCACTCTCCTCTCTCTGTTAGCGCCTATGAGTTTCACGCTGTTGAAATCACCTCCCCTTGTCGCCTCCTCCTCATTGTTCTCTACCGTCCTGAGATGATGAGCTTGACTTCCTCCCTCCCCACTCCCTCCACCCCTGTTGTTCTACTTGGTGACTTCAACATCTCCAACTCTAACCACTCTGCTGGATTTCTTCCTCTTCTTCACTCCTTCGCCTTCTGTCTCTCCTCGCCCACCCCCCAACCCCCCCCCCCCCCCCCCCCAACTCACACATCGGGCCGTCAACTGGAACTCATCTTCACCAGGGACTGCTTTTCCCCACCCTCTCGGTAACTCCTCTCGATAACTGATCACTACTTCTTCTCCTTCTCTCTGTCGCTCCCATCCCTTCCTACTCTTCCCCTCTGTCACCTTTCGTTGACACCTCCATTTCCTCTCCCCCTCTGTCTTCTCCTCTGCTGCTCTCTCGCACCTCCTCTCTATTGACTCCTTTTCCCAACTCTCTGTAGACTTGACTACCTCCACCCTTTTCTCCTCCCTCACCTCTTGCCTCGACTCCCTTTGCCCTCTCACCCCACGACCTGCGCGCCCCTCCCCACCCCAGCCCTGGCTGTCCTCCGTGCTCTTCTTGGCTCCTACCAAACTGCACTCTGCTGAAAAGAAAAGGAAGAAAACCTCCCTGCTGCCTTGGATCTCTATCGCTCGCTCCTACTACCTATTCTACTAACAATTCCAGTAAACTTTTCTCTACCTTCTCTTCCCTCCTAAGCCCCCCCCCATCCACCATCTCAGCTGATGACTTTGCCTCCTTCTCCTCCAAAATGATAGACATCCGCAAACACTTCAGTACCTCGCCTCCTTCCCCACCCACCCCTGTCCTCTGCTCACTCACTCCCCATCACCCTCTGCAACCCCTGCTCCGACTCCGATCTTTTCTCCATGCTCCAGAGTCATAAACCCATCACATGTGCTCTGGATCACCTCCCCACTCACCTCTTCCAGGCTGTTGCCCCTGCTCTACTCCTGTTCATTTCCTCTCTTCTCAACACCTTTCTGCCCTCTGGCTGTTTCCCCTCTGCCTTCAAACAGGCCTGCATCACACCCATCTTTGACACAGTCGACCACTCTGTTCTCCTGTCCTCCCTCGCTGACCTGGGACTCTCCGGCACTGCTCTTGCCTGGTTATCCTCCTACCTCGCTGATCGCACGTACCGAGTGTCCTGGCATGGCTCACCCTGTGCCTCTTGCTCTCTTTTGACAGGTGTCCCCCAAGGGTCACCTCATCTCCTCCCATTGGCTTCTCATATCATCTGTATGCTGATGATGCCCAGATCTTGTTCTCCTTCCCCCCCCTCTGACTCCGACATTTTGTTCTGTATCTCTACCTGCCTCTCGGCCTCCTGGATGCACTCGCGTCATCTCAAACTCAACCTCTCCAAATCAGACCTCCTTTTCTTCCCCCCTCTTCCTCCCCCACTGCTGATCTCTCTATCTATATTCCTCTTGAATCCACAACCCTCTCTCCCTCCTCATCCACCAAGACCCTCGGTGTCACCCTCGACCCCTCCCTCTCTTACTCTCAGCACATCTCTACTCCGGCATGCTTCTGTCGCTTCCTCAGCAACATACGCAGAATTTGGCCTTTCCTCACCAACTACTTCACACAGGTCCACTCCAGCTCATCCAGAAACTCTGCTGCTCACCTTGTCTTTTCCCTTCCTCGTTTCTCCCACGCTACATCGCTGCTCCTCACTCTGCACTGGCTCCATATCACTGTTCGCATCCAATTCAAAACTTTTGACTCACCTATCGCTGTCTTGACCTTTCTGCTCCCTCCTATCCAGACTATCATTTCTCTCTACACCCCCTATCGCCCCTTCTTGCCCCTCCACCACCGGCAGATTAGCTGTAACCCCCCCCCCCCCCCCTCAACACCCCTCGCTCCCCCGCTTCCAGAGCCCATTCCTTCTCCACCCTTGCCCCTCAGTGGTGGAACAGCCTACCCACAAATATAAGGACTGCTCAGTCCCTGGCCACCTTCCGGTGCCTCCTCAAGACATACCCGTTCAGACAGCATCTGTAAACCTCACAACTCTAGACTACACAAGACTAAATGGCACTCAGTTGTACCAGTACTTGCATCAGCTTGTACTTGCACTGAACTGCTCCATACCTTGCCATATTTTACTACTGCTCTTAACTATAACTACTTCCTGTATCTTGATTTTACCCTTACAGGTATCCGTATTCATGTTTTTTTTTGTAATTGCTCTTATTTGAAATCATACTCATCCGTTATCATACTTACTACGTGCTCTTACTGGACTTTACTCGTATAAGCAAATATTTTTATAAGTTAACTGCTCTTAGTCGAACTCACTCTTAAATGTAATTATTTATTGTATTCTTGATTTTGCTCTTAATTGAATCTGATCTTTTTGGCTACTGATTTTATTTATAATACAGAAAAATAAAATGCACCCGGTGTTTGACTCTTGTGGTTTATGCATCACCAAAACTGTGAGCCTTATTAAAGTGCAGCCTTATTATGTACAGTTAAAAGACGATTCTATTAAAGAACACTAAGAGGAGAGCTACCCTCACAATCTTACTTCACTCTACTGATACTGAGAGAACTGGCACTGGCATGCAATACATGGTCTCCTCACTAGAGGGTGCTCTGCTCAATGAGGACTGCAGCAGCCCACACAAAAGCTTGAACTCCACTCAGTACCAGCTGTCACTTGGACTGAATATTTTACTGAGCCTATGTCAAGATCTATGGGAGGTGAAAGTAACAAAAATTAAATAATGAATGACACCTCATTAAATGTTAAATTTAAGCAAGTATCAAATATTGAATTTTAGCATCAAATAATAAATACTAGCATTAAATATTAAATTAATGTATCAAATGTTCAAATCTAACATCAAATGTTAAATTCAACATTGAATATTAAATGCAAGTATTGAATGTTAAATACTACCATTGAATGTTAAATGCAACAGTCGAATGTTAAAAACTAGCATCAAACATTAAATATACATACATTAATATGGCTGTATTATTTGGTATCCCCTGTGTTTCTCACTGTAAATACACCCAATACCAATCAAACCCTTTGTGTGTGATAATGGGGCACAGGTAGACACTGGAAGGTTGACATTTCGGAGTCCCACTGTCTGAAATGCACAGGGGATACCAAATAATACCGCCATAGACTAAGATATTGTTAGCTGTCTAATTTGGTATCCCGTGTTTCTCACTGTCAATACCAATCTTGTGTGTGTACTGTATATAAAAGAAAAACTTAAATAAATATGGTATCTTTAAACAATAACATTATATTAATACATTACGCATTTTTTATTTCATTTTACACGACTCGTGTTTATTCCAGACAGAACAGCACAAGCCACAGAGCACGTGAATTTTTTTTTGATTATTTACTTTCAGCTTTCAAGTTTTGAAATCCAAAAAATATATTAAAAATAGGCTACTTTGAAATTGGCATAATCCTTTATAGTTAATACATTAAGCATTAATTATTTAACGATTGGTTTAGCTGCGCGTGTGAAAGACGTTTCTAATGATAACTGATTATACACATCACAAAGAAATCATACCGTCCTCTGAAAAAGTTAGTAAATGATTGCAAAATGCAGCCGACAACTGCTGCGCATGCACATCACTTGTATTTTACCTCAGACACGAGCAAAAGAAAAATTAGACATGCCTGTGGGACGATCTAATTTTACGCATAGATGGCAGGGGCACACACAAAAAAATACAATGGAATGACCCACTTACCAATTTTACTTTGTGCAGTGTCTTGACAGTATTTTTCCAGACACTCATTTATCTTAGATAATGCTGCATTGCTCATTTTAAAGGAGGACAGTCGCAGTGCCAGGTATTTCTGCAGCTGTTCTACACAAGACTAAAGTTTAAAGTTTCTTTATCAATGCAGTATGCACTAAGTGGCACAGTTAAACAAGTGTTGGTGAGCTGGGTACTGTAGTCAACACAAATCAACACGACTGGCATTCTCTATTTGGCAGAGGCCCAGGACTGAACTGAGTATGAGATACATTTTTGTGGACTTAGGTACCTTGTTTTGTCTAGTTCTTGTGCAGAACAAATACAGTATATTGCACCATATGAATTAGGATTAATCTTTTTGTGTGCACACTCAAAATAAACCTTTACATAAATGTGCTACAGAGAATTCAAATTGAGCACATTACGCAACTTGCATTACCAGCCTTATAACTGAACACTACAACAGTTAATGACAGATAATACATAATGTACATAAGGTACATAATGACAGATAAGGGCAAAGCCTGCTGTGGAGGGTGTACTTGCTATTATGAACTTCCATTAAGGTGCTTGAAACTAAGATGCTGTAACACTGTCAGTTTCTAGATACAGCAAAACTGAAGGTGAAATAAACCTGGTAAAAGCATAGCCATGGGGTATGCAGGGTGAGTCACACAGTCAGGGGAGTGCAGGTTTGTGTCCTGGCTGTGTGAAGTCGCCACTGTTTGATTCATATTTGTTTCTTTCACTACTGCACATTTGAGACCTATATGGCGAATAAAATGCATGGAACTATTACATTAGCAACAATTACTTCAAGATTACGAAGCAAAACGATTAAAAAACAATGGTTTATTAATTTCTGTACTGTATATCAAAAACAATGTTTTTTTTTTTTTGTACATGTAAAACTAATTCACTGGTGTATATAACTGTATTGATTTTGTTACCCATAAATAAATAAATAAATAAATAAATAAATAAATAAATAAATAAATACAAACTAAAACTTAAAGTAGTCCAGTGCTAAATTGGGCTTTGTGAAACCAGTCAAAGATGAACCCCAATAACTTTACTCCATGCTCTCTGCCCATTTCCACATATTGTATCACCCCACACTGCTCCCCTACTCTTGCCCCAGTCTTACCCTGGCAGGCGAGCCCCTCCTTGCTGACAGTCTGCTTGCACACAGCACAGTGCTTCCCCTTCTTAAATGTCTTCACACGGAATGTGTGGGAGTGGGCCGCCTCAAACTCTTTGGGCTGGCAAGAGAGAAAAGAAGAAAAGTTAGGGGGAACAGGGAAGTATGGAGAGAGAGGAGAAGGAGGCTAATTCACAAGATTCTCATTCACTTCAGGAGCCCTCTATCAGTATCCGACTAAATTCACAAATTTGTAAGGTGGTACAGTGTGTAAATGCACCTCTTTCACTTCTGGAATTCTGGGATTGAATTTAGCATAGGTCACATGAAATGGGTTTGGTTGTCCACAGCGGATGCTAGTCCACATCACGAAACCACCACACAGTTTGGCACAGAGAACCTTTGCTGAATGGGCATGGGGACTGAACTGCTTCTGCAAGGTTAGTTCCTTCAGTTCAGGGAAGTCTTGAGCCATACTACAACTTTGACACTTTTTGTTTTTTCCCATCTTCTTCTACCCCACAGACGATTTTAATAATGGACTGATTTCCCTATCAGATTTCACATGCCTAAAATTCCTAGTTCTCCCCCTCTGTTCTTTAATACCCAGCCTTGATCGTTGAGCAGATTATCTCATTTCCTCAGAATATTTATTCAGCTGTTTTCGATTTTACTTTTAGCTGATGAAGTCTTGAAGGCTTTTATGCTGAAGCCGCAAGGTCTTTATATGATATATATATATATATATATATATATATACAGTGCCTTGCGAAAGTATTCGGCCCCCTTGAACTTTGCGACCTTTTGCCACATTTCAGGCTTCAAACATAAAGATATGAAACTGTAATTTTTTGTGAAGAATCAACAACAAGTGGGACACAATCATGAAGTGGAACGAAATTTATTGGATATTTCAAACTTTTTTAACAAATAAAAAACTGAAAAATTGGGCGTGCAAAATTATTCAGCCCCCTTAAGTTAATACTTTGTAGCGCCACCTTTTGCTGCGATTACAGCTGTAAGTCGCTTGGGGTATGTCTCTATCAGTTTTGCACATCGAGAGACTGAAATTTTTGCCCA
This sequence comes from Acipenser ruthenus, assembly GCF_902713425.1. Taxonomy (NCBI): domain Eukaryota; kingdom Metazoa; phylum Chordata; class Actinopteri; order Acipenseriformes; family Acipenseridae; genus Acipenser; species Acipenser ruthenus. The sequence continues at coordinate 23,306,626 of NC_081199.1, read as the reverse complement.
TTCCTCCTTGCAAAACAGCTCGAGCTCAGTGAGGTTGGATGGAGAGCATTTGTGAACAGCAGTTTTCAGTTCTTTCCACAGATTCTCGATTGGATTCAGGTCTGGACTTTGACTTGGCCATTCTAACACCTGGATATGTTTATTTGTGAACCATTCCATTGTAGATTTTGCTTTATGTTTTGGATCATTGTCTTGTTGGAAGACAAATCTCCGTCCCAGTCTCAGGTCTTTTGCAGACTCCATCAGGTTTTCTTCCAGAATGGTCCTGTATTTGGCTCCATCCATCTTCCCATCAATTTTAACCATCTTCCCTGTCCCTGCTGAAGAAAAGCAGGCCCAAACCATGATGCTGCCACCACCATGTTTGACAGTGGGGATGGTGTGTTCAGGGTGATGAGCTGTGTTGCTTTTACGCCAAACATAACGTTTTGCATTGTTGTCAAAAAGTTCGATTTTGGTTTCATCTGACCAGAGCACCTTCTTCCACATGTTTGGTGTGTCTTCCAGGTGGCTTGTGGCAAACTGTAAACGACACTTTTTATGGATGTCTTTAAGAAATGGCTTTCTTCTTGCCACTCTTCCATAAAGGCCAGATTTGTGCAGTATACGACTGATTGTTGTCCTATGGACAGAGTCTCCCACCTCAGCTGTAGATCTCTGCAGTTCATCCAGAGTGATCATGGGCCTCTTGGCTGCATCTCTGATCAGTCTTCTCCTTGTATGAGCTGAAAGTTTAGAGGGACGGCCAGGTCTTGGTAGATTTGCAGTGGTCTGATACTCCTTCCATTTCAATATTATCGCTTGCACAGTGCTCCTTGGGATGTTTAAAGCTTGGGAAATCTTTTTGTATCCAAATCCGGCTTTAAACTTCTCCACAACAGTATCTCGGACCTGCCTGGTGTGTTCCTTGTTCTTCATGATGCTCTCTGCGCTTTAAACGGACCTCTGAGACTATCACAGTGCAGGTGCATTTATACAGAGACTTGATTACACACAGGTGGATTCTATTTATCATCATTAGTCATTTAGGTCAACATTGGATCATTCAGAGATCCTCACTGAACTTCTGGAGAGAGTTTGCTGCACTGAAAATAAAGGGGCTGAATAATTTTGCACGCCCAATTTTTCAGTTTTTTATTTGTTAAAAAAGTTTGAAATATCCAATAAATTTCGTTCCACTTCATGATTGTGTCCCACTTGTTGTTGATTCTTCACAAAAAATTACAGTTTCATATCTTTATGTTTGAAGCCTGAAATGTGGCAAAAGGTCGCAAAGTTCAAGGGGGCCGAATACTTTCGCAAGGCACTGTATATATATATATATATATATATATATATATATATATATGGCATACCTTGTAATAAAAATGCTAATTTCCTAGGTAAACTGTACAGTACTTTTCAGTACTGTTCAGAATGTAACAAATGCTGGGCACTAGTGCTGCAGCTGGCTTGTTCGCTAGCATCTTAGGACTGGGTTTGAATCCTGCTTACATCTCAGGTGAAAAGAGTTTGTCTGTCAAAACCTTGCCTCCAATTTAGTGGTGTAGAAAATACATGTTTTCATTTTAAAACATGATAACAGGTAATACACTAAGTTAAATAACCCTCTGTTTGCAAGCATTTCTTTCAGGTTGCACTGAGAGTGAAATTGTCCCACCCTTTGACACCTTTTCTGTCTTTAACCAATCAGCTGCTTACCCTATCACTGACAAGCTTTGACCCTGAAAACAATCTTGAGGTGAATTGCCCTAGGAAGTGAAACAGTAACAGACTTCTTCACAAGTGAACTTTCTTTAAACTGAATCATGTTTTAAAATGAAAATACATGTTTGCTATGTTTCTTTCAAAAGCAGGTTTTTTAAAGAAAAAAAGAGTTTCAGAACATTGGCTCCAGGACAAACGGAAAACATCTACACTACCTCTGCAACACTTTCATGCTTAAACTGATCAGTCTTTCCTTAGGCTGTTCCTAGATTATTTTCCCTTTCAGCAAAATAATTGTAACAAATTTACTGGATGCACCAGGAATATCTTCCATTGAAATGTTTTCTTCATCTAATCTTTTGAATTATTAAACTTAAGGCCAATAAAATAGACATATTTCAAAGCTGAGAAAAAAATCCTTATTGCTCAAGCAGGAATCACGATGAAAATAAACTTCTTACTACTTCTAAAAACATGAATACAAATCAGAACATTCCAAATCCAAACATGAACCCTGTTCTACACAGCCTAGGACCTACCCCTGTGCCATTTTCAGGCTTACAAAAACAACTAAATAGAAGCCTAAAGCCTAATGGTATGAGTCCGACCCCTCAGTGGTGTATCTGTACAATTTGGTACAATTTGCATCCTCTGCTTAAGAGAGGCCCAGGACTGAATGGCAGGTGTAAAGGTCAGGTATGAGGATGCTCTCATGGTAAAGACCTATCTCATCTAACGATTCTAACCATTCACTGGTTACAACTCCTGCTCCATAGGGATGTAACCTTGCAGCTTACTAAAACACTCTCTTCCTATTGTGTACATTAAACTGCTTGCAGCTATTTATTTGTATATTTATGTCCGCTGCCATGCTTGTGTAATGGAAATTATTTGCTTGCCCTTATCAACTACCATAGCAACGGAATTGTATTAAGGGTTCTGCACAAGAGCACACAAGTATATGGGTCATTGAATGGTATCACAGTGATAAGATTTCCATATTTTGACATACAAATGGTCACAATGCTATGAACCAATAAACATTGGTGATAATCCAGTGCAGTCACTAATATCAGTATCAGTGTGAAATTGTATCAGGTCCCATTGGTATGTTTTTAAGAGCTTACAGACCATAGCACTATTTAAACAACAGAGTCTATGACCTTGAAAGAAATTTACACACATACAACAAAAGTGCAGCAGGTCCCTAACACCTAATATGATTATGTTTATCTTGTTAGCATAAACCCATTCATTGACTTATTCTATCTAAGCTTCTTTATCCCAAAAACTGATCCCCATAAATCGGTTCTGATCTCTGAACCAGAAACTGGCTATATTGAAAAAATACTACCACAGATGAGTGCTGAGCTTTAATACTACTTCGGTGTGATATCATTGCCAGGGACCAGATCCAGTAATGAATATCTCATGCCATCGTATTTACAGCATTGCCATTGCACATCAATATCATAGCTAAAGGAGCACACTTTCAATAATTGGGAAAACTAATCCTTTAGCTGTTACATTATTGCCATTGTAATATCACATCCCTGCCAGGTGCCTTTCTTTTGTAATGTAGATAGTTAATCCCATTTATTTCACAGTACCACTTTCTTGTAAGGCGGGCCTAGTTTCTGTACAGTGGATATAATTCCAGTGCTTTTATAGGATTGCTGATAGATTACTGTCTTCTGTTATGAAAAAAAAAACTCATATGCTACTTCTGTAAAAGTGATTAGATCAGTAGTGCTCCATCCTTACAATCAGAGCAATAAGTAATCTAGATTCTTTGTGTTGCTTTGAAATTGGAATGCTCTCAGCAAAAGGCCACCTAGCATGTTGGTTTACATTGTTGTCATGGTTATAGCTCATGTCTGAGCCTCTTTATGGTTCACATCCACTCCATAGTTTTGATTTATTTTCAAGAAAAGTAAGTGTTTAATTTGAATTCGTGTGCTCCCTGTCAACATGCCAAGGAGTTATGCAAACAAAACCTAAACCACTGTTAATCTGCTCTTCTTTCAAAAAAAATAAAAGTGCAGATGTTTTATCTCACTTCCCTACATGGTTAGTTACAGTATACGCAACAACAACAACAACAACATAAAAACACTATATTGGCTTCCCTATAACTCCTACAGCCACTGAAATCCATTTAGTATCAAAATAAATGACCCTTCAGCAAAACCTGTCTGAAACAGTGCATTTTGATTTATATAAATTGCAGCCGTGTTTATTATTGGCAAGACAGCAGATCTTAAAGACTTTGTTGAGTCTTGCACTAATTCCAATGATTTGCAAGAGACAGTCTCAAAAGAGATGGGCTTTTCTGGAGAACATATTGTGTTGGTGTGCAGGCTGAGTCATAGAGTCAGGGGAGCACAAGTTTGCGTCCTGGTTGTGCAAAGTCGTTGGGCTTGCTGGTCTTGGCTTTAGTGCTCCCGTGAATTAGGGAGACAAAAAAGTCAGTGCCGGTGTCCCAGGAAATAAGTTGATCGGGAAATAAGTTGATCAAGCTCTAGAATTTAAAGGGGAGGTTCCATTGTTTCTAATGTAAACAAGCCTAGGCTAGGAAATAAGTAGATCGAGCCCAGGAAATAAGTTGATTGGATATATTAATGAACAATAAATAATTTTAAATTAATTTTGTAAGTATAATTATATCAATTAGTAGATCTGATTTATTCGGCAGTATGCTGCTAGATAAGATGATGTGAATATCGCTTTCGATCCGATATATTAGCCTAACAAAAATGCATAATTTAAAATTACTTTTGTACGTATAATTTACATTAACATGTAGATTGGATATATTCAACAGTATTATGCTAGATAAGGGAAAGTGAATATCGCTGTAATATATATTAGCAGCAAATAAATAATTTAAAATGAATTGTATGATTGTACATTTCTGATTGTGTATTTCTGTTTGTGTAACAAACTTTAACTAGCAAAATGTGTTATGTATTGACGTTATTTTGCATTTCTGGAGGTGTTTTTGTTTTGGGAAGCACTACAGTATGGACAGCAGGTATGCGAGCGATTGTCCAAAAGTTAAAGCATGAGTTTCAATCATGGAAAAAATTACGCTCCATGCTACGATTACTTGAAAAACGTTGCTTATACAGGATTATTATTTTATATTTGTTATTTCATTTATTTTTACATACAGTACTTTGTATATTAAATAAATAATTTAAAATGAATAGATCGGATATCTTCGACAGTGTGACGCTACATAAGGGAATGTGAATATCGCTGTAATATATATTAGCAACAAATCATACTTGGCAACATTTGGAAACTGTTCAGCGGGACTCTCACCTCTGGGGGGCATACGCAAAAAGAAAAACTCATTATCATATAATAGACGTATCATTTTCATTTCTGAATTTGTCCTAACAAGAGGATTTGACAGGGTCCCTTTTTTAACATAGTACAAATCTTATCCCTTAATAATACTATATATAACTGCAAGGAATACAATTGTCACGTTTACTCTAAATTTTTAAATAAGCCACAGCCACTGATTGATATACACATACCACTTCAGTAAATTAGCTCATTGTTGACTCGCTGCCACAGCTTGGGACTGTCTTTCTTCAGGGAAGTGTGTTTTTATTCAAAGGTATTTATACTTGAAAGTGACATGCAACAGCTTGCCTACATGGATGTTCAGTGGAATTGAAGAATTTACAATCAGCCAGGATAGGGACAGATGCTGTAATGTTATTGAGCAGAATATTAGTATTAAGCCAGGAAACTATGGTAAATACATATGTTTAATGTATTTTCCTACTGCCTAAAGCCTCTATATCAACATAGAGAGAAGGCCTTGGTTAAGCTCTAGAATAAATGGAATAACACTTCCTATGTTTCTAAGTAGTGAACCAGATTAATAATATAGAAAGACCAGGAGTAGCCCAATTTCATGACCAGTTTAGCCCACATGGTACTGTACTTAATATTTAAAATATGGTAATGAGCAATGCATTGGTACCCAAAATAGTATCCATTAACTAGCACTATAATACTACTACCAGTAGGTTTTTTATATATCTTACCCAAAACTAGTTTGTTCAGTGGTGACTGCCACTGTCTTGGCAGTCATCACTGCAGAAATGGAGGACATGAAAAAGTACCAGTACAACATCTTCTCTGCCTTTGGTGACTGGTTAACTCACTGTATTAATTTACACCAGGGAACCTGGGCTTTTATAAGGATAAGTACATAAAGATAGTTAGTTTTTCTTCTGGTGTGTCTGTTTGAAAGGTTACAGGGTGGCTCTGGGGCTTTCTGCAGATACTGCCAGCCCATGGCACAGCACACGCAGGGTTAAAAACAGGCCCCCCTAAATCAAGCTGTCCTGCTTCTCTGACATTTTAATTTAGCTAATAAAAAGTGCCACACAGGAAGAGGTTGAGACCCCTTTTAATAAAACAGCGCAGAAGAGAGTTTCTGTATCCATTTGTTCCCTGCAACCAAATCTTTCCCTGTCGCCTCAATGTGAAGGAAGCTGGGCAATGAGCCAAGGGAGTTTGGGGTTAGAAGGACCCTCTGTATCCGCGTGTGTGGGGGCTTCTATAGGGGGCAGTGCCAATCCCACACAGAAAGGAAATGGGTTTTCCTGCTAACTACAGGAGGGCACGAGGTGGTTTTGGAGCAGACTGCCAGCATGCCACTTAAACTGGCCAAGCATTGCCAAGCAATACACTATTTATTTACTTGTTTAAAGCACCTTTCTATAGATGCTCATGAGACATGAGAACAAAACTATGTTAGAAGCAGCTAATTTAGTTTAGGGCACAAGAAAAACAATAATGTATTGTACATACAATTTATTATAACAAACTATTATCATGATGTATTAGTGTTAATAGTGTTAAAACGGTACTGAATAGTAACCACATTTCTTGGTATTATTTTAGTCTTCTGTTATTCAAGCTGTTCTAGGTGTTTTAGTTTCTAATTCCTTTTCGTTTTTTTTTCTAAATTTCAAAGGGTTCTATAGTGATTTTATTTTAAAAAAAGTTGTTAAGGTATTTCACTGCATTTATTTAGAGGTAATTTAGATTAATTTAGAGGTTGGTATGTTAAGGAAAGTAGATGACGGCCTTCATATTGACTACAGGAGTAGCCTTAATATTGAAGGTGACATTACACTTCCATTAATAGGAGTGAATTGCAACTTTTAAAAAATTGCCTTAATTGTGTCTTTTTAGTGAGATGGCCTTTAAAGTTTAAGGTTTGCCATGTTTTTATTATGCTTTACCATACCCCTCTGGGCTTTAAAATGCTTACCTATGCTTTGCTTTGCTTTCACTATGCTTTATTAAACTCTGCTATGCTTTTGCTATGTTAAACTTATTATATACCACAGTAAGAGATAGTGTGTGCAGTACACTGTAATCAGTGCTCAACATATTAAATCATCCTTTGAAATATACTACAATGTATTTCTATTCCATGTGGGGCCCACTCTGTACTGTACATTATCTTTGCTGTGCCCCATGTTGTCCGTGACCCAGAATTAAAATTTTGAAACATATTGCCGACTCTTTCTACATTTTTTAATCACACATTATGGGTCAGAAATACCAGGGCAATACATTTCTCAACATGTACTTGGAATGGGAACATTCACAAGGAGAACAAACAATTTCTAAGGAGCGTTGTGTATCCAGATCACGCTCCCTTGTGCAACAATGCTGGTTTTCTGTTCCCACAATGCGCCACTCATTTCAAAGAGCACCAGCATACGATGTTTAGAAGAATAGTTGAAAACAGTAACTCCCTAGGTAATTTACCTATGATGCGTGAATCAAAAAAAGATCAATACTATTTGGGAATATGTTGGAGAAAAAATCTGTCCATGTGGACAACACGGGATACAGAAAAGGTCAAGTTACGTGTTGATTGTAAACATTGCTAGGGGTTCTGTAGCATTTAAAATACAATTTTACAGGCCTCCCTGTGCCTGAATGAACCAAATTCAATTTAAAATGATTATAGTGCATTTACAAAAGCGAGGCTCCAGTAAAATAAAAGCTTTATGTTAAAAATGCAGTTAAATAAAAATATCTGAAGTACAGCCTCACTCAATGCAAACCAGGTTTTATAGCTATTGACTGAAATGCAGTTCAATCCTTCTGTTTTTGTTTTTTTTCTATAGAACATTTTTGTTCAATAATGTTCAAGATTTTTATACATGGCTAACAGCTATGCTACTGACCTAGACCTAAGGGCTATGCACACCGAGAGTTAAGCAAACAACATGAATACAGCATGAGTACATAAAATTAAAAAAATTAAAAAACTGTAGCCTGTCATGAAAAGAAAATACTTGCTCCTTTTGTGGTGACGAAATAAAAAACATAAAACAAAGAAATAGTCTGGGTACACCACACACTAACAAAAAAAATGACATTTACAGTGAATGTTTATGTGATCTGGTTTATGTGATCATGGGGCAAGTTCAACATGGAAGAGGGGGTTTTGGTCTCAGTTCAGCTCCTCCTACATGGCACAAGGCAGCCCCAGCTCAAAGGAGGAAGCTGGTAGTCAACGAGGTGCAAAAGCAGGAGGAGAGGATGAGGTGTATAAAGGCCATTTCCCAGGCCAAGCAGGGAGAATGGATGAGATGGGAGAGTGTGGAACAACGCAAGATTGGCTGGCAAGACCTATGGTCAATGGAACATAGCAGGATCAGTTTCCTCATCAGGTCAACATATGATGTTCTCCCATCACCACAGAACCTAAACCTCTGGGTAGGAGAGGATCCCTCATGTCCTTTGTGTTCATCACCTGCAACATTAAGGCACATTTTGACGGGATGTAAGGTGGCTCTTAGCCAAGGACGGTTTACTTGGCGCCATGACCAGGTGCTGCGATGTTTGGCCTTAGCATTGGAAGACAAGCGTAACATGACCAATAAGTTGCCACCTGTTCCATCAAAACATAACACACAAAAGACAACATTCCTCCGCCCAGGAGAGCAACCACCAAAAAAGGTGTTAAAACCAATCCTCGCCCAGGACAACTGGAAGCTGCTAGAGACTGGAATATGCTGGCAGATGTTGGTCAGCGGCTTATTTTTCCACCTGAGATTGCCACCACTAACCTTCGACCAGATATTGTTTTGTGGTCTGGATCAGCACGCCTTGTTCACCTGGTAGAGTTAACAGTGCCATGGGAGAATGCTGTAGATGAGGCATATGAGAGGAAGAAACTGCGGTGTGCTCAACTAGCCACTGAAGCGGAACAGCGAGGGTGGAGAGTCCGGGTTTACCCAGTGGAGGTGGGTTGTCAAGGATTTGTGGCACACTGTGACAGTCTGGCTCGCAGTGGTGATGTGAGATGACGTCACGGACCAGGAAGTAACTCAAACCAAAACAGTGGATGGGCGGGTGAAGCTCAACGCAATTGCGTTCAGCGTATTTAATAAACAAACAAAAGATTTAAACAAAACACAAAACAAAAAGGCGCGAGGGCCAAAACGAATAAACAAACAAACAAGTAAGTGTCGTGCTGGCTAATCCAGCACGTTTTAGCAATTGTTAATTACTTTTTATTCACCTCGCACTCTTTCTTTCTCTCTCTCTCTCTCCGCTCTCCCGTACTCTCCTCTACATTCCCAACCACGAGTGCACAGAGCTGCAGGTTTATATAGGGATTAACTAGTAGTTAATTATCTTATTATCCCTCGGCCAGAGTCTGCACGCGTTTGGTAAGGATGCATGACTGTCAGCTAGTTAAATAATCAGTAGCTGATCAGCCATGCATCCTCACGGGGTTTTTAAATATAATAATAAAAGACGCAGCGCTTTTACCCGCGCCGCAAACAAAAATACAAATAATAATAAATAGGGGCGGGACACTCCGCCACACACACTCTACAACCCGGTTTCTCAGAGATGTCGGATTCAGTGGCTAAGAGTTGCGTCGCACAGTGAAGAACTTGTCTGAAGCAGCAGAGAGGAGCAGCAACTGGCTGTGGTTGAGACGGAAAGATTCTGGCTGGGGATCTCAAGCACAATAGAAAGAAAGAAACGCTGATGTACAGGTAAGTAAGCTGGGCTGAGTTGAGTGGGGGATGGAGGGGGGTGATGCTGGGACGCCAGAATCACCGTCGAGCCCTCTTGAGGTGTCGTGGGCTAATCGACGAAACACTGAGGATGGAAGGTGCCCACTTGAAGACCCCAGAGATGTACCCTACTTAGCTCAATCCAGACGGTTGTCATGCTGATGCGCTGGGGAGGCCGCACTGTGGTTGATCCCCGGAGCCAGCATCGCAGCCGTTGTGTGTGCTGATGCGCCAGGGAGGCAAAATAAGCTGATCCCTGGAGCCAGCATTACACTTCAGCCATTAACACCAGACAGAAGGATATCTACATCATCATATGGAAGGAAGCGCAAATGGATGGAGACACATATGGATCACATTAATTTAGTGTAAAGCTACGTCTTAGTTGGTGCTTACCTTGGCGAGAGCCGAGTTCAAATCAGCATGAAGTTTTAACATCTACTCGTGTAATGGAAATCAAAAAAAATGTAACATATAAATCATTCAGAAAGAATACATCTACACATATTTCTTTGCAAACACTGAGAAAATCAGTTTAATATACTTTTTTATTGATTTTCAGTTTTAATAAAATCTTCAGTTAGTATGTGAATGTGATTATTATTATTGGTCAACATTAATAAAACAAAGAAGCGTCATTTTACAGAAATACGAAACCAGTGTGTGGTGCTCCCCGTCACTTTGACTAAAATTAAGGTGAAATAAAGAGAGATAGACATACCATCATTTTCCAATTGTTCTGTTATTTCTTACCATATGGCGTCTTTCTTTGTATTGTCTTTATAACCACTGAGACTGGCATCATAAAGAACATTATATTTTTCGACTTTAATAATTAATTTCTCATTGATGTCCATTTTTCTTTTATTTATGTGATAATTTCTGTGTGAACGAGACAGTGACAGTCTGACAGCCTCTCCTTCGCATTCACACCGGACGCGGCGCGGCGCGGCAGAGCGGCGCGCAACAGATAAAATATTTACAACTTTTGCCACGCCACGTCGTGACGTAACCTACCAACAGCCAATCAGGGGAAAGTAGGAGGTTCCTTTACGAGGAAGAAATAAAAAAATAAAATGGAGGAAAAGCTGCTCGCTTTAATTTCAGATTTCCCGGCGTTGTATATAATTAATAGTTACCGAGATATTAATAAAAAAAGATGTAGAATGGTGGTCTGTGGGTGTACAAATGGGATTAACGAGTGAATATTAAATATACATAATTACATAAATGAGGTAATTTATATTTTTGGTGCTAAACTCCACATTGAAAATAATTATGCACCTGCTACTATAATGTAAGCATTTTTTTTTTTTTTGATAAATTAACTGCAGACAAACTTTTAAAAGATTAAGCAAAACGTTTTATCCAAATCTGAGACCTATGGGTAACAATGATGTATTGACACGGAATGACCCATAAATAAAAATGTGAAACATGGGATAGTAAACTTAAAAAGACCCGCTGTATTTATTTATTTAAACAATGCTGTGCTGCCATGCCACTTCACCTGGAGCAGCCGATGGTATTCGCCGTACTGTTTTCTTTTCTTCAGGATGTCATGTACCCACAACGATCATACATAAAGTCTGCAGACAGACTTTTGAAAGATAAAGTAAAACGTTTTAATTGGTGTACATATATTATATTTTAACAATTTTTAACAAAATTAATACAAAAGGGGTGGGGGGGATTGTGGTCGTGTGGGGGTTACAATTAGGTTTTATAAAAAAAATATATAATTTATAATGTTTCGCTCCTCAGTTTTGTCTTTTGTCAGTGTCTTCAGTTCTGTCAAAATAGCTTTATTTTCCCGCTGGCATTTACTGTTTGTTGCTCGGTAACCAAAAGCCACTGTACCTGCAGCCGTGACGTAACAACGGACCGCCCACTGACTTTACCCTGCCACGTTTGGTGTGAACAGTAACCTGCAGAAACAAACACACACTCCACAATAATTGCAAAAAACTACAAAAAAGCAGACATTTTAAAAATTCCCCAAACTAAACAAAACATGTACACCAAACAAAGCTAAGTAGCCAGAGTTACACATGGACATACTGGGAACTTTGGGATATGGGTAACCAGGAGATTCCTGCAAATATAAAATTGAATTTTACTGACATCCTACTGTTCAGTATGCTGTTATGGGTTTTCATGTCATGTCAATTTAGAGAAGGAAAAAAAAAAAAAAAAAACTTTGTATTTTGATGGGTTATTTCTTCTACACTGTTTAACACATTTACATACGCACCATTAATGCCCATAACACTGGCGTTTATGAAAAACGGGACAAGGAGCCAAAAACAGGATATTAAACTTAAATATTGTACTATATTATAATAAAGGTTTGTACTTACTCCCTCGCCATTCTCATATAATCCTCATGCAGCTGTTTTTTTTTTTCTTTTCATGCGAGGTAGCCTATCTAAACCAAGCGTGGTTTTTTTTTCAGACAAAAATACTTAACTACGGTAATGCATTCATTTAAAAACAAAGTAATCTAAAAAATGTCCTCTTAAATCTAGTACTTCGCACTCGCATTCCTGATGGGTCTCCAAGACGGTTTTACCAAGTTTCCCTGCTATCTTTGCCTTTGGGACAGCAGGGACACCAAGGCGCACTACCACAGGCGGGACTGGCCACAGCGGACAGAGTTCTCTGTGGGGAGGAACAACGTCAAGTGGGAGCCACTGGTGGACCCCCGGAAGGTGCTGATGCCACCACTGCACATCAAATTGGGCCTTATGAAACAATTTGTCAGAGCTCTAGATAAGGAGTCGGCAGCCTTCAAGTACCTTCAAGACTTCTTCCCTAAGCTGTCTGAGGCAAAGGTCAAAGCCGGTGTCTTCGTCGGACCACAGATAAAGAAGATCCTGGAGTGCAATGAATTCCCCAAGAAGCTCACTATTAAGGAGAAAGCGGCTTGGAACAGCTTTGTCGCAGTGGTGCGGGGCTTCCTGGGCAATCACAAGGCCGAAAACTATGTGGAGCTGGTTGAGACTCTGGTGAAGAACTATGGCACAATGGGCTGTAGGATGTCCCTCAAAGTCCATATCCTTGATGCTCATCTTGATAAATTCAAGGAGAACATGGGAGCGTACTCGGAGGAGCAAGGCGAGCGCTTCCACCAGGATATACTGGACTTTGAACGCCGCTACCAAGGACAGTATAACGAGAACATGATGGGAGACTACATTTGGGGGCTGATTCGTGAAAGTGATTTAAAGTATAATCGTAAATCTCGAAAAACTACTCACTTCTAAATCTTTTGTAGTCATTTTTGTATTACTTTAGTATAAATACATGTTAATTTGGATTCATATGTTGTTTTTTTCTGAATTTATGTGAACGAAAAGACACAAATTTGCCCGTTTTCTCATTGGAAATAGGTAAATTTCAAAATATCACTGTCTGGTCACAAAAGCAAAGTTTGTGGGGAATAATAGCCATTTTCTATACTTTTGAGGCATAAGCAAATAGGAAATAACACTTAATACCCAGGAACAAAAATTGTGTTACATAGTGTACAAACAAACTGAGTGGTGGGAATTTCTGTCAATCTTTTTTTTTTTTTTTTTTTTTTTTAAACGGAGGTTAGATCGTCAACTAAACTCAAAACCTGATTGGTTACTACGAATGTCAGTCATGAATCAAGAAAGTGGTTGGATGTAATTTAATGATAGAAACATGGATATTTCTCTGTAACGTATTTACATTACATTAGACCAATGCGAGAAATTAATAGTAAGTTTATTCGGGGACGAGCTTCGTGAACCGGGGACCGTTTCGGGGACATTATTTGCCCGGGGACACAGTACCTCATCCGGGGACTGTCCCCGGAAAACAGGGATGTATGGTCACCCTAATATAGAACCTCCATGTAACAGGGCGGAGGCTGGCTGTGAACCAGCGACCCCGCGCACCGCAAGTGAGAGTCCTAACTACAACGCAAAAGAGCCAAACTCGTCTGTATTCATGTTTTTAGAGCTTTTAACATCTGTCTTTAATAGACCTTCAGGAGAAATGCTAGTTTTCCTGTGTTACCTGCTTGGCGTCTCTTTGCAGCTTGGAAGGTAAGGATATTTCCAGACCTTGGACTCTGACCTTATTTGCATGTGCTCTCTTTCACATGGGGCCTGCTTCCAACTAACAAAAACACAGCACAGCAGGGGGCACTCACCTCTGACCCCCCTCACCTCCGAAGGTTTCAATTAACTGGATCATGTGATCATCACTGTGGTCCAAGCAGGCCCCCAAACGCAGCCCCACATATTTGATAAGCTAGCTCCACGCTGTACACTCAAGGCTTCATAAATGTGTTTCATCACAGAACAGAGAGGCAACTGGGGTGCGTTCAGAATCACCAATTGATACAGACAAACTGATATCAGTGTCATTTGTATGTGAAGCAATAGAACCACAATCATTGGTAATTTCTGCTTACTGATAACAATTGTATAAGATGTCCGACAGATATACGCAAACATGATATCTGGAGAAATCTGTGAAGTACGACATACACATATGCATACAACTACCTCCACTAGAGTCCTAATACCTGGTGCACTAAAAGTGTATCCAGTGATGTGACAGGATTTATGGACTTTGCCAGAGTAATGTGAAACCACACAAAAAACATGGAAAACTAAACTAATGGCACATAAACCGTCATTACACATGTTGCCAGTTACTTACACATAGAGTAACAGGCTGTAGCTACTTATTAGGAGCTTTTCGAAGACTGTTCAGTACAGAGACATTGAAGCAGTAGATACCCAGTTGAGATATACATGATTATTCTGCTTAATATTGAGCAACAAAGGCACTATCACTGGTCCTTTAGACCTATGTAAAACCTTGGCCTGATCAGGCATCTTCTGAATGCGAGTGGAGTATGTTGTTTCCCCGGGTTGGGATTTCTGATGGCTGACATCCATCAATCGATGGGATTCATAGTCTGCGATTGACTTGGCCATTGTAACACTGGGAATCTCTCAATCTCTTTTCAATTGGTCACTGAACATGCTCTGTGTGCTGGGGCACCTTAACCCATGAAGTGTTCTCCAGTGGTGGGTGTTAGGATTGAAACACCGGAAGAAGCCCTATCATCAAAACCTGAATGTATCAGGCTACTAACCACATGCCACCTAGTGGATATCTGTTTACTTTCAACATCATAGAATTATAACAGAAATATATATGAGTTGTCTACACTTTATGCCATGCATGCTAATGTAGACAGGTTATGTTACACAAACCCATGGTAGCATGAGAAAGGCATCTCTTGAAACACTTTACTAACCACACTTTGATGGTTTTAATGGGCAAATTCCTTACCTGCTATGTTGTCTCACCAGCAGCTTTAGTTTATAACATCAAAATGTGACTGTAGTGCATTGTAAAGATACAGTAACAGTATTCCATTTAAAAACTCAGAGCACTGTCCCTCACTGTAAGGCATGTGGTATCACATATGCTCTATGATTGTAATTCATGTGTCATCCATCTGCACCTGACCCCAGTCTCTTTAGGGAGACCAGCATAATAAACAGTTCCCTCTCTGTGAGGAGTGAGATAAAGTCTGTGTCAGGAAATAAAGAGTTGATTACAAATTGCATACAGATGTGCCCAGATACAACTTAGATCAAACTGTCCTTTACAGAGTCACCCAGGGGAGTCTGGTACTGACGTAATGACAAAACCTCATCAATGAAATACATTTCCCATGAGTCTGAAGAGGCTCAGCAATATTCCTGAGAATAAATTACCGTCTAATTAAAATTGGATAAATGGTTTCAAAAACTTAATTATTGGGAATTACGGCCTTTCTGATTAAACAAAGGAGCAGGTAGAGTAGCATTCAGCAGACAGAACAATCTGGGTGATAATTCCATGGAAGATTTAATAAAACTCCAAACCTGAATAAATAAAAAATTAGAATTGTAGGGTAAGCCAGACCACCTTTCGCGAAGCAGCCCAATACTCTTACAACCTACAGTGCCTTGCATAAGTATTCAACCCCCTTGGACTTTTCCACATTTTGTAGTGTTACAACCTGGAATTAAAATGGATTTAATTAGGATTTGTTGCCACTGATCTACACAAAATAGTCCATAATGTCGAAGTGGGGAAAAAAAAAGACATTTGTTGATTGCATAAGTATTCACCCCCTTTGCTGTGACACCCCTAAATAAGCTCTGGTGCAACCAATTGCCTTCAGAAGTCACATCATTAGTTGAATGGAGTCCACCTGTGTGCAATTAAAGTGTCACATGATCTCAGATTAAATACACCTGTTTCTGGAAGGCCCCAGAGTTTGTTAGAGAGCATATCTAAACAAACAGCATCATGAAGACCAAGGAGCTATCAAAACAAGTCCGGGATAAAGTTCTGGAGAAGCACCAATCAGGGTTGGGTTATAAAAAAATATCCCAAACTTTGAACATCCCCCGGAGCACCGTTCAATCCATTATTAAAAAATGGAAAGAATATGGCACAACCGCGACTCTGCCTAGAGAAGGCCATCCACCAAAACTCAGTGACCAGGTAAGAAGGGCATTAGTCAGAGAAGCCAACAAGAGGCGAATGGTAACTCTGAAGGAGCTGGAGAGATCCACAGCTAAGATGGGAGAAACCGTCCATGGGACAGCTATAATCCGGACACTCCACAAAGATGGGCTTTATGGAAGAGTGGCAAGAAGAAAGCCATTGCTGAAAAAAACCCATATCAAATCCCATTTGGATTTTGCCAAAAGGCATGTGGGAGACACAGCAAACATGTGGAAAAAGGTTCTCTGGTCTGATGAGACCAAAATTGAACTTTTTGGCCTTAGCGCAAAACGCTATGTGTGGCGCAAAGCCAACACTGCTCATCACTCTGAGAACACGGTGAAGCATGGTGGTGGCAGCATCATGTTATGGGGATGCTTTTCATCGGCAGGGACTGGGAAACTGGTCAGGATTGAGGGCAAGATGGATGGAGCCAAATACAGGGAAATTCTAGAGGAAAACCTGTTTCAGTCTGCAAGAGACCTGGGACTGTGGTGGAGGTTCACCTTCCAGCAGGACAATGACCCTAAACACACAGCCAAAGCTACACTGGAGTGGTTTAAAAACAAGAACCTGAATGTCTTAGAATGGCCCAGTCAAAGCCCAGATCTCAATCCGATTGAGAATCTGTGGCAAGACTTGAAAATTCACCAACGGTCCCCATCCAACTAGACAGAGCTTGAGCAATTTTGCCAAGAAGAATGGGCAAAAATTGCAGGATCCAGATGTGCAAAGCTGGTAGAGACTTACCCAAAAAGACTAACAGCTGTAATTGCTGCCAAAGATGCTTCTACCAAGTATTGACTCAGTGTCAGTGTATACATATGCAACCAACAAATGTCTTTTTTTTTGTTTAATTAACTTTTGTGTCACAATAAAAAATATTTTGCACCTTCAAAGTGTTAAGTATGTTGTGTAAATCAAATGGTAAAAATCCCAATTAAATCAATTTTAATTCCAGGTTGTAACACTACAAAATGTGGAAAAGTCCAAGGGGGGTGAATACTTATGCAAGGCACTGTAGCTAGACAAACATACCTTCTGGACTGAACCCTATCACTCAACTACCAAAATACATTCAAAACCATGTACTTCTGGTGTCAGCCTCCTGGGATGGTAGTCTTCAAAAACAGCAACAGCACCCTAAGGATGAGGCGAAACCAAATGGATAAGTGGGTGATGTTAGGAGGCTGCCAGAATGCAAAGAATTTAATTTAAATTCAGAAATAAATCAGATTCCACTCCATCCACAAAGGACAACTAGAATTTGCAGAGTTGTACTAACAAGGAGAGTCTGTCACACCAATGGTAATCAGTATACTGAAATCTCATACTACACATGTAAAATGAGAATAAACAAAAACATTTGGTGAAACAGAACACAGTACAGCAACTTGTTTCTATTTTTTTCTTTATTGAGTCACTGGCACAACACAAAAGAGTTGAATGACCTAAAGTAGGCCTTGTTCTAGTTTCACTGCTGACATGGATGCAAGAAAATCTGTTAATGATACTGGTTTACAGGAAGGTTAGAAGTGTTAATTTGGTGAACTAATTAGCACTGATTCACAAAAAACTGAAACACCCTTATAAAAGTTTACCATAATAAAAGCAAAGCATATAAAGCATAATGAAAGCATAAGTAATCCCTGTAAAGTCCGGGTGGAAGCTGAGTGCAATCCGGCGACCCGGCACACCACAACCGAGGGTCTTAACTCTTCATGCAGACAAGCCAGTCTGCATTCCTGGTTATAGAGCTTTGAACCAATGGGACAGAGTCTTCAATCGCAGTGCATCACACAACACTGTATTCATGGTAGACCATGGTAAATTGGAATTGCATTGGAAAAACGTGTTTATTTATCCATTTACTGAAAAACTAAATCTGTTAATATGGACTGACTTTAAGTTGTGGAGATTACTGTGGACTTGCAGAAACAAGGACCAGGACCACGACACAGTTGGAAATTATGTGGAGACAGACTGAGGACAGAGGGTAGCAGACACTTCTTTACATGAAATGGGTTTCCATTATTATTATTATTATTATTATTATTATTATTATTATTTATTTCTTAGCAGATGCCCTTATCCAGGGCGACTTACAATTACCCATTTATACAGTTGGGTTTTTACTGGAGCAATCTAGGTAAAGTACCTTGCTCAAGGGTACAACAGCAGTGTCCCCCACTGGGGATTGAACCCACAACCCTCCGGTCAAAAGTTCAGAGCCCTAACCACTACTCCACACTGCTGCCCCTGATGATGCTGAATTAATGGGATCCTTTAAGACTTGACAGGGTCTTTAGATCAACCAGCTACTTGGATCAGGGCACGGGCTTCCTCTCAATCGTAAATCTTATTATTTTCTTATATACTATCGCAGCTGTCCTTGTGCTACCATTTTAGTACACAGTCATTTCATTTCCATCAAAGTGCCAATGTTTTACCGCTGAATATCAAGTTGTATTGAATTTATGGAATGCTTGGCCAGGGATTTTGGCTGAAGGCCCATTTGTTCTCTTTTTAAAGCCTTTGGAGTGTGATTATATTTTATTGTTTTTTAAAAAAAATTATTTTACTTTTACTTATTTTATTGTATGTCTTGTTTTACTGCCCCTTGTATTATTATTATTTTTAATTGTGAAGCGCTGTGAGATGGCTCTGCCATAAAAGGCATTATATATAAAAATAATTAGTTTCATTGATTGAATATCATTTTGAAAAGGAAAAAAACAGGCAGTGTACCTATCTGATATAATTTGTTCCCTTTTAATCTCAAAAGCACAGGCTATTAGGTGTTGTTACAGCTTCCAGTATTCCCCAAAACAGCTTCAGGGATATCTTTACACAGGTACAATAAATACCTACTGAATACACAGACTATTCATTCACTTTCGGGATTCCAACCAAGGCTGTTTATTTAGCTTTAAAGTGGTTATAGATTATGAAACAATTCCATACATCTTTCCTGTCATGCCCTTCCATTCCTTATGTAGGATTCACATGTGGATGTTATGTATCTCATTTTGAGACATTACTGATACCATACTAGGTTAATACAATCTCTTTGTTAGAAGGCCTTACTTTCTGGTAGACTGTTACTGTTTCACTTCCTGGGTCATTTCACCTCAGCCGTGTCTTGAGGGTCAAAACAAGTCATGGATTGCAAAGCACGTCAGACATTAGGGGAAGCAGCTTGTTAGTTAAAGACAGGAAAGAAGGCATAACAATGATCAAGGTAATTCAAGACTACCTGAAAGTAAGCCTTTGATAACCTTGTATAGAACCTAGATAATGAAAATACCTTTTCCCTAACTGTATAACATGTGTTTCTTTCTAAACGGCACAATTTCAGAGACATGACAACCCATTTCTATTGTACTGTAACTACTGGCAATTTGTAATAAAACAAACTCTGGTTCACCTTTACATTACAGTATTATGAATAGATGTACTATACTATACAATACTACTCATCAAGTACTATCTACAAAGTACTTACATATTCATATTATAGTAATACCTATGTGCTTAAATTGTACTTACATATACAGACAAATGGAGTAACAAAACAACACAAGAACACCTAAGGATACACCCTCAAAATACTGTAGATGTACACAATATTCCATATAAAGTAGCAACATTGCTTACAATACAAAAATACCACTGCAGTCACTGCCAGTTTCTGATAGCTAATACCATTAGTTTTACAATGCTACCCTCACATTATCATATCAATGCCAGAGGACCAGCCGTTTCTATAAGGGATAGTAACAAAAAAAGCCGTCAAAGGCATTTGCTGAAATAACCTCAGATTTTATGATTGAGTTTTCAAAGGTAACATTGGTAGTGGGACTCTTCATTGTCCTGTTCTAGTAGTAATGATGTTTAATGCCCTTCTGCTAAGCTGGAGGAGGGGAATGCCACTGGATTAAGAGCGAGAGAATGTGTAAGGGCTCCTGTGGGCTAAGAGGCTTTGCGCTTCCTTTTCTTCCCCAGTGTGCCGGGCTGGCAAAGGATCAGGGTTCCTGGGATACCTCTACCCTCAGAACCCCATAGCAACTGCAGAAAATCTCCTGGACATTGGATTAGCCACTCAGGCAGAGCATGGAAATCCCTTGCATAGAGTGAGAGTCCAGCAAACATCGTACATTAGAAGGCAACACAGTATTTCTACAGGCGAGCAGGCAGCATTCTTATATCCACACTGTAGCCTCGTGCTGAACAACTTAAATCCACTTCCTTCCACAATGCAGCCAAGGACTTCTATCCACAAATTTCCACACTGCAGGCCAGTGCACCAACCACTGAGCTTTCTCAAATAAATACATTTCCTCCAGTACTAACCACTGAGCTATTCAACCTGCTACCTTCCATTCTGCTCCCCAGTGCTCTTACACACTCATACGTCTAGAAGTTTCCCTTAGGCGTCCAACTAATTCTAATTCAAAAGCTCTCTAATCGAAACCTTTTAGTTATCACCTCAGGGTAGCCCAAATTGTTTATGAGATGTCCTTGAGGGTTCAGATTGTTTTTAGATTCTTTGGTAGAGGAGCTCAAAGAGGTCAAGATGACCTGCACTCCCCCCGATATCAGTCTCACATAATTCAAAAACTATTTCTACAATGATTGGCATACCTTTTAACGTGTCACTTAAGCCCAGCACTAACCACTGAGCTTTGCACTGACTGTGTTACTCTTTCACTCTCTTCAAAAGGGTTTAAGCTCCAGGTATTGAGGGTTCATTTAAAAAGGTTTTGCTGTAGGAGTCAGAGCTCAGGCCTGCCCTGATTGCACCTGGAGGCTACATCCTACTCTTCTGAAAATTCATCAGTGTTAAGTACTTTGAAATCCCTCGAGGCCAGCTCAGAAAAGAGACATCAAGGGTGACTTTGTTTGTTTGTTAAGGGGAATCTGTTTTACCTGTATTGTTGAAGAATTATGAAACTGGCATCTTTGTAAACAGTCAGAAGCACTGGGATTACACACAAATACTTTTGTGAACGGTACTTATTTAGACAACAGAAAGATGGCTGTTAAATGATGTCCTACAGGATTTTGTGTGACCTGTCTATCCTGCTAAATCAGAATATATCTTGTTTTTTGATTACCTGATAATTGAAAGGGTGGTCCTGGATCTAAAAAGTTGGAGATTAAGTGTAATTTTCTTAATTAATTAAGTAATTAATTAATTAATTAATTAATTAATTAATTAATTAATTAATTAAAATGATTTCCGGTCATATGATTTAATAGTGCATGTAGCTCTGTGACTCATCTCAGCTCCTGCTTACTAGCTGTGTGACTCAATTCAACTAGTTACAAGCTTTGTAACTCAACTCAACTCCTAGTTACTCATTCTGTGATTCAAATCATCTTATAGTAACTAGCTCTGTGGCATCGCAGCTCCTAGAAACTAGCTGTGTGACTCATCTCATTTCATAATAACCAGCTTTGTAACTCAGCAATTACTACCTCTGACTCAATGTTTAGATCTGTATTCCATTTTTGGTCTCTTTCCTGATTTTAGGACATTTCAGGTTTCTATGTAACACAGATATTAGTACAAACTGAAGAAATTAAATAATGTCATCTCTTGCATAATACATCTTAGCTGCATGACAAATGGAGGCCCTCAAGTTCTTCTGTTGACGAAAGCCAAACTACAGCATGATAGGAGGAAAAAACAAAAGCAATTTATTATAGATTAAAATCTGCTAAAAGTTCAGGTCTGGCACAACCTACTGTACTCTACTGAAAGCAATTTAGTTTATGTTAAAATCCATGGGAAAATGTGTTTCTGGCACCATTACTGTGTTCTATGAAGTTTGGAACAACATAAAAACACTGATCTTTTAAGCAAACCAAAATGTCCTTTTATTGAAGAATCAAAATCACAAGGCTATAAATCATGTCTCTGTTGCTCTATAATCTGGTGAGTGCTCCCTAACTCACTTTTTACTTAACCCTCTCAGATATTTCCCAGTGAAGACACTCCATAAAAAGATACCCTGGTGAAATAATTGCTCTCTGCATAAATCTATCTGATGTTAGGCATGATAACCCTTATACAGATTTCCCATGTGTAATAAAGCATGAAAGCATGGTAGAGCATAGGTAAACTGCAAAATGGTGGTAAACCTTTAGAAGGGAAGTGGTAAAAAGTAGATGGAACATATTTACATGAGATCCCAAAGTGGGGTGCCCCCTGTAGGAGAACACAGTTGAAGCTGAAGTGAAGGATTGGAGGATTCAGGAAACACACACACAAGTTTGACCAGAGGATAATATAGGAGGAAAAACAACACTTCTAGTTTGTGTATGTTACTATCTTTTACCTGCTGTATGACTGTAAATAAATGAGGTAAATGCTCTCTCTCAAAAAACAAAGAATATCAGCAAACTTGTCTACTGTACATTATCTTTATCTGTTTAGCCATTAGTAAGGAGAGGCCCTGTACTTTAACCTGTGAGGGTCTGTGAGTCATTCTCCCAACTTAATTAGAAGCAGGTCTGTCTTTGAAAGTGACCCAGCTGCTTCTGAGACACACCACTCTCACTTTACAGCCAATGCTGTCTTTTAACAGTCTTCCCTCACTAATAAACTAGACTTCTGTGGTCGTGCAGTGCAGAAACACCTGCTGCTTTATGATCTACACACTCCCAGCTTAATCAGCTTTCAGTAAATGGTGCAAACCACAGTTCATAGTGTCAGGACTTCAAAGGGTGTCTGCTAAACAGGGCTTGAGCTGGTATCTGTGGACTGGAAGGATATTCAATCCCTTGCCAGGAACCAATGTACTATGCTTCGATCTTTGGAAACCCAGTATTAATCCCTTAATACGTGAATTTACAAGACTTCCGATATACTGGATACCGGCTTTAGTTCCAAATCTAAATGTTTTTGTGTTGATAGTTCAGAGACCATGTCACTATTGATAGTTCAGAGAACATGTCACTATTGATAGTTCAGAGACCATGTCACTATTGATAGTTCAGAGACCATGTCACTAGCCAAGGTCAGGCACTGTTCCGGCAGTCAGTCCTGAACTGACCGTCTGTCATTATGTCCTGGGCCTCTCTCAAACAAAGACTGACAATTGTGCTAAATTGTGTGATTGGTTCACAGTCGAGACCACCAAGCTGTTTATTAGATATTAGCAGTTGAAACAGTGGTGGTAGACTGACAAAAACTAACAGTATAAACGCCGCTCAAGGCAATGCTTAAAAAATACAACTAAATTACTAATTAGTAATTACATGCTTGTATGTCTATCGACTACTACTCAGTGCTACTTCTAACTAAATATGAATGAATGCCCACTGGGTTCTAAAGATACTGTTTCAATTCAGAATGTTAAGCAATTTCAAGTCGTAAATAAAGTAGTACTTTAAGCACCTAACTGTGTAATAAATTTGGTACTGTAGGTCCAAGTTACAGAAATTATAATACATCTAAAATCTTTTAGTGCATTACCGTATTACCAAGGCCAAACTTTAT
Source organism: Acipenser ruthenus (assembly GCF_902713425.1). NCBI lineage: Eukaryota > Metazoa > Chordata > Actinopteri > Acipenseriformes > Acipenseridae > Acipenser > Acipenser ruthenus. The sequence goes on along the minus strand of NC_081199.1, from coordinate 23,282,773 downwards.
GACAGCAGTGTTTATTCTTACTGAATTCTTAATAAGGGTTTGTGACAGGGTCTCATGTCATGTGTGTGGGTAACCGCTGTTTAAACAATACAGAGAGACAACTGGGGGTGGAGTTGAAACGTCGTCACAGGCGCGCAGGATTTATTAACAAAACAGAAAGTAAATAAAGGTGGTCATGTGACGTTACCAGCCATGGTAACACACAGAGGACACATACAGCAAGCTGTACAAAAGGAAAAATAAAACACAGTACAAAAACTACAAATAAAAGGTGCCCCAGAGGGCGAGCGCTAGCCTTATAAAACGAGGTGTCCTCTTACTGAGCTTTGATTAACGAGGTGAAGGAACAACCCAGCAAGAGAAACGTACAAGAGTTCAGCCAAACCAAGACACATGTTGACTTAAAATAATACATCTTGAAAATAGCAATCGTCTGTGACTCACGGAACACTCAAACAGGACTCTCTTTTAATCAAGTTTCTCAAAACAAATGTCACCTAGTGTTTCTGTAAAAAAAAATAACCCCCTTCAGCATATTGCCATGTGAAATTTACAGTACGTCAGAACACGCACACACACAGAGACATACTGGTCTTTAACAAGAATGAGAGAATCATAGAATACAGCTCTGTACAAATTATTAAGCCATTATCTCAAACTCTTTGATTCACCTTCCTAGTACTAACTGCTGCTTTTCCTTTGACAGACATGGTAATGTCAACTGTGTTCCTTCATGTGACTTCTTGCAGTAAAATGTGGCGAACCAGAAGTGTAGCAACTCAGAACCAGGACACAAAGAATTATTCATAACTTCAAAACGCTCAATGAAAAGTGAACTAGAAAAAACATTTAGGCTAGTGAGTTCTTTAGTGTGCTTCTTTATTGCTGGAATTTCCAACAGAGCTTGTTGATACTGTACAGATATCCTGAGAGCTCACTCAGAATCCTGTGACACCACAAAACCATTCCCTTTGATCCAATCAAATCAATCATCAGAGACCTGAATCAAACTGAATTTTATTCAAAGGGCTGCTTTATACTCCTAATGTTGTTTTTCTTGTTTAATAGCCTACTATGGACCTCTTTTATGAAAGGGCACTAAATGTAACTGTAATGTGCACATTAAGCGTCCTTTATGAAAGGGCACTAAACATTATGGTGCACCATAATTGCAATTAGTGTGCACGTTCATGATTTCCCTATTTACTATTGCAATTTTATTCATTATCATGCGAAACAGTGGGCAAATTATGGTGCACACTAATTTTATTGTGCCATACTATGGTAATGCATGATGTATTTAAATGAGGCACCCCAGCTCTGAATAATGAGATGAGCTTCATTCACACTGTATTTACTAAAGGGCGATAATTGTATTGTGCACATTAAAGTGAGCGATAATTAGTTAGTTTGGAAACCTGAAGGGCGCGCTACTTAAACCAATTTATCTAGGCTGAAATCTATCTGGCATTACTTGCATACAGATGGGTAGGATCCAAAGAGCTACCGTAAATTAATGAGCTATGAATTTGAAACGTTTAGTGCCCTTTTGTAAATTAGACCTTTTGTGTGTTCTTGTGGCCGAGCTGTCGTTGAGTGGCGTGCGTATGGTGACGTCACGGACCAGAAACAGAAACCAAACAATTAATGGTGGTGGTGAAATTGAGCGCATTTATTAAATGATAAACCAAAACAAAAGATTTAAACAAACAATACAGAAACAAAAGGGCATGTTGGCCAAACAAATAAACAAATAAGTATTGTGCTGGTGTAAACCAGCACGCTTAGCAGTTATTTTTAAGTTTAGTTTTCGCTCTCTCCTCGCTCTCTCTGCTCTCACTTCTAATACACTCTCCCCTAGGGTAGAGAGCTGCAGGTTTATAAACAGTGACCATCTCCCGATTAGCAACAATTAATCAATGAATTAACTCGGGAGATGGTCACCGTCTGCACGAGTTTAATAAGGATGCGTGACTGTCAGCTAGCTAAATAAATCACTAGCTGATCAGTCATGCATCTTCACAAGGTTTTTAAACTATAAAACAATAACAAATATGCGGCGCTTCTTTCCGCGCCGCAAACAATAATACAAATAATAATTAAACACAGTGCACATATATATATATATATAGGGGCGGGACACTCCGCCACAGTTCTCTATTATTCTTTATTTTTGTTTCTGCTTAAATCATTATTAACCATGAGTAGGCTATATTGTTTAATTTCACAGCATTTCACAGTCTAAAAATAGGTATTTTCAAGATATTTCACGATTAAGAGTGGGCAGTATTTTCAAAAGTTCATAAATGATAACTCCAGTGTTAATCAACAAATCGGTATGTAGCATTGATTTTGGCATTTTCAAGAGGTTGTTATGCCTCGTTATCAAATAATCATGCTAACGTAATTTCCAAAATTATGTTGATTTACGAAATAATGTTAATATCTTAACAAGCAGTGCTTCTTGTGACTATTTCTTTTGTTTGTGTGGGAATTTAAAAGCAAATCTGTGTTAATTGTCATAATTTAATTAATAATTTGCACTTAGAAAAGGAGGGTTTTAATTAAAGAAAGACTATATGATTCATCTTGAAACAAAAATTTAACAGAAAGCGGCTGTGATGCTGACGATACAGAGACTACCTAGATCATTCAATATTTGTAGTTCTGAAAATATTTTAGATTTTTATATACTTGTGGTTATGAATGAGATTTGTTCACTTGTTTTAAGAATTTGTAACCTTAAGCCCGGAACACACTGCCCGATGACATCACAGGAAGGGATGCTTGGATGCATAAAGTACAGTGGCAATGGGGCAAATCAGTAGGCGAAAAGATAAGTCTATGGCAGTAATAAATATCAACAATTTTGGGTAGCACTTAAGGTGACGTGATCATGAAAACCACATGACTGGAGAGATGCATGTATTCTCTCTCTCTATTAAACACACACACACACACATACATGGTATTCCATTGGTTTGTATATTATGTCCGTGCCCATATTTTTTGAAAACAAGACCAGACAGCCCCACATTGTACTTTTTAACTATTAGACTAAATATTTACAGAATACTTAAAAACTGCTGCTATAATCATCCAAGTCATAACTCTCCTTCCCAATCTGTGAGGGTGTTGTATAATAGGAACAGCGTGCCCCGGACTGGATGGGTTGGCAATTCATTCCAGGGAAAGTCGGAAGTTGGCCATCCAGAAAGGGAGCGGAGTCACAATACCAGAAGTCATCGCCTTAATGCGGTCGGTGATGTGGCAATCTCGGATTGGAGGAAAAGCGATTGCACTCACTACAGAAGGGGGCGTGACTGATGTGACGAAGCAATCTGTTCTTTTGTTATGGTTACGAAAGGACCTGTAAAGGAGAACCAACTGTAAAATAACTGTGAGTGTTTTATGTTGTTTTGTCTGTCCATTAAATTGTCACGTTTGTCATTTATAGACGGCTAATACATCCAGGAGCTGTCACTACAAAGCCAGCACCAAACCCCGGACTACACTGCACTACTGTTGTCACTGTTTTTGTATACATTCACCACTTGCACCAGGAGCACTCACTATTGACTGTGTATGTGTATGAAGTGTGTGTTATTTAGTATTATTATTTTAGGACTGAACCCCGTGGCTTTTGACTGGGCTTTACACATTTCTGTGTATCACGCTTTATTTTAAGGGCCGTTTTTTTAGTTTATTTACTGTTAACAAACATTGTTAATTTTTATCTAAGGGTTAGGGTTAGAGTTAGGGTTAGGGTTGAGGTTAAGCTTAGGGTTAATAAAAACCTGATTTAATTTGCAAAACATTACTACGGTAACAATCTGAACCGACTGGGTTTTGATTGATCATCCATAGGGCTCCCGTGTTTGTAGTTTTAGCTGGTCTATTATATATTATTAACTAACAGTTAACAGAAAATAAATAATGTACATTAACATTAATGGCAGCAGTGTGGAGTAGTGGTTAGGGCTCTGGACTCTTGACCGGAGGGTCGTGGGTTCAATCCCCGGTGGAGGACACTGCTGCTGTACCCTTGAGCAAGGTACTTTACCTAGATTGCTCCAGTAAAAACCCAACTGTATAAATGGGTAATTGTATGTAAAAATAATGTGATATCTTGTAACAATTGTAAGTCGCCCTGGATAAGGGCGTCTGCTAAGAAATAAATAATAATAATAATAATAACATGTTTATTAGCTGTTTGTTAACAGTTAATAAACAAAAAAGGCCCTTAAAATAAAGAGTCACCACTATTTGTGTATTGGGTTGAGGAGTTCTATCGTAATTTTAAAAGTTTAATAAATGTATAATGAAGTGTTACATACATGGTATACATATATAATAACTAACAACTACAAACACAAATAACACTTCAAACATATTTATAGCCTACAATTTTTTTATATTGACAACTACAAAAGTAGATGTCAACATAAGAAAATAAATTCCAACCAATATACACTGATGGCTTACCCCGTACCCCATCCAAAAAATAAATCTTTTTTTTTTGTTTGTTTGTTTTTTTTTTATCTGTGCCGTCCGATTTTTACCTACATGTCAGATCATCGTAAATCAGCATTGTTTATGTGAAGAGTTCTAAATAAATATACATTCTCCATGACAAAATGCATAATTTTAAATGAAGTTTACAAATTATACAAAAAATAGATATTCCCATTATTTTTTATTTCATTTCCGTTTGGCTGCTGCTCGCTGGTGGAGAGCCGTCTCGCTGTATGCTAGTAGTTTCCATAACAGCGAGTTATGCTTCCATTCATTTTTCTTGATTTCGTTAACATGCATTTTGATTAACGAGTTCCCCTTATTTCATTGTTGAGACAGGAAGTGATGTACGTGACCTGCGATAATTAAGCTTTTTAACAAGAAATGCATTCACTAACAACTTCATGGACTCAATTTCAAAACATTAAGGATTGATTTAACACATTTCATTTGAAAATCACTTGCTACTAAAGCTCTTGTTACTATACCAAGAGATCGATACAATAACACTGTATTTTGAAGATCCTGCCCAATATTTCTTAAATAGCGTTGTCATATTCAGAGTTGATCATTTTCTCTAGAGGTATTATACAACAAATGTTCTTAACTATTTAAATGCCTACCTGACAAACAGTATACATTTTGCAGTAGTTTTGCCATCAGTTAATTAAAATAAAATAATATACGTAAAAAACAAAAAGAACCAGACACTTGAAATGCCCCCTTCTTGTACTGGACAGAGCGATCTTTTAAACAAATCGTGCAGCTCTATGCAGTGTGTTCAATCACCGGACACAAACTAAACTGTCTGCCAGGTTCCCAAATACACTGTACAGTAACAGGTAGTGTGTCAATAAGGTAAACATTTGCTCTAAGTAAGTGATAAAAAAAAATTATATTTACACTATTCTTTCAGAAATTAGAATTTTTGCTGGGAACTATATATTACACGGCAATGGGTACATTTCACAGAAATCATAAAATCCATGATAATCGTGGGAAAATACAGTCTTAACCATGAGCATCACTGGAAGAAAACAGCACTTAGAAGCAGAGCCAAAGCGTGAGGTTTCTGAGTGTTTAAGTCCTAGTAAAACGCCAAAAAGCAACTTGGCTCCTTAAAAACTGCAGCATTGACAGATATCCAGAAGGAGAGATTATCAAGTAATTTTGTAAAAAAACTAAATACACATTGTCCGTAATGTGTCTTTTATACAGTAAACTGTGAACCCTACTAGTATTACTGGAATTGTTGTGTAAGTTCTATGTATTTTAACAAGGTGTCAATAATAACTTGCAGTCCTGTCATATTTAAACTCTGTTAAGCAAACTGAACTGATAGATTTTATCGAACTGCAGGGAAACAAATAAGCATCTGCCAGTCCAAGGCTACCAGTAATTCAGCAGGTCCAATATATTTAATTATAGAATGGAGACAGAAATAGCTATGTACAATGCACTCTGAAACCAAGACCCGGTGCATGTTTTTGCAGTGCATTATAACTAGCAGTAGGAGACAAACTTACGGTTGCCAGACTTTCAGATGCAAGAGGCTGGTGAAAACCTTGCAATTACTTTTGAAGACACATCCCAGACAAAGAAATACATACTTCTGAGATATACCATATATTTGATTATATTGTTAGATATATCATAGAATATACAGTATTCTTAAACATGTACACATATATTTCAAATATATCATAATATATCAAAAGCCAATAAATAGATTTTTCAGTGAATTCTAATACATTTAAAAAAATATCCTAGACAATTATTTTGATATGGGACCATCAATAGTAAACTCCAACTTAAACAAACAGTCTCCCTGTTAGCGAGGATCCCCCACTCTCCCCACACCTTCAATCCCAAGCCCATCCCACACCACAAGAAGAAGGTAAACATCCCCACTTACCCAAAACATACAAGACAGGCAGACCCAAGTTCTGGCCCGGCCCATGAGCCCATTGGGCAGGCTCAAAGAAACTGACGGCATCCTCAAACAAGGTACTTTACAACCCCTCCAAAACTCCAAAACCTGGATGAGATTCTGACTAATTCCACACAAATTCCTTGCCAGGAGTACAGATCCATGACACGTTGGAAGCTGCTGCAGCCCCTCTCTCTCTGTCTCTCTCTCTCTCTCTCTCTCTCTCTCTCTCTCTCTCTCTCTCTCTCTCTCTCTCTCTCTCTCTCATGCGTACTCTGTCTGACTCTTTCTCTCCACTGAGACTCTCCAATTTTTGGGGGTCAGGCAACTCCACTCCTTAGGAGATAGGGGGAGGTGTCTAGAAGGGGCCTTATTATTATTATTCTTTTTTAAAAAAGATCCCTTTCTCCAGGCCCCTCCTCACTGTTTCATTCTCACTCTCTTACTTACTCTCATTTATTTTTTATCCTCTCTGTTCTCTTCTGCCCTCGTTATCTCTCCCTCTGTCCTCTAACTTTTCTCCTTCCCAATATGTCTTTTCCTTTCTATAATAGGACTCTCCTGCATGTCTATGGCTCTCTTTCCATTTTTCATTACTAACTTTCAGCAAAATTTACAAAAACTATAGCACTATGTGGTCAATATTTACCAGAAATTAACCAAATTAATTTTTTTTAAATTGTAATTTATTATGAATAATGACAGTTAAAACAGAAATAATTGTACATAATTACCTTATGAATTACTTAATATTTTAGATTAATTAACAATTGCTTATTAAACACAACTATTACAAAATAGTCAATTCTCCCTTTATTTTATTTTCATTTACCTAGTGTATTTCATTTACCTAGTGTAGCAGATGAAGAAAACAATGTCTTTACTTGTTTACTATGAAAAGTTTTGGTTTTATTAAATACAAACTGTTTGAAAGTTTCTCTGTCTTACTCTCACTGTCCTCTGTGCACAGTGGCTGCCTCACTCACTGGTTAATAAAGCTAATCCTCTGGCATTTCCTCCTGAGGATTTTCACTCTCCTCTCCTCTCTGCTCCTCCCCTCTGCTGGTCTCCGCAGGAGAGAAAATTATTTAAAGAGATGGAACAGAATAGAGACGAGCGGAACATTTTGACGTTAACTTTGGTCCAAGCTCAAGTTTGTTATTAGTTCATGTCTCACGAATTGTCCATATTTTTTTTTACATTTTGCTTATGTACGTTAAATTATAGACAATTTGCATTTGAGGAACATTTTGTACACCTTTATCTGTCTTTGATCCTTTCGAGTGCAGCTATTCATCTCAGATACAGAGTTATGGCTCTTTACCTCTCTTTCAACCTACTTGTTTACCACTATAACCTTTCATTTCTGGTTCAACAAACAATTATCCATGGTGATAAACAAGATATGATTATTTCCAAATGTAATAGTTACTTATAAGTTAAAATAAACCAAGACAAGATGTTTCCAAAATCATAAAAGATAATGCTTACTAGGAGGGACCCAATCGATCATTATAAGTTAACTTCAAATAGAGTACATGCTTGCTTGTTAAAGGAACCAGATGAACAAAACAAAAGGGCAATACAGAACATAAATAACCCGTAATATTCACACTCAAATGCTATGCACAAGACAGGAACAGTACAATGAATTGATCCTCAGTCGTTAAGAAAGGTCCAGCTCCCATCATATATATCTGTTGGACGCACTGTTAGCTTTCATACAATGAGACCTGGGTTGAATCCTCAGACACCATTGTTATAATAAGCTTTATAGTTTACAGTAGCATCCAATCTAGGGCTTAAACTCTTAACCCTAATAATAATACTGGGGCTTAACTGAAACCTACCCCTTCAATGTATCATAATCTCTACTTACCTCCGGCATTCATTCTGAAGCCATTTAAATAGATAATCCTCCAAATGTTATTTACTTTTGCTTTAAATTGCATTTTCACATTTCTTTACTCTTATGATGTTTCCAATCATTTTGAGTGGTTCTTGCTGCAATCACATACAGTGTTTAATTCAGTTTGGTATAATCAGAGTGTGTGAGCAATGAATTAAACACAATATTTGAGTAATTGCAAAAATAACTTCAATGGAAACAAAGAGAACAGTAAAACAAACATATGGAAATGTAGTTGGCGCTACCTACTCTTTGAGAGGGTTAACGGAAGAGTATTCTAAAGCAGTGACTCTCTTCCAGAATCCCCTCTGTGTACAACTATACAGTGCGACATGTAGGTAATGCACTTGTCTAAAGAAGTGCCAACCAAGGTTTTAAAAGCCATGTTCTTTTATTCACATTAGCAATATTATCCCCTTTTCTTCTGTTGAATATATTTAGATCCTTTGCTTGTATTGTATACGTCAGTTTGGAATGTGCAGACATTTCAAACTCAATGCTACTGCTGAAAAGTTGCTGTTGCTTCCTAGTATCAAATCACTTCATGTGTTAAAGTTCACAGCAATGAGACCATGTGACTTATAGCAGGTACCAGGATGCATATCTATAGCGTTGTAATGTATTTGAAATACTTACATGTCCTGAATTAACATAAAAAGCAGGTCAAGGGTAAAAAGATCTTTAGAAGGAAAGGGGCCAGTGCTAATGTTGCCCGTGCAAATAAGAGGTACGATTTTAAATCTGTGGCTGGCACTCATTCAAAACAGTGAAAAAAAGTGTTTTTCTTCCCTTTATTATCGCACCCTTTTATTGCTCTCGGTATCTTTTAGTTTTTCACCTTTTTTTAGGTCAGCTCAGGATATGCCTAAAACAAGGCATGACTATGGTCATTTAAAGAGAATATTGATAGGTGTGAAAGTTTACTTTTTTTGTGCTTATCTTTGTTTTGCATGTTTCACCTTGTCTTGGATGTAATGTTTAGTCTGTTACATGCTGTTTGAATATTAAAATCATGATATATCTCCCTTGCATCGAACACCCCAGTTTTCTTTACAATCGATAACACACTTTGTAGTAAACTGGAGTTTCTTTTTCTGATGTAATTTCCTGGTGCACCAAAAAATTTCTGTCCAGACCAGAGTGACGTGCGGAGCTCTGCAAGACCACATCTGGTTTGAGAAGAAATACAAGCACTATTGTATAATAATTTGTTTTATTTTAAATAGCCTTTTATGTGGTTATTTTTTTCATACTGTATATATTGTGGAATTATTATGGAGATTATTAGCTAGACATAGCTTTTTATTTTTTTTAGGTTGTGGCATTTTTTGTTTCTCACATACAAGTTAAAAAGTGTTTCAATTGATTTGTAAACTGCATTGTGGTCTATGATTGTATGTAGCCTACACTTGATTTATTCTATTTCTTCAAGTGATTTACTGCGTGAAAAATTTGTTTTAAAATATATCATTATTTAATGTTTACAAAATCATATGCACATACAAATCATATAGACTATGGAGTAATCGTGTGCTATAGTTTTCCAGCATGTTGCATTGTTTTAGTTTAGTTTTGGTTCAGCTTTCACCCTCACCCTATTGTAAATCAACATGTCCAGCTGCTGTCCTCAGTGAATAAAGTGTGGACACCTACTTGTAACCAGTGGGTCCTCATAATCGTAAAAGAAAGAACATTTAAAAACGTGACAGTGCATGTACTAGTTAAAATATTTGTATACATTTATCAGATTAAAGCCAAATCAATCTGAAACTGAGGCTAGGGTGTATGATAAAAGTTTGGTAAAGATTTGTGTAAAATGAAGCCAGTTATCGTGTTTATCATGTAGAATGACAGGCAGAGAGGGATGGACAGACAGACACGATTAGGCAAAATTGTGAAAGAGAAAGGCTGACGTGACATTGCCAGTACGGGTATATTCCAGTCAAAAAGCATCAGTTACTGTTTTGCTTTGTTTTTAGATACAACTGTTCTCACTGTAACATAGGCATCTGAAAAAAAGCTTTACGAAAAGATTTGTAATTCTGTACACGGTAATGGCAGTCAACTCCAAGATTGGTATTGATTTTAAACAGCATGCCAGTATGTGCATTTTTTTAATCACAGGATTGAAGAAGAATAAAATCCATCCTAATTTTTTCATTGCTGATTTCTGGTTGTTTTTTTTGTTTTTTTAATACTTTATGGTGGAGGGTGTTGGCTAAAATGTGTCTCGTTGCAAGAGCTGGGTGATGTATTACCATTTCAATGTTCAGACTGCATTGAAAAAGTAAGGGAAAACTTGATGGTAAACTTTGTTAAACTATCTATCTATTCTGTTTAATGTATTTAAAAAATAAGTTACGATTACAATTCCAGTAGAGTCTAAGCAATTAGCCACACTTGCATTACTCAAACACAACATTATTAAATTAGAAGACCAAACTGAATTTATTTAACAGAAAATCAATATATCGCTTGTATTTGTATGGTTGGCTAACAAAACAACCTTTTGAAATACACTGCATGAAAAATAAAACTGCAAGGATTATTCCAAAAAGGATTTTTGGCATTTTTTAGATTTCTTAATTAACAAAAAGCTACATACACATTGTTGTGAAACCTAAATCAATCTGTTACACGATGAGAGCTTCTGTGAAAAAAACACAAACGCACAGAAAACACTGTCGATTTAAAACCTGCCAATTCGAATCATAAACATTTTCTGCTTCTCAAAAAAGGCTGTGGGAATAGCAAATTGGATTGACAGGGTATGATTATACTGACCCTAAAATAGTAACTTTCAGACTTTAATAACATACCAAAAAGTTGCAATTGTGGGATTGTGTAATTTACAGAGTCTCTTTGTGATATGCTAAAAATCCTCGACGTTGTGAATTACCACTATGGATGCACCAAATCCAGGTTTTTGGGATTCGACCGAATACTGAATCCATCTCAAAAGATTTGTCTGATACCGAACTGAATACCGAATCTAGAAAAACTGTCAAGAAAACTGAAGGAAACTGTTGAATGAAAAACAGACTGGCAGCTACTACAAGGGACACGCACAATCTCGAGTTTTGACCCTTTTAGTTAATAGTATTTTTATTATTACCGAATGGAAATGAGTTACCTGAATTTCCCTGCGAAATAAAACCTATCAACACATATCAAATAGGCTACGAAATAGTTTAAAAAATATTTTAATAAAACACAGCAGTTCCCAAATAGTTCAACTTGTATTGGCACATTACAATAACATCATTTAATTTACTAAAGCATATTTTTCAACAACATCTTGCACATCTGACAGTTATAAAGTTATAAAAAAATATATATTTCTGCGCACCGTTTTTTTTTTTTCCTCTCAGTATGATCTCTAGAACACCTTTGCCAGACAAAGCAACAAAGCACAAAGGTCTACAACAGTTTGCCGTTACTATATATTACAGGTTTATTGCATAACTTTACTCCATGAAAAGTGTGATGTGCATACGGGGTATGTTTGCATTAAGCAGCTGCGTGATGTGTTTAGTGCATTAAATACAACAGTTACGCTCAATACCGGATTTGTGTCTTTTATTTAAAGAACTGCACACTGGGGGGATGTATTAAAATGGATGTGCGTCTGGGCGGATATAGGATTGGGATTCGGTTCACCGAATCCTAAGTATTCAGCCGAATCCGTACCCTGTTCAAAAAGTAGGTATTCGGGAATTGAAAGTCAGTGTTTGTATACAGTAACCCTCAACACTCAGCCCTGCACGCATCAGTTCTGCAGCAATCCTAGAGGGCACTGAATACATATATTACGGAAAGGGTCCATTGAGAATAGAGAGAGAGATAGACTGAAGGCAAGTGGTAGGCCGGGACTCAAGTGGCCAGGGAAGAGTTTGAAAGTTGTTTAAGAAAACTGTGATGGGCAGGGCATTTCTACTGTACGAATTCTTGGAATCCTAGTCAAACATTTCAGTAGGGAGGAGGTATTCTGGGTTTGTGGAAACTGTAGCAGCAGGCCGTCACATTCTGAGCTGGGATCCTGTTGGGATATGTGACGGGGTACTCCCCGCCCCTGTGCATATTATGTATTAGTTTGTATTTTATTATATATTATGTTTTGAAGAATGGGTGAAAACTCATCAGCCATTATTTGTTATTGTTTTTAAATACCTTGTGAGTATGCAGACTTTCGGCTAGTATAGTAGCTATTGAATTAGCAGACAGTCACACATATTTATTAAACTCGTGCAGGCAGAGGGGTTAATAAGATAATTATTAGCCAGTTAGTCCTTTGTCCATAATATACAAGACCTGCAGCTTTGGCTGCACGGGATGGGTTGTCCAGAGGAGAAAAGAGACAAGTAAGAACAGATACTAAAAATAAACAACTGCTACTCGTGCTGGCTTAAAGCCAGCACGCTACTTGCTATCATTATTGTGTGTTTGTTTGTTTGTTTTGGCCCTCGTGCCTTTTGCTTTGTGAAAGTATTTTGTTTTGTTTGAATCTTTTATCTATTAATAAATGTACCGCAGCGCTTTATATACCCCAGTCGGCTGTTGTTGTGAATTCATTTCCTGGTTTGACGTCACCACAAAGCCATCATCTGCCATAGGTTAACATTAGACCATTGTTGCCTGGCAACCAACCCCAAAGCCCCAAGCACCCCCATTGCTTTTACTTGGAAAGTTGAAAAGGATGCACTCATCTCAGAGCCAACATGACTTTCCTTTTTCCTTCCTCTAAGGCAACTAAACAAGAGCTCAAAACACACACAGGGAGCTGAAGAGGAAAAGAGTGTAATAATCTTGCTCTTTCTTTTTCAAGGCCTACACACACACTTCAACATTGTTTCTTTATTAATTTCCATGCTTGCATATAAAAATAATACACACCAACTCTAACTATTGATTTATTTAAAACGTTGGTGATTGTGAATGTCATATAGGTTATGGATAATAGCTCTCTCAATAGACAGACAAGGCTCAGGCAGGTGCCAAGGCAGCTTTTGCTTATGCCACTGCCAGTGCTGGTTTTTGTTTGAGTAGGATGTAGACAACTGTTTCACAGTTTAGACCAACTTATTTTTTTACTTTTGAGCCAGACGTGAGTGGCACATGAACTCCACTGTCTGTTGTGCTTCCTGAACTATAAAAGAGCTTCAGAAAGTTAAACACTCCACTTGCTGAAAGTAAGCATATTTGCCTCCTTCATTGTGTTTTGTAATTATTTAAGCCATACTCCTTTATAAAGTAGGCCACAACTGCATCCTTAAAACGTTAAAATGCACCTTTTGTTTACTGATTTCAATGTGCCTGTTAGCTTTCTTATCAACATCAATATACTACTGTACTTCCCAAGCAGAATTTGTATTTTTATGTAAATCTATTTGATGAGATGGACATTTTTTCTTTTCCATGTTTCTCATGGTGTTTAATGTTGACTAGGCGATGTCTTTGCTATTTTAATCTTCTGGTACTTCAAAATTATTTCCTAGTTTTTTCAGTTGAAGACAGAAGAAGTTTTTAAATCTCCAAAAGCTAATAAACAAGATATTGGGAGGGAGCAATATTACAGAGGTATTCTCAAATGAAAAAACATTGAATATAGTTAATATAGGAAACTAAAAGATCAACATATAGAATATATAATAATAATATATAGAATTATATTATTATGCTCAGCTTTTGTGGTTTGCCACGACAAGAAATAATTTTAATAAAACCAACAAGAGTCTCTGACAATTGTTTTGACATGAAGTCACCTGAAGACTTCATGTGTGTGAAAAAGACTTCTAGTTCTAGTTGAAGTACTGAAGGTTTCTTTTAGTCTTACCATAAAGCTAATATGAGCTACAGTAAAACCAACCATCTATACTACTACGACTACGACTACAAATAATAATAATCATCATAAATTGACATTGTCAGACCAATACAGGTACTGGTACTTAGAGCAGGTTGAAGTTAAGACATCATAAAATGGTTAGAAAGTAATCCTTGAGTTGTCTCCAAAGTGAATTGCTAAATTTATGGAGCATAAGGACATTAGTTAAATGACTAGAAATGTGTGTAGTCCTCTCCAATAATAAAAGCAGAGGAGACCAGTGCTGTGCACCATTAAACTGCCAATAGACTGAGATTAATTCCACTAGAGAAAGTGCATGCTAAGATTTCATTAGCCAGCAATCCTTCTCTGTGTAAAACAGCTCCAGGACAGAGTGCTTTCTTCCTTAATTAAAAAAATAGTTGGGGGGCTGACTGGACATTTTCAATGGCCCAGCACTGAGGCTAATGACTCTGTTCAATAGACACTCTGCTACGCTGCAAGGTTCTGTGGGGGGGCTGACTGGACATTTTCAATGGCCCAGCATTGAGGCTAATAACTCTGTTCAATAGACACTCTGCTACACTGCAAGGATCTCAGTAGGGAGGGGAGGAAAAGGAAAATAAGACACTTTCCATGGTTCAACCATGAGCTGTTAACATGGTCAAACTTAATTTGTCATCGGTTTACCATTTCCAGACCAATGGCAGATCATAGTGTTTCAGAACATTGTCGTTCAATGCAGTTATTGTTTGTCCATGAAACAATTGTGGTTAATAATGGTACATGGTTTACCATTTCCAAATGTCTCTTATCTCTTGTTTTGTTTTTTTCTCTTTCCCCCTTGCAAAAATGCTAGTGTTACCTTGAAGAAGTCATAGCTGAAATAGTAGCAGACCACAGCATTACCAGCAATGACAAGTGATCTTGAAGAAAATGGTAGCACAGTGGCACTGATATGGTACAATATCTATAGTATGGACACGTGCAGAGTCAATACTCAACATGTCAGGTTCCACTAAACAAATGCGAATGATACCATACAGCTAGCACCAGCTTTTCCATGTATTGCAGTGTCTGATTGCTGGGGCTATACCCATGACTTCATAATCAGCTTTGAACACATTTTTATTAATGGCTGTTATATTGTGGACTTGCTTTGAGATATTGAGGCATATTCATAAAACTTTTGAGTTTATTTAATGTTTATTCTTTTTTTATGCAATACATATAATACTATTTAGCCTTGTCTATCATCTCAGCCCATTGAATTGAGTGGAAAGACAAGGGATGTCATTGCTGCACTTTAAACACCTCATAGCTAACCCTACCCTTTTAGGGGATTGAATAGATTTTTTGGAAGAAACCATTAATCGTCTTTACGTTTGACTTAATGCCAGTGCCATGTTGTGGACTTACTACATTTGCATGTAAGAAAAAACAATGAAAACAATAGTTGGCAGAAATAAAGACAATAAAATGCTTATAATAACAATAAATTAAAACACGGTTTGGAGGGTGTGTATTAGGAGCCAAGGATTGCATTAAGCCAGAAAACAGGCTGGCCTAATTGTCTGCCAATACCTCAAAGGCTTTTTCTTCTTATTTATTTATCGCTTTATTACATTTTGTTAAATATTTACTAGAGAAAGTTGTTTATTGTCTTTTGGGCCTTAATCAGTTTAACTAGTCCTAGCATAATAAAACTACTGCTTTCCTTTTCTCAAATCCTGAGAGGCACTTTTCTTCTGCAACATTAAGAAATATGACCTTCTGGAATGTAGGGAGGGAAGCATTTGCCCCAACTCTGTATTTTGGCCCTGGATCTTCCAGAGCTCTCCAATATTGTGGTGCGCTCCTCTAATAAACCCCAGCTGTGGCAACGGAAAAGCCCCTTTGCGTGAGAATATTTTAACAACATGCTGCACCACTTTGTGAACCAACATGTGATTCATATTCTGGCATTGTTTGGAAGGGGCCATTCCACCTGCACCTTCCAGACTGCAAATGAGTGCAGTGTGTGGATATGTAGAAGGTTGAGGCAGAAAGGGGGGATGGGGTATGGAAAGAGCAGAAAAAAAAAGAATGAGCAGTGAGATAACCCTTTTAAAATAATAGATGGATTTACATCTGGGTCATTCCAGCTCAAGTGATCTAAAATGTGGGTCGATGTTTCCTTCATTTGTAGTAGCTAATACACGAACCACATCTGGATTATGAAAATCGTGTCTTGTGCTTGTAAAACAAAAGCTCTGTAACTCTTGCCCCACATGGTGAGAAAGTGTCCGAAGGTGGTAAAAACGCCCATTTGAAAACTTGTTTCAAAAAAAGCATGTTCAGCAAAACTAATTAATTGAAGTCACTGACATATAAGCTCCCAGTTAAACTTTTGATATGTTCTAAAGATTGCAGACTATACAGCTGTGTCACAGAGACAGAATGATTCTTGGTGATACGTGTTCTTGTGTTACGTGTGGGTGTTTAGGAACGGGACTATTATTACGGGACCAACCCAGGGATTAACAACAGAGCAATACATGCCGCTGTATTGCCTGTTCTCATTGTTATTGTTTACTGCCTTTTTGTCATCAGATTTTGGATTTACAAATAAAATATCATTGCACCTGGATTATCATTGTCTGTCTGTTCACTGCTGCATTCCTGCACCTGTACATTGTTAACCACTTTGCCACAAGCTGTCTTACAATTCTATCTGGTATCTGATATGCTCAGGCATCCTCTAGAATCCTCAGACCTTCCACAGCATCTTTGGCAATGATACAGCGTGTTCCAATTCTGTGATGTACAGCACAACTCTACTTTTACAGTGTCTCTCCTTTGGGATTCATTTTTCAGTGTTTCCCTTATAAAAGTTTATCACTGTAAATTTGCACAGTAATTTTGCAGTTTTAAAATGCTTTTACTGTGAGTCTACTGTGCATTTACCATAGTTCACCTTGGTTGGCCATGTTTTTAATGTGCTTTACTATACCTCTCTGGGAGTTACAATGCTTACGATACTTTACTATGCTTTCACTTTGCTATGATAAACTGTGATAAAGTTTTATAAGGGTAGTCTATTACCTTATCTATTTCACTTTTCAACAATGGTGACCTCAAAACTGTTATACGGAAATCTAGACTACCTTTTAATTTACGTGTGGCAAGATGGCTTGCTGTTGACCAGGGAGGAGACAGACACAGTACTGTGATATGGAAGCGCTGATGCACACATTTAATTAAAAATAAAAGGTTCAACAGCCAGTTTGTCAATAATCACTCACTGTTGACCACACATTGTCATGATTTTATCTGGATTTGAACCCCATCCTGGCTGTAAACAATAATAACAAAACCTCCTGTTTTTACACACTAAACCATACATCAAAATAATAATAACACAACACAAATACAAAATAATACATATGCACACAGGGGCGGGGTGTACCCTGTCACATATCCCTCCCCCCACCCCTTGTGTGTAGCACACATGGCCTTAAAAGCCCAAAAGTCTTGGTCAGGGTCCTGGGCCAGGAACAGAGGCATCAATGGGCCCACGGGCGGCCATGCTGTCAGCGGCAATGCTGACAGCACCAAGGCTGGCTCCTCCAGCAAAGGCAGTTGTGGCAGCGGACAAAAAGGCTAACAACAGTGTGGCATACTCCGCCAGCGGCCACAGCAAATCCCCAGGGGTCAGCAACAAACGCCCCCTAGGCATTGACGAACAGGCATCCCCAGGAGATGGCGAACAGGCCTCCCCGGGCGACAATGAACAGACATCCCCGAGCGATGGCGTTGGCATTGGCAGCGGCAAGGCTGCCCTCAGTGCAGGACACTCCGGCAGTGGCCTCCGGTAGTGCAACTACCGCGGGTGGAGGTGGTCTCCTCATCTCTCCTCACCTCTCTGTAGCCGACAGTTCCCTTTTCTTGGGCTCCTGCCCCAGAATTTCCGGGAGCACAACAAAGTCCTGGGTGATGACAAGCAGGCATCCCCAGGCGGTGTTGTGCAGGCATCCCCGGGGCGATGGCGAACTGGCCTCCCCAGGTGATGGCAAACTGGCCTCCCTGGACGATGGCGAACTACCCTCCCGGGCAATGGCGAGCTGGCTTCCCCAGGCGATGGCGAACTGGCCTCCCTGGGCGATGGCGAACTAGCCTCTCTGGGCAATGGCGAACTGGCCTCCTTGGGCGTTGCAGGCTTGGCAGCCCTAGGCATTGCAGGCGTGGCAACCCTAGGTATTGCAGGTTCAGCAGCTCTAGACGTTGCAGGCTCGGCAGCCCTAGGCGATGCAAGCTCGGCAGCCCTAAGCGAAGCAGGCTCAGCAGCCCCAGGCGATGCAGGCCCTGCAGGATCGGGAGGAGTTGACCCTTGGGAGGCGATGGCAGGAGCTGCCCCTCGAGAGGTAGCTTCAGCTCCTCAGGTGGTGGAGGTGGGAGCAATAGGTGGTCTCCCCTTGGCGGTGGAGACAGGAGCAGCATGTAGTCTCCCGCTGGCAGCGAAGTTAGGAGCAGCAGGTAGTCTCCCCCTGGCGGCGGAGGCGGGAGCAGCAGGTAGTTTCCCCCTGGCGGTGGAGACGGGAGCAGCAGGTAGTCTCCCTCTTTCACTGGGAACTGGTGCGGCTCTCCCTCGGTCGCAGGGGACTGGTGCGGCTCTCCTTCAGTCGCTGGGGACTGGTGCTGCTCTCCCTTGATCACTGGAGACAAGTGCGGTTCTCTTCTGGGCCCTGGCATGGATGTGCCTACTTCCGGTAAAGCTGAAGTAGGTGTGGCTTCTCCCGATGGGACTGGAGGCAGTGGGGACATTACCATATCTGCAGTCAGGTAGTTACACAACATGGCTGCAATGTCTAGGAGGGACGCTTGGTGATGTTACTGTTCCCAGGCTTCCCATTGCTCCCCATCTATGGCCCATAGCATGTCAACCGTCATCGGGAGGGTCTCCCTGAGGTGCCCCTTAGGGTCCATCAGCAAAGTCCAAGATCTCCCTTGAGGGCATTGGATGCCCGGGCTTCCCCCTCATGTACGCTGGACACTCGGGCTCTCCGCTCGTGGGTGCTGGAGTTTGCACCGGCTTCTTCCTCTTCTTCCAAGTATGGTCTCTCTGCCCTTTCACCTTCAGGGCGGGCAGTTGTTCCTCTTTCTTCCGAACAGGGCCTTCCTCCAACAGCACCCAGGAGAACCCATCGGGCTGCAGGCACTTCTGCCATAAATGGCTGGAATGCTCACACAGCCCACACCAGTGTTGGACTTCTAGACATTCCCTCAAGTGGTGGTGGTTCTCCTTTCCCCAGTACTCGCAGTACTACCAGTCCTTTGGGGCCATTGTATCCACCTCCATTCTTTCACACACAAAAAAAATCCTCTTCACACACTGTGTACCTGCAATACTGTTGTACTGTCTCTGGAGGCATTGCTATCCCACCCGTCACACTATGTTACAAAGAACCTCTGTGATTTGAATCCTCAGGTTTTCAGATTTCCTTCTAAATGTGGAAAGGGTTTTATTACAGTGTGTACAATATAAGTGTGATATACCGTAAATATTGAGAATATACCAACCACCCTTTTTTACATGACTACTAACACTTTTTTTTTTTTTTCTTGCAGTAAAATTCTGTAACAAACATTCCAACATAAAATCTGTGTTCTCATATGAGTCAAGATCAATTTCTATGTAAATTAAGGCATAAGATGTTTTTTGATAGCGTGATTCTGGGCAGAAACAGCCTTACCTTTTCCCTTCGGGAAACCCTCAGGGGAAAGAAGCATGTGAAAAGAAACTTCCCCCAGCTGATTACAGTCGCTAAACACCAATTTAAGCGGGCCATCCTCCCTTCTTCCTCTGTAAAACACTCTTAGTTGTTAAATCCCCAATATCCAGACTCTGATGCCAGTGTCCTTAAGAGCCCCTTTTGTATGTCGGTACTGTCCTTGGGAGCGGCATTCAAACCCAAACTGTCGTCAACTAACAATCTTCTTCCCCTGTACAGGTATATACGATATCCTGGTGATCCAAAAGGCTAAAACGCATTGCACACTAACCACAGTTTAGCACAGACTGTTCCCAGCCATACATCATCCACTCATGATCCTAACATCTCTCTGGATGCTGCAGCACTTTCATTGAGAGAGAGAGAGAGAGAGAGAGAGAGAGAGAGAGGGGGGGAGAGGAGGCAGAAAAGGAGGAGGGACATAGAGATATTTATTGGACAGAGACAGTGAGTGAAGTTGAAGTCTCCCAGAATAACCATTAAGAAAGGCAATTATAAAATTAGAAAATGCCCTTGTTTGCAATGTGTCATATACGCTGTACAAATGGTATGTGCAACTATTCAGCATCATGAGGGGCAAGACAGAGGATGCCCATGTAACCAGCTCATCTCTCGATATATTTCTACAGCCACATATTCTAGTAAAGAGATGCAAAAAAAACACTAAGACATCCTGAGAGATGGAGATTCAACATCAGGAAATACTGGTGACGTTTATACAGTACCTCAAAAAGCTCAGACTCCACAGACTATTTGCATAGTTGCATACCTGCAACTATGCAAACTCTGACAAGTCTGCTAAAATCAATAATGGCACTTGTGAGACCATATTCTATGAATTCTGGACAGATTTTAAATTACAAAATAAAGACTGCTGGGATGGGGGTAACATTATGGTGGCGAGCATAAATATGACTATAGCAACAACTTTGCTAAATTCTCCTAAAAGTGTCATTTAAAGGGGGAGTAGCTTTGAATGTTATTTTAGTTTGTTTGCCCCTTACTTTCTTATGATGTTTACCATTAAGTGCTGTTGCTCTGATATCACATGGAATTCTCTGTCCCTGTACAATCCAATATACTGACTCGCATGATAGATGGCGTGACCTTTCAACTCTGCATGCTCTAACTTCTTCACACTATAATTTATGGAACCAGTTTCTTTGGACTCAGAAAGTCATCAAAAGGAATCGGGTAATGTCAGGTAGTTTCTGATAATGAGAAAAATGGTTAAATTTATGATTGGAGCAGCAGAACTAAAAACCACTTGTTACAGGACGACTTGGTGGTGACGTTCCCAGACCAGGAAGTTGACATACGCACACAGGTACTGCAGGTTGATGCGTTGATGCGTGTATTTAATTCAAACAAAAATAAACAAAAAGGGTATACAAAAACACAGCTCACAGAGCAAAATAAGTCAAAAACAAGTCACAAACACAAAAACTACCTCCACCAAACAAGTATCGTGCTGGTCCTTCCAGCACAAGTAGCAATTGTTTTCTTTTGCTTTTACTTTCTTTTTCTCCTCCGCTCTCTCTATCTTTCGTTCCTCCTCGTTGAACACCAACTCCGTTCAGCCAACACTTAATCAATCTGGAAATGATCACATTCTGCACAAGAATTTTCTATATACATGGTCGACAGGCAATCTGTTAATAATTCATTCGCTGCCGACGACGCATTCTCATGCCATGTCTGGCAGAGATGAGCTGCTAATATCGCCCATGCCAGACCACATTTAAACTAGACAACAAAACTGTACATCAAATCACCCGTTCTTAAACCCCAAACTATACATTTAAATCATAAAATACATTGTTATCAGCAGGGATTTTCCCTCACCACTGATTATATGCAGGGCTCTTCCGCCCTGCCACACCACTCAAAATGATTAAAAACAGCACACAACTGTAAGAAATGGGAAGCTACTGTGCTTACAACTTTTAAAAAATAAATGTATTATGCCTGCTATTTAATTACAGTGGTAAGTAAGGACAGACTGGCACATACTGTAAAGGGAGCATGACAGGGAGAGGGAGCATGGCAAACCAAATGATCACTTAGAGATATCCCAAATTGCATTTCATGATATCTTGAAATATTTAAAGATATCTGTAAATAATTTGCAGATATCTTTAAATGAATATGAGATATCTGTAAATAAACCCTTGTGAAGATATCTTAGTTTCATTTTGAGACATCTAAAAATGAAATAAAGATATCTCAAATTGAAACAAGGAAGTTATTTAGAGATATCACTAAATGATTTAAGATATCTTTAAATGTACAGGAAGTTATTTAGAGATATCTCTAAATGAACAGGAAGTTATTTTGAGATATTGTAAAATGATTTAGAGATATCTCTAAATGAACAGGAAGTTATTTAGAGATATCTGAAAATGATTTAAAGATACTCTAAAGCAGTGGTTCTCAACCTGTGGTCCGCGGACCCCTAGGGGTCTGCCAGTATAATCAAGGGGGTCCGCGAATGTGCCAGCAACTACATAATAATAACACACCGTATTCTGACAGTTTCATTTTGTACATACCAAGTCGACAGTGACTTGGCACTGTCCAGATATCACCTAGCCACATTGTAATTTATCATTTAGAACATCTTCAATTCATGAAAATAATTTGTTTGAAATCGATGCACGGGAATACATGATGTGTTTAAATTACTGACGTAAAAGCTGAGGTTCCGCATTTTCTTTTATTCATCACGTGCCACTCACAAGTCTAGTTTACCACAGCTGTGTACATCGGTTTGACGTGGACCTTGTAATTCAGCGCGAAGAAAAACGTTAGTGGTAGAACTATGACGACAGCTACATTAAACTTGGTCTTATGTGCATATGTGTCAGTGGAGAACGAAGACCCCAGTGTGTAATTTGTGGGAAAGTACTTTCTAACGAAGCACTTAAGCTGGCAAAACTTACAAGACATCTGAAGTCTTTACATGCTGAAAGCGTTGACAAGCCAGTGCAGTACTTTGAAAGGTAGCGCAATTGCTTAGAAAAACAAAAAAAGACGATACAAACTGTGTCAACTGTACAAGAGAAGGCTAAATACGCCTTATTCACGCAGCGGCCATGTTTGGTTGAAAAAGAGGCTTGGTGTGCAAGCAACTGTCATGGCCGCCGCAGCTACTGATAATACTATATGGACGAAATCTTTAATATGTGTTCCTCAAATAAAAGTTGAAGAAATTCATAATTGGGCAGATAATAATGCGAGGATTCCAAAAAACATACAGCAGAAAGGGTACAAAAATCGGATCGAGGGTTATATTCATGAAGTAGAAGGTAAATTAGCAAGTGTAATTGTGATCGGAAAATAAATAAGCTACTAGCCTATACTAGATTCGTAAAATATGTTTAGATCTCGCAGTTTTAGTTAGAGAACGTTTACTTTAATTAATATTGATATTTAGCCTCTGTATTGTTTCCCGTTTATTGGTTTGGTATAACCATGTGTTGATTGTTTTCTAAATACAGTTAAGAGGCAGGAGAATGGATGTACCGTTAGGGCTAAGGCGTTCCGGTCAATGAAAAAGAATGAATCGGCTTACAGGGTTCAGTCAACACCATATCCGAAAACCTAGGCTTGATTTGTTTCTCCAAGCTTAGTTCTGTTCAGTTATTAATTCCATTATTAAGATTCTGTTCAGTTGTATACTAATCTGCTGTTCCATTAGCACATTCAATGTTTTGTTTGTAAAACAACTGTAAGTATAATAATAAAAAGGTAAGTAAAGACATTTTAAAAACAAGAATCAAACGTCCCTCTTTCTGTTATTCCTGTACAGTTTATTTGGAGTTAATGTAACGTTAAGGATCTCCGTTCTGACCAAGTATTGTGTAACTCAAGCATATTTTTTGTTAACTCGCATTACTCAACGTTTTTGTAATTTTGTTCAGTTGTGCTTAATAAAGACTCTTTTAGTACACTCAGTGTGCCATATATGTTTTTTTAATACAAACTGGGCATTGCATCCCTGTGGCAATGTGCCCCACCCCTGTGTGCATTTCTGTGTTGTATGTTGCGTGTGTTAATGTTGGTGTATTGTAGCTGGTACACGGGATATAATGTGGGTAATGAGCAAGAGTATTTAAAATGTTAATTGTATTTAGACACGGGGATTGCACTTCACTTCACGTGCATTTAAAGTATTTAATATGTGAGCACAAGGTTGCACATAATTAATTCACGTGCTGGGATTCAAGTGAATAATTAATTAGTAATTGAATCCCGGCACAACAGTATATATAGATGCACATTTTACTCACTCTGGGTTTGTGTCTTCGAGAGTGGAGAACGGGAGAGAAAGAAGAGAAACAAAAATAACAAATGCTACTCGTGCGAGAGGGCTCGCACGATACTTGTTTGGTTCGTCCACGTTGTTTGTCTGTTGGTCTATTTACTTTGGCCAACGCGCCGGGTTTTTTTTGTGCAGTCTGTGTTCTCTGTTTTGTTCAACCTTTTTATTTGCAATAAACCGGCGCAAGCAAGCGCCTTCATCATTTCACCGTCCTGTGTGTGTTTCCTTTCCAGGGTCTGACGTCATCACTCAGCCAGCCTTGTCACAATCCCACAAGACACATTCCCTTTAGTATCCATGCATAATCTCAAGTTTCTGCATCTTACTTATCTATTGATTAGGGCTGATTGGAAATGCTCAATTGGCTCCCGGACAATTGTGACTATAATGAAGAATATGTACATTTACACAGAAATTAAAGTTGAGATTTCTCTTCAGAAAAAAAAATATATATATATAATTAAATAATACATGTACAGAATTTGGAGTTTTAACATCGAAAAGGAAATCGATGAAATGATATATTTTTGACTGATTATTTCTTAAATCAGAACCACAAAACGGTACAGAACAGTGCAACGCCATAACTTCTCTACACTGCAGTTGGAGACATCAACGACCGGAAGCTAGCAGCTGCACTCCAAGCTTCGTTTTGAGTCTGGCGTGAGTAAGGTGCATTAGAATCGCTAAAGCCAGAAAGCTGCATACAATTACTGAAATTTTACTGATTCCAGCTGCAATTGATATGTGCCATGAAATGTTAGCGGACGAAGCGGCTAATAAATTGAAGAATGTGTCTGCATCAAACGACACCATTAAAAAGCAAATTAAAGATGTTGTAGCTGACATGAAAGACCAATTGTTACACAGGATTCAAGCAAGTGGGAAATACAGTTTACAACTGGACGAATCATTGGATGTGTCAGGTGAGGTTCAGCTGTTGGTTTATGTGCAATATATCTGTGATGGTAAAATAGAAGAAGAAT
Source organism: Acipenser ruthenus (assembly GCF_902713425.1). Classification (NCBI taxonomy): domain Eukaryota; kingdom Metazoa; phylum Chordata; class Actinopteri; order Acipenseriformes; family Acipenseridae; genus Acipenser; species Acipenser ruthenus. The sequence continues at coordinate 23,257,514 of NC_081199.1, read as the reverse complement.
TGCTGTTTTGCAAATCACAACTGACAAAAACGACAAGTGATGAGGTTTTTTAAGTGTCTTGCTCTTGATAATTTCATGAAGAGCGACAACCTAGACTGGCGACAGTGTTATGGTGTGTGCACAGACAGTGCTGCTGTAATGACGGGGAGGCATAACCGGGTTTCAAAAAAAATGACAGATGTTGCACCATACGCAAAAGCAAGGCATTGCATGCTTCACAGCGAAAACCTAGTCATGAGAAAGATGCCAGATGACCTTAAACATGTACTTGACAAGACCATAGAGTGGTCAACTTTATCAAAGCACACCCATTGAATGCATGTCTTTTTTCAGTAATGTGCGCAGAAATGGGTGAATTGCATCACAACCGAGTGCGCAAAGGGAACGTGAGCGTGTATTTCCGCTCCTTCAGGAATTTTTTTACTTTGACGAAGTCGAGGCCGACCGCCTCACTTTATGTGCAATTATAACAGAACACATGGATTCCCTTCTTTACCAGATCAGAATGTACTTCAGCGACATGGTAAGCAATACTGAAATGATGTGAATCACAAATCCCTTTTTATCCACTGATGTGGAATTGCTTGAAATTATTCCTAAAGAGGAGCACGAGTTTATTGAGTTGAGAAACAACACCAAATGACATGTGCCCACGAAACCATGCTTGTTGCTGAATTCTGGTTGCACGTGTCTGGTGAACTGGCTAACCGGGCTTTGCGAGTCCTCTTTCCATTTGCTAACTCTTACCTTTGTGAAAGTGGATTCTCAGCCCTCACCAGCATTAAAAACAAACACTGTTCAAGAATTAATGTTGAAGATGACCTTTGCACTTGCCTAACTGAAATTACTCCTCAAGCTGTGTGCTGCCAAACAAGCCCAGATCTCAATAGTATCAGGTAAGATGTCATTATTTTAATGGGCTGTGTTTTTTGTTAATCTGTTCATATAATAATAATTTAACCACAGTAATATTCATCATAACTATCAACATAATGCGAAAAAAAACTAATTATGAGCAACAAAATAATAAGGGGGGAGTTGGGGGTCCGCAGGTTTGTCTACTTACGTTTAGGGGTCCCTGGGTAAAAAAAGGTTGAGAACAACTGCTCTAAAGCCAATAATATTTGAGACCAAAATATTTGGCAAATCACACCCAGAAAACCTATTTTGCTCCAGAAATGTTGCCGACCTGTTGTAATATACGAAGTATGTATTGTTAGTAAAATATTATATTTGTGTCAAAAATGTTTGCGTTTTTTTTCCATACGCAAAATAAAAGACCTGCATTTATGGCTTTACAGTATCTCAAAAACATTTTGAGATATCTTAAAATGATTTTAAGATATCTGAAAATGCATTCAGACATCTCTTGTAAAGCTCCATTTAAAGATATAGATATAATATTTGGAGATATCTGGAAATTATTTAAAGATAATATTTAGAGATATCTATCAATTAATTTGAGATATCTCTAAATGATAATTTGGCTTGTCATAGAGGGAGAAGGAGAGAGACTCCTGCAGTTCATTGTCTGGATCTCCACAGGACATCAATCCTTACTCCCTGGAGACCACTGCTTTACTCTTAACTAAACTGCCCATTAGAAATAACAGACCCAACAATCACTACAGCTATTGACCAACAATATATACTTGCTTTCAAACTGACAGGACATGCAGCCACATAAATAACAGGCTGAAAATGTGGTGAACATGTTTTATTTTTGGTAGTAGTAATACTGTACTGTAACTACAACACAATGCTATAAAAAGCAATAGGGACAGCCACTACCTACAAAAATTGGACACCTACTGTAGCCAGGTCAAATTAACTGCAATAACTGGTGTCCAGTGCTTGCATACAACAGTTATGAAATGTATATGAAATCACAATGAATGACCATTGATGTCACTGAAAAGAACGGCTGTGCTTGACGATCAAACCCTTTCTTGTGCTCGGACAGGTGTGTCTTTATTACTCAACTCAATTGGGATCCTAATTACTTAGGGTTACCATATGGCTCCAGATTAACCGGACGCTTTGAGACAGAACGGAATTTCAAAATTCCCCCTAAATTGAAAGTAATTCACGTATAAATGAGCTCCACCTTTGCTGAGATTAATCCTGCTGTGGTGGAATTGCTTGGGTGCAGCAAACAATTCACACTGATCAGCTGCTTCTGATCAGATCTTAATGAACGAATAGCTAATTTATCGATAGAGCAACGAGATGATGATGATGAAATTGTATTTGCAGAATAATATGGGCGATTCAATTTTAACAAACAAAAAAATAGCGACTGGCTGCAATTCATTCTTAGTATAATACAATTATTTGACGCGCATGCGTGTATTTAAGCACCATTATTAATTGTAGCTAAGGACGGTTCATTTACACCTTCATTTATTTCAATTTAGGGGCAAGTTTGAAATCCTGTTCTGTCTCACAGCGTCCGGTTAATCTGGAACCACATGGTAACCCTAAATTACTTTAATTAATAAAATAAAATAATTGTACCTAATTTCACTGTCTATTTTTACTGTAATATAAAGGCTGTAATAAAAAAAGGCAATACATCTACGTTTAACTGATCAATTGTTTAAACCTTTTGTGAAACAGCCGTTTAACATTATAATCATGTTACACATATTCCATTAAACAGTACACTTGATTGAGTATGTTTGACTTTTCTATTTATTTCAAAAGTTACATTGAATTGAAACTGATGCGGTTTACAATGCATCAATATAAATGATGGAACTCTTTGATCAACATAAAACAGGACATTTTCAGTTAAACGTTTAGTAGTATACTATGCCATTACAAGCACTTTGCCCAATGACTTCCATAAGTCCATATGTTTATCAACACTGTGTGTATTCCCATTGTTTCAGAGTTACAAGTACCCAGCAGTATGCTCCAAGCGCCCCAGTACTTGCAGGGTACAGTGTGTCAGTTCTGCTATATGCACCCAGATACTGCATAGGCCCTTGATATTGTCCCCTATATTGTCCCAAACCCTTCAGTTTTGCATTTGGTTAACTTACAGTAGGTCTGTCAGCAGAACTCATGTATTTTAATATCCATGACCATGGTTTTAATCAAATTAAATGTGCCTTTCTGTCTGACCGTGTGCAACATTTGAAGGTTTCCAGTAGTAACAGTCTGTTAACTTTACACTGATATAAACCAGATGGTGATATAAACAAAGCCTTTTTTCTGGCTTCCTGTACTTACAGAATAAAACAAATGTGATAACCCCCCCCCCACCCCACGTTTAAAAAGTGAGTGGGCAGTGGCCTGTTGGCCCGCCCGTCTCTGGTGTGAATCAGCTTTGTTTTGCAATGATGGTACATTTGTTTTCAGTAAAATTAAGTATTTTAGAAAGTTCAAAATGTAAGGTTCTGTAACAAATGTGTCCTCTAATTACTATATTGAGATCCCCTATTTTTTTATTTAAAAAAAAAAAAAAAAGTTTGTGAGTATGTTCCAATGCTGTAATCTCACCAGTACATTGTATTTGTGGCTATCCCTGCAAAGATTTCCCTTGTTGCAGAATGGTCTGGATTAGAACACAGGGTTTTGTAGGCAAGGCAAGGATTCTGATTAATTAATCCAATTATCCCCAGAGAAAAAAAAACGTTCCCGATTGATTTTTGAAATCCATTAATAGATTGAAGGACCTGGGAGAAGAGACAGTGCTGCACACATGAGAGAAATAAACCAAGTCCAAATGGCAATGAATAATTTAATTAAATGAGATAAGCTGTATTTAAGACCTAGAGGTCATTAGGTTACAATCATGGTAATGTGTATAACATTTACAGTATGTGGAATTACTTTTTTTTTTCTACAGAGTGTGAAGGATCTTTAGAAACTTGGTCTTCTGAAAGAAGAATCCACCCCTAAATCAAATACATAATTATCAAACCATATATATACCTCTTTCATCCACACCCTTCATGGTTAGTTTGTTTGGTCCCCCTCTTTCCCTGCCTCCACCTTGCAGTGTGCCTTGTCTAGTGGGAATGACCCTCCGGATTAGGGTTCTGTCCCTGGAGAAATCATAGTACTCTCCCCAATTAGCCTTAGGCAGGTCAAGTAGCCAGGGAGAGAGAGAGAAAGGGAAGTGGCTTGAGCTGTGTTTGGGACTCAGTAAAGCCGTAATTGGGCTTCTTTTGTTCCCAAATTGAAGAGTTCTGTACCCATGCTGAAAGAACTGGACAATAAGAAGGCAGCAGACAAAGGATCAGAATCCACTTAATTTTCTCTCCTTAAGCATCCAGGGTGCTGGGGGCTTATTAAAACATAGAAAGTCTATTCTTTCAGGCCAGAGAAGGACCTGCCGCCACCAACCTCAGGGTAACAAGTTCATAAGCAGGGATTTGAGTAGTGTTTCATGGAGGCCAGATACTAAAAACACTGAAGGAAGTTTTTTTTTAATTTATTTTTTAGAATCAAAGTCTCACTATTTCTTATTGAATCAACTGGTCCGTGTTATGGGGGAGGAAATGTGTAGCACACACTTTTGTGGTAATGTCTATCATATTACTTTTTGTTTTGTAAATGGCATCCATGTCCTATATAAAATCTGCATCTCTTTCTAGCAAGTCAGTTTAAGTCATGATGGGCAAGACCGCAGACATGAAAGGGAGAAAGGATAGAGAAGCATGATATAGATTTCTATGGCCAACTTCCCTCACGCATTTAGAGCAGTGGGGAATGGTCATATGTCACTCCAGAACAATTTAAATACCTTGCAGACTTTGTCATGTCCAATCTCAGTGTTGTCCTGGTTGCCCGTGGTGGCCCTTGACACAAACATCCCAAAAAAATGCTGATAAAAACTTCTGGTCTAGTCCTTACAAAACTTTTCCTAAAACCCTTTTCCTGTTTTACTGGTACTTAAAAACTATAGCTTCCAAAAGGAAAGAAATTACATTTTATAAAGGTAAAACAACTCAAATGAAATATTTCCCTTATGAAATAAAACAGCCTACTATTTGTGAGGCTACACTGCCACGTTTGTAACAAACCTGATTTTGTTTTCAGTAATGCAATCTCACCATTATTTTGTGAGAAAGGAAAATACAATACAATAGAAATGTATTTTTATATTGGCGCCCTACACATCATGGGATCCCAGAGCGCTGTACAAAATTAAAAACAAAACAAGTGACCTCATGTGTACCATCTACAACCAATTATATAAAAGTACAGAAAAAAGTATGTTTTCAATTTAGACTAAAAATAATCCACTGTCTCAACCTGCCTAATGGCCCTACGTGCCACTTCCTAGCTGCAGCATTAGGATGCATGATATTGTTTGTGTTTTCTCCTAGCCGGCCAACGTGCGGGTAGCTGTCAAGCATCCATTATTGAATCGTCTGTTCATTTGCAATTCAATAAATCGTCACATTGCAGATTTTCCGTTCTGAATACATTTTGATGAAAGCATTACGTGACAATATTTTCATAAATATGGCTCAATTTATTGATTACCAGAATCACAGTATTTTAAAGGCTAAATATTGTAAGAATGACATTTGCTCTTTAATATAATTTGCTTATCCTCCAAACCCTTTCCCTACTTACACGACAGTTACACCAAAGAACAATGTTATTATGGTTGGTATAATCATTAGAAACTGGAGATATATTTTCAATTTTTTTTACAGTGTAGTACCAAAAGACCCTCTTACCATAACAGATATTGTTACAGCACTACAGACTAGCACTACCACGATCATGGTTACTGGATAGACACAGGAACTACAATAAACACCAGTTAAAGTTTTGCCACTGCAGTGCCATCGCTTTCAGAGGCTCAGTATCATTCAGGGATATCTAATCTCATTACTCTAATCTCAGTATTGACAGTAGTAGTGCCATATCATTGCCAAGGACCTGGGTTATGTAACAGATTGCTAATTCAATATTGTTTTACAGTATTGGCACAGCAGTACCACGTCACTATCAAGGGCCCACTTTCTTGGAAGTGTTGGTTAATCCCAGAGCAGATGGTTCCTAGATCTCTGCTGTACAGATACAGTGATGTATTTTCAACATGACAGAACAACAAGGCAATTTGTATGGCCTACTATGGGTCCTCTTTTTTCAGCCCTACATTAAAGTATCTAAAATTAAACATTCTCAGAACGCTTTTGGATTCCTGAGGCCAATGTTAAAATATATCCCAATTTGGCAAAGTAAACTGGAAAAAACTTGCTGAAAGTAGCACATCAAACTACAGTAATTACCTGCATACAACATGCACCCAGTGTATAACACGCACCCCAGATATGACGTCCCTCTCGTATGCTACCAGAGCAAGAACACCTTTGTATTAGGACTGCAAGTTCGGTTCGATGAAGTAAGTGAACACCCTCCAACTTCCAGTGTTCATGTGTCGCAGACTTTATTGAACTGCTCCCTGTTCTCTGACTTTTGGTCCACATTCATCATTGTATTTTTCTATTGTTTTTTTATTATTATTTTTAAGCGGTGCTGTGATAAAGAAATCCTTTCTTTTATAGTGGTGCACAGCACTAACGTAGGCAGCCTGCTATAATATTATAAATCCCTGTTGTCTTGTCCCACAATCCTTTTCACAATCATAAAATGTACACCCCAGTGTTCTTTATTGCTTATTTCTGGTGTTTTTTTTATTTTTTATTTTTTTTATGAAACACAGGCATAACATCTGCATTCACTGTGAATATAACTAAATACAAATAAAATTGTAGTGCACCACCCTCTTATTTATGGTATAATACAACATCACCCTTGTAAAGCTTCAGTAGCAGCTTCTCTTTTTGTAGTCCTTCACTGCTCCTACTATGGTACCACTGCAGGCAGCTTGCTGTAATACAATAAATAACATTAATTTCTTACCGGTTTAAAGCGTGCACACATAATGAAATACATTTCTACACCCTTTGATGATGGTGACATGTCTTTACGCTAGTCTGCAATGCACAGTTTTAGAGCTCTTGTACACTATTGTTCATAAAAATTGTTTTTATCAAACAACAATGCAAATTATTTAAATAAAATGGATGTGGTAATACTTTACTGTCTTTCTTGGTGGATTTAACCCTTTGCGGTCCATTTATTCAGCGCGTCTCAGGCGCGTCAGGTCCAATTTATTTTCACACACGCAGTTTATTTTAGACGCGTTGTTTAAAAGTATTTTTTTTCACAGTAAAACAGGTTTAAAAAGCACTGCATATCAACAGGACACTCAGTACTGCATCGCCAGCCCCGCCCCACCCCTTGTTCGCTATATTTTTCAAATATCTCTTAATAATAGTACATACCAATAAATCATCTCTTGATCACTCATTTTATCACCAAACTCCTCAATAATGCGATCCAAGTCATTATTTTATTACTATAACATCTAAAAAAAGCTCTGCAAATGTCTGTGATATTCTTTGAGCGCTGGATGCAGAAGCAGCTATCTTGTTTGTTTATGTCCGTGTACCGGGGTTGCATCCGCAACCTATCGTTCCCTTTCAAGTCGAAAATAACCATCAAGGTATGGGAACAGTGTACCCAAGCCGTCGCGAGGGAGGATTCTCGGCAGTAGGACAGACTTACGTCATAACGCAACTGCGTAGGCAGTACATCTACGCATATGCGGAGCTGCGCCTCAGCGTCTATGCTCACAATGACCCCTGTCCTAAGGTGGAATAGTCAACACCATACTGTCAACCACTCTATATGTCCGCACCGTGAGGCGTCATAGAGTGTAACACAGATGCTCCAAATGACGGAGCAGAGGATTCCAGTACATTCAACCGGTAGAACCTCGTAAAAGTATGCGGTGTAACCCAACTGGCTGCAGCGCAAATGTCAGACACCAGCACCCCTCTAAAGAGGGCCCAGGATGTTGCCATACCCCTAGTGGAATGTGCCTTCAACTGCCCTGGTGGCGGAAGGCCCATAGAATCATATGCTAACTTAATAGCATCCACTATCCAATGGGAAAGGCGTTGCTTAGACAACGGCTGGCCCAAAGTCTTAGACCCATGGCATATGAACAGCTGTTCTGTTTGCCTCACAGTCCTTGTGCGGTCAATATAACACATCAATGCCCGCACAGGGCAGAGCATGTGTAACCGCTCTTCCTCTGGGGAAGAAAAAGGAGGAGGATGGAACGCCATCAACTCGACTGGTTGGTTCATATGAAACGGGGATATGACCTTGGGTAGAAAGGCCGGATTTGGACGCATGGAGACCTTAGAACCGTCTCCTGCGAAACGAGTACATAATGAATGCACTGAAAGCGCATGCAACTCGCTCAGGCGTTTTGCTGATACCACAGACAGCAAAAACGCAGTTCTTATAGACACAAGCCTCATATCCACACTGTGGAGAGGCTCGAACGGTGCCTTGGTAAGGGCTTCTAGCACCACATCAAGGCTAAAGTAAACTGGTCGTCCTCGGAGGCCGCAAGCGTCTTGCGCCTTTCAGGAACTGAGATGCCAGAAAATGGCAACCAGGTGATAACCCGTCAATGCGTACATGGCAAGCCAAAATGGCGGCTAAATACACTTTAAGTGTAGAGGGAGATTTCACTGCCATAGGGCAGGAGACCGGGTCATGGCTCTCAGCCAGACACCAACTCTGAAACAACTGCCACTTATATGCATACTGCAACCTAGTAGAGGGCGCTCTCGCACTCTGAATGGTCGATATAACCGCCATCGAAAGCCCAAAGGCTGACAGGCACTCCCGCTCAGGGGCCAAGCCCATAACTGCATGAGTTTTGGGTTCGGGTGCCATAGCCCTCCTTGAGCTTGGGACAACAGGTCCACTCACAGAGGGAGCTCCCTCGGGCGACCGTGCAACAACTGCACCAGACTCGGGAACCATATTCTCCGAGGCCACGAGGAGCGATCAGAATCACTGTCGCTTGCTCTACCCTGACCTTCTCCAAGAAGGCGGGGAGCATTGGAATCGGTGGAAATGCATACAGGAGCCCTGGCGGCCATTCGTGAGCCAGTGCATCGACTCCTAGGGGGCTGTCGAGGTCCTTCACCGAGAACCATAGGGGACAGTGTGTGGTCTCTCACAAAGCGAAGAGATCAACTTGCGCTGTGCCGAACCATTCCCAAATGCGCTCTACCACCCGAGGGTGAAGACGCCATTCGCCTGCAAGAGGACCTCCTCTGGACAGGAGATAAGCTGTGTAATTGACTCTGCCCGGGTAGGTGATCAGCACGCAGAGAGGCTAAACGCGGTTGTGCCCAAAGCAACAGCCGTGTTACCATCCGGTGAAGACCAGGGGACAGCAAGCCGCCCTGGCGGTTGATATATGCCACTACCGTGGTGTTGTCTGACCGCACTAACACGTGCTTGCCTAGAAGCACTGGCAAGAAGTGCCGAAGGGCGAGGTCCACTGCTCTGAGTTCCAGATCATTGATGTGGGCCGACCTCCAGGGTCCTGACCACACTCCGCGAGTCCCCGACACGTTCCAGACTGCTCCCCAACCCTGGTTGGAAGCGTCGGTCGTAATAACCTCCCTTCGGAAGATGGGACCCAAGCGTACACCCTGGCGGATGTTCGACTGAACTTTCCACCAGTGCAGTGCTTCCCAGCAGGTTCGGGATACCCTCAACCTGCGGTGTTTGTCTCTCCGCGGATGCAACGTGAAGGCATTGAACCAGGCCTGCAGAGGTCTCTAGTGTAGTAAGCCCAAAGGAAGGGCTTGCGAGGCGGCAGCCATCAACCCCAGCATGCGCTGACACAGCTCCATGCTGACTGTTTCTCTTAACCTGAATAGGGAGAGACACCGCTCCAGCGAGGCAACTCTTTGTGTCGACAGGGTCGCTTCCATGGACACAGAGTCCAGATGCAGACCCAAGAATTCGGTCTGTTGGCTCGGCACAAGGCAGCTCTTTTCTGAATTGACCTTCTGACCTAGCCGCTTAAGATGGTCTGTAACCATCACTGTGTGCCAACTGCTTCTTTGACTGCGTGCAGACGAGCCAGTCGTCCAGATAGTCCAGCAGTCGGACGCCTTGAGCCCGCAAGGGAGCTAAAATGGCATCCATACACTTCGAAAAGGTTTGAGGAGCTAGAGACAGGCCGAATGGCAGGACACAGAACTCATAGACCCTGCTTTGAAATGTGAATCGTAGATACTTCCTGTGACCCGGACAGATGGGAACGTGAAAGTACGCATCTGTCAGGTCTACGGTGGTAAACCAGTTGCCCTGCCGGACAGACTGGACAATGTGCCTGTGTGTAAGCATCTTGAACGACAACACCCGTAGGTGTTTGTTCAGTACTCGCAGATCTAAAATAGGGCGGAGCCCGCCGTCCTTTTTTGGCACTAGGAAGTACTTGGAGTAGAACCCCTGGTTGGTCAGAGCAGGGTCTACTAGTTGAATGGCACACTTCCTGAGCAATGCCTGTATTTCCACATTCAGAGCTGAGGACTGAACCGAGTCCTTCACTGCAGTTACCACCACTCCCCTGAAGGGGGGGGGGGGGGGTTAACCGGAACTGAAGGGTGTACCCGGTGAATATAGTTTTGCGCACCCAGATGTCGTTGGTGCATTGTTGCCAGAACAGGAGCTGTGGAACAGTGTAGGGGTGGGTTAACAGCTGCCTGACGTTCTTAGGGCTGTTGTGGCTGCGCTCGTTCGCGAGGGGCCTGACCAGAGCCACGAGGGCGTGGCCTGCCACCTCCTCTAGGGCGCCACCCTCCGCGCTGCGGTCTTACAAACGAGGGTCGGCCGCGCGCTGATGGACCTGAAGGGGAGGTCTTACTGCCCCGTGATTGCGCCTGCTGCTGTGGTGGTGTCCTGCACCACTGATGTTCCTGAGGCCGCTTCGGCTGGAACGGCTTGTTTGGCCACATTTTCGCCATTTGCTGCGACGCCTCCCGTGCCTTGACAGAGCGTTGCAGCATCTCCTACACCGCTGGACCGAATGTGTGTCCTGGTGTAATTGGGGCATCCAGCAATGGGGCCTTGTCAGACTCCTGCACTCTCGCTTGCGAGAGCCAGAGCTGCCTTCTGGCCACCACCAGGGACGCGATGCTCCTGCCCTGAGCCCGTGCGTTGAGCTGGGCCAACCTCACCAGCAGCTGACTGACCGTCACCAACTCACTTCTGAGAGCCGCAGAGGGGCACTCAGGCAGGTCTCTAGCGAGTGCCGCCTGGTAGACCGTTAACAGGCTGGTCACATTCGACAATTTAACCGCCTCCGTGGCCGCAGCGTGTACCTCTGTGGTCCTGCACTGCTTATTGGGGAATGCAGGATCTTTCGTCAGCCCCGATAATGTTGGCGTCTTCACCAACGCAGCGAACGCAGCGTCCACCGGTGGGAATGACGCCAACCCGGCTTCACTTGCCCCTTGCATGTTAAAAGCCGAGGCCTTGCGAGAAGTGGCAGGGGCAGAGGCCGGAGCCCCCCAGGTGGATTGCACCTCTTTAGTAAAGTCTGGGAATGCCAGAAGCATCCTGGACTGATGGGGCTGGGCTGAAGGCGACTCGAACAAAGATCGCCATGGTAGCTCCGTCATAGGCCACTCTATCCCCAAGTGGCGGGTTGCTCTCTCCACCACAGACCACATTGGGTCATCGGTATCCAGCACCTGGAGCTCGATGTCCTGCTCAGAGTGCTGGGAGGCTATCTCAGCCTCTATACTCTCCTCTTCTAGGATGTCAGATGCGTCTCAGGAGACTGCATCGATATCCCACTCCTTTAGAGGTTGTACTGGGAGGGTGACGACCGGTGCAGGTTGTGGAGGGGCCACTGGCTGGCTAGCAATGGGCCCAGTCGGTTGTTCTGGGACTGGGGGCACCACATTTGCTAAGGACATGAGGATGGACTGCTGTCCCATCATAACCTCCATAAACTGAGACATTTTGGAGGTTAGCTCCGCCACCCCCGACCTGTCTCTGTATCGCCTGTCCCGACGAGGGGAGCGAGAGCGTCCTCTCCGACGAGGCGATCTGGAGTGCGACCTAGACTCCCGACGGGGGCGTACCCTACGAGGGGAGGGGCTGCGTTCCCGAGCGCGTCTGGTGGGGGACCTCTGACCAGCTGTTAACTGGGAGGACGGGCTCCTGGAGAGCTGCAGCCGCACTGGCGGCGTCGCCGTAGACGACGGCGGAGCAGAAATGGTGTGGGATGATCCCGAGGAAGGAGACACCCACTGCTTTCTTCACCCTCTAGCAGAGGGTGCATGCCTGGAAGCCAGCACAGAGACGGCAAAAAGCCCTATCCACCAAGGCGGATGCGGCGTGCTCTGGTCCCAGACACATCACACAATCCTCGTGCGTATCGCTGGCAGGCAGCTTTGCCTGACAGGTCACGCAGCAGTGAAAGCCCGACATCTCCGTCGAGCGTGGTTCAACGAACGCCGAAGGTGCGTCGAGCACCGAGCGTCGAAGCACCAAGCGTCGAAGCACCGAGCGTCGAGTGCCGAAGCACCGAGCATCGAGCACCGAGTGTCGAAGCGCCGAACGTCGAGCGCCGAGCACCAAGCGCCAAGCGTCGAGCATCGAGCACCGAGCGCCGAGTGTCGAGCACCGAGCGTCGAGCACCGAGCGCTGAAGCACCGAGCACCGAGCGTCGAGCACCGAGCGTCGAGCGCCGAAGTGCACTACTTACCTGTTAGTGCTGGTGCTTTGTGGTTGTCTTCCTTTGTGTAGTGAATGGGAAATGTTTTTTTTGGGGGGGGACGCTGCAGCAGCACTATATGCTAGTGATCTGTGACTGGACAATGATTGTGGGCAAAGTACAGCTACCACGCGGTTGGTGAAACACACCACAGAGGTAGTATGTGAGACTGCAGTGCAGGCTGCACACACGCGGTCTAGCCAAGGCAAGACCGGTGCTGCAGATACGCGCGCGGCCGAAGCCAATGCAGCGCGCGTCCTTCACAACAAATATATATATAAACAAATATATACAATTTTATTTACAAAAAACCCCAAAACACAACACTAAATTATTATAATAATTATAAAATAATTAACACAGGAAAGACGGAGATCACGAGACAACTCGATGCCGAAGCAAAGCGTGAAGGAATATATAATGTAATATAAATTATATACACGATTATATAAACCGAATACAAAATAATAATGAATACAACTGAAATAAACTCGGAGAAGGGGCAAAAAACCAGCTTCTCAAGCCTAAGCTTAGTGAGTACAATCAGTCGACAAGCTCTAATACCTACCGCTACCAATGCTGAAGACAAAAGAGGAAGAGAGTCTCCTCGCGCTGCGTGTAGTAAGCTCCCAGGGGGGCGGGCTTACACGGCAGCTTGTGCGGAGGCCTATCGGCAGCTTTGCTATAAAGCTCAGCCAATCGCTACTGCCTGACAGCAATATCCCATACTTTGATGGTTATTTTCGACTTGAAAGGGAACCTGGCCAGGTTATCAAAGTTTAATTGAAAGCTTATTAAGCATTTATATATTAATGCCACAAATGTAATTTTTTCTGAGGTTTCCCGGTAAATGCTGAACGTTATTGAAATCTTTATATATTCTGTTTTCCATACATAACATATTAGTAATTATCCCTCCATCTATTCTCCTATTTATCTAGTTAATTGTTTTTAAGTGACCTTATATCAATGGCCTGGTTCAACTTTAATTGATTATCTTTGTCTCATTAAGCATTTGGCAATCTATTTATTACAGGCACCTGACTGGTTAAGAGGGAGTTAGTTTTTGTTTAGAGAGGAGAGAGAAGGGTGCGGGTGCTGTGAGTGTTAGTGTTAGTGTTAGTAAACTTATTTTCTAAGCTAAAAAAAAAAAAATACACTTAGCAAAGAAGTTTATATCAAAAAACTGAATCAATGCTACAATTAACTTCTTTAGCTGAGTCTGAACTTTGCTTTAGCAAATTAATATAAATTTATTGGTCCTCATGTCCAACCTCTGGATTACTGTTCGTTGTCTCACCAAACTGTTCCTGTTTTACCCTGGGATTTAAATGGATTATTCGTCCAAGCTACTTCTCCATTAGGAAATCGTTTGTTGGATGGACATTTCCAAACCAAGGTGATTTTGCTGTTGTATCATTTCCTGAACGCCGGGTGAGATCAAGCCAATTTACTGCAGCAGAATTTTTTTTTTTTTTTTTGAAAAGCAACTTTTATACATTTTTCTCTTTGTATTTTTTTTTCTTATATCACCTGGATTGATTATATACCAGTACCTTTGTTCTGGTCAAATAGTCTGGTGTTTTTATTTATTTATTTATTTATTTTTTTAAAATTCTGTCATTGGGGCAGCTCCAGGACAGAAGCCCCAGTTTATTTTCTTTATTATGCCCTGTGCATGGATAGTTTTAAGCCAGGGTACATTTTTTTTAAAATATTTTGGCTTCTGTTTTTTATTTGTATGTTTTGGGACTCTGCCCATTTGGTGATCAAGGACTCAAATTGGACTGTCTTATTTTTTGGTCCACTTGATAAGATTTATTGTTCTGTAATTGTGAGATGTGATTTGTTTTTTTCACTTATCTAGTTTTATTGTTATCCACTATTTCTATTCTTACTTTGTGGTTTGTTTTTATTGCCTCAATGCATATTTATTGTAAGGATTACTGTCGTGCCCTGTGTATTTCTTTTATCTGGCATGCGGCTCGCCTACCTTTTTAATATATGGCTTATTGCAGGTGGGAATATAATTTGTGATCAGGTAATCACAATTATTTTGATTTACCTCTGGAGTTGAGTTTGTTACACTAATTTGGTGTGCAATTCTTTAAATGCTGATGCTGTGGAAACCAGGTGACAAAGTACTGTATTAAAACCTGAAACAATGTTTTGTGTTGTTTTCAATACTGAACTGTTTAGCTATATATTTAAGTGTTTGTTTACACTGACCGAAGGCTTAAGCTTTTTACACACCAATATGTTTAAAAAAAAAAAAAGTTAAATCTAGTTAGGACTTCTGGGTCCTTTTTTAAAAAGTGTAATATCCAAGACTTCCAAAATCAATTTGATACTGTACCCCTCAATAGTGCAACTTGTAATGCAAGATCCTCCTTGTTGTGCAGTAATAGTTAGATTTCAGTCTCTCTTCACTTTGGCTCAGGTTTATTCTGCCACAGACCTAATAAATTTAGGATTTCTCTCCTCATTCACCAAATGTGTTACAGATAATACAAGTTCATGGGGATAGCATGTGAAATGTATTTGAAGGAAATAAAGGAAGAGACAGTGAGAGCATGCAGCACATGATGATTTGAATCTCATTTTGTTTCAAGGTAATGAGTAATATCTCGGCCTTTAACCTGCAGCCACAATCTTTCCCTGCTAACCCACAGCAGCACGCTACTACCTCAACTGTGTTTAGGGCTTAATTACCAAGAGCTGATTTAATTACTGGATTGCAGCTCCATTACTCCGGGCTATGAGAGACAGTGAGGGAGCGAGATAAATAAATGAGCTCTCCAGACTCTGTTGTCCCCTTTTACTTTATTACATTCCCTCTGCACTAAAGCAATTTTGGTTAGCATCTAGCAAGGTCACCCCCTCCCAGCTTCCAGCCCACTGTCTCCTTTAATGAAGTTTACCAATCGAGTATCTACCTTTTGCTCCCTCTGAAAACAATCCTTTGTCTCTATGCTGTAGTAATACACTTACATTATACCTGTTTCTTTCTCCACCCCCCTGCCTCTGGTAAACCATTATTTTATGTGAGCATAAGTGTACACTCAAGCAATATAAAAATACAATTAAAAGATGAATGAGGCAAAAGTACAGAATGTCACCTTTTATATCTGGCTGTTTCAACACATACATGTTTTACCAACTAAGAATAACAGCACTTTCAGAGTTCCATCCCCCCATTTTATGTGAGCATAAGTATTGGGACATTTGGCTCACAGGTTTCTAATTGATCAGGTGTTTCCTGTTGCATTGATTGTTCACACATAAGAGCTGTGAATGTGTAGTCTCAGTTCTATCCTTTGCTTTTGCCTTTGGAGTCCGTGTTTGGTGTTAGTAGGCATAATCCAACATGAAGACTAGGGAGCTGTCTGAAAGAAAATCAAGTGATTTGGATGCTAAAAGAAAAGAGGAACTCAATTAGAACCATAGCACAAAAGTTGGGCATAGCCAAATCAAGTTTGGAATGTCCCGAAAAAGAAAGCAACCACTGGTGTCTTCAGCAATCGGCAACGACCAGGTCGGCCAAGGAAAACAACAGCAGTTGATGACAGAAAAATTACCAGAGCTGTGAAAAACAACCCTAAAATAAGTGTCGGTGAAATCACCAACAACCTCCAGAATGCTGGGGTGAAAGTGTCGCAATCTACTGTTCGCAGAAGTTCTTCGGCAGCAGAATTACAAAGGCTACACTGCAAGATGCAAACCTCTGATCAGCACCAAAAACAGAAAGGCCAGATTAGAATTTGCTAAAAAGTACAGAGATGAGCCAGAAGAGTTTTGGAACAGAGTTTTATGGACAGATGAGACGAAGATGAACCTTTATCAAAGTGATGGGAAGGCAAAAGTGTGGAGAGAGAAAAAAAGGAACTACAGATGGTGGCGGTAGTGTCATGGCATGGGCATGCATGGCTGCCTCTGGAACAGGCTCACTCCTCTTTATTGATGATGTAACGAATGATGGCAGCAGCAGAATGACTTCAGAAGTGTACAGAAGCATCTTGGCTACCAATGTACAAGAAAATGCCACCAGACTCATTGGGCGGCGCTTTACAATGCAACAGGACAATTACCCAAAACACACTGCCAACGCAACCAAGGGGTTCATCAGGTGAAAAAAGTGGAAAGTTTTGACTGGCCAAGTCAATCTCCTGATTTAAATCCGATTGAACATGCATTTCACTTTCTGAAGAGGAGACTGAAGTCAGAAACTCCCCAAAACAAGCAACAGCTGAAAATGGCTGCAGCAAAGGCTTGGCAAAGCATCTCAAAGGACGATACCAAGAGTTTGGTGATGTCAATGGGTCGCAGACTCACTGCTGTTATTGCATGCAAGAGATTTGCGACTAAATACTAGCTTTTATACTTCTTATATTTGCTTAAGTTGAATTGTCCCAATACTTATGCTCACATAAAATGGGGGGATGGAACTCTAAATGTGCTGTTATTCTTAGTTGGTAAAACATGTATGTCTTGAAACTACCAGAAATAAAAGGTGACATTCTGTACTTTTGCCTCATTCATCTTTTACTCGTATTTTCATATTGCTTGAGTGTACAGCAAAAATAGCAATTTTGACTTCACTGTCCCAATACTTATGGAGGGTACTGTATATCAACTCTTTTTAAGGTCCTAAAGACTTCAAGCCTGTCGCCCCCCCCCCCCCCCCCCAATTCTTCTTTGTTCCAGACTAAGTAGATTCAATTCTTTCAGCCTGTCTCCATAGCTCAGTCCTTTGCCCCATAATTAGTCTGGTTGCTCTATGTTGAACTATCTCCAGGGCCACAATGTCCCTTTGGTGTTGAGGGGACAACAATTGGACGCGTAACAAAGGTAGAGTTTCCATGCATGTGTGTTGTTTTTTTCTTGTTTGTTTCTAGCTCGAGACATTTGCTCAATGTCTCGTGTAAAATGCTTTTTGGGGTTTCCTTTCACTCTGTTTATTTTACTCGAGTAAACCGGGCTTTTCACCTGACGTCATGCAAATGGATTGGGAAAGGTTGGGGTTGATATGTAAATTAACTATGCGTAAAGTACTCCTGCTGTTTTTGAAGATTATTAGTGACATTTTGTAAATGTGGTTTCCATGCGTAGAGATCTGTTACACAAGTGAATCTAAGCTGCTGTAATAAAGCAAAATACCTTGTGCCTGGTTGGTTAATGCGTCTTACTGCTCTTGCCCAAACTTTTGTTTTTCAAATGTCATTAGTTGGGTGTCATGTCGTTAGTAGTGAATACTGTTTTTCAAGTAATTTCTTATGACTCACTAAATTAAAAATGAACTCTGAGGTATAAAATGAAGCTGACCAACAGATATCGTGGATGACCATGACTGAAAACCTGGCAGAGACATTATATATATTTCCCTTTCATTCAGGCAATACAGCATATAGGGGATCAGATGATGATGCGTATACTACCCTGGCTTAGAAACTCTACCCATCCGGATGGCTGACAACTGCTGAGAAGCATTCTACACCATGCTTGGGCAAATACTAGGAGGCTGTGTGGTCCAGTGGTTAAAGAAACGGGCTTGTAACCAGGAGGTCAAAACCCACCTCAGCCACTGACTCATTGTGTGACCCTGAGCAAGTCACGTAACATCCTTGTGCTCTGTCTTTCAGGTGAGACGTAGTTGTAAGTGACTCTGCAGCTGATGCATAGTTCACAGATCATAGTCATTGTAAGTCCCCTTGGCTAAAGGTGTCTGCTAAATAAATTTTAAAAAAATACGGGTAGTGGGCACTTGAAAGGGAGGTGGCGGATACTGATGAAATGGACTGAAGTGCAGCATTAGTTTGTTCCTAAAATTGCCACTGCCTGCTGTATCCTGTACAAACTTTTGTCAACAACAAAATGAGGTGTTCAGGAATCAGTGGCTGCCTGTGAAACAGACGGGAAAGGTTACTAGTGTTGCCAAGTCTCATGAGAGAAAAAAAAAAACACGGCACTGCCTTTCAAAACAAGCGCAACCCATGTTAGAGTGGGTGTTTATGCAAATTCCAATCCGCGACTCTCAAACAAGCCCAATCCCGCTTATTATAAAGCGGACTTGGCAACTGTCAAGGTTACCTCAGCCGCTAGTTTTCTTTTAAGTTGTGTTGGATTTAATGTTGTGCTAAATATGAATGATGCAAACAAATAAAACACAACCAATACGTTTATTTGGTCGGTTCTGAGAGGGCATCAACAACTTGTTGGTATATATGTTGCACTGTTTTTGGCGATCAAGCTGGCTCACGACATCCAGTTCAACTACTTTACATTTATTAACGTGGAGGGCGGACACGTGTTTTGGGACATAGCTGGGATAAAAAAAGAACGGGAATTAATTCAGTTAGACATTTAAGCAGCTCACTAGCTGTTCGTGTTTTAACTTCAGCGTAGTTTTTACAGCAAGGGTATTCTCAAACAGCTGCTTTAATACTATAACAAGGGCATAACGCAGTTCATGGTAAGTGGTTTTATATAGAACTGTAAACCCACAAGAGATATACAACATGGCAGGCCAGACACAGCAAAAAAAAAAAAGCCGCCTGCATTATCAATAAGGTAAACTACACCACTACTAATCATAAAACTGCCCATCAGCCACTTACTTTCTGGAATACACAATAACATCCGACCAGCTCCCTTGCAATATTTATAGTGATGTCACTTAAGGGTAAACAAACTCATTAACATTTATACGTGAAATGCGGGTTTCTATGTGAAACTGGATGTGGATTTTCCCGTGTTTTACACAAGTAAATGAGTTTTATCCTATCCCTCTCTTTGGCTATTTTATTTGGCCACAAAGCTGATTTACACGAGTAATTTTCCCAAACGTGCACGTGCATCGCCATTTCACGCATAAATTGCCCTGCATGGAAACCCCATGATCGACACCATTGCAGCAGTAACCCAGATGTTTGTAAACATGTACATTTAAGGTAGCTATTTACAAATAACTTGCCCACTTTCCGTTTTTTCAAAAGCATAAATGTATGTTTTTCCTCAGTTGACTTAAAAATAACTCATCATAAGTTACCAGGTACAGTATAATACCTTAGGGTCTACAAATTTATTTCAGACATTTCTCCTAGAATGATAAATACAATTTTTCCTTAAAGCTTTTTCAGAAAGTTTTATACAAGTAGACTTCTGTAACCTTTTTTGCATTTACATATCTTGACCTCAAAATGTTTTCTTGAAATCATACTTCCATCGTAACTCCTTTGCACAATTTTTATATTTCAAGTAGATGCTGTTTTAAATGCATTAACTTTGTTACCTGTGCAGTTTCTCAATCACAAAATCGGGGGTGAGTGGCTTAGTAAGACCAGGTTAAAATAAATAAAGGTAAGACTTGTGCTAAAGAATGCCCTTGGTAAGTTTAATCACAATTAGATGCACATAATTCTAAATTGTAACATATGTAAGGGCAGACGGATATACAGGGGCCTCTACAGTATCCCAACTTAAAGTGGCCGTCTACAGCGTGTTTCTGCAAAATATGCAGCCAAAATTTAAAGCTAGAATGTCAGTCTGTGTTTTTACTTACTTCAAACGTTTCCCTTACCTTTAGTAAGATGTTTGTAATAATTGTACTTAAATACTATGTTTTTATTATTATGTTCGAATCTTTGTTAGGGTGCTTTGAGTTCAGTAGCTGCTCTCCACTTATAGTTGCCTTCCATAGACATAGGTAATATAGTCTACATTAGCTCAAATGCCTCGGTTACCATATGCCTCAGTTTTATTTTTTTCTCAAGTAAAGCTATTGTACTAGTTTTCTAATGATTTCCACCGTTAACTAGCAGATACAGGACAGTCAATAAGCTTTGTCTTCAATTCAGCTAATTGCTATTCAATTTAATGAAACAGAATGTTAAATGTGCCTAAATCTGCAACCTTTAATTTTACTTTGGAAATGGCTTCTTTTTCAGTTTGTTTCCCTGTCAATAAAATAAATTCGACTTGTGTTTGCCTAGATGGTAAGAGATATTTGAAGTATCCTTGAAATTTAAACATGCAATGGTATCTTCAGTAGATATGTTGTTTTGCTCTCCGAAGTGGCCCCTTTGTCTCCACCACTGCCAGCTTTATGGATATCTGCTCTAAATTAAGCATATATCAGATTTTCCTACATGAGTGAGGGAGGGCCTGATATAAATATTCAGGCCTTTACTCAAGAGTGGAGGAATGCCTAATCGATCACTGTGACCTGTTCTGTTTACACACCAGGCCCCTATTATTATTATTATTATTATTATAATTATTATTATTATTTATTTCTTAGCAGATGCCCCCTTATCCAGGGCAATTTACAATTGTTACAAGATATCACATTATTTTTACATACAATTACCCATTTATACAGTTGGGTTTTACTGGAGCAATCCAGGTAAAGTACCTTGCTCAAGGGTACAGCAGCAGTGTCCCCCACCGGGGATTGAACCCACGATCCTCCGGTCAAGAGTCCAGAGCAGGGTGCTTGAAATGCCTGTTGAAATGTGTTTAAATTATAATCTAATTATAATCTAAGTTTTGAAAGCTGTGTGACCCTATAAAAACTGAATCAAGTTTAACTATGTTACTGAAAATTGGTGAACTGTTTCTTTTGTTGGCCAGTGGCTTACCACTTATGTTAGGCATACTTGCTGCAAGCGTTTTGATACTTTTAACCAGCCCAGGTTCAATACTAACAGAAACCTAGAGTGGATTGTGATGTCACACAGATAAGAATGTGTTTTGTTTGTTTGTTTGTTTGTTTGTTTTTTTTTACCCCCCCCCCCCCCCCAAATTACCCCCCATCACAATAACAAACAATCTCCCCAAAGCACCAGTACATGCTGTGGCAGGGCAGATCCCTGGGGTTAATTTTTGTCCCAGCCGTCCAGTGTTCTAGGCTAGTGTAAGGAATTTACCAAAGTTTAGAGATCGCTTGAAAACAGAGTTAGGATTTTGTTTTTGTAATAAGTGCGCAAACTCGCTAAAAACTAAATACTGTTGGGTCAGTAATTCTAAAGGGACAAACGAACCTGAGAAGAGTGTGAAAGAGTGAGTTTTTTTTTTTTTTTTTACAATGGTTAATTACACGTGATATAAGCAGAAAACAGGGTGGTTGTTTTTGAGTTACTCAAAATAAGATAGTTGTGAGTAAAGATATAGACCTATATTACTCTATGGGCATAGTAAATATAATACATGGGCAATCTGCCCACAGTGGAAACATCGGGCCCGAAAACAACTCAGGACTTTGACCATAAGTTTTTATGTCTTTCCTCCCATTAATAATTTTTACCCACTTAAAACGAATTATCCTCTCTGACAGTACTGGAAACATTTAGGACATCACATGCCCTGGAATCGGCAGTATCTCCACAGTAAAAAGCACTTTGGTGGCATTTTCCCCTCTGCTTTCGTACCTATTAACGCAGGTTTCATGAAGTAAGTGCACAGATGTTCGTCACCTGTTCACCTCTCATTTCGGTGCACAATATCCCCCTGTGCAGTGCTCTTGCAGGTGTGTTTCAGGTAACATGGCATAGCCAATGATAACCCTTTAGGTCAATTTTACTTTTTTATTTATTTATTTTTTTTAAATTATGTATTACATTAATATAAGCCCAATTGGTTTGCATTTTCTTTTCAAGCATGCCTTGAAGACAAGTCTGAGGTAAATGTTCATAATGTTTGATTGAAACCTATTTAGTCTATTTAAACCATTGCTCTAGTTGTCATTCTTCTGTCACATTATTAGAGAGATGTATTTTTTAAATATATTTTGTTGAGTCGGGTGGCGACTGTGGAGGTCCAGTAATATTTTCTGTTTTTGTACTGGATTGGTTAGTACAGTAGAATCTGTCAAACAATTTGCTGTAATTGGTTCCAATGGTCCATCCAAGTTGCTTTATTATGTTTTCAGCCTAGTTGGGTTAAAGGATAAAAAGTTAGAGGGGTCAGCAGTGTGGTGCAAACAAAATATCAATTTAGCTCTCATTAAAGCCTCTGATTCAGCAACCGTACACAATGTGTAGATGAGAAGGAACCTCAACTTGACTTACTGCTAAAAATCAAGGTTGTGTAATTAACAAAGAGGCATTAGACAACACAACAGTCAACATCACTCGTCGATGCTAAATGAAAGAGTCCTTAGACATTAATAAAGCTCTGTGTTCTGTACACCCCCACCACACATTAAGGGTGAGTTAACTTATTGCATTTTATTAAACCATTTGACAAATTAAATAAAAGGACAGTACTTTTTAAAATGTTAAGCCCTTGATATATAATTACCATTGTAAACTCATCTAAAATAATTCAACATAAATTATTATACTTAACACTATTGACGGATAGAATGAAATGACAATAAATAAATATATCAAAATGTCACAGGGATTAACACACACTGTTTACCATGAATGGGTTTAGTAGAGCATACAAAAGTTCATAAAATAAGTACATTACTGTAATTTGATGCAGTTCCTGCCCATTCCTCATAAAAATATTTATATAATCATTATCAATGTTTTTAATAGGACCATTTAGTAAACATTTGAACCACTCCCAGCATATACCTCATTGAAGAAATATCTTACAATGGCCCCTGTGACTGACAAGTTACAACTTGGAATTGTTCTGCAACGTTCCCAGTGTTACTTGAACACAATGCCAAGAAGAGTATAGTAGTATTAGTCCCTTATTTGTATTATAATTTGCAACCAAACCCTCGCAATAAATGACATGTCTGAACTTCTGTACACACAGCATTAGTATGTATTGTGAACAAAAAAAAAAAAAAGATATAAAAATGGGCCAAACTGTGCAGGGACTTAACAAAAAATATCCTATTTCAGCCTGAGCTAGCAGTGTACTGGTTTGTGAGATGTGAAGTGTCGTAGGATGTTTATATAAATCTGCAACTGTTAAGTCTATATCTTAAATGGTTTCTAAGTATGAATGAAGTTACTCGCTGAGGCAAATATTTCCATTGTATCTGATGCAGAGTGTGGTTGTTAGGAGAGTCTGGGAAAAGTCGGGAAATGTGTATCTATTCAAGGCTATAAACCATTCCCCAGTTCATTTTATAGCACAGAACAGGTGTGTATCAAGTAGAACGGCACACCAGTAGAATCAATTACACAAGTAGCAGAAAACAGTCCTAAAACATGTATTTTAGGGTACTAGGTGGAGCATTGGTAAGCAACACACTGCCTTTTCATCTGGCAGTCTGGGTGGAAATCTCAAACTGATTTTGGATGTCCCAACAGTGTTGCCAAACCACCACACAAGTTTGGACAGTTGGCACTGGATGTCCAAAATAGAGGCCAAGAATTGGATGTGCATCACCCCCATTTGAGATCAAAGTACAGTTGCCGCAAACCCCAGACTTTAATAAACAAATGTCAGTTTATTAGCATAGTATCTTCATGAGGTGGACGATAATATATGGGTAGCTGGCTCTTTGAGCTAAAGTGTGTGTGTATATACAGCTCTGGAAAAAATTAAGAGACCACTGCAAAATTATCAGTTTCTCTGGTTTTACTGTTTATAGGTATGAGTTTGGGTAAAATGAACATTTTTGTTTTATTCTATAAACTACTGACAACATTTCTCCCAAATTCCAAATAAAAATATTGTCATTTAGAGCATTTATTTGCAGAAAATGACAACTGGTCAAAATAACAAAAAAGATGCAGTGTTGTCAGACCTCGAATAATGCAAAGAAAATAAGTTCATATTCATTTTTAAACAACACAATACTAATGTTTTAACTTAGGAAGAGTTCAGAAATCAACATTTGGTGGAATAACCCGATTTTCAAGCACAGCTTTCATGCGTCTTGGCATGCTCTCCACCAGTCTTTCACATTGATGTTGGGTGACTTTTATACCACTCCTGGCGCAAAAATTCAAGCAGCTCGGCTTTGTTGGCTTGTGACCATCCATCTTCCTCTTCCTATTCATGCCAAAGCTGCCCGATTCCAGCCTTGCTGAAGCACCCCCAGATCATCACCGATCCTCCACCACATTTCACAGTGGGTGCGAGACACTGTGGCTTGTAGGCCTCTCCAGGTCTCCGTCTAACCATTAGACGACCAGGTGTTGGGCAAAGCTGAAAATTGGACTCATCTGGGGGTGCTTCAGCAAGGCTTGAATCGGGCAGATTTGTCTTTGTGAAGGATGCATGAATCAAGCCAAGTACAAGGTTGTCCTGGAAGAAAACTTGCTTCCTTCTGCTCTGACAATGTTCCCCAACTCTGAGGATTGATTTTTCCAGCAGGACAGTGCTCCATGCCACACAGCCAGGTCAATCAAGGTGTGGATGGAGGACCACCAGATCAAGACTCTGTCATGGCCAGCCCAATCTCCAGACCTGAACCCCATTGAAAACCTCTGGAATGTGATCAAGAGGAAGATGGATGGTCACAAGCCATCAAACAAAGCTAAGCTGCTTGAATTTTTGCGCCAGGAGTGGCATAAAGTCACCCAACATCAATGTGAAAGACTGGTGGAGAGCATGCCAAGACGCATGAAAGCTGTGCTTGAAAATCAGGGTTATTCCACCAAATATTGATTTCTGAACTCTTCCTAAGTTAAAATATTAGTATTGTGTTGTTTAAAAATGAATATGAACTTATTTTCTTTGCAGCATTCGAGGTCTGACAACACTGCATCTTTTTTGTTATTTTGACCAGTTGTCATTTTCTGCAAATAAATGCTCTAAATGACAATATTTTTATTTGGAATTTGGGAGAAATGTTGTCAGTAGTTTATAGAATAAAACAAAAATGTTCATTTTACCCAAACACATACCTATAAATAGTAAAACCAGAGAAACTGATAATTTTGCAGTGGTCTCTTAATTTTTTCCAGAGCTATATATATATATATATATATATATATATATATATATATATATATATAAAAATTGTCCACCTCATGAATATACACATACTGTACATAGGCAGGCATATGTACAATTCACCATCACCAGTTATCCAGAAAACCAAACAACCTTAATTAGTACTCAAAAATCAAACTATCCTTATACATCTGTTTTGCAGACAAATTGTGTAATTTCCAAAGCACAGACTGCAACTCTCCAGACAGGCTGACAGGCAAACACAAAATCAATAAATCAATGAAAATAAACTCTGTTATGTAAGACTATCTTATTGTCCTCATCCATTCCCTTAGTGACAAAATTCTCTTAGCAAATATTACGCTTTCATAATCTTTCTGTATTCTTTATAAATTCCTCATTGTGCAAGGGTCCCTTTCCCTTAGGCACCTGTACATATCTGATCTTCCCGTGACACAGGAAAGATTTTGAAGTACCCCTGTATGATAAGGCAGAACCTATTGTGCTGATAGGCTGCAACAGGTTGATATTTTTCAAAGTTATTCATTGTTGAATGGAATGGCATAACAGATTTAAATGTGGCACCTTTTGTACCAAACAACAACAAAAAACTGTTACAGTGCCCATTACCAGGATGCATATACTTACCATTCCCAAGAACTCTACCCAAGTCCTCCTGCCCCCCAAAGGTTCTCCTTATTGAGAAGTTCTTGTGAAACTGGTCTTTTTAATCCCCACCTAATCCTTTTGCCCACAGCTAGGTCCCAGATGCAGCAAATCTGTCTACGAACAGGTCCTGCCAGGGAAAACCAAGGCCAGGGACTGCTAAGAGTCAATGATTTGTCCTGGCAAATTCTCTTTTTTTAACTTCTATAAAATACATATATGCAAGAAAAAACAGCTAAGCAGGGGGTTTCATTACTGTGCAACATGAGCTGTTTTTTTTTTTTTCCTACCGTGAAGGTCAAAGTTTAACCTGCTGAAATGCTATTGACGTGTCTGTGATACACAACTCCCCTGTTGATTATTGACAGAGTCCCTGTTCTTTTTCTAATGGGGCTGCCAAGCGCTGGGAGAGTATAAAATACATTAGTACCAGTCAAGGTTTTATTAAACTTGACAAGAAGGAATGATGGTGATTTAACTGCTGGTTAATAAAGAACAATAATAGGCCTGTCTGTGTTATTTAAAAGATGAATAAATAGACACTC
This sequence comes from Acipenser ruthenus, assembly GCF_902713425.1. Taxonomy (NCBI): domain Eukaryota; kingdom Metazoa; phylum Chordata; class Actinopteri; order Acipenseriformes; family Acipenseridae; genus Acipenser; species Acipenser ruthenus. The sequence continues at coordinate 23,230,793 of NC_081199.1, read as the reverse complement.
CAGCCTGCTGGCATTTGAACCTGAACAAACTGTTTTTTATCAGGAGATTTATAAAAAAGACCTGACAATTCAATGAAATATGTGAGTGTGTGTGTGGTGTTTAAATACAGTCTGTACTCGTGAGAGTCATGTTAAATAAACAGTGTGGATTGAATATTCAATAACAATGATTTCATATTATTATGACCATAAGACAAGGCACAGTAAAATAAATTCCTTATTCTTTGTAGGGGGCTGGAATCTATCCAGTTTTACAGCTGGGTTAAGTTAGAGACAAGTCATGTGGCTGAGTGAACTTTCAAGGACTACCTCTGAAGGCACGGGGTGCTTTGACTTTGAATGTATTTATTTATCCGCGTTTTACCAAGAGAACCTTTTGTTTTAGAAGTCAGATTATACATTTTGAATAAATTTAAAATGCCGAATTAACATTACAACAAACTTGACAAGGATGCTGTTGTATCAGCCATTGATCTACTTGATCTTACGGCAGCATCTATAATGACAGTTATGTGTGGCTGCTAGGGATGCAACATCTCCTGGATGATGGTGTGTCTTTGAGGTACCAAAACACAGATACAATGTCGTCTGATCAGCCATCCACTCTGATTTACATTACCATTTACTAGACCACTACAAGACCTTGCATAAAGTCACTCATACCAAGTAGCATCTGTGTAACTCAATTTATTTAGCAGTGTGTCCAGTTCCCCAGCAACAGTACATTTCTTTTTATAGCCAGAGAACCGCTTATTTGATTATGACAAAACTTGGTAAGGACGTTATTTAGTACAAATTCTTTAGAGCTAGGCTGGTCAACGGATGGCTTTTGAGCCATAGATGACTCATAAAGCTCTGCAATATGGCTCTTTTGAAGTATCCCATTTAAGGTTTTCAATAGGTTTGAAAAAAACTGCAAGGATGATGTTAGTTTACGTAGATGCGAGGATAGTGTAGTCAAAATGCAGCATATTGATGTTTTAAACATGAAACATGTTTAATGAGCAGAAATGACTGAATCTGTGTCTGAGTGTAGTTATTCAATTTGCTTTTTAGTAAACAAGACCTTTTATCTTCAAGTTTGTATGGCTCCATAAGGACTCCCTTGTAACTGAAAATGCTCTATTAACCAAACATACTTATTTTCACAGTTTTCAAACATAAATTAAAGCCTGTTCAACTCTATTAATAAACAGGAATCACAACAGCCACATAGTTGAAGATAACATTGTCATATGATTTTAATGGAATGAGGAAGCCTGTGGTCTTGAAACCAGGTAAGGCAGATAAACAAATATTATAACTCAACATTGGAGAATCCAGATCCTCTCAGAATGACCACAAACACCATAACATAGTAAGAGGATGTAAAAAAAAAAGCTGGCATCTGAAGCAAATTACTATTACATGAGGTATTGGAAGTTATATTTGGACTGTTAAGTAAGTTGGTTGCTTTATCAGCAGCACTGTTGATAAGTAAGTTGGTTGCTTTATTCGAAGAGTTTAGCATAATTGCAGCAGTGGTTCAACAGCAGCAGTAACATAAACAAAAGTCTTTCAGCATAAAGTGCTTTTGCTGGATAAATCAGGGAACCTGTTTTCTTAAGTAACCACAAATATCCTGAATAGTTTGGATCATTAACTTTACCGTTACAGCCTCGCCCACAGTTCAGATCTGAACAATGATTGCAATAAATGTACCATACTATTCACTTGTAATAAAAAGGCATGTGGATTACAATGCTCTCCACGGAGGGCTAAAATGACACCATCATTGTAACTTTTTCTAGGCCTCCACAGGTGAAAGGCTGGAACATTAAGGGCATTTTTAACATGCTTAAAAGGTATTGTCTTACCCTTGTGCGTTCTACCATATAAAAGCAAAATACAGTGAAGGGATGGTAAAGAATAGGTTAGTATTGTAAAGCCCAGAGAGATATGGCATACTGAAAATGTGGCAAAACATTGTAAACTATGTTAAATGCATATAGTAGAAAAATAAAAATACATGTGTTTCTTTCAAAACTGCAAATGTGAAAATTAAAGTGCATGACAGGTAAATGTAGAGGACTTGTGTCCCATTGTACATTCCCAGTCCCATAACACTGTATTGCAGTATATACAGGAATAACATAAAACTAAATATCTTGGTAAGATTGATTTCCATTACATGAGAGTAGATGTTAAAACTTCATGCTGATTTGAACTCGGCTCTCGCCAAGATAAGCACCAACTAAGACGTAGCTTTACAGCAAACTAATGTGATCCATCTGCATCTCCATCCATTTGTGTTTCTTTCCATCTGAAGATGTAGATATCCTTCTGCCTGGTGTTGATGGCTGGAGTGTAATGCTGGCTCCAAGGATCAGCTTATATTTTGCCTCCCCAGCGCATCAGCACACACAACAGCTGTGATGCTGGCTCTGCGGATCAACCACAGTGCAGTCTACCCAGCACATCAGCATGATAACTGTCTGGATTGAGCTAAGTAGGGTACATCTCTGGGGTCTTCAAGTTGGCACCTTCCATCCTCAGTGTTTCATCGACTAGTCCATGACACCTCAAGAGGGCTCAACGGTGATTCTGGTGTCCCAGCATCACCCACCTCCGTCCCCCACTCAAATCAACTCAGCCCAGCTTACTTACTCATACATCAGCATTGCTTTCTATTGTGCTTGAGATACCCAGCCAGAATCTTTCCGTCTCAACCACAGCCAGATGCTGCTCCTTTCTGCTGCTTCAGATAAGCTCTTCACTGTGTGATGCAATTCTTGACCACTGAACCCGACATCTCTGAGAAACCGGGTTGAAGAGTGTGCCACAAATCCTTGACAACCCACCTCCACTGGGTAAACCCGGACTCTCCATCCTCGCTGTTCTGCTTCAGCAGCTAGTTGAGCATACCGAAGTTTCTTCCTCTCATACGCCTCATCAATAGCATCCTCCCATGAATTGTTAACTCTACCAGATGAACAAGGCGTGCTGATCCAGACCGCAAGACAATGTCTGGTCGAAGGTTAGTGGTGGCAATCTCAGGTGGAAAAATAAGCTGCCAGCAGCTTCCAGTTGTCCTGGGCGAGGCTTGGTTTTAACACCTTTTCTTGGTGGTTGCTCTCCTGGATGGAGGAATATTGTCTTTTATGTGTAATGCTTTGATGGAACTGGTGGAAACTTACTGGTCATGTTACGCTTGTCTTCCAATGCTAAGGCCAAACATCGCAGCACCTGGTCATGGCGCCAAGTAAACCATCCTTGGCTAAGACCCACCTTACATCCTGTCAAAATGTGCCTTAATATTGCAGGTGATGAACACAAAGGACATGAGGGATCCTCACCCACCCAGAGGTTTAGGTTCTGTGGTGATGGAAGAACATCATATGTTGATCTGATGAGGAAACTGATCCTGCTCTGTTCCATTGTCCATAGGTCTTGCCAGCCAATCTTGCATTGTTCCACACTCTCCCATCTCATCCATTCTCCCTGCTTGGCCAGGGAAACCGTCTTTACACACCTCATCCTCTCCTCCTGCTTTTGCACCTCATTGACTACCAGCTTCCTCCGTTGAACTGGAGTTGCCTTGTGCCATGTAGGAGGAGCTGAACTGAAACCAAGACCCCCTCTTCAATGCTGAACTTGCCCCATAATAGGTTGTTGTTCCTTCGGCTTGACTCAGGAGGGCTTTCAACAAACCATTCTGTATTTATAGTGAGCACTCCATTTAGAAGCGACCAACAATCTTTAGAAATGGTTTTGGGTCATTTGAGTAATTTACTCTCCAATGTATTAATTAATTTATTGAAAATCCGGGCTTATTGGTCATGTGCTTCTGGCAATTCATAGACAGGCTACAATTAGCTGTCCCAGCATTCTCTAGCTACCACATGCAGTATATTCTCAATTGATTAGTGAGAAGACAGGAAGCAATGAAGTATAAGCAGCTTGATAACTCAAGCTGTGTGAACTCAGGCTATGCTGCAAAATTGCTATTCGTATTCATTACCCATTACATTTAAATATTTACATTTTCAATGTGTAAAACAACTTTTAAGCAGCTTATCTGAAGCGATGGGTACACAGATGCATAAAAAGTACAGCACCATCACTTTCAAGACATCATTTTCCCAGATTAAGTGTGTTCTCTCTACTTGACTACAATATGTTATATAAAGCCAGTTTTCCCATACAGCACTGCTTCAGTTGATATCTATATATAAATTCAGCATTTTCCAAAGGGACTGCTGCATACCCAAGACCACAGCAGATTTCCTCATAAATCACATCATCCTAACGATGCCCTGAGAAAGCAATAAAGTCAAAATCCTGTTCAGTTATGATTAAGTGGTAAAGGTTCTTCTATCATGCTGAGTTATTTATGTATTTATTTTTAGGAAAAACGAATGGCCGAAATTGATATGTTATGCTTTCTGCTGAAGGCTGGTAATTGTTCATCAATGAGCCAAGGGGGGTGAGGGGGTCTGAGGAGAACCAGGGGGATCTCACGGGGTCAGCTGGTTAGAACCAACCCCCCCGCCCCCCCTGCCCCACTCTCCCCCCATTCAACAGGGGGTGTTAATAAATCTATCCTGTCCCATTGTAGATGACCAACAAAACCTTTCAATTCAGTATTTACTTGGATTCATGAGAGACTGGTTCTTTTGAGCGTGCTTCCCCTGCCGGGAAGCCTCACTAATAATTATCGTTTTTCACATTGAAAAGAAAATGAGTGATCACTTGGAAATGAAAGATTCAGTATGTGCAATTACAGCCTGCATTATCATGCCTGTTCCTTTCATAGAAGGACAGTCTGTGATATAGCTAACGACACAGAGCTCTGTTTTGGGGGTATTTATGTAGAATGATTGCAGTTTCTGTAACCGGTACCTTTCTCACTAATACTCTGCAGTTATCCTTATCAAATGACTAGGGCCCTGTGTTTTACGTGACCTGCTTTCTTAGGCTGCACTTCATTCCTCCCACCACAAGGTGGTCATGTAGTCTGCTTAATTAAACCACTTATTGATTAATAATCTCCTGATTCCTTTAATCATCTCAATTAGTCATTCTATTAACGCGCATTGGTGTGCTGATTAGGCGGCAGCAGCTGCTACAGACATTTATATAGTCCTGCATCCCTTTATTACTAATACGTCTTATTCAATATTATTTCTTAGAATGTGTAAATAAATAATTTCAATGTTTCAGTTTCCTAGTAGGAACACATAATTTGTCAACAAAATATTTAAAAAAACCAGCACTGATTCCCAGAACAATTTATATAAAATACTGAAATCATAACATCAATGCTGTAACACATATATTACAAATATAACATAATAATAATAATAATAATAATAATAATAATAATAATAATAATAATGCAAGGTTGTTCGCAAGCAGCACATTACGTGTCACTTAGTTTCATGAAAGAAAATGTCCCATGCATTAAATGTTGCTATTAAACTTAAGCATCGTCAGTTGGTTAACCCTGCCTTCTTTCATAGACTGACGTTGTTCTGTAAAAACTTGGCCATGAGAAGAAACACTTCTTTCAGCATCTACAGAATTGGTAACAACTGACAAATATATTTTAGCCTTTCGTGTTAAATTGGGAAATAATTCTTCAGCTTTAATCCAAAATTAATTCAAAGTCATTCTACTGCCATTTTATTTTGCATATGGGAGTGTGGCAAAGTGCCCCGCCCCTGTGTGCATTTGTGTGTTCTGTGTTGTATATATGTGTGCGTATGTTAATGTTGGTGTATAGATTGGTACACGGGATATAAACGGGTCTGTGTTTCACGTGTGTTTAAAGTGTAGATTTGTATTTAGGCACGAGGAGAGCACAAATCACTTCACGTGCTGGTTAAATATGTGAGCACGGGGTTGCACAGAATTAATTCACGTGCTGGGATTCAAGTGAATAATTAATTAGTAATTGAATCCCAGCACAACAGTATATATAGATGCACGTTTCTTTCACTCAGGGTTAGGTGTTCGGTGAGTGGAGAACGAGTGTGGAGAAGGAGGTAATAAGAATAATAATAATAATAATAATAATAATAATAATAATAATAATAATAATAATAATAAGGAAAGAACTGTCTCACTCACCGTGTTTCGTTTGTCTGTCTGTCTGTTTACTGTCTAGTCCATTTTGTTTGTCTTTTTATTTTGGAGTGTAGTGCCGTGTCCTGTGTTTTTGTTGTGTTCCAACCTTTTATTTTCTGTGCTGTTAATTATTAAATGCTGAGCGCGATCATGCGCTCAGCTTAAACAAACCACATCTCTCTGTTTATTTACTTCCTGCTTCTGGTCTGACACCACCCACTCCGGCCGTCTTTGTGACAGGGAGGTATTTGTCCATTTCTGATATACAGTCAGCATCAAATCCTGGAATAGAATATAAAGGGAGGGCTTCCAGATCCAAACTACACACTTGTTGTGGGTCGAATATCCTTACTGCCATCAGAGTTATGAGCTGGTTGAAAAAAACATGGTTTCTTTTTTAATTGATCCGGGTTGTAGTAATTAGTTAGTTTTTCAGAAACGTCATGGAAGGTTTTTACACATAGTTTGTTTATTGCGGCGTCTGTGCTGTGTACCTCTTGTGCCATTGCTCAGTATGTATTTATTAATTCTGCAACTTTATTATATGTTTGATGGACTCTCACTTCATGGCTTTTTCAAACCACTAAATCAGATCCACCAGTCCCTTGGCATGCATTGCAATTAGGGAGAGGTGAGATGTTAAACTTTGCACATCTTTAAGCAATTTCTGGAGGTCCTTTAACACTGCAGTGTTTGTTGAAATGTGCATTTCCTTTTCCACGAAGCCTGTGCAAAAAGGGATGTATTTGGAATGATATTCAGCAGCAGAATACCAAGTGCCCCATCGTGTTATGCATGGCTCAGGTGGCAACTTTATGGGTAAAGTACAGCCTTCTTGTTGGATTGCTTCTGTCAGGTGGTCTTTTACAATGTAGTTTTCTGCTTGGGCAATGTTTAAACAATTTTTTTAACGGCTGCAACTAGCTGCTTTCGGAATATTATTTGCCCAGATTTTGCTGGCAAGGGCTATTATGTGGGCAGTACAAGTCAAATGTACTGAATTTTGCAGTAAACCTCAAAAAGCATTATCAGAGACAAATCCAGTCACATTATTAAAATTAACTTCAAATGCGTTTCAATATTTCACAACGCCCTGTGCTACCGATGAGTAATTCACAGAGTGCAGACTAACTGTATCGGCTAATATTACTTTCAGTTAGAAGGTATTCGATAGTCCTTGGAGAACAAACAAAATGTGCAAAACATACTGATCTTTTGCATTTGTAGACTCGTCAGTAACTACAGATAAACTGTCAGACATCTTTACCAGTTGTATAATTTTCATCTTGTGCAACTCAGGAATTTGGGGTAGATATTCTCTTCTCAGTTGACCTGCTGTAGGAATTGCTCCCGCATTTACTACATGTTTGTTCAGAAATGCACGTAGTTTGGGATTATCCATTTTTTTTCCAGGGGAATATTAGCACAAACAAATGCCTCTGTCAAATCGAAAGTAACATCTCGTTGGCGTTCATAATGTTCGTTCCCTTATGTTTTTTACTGGAGGACGCCGTCTCATAGCTGTCAATCTCAGCCTTTCGTTTTCTGTGTTTTTTTCTGATGATAAATGTCGGTCTATTGTTGGCTTTCGAGTGTGGTCCAAAGATAAATTACAAGTTGTGCAAAATAAATTATACCCATCGGTGTGCAGAACACCAGGTGGATATTGTTGCGTGCGTTCGCTCAATGAAATGCTTTTTGATTGTGATGTCTATGACTCCATGTTTAGGTCTCTCGATTTTTTTAACGTTTATTCAATTACCATTTATACTCATCATAATTATCTTTTATTTTTCTAATTAGTCAAAGCGTAATGTGTTGATTTCTTAATTGTGAATTAGATTACTATAACTGGAGTGGCTGCAGGGACATCTAGGGGACAGCAGTTGAATTACAATTGGAAAAAACAGGTCGCGTAAAACGCAGGACCCTACATGATTTCCATTACACGAGAGTAGATGTTAAAACTTCATGCTGATTTGAACTCGGCTCTCGCCAAGATAAGCACCAACTAAGACGTAGCTTTACAGTAAACTAATGTGATCCATATGTGTCTCCATCCATTTACGTTTCCTTCCATATGATGATGTAGATATCCTTCTGTCTGGTGTTGATGGCTGAAGTGTAATGCTGGCTACAGGGATCAGCTTATTTTGCCTCCCTGGCGCATCAGCACACACAACGGCTGCGATGCTGGCTCCGGGGATCAACCAAAGTGCGGCCTCCCCAGCGCATCAGCATGACAACCGTCTGGATTGAGCTAAGTAGGGTACATCTCTGGGGTTTTCAAGTGGGCACCTTCCATCCTCAGTGTTTCGTCGACTAGCCCACGACACCTCAAGAGGGCTCGACGGTGATTCTGGCGTCCCAGCATCACCCCCCTCCGTCCCCCACTCAACTCAGCCCAGCAAATGACCTTCAGTGACAGAATTGTACTACAGTTGTAACATTTTAATATAAACACTGCCACATACGACACATATCAGACAGTTAGAGGTGCCGTCAGCTAACCCTTTCCTAATGGAATAACGGACAGGTAATAATCAACAATAATCCATGCATTGAGAACACTTTTTCAAAAGCAATTTGCAAAATTTATGTGCTCACTCTTCAAAAAAGCTTTCAAACACAACACATTTTAGAATACATAGTAATATATGCATTGAGAAAACTGTGTTATTAAAAAGCAAGAAACACAGAAATGTACTTTCTTGAAAGCCTTTGAATACAATAGAAAATATGCAAATGCCCTTTATATAATATATATGAGAGGTGTGAGGCTCCAAATGGGCCACCAGGGTGATTGTTTTTATTGCATTGCCACTTCACTTCCAGCCATTTCTGTGAATGTGCTGTCAGATATTCAAACCTTGTGCTTTCAGTCTCCAGGGCAAATACAGTTCATTAAGTTCTGTATCTAATTCAAGAGTCTTTTCAGAAGCAGTGTCTGGCGGGCACCAGACACTTGGAATGAGCTACCATTGCCTTTGAAGTCTGTAATACATTTAAATTGAGAAATACTGCTGCTATGTTATGAGTTAGTTGTTGGAGATGGTAAAAAATCTAAGTAGTGTGGCTGTTGTATAAGTTGTAATCTTAATGCAGGGTGGATTTTAAAGGATTTAATTGAATGCTTTTATAACAGTAATATAATGTTTTACACTTAAGGGACAATGACATTCGTGTGGTGCATTTTAAGTTATACTGGAGATCCTGAGGTTTATTGTTTACAGAGGAACATGCCACAGCAATACATATCTCACTTACATCTTATATACTTCAACTTTTTAAAGATATTTATTTACCTCAGCTTGTCTAAAATAATCATGGTAGTCTACTGAAAGCTAACTTTTCTCGAGCGTGCCTGTGAAACGTTTCTCAGTAAACAGTGGTTTTAGAACAGATGTAGTTAATTAGTGTCATTGTTTACGTTATTAATAACAGAACGGCTGATCTCCATAGAATACAATGAGACAGCGGTGTCCAGTTGTTGTATAATGTCTTTAATATCTATTGTATAGTGTTTTATTGTATTTGCTGTGCAAATGACTATGTTGAAATGTGCATGCTACCACTGTTACATGTAAAAATGTAACTGTGACATAGGTGACTTATACTGTCAGTGACACACTCAAGTTGGGAATTTTTACTCAGGTGACTTCAAAGCAAAGTGTTCTACAAAGAATTGCTATTTCTAAGCTGGCATTTAAACACTATTTCTATATTTGACCTCTTTAGTTTGACTCATTTTGGTATTGCTACTGTCCTTTATCAGCATAAGTAACCACCTGCATATCCATTTGTGATTTTCTAAAAATAACTAATAGTTAGGATTTTCTCACCTGCTGGGTTGTGGGCTAGGCTCTGCTTCATTGCACTGGTGTTAAATGCAGGGCCACGCTACTGCAGTGAGACTGACCTGAACAACGTGACTCCCAGACCATTATTAATTGGAAACCAACTGTTTTGTGAGGCTTTGGATTTATTCTGTAATGGGCTTATTGTTCTATTCTACTCCTCCTAGATAATTTATTTGACCTTTTAATATTTCTTTGTTTTTATTGACAGTTTCTAACGCAGTACTGGTCTTTTTCAAACAAGCCAGATTATAAGGTTACAATTCCCATGGTTACAGGGCCTAACTCCAGTGGTCACAGCCCTTTGACAGACCTTTATCTCAGAAAGTGATACAGTACCCAAAAGAAGGAATGTAACATTTTTCTCTACAGTGCAGTGCAACACATTTTGTTGATTGAAAAAAGCTACAAGAACATGCGAAACTCCAAGAGCAGCTGTGTTGCGAAAATGCTTTTTGTATGTAGCAGAGGCTGTGTAGTCCAGTGGTAAAAGAAAAGGGCTTGTAACCAGGAGGTCCCCGGTTCAAATCCCACCTCAGCCACTGCCTCATTGTGTGACCCTGAGAAAGTCACTTAACCTCTTTGTGCTCTGTCTTTTGGGTGAGACGTAGTTGTAAGTGACTCTGCAGCTAATGCATAGTTCACACACCCTAGTCTCTGTAAGTTGCCTTGGATAAAGGCATCTGCTAAATAAACAAATAATAATAATGTAGCAGTAACAAGTTTTAAATTGCTTTTAGAATTTGTACCCCCTTTAAAGCAAAAGGGTGTTTATGATTATTTTGGATAGGGTTTCACTGATCTAGCATTAGGCCTGAAAAATGTCTAATATGTATATGTTATAGGCCTTAAGTTTCAGGCAGTTATATTTACAATTCATGAAATTAAACGCAATATACACAATCCTTTATATTGATGCGTTAGGAATGCATGACTGACCCCTGCAGTGTAAATGAGGAAATGCACACAAAGGGAACTATAACAGGTCTATAACGGCTCTCTAAAGAGAAACCCTGCTACATACAGTATAGAAGTGCTGTAAATGCACTTGGAGCCATGGAATTCTCCTGGCACACCTAGTTTAACCACTGACCAGTTTGTAGTTTAGATACCATCCAGGATCCACGGATGTTCTCCAGGATGAATCAACAACATCCGAATTTCCCTCAGGGTATTACAGCAATGACAAACCATGGTTAAATTACCAAAATTACTGCAAAACCTTTTTTAGCCCACGGCTGGCTTGAAAAAATACAATGTCTGGAAAACTACTTGACAGTATGCCATAGAAAATAATCATGTCTACAGCTCGTTTGAGTAGCATTGCATTTAAAACTTGACTTGACATTCTGGCTGGTAATGATGAGAAGTTTGAGCTTAGATCTGAAGATGCCCTCCATGGATAACACAGATAATTGTTTCTGGCTAGTCCTGTTTTGTTCATCTATATGCAAAAAAAGGAACTACTGCCACTCATCCTTCAGAATGGTAAACTGGTTTGCTTTGATACAAAATGTTGTCAAATGTGCAGGACATTCTATTTCTTTTTTTCTATACGACGGGACTTGAAATGCACATGACTTGTAAGCAGAGTTGACAAGTTTTGCAAACGTTCTGTATTCATGTCAGCCTATTTAAAGAACTCCATTACCCCATTCTTATTTGCAGCTTTTGTTTTGTTCTTTTACTCTTAACCCTTTTTCAGCACGAACTATGCAGAAAGATAACCCAGAGATAACTAACTAAATAGTTTCTGAGATTCTCAAAGCCTGAATGGGGATTACAAAAAAAAAAAGATTGGTTCATCTGGACCATCCAGTTTTGACCTGTTTAGGGGATGACTGTGTTTCTGTAAGATCTAAATAATTACAATTATTCTCAAATTATCCAATAAAAAGGTGACAAAAATGTGATATTCTTAATAAAAACATTTTGGCAAATCAGTGTAATCTGTTTATTTATCCTGCTGCAGTGCTTTGAAAAATAATGGTATATATATATATATATATATATATATATATATATATATATATATATATATATATATATATATATATATATATATACACACACACAGAGTAGAAACCTTATTTTATTTTAGAAGTAAACATTCTACTATGGCAAGCCAAATTATAATTTAGAGATCACAAATTCATTTATAGATATCTATCCCAGCAGATGTTCAATCCCAGCAGAAACTAGCACTTTGTGGTTGTAATGGCTCGGCATTGCAGCTCATTGAATTGAATGGATAGGCAAGGACTGGATGCGAACCGCAAACCTTACAGTTCAAAGACAAATGTCTTACCGTTCAACTAAACAGCAAGCTCTCTGGTCGTAAGGTAAGTACTGTACGTGTTTTATGCTGTTGTCGGTATTATTAACTCATCAGCCACTAGGAGGCTATCCATTCTGAATGTTATGTACTTACAACTCTCAGGTAAGGGCAGTGGCCATGGAATTTTCAGATTGAAACTCAACGTGGGGGGTTCTTTAAAAGGTATTTATTGTTGTCTTGACTTATACGTATAGCATATTTATTTCTTGACAACCCATGTAAGAGGTGGGGGAAGGGATCATCTTACCAGTGTTCTTATATTCATTTTGTATAATATGTTTCAATCAAAATTTAATTACAAAAAAAAAGGTATTTATTGTTGAAAGAGTGTAGGTAGTCATGTTTGTAACATTATCAAAGTAATGTTTGTTTGCCTTTCTTTTCTTGTGATTTGCCAATTACAGTATATTTACTTACTATTCCAAATCCAAAGTGAGGCAACAAACAACACAGAAATATACAAAAAAAAGACTTTTAAAAGATCACACTATTAAATTCAATGGTGGTGGATCAAAAAAAAACTCAAATCATTGGGACCAATTTTTTTTTTTAGTGTGTGATAAGTATTTTTGTCTAAGTAAAATTACAATGGTGATCTTAATTTACGATTTAAACGGTGGCTGTAGTTATATACACCAATGTTTAGATACATTGAATAGACCCCACTATTTTAAAATGGATTCCAAAATAAAAATCACAACGTCTAAAAAATCTTAAAACTTAATATGGGGGGTGGTGGCAGGTAAATGCAAACTGTTATTATTTAGAATGAAAGAGATAAGCCCTTTTATTTTAAGTTCACCCATTTTTCAGAAGTCTTCTGTTTCACAAAACTGATAATTTTCCCATTGGCAAAAACTGTACCACGTGGAGTGCAGAATGTCATGCAATTAAGAGCCCAGTGGTTTGAATCCCGTTAGCACAGGATGCTCTTCGCTGGCGGCTCACAGGGAAAGCTGAATTTGCCTTTGTGCTCCTGCAGATTATGGAAGGAAACCAAATGGGGATATTTCACGTCAAGAGCTTCAGTGACCCCTCAGAATACATGCAGAGACAAGGCAGGCTCAGCTGTTAAAAATAAGTGGTTGGGGTAACAGCAGTAATGGATTTTACCTATTGATCTTCAGTCCTTCAGAACAGTAAGTGTGTTGCAACAGTGCGGTGACAGGGGCAAAGAAAACAGGGGTCAAAGTAATTGTACTGCTAAGAAATAATTAATTGAACAGAAAGGAACATTTTGAATAGATTTTTGTTAAGTTCACAGAGGTCTTACATATTATCTTTCAGTCAACACTTTGTACCTGTGCACAGCTGTTTGTTTGGTCAGAAAGTGTTTTAGCAATGGTAAACATCTTTGTAAGGCCAATCTTAAAATGTGTTTTTTTGGGGGGTTTTTTGTAAGAAAATTCTTGTGGCCACCAATATTAACACTGGAACAAGATTAACACTATCAACTGCACAGAAAAGACTGATACGGGAAGGTTATGATAGCAGGGATGTGACGCCATTGTGGTAGGGTATAAATGTTGACCCATTAGTACATATGATGCAGTAGAAAGACAGGACTGGAAACATGATGAAGGTGCTTGTTCCTATCCTGGCATTCCTGGCTATCACAGATGGACTCATTCGGTGAGTAAATTGCTCAATTGAAAATACAATAAATAACAAATGGATTGATTTCAAACAGTTGTGGGATAATCCTTCAAGATTTAGATGGTTATACCCTGAGCATTAACCTAGCGTAGGATTCATACTATGGTTATGCCAATTTCAGAGGATTAGCATGCTATATTTGAATGCCATTGTTAGAATAGCTCCACAGTGGTAACGTTTTCATATTTTCACATGCCAGTGGTATCACAATGGTAGGAAAATGAAGACAGGTACCAGTGCTTTAGGTCATTAGTACCAATGTTCAATAGAGATGCAACATGCCTTTTATACATTTCAGATGGACCCTTATAAAAGTTTGTAATAGTAAATCTGCATGGCAATTTTGAAGTTTTAACCCTGTAATTTCCATGCTTTTTAAAAAACATTATGAAACGTATATGTTTCCTACAGTTCATAATCGAATCTATATATTCAAACAAAACTAGGTCTCTAAAATAGGTGGACTCAGACAGTGGCCATGCCCCCTTTACATAGGACGATCTTCCATTCCTCTGTACAGTCTGTTTCCATTCCAAACCCACACCCACTTCAGGACTGTTTGCTTATTTAGATTCTGAACAAGGTTAAGATACTGTTAAACAGTGACACACATGGTGTAAAGTATTAGAGCGCCTGCAGTGTTTACAAGAAGTGCTTTATGTTGCTGCGTCCTGCATTGTCCATATCGCAGCGTTATATTTTTAAACATATTGTGACTCACACATCATGGGTCATAAATCTGGGGACTACATTTCTCAATATTTACTCAGGAGTGTTTGTTGGGCAGGAGCATGATCTGAGTACACTGCGATTTTAAGAACACATTCTTTCTCTTGGCATTGTTCCCGAGTAAAAGTTACATAGTTGATTTACCAATGATGTGTGAGTAACAATATCAAAGTAGTTGGGATTACATTTATGTTGAAAAGTTTATTGCTGCGATAGGGGCAGCACAGGATACAGCCATAGTTATGTGTTTCTTGAAAACACTGCAGGGGGTTCTGTAACACTTTAAAGACAGTACAGTAGGTGAAGACAGTTAGCATGTTGCTTACGCAGTGTCTCACTAGGTTACACAGTCTGCACCAATTACAACAAGCATGGCATTCACCTGCCGGCACGGCTGTAAATTTACAAAAAAAAAAAAGTAGACCATCTTTACCTCTATCAACTGTCTGTAAAATGTAAGTTTGACATAGATAGATTGACATAGATGGACAGACACCTTCAGATTCTGATACTGTCAATGACCTGATGTCCAAGTTTCATCACAACTGCTTCTATAACACATGTGTTGAATTCAATCCATCAAGGCAATCTTTGCACATCCATTTTCTCTAAAGAGGTTGGATCCAAAGTTCCATTCTCTAAGATGAAGTTTATGACTACACCTGTAGGGGCTGTCAGAGCTGTTAGTCGGCTAGCGGATTTAGTTTTCCTGCTCCTGAAATGAACGGTTGTTTTCATCTAAACTGCAGGGTTCCTCTCATGAAGTTTAAGTCCCTCTATGAGCAGCTCATTGAGGAGGGACAGCTGAAGAACTTCCTTATGAATCAGCAGCTGATCTCTGATGGCTCCTACAACGAACCGCTCCTGAACTACAAGGATGTACGTCTGATATGTTTTGAAATTATATTTATTTGATGAAGCTTTTATTTCTTTGAGTGCCAATTTAAACACTATAGCTTTTAAGTCCCTGTATAGCGTGCATGCACAATTTAAGTTAAAGCCACAGAAAAAACTTGCACTATTGATCATTTAGAACTCCATATATCAAAAGAAACAACTGAATCAACTATATTATTACAGCCACCCTATTATGTATGTGTCTTTCTCTGCCATTATAAGGATGGAAATAAGGCTTCTGTTGCATAGCAATTTGATCCATTCCTGGTTTTACTATGAGTTTAATAAGACACACCTGAGTTTGGGGCTAATCAAGCTTGTATTAAAATCTGGAATGGGGGAAACTGCTATGCAACGGGAGTCTTATTTCCATCCCTGCTTTTGAGAGTGGTCTTTTTGACCCTGGTTGGGGTGAAATCAGTTTGTGTCTTGCAGCATCCCATACTATTTGTTTTAAATAATGTATAAACACAATTAAACAGTCCAACTATTTTCAGTTTACCATGGTATAAATCTTTCAGGTTGGTTATATTTTTTGGTCAGTTTGTTCGCAGGTTATTATTTATTAATTTTTTTTTTTTTTTTTTTTTTAAAGGTTCGAACGTGAATTCTTAATGTGACTTCCATCTGATAGTCTGTGTAGTATGAGTTCCACTTTTCTTTAATATGTAATATTGTTTTGTTCCAGATGTCCTATTTTGGACAAATCAGCGTCGGAACCCCACCACAGAGCTTCGATGTCCATTTTGACACCGGCTCCACTCACTTATGGATCAACTCTGTCTACTGCAAGAGCGAGGCCTGCAGTAAGTACCTTAAAACTGGGCTTGACGCATTTCTAGACATGCACATACGGACACATTTCTAATAAGCCTTGTAACCTTGTATATTTGATAAATATTACATGCTGCCAACTGCCAATATCCCATAATACTGCTGTATAACTCACAGCTGTACTCCCCCCTAATAATACTGCTATAAGTCACACATGGACTGGAAGGTCAACTCTTATGTCATATTTATGGTAACTCGTTTTATTGTGAAGCTTCCCTAATAAATTGCATGTGTGTATTTCATGTGTAGAATTGAGGTATGCCAGCATATCCCCATTCCGCTGCACTACACATTCGCTTCCTCTTTGCAAAACCCATCATCTTCAGATGACCCACACCGTTCAATAGCTTTGGATACTCTTTCAGCATAAACAGATTTAAGTTTCTATATGTTATGTGACATATGTTTCCAAATACATATCTAACTTGTTCTCTAATCACTGTATGTGAGAAACATATGTGATGCTTATCTGTTACAGCTTCAAGCAACAGTGCTTAATTTAACTGCACATATACAAAATGTCAATAGTTATTATAAAAATTACATTTAACAATTGCAGTATACTACTGTAAGTACACGCTGTTTTCCTGAATGTATTTTCACCAACATACAACAACTTGAATGTGTAGATTCCTAGTCCATTCAAACTCTACTAGCTTGATGGGACTTACATGGAAGGTACTCTCCTTATAAAGTATATTTGAGAATGTTGTTTCGCTTATCTAATTTAAAAATGAAGCTTGTTAAAAAGGATTCACTTTTTTTTAAATATGTGGAATGACTTCTGAAAAAGTCATGAATATCTATGACTGAAAGAGTTCAATAACACGTTCTTTTTACAGCCATGCATCACCTGTTCAACCCTGAGGCATCCTCCACCTATCACAGCAATGGGGAACCCTTTTCGGTGCATTACGGCACTGGGAGCCTCACTGGGGTAATTGGGTATGACACTGTCTCTGTAAGTACCAGCACAATATCGCCAGCCAATTACTTTTCACATATACATTTGTATATATATACTGTAAGGAAGGTCCTTTTATTTTCATTTGTTTTGATTGTATATAAAATTTCTTGGGAATTTAACAAAAAACCTGAGGAAAACAATCTGTGAAAATAATCAATTATTTTTACTTTCCAGGTAAATAGTTCTTTACAAATAGAAATCGTGTAAACCTGGTGTCGTTAACCTGTATCAGTACTTAAATATAGTATATTAAACCAACAGCCTCATATTACAATAAAACTATTCTTTTTAAACATATCTACTGAATGTAGATTGATTTTGTTGATGTAAATCAGAAATGCTTCTCTCTCTCTACATATATATTTAAAGCATGTAACATGCAGACAGACATAAATGGTGACTCCAGTTTTTCACAAGATTTGATACTCTCAATATGTTACATCCGGGGATAATAAGTCATTTCAAAAGGAAGTTTATCATTACATTATGGATATTTTGCACATTTCTTCTCCTCAGATCCAAGGCCTTAAGGTCACAAACCAAGAGATCGGTCTGAGCATCAAGGAACCTGGAAAACACTTTGCGAGACCACTGCATGAGGGGATCATGGGAATGGCTTTCAAGCAGCCAGGGGGAATGACCCCTATTGTGGACACAATGATACAGGAAAACCTGCTGGAGGAACCCATCTTTGCTTTCTACCTGACCAAGTAGGCCTTTTTTACTCAAAGTAAACAAGATATTCTTCTGTTTTTGTAAGGGCTTCTGTTTTGCAAAGGTCTGGGAAAGGTTTTCAATGATCAAGTCTGTTGGTTACTGTGACAGGGTAGCATTGCGGGCCCAGATGGTATCGGCAGACAAGGAGACTCAGAGGCAAAGAAGCTGCAGTTTAAGCGCAAAAATAGAAGGTT
The DNA here is from genome assembly GCF_902713425.1 of Acipenser ruthenus. NCBI lineage: Eukaryota > Metazoa > Chordata > Actinopteri > Acipenseriformes > Acipenseridae > Acipenser > Acipenser ruthenus. Next base: position 23,212,496 of record NC_081199.1, on the reverse strand, counting down.
AAAACAAAACAGGTCTTGCACACCGTAAACAATAACAAAATAACCAGCTCAAGGTTTAAACAAAGGTTTAAACAAAAACAAAACTGTTCAGGCTGGGCAGAGCCTTCACTGAACTTTATCCAACAAATACAGAGAAACACACTACACACTACACACTACACACTACACACTACACACTACACACTACACACTACACACTACACACTACACAAAGGATTTTCTCCCCTTTTTATGCCATGTGGCTAGAGCCTAATTATCATCAATTATTCAATTAGCTCCAGCCACATTCTCACATGTATTTTGGCAGAGATAGGAAATTAACCCCATCCCTGCCAACCACCACCAAAACACCACAAAACAATATTATTTACAGGCAGGGCCCTGCCCTGCCACAGTTACATAAAGCTTTGCATCACCTAGAATTTTACAATTGAGACATAATTACAAGAAAAAACTATATGAACATACAGTATTCCTTCAAATTGAAGAAACCCTCAAATTTAAGATGCAACCCAAATTTCCCACCCTCAATTTGAGAAAAAAATAAATCACCAAATATACATTTACAAAGATGCAGTCAGTCACATTGTTGTTTGTGTACTCGGGTAGTCACGTCTTTTATTGGAGATTTAATACGTGCATGACTATACTGTACTCGATTTTAAGATGCAGGTTATTTGACAAGCAAAAAATGGTTCAAAAGGTGCGTCTTAAATTAGAACGAATACGGTAATTTAGATGTTTTATTTAAAATCATGTAATCAAAGAAACTACAAATTGATATCGCAAAAGACTTCCGGAAGCAACAATAGTAGTACAGTATTTCATTTAGATATTGAAATGTCACATTCTTTTATTTGTCAGTTTTTCGTTAAGTATATGGAAAACTACAAAGTGGTATGTCATTAATTAACATAACATTATTCAGCAGGTTTCATTCGACTACATGAAGCAAAATTAGTTAATTCTATAGGGTGATGCAAAACTTTTGGCCATAACTGTGTCTTTCTTCTCTGCCACGGCTAGAATTACAAAATCAGAGATTATGAAGAAAGCCTAAATGGCCTACAGCAACTGTATGCAAAATGTGTGACATAGGAAGCGATAGATGGACAGGTTAATTTTTACCCAGATTCTTTATACTCCTCAGAATGTCCAAACCAAGTTGAGTCAAAATTGGATAGGATGTTCTCTAGAAGTATCACCTACTCTCTACATCCACCAGCAAAGAATAATAGTTTGCTAGAGCAGGGGGTTGGGTTTAATTTAGCCATACCATGATTTTATTTAAATAGTATCTTTATTGTAGACTGCAGTTCCATTGAAGATACATCAGAACAACAGTGTCTCCAACTGCACTCCACAAGAGTGCTCCCTATAGGTTGTTTTCAACTTGATTGAATGACACTGACCTTTGAAGTGTATCCTAGAGGTCACACAGGTGTATTTACGCTGTCAATTGTTCTCAAAGAAACAAGGTGGCAACCCTTTCTATTTTGTATTATGAATCCAAAAACAGAGTTTAATTGCATAAGCATGTTGTGCTTTTCAGTTCTCCAGGACATGGAAGTGAGGTAGTATTTGGAGGAGTAGATCCTACACACTACACTGGTGAAATCCACTGGGTTCCAGTCACACCAGGAAGCCACTGGCAGCTTGTTATTGATAGGTAAATCCTCTTCCTATTTTAATTTGAGTAGTAGCTTCAAATGTCATTTTTAGTTGCTTTTTTTACATTGTATGGTGTTTTCAATCATTCGGAGTGGGTTTTACCTGCCTTTGAACGTGTTTTGAGCTTGTCTGTGACTGAACAGCCTTCCTCATTCCATTCAGATCATGTGTTGATGTGATCTTTCAACAGTCCCCCCCTATTATCTCTCTGTCTTTATACATTTATCATACACTAGTTGGAAGAGCTGAAAGGGTTGAAAGCACGGTCAAATGAAAAGGCAGATTTTGAGAAATATTAGGATTTGATATTAGCAAGAGAACCCAGAGGCGCTCATAATAATCACAAACACCATACACAGATACATGTAAACAAAAAGCTAATACAATGACATTTTCTGAAACTTACACTTTAAATGAAATGTCGTGGTTGTTTTGTTACATCATCAGGATCTTTTAACATTTCGTGTAAAATCATCCGGCCCATACAGTTTTAGACTTGTCTAGAGTTAATGCTTTGTGAACCGGGCCCAGTATTTAAAAAAGTCACATTATTGTAATAAGTCTCATACGAGTAGCAGAGGGGGAATTCAAGGGTTATTCTCACACCCTGTCAAACTATATTTACTTATGCAGCTGTTTTTTTTGTTTTAATGGTTTAATTTAATGTTTTTGCATTTTGTGTTATTTTTTTATCAGCCTGTGTGATGCACAACACCTCAAGTAAAAGCACTTTGCATTTCTCCTTTTAGTTTTGAGGTCGACCATCAGGAGACTGGCTGGTGCAGTGATGGATGCTCAGCTATTGTGGACACTGGTACTTCTCTCCTTACCTGCCCCCCACAATTTGTCGACGAGCTATACCAGAAAATTGGAGCTCAGGCCAACGAATATGGAGATGTGAGTTTAAAGTAGCTAGAAGTTTTATGATGATAATATAAGGAATAATGTACACCCAACTGTGCATAATAAGGCAGCAATTTTATTTCTGTTTTTTGGTGACATATACATCATGAGCGATTTATCAATGTCACCAGTTTTGGTGTACACTATATTTGACATAACAGACAGAAGTTGTAGAACCGTGTTTATTTTTAACAATTGAAGTGTTGAGAATAACATTGAAAAACAGAATTAAAATTGTAAAACAAGTAATTAAACTTTATTTTACACGGGCAATTTCATTATACAAGTCTTGCGCCACCTACTACACAGGAGTTGCACCACCACTGTATATAATAATACTGTAAAACCCAGAGGTTCATAGAAAAAATGTTCATCATATACAATATTATTATTATTATTATTATTATTATTATTATTATTATTATTATTATTATTATTATTATTGTTAAGATGTTACTAACTGAGGCACACTCAGGTACTATTTCATATCTGTAACAATGGCATAGATTACCAGACTATAAATCTACTTTTAATTGACATATCTAACATCCTAATATATGTGTGTTTTGTATAACTGGGTAATGCTGTTTTTGCTAAGAATATTATTTACCAGGCATACTCACTAATTTCCTTTTTTCAACAATGGGGAATGCTCCTGTAAAGACTCCCAAAAGCTGAAAAAAACCTGACATTTCTTCCACCTCTGTGAAAGTGTGTCAAATTACATTAATCCTTACAAAAGTTTACCATAGTAAAAAAAAGCCAGTGGTGGCTCGTCAGAGGAGGCAGCACCTACTTGAACATTTTAAAATAAATAAGGTATTTTATTTATGTATTTTTATATGTAACATAACAAAAAATACATAGCTTTAACGCAGAGGCACCAGTCCAATCCAAATTCTCCACTCAGTCGCCGCTGTATGTTCGGAGGAGGCAAAAGCGCTTGTCTCCTCCTGTAGTTAGGATTAGCACAGGGGTGTCCAATCCTGGTCCTGGAGCGCCAGTGTCCCTCCTGGTTTTTGTTCCAACTGTGTCCTAAATTACTTAATTGGACCAATTATTACCAATTATTGTTCTAATTAAGTAATTTAGGTCACAGTTAGAACAAAAAACAGGAGGGACACCGGCCCTCCAGGGCCAGAAGTGGACACCTCTGGATTAGCACATCTATTAGCCAATCATATTCTTCCATTTATTCAGGAGGCTGTCTAAAAATAGCCAAGGATGGCATGCCCCCCTTCTTTTTTTTCTGTTTTAGCCAATATGTCTCACTAGTTTCTTGTTATTTGCAGTACATTGTAGACTGTAACAACCTGCACAACTTGCCTACTCTGACCTTTATAATGAATGGAGCACATTTACATGTGGAGCCCTCTTTCTATACCTTGGTGGTAAGTAAAATCCAATATCATCTGACAGTCTACTAGTCTAATGTACTGAAAACTGAAATCCTTTCTAAAATGTATCCATATTCAGTTTCGTGGGTTGTGGGTTCACTGCTAAGTTTGTGGAAATGTCCATTCTAAGGAGTATGCAAAATCAAATGGCCGTTAATTGCTGATTATTGCAAAAAAACTTAAATATTTTGTACACTAAATAAATTGGTTTTAGAATTATGTTAGTCACATAGTACCATATGTAATGTTTCTCTAAACCACAGAAATAACAAATTAAGTTCTTTAAACAATATTACATTTTCACAGACAGATAGAAATTGTCAAGGTTACTCCAAAGTTGTGTAATCGCAATGTTGTAATAATGAGCTAACATGTACCAAATTGGAATTTTAGGCAGAGTTGATCAGTAATAAACCACAATTAGAAAACTAAAACCTTCCATCCATCAATCAGGCAGCTCCATTCGAGGGCATTACTACAGGGTAGATGACCATGAAACATTTAGACAGAATACCTAACTTTAAAAAGTGAAATGGAAGGAATGCAGTGGCTGTACAATATTGCCCTAATCTTTAGATTTGGTATCTTAGTTTCCTGAAGTGGTGAACTACAAGACGGTAAAGCTTCCTAATCAAGGTTATATTGCTAAAAGAAACTTCTAGACTAGAAGTCTGTAAAAGGAAACAGTTTTAATGATGATGATAATCTCTTAATGTTATGTTTTTCTTCTGTCTTGGCAGTACCACCTTAGCAATGGAGAGAAGTACTGCAGGTTGGGCATTAAAGGTTCCCATAAGAAATATCGGAATGGACAACCCTTCTGGACTTTGGGAGATATCTTCATTAGGCAGTTTTACACTGTCTTTGACCAAGGGAATGCCCAAGTCGGATTTGCTAAGGTGGTTTAAACCTCTCAGTCCAGCCCTGCCTCATAACACTGCTCCAGCCGCCTGGAAAGAAGCATGTCGTAGTTCCTAGATAGCCTCTTTCATACTGGCTTTAATAAAGTAACAAACTACTATTATGATTGAACATAGAGATTACAATATAGAAATGATTAGAAAAGTAAACTGAAGTCTGGGTTGTCTCTGTATCAAACCAAAGCTAAGATTTAATTCAAGTCAAGTCAACTGTCCACATCATTTTATCTTAATGAAAGCCTGTTGTCTCTTGAGGCAAATGTAGCCATATTCAGCAATTTATTATTATTGAATTAAATCATCCACCTGCCACAATGCTATAATATTTCATAGTTTTAAATGGTAAACTAAAGTAATAATCTTTTTTTGCGTTTTTACTAAGCCTTTACGTCTCGAGGATCTTGCTTTTTTTCTTAAATGTCATCAGTTATAGTATCTAAATATACTTAACATAGTGTACCGAACTATGAACGTGAATGTGCATTTTAAAATAAATACCAAATGATCATTTATGCTATATATTTTTTTTAATTTGAAATGTAACTAAAGGTAACAACTGTTTACACATGTATATAGATTTTATTATTTTAATTAGATGTATACTTAATTATAATCTATTCAAATTCTGCAGAACAATATGCATTTTAAATGCAAACAACATGGCAGACCAAGAGAAAAGTAAATGTCCAACTATCTAATATGTTACAAATCACAATCCAACTAAAAGCCATAGGCTGTTTCACACATACCTGTAGCTGAAGTGACTCATTTTAAGTGGCTGTAGCAAAGAAAACAGTTCAACAAACCTTACCTATCAAGAACCTATATATTGAAGGAAAATACATTTTTGAAAACATATCTGAAAATCATGCTAGCCTAATTTATAAGGAGGTTGGTTACTCCTAAGTGTCTTCGGGTTGAAAGCGTGTTACTGGATGCAAACTATGTCAATCAACAGATGATGTAGCTAGTTAGTTATGGATAGAAAAAAAAAGCTTTCAAAGGGTGGGCACAATTTCCAAGGAAGTGGCTGCAATCATTGTTTTTTAACCCTAATAAAACTTTAATACTGTAATTTTTGCTTTTTTTTCCTATTACTGTGATTTATCTATCTCTCTCTCTATCTATATCTATCTATCTATCATGCTTTAAAAAAATCTAATTTTACTTTCAAGACTACCCACAAAACTTAGCTCAATGGAATAATGTAATGGAACCATCAGTAAAACACACTTCTCTGTTTAGAAGTAACCCCTCTTTCTTATTACAAGCCCATACATCTTCATGTTATGTTATGCAAGACAGTATCCAATTATAAGATGCTCTTCTGCTGTCAGATGTTACACTGTGTCAGTTCAGTTGGAACGGATACTCCCATTCCCTAGAGGAAAACAGATCCTTGACCAGAGCAAAGGTGAAGCTGGTGGAAGTTCAATAGCTGGGCAGGAGATTAATACAATCAGAACTTTGACCTTTGAATTTGTGTGAAAGACAACTGGTAAAGTTTGATGCTTTAAGTTTTAGCAGTACTAGTTTGGGTCCTGGCAATAGCCAGTGACTTCTGAAATTTAAAAAGTCAGAGCTGTTCCCTTGGACACCCGGTATGCACTTGCATGAATCGAGTATGCCCAATCCAGCTGCTGTAAAAAAAAAAAAAAAAGTATGCATCCTGTTTATTTGCTTTTTTTGCTAAGAAAGACGGTTGCTGGCCAATTAAACTAAACGTTGCTTGGAGGGTCCTGTTTGCTCTATAAAATGTGTTATTCATGCAGTAAAAAGTGAAAAAAAAATTGGCACAAGAACAACAAAAATGAACAAATACAGAAAGAAACTATTGAATACAGTTGATCCAACACTTAATAGGAAGGTTGTGCAATTTGAAAAACCAGTGGGGAAATAAGCACCACCAACCCTAAACTTTTAAAGTCAATTTCAATAGGGACTGGTATCACATTTTCATTTTTAACAGCTCTCTTTAGAAATTATACTTATTCTTCGACTTGGGAGGCTGTGTGGTCAAGTGGTTAGAGAAACGGGCTTGTAACCAGAAGGACCCTGAACGTGCTTGTAACCAGGAGGTCCCTGGTTCAAATCCCACCTCAGCCACTGACTCATTGCGTGACCCTGAGCAAGTCACTTAACCTCCTTGTGCTCCGTCTTTCAGGTGAGATGTAATTGTAAGTGACTCTGCAGCTGATGCATAGTTCACACACCCTAGTCTCTGTAAGTTGCCTTGGATAAAGGTGTCTGCTAAATAAATAAACTTCAAAAGAACTGTTACAGCAGCTGTTTTTTATGCATTGTCTTTGTTTACCATGTCTTTACTGACTGCATTGTTGTGACTGATGTGCTTGTATAAATGTCTACTGTTACGTTGCTGACAAAACCACTCAGAGCCCTGTCCATGCATTTCTGGATCTTTGTGGGAGGCCTGCTAATGAGTGTATCTACACTACCATCCAACAACAATCAGGGTAGATGAATGAATGCAAAATGACTTGGGTGGTGCATTTGCTGTTCACTGTACTCAACTCCACTCACTGGACGTTTGTTAATTGTACAAAATGACCAACGTTTGATGGACCTGCTTGAAAAAAGCCTTTTATTGGATTCCCACAGGAGTCTGCTTTAGAACACAACAATAAATGGGTACACAATGGTGATTTTATAAGATTCCCAGACACACTCATTGGGCATTTAAGATTGACTATGAATGTACAAAAATGTTAAATGTTAAGCCATTGAGACCTGATTTGCACACATTTTATCCTATGGGGAGCGCCGCTGTTTTCTCACCTCCCAATTGTAGGGTCTCTGACCTGGACAGTCTCTGACCCGTGCAGTTTAACATCCCTGTCTCTAATTCATCCAGTGTTCGGTCACAGTGAACTCTCAACCACACTACAATGTAATTTTCTGGTAGGATTCTGAGAAGGAGAAGCACCTGTTATGGCAGCAAGCTAGGACGCATTTGGGGCTATAAATATGATTGCACAAACTGAAAACGTGAGGTGCGTGCTAACATAGACAGGAGATCAGGATACCACTGCATAGATAGCTGACCATGACACCAGAATTCAGGTAAGATAAATATGATTTCAATGAGACTCCCCCTTTAATGTCTGGATTGAGGTTTATGATGATCTCACTTCTGTATGAAAGTACAATAGTACACTGTCAAATAGTGTACATCAAAGCTCTTCATTACAAGAACACCCACTACAAACTCAAACTTTAACCATCTGTACCACTTTTAAACAAACCTTTCAATCTGGGTGCTTAAAATAATAAGCAATGTGAACTGCACAGGAACTCCTTTGAAAACTATTTTTGTTTCCATTGGCCTGGAATTACTAAGAATATAAGCGTTATGATAAATAAACATCCTCATAACAGAATTTGAGTTTGTTCTTATACATTTCTGTCAAGTGGAAGATGCAAAGACAGAGATAGGGCAGGTGGAGGGATGCAGAGCATAGAATCAAATGCAAAGAAATTAAGACATCTTTCTTTTTCTATTTGACATCTAGACTAAAGGTTAAAGGTTAGGGGTTTCCATCTTTTCGAACTTCAGTTTTTAAACTTCAATTTTTTACAGTTTAATGTCAGTTTGCTACAGCGTGGTTTTTTTGTTTTGTTTTGTTTTGTTTTTTTGTTTATTTTATCCAAGCTGCTTACGGCTATTAGTTATTAGAAAGTTTATTTAGACGTTACTGTACTGTAAATATTAAACTTGGTAAATCATAAAACATTCAGTTTTAGTTTTACTAAAAGGAAAAACAAAAGACTAATGGGCAAAACCTTTAATACATAACCCTATGTTATAGCCAAAGCTTTTTTTATTTTCAACTCCAGTGAAGACCTTGCCACAATATCTCTGCATTCACGTCCTGTGTTACATGAATTAGGATCCCACCTGACACCACAGTTTCCTATGGACAGCATTAAAAGCGAATGAAGGGCCAGTGCTGCTTCTTATTACCTGTAACACAGTGAAAACAAAGAATGGGAAACAAAAAGCATAGAACAACATAAGGAACTTGGGTGAATTTGGGAATGTACTTTATGAGAGAGATGGGAAGCATACAAAAATAATAGAAAAGCATACCTTATGAAGCTACTTAATTAGAACTAAAGGCTTGGTTATTATTTCTTCAGTGAAGGTGCTCCCACATACATCTTAGCTCTTCCTTGCTCTGTAATGTTGCTCTGTAATCCTGCTATGATTGATGCTCTGATATTCTGCTCTGCTATTGCAGTGAACCACTGACCCTTGTGTAAAAGTTAATACGACTGTGATACCGTTGGTATATCAAAATATATAAATGTTAGTCATTTGATACAAGGAATGTGCAGTTAGGGTAGGCAAGGTAGGTACTGCTAGCCTTTAAATAAAAATCAAAATATATATATATATTTTTTTATATTAGTTTATTATTTTGTTTTTTGTGTAACTGTCTGAAAGAAAGATCGATAAAGCTTTTCACTCTCAAGGTCTGTGTCGGAGGAACGTGATATGCACAAAAGCTGCCTCTCAAGCTGCTTCTCTTTACCATGTATTAAGATAGAATGTGTTTACGCATGTGTGTTTACTCTTCTATGCACTCTAAGGCAGTGGTGCGCAAACTTTTTATTTGCCGCCTCATTTTTTAGCATACAATTTGTGCCCCCCCCCCCCCCCCCCCCCCCCCCCGACACACACATTAAAATGTTAGAACTTACCTTTATATTTTAACAGGTGTTTTTCTTTTTTCCCAATTTCATCTAAGTCGAGTATTTTTTCCTAGATTTATCCCCAAAAAGTCCAGATTTAGCTAAATACATAAGCGTATCACACTTAGCGAGTGAACATTTAGCTGACATATTTAAATCTGGGTTTCTACCAAATAAATCAGTGAATTTAAATATGTTTTACACTTGGCAAGTAAACATTTAGCTGACATTTCTAACAAATAAATCCGTGAAAAAATACATGCAACTAAAATCTTTTTTCTTTTTTTTTAAATTTTTTTTTTCAACATTTACCTAAACGGTACGTCTGAAAAACATTATCGTTCAGCAAATAAACCTAAAAAAAAGAATGAAAAAATAAATCTGGGTTACAAAAAAAAATATTTATTTTGGCAGCTAAATCGGAAGCAAGCATGCAAGCCCATGCTCATTGACGCTTTTGATTTGGCATTGTATGCTGCAGAGTTGCCGTTACACTCCGACTTTTAAGAATGTGTTTGTTAACATTTATGTATTTTCCTAAATCTGGACTTTTTTTGGTTAAATCTAGGAAAAAATACACGATTAATTTTAAATCTGGGAAAAAAAACAGCTGTTAAAACATTAGTGCTTTTTCTTTTATTTTCTTGTCTTGTCGCACCACACATGGTAGCCGTCAATTCCGCTGTGTTCACTGCAGTTTCACTCACACTCGCCACTTCAAACATCATTTCTCCGGTTGTACAAGTCTAGCGTGATCGTCAACGGCTCATTTGAAAAGTAAGAACTAGGGGTACTAGATTTCATTTAATTTAATAAACGTTAAAACTTTTAGAAATATATAGTTTAAACGTTAAAATAAAAACATTTTGAAAAGAAGCTGTGTAAGGGGGGTAGTGTGCGTCCCCCTCTGTGTGGTCTCGCCAGCAGGAGAAAAGCGGTAGTAGGACATCTTGGGGGAAGTGCGCCAGCTACAAGGGCTGAGCATTTTAAAATAAATTGCTTTCTATAAATTTACTATTTAATAACATAGATGCTATAGTCACAGGTGAAAGAAACTTTAATTTCTGACCTGTCTAGTGTTATTTTCAGGTACGCGTTAAAGTGGTACTCAGCGCACTGCGCTTGCTCACGCATGACTAAACAACTTCTGCTAAGAAAGCAGGGAAGCGCCCATTCAAATATGGTACGTTATGCTGTTTTCGGTCATTTACATCTTTTAATTGAATTCATCATATTTTCCAGTCTTTTAGGTCGTTTGTAATGTATTTTTCCATCATTAAGAAAATAATATGTGAATATTTATAATATGCAATACATTGGGTCTTTTACATTTTTTTTTACTTGTGCAACTTTGCGGTGGACTTCTTGTGAATTGTTTTTTCTTTTTAGAGAAATGAATTGTCTGTTGCCAGTTTAAGTTTGCAAAAAACGAATGCATAATTAATGGTAAATGTACCTCTTTAGACAATAGGAAAACACCTATCATATCGCAATTGATTGCACATGTACCAAAATATGACCACGCACAACTTGTAATCTGACATCCTACTACTTTGACATCCTAAGACAAGTTGAAAAAGGCATGCACATAGAATAATCTAGCTAGAAAAAAAGAAAATATTTAATATTTATTTTTTTTGATATCGGACAACGTTTGTTAGGTAAACGGTTCCCCTGCTATTACCACTAGTTGAATGTCGATTGATTTGAGTTTGTTTTCAAGGACACAGACTCGGACCCTGATGACACGGACTCGGACCCTGATGACTCAGACTCGGACCCTGATGACTCGGACTCGGACCCTGATGACTCGGACTCGAACCCTGATGACTCGGACTCGGACCCTGATGACTCGGACTCGGACCCTGATGACTCAGACTCGGACCCTGATGACTCGGACCCTGATGACTCGGACACGGACCCTGATGACTCGGACACGGACCCTGATGACTCAGACTCGGACCCTGATGACTCGGACCCTGATGACTCGGACACGGACCCTGATGACACGGACTCGGACCCTGATGACTCGGACTCGGACCCTGATGACTTGGACTCGGACCCTGATGACTCAGACTCGGACCCTGATGACTCGGACCCTGATGACTCGGACCCTGATGACTCGGACTCGTACCCTGATGACTCGGACTCGGACCCTGATGACTCAGACTCGGACCCTGATGACTCGGACCCTGATGACTCGGACCCTGATGACTCGGACTCGGACCCTGATGACTCGGACTCGGACCCTGATGACTCGGACACGGACCCTGAGGACACGGACTCGGACCCTGATGCTGTCTTTCACCAACATTCCACATAGTTTAGTATAGTCCGGGAGCCAACTTTGGAAATTTCACTATTCACAGAGCTACAGGAAGATTTAATGGCATATGGAGTGACCTACCCTTGTAACAAACTTACAATCGGGAAGGTAAAACAGCCCTGTTTAAAGGTCTCACGCAGAATCATTCAGCAATGGAAAAATACATAAAGATATCTCCTGTCATGACTGAAATTTCAGAAAAGGTGAAAGAAATGATCCATTTACACCAGGCTTCACTGGAAGGTCAGCATGATAACTCAGCAAAATGAACAGAGTAAGAAAACTGCTGTTGAGTCACTAGTAAGTACTGGTACATATATAAATACATGGAATTCAAGAGATATTCCATTCTTGGTGATTATTGCTACTGGACAAAGAGCAGATTCACAAGATGTGCTCGATGCAAAGCAAAAAGGGATAGAAGCACTGAACAAATTAAAAGAAACAGGCAGTGACATGATTAAGAATATAAAGATAATGCCATTCTTCTCCAAAATGAAAAAAGTCACCACCGACAAGCAAGTCAAACAGATACATGCAGATGAAAGTAATGCTACAAGGTCTCTCTATTTTGCACCAAATATGGATGAGAAGAGAAAGCTTGAAGCATTTCAATATGATTGGGCAGCATGTCCACCTTCCCTCTTTGAATAAGATCAAACAATGGTGACTGTATTTGCTATGCGGAAGGGCCAAAAAATGTGATTTTATGATACCACTTCACAATGCCATTGATATTCTGTGGGAACAAGATTCTTTACAAGAATGCCCATCATCAACAGTGTATATCATTGATGCAATGGCTTTTCCCTAGAGATCTCAAACTCTGAATGCCTCTACTATTAGAGATTTACAGAAAAAATACCTGTGCAAAATAATCAAAGAGAGACCAGCAGGTTGCAATTGTATTCATATAGTTGGTGACCGCTATGATGTAGACATAACCTCCTCCCTTAAGGGGGAAGAAAGAGCTCGCCGGGGTTCAAAATCAGGAGTCTCTATGGCACAAGAATATGTCCCAGTTGATGACTTGCAGTACCTGATTGGAAGGTGTTTTGTTCTAATGCCAAAAATAAAGGGAATCTGCTACATTACCTGAGTGAGTCTTGGACTTCTGATCACATCAGTCTTCCCTTTGAGCTCCATCTTGTCCTTGGTGGCATGGACAAAAATACAGTAAAACAATCCACTTGACAAAAGAAACTGTTAGATTTCTTCCAAATTTGAGCTGTATAAAGCATGAGGAAGCAGACACGAGGATTATTGCTCACATACATCATGTTGCTTCAGAAATGGGCTACGAGAGAGCAGCTGTGCAGGCAACTGACACAGACATAATCCTCCTCTGCATTTACTTTTCATCAAGAATACCTGGCCTACAGGAATTATGGGTTCAGAAGAAAGAAAGTTATATTCCAACCCATCTGATTTCCAAGCAACTAAGTTCTAAATTTAAGATTTCGGAATCCGCTCTAACTGGCCTACTGCTTAGTGCTTACGTTTTTACTGGCTGTGACACTGTCAGTTATCCTTTCAGTAAAGAGAAAAAAACAAGTTGCAAAACTTGTCTTGGCTTCCTGCAATGATTTCACTGCCCTTGCAAGCTTTGGTAAGATACCACATCATGCAGGTGAAAAAGTGTTTGACAATGTGTGGCAAAGTGGTTGATAGTGTGCAGGTGCAGGTGATCAATGAACAGACAGGCAATTATAATCCAGGTGCAAAGTTTGTTTAATGATATTTTTGTGTCCAGTGCCTGACGGCAAAACAAACAGTAAACAATAAATGATGTTTAATTACACAGCAGCGTGTATTACTTAATTTGTAATCCCCGGGTTTGTCCCGAAATAATAGTCCCGTTTTTATTATACACCCACACAAAACACATACACAAGTCCGTTAGTGTATGAATTAGTGCTAGTGGAGCAAATACAATTATTTGTGACACAAGTGCAGTGTTGTTCCAGGTTTGTGCTGGCCTCTGGCGACAGCTCCGGAACGTGTTAGCTGTCTAGTGATAACAAGCAACAAATAGACAGAACAAACAAACACTCACAATACAGATACACAAAACACAGGTCCTTCCGGGTCACTTATCATTAACCAAAACGAAGGAACAGATTATGTCGCTTCGACCCGTTTATACCGTCACCTGTTTGTAGCTACTCCTCCAATCCGGGTTGATGAGTTAGTGTACTGAAGCTCCGCCCCTTTTCTAAATGACCGACTTCCTTTTAACCCTCGGAACGAAGTGTCAGGCCAAGTAGTCCAGGGTACTCTGTTCCCATTACTTAGCGTCCTCACAGGTCGGGAGGGAGATTTATCACCAAGAATCACTGTCTTTGTCACACAATGTTATATCAGAGGCACAGGAACTATTTGTAAGGCTCTACAGCAGAGAGAAATGTGACACTCTAGACAGAATGAGAGCCCATCTTTTCGGAACAATGTCTGCCAGAGCAGACCTTAGAAGCTTGCCTCCTACTGATCATTCTTTTCATCTGCATGCATTGGAGGCTGTGTGGTCCAGTGGTTAAAGAAAAGGGTTTGTAACCAGGTGGTCCCCGGTTCAAATCCTACCTCAGCCACTTTCATTGTGTGACCCTGAGCAAGTCACTTAACCTCCTTGTGCTCCGTCTTTCGGGTGAGACGTAATTGTAAGTGACTCTGCAGCTGATGCATAGTTCACACATTCTAGTCTCTGTAAGTCGCCTTGAATAAAGGCGTCTGCTAAATAAACAAATAATAATAATAATAATAATTGCGTGCTCTTCACCAAATATATGTGAGCAAAAGTGCTCACATGAATGAACCAACACTTCCAGACCCACTGGGCTTTGGTAGAAGAGAAACCAATGGTATGTGCAAAAAACAATGTTCAGTAAGGAGCATATACTTTTGAGTTTTATCTTAATATTGATCAGAATTTCGCTGGATAGGCTAAACTTTGTTGCTTGATATAATACATTTTGCAAGAGCAGATCCTGAGCAAACCAAATCAGTTTTACTTCTCAATACCTATATTTTGTGAAACAAAGCTCAAAATTTGTGGTACTTTTTGGACCCATTCATTCCAGATTTGCCCTACATGGCTCCAAGACTAACTAGTAAGTGTTTTTATATATCCCTGAATATCTAAAAAACTACAAATGATACAGTAAAAATACAAAGGGATAATATGTTCCTTTTTTTACAAGCAATGAAATGGTTGTAAATGGACGTGTTTTATTGTCCGATTTAAAAAATGGGTAAACAATCAGACAATATAGGTAAACGTGAAATAAAATAAATAAGAAACGTAATTTCCTAATGACTAAATACTATCAATACATGTTTATATTAGAAACAATCTCAAAAACAAAAATCTTGACCAAGTATTCAACCCTACAATCCGATTAAAATACATTTTCAGGGATGGTAGGATGTAATTGTGAGATATAAATATACAGGGGAAATTATAAATGATGCACAGCTAGGCCGATCTTATTTTCTTCAACGAAAATAATTTTCAGCATTTTCACCAAACTTTTTCTGAACTGTTTTGTTGTTCTATGGCAATTTTATTTTTTAAAAAGTTACCACAGAAAGGCAGTACAGCCCATGTCTCTGAGTCTGAGGAGGGAGTTTGTTACATACCTGTAAAGTTTCCCGCGGCACTCTTCTGACAAGCTGCTTTCACACACAGTCATTGAAAACTTAGTGTTATTTTCTTGATCGGTTATCCAGCAATGCTATCAGAACTTATTTATAAAAAAATCCTTTTATATTTAATTAAATATCAGAAACATCGAAAGGCGATGTTGGCATCCAAAGTGTTAATAGAAAAAATAAATTTAAGACCTTTTTAAGACCTTTGGTGGAGGCAAATCTGTCATTTTAAGACCTTTAAAATGGAAAATCAAATATAAGACTTTTTAAGGCTCCACGGGAACCCTGATCTGAAACCGCATGTTTCAAAATCACTTCACAATCACATGACATGTGATTAGTCGACAACCAGTTTCTGAGATCACTTTTATGTTCGAATAGTTGAATATGTGGTGCTACCCCTATAAGACAAAACTAGTTATAAAGTAGGTTTAGCTGTAACACTGGGGTTGATGTCTGGTATGCTTCCAGCAATGAGACACACAGAAAGCACACTTACCTCACTGCCCTCAATCATCATTCTCATCTCCCTCACACTGTTGTTCTCTCCGGATGTCACTACAATTACCATCTAGACCAACAGACACTATCCTTGAATAACAGGCACACAGAACCCAGCCACCAGATAGCATGCCTGCCCCTCAACACTCAGCAAAACATGTCCCTTTTGTCTCTCTCTAGGGTGATCAGATGCCTGAGTGTTCACAGATGGTTCGTAAACAGGGATGTTTGGCTATTGTCTGTAATGCCAGAGCTGTCATCAACACCCACCACTTCCAAAACATCACGTACCTGTTTATCCTCTGATTCCAGCATTGGCAGGCTCACACTAAATTATTTTACTGGTTTTCCAGCTGCAGTGTAAGGTTTATGATATGCAAGCTGTGCTGAGGTGAATTGCAGTAAACCGTATAATTTAATTAGAAAAAAAGGTCACAAAGCCTTAATATGTTGCTAAGTAATTACGTTTCTCAAGGCATTTGTTTAGGAATTTCAGTCTTTTAAATGGTGGACTCGGTTATTGAAATTCCCACAATACAACCAGAGAAATCACTGGTAAACAAGAAAACAAAAACACAACAAAGAGCACTGCACTTGATATAAACCTTCGGAGGACATTTTGGCAGCTAAAACTGGTAGAGAGGCTAAAGACATTTTAAGAAAGGTTGTTCTGGTCATTTTAGAAATAACAAATTAGGCCGCTGTGATTAGACAAGGTAATTTTGGGGTTCTGGTGACTTCATTATACATTTAAGTGAGCAGAGGGAAGCAATGTCAGGTAAGGGCGAGACAGGGTTGCCACAGCAACACCCAAAGGCCACAAAACTTTACTAGAGCCAGCTGTCATATCATAGAAATAAAAGAAGGGGTTTATGGTGGAGCCTTTCTTCCAACGGACCAATTTCTAAACACCTGACTGTATTGCAGTTCTGCTGTAGTGGGTGTTTCAAAACAGTTTGTAGTTTCACTTTTCTATAAAGGGCAGCACGTCCTGATCTTTGAAGGCAGCTAAGTCAGTTATTACTTTGTTTTATGCTTTTAAAAGTCATGCTGAGATGAATAGTACAATTATGAAGCATCCTTATGCTAATAACAAAGCACAGTTGCAATTTAAATAAGCACATTGAAGCAACCTACTTACAAATGCTATTCTACCCACTTGGTACTGCTGTCTTGACATCCAGTATCATAAGATACATGGTACGGATTACTCAAGTTTTCCTTTTGATTTTACCTCAATTAATTAATCAAATTCTCATCAACTATACCGCTTCATCTGGGAACACCACCAGCTTTTTGTTTTTGTGTTTGTCAATCCCCATCAGATATCAATTTGACTTTTTATTTTCAAGCTTGAATATAGTCAAATGTAATTCTTGGTCAAATTACCATCTATACAGTACAGTACATAGGAAACAGTCATGCAGTATTCACTAAAGAATGTTAAATGCAAATTACAGCCTAATTTAGGAAAGCTAGGCGGAAAATAACTATTTCCTGGGAATTCTCCTTCTTAAAAAAAAAAAAAAACACACTATTGAATGCCCTGACTGTTCCAAAAAAACTACTCAATTCAATCTAAAAGTGGATGAATTACTTCACATTCCTCAAAAAAACTAGTCACAGCAAGGATTTGGAAGGAGACATTTTTTAACCCAATTTATAACTCTAAGGTCATTGACAAGAATGGTTATGTAATTTATTTAATTGGTTTTTTTGTTTGTTTGTTTGTTTGTTTGTTTGTTTTGTTTTGTTTATATTCCAGAAAAATCTACAAAAATATTCACAACAGAATATTGAAAAGTTGAAATTGAACCAGAAAGTGTTAAGAACCTTGTATCTGTATCTCACTGCCAATGCATGAGACACTGTAACTACTGTTGCCATTTTAATAACACCTTGGTAGCTAATATGTCCCCTGAGCCCCAAGAGTTTGAACATAGCAAAGATGATCTCCAAACCCATTTGAGCCTGGTCTTGTCACATCTCAGAAGCTAAGTAAGCTTGGGGCTGGTCAACACATGGATGGGGGACCTCCATGGAAACTGGTGTTGGTGGTTGAGTTACTCTCTGAGCCTGAATTCTACCAATGGAGTTGCAATATTATAGGGGGCTTTGTACTGTTGTTCCTACCCGATTAAATACAGAATATGAACATCTGAAGTGCTTTCAAATTCCAATTCGTCATTTCCCCAGAAGCTCACAAAAACAGTCAAAACATGGGGTTAGATGAAGTAGGGCCATCAGTCTAGTACTGCATTTTATTTCATTTTTTGAGGCTGTGTTTAAGGAGGGCTGGAGTAATCACACGTCCGTCATCATTACTGAGTCACAGGTTGACAAAAGAACAAGCATGCCTTTACAGGGAATCTTATTACCAGGGGCACCTCCCAATGCTCTCTCTATCGCTCTCTAAAATACAAAAGGACTTTTTATTTATTACATCAGATATGCAGCAAATAAAAGGTATTTAATGTATTCATCGTCCTCAATTTTAAACAATCAAATTCTTATGTAAAACTATAAGAAGGTCAGGTAGGCAAACAATGTTCTCATCTGTGTTATTGTCATATGTGACCTTTTCTTACAGATTCTAATTTCACCTTAGTTTTGTAAAAGCATAGGTCTTGTTAACTTGTTAATTGCAGTAAAATTTAAAAGTTAATCCAACTATACATATCGGCATTCTGTATATTTTGGCATCATTTATGTGAAGCGACCAATTTCCTGTTGAAATTACTGGTGTGAAGCCATCTGTGATCCAGAACTTGTCTATTCTGGAATCTGGCATGATTTGTAAGTCTTAGCTGCCTAAAATAAATGCAAACTTGACTGTGCAGTTCGGCACCAATCCTGTGTTGCATAAAAGCATGCATGTCCTACTTATGGCACATCTGCAGTAAAATCCTTGTTTACATAATAAATAAATTAAAATGAATACAATCCTTGAATTGAATTGAAGGATATACCAGGACATTACTTCTACTGTATGTACTGTAATTAAATGAAAATGTTGTTGTCACCACTCTACCAATTCTAAAGCTTCAGCAACTGGTCACAGATGTTAAGCATATGTCTATTAATCAGGAGACAGGACATTTTGTAACAGCTTCTAAATCATTTGAACAAAGTTTAGCTTCCTTTCAGTTGAGTATAAATCATTGTGATGCTCCATGCAGATTTGGGGATTTCCAAAGATTGAGGATACAAGTGAAACTTTTAAGTGTCAGACTAGAGACTACATTTACAACTATATCTGTCCAGGATTGAGTGGCTTTTACTTGAGACTTAGGTAAAAAAGCAAGGTGTGTCTTTCTGTGATAAAATGACTCGTTTCTTAGGAGGAATGGCACCACACTATAATCCAATTTAATTCAATTTGGTACATTAATGTATTTTTTATGCCAAATTTAGCATTAGTCTTTCACCAAAACTTTTTTCAGATAAAGATAAAAGTTATTATAATGCTGGGGGGAAAACAAAACACAACTGTCAAATTTGATAAAACAGTTTATTAAAAAGATCAAGGGCATTTTTTGTTAATTTTGTTTGAAACCCTTTAAGACAGGGTATCAAAGTCTATTTAAAACTGCATTGTAACATTCTTGTCCATGTTGGCTTTGTTACCAACATCAATACACAGTGCCTGGCCACTTAATAAGGACCTCTGCCTAGTTTTGGGTTGGGCCACCATTTGCATTCATCAAAGTCTTGACACGACATAGAATAGATTCCACAAGGTCCTGGAAGGTGTCTCAAAATCAGTACTGAGAAGGGGATTGTGATGATTAATGCATTGTTCAAGTTCATCCCAAACATGCTTAACTGGATTGAGATCTGGGGTTGGGGTGGCCATGGAAGGTGCCTGAAGTCTCTGTTTATATAAATGAGTCCAGGCATCAGTCCAGCCATCCAGAGCAATCAAGGGACCCAGGATATACCAGGAGAACCTGCCCCACACCAGGGTGATGCCAAATCCAATCATGTAGATACAGTTTTTCCCCTAAAAAACAAGCATTCATGCACTTCAGTGCTTATTTATTTATATAGTTTCATCGATGGATATCTGGATGTCAGTTTGTTTGTTTCTAATAGTATTATCATAATTCTAAGCTACATTTTCAACATAAGAGGCCCAGTTGAGTGGCCGGTAATGCATTACTGTTAGACACATTTTCACAAGTATATATAAATTCACAGCAATACTTTGGTAATTAAAGCAATAAAGAGATGGGCAAATCGTCACCCACTGCCTATGTCTACCAGTGAAGAGTCACTGCGCAGAAAAAAGGGATCAGAAAAACACTAAAAAGGCTAATAAGGGGAAAGAAAATAGATTTAAAAGAATGTGTCTAAAGCACTTTTAGAATTAGTAATGGTAATGACCATTTGCTACAAATACTTACAGCAGTTTATGTTTGGTGGCTTTAATTGAAGCGCCCCCAATTAACACACATATAGGAATTCCACATGTAGACCAGAGTATGCAGTCTAAGGACTTGCAAGAGAGCAACACATACCTGTGTGTCGCACATGCTTAGCGATTCCAGGGATAACTTTCTCAGACAGTGCAGTAACAATGTTCTGTCGGCACTCTGTGTGAGAGCTGGGAATTCGATAGTAGATGGATTCAGTCCCATTTACGCGATTGGCTAAGGCTCATTTCATGATATCAGCTCATTCCAGTTCTAGTAATAATAACAACAATTAAATGAAAGAAAAATACATTTTTTATCTAGCAATCAAGCTCTAAGCAAAACTGGATTCATCCAATAAGAGGACTAATAATAAAAATAATAATAATAACCGTCATTGAGATTTCCTAAGCAGAGCCCCTGGCATTGTATTGCAGCTGAAATACTGTAAAAGAACAAGTATGTCAGTAACATACACTCCCTGCCATGGCTGTAAATTCAAAATTGGAGTTATCGGATGACAATTAAGTTGATGACCACAACTTATATAAACACAGAAAAGAATAAGAATAATTTAGTGATTGGATCCTAGAAGTCATTAGGTAAACAATGTTGTTATAGTCATTGTAAAATATATAGAACATTATGTTTTTAAAGTATGAGGAATAACTTCTTGTGTTACATTTAAAAATGTAAGTGTAACTTACCTGTACAGACAGACTGATGTACAGACAGAGAGACACCTGTTTGTCCCCACAGTCTGATATTCCCTATAACTGATGCTAAATAATGTTAATATCAGGTTTAATCATAGTCAGAAAAGCGATTTTCCAGATATATGGAAAAATGTAAGAATGACACACAGATGGACAAATGTACTGACAGACAGACACCCCATATATCCTTATCATCTAACATCCTAAATAACTTATGCTAAATACTGTTCTTACCAGGTTTCATCACAACTGAATAAGCGGTTTTCCTCTAAACTGTGACCACCACCTCTCTCTCTCTCTCTCTCTCTCTCTCTCTCTCTCTCTCTCTCTCTCTCTCTCTCGTGTTATTTTTAAATCTGAACTCACACAAGGCTCGTTCCCTCCCGCCCCCATGCTGATGAAAGGCTGCCTGTCGGCTGCTTGCTACACATCTTTGTCAATCGGCCTGTTTGTTTGTTTGGTAGGGGATAGGCTCGTGATCGGTGCTTCATCTTTAAGGCACCCATTTGTTTTTCTTTCTGAATCAAACACGATATCGTAAACACCTGCCAAATAAAAGGCAGCCCGTATTTCTCTTGGCAACGCATCTCAAGGGCTGTTTGCTAAACTGCAGGCCGATTTGTTTTTATTTGGGCATGACTGCTATTTCACACGCATACCATGCTATGCTATCCCCAATGTAAATTGAAAGCAACATATTAATGCAAAATCTGTACTGGAAGAGGGAACAAAGTTTTTGAAAAGGATCTTGGGGTAAGAGCGGACTGGTATTTTCCTATAGCTAACTTGGAGAGACAGTTTAAATGGTAAATATAATGTTAGGTAACAATGACAAAAATGTGGAATACAAGTTCAGGGCTCTATCATGCTCTAGTTAAGCCCAAGCTAGAATACTGTGTGGTTATGATCACTTTACTATAAAAACACATTATTGCACTTAAGAAGGCACAGAAAAGGACAAGTAGGCTATTGGAAAATATAGACAGACAGAAAGTATCAGTACTCATTTATTTTATAAGATTAAAATATTGACCTTTTCAACCAGCTGTAATTTGCTTAAGCATAACCTAGATCTAGCATACATTCTTAGACAGTGTGTCAATTTAGGACTGCCCTTGATACCTAAGTATGTTCATACTGCTTTGACTTCGACCCTAGACAATGATATTGACTTTATAAGGTCAATTTTATGCCACCACTCAATAGCCAATACCTGAAAACCTGGGTTTAGACCCTTCAATCATTGGAAAACAAACAACATTGGAACAGACAGGCCAAGATCCCTGCAAAACAAATTCAGAGAGCTAGGACGGAAATTAAAAGACAAGACCAAAACTGTGGTATTTTCTGGGATACTGCTGGCACCTTGCAAAGGACCATATTCAAAATCCTAAAAGGTTTAGACAATGTCAACCCAGGGAACTTTTTTGACCTGAAAAAAGAAACAAGGACCAGGGGTCACAAATGGAGACTAGATAAAGAGGCATTCAGAACAGAAAATAGGAGGCACTTTTTTACACAGAGAATTGTGAGGGTATGAAACTAACTCCCCAGTAATGTTGTTGAAGCTGACACCCTGGGATCCTTCAAGAAGCTGCTTGATGAGATTCTGGGATCAATAAACTACTAACGATCAAACAAGCAAGATGGGCTGAATGGCCTCCTCTCGTTTGTAAACTTTCTTATGTTCTTATGTTCTTATCTGTGTACCTGACCTCCTGATCAATGTATTTCAATGTATGTCCTGTAATTCCCTACACCGCCCCAATCACCACCTTTCTTCAATTGCCCCATGGTTAACAGCAGCGGGTCTATTGTCCCGTCCAAATGGCAAGGTGATGGACCATCAAACCAAGCGGTTAATGCTAAATCATGTACCCTACTCCATAATCATCAAATCAATTAATTACAAATTCTGTGGGACCTGGACTGTGACAGGGATGGCTGTGTGGTGACGTCAGGACAGAATGCAGGAAGAAAACAAAGGCAAAATACTGCGGTGCAATGAGGCGCTGCGGCGACATTTATTTATAACACGAAAATAAATAAAAACATTTTAACAAAAAAACACAGCTCACAGAGCAAAATAAATATTCAAACAAAAACAAATCTGGTACACTAAATACAACCCTAAAGTCCGGCTGGGCAGCAGCCTTCACGGATCCTTAAGCTAGTTGTTCTTTTTACTTTCGTTTTTGTTTCTCTCGCTCCTCCTCTCGAACACCCACCACAAACTGAGAGAGCTGCAGGTTTAAATACCGTGGCCGAGGGGTTTAACTAGCTAGTAATTATTCTATTAACCCTCGGCCACAATCTGCACAAGTTTATTAATTATGTGTGACTGCCGGCTAGTTTAACAACACATTAGCCGACAGCCACACATTACCACGAGGCTTTTTAAATGCTACTGGCAGAGGACGAGCTGCCGACCTCGCCTCTGCCAGAACACATTTAAACAATAACAAAACATACGGCTTTGCCGTCATTTATAAATACATATAAATAAATCATAATACAACAAAACAAATACAAAATAATAAATTGCACAGGGGTGGAGGGGTACACCATTCTAAAATAAACAAATAAATTTATGGTAGGGCTTTGCCCTGCCCCCTTTTCATGTGCAGGGATCCTCGCCCTGTCACATGGACTATAGGTAGTCCCCCGTGAAAAGCGCAGCAAATTTTTCCAAATTCTGCAGCAAGGGTCCATGATTTCTGCAACAGAAATACTTAAATTCTTCGGTAGCCTTTTAAAAGTTAAAACCAACCCGGTTCTTTGTTAATTTCTTTTTTTTTTTATAGGGCTGTTTTCAAAGTTTATTACAGTACATGCTAAAACAAATAGCAAATGAATACACAAAACATTTATTGAAACTTTAATAACTTTTACTAATTCCAAAAACTAAATTGTGAGGCCAGAAGGTAGAAAAGTAAAATCAATTATCAAATAAATTATCAAATAAATACTGGCGTTTTCCAGTTTTAAACCTTTACTGCTATGAGGGAAAAAATACTTTGAAAGTGAGCAACTGCAACTAGAAACTATAAAACTGACCTGAAATAAAAATAAATAAATAAATAAAAATGTTCTCCATTTTCTCAGGACTGGGGTCAGGTGTTTAAAGTCGTGCTTTCCCATTGAAGTAGAGGAAACAGGCCTCTGATAGTTTCTTCAGAAACGACATGCATGGTCTGCAAAACAGAGTCTCGGATATTCCCGAGCACAACCAGCGGCTGTTTTATTTCCTAAGTGACTTTTGCCTCCAGGCACATGTTTGCTCTTAACAAATGTATCCATGTTAGCTGAGGATTTTAATAGCCACAGCACGTCAGTGTCTAAAACGAGTGGTTTGCTCTTCCTAAAAGCCGGTTGAGCAAGATAAACAAAGGTATTCAAAAATCTCACTGCGCCACCTTGTGGAATGTTTAAAAAACTTGAATTTGTTCTTATGAATGCTAGTTAGGCTTGTTGCCGTGGAAAACCAATAATTCTGCAACCCAAAGTGCATTCCGCGAAATCGCACCACGATCCGCGATCACGTTTTTCACGGGGGACTATATAGGGAGAATGTTATAAAAGTGTGATGGCAATTATAAAAGGGTTCGTTTGCATGGGTATCACAGGAAGACTTGGCCCTGAAGATGCAGGAATGCACTCGTGGGTGTGCTGGGGGAGTTCCAGGGCTCTTACGTACACACTTCTGTAGGACAGGGATATATGTGAATAATACAACATTTTATCTCTGCACCCTGTGCCAAACCACAGAGCAGTCTGCTAGATTAACTCACATCTGGTGTGAACAGCCTGCCAGCTGAGAAACTGGATATCATGTTATTGTACCTGAGCTTTGTTACACAACCTGGTTCACAGTACACTGCCCTAGATTGTGAAGAGAGATGGAGTAATGGTTAAAAGGCTGCTACACACCGGATACAATATGTTGTAGAGTGGCACAGCACTTTCGCTGTAACATGATCATACGCATCAATGCAAAGTTGTCGACTGGAAATACGGAAACAAAATTCATACCAATCATCGATTTGTCACTTTAATAAAAATATCCATTCAATGACTCATCTTTGCTACCTAAGTGTCATAAATCAAAAAATCTGTAATACCCTTGATAATGAAGTTTTATAGCTGCTATCAGCATGCATTTCATTATGTCAGCTTGGTTCAGAATATAGGGCTGGTTCAATCTACTATGTTTCGGATTAGCAAGAATATTGGTATAGACAGTGCTGTATTAAACAAAAATTGTATTTTATACATGAAACAAAATATATGCAGCATGTTTTAGTGTGTTTGGATTAGTTTACACTCTACAGCTCTACACTATTCGCCATCCTTGTCAACCTATCTGCACCACACGTCACATGATGACAGTGATTAGTCGACTAACTGTTTCTGAAGTCAACTGTCACTTTTCTATTCAGCTAGTTGACTATTCAGTGCTACCCCTACAGTAAATAAAGAAAACATTAGATTGTTCTCTCAGGTAGAACAAGGGAAGGAAACACATTATTCATTCGGCTTTTCCAAACACTTTCCAGTTTATTGTTTCCGTAATAAATACTGCTTGTATTGGACAGTTTCCGTTTTCTCTCACTGAACCCTAAAACAGAATTTACTTTATCACATCCCAAAGGTATGGAAGCTGAAAGGCTCTGGTCGTTCACAGCTAATGAGGGTCCCTCTGGAAATTGAAATTGTAAGAAAATAAAATACAAATTGTTCAGTGCCTAAAGACGAGTTATTTGGTGGGGCACAGGGTTAAATATAACTCCTTAGTTCTTTCAGCCAATCAGAGTGCACATTTTGCCTGCTGTATGCAACAACACATCACAAAGAAACCAAATTCATGACATCAAACATATTTTACTGTGCTTTATTTTCTGAAGCACCTCTCCATTCAACTACAATTCAAAACGGTGACATCACAACCAGCCTTCTACCTTAGCCACATAATGGTATTTTTTTTGTTAATCTTTTCCCTCTTTTCTACGAAAATCACAAAAAATAAAGGTTGGTCATGAACAGAAGACCACTATAGATGGATTTTTAAAACTTGTATATTAACAATAAAGCAGTATATCAAAGAGTTATAGGGATAAGCGTCTTTGTATGGGTTACTGTATATTGACATCAGGCTTCGGTTTTCAGCCTCTGTCCATTAAATTCTACTCTATTCCCTCATGCATAGACATTTACCATCCTATAACCCACACCCTATTTGAATCTATTATTGAAATTTCAGGTAGTACTGTAGTTATTCTACATGAAAAGTTTTGTTATGAATCGTTTTATCTCCTCTCTATGAGTAGTTTCTCCTACTCAGATAACAGGCCAATGTATTCAAGGACCCATTTGTCTTGTAATTGTTTTATTTTTCTTGGTTATAGAGTGAAGGTGTCAAAAATTCAAGTATATTCTACCATGACATTCTACCTTTGGAAAAGTGAAAAAATACTTACAATAATGAAGGGCCTTAACAAATGTCATCAATATTGGATGTGTTTTTTTCAAAATGTATGTGATACTCTAGTGACTGTGTACATATGGAAGTCCTCCCCTATAGTCTATCCCTGTTGTCAGGCATTTCCAACCCCAGTGTACGCTTTAACTTATGGAATAGAGAAACTATTTGTTTCTATTTTTTTCAGACTTGTTTATGTTGTTGCTTTAAAGCAGGGGTGCCCTCCTGGGTTTTGTTCCAACTGTACACTAAATTGCTTAATTGGACCGATTAAGCTTCTAATAAGTGCTTGATACGTCCAATTAAGTAATTTAGGGGACAGTTGGAACAAAAGCCAGGAGGGACACCAGACCTCCAGGACCAGGATTGGGCACCCCTGCTTTAAAGCAATTCAAAGAAATGTACCTGCAAAGCTACATTGAAAATGGTGGTTTTGCAAATCTTACCAGCAGCGCACATTTTTAATTCCTATTACTATACTGAATATATATATAAAGGTACCATAGCACTAGCATGAATAACATATTCAATTTCCCTGACACTAGTTTACTCATGCCTGGGAATCATTCAAATGTGATGTGTGTGTTGTCCTTATAACTGAAAGGAGACAAAAATCATGTTCATGTTACAAAATGAGAAACAAAACACTTTGAGATTGCTTAAGAGAACTTGAAATATATAACTTACAGTAGTTGTCTGGTTCTAGTTTTGTATGCGTTTTACCTCTTTCAAATAATTGGAGTTAAAAATGTAGTAAACACCAAGAAATTACGATCCTTTGACTGTTGTTAAAAGGTGAAATGCTGCACTACTTCATAGCCGGCTCAGAAAGTTCATTTCCTCTGGGTCGGTACCACACCTCGACTCTTGTTTATGTTCCCAGCTTTCGCCTCTGCTTTCCCAAAATTGCCCCTAACACGAGCAATACTTCCAACAGAGGAGCGATAAACAATCACACTGCGTTTACCTTCCTGAGCAGCCAATAAGATTATAGTCATTAATGGGCTGATTACATGCTCGGACAAATTGGCCATCAAAAGACAGCCAAGCTTTCTCTGTCTGAGTATAGTGTAAAGAGATCTGCAGGGTCCAAAGGCATTTAGTAAACTGTGCTTATATATATGAATCCGCTGCAATGCATGTAGTCCAGAAAGCTTCCTCTTATATATGGGATTTAATAGCAGCATTATGAAAAGGGGTTGGTATTAAGAACATACCTGGCAGCTTAAGAGTTAAGGTATTTAACAACATTTTATTAACATGTTACATTTTATCTCTGTATTTATGAGAACCAGTAATTTACACTAATTTACACTGACTGACTGACG
The DNA here is from genome assembly GCF_902713425.1 of Acipenser ruthenus. Lineage (NCBI taxonomy): Eukaryota > Metazoa > Chordata > Actinopteri > Acipenseriformes > Acipenseridae > Acipenser > Acipenser ruthenus. Next base: position 23,184,479 of record NC_081199.1, on the reverse strand, counting down.
GTCTGTCAGCATACATGTGTGTGATCTCCATATTGAGCTATAACATTGGAGTGAAGTTGGCCTACCACACAGGAAGTGAGTTGAGGAAGTGAGTTGCAGTTCAAATACATACTTCAAATTAGAGTATTTAAAAAACAAAGTAATACAAAATAAAAACACCAAAAAGGGTCAAATTATATTGTTGCTAGGGCCAATAAGTATGTCAGTGAAATACATCCATCGCCACGGCTGTAAATTCAAAATTAGAGCCATCAGCATGATAGAAATGTTGATGACCATGATATATGTATATCAACAGTGTGTACAGAAAAGTATAGAATAAAAAATGGAGATCAGATAGGTAGACGTGGATGTCATGGTAAACTATATTCAAATAATTGATTTACATTATGTAGAATAACTTCTTGTGTACTCAAGATACATGAAACAATGTAAGTGTGGCATACAGATTGGCAGAAGTACGGACATATATCCCCAAACGTATGCTAAATAATGTTAATACTAAGTTTCATCATAATTGGATAAGCAGTTTACCAGATATATGGAAAAATGTAGTGTGAACTGTGTACAGTACATAGAAATGCACGCCTGGCTGCAAAAAAGACCCTGTCGTTAGGGATTCCCTCCCCTGCAGGGGATAATAGAAGATAACAAAATGTATTTAAAATCCCAGGTTGTAATAACTTCTTTAACAAAGCTGAGAAACATTCTTGTATCAGAAGGACAAACTGGTTTTCTTTCCAAAAGTCACAGCACAGAGTTAACTCAATGCAAGGAGGAAAGGAAACTGATAAAGCTCCCAAGCTGGTTAATCAGTGTGCCCTGCACACATACACAAGACTGACCTGCCTCGCTAAGAGCAGTCATGTTGTTTGAGATTTAAGGTCAAAGACTTCTAGTTAAGACAAGTTAACAACAGGAATTCAAAGAAGCAGGTGACCTTTGAAGGGCAGTGAAGAATAAAGAGCATTGAGTACCACAGGGAGTTTCACAGACATTTTCCAGTTCCTAATTTGAACTGCATGTACAGATTGATGCTACTACCATAAACCCTTTTATTTTGTTTGACCCAAGTCCTCAATATGAGATAAATACAGGTAAAGGTTTTTTTAATTGACCTGTTTTTTCTACGACCATCTTACAGTAAGTCTACTGAACCAGCACGGCCATCTGACAACCAGAAAACCACCAGCTCTGACCAGAATACCAGTGCTATAGATCATCACTGGAATTTACGGGTGTCCACTGTCAATCCACTGTCAATCACTGAGATCCTTCTGTTCTCCTATGTTTGTTGCTGCATAGTTGCACATAACTCTCACACAGTTAATATAGGTCTAGTTCCCAAACTGGTCCTGAGAACCCACTGTGTCTGCTGGTTTTCACTCCAACTGAGCACTGAATTACTTAACTAGACACTTAATTGAATTGATAATTTGCTGAATTAGACCTTTTTAATTATGTTCAGCTCTTAACAGTTGTATATTTCAAGTTAGCTTTAACATTGTATAAGTAACTTGAACTCTACTATTTAAGAGCTGAAAACATTTTAAAATGTATAATTAAGCAAATTATCAGTTCAGTTAAGTGCCTGGTTAAGTAATTGAGAGCTCAGTTGGAATGAAAACCAGCAGACACAGGGGGTTGGGAACCACTGCTCTAGTGGATTTCAGTAGTACCCCACAAATTCCCACAACATAGACAATTTGAATAATCACATGTTTTATTGGTGATTATGTGAAGATAGATGATCATTTGCCACATACCAGCTTGTTAGAGGGTCCAACACCTATTAAATCAATATTTTTGTAATTATATAGTTTTGAGGTGGAGGGAATTCTTCTGAATCGTATAAACATTTTAATGCATATTTCTAATGAATAGAAGACTCTGGAACTCTGTGGAAAGATTGGTATGCTTGCCAGGCCTGACATTCTGAATGGATGAATACAAAATTACTGTGTAGTTTCTTTTAGCATTTAAGTGATGCAGAAATATGTACTATAGTTTTAAAGAGTCATATACTCACTGACAAAAATACTACATTTGATATAACAATTTATTTGTTAAGTATAATAATTATGGGTTTGAATTTGTATCCTTATTACTCCCTATTACTTTCAATTTTCATCTTGTAATTGGTGCAACTTGATATCAACTTAATTGTATCCTTCCTGACATCTGTACTCTATAAAGTTCAACAGGTAACACTAAGAATGCTGGGCTAGCTGATTACAATTGAGACAGACAAACGTTTAGAGACAGAAAAATAAAATACAAATACTAATAACATCTTGTAGCACATTTACACATGCGCGACAAATAAAAGCACAGTCCACCTGTAAGCTACATCATTCCCGTAGCATGTTACTTACAGATGAATCGACAGTCAAGTTCAAAATAAGCGTGGAAAAATAAAATGCATAACGCACACACTTTGCAAAATATCTACAAAATAACGACTCTTCTTCTACCTACAACACAGGTAAATAACACATTAACCACGTGTCACTCGTTTAGTTCAGTTAGTTTGGTTCATTGAGTTCATCACTTGCATAACTGTTTTATTAGCTTTATCAAGTTCTGCTTATCAATGTTTAAAGCTTTCTCGATTGTCTTACCTTTGTGAGCAGACTCGTTTCTTCTTTCTTTTTTTCCTCATGATGACCCAAAGGTATCTGCAGGAACTCGTCTTCACAGCAAATAAAACTCACTGTACATCCCATCCAGGTAGATTCAAAAGCCAGTCCCGTTCACCCATCCAAAACACACAAACCCAATTCAAACCGACCCAGTTCCTCTCTCCCTAGGCCCAGGACGAGAAGCAAACGTTTGCAAAAATCAGAAAGGGGACGCTTGCAACTAAGATCCAGGTATCTGAAACTTCACTCCTTTGATAAACAGAGGGTCTCTTTAATGATCTTCTAGCACTGCAAACCTGTTTACTAGAAACGAGACACCGGCAGCCCGCTCACATCTGTACAGCATGACCAAGTTCTTTTCGATTTTTTAAAAAATAAAAAACACTTTCTCCAGTATAATTTCGTTTTCAGCTTTCCTCCCGCTGTCCATGAAGAGGCAGGATATGAGACGAGTAAAAGGTGTTTGAAATCTGGAAAGTGTGTAACCCAATGCTTCAAATCTCGTTCTGGATCTGGCTCAATACTGCATCCTTTAGGAAAGGCATACTCACTGTCTGTCTGACATCCATGCACACGCAAATTATTCTTTATCTCACTGAAGATATTTATTTCATATCGGCAAGTGATTTATTTCATCACATTTATCTGAACTTCTTATCAAACCCCTTCTGGACATAAGCACTGCTATGTATATTCTCAGCTCTCTACCTATTGTCACTTCTACAGTACTGTCGTCATAGTAATTCCAGTCTCAGCAAGAATAGCTTTATAAAACATACCATTTTATAGGAACGCATATTAGCAAAATTATATATATATATATATATATATATATATATATATATATATATATACACACACACACACACACACACACACACACACACACACACACACACATAAACACATGCATTATGATTTACTGTACAGTATTCAATCGCTGTAGGAGTCTGGTTGTTCATATTTCAGGCACATTTACATGGTTCTAACAAATATGAGCAATGCATAAAACAGGTTTGGTCCCTAAGGAAGTTTGGAAATGCTCAAGAATGAATGGGGAGTTCCTTTACGTTTTCATTACATTGTAAGGGGGGTCCGCCAAACTTGCAAAGGGTGGAAAGAGGAAGTGTCCAGCTTTAGAAGGAATTCAATTAGTATATTCTGCAAATAGATAATTATGCACTTGTTTATTTATTCAGTTATAGCAAACATTTATGGAATGTACTGATACTGTGATAGTGTGTCAATGTTGGGTGGGAATACAGGGTGTGTGATGGGAGTGATGGTGAGCAGGTGACAATGACTTCCAGTAGTCAAACTGCCCTTCATGCCATGTATATAGGGGAATCCTGTTATGTGCCCATGTATATTTTCATGGTGGTATTTTCAAGGTCTGTTTGGTCTTAAAGTCTTAAAAGTGCTAGCAGGTGTTTGCAGAACAACTGCATCGTTAGTTTTACTCAGCTTAGACTCCTTGCTCATTAAATACTGTCCTGACTTCACAGTATATGCAAAAGATTGTAACAAGCAAGTCGTATTGTAAGTGCAAGACTGCCCCTAAAGTTGTCCTTTTCTTGCATTCAAGATTGACAGGGACACTAGTTCTTCCTTTCACCCTAAGAACTGCAAAGGTGACTGTGAAGACCTGCCAGCATGATAGCAGTCTTGGCAGTCGGCATGACATAACCCTGTTTTTTAGGATAAGATGTCGTGTCCGGTCACAGTGCATTAAAAGTAAATGTAAAATTGTTGTGGAACCTCTTGCTTATTAAAATATTTTGCATATAAGGGCTGATGTTTTGGGTTCATTAGATCAGCTGACTGAGAATATGAAAGTAACAATACTGACAATATAACTTCACTTTCTCTCTATATATACACAAGTAGAGTGGGGTGAGACTGGCAGAGTTGAAAGTTCATATTGTCCCTTGATTTGAATGGGATGAGGAAGACTTTCTAGTCCTGGCACCTAGGATTCTACAGACAAGCTCGAAACGAGTTTAAGCTAGAATCAGATAATGTAATCCTGTGTGTACCTGATTGTGACTAGGCGTACAGACACCACACAGAGCAGCATAGTTTAGTGAAGCCTGAACACAGTGTAGATATTGTTTTAATGAGAGCTTTGTTGACTATTTTATGGCGCAAAATGATGATTTGAATGGAGGATAATGAGAGTTAACAATACTGCAGACTTCCTTTGTACCTAAAAGTAAATCTTTTTTATGTTTGGAGTAATAGATTCACAGCGAGGCATCTGCTGTCTGGCCAACTTGTTTCTTCAGAAGCAAGGAATGTGCAATAAGTATTATGTATCTGTTACAGTTATTAAAATGAAAGCACCAACATATTAACCAGTAATTCAGGCCACTGGATAAACTGTATCAGCAGAAATGGCCTAGACCTGTATTGTAGCTCTCGGGCACAACATCCGAATGATGTTTAGATAAAAAGGCTGTTCTGTCTGCTCACATAAAAGAAGCCTTAATTGGTAAATTGGGTGCGTGCTGCCCAAACACATCAGTGATAAATTGGACCATTTATTTGCTAATTGGTCAATACGGTATAATAGACAAGGATGGAAAGCTTTGAAGACAGCTCTTTGAAAGTGAGATTGCTTTATTTTGTTGTTTGTGCTGTTCCAGTTTACAACCGTTGTCATGCTTCTCTGCTTCTTTAGTGTTTAAAGGGGCAGTATAACTATTGCAGCCAGGAGAAGGGCAGCACAGCGTCTACATCTGAAGGCTCTAGTCCCTGACTGAGCACTAGCTTCCAGCTCCATCTGTATTTCTATTTATCATCAGAGCTGACAAAAACCACACAGTCGGATTGTCTATGTGTTCAAAAACGATCATGGATACATCAATGGTAAATATCCCAAAGCATCTGCATCATCTACAGAGGGGTGGTATTTGTCATGTTCATAGATGGCAGCTTTGTACTTTGACTTGATTGAGAATACCATACAATATAAACACAGTAGCAATAATTGGATTGGTAGTAGGATCACCATGTGCCAGTTATGTCTAATTCAGCCCGTTAATGCCCGTCACGTTCCTTGCAGTTATGTCTTAAAGCAGGGGTCTCCATTCCTGGTCCTGGAGGGCTTGTGTCCCTCCTGGTTTTTGTTCCAACTGTACCCTAAATGAATTGGACCAATTAAGCTTCTAATATGCACATAATTGGTCCAATTAAGTAATTTAGGGTACAGTTGGAACAAAAACTAGGAGGGACAGCGAACCTCAAGGACCAGGATTGGAGACTTCCGTCTTAAAGGATCCCAATGATTCAGCATCAACAGCATGGCTAGTTACCTATTCTATACACTCACCACTCTGTGTAAAGAAGTCTCCTTCCCTCTGTCCTAAATCTGCTTCCACTTAATTTCCAGTCATGTCCTCTGGACCCGATTTCTGTGCTGCACTTAAGGTAGTGGCTTGGGTTAACTGTGTCAAGATTTTAAATGCTTGAATCAATTCCCCACCAATTCTTTTTTTTTTTCTTCTTAGCTAAATAAATCCAGTTCCCTTAATCCTCATAGCTGATTCGCTTTAAGCCCCAAGATTAATCTGGTTGCTCTTTGCTGGACTCTGTCCACGGCCACAATGTCCTTTTGGTTATGTTGTGAACAGAATTAAACAGTATTCTAAGTGTGGTCTCATCAGTGCAAAATACAACCTCATTATAACTTTTTATAGTTTAAAAAAAAAAAAAAAAGCAGTCTGTTGGTCTTTTTAATTGCTTACCTGCACTGGTTGCTGACAGTGATGAATCAACACCAAGGATCTATATCACTGTAACAACAGCAGTGTGGAGTAGTGGTTAGGGCTTTGGACTCTTGACCGGAGGGTCATGGGTTCAGTCCCAGGTGGGGGACACTGCTGCTGTACCCTTGAGCAAGGTACTTTACCTAGATTGCTCCAGTAAAAACCCAACTGTATAAATGGGTAATTGTATGTAAAAAAATGTGTATATATATATATATATATATATATATATATATATATATATATATATTAATTGTATGTAGAAATAATGTGATATCTTGTAACAATTGTAAGTCGCCCTGGATAAGGGCGTCTGCCAAGAAATAAATAATAATGTACTGTTACGGTGTGGGTATCCACTGAGAAACATGAGACACAAAGGGTTTGTATTTGAAACGCCGCTCAGGCATCCAGGTTTTATTTATTTAAGCAGTTGCAGTGTTGTTGGCCGCCACTAGGGTACCAGCAATGGTAGCCCTAGGGCCGGAGGATATATACTTGGCAGTACATGAATAACAAAAAGGAAAAACAAAACAAAAACACAGTTCAAAAACAGCCAAGAAATAAAATGTGGCCAAGCTCAAGCCATGCGCTACTCACACTACACAGGGAGGTCCCGCACCAGGAACCTTCTTCCTAACCAACTAAATGAACAGTGATAGGATTAAAAATCCCCTAAAAAGAATCCCTACCATAAAGTCCACAATCCTGGTTAACCACGCAGGGATCATGCTAAAGCTCACCCTAGTTCCACAGCACAGAACAAAGAATAACAAAACAAAAACTGACTTTACAGCCTCGTTTTAAAGGCAGGTGAGCAGGGTTAATTGATTGTCAATTGTTCAATTTCCCCTGGCCACCTGCTGCACATTCCTTTTAATTAGGCAAGCCTAATTAAACTTCCCAGTCCTGCCGTCCAATTAAACACATTAAACCCATTATTATTTACAACCAACCCAAAACCATATTTTATTTAGAAACCCCAAAGCAAACCATACTATTTACAGGGGCAGGCCTCAGCCCAGCCACAATCACCCATTTTGTATTAAAATCCTACGTTTATGTGACCGGTGAACAATGACTGGACAGGAGATGGATAGCTCTCTCTCTCCGTCCTCCTTTTGTATCACTGATTGGCTCTGAGAAGGACAACCAAGTATAAGGCCAATCATCTTTGATGGTTTAAAGAGAAAGTAGCTTTTGATGATATTTCTAGAAATTCTGCATTACACAAAACAGTTTTGGAATGAGTAAATGCCATTCGGGCCCTCAAGGCTCTTCTCTTGTTAGTGCACCATTCACCCCTGCTCGGTGGATCGAATTTAATAGGATAGCATGTAGTCATTTGTTTTAATGTTTCCAATGTTGTAGCTCTTACTGCTTCACTTGGTAGGCTAGTCCATGCATTTATAATTCTAGGTGTAAAAAAGTGCTTCCTACCTTCTGTTCTAAACATACTTTTACTCAGCATATGGCAGGCAACTAGAAATGAACTCCTTGCAGCTCCTGAACTCAGATACATACACTTAACAAATGAAGGAAAAAGAAAAACAATATTTGAGAACTGCCTATAAGAACCAATAAGATTGCAAACTACTTGAAAAATGTAAAGGAAACAGTAAAAAAATAAAGAAAACATTTTGCAAAACATCATGAAAAATATAATGTTTAACAAATATCATATAACATCTTTGGAATTGCCCTAAATTATAAGAAAAAATATGCTTAAGTGTAATTGTGGTGGGGTGCCCTGCCCCTGTGCGTATGGAGTGTTTTATGTTGCATGTTATATTTATGTAAGTAGTGGTGGTTATGTAGCACAGGTGATTTAAAATGTATATTCATATTTAGGCACTGGGATTGCACAATCACTTCACGTGCAGATTATGTTGGTATGTGAGCACAGGGATGTGTGTGTGTGTGGAATAATGGATGGCAGGGAGGAAGTTAAAATCCTCCCTGCAAAAACACATGGGAATGTGGCTGGAACCATGAATTGAATAAGTAATTAAATTATTAATTAAGGCTCCAGCCACAGGAGTATAAATATGGTAATCACAGCTGATACAGGGATGGTGTGTTCAGAGGCGGAATGAGAGTCAAGAGGTAAAGAAAGTGAAACTAAAATCATATTAACAATTGCTATGCGTGCTGGGTCTACACCAGCACGATAGTCTGTTTGTTTTGGCCGTCGTGTTTTGTACCAGTGTTTGTGTGTTTTGTTCAGACCCAACAACGCATTCACTCACATTTATTGTTGTCTGTTTACTTCCTGGCCTGACGTCACCACCAGCCAGCCTGGTCAGAGTAATACATTTTAAGTGTACATTGTAATTCATATTTGTTTCTGCAAGCTCCATTTTTTTTTTTTTTTTTTTATTCCTTGTTGATTTAAAAGCAAATCATCTTTTTAGTATTGGGTTCAGTTAGTTAACTTAAATAGTGTGGTACTTTGGTTCACAGAAATGTTTATTAAATAAAACTCAATCTACAAGTAATGCTCAATCATCATGTGACGGGGTACACCCCGCCACTGTGTTTATATGTATTAAAGGGGGGGAGAGGTGAGAGGACCACCTCCACGTGCAGTAGTTTCACTACTGGAGGACGCAGCACTGCTGCTACTGCTGGACTGTCCCACACTGAGAGCAGAATTACCGCAGCCAGTGCCAGTGCCACGTCCAGAGTGCCCAGCGCCTCTGCCACAGTGTCTCGCACTGAGGGCAGCCTTACCGCTGCCAGCACCACCGCCATCGCCCGGGGAGGCCGGTTCACCATCACCCGGACATGCATATTCGTCACTGCCTGGAGGTTGTTTGCTGCTGACCCTGGGAGATTTGCTGTGGTCGCTAGCGGAGTATGCCACACTGCTGTCCGCATTTCTGCTGCCAGCGTTGTTGTTGACTGCCACACCTGCCTTTGCTGGAGGAGCCAGCCTTGATGCTGTCAGCATTTCGGGCTGACAGCATTGCCACTGGAGGAGGGCCTCGCTCCGCTGTCAGCCTTGCCGCTGCCAGCGTTGCCCTTAGCAGTATTTCCGCTGCTGGAGTATGCCACACCACTGTCAGCCTTTTTGTTGCCAGCGTTTCCACAGGCAGCATGTCTGCTGCCAGAAATGCCCACTGTCAGCATTTCCAAGAGCAGCATTTCCACTGCCAGGATTGCCCAGGCTGGAGGAGCCAGCCTTGTCTCTGTCAGCATTTCCGCTGATAGCATTGCCACTGGCAACATTGTCACACGTGGGCTCAATGATGCCTCCGCTCCTGGCCCAGGACCCTGACCAAGACTTTGGGGATTTTAAGATCTGTGAAAAAAGAGGCAATTGAATGAAGGATTGATCTTCAGTTTTCTTCAGTCCCCACAAGGGTGAAATTCAAATTGGGCATTACAAATTGGGAATGTAAAATACTGATTGAGTTAGTAATTAGAAAAGAGCCAGATAATTGCAATTTTCATGTAACAGGGACAACATACTGTCACCGCCTATGATGCGATGCCAGCTGGGTTTTGTTTACAAGGAATCGCAGCTGAGGATTGGACGGCTGCAGTTCCTCGTCAGGCTGATGGGCGTGTCCTGGCAGAGTGTCTCACTACAAAAGGGAGATGCTGACACACTCCCAGGCTGTTGTTTAACCAGAGACAAGCCTGTCAGAGCTCAGAGAGCAACATGTCCTTTTGTTTACAGGACGACAACACGCAACTTAAGAAAGAAAGCAAACATCTGACCACCGAGTGTGGAACCGTGGTCAAGGTTTTATTATTGTTATTTTCCTGCATGGGACAGGGAATTGTTTTGGGATTTTAAAATCCCACAAGGTATAGGACTGTGTTAGCGGGACCACTCTACTTCAGCTGCACCTTTTATTTTCTAGCTTCTTTTTGCACAGTGTTTTCTTTTGCATTTTTGTCATTCATGTGTATTGTTGCCCAGCCCTTACCATTGTTTGTACCGGCCCGCAGTCCTTTTGTGTGCTTGATAAATATATTGTGAGCACCTGGGTGGTGTTTTCAATCACAAACTCTGTCCTCTCGTCTGTCAGCGGAATAGTGCAAGACAAAGGTGCTATTGTCACTAGAGATAAGAATTCCTTAGAATATAAAAAACAACTCTATTATATAGAGTAATTCATCTACAAAATGTCTTTGAACTTCAGATAAGAATTCTTATCTATTTGGAGAATGGCACCCATAAAGTTTAACCACAGAGTTCCAATTCCATTAAAGAAGATAAGTAGGAGATTGCTTTGAATCAGAGTGTTCGAATGTGTGTTATTAGTATTCAGTTATTAATCAGTACCTGTGGCAATGTGCCCTGCCCCTGTGTGCATTTCTGTGTTATATATTGCGTGTGGTGTGTTAATGTTGGTGTATAGATATTGCTGCACGGGATATAAATGGGTGTGTGTAGCACGAGTTTTTAAAATGTATAATTGTATTTAGGCACGGGGATTGCACTTCACTTCACGTGCATTTAAAGTATTTAATATGTGAGCACGAGGTTGCACATAATTAGTTCACGTGCTGGGATTCAAGTGAATAATTAATTGGTAATTGAATCCCAGCACAATTGTATATATAGATGCACGTTTCACTCACTCGGGGTTGTGTGTTTGTGAGTGGAGAACGGGTGTGGAGAGGAGGTAAAAACTATTTAAAACCATAAGAGAAAATAATTGCTACAATGTGCTGGAAGCACCAGTACTGTGCTTGTTTGTCTGTTCGTCCACTCGTTTGTTTGTCTGTTTATTGTCTGTTCGTTTTGGCTACTGTGCCATTTTATTTTACAAAGTGTTTTTTTCGTGTTTGTTCAAACCTTTTTATTCATAATAAACCAGCGCAAGCAAGCGCCTTCATCATTTCACTTCAGTACTGTGTGTTGTTCATTTCCTGGTTCTGATGTCACCACTCAGCCACATTGGCCTGCATTTTTAAGGCGAATTTAAAGCTAAAAAGCAAGACATGACTTGGCTATACAGGTGCATTAGCTACACTATAGCTACATTGAATGTACATTTAATATAAGCACTTACAACAAAATGTATTATTTGTAAAATAACTTTGTTAAATACATGTTGTTAATGTATGGTATAGCATACTCACAATCACAGAATTGTGTGCAAAGTGCATATAGTACATATACATAAACGGTTACTAGTGTAATTACATATAGTTATCATATGCCCTTTTCCTTTGCACTTAATAATGTTGTGAAACCTGGTGATGGTGAAGATATAGTACAATCTCCCTACCACCACAATCAGATTACATTTTTACATGGCAACTCTACCTACCAAATGTCAGTGTTCTGATAGAAAGTTACAGCAGTATACCATGGTAAAAGGCATAGCAAAGTGTAATAAAGACAAATTAAATTTACTTTAGAAAGTGAAGTTTGGAAGGAGGGCACACATTAATTTGCCCTGTTAGAAATATACTGTAGTCAGATCCTTTCTTTGTGTTTGGTTTTCCCCCTGTCCAACTGTCCAATCTCTGCATTTGATTCTGCCACTTGACTTGAGACAAAATAGGCCTAAACGCACATTTTAAAAAGCTGTTTACCTGATGTTGTGAAAGCATGGCAAATAAATGATGAATGCATATTAAAAGCATGGGACAAGCAAGGTAAAACTACAGCACTACCCTTACCTTTGTAAATGTTTATATTGGTGGGTCCATGCGACATCACTCAATCAATCAATTTTTTTTTATTTTATATAGCGCCTTTCATAGTGGACTATCCATCAAAAAGTGCTTTATAAGATGCAGTAACAACAAGAAAATCCATTATACTTTAAATACAGAGAAATGCATAATACATACTATACAGTAAAAAAAAAACAGTGCATAATACATGAAATAGTAGCAGCAACACGGCAGCTAATAGTAGATATCAGGCTTAAAGAGTACGGAAAGCAAGAGAGAACAGGTGGTTCTTGAGAGCTGATTAAAAGTGAGCGACATTGTGAGCATCACGCACCAAAGCTGGGAGAGTTCCAAAGAGTCGGAGCCATGAAGCTAAACGAGTGTTCTCCAAGTGTGGTGCACTTTTGCTTGGGGATAACAAGCAGGCCAGAGTCTGAGGACCTCAGCTTGAGCCCTGGGATATAGCAGGTCAGCAAGTTGAGGAGGTACTCAGGACTTGTGTGATGAAGGGCATTGTTGGTGAGCAGGAGAGTTTTGAAAGTAATCCTGAACTTTACAAATATACTAACTAGTTACATACCTTCACTTCTCTTAACCCAGCATGGGAAACACTCAGGATTGCTTGGAAAGCTTAAAGAGCCAAGCGGGCGCAGATTAAAGTTTCAGGGCTGGGCACCGAAAGAAACAGAGACAGGATTTGATCAGTCTGGGAAGGGGCTCGCACTTTGTGGGGCCAAAGTTTTGTTCCCAGGATGAAATGCTGCGCTGTACCTACAGCAGCCAGCCCTTCCACCAGGGGAGGGCTGAGGAACGCACTCCTGAAGCAACCCTTTGATGGTTCTGCCAGCCTTTGAAGATTCCCCCAGAGTCTCCCAGCCTGAAAAGCCCCTTTTCTATACTCCGGCTCCAGCCTACATTATGAGGTAAAATTTATAATAAACTGAAGTAGAAAAAAAAAGTCTTCTCACTGATGCAAGCATTAGCCGTTCAAATAGACTTGACTTTAATTTCTTATTTATTTATTTATTTTTTTACCTGAGAATGTCATGCTGCTTTCTGTTGCCCTTGAACTAGCAAGGCTTTGTGACTGAGAAAAGAAATCTCCATATTTGTGGGTGTTAAATACCTTTAGTGAAATAAGAGATGCTTTGAAGGTCTATCGTTTTCAATGGAACGTGACATAATAGAAAATCTATTTGCCTGTGTCAAATTCATATAGTATAATTTCAGTACAGTTGCATGTAGGTGTTCTTAACTTAGCTGTATCAACAGCTTTCTTGTAAGCCTCAGGAACAATGGAAATGGAGGAGTTTATTAAAGATATATGGCTGCAGATTTATGAATTGCTATTATATGCATCAGTAAATAAAAGTAGAAGATTTTGCACCTATTCATGGATGAACTGACAGAGCCTCTGTACACACTGGATGTGGTAGCCTTTCGGAGAATGGTACTACATTGGTAACAGTCTCATATTTTGAGATATCAATTCATAAACAGACTTTTTACCTCATAAAGTGGTGTCTACTTTGCTACACCCTAGGTGTTTACACCAGATTTACGGTTTTTGAGAAGTACAAAGGAGGCCTTGTCTAGGAATTTAGATGTCATAAATCACATAAATCATTAAAAAATGTGTCTAAATATATCACAAATTTTATTTTATAATACACTGTTGTTTCACTTACCAGGCGTAGTCATCACAGATTAATTGGCCAACAGGCTCATCCAGAGGGTAGCCTACTTGTCCTGTCTCTCTGGAAGCTGCTGAGTTTAGTTTTTTAGTTGAGTAATATACATTTGCGGCTCTTTTAGTTCAACAGAACATGGAGACGTCGGGTTGATTCTCAGTCACTGCCTCTGAGGATGCTGATGTACCTTTCAAGTAGTTTCTTAACAATGATATTATTTGGGTGTCTTGCTACTACAGACATATTGATTCATTGTGTATAGATGAATCGTGAAACTTTTTTCATGATACAGTATATTGCATTGTAATAGTGGTATGCATTGTTTGTATTGTGATACAAGACCAAAAGTACAACATAGCTCATTGTAGTTTACCAAATTATTATTATTATTTATTTCTTAGCTGACGCCCCTTATCCAGGGCAACTTACAATTGTTACAAGATATCACATTATTTTTACATACAATTACCCATTTATACAGTTGGGTTTTTACTGGAGCAATCTAGGTAAAGTACCTTGCTCAAGGGTACAGCAGCGTCCCCCACCTGGGATTGAACCCACAACCCTCTGGTCAAGAGTCCAAAGCCCTAACCACTACTCCACACTGCTGCCCAAATGGTTCTTGAATAAAGACTAAGTGTGTTTTATTGTTGAATGCCCACATTTACCACAGTAAATTTGCACCATCATTTTACAGTTTTCCCATGTTTTTCCCATGGTTATAGTATGTATCTACCATTGTTTGCCATTAATATGCTTTACCATACCTCTCTGGGCTTTACAATGCTTACCTATGCTTTGCCTTGCTTTGACTATGTTTTATTAATTTTGCTATGCTTTTACTGTGGTACAATTTTATAAGGGTAAATATATACTCTTTCTATCTCATTTATTTTTTGTCTTTTATGTCTTAATGTGCATCACACAAGTAGCCCATCAGGACCATCACATGTATTCTAATATATCGTATTGCGACCTGCATAATGTGATATGTATCATGCCGTGACATTAATGTATCCTCTTTGAAAAGGTCTGTTAAATTGGTATGCAAAAAGATTTTTATTTTTGCCAAGGTCAATGTTGAAAAGTTTTGATTCCTACAAGGATTTAAACCCGTTGCTTAGAATTTGCCTCTTGTTTGATGAGCCTAAAAGATTTTACAATTACTGAAGCTGACCTTCAGACAGATTTGAAGGCTTGGAGAGGGGTGTTATTTTTGGAGTCAGGCCTGCCAGTTTATGAAACACGAGTCCTGATCATCTCTCCCACAAAAGAGTCAGGAATCCCTTGTGTTTACAACAGGCCATTCTATGCACACCAGCTGACTCCTCTTCAGAGTCTGCAGGTTCTGAAGTCTCATAATATATATATATATATATATATATATATATATATATATATATATATATATATATATATATATATATATATATATATATATATATATATATATATATATATGGCACCTGTCAGTCCTTCCATTTGTCACATATGCATTTTTACATATATCTGAGAACAGCTTATTCAATTGTGATGACATTTCATAAGGACATGCTTTGGCAGGGGATTTATTGAGGTGTCAGCCTGTCCACACTCCTACATTTTTACATGTAAATATTGGAATGTAGGCCATTGTGATCTCCTGTTTCATAATCCGGTTTGCTCTTACAGCCATGGCAGGGGATGGGTTTATTACTGACTGTCCTCACAGTTGTTGCCACTTTTATTGTTGGCATTATTATGTTATAATGATAATTAGTAACATTGCCTGAGTCCCTTGGTATCAAAAACTATAGAAAAGTTCAAAGCATACAACTGGGAAACCTTAATAATACTGGTACTTGGAAAAGAAAACATTAGCAGAACACAGATTTACAATCAAAGGCACTTGATTTGGAACAAATTTAGCACAAACAGTGCTCCCTGTTTATAAGGTGGTTAATACTGTGGAACCCATTATAAGGCAGCATGGTTGTAGCTCCCATTTGCCCCATAATTCCATTCCACTAGCACCTTCATTATAGTTATGAGGAGTAATACAAATAGCATGGTCTCATAACTATGGCTCCTGACTATAGAGTTGTTGCAGCTATCCTTGTGCTACAACTCCCCCGAGTAAAGAACTAATTGAATTAAAATGTTGACTATTGGCTATTGAAATGCTTGTTAACAGAATATTAATAATTATGCTTTGTATCCAATCCATGTTCAAGGGCATATACAGTAGCTAATGGAATAGTGTCTTAAGTCTTACTTGTCATGAACTCCCTTGCTACTGTAAGTCAACAAGGGAAATTTTGAAAGTTTATACTAAACATGTACAGTAAACTCCCATTAGTCCGTTTCAATAATTTCTGTTTCGATAATCCATGCGGTTTAATATAGTACATTACAGTACAAAATGTATCATCTGATCTATGTGGATGCGGGTATTCACACACTTTATTAGTGTGGAAATCTGCGTATGTGTGCAGAAGTGGGCGGTCATCATTTAATTTAATTCAATTAAACTGAGTACAGTATAGTGCAAGCCAACGGACAGTACTGAATTGTAGTTACTGGAGCCAGTGACAAGCGAGGAGAAAGAAGACATAAGACTCTCATAGCCTGGCAGTCTATATGAAGAGCAGTTACAATAATTAAAGACTTGGAGCAAGATCAGTAACTTTTATAAACCAGCTCTCTCTGCCTCTGAACAACATTCATTAGAACATAAGAACATAAAAAAGGTTACAGACGAGAGGTCATTGAGCCCATCTTGGTCGTTTGGTTGTTCGTAGCTTATTGATCCAAGAATCTCATTAAGCAGCTTCTTGAAGGGTCCAGGGTCTCAGCTTTAACAACATTACTGGGGAGTTGGTTCCAGACTCCCACAATTCTCTGTGTAAAAAAGTACCTCCTGGTTTCTGTTCTGAATGCCCCTTTATCTAATCTCCATTTGTGACCCCTGGTCCTTGTTTCTTTTTTCAGGTCCAAAAAGTCCCCTGGGTCGACATTGTCAATACAATTAGAATTCTGAATGCTTGAATCAAATCTAGTCTTCTTTGTTCAAGACTGAATATGACATGCCTTTTAAAGCAGGAATAATTCTGGTTGCTTTTCTTTGCACTCTTTCTAAAGCAGTGTGGCAATGTGCCCCGCCCCTGTGTGCATTTCTGTGTTATATGTTGCGTGTGGTGTGTTAATGTTGGGGTATAGATATGGCTGCATGGGATATAAATGGGTGTGTGTAGCACGAGTTATTTAAAATGTGTAATTGTATTTAGGCACGGGGATTGCACTTCACATGCATTTAAAGTATTTAATATGTGAGCATGGGGTTGCACATAATTAGTTCACATGCTGGGATTCAAGTGAATAATTAATTAGTAATTGAATCCCGGCACAACAGTATATATAGATGCACGTTGCACTCACTCGGGGTTGTGTGTTCGGTGAGTGGAGAACGGGTGTGGAGAAGGAGATAAAGTTAACAAAAATAAACTAAAATAATAATTGATAGTTGTTTAAACTCACCATGTTTGTTTGTCTGTTCATCCAGTCTGTTTAGTGTTAATCCGTTTTGTTTGTCTGTTTTATTTGGCCTCAAGTGCCGTGTCCTGTTTTCTGTTTAAAACCTTTTATTTTGTTTAATAAACGTGCTGAGCGCAGCCATTGCAGCTCAGTTTCAACTCCACTACTGTCTCTCTGTGTATTCCTTTCTGGTCTGACATCATCCCTGCAGCAATAGCCTTTTTCTAGCGAGGTGACCAGAACTGAACACAATATTCTAGATGAGATCTTACTAATGCATTGTAAAGTTTTAACATTACTTTCTTTGATTTAAACTCAACACTATTCACTATATATCCAAGCATTTTATTGGCCTTTTTTATAGCTTGCCCACATTGTCTAGATGAAGACATTTCTGAGTCAACATAAACTCCTAGATCTTTTTCACAGATTCCTTCTTCAATTTCAATATCTCCCATATGGTATTTATAATGGACATTTTTATTGCCTGCATGCAGTACCTTACACTTTTCTCTATTAAATGTCATTTGCCATGTGTCTACCCAGTTGCTGTCTAGATCATTCTGAATGACCTTTGCTGCTGCAACAGTGTTTGCCACTCCTATTTTTGTGTTGTCTGCAAATTTAACAAGTTACTATACCAGAATCTAAGTCATTAATGTAGATTATGATGCATACTAATGTACAGTATATATTTTGAACATTGTTGGGACATTATATTTTATTTGTATTATTGCATTTCTCGAGTTTTGAATTAATAGTGCAGGGATTTCCCAAACAGTAAGCTCAATTTCGGCTAATACGTGTTTTTTTACAAATTCAGGCTCAAATCAGTCCCAATCTGCATGGATTAATGGGGGTCTACTGTATTTCCATTTATGGCACTGTACAGGTCAAAGCTCCCATCTTTTATCCATTACTTCCAGGTAGTCTGTAGTACTTCCTTGGTGATTTTACCATGCAATGATTTACAACATGCTGCTCATGTCAGTCAGTGCAGAAAGCAGCTGGCTGGTCAATGACAGGATGGAGATAACTTCACTCTCCAGTTGAAATGACCTGGGAACTATAACAGTCCAACTAAAATTAGACAATTAAATGAGAGCTTTAACCTACTGCAGGTTAAAGATAACATTTTTAACCTGCTGTATAATGGTATTGTCAACGTAAATTACTCGTATCCTAGACTGCACCATCTGGTGGAGGCTAGTGAGCACCAGGACTCACTGGGAGGTTACTGCCACTGACAGTATTACACAGGGCCGAATTTATAACCAGGCAAGTGTCAGTTCTAATCTTTCTTTGCACAGGTTGGTTTTGATCTGGGGGTCCACACAACAAATGCACAGCAAGGAGGCACACCAACATATAAGTATTACAAGGAAGCTTTTATTAATTTTACTACATTTGCAGGACAAAGGTAAGAAATTAAATAAAAAACAAAACATCACAAATGAAGGGTCAAGCAGGGGGAAGAAATGTAGAACTGCCGGAATGGCCTTGTTGTGAGGAAAAGTATGTCATTCAGCTTGAATTAGCTCTGCTCCAACTCTGGTTTCGCCACTCGGGATCCTGGTCACCTCCAGAAGCCGTCCTGGAGTGAAGATAGTAGGGAAAGGAAGTGGGAGAAGAAGATGGGGGGAGAGATTTGAAGGAGTGGGTAAAAGGGTATGGATATAGTTCTAAAATCCAGCCTTTACAGGTGTGGGACCACCTTACACCACTGTCCGTGGCCTGGTGTCCCAGTAAAAGACTGTACTTACCTCAATACTGGACAATCAGCACAGCCAAGCTACATCACTCTAAGGGAGCAGAGTCTCTTGTATCCAACAGTATCCTCTCTCCGTTCCTTGGGGGGTTATGTCCTCTCGGGGCATGGGGGGGTGGATAGGTGATGAAGCAATAAACAGCACAAAAAAAATAGTCCAGCAAAAACAAAATTCTAAAAGCACGAGTCCCAATAAAAGAAAATAATGATAAAAGCACACAGCAAAAATAATAAATAAATAGTAAAACAAAAACTATAAAAATCTGAGACACAGGGAATGCGAGCAGGCAGCTATACACAAAGTCCACAAAAAAAGACAAATCTGCAGTGCGTCCCTGACTGCAGTGCGTCCCAGTAAAAGAAAAAATGCACACACACAACCAAAACCGAAAAGAAAAAAGGGTTAAAAATACTAATGCTAAAAATCAGCCAGCTACAGGGAAAGCAGCGCCCCAGCCTCACTAATCTAATTTACCAATTCCAATTCGCCTGGTAACACAAAGACAGCACAGCATTTATTCCTAAAACATAACTCTATAGGACTGAGTTGTGCACCTAATAAGCTAATAAGCAAGTTAGTCATTATTAGTCAGAAGGGTGACAGTATCATATATCTTTTTTACTTTAATTAAAGCCACTCTCCAGTTAGTGCAAATTGGTGCTAACTGGGGAGTGACCACCTGCATACAAGCAGGCTGAAAGCCTGTCTTTGTGGAGAGTCCTTGTGAATTCGTGTGCTGCCATTCCATTCTTGTGAAGCACTTCCTCTGCAGGACTCCTGAAGGAACAGAGTCCACCCTATGAACTTACCGTGACAGCACCAGACGATCTAACTGTGGAAGGAAAAACAAGACAACAGTTACCAGGACATCAAGGGGAATACAACGGACAGACTTGGAGTGTACAGCCCTATCATCCCTGAGGTCTTGTGAACCATACCGTGCACCCAGATATTGGACATTGGCCAGCTGTAGTACTTTTACTACAGAATACTAAACCCTGCAGTATATAAAATAAATATTGTTTTTACCTATTCAAAGGCAAGCTTAAGCAGAATTAGCTAGGGACAAAAGAAAAAGTGATGTTAGCGCCCAGAGGGCAGGTTTTCTTCTGTTTATTATTTTGTTTATTTTTCTTTAAAATAAAAATGTACCTTTTTGATTCAGTAATCCTGCTGTTCCGTCTACTCTCTGCAAAGGCAAATCTTGGCCACCACAATTACAGAACTCATAGTTCACAGTACACTGTCAAATTTTCTATGTAAATTGAAAAAAATATTATTTCTGTAAAGTGTGCGTCCTGTTTTCTGTTAATTGTGTATTAAATAAGCTACAGTAAAAAAGAAAATGCACTAAAATCATATACAAGTAGTTTTAATTAAACAACCACATGCAGAGAGCCCAGTGCCGCCTCCCGAGGGTCCACTCCAGCCGTCGCCCCCTGAGGGTCCGCTCCAGCTGTCACCTCCCAAAAGTTCAGTGAAGGCTCTGCCCAGCCTGGACAGTTTTTGTGGTATTTTGTTTAAACCTTTATTTTGGCCCTTCTGCCCTTTTGTTTGTGTTTTGTGTCATTTTGTTTATTAAATGTACGCTTTAGCACTTAAACTGCAGCTTCCTTGTCTCTGAGTCTCTTTCTTGCTGTGACCCTGCTACAGTCCTACATAGCGAATGCAAGTGAGCAACTAATTTCATTTAAAAAAGATCAATTCCAAGCATGAATAAGGCAGCACAATTAATCATGGAAGACAGCACTATTTTAACACCCGTTGTCATTGAATACCATTTCATTTCCATAGAAATCTCCCCTCAACTTTCCTCCTTATCTCCGTGACACTTACAATTAGCAAACAATTGAAAACTGATGCTTGTACTTATTGGAAATCGTGCCTCAGGGTCATCTCTTTCTGCAACTCAATAGGAGTTCTTGTACACACAATACCTACTCTCACATCTGGTTAGTGTGAGGGTGTCACATTTCTGCAGTACTGAATTTGATCCCTGCTGTTTCTGTACAAATCTGTACAAAAGCAAGTGACAAATAGGACACAAAACAGCCCAAAGCCATCCCTTACTAAGTGTCACTACAATGGCAATGCAGTAGTTTGGAACTTACGGTAGAAAAGGGTAGCTACAATAATGTAATACTTGAAATGTATTCGCCCTGGATAAGGGCGTCTGCTAAGAAATAAATAATAATAATAATAATAATAATAATAATAATAATAATAATAAAATCATGCAGAGTCATTGGTAACATACCAATTGTATCATCCATTACAGTGTTAGTGTACCACTGTATCATGGCCTCTATGCAATATAGGTTCCAATTCCAAATTTCTTGCGTTGCCATTGCTGGTAATAATGTGGTCTGCTAGGGTTTCTTTGCATTAATACAATGTTATTATAATGGTCCCTTATAAATGTTTACTTCAGTAACACTGCACAGTAATTTTGTAGTTTTCCCATGCTTTACCCATGGTTATACGATACATTTACTATAGTTTACCAAGGTAAATGCATAGTATAACCTAGCTGGGTTTTTACTATGCTTTACTATACCTCGTATCTAAAATGTGCCTGGACTCAATACATCTGAATGTTACTGTCTAATGCACACATCAGAGGGCTCTTTAAAGTTTAACTCCTGTTTATTCAGATGTACAGACAGACGATGGGGATAAGTTCACACATTTGCTAAATCCTTTATATAAGAAAAATATTTCAAATAATCTGTACTGAAATTCCTTTAAACAAAAGGACCCCCTCAAGCATAGCTACCGGATGGATGCCTAGTCAGTAGGAGAAGAAAATGTGTCACATTGTTAGCCTGATCTTTACTTATGAAATGAAATAGTAAAGTTATCCTGAATAAGTTTGTGAAATAGCACACTTATCTACAATAAAGTATTCTTCTTGTTTAAAATAATTTTGATCTTCATTCATCACATGCTAGTGACATTTTAAATATCAGGGGCCCTATTTAACAACGTTTGCAAACCCCTAAGGCAATCGCAAAACACTTTTGCGTACAGTTTGCTCACCAGAATCAGGTGCACGCGTGGGCAAACAGACTTTGCCCACCTATGTGATTTAGCAACACATGTTTTTGTGCCCACTTGGCAAGTCAGCGTTAGCACTTGACATGGGCTGAACTTGGGGAGTGTACTCATTTAAATACAAATGTAGCAATTTAGTAAACCATCAACAGCGTTAGCGTTTGCGTTACAGTAGACATGTGAAAACGTTAGGTTACTTACCATAACCCTGGTTCCCTGAAAGAGAAGATGACCACCAAGACATTACGTATGGGATATGCCTGCCCATTGTGTAGGTATTGCTGAGCTCTCTATACAAGAGAAGCTGATAGGCCCCTTCCTGGGATTATGCACTCTGTCCCTCCCACCGAGGGGATAAAACTATCATCCAAAGGAAGCTATTTCTCTTTTTCCGTCGCACCCTGTCAGGGCGACTGATGCGACCTCGGGGTTGGTGGTCGTCTTCTCTTTCAGGGAACCAGGGTTACAGTAAGTAATCTAACATTCCCTTTCAATTCGAAGACAACCACCAACCACGTATGGGATAATGTATACCAGAGCCGTCGCGAGGGAGAAGGAACGGCAGCATATGAGGGACACACAAGCACTGACTAACCCAGAGGTTAGCGGTGTGAACTTACACCCTCAAGGGCATTTGTGCCTAAAGAAGGCAAGGCAGGGTCTACCACATTAAGGCAGTAGAACCTGGAGAAAGTATGCGACGTAGCCCAGCTAGCCGCAGTACAAATATCAGACATTGAGGCACCTCTGAAGATGTAGCCAACCCTAGTGGAGTGTGTGGCTACCCTACTAGGTGGGGGCAAGCCAGCACTATTATATGCAGTCGAGACTGTATCCACAATCCAATGTGACAGAGGCTGCTTAGAGGGGCTGTCCTAGGGTCCGTGTCCCGTGACAGACGAAGAGCTGGTCAGATTGAGGCAGAGCTCTTGTCCTATGCACGTAGAATCTCAATGCCCGCACTGGGCAGAAGAAATTCAATCTCTCATCCTCCATTGAAGCAAAGAGCCAAGAGGAAGGCTGTCTTCATAGACAGGTACTTCAGTGTATGAGCTCAAACGGAGCCTTCGTGAGAGCCTCCAGTATAATATTAAGGTTCCATTCGGGGTTAACAGTCCTCCTGGGAGGGCGTAATCGCCGAGCGCCTTTAAGAAAACGGGTAGCCAAAAAATGCGCGCCCAGAGACATTGAATCTACGGGGGCATGACAAGCAGAGATAGCCACTAAATACACCTTCAAGGTGGAAGGTGACTTACCAGCATCAAGCAGTTCTTGCAGAAACTGTAAGATGACTGGCATGGGGCAAGATATGGGGTCATGGCTTCTAGCCAGACACCAAGCCTGGAAATACCTCCAAATATCTCCACTTACAAGGATATGTCAATAGCCTGAAGGCCATGCAATGCAACCCCAGGGACCGTAGGCCACCCTGGTGGTTGACATACGCCACCATTGTCCATCCGGATCACCACATGCGTGCCGCTCAGCACTGGGAGAAAGTGGTGGAGAGCAAGGGATACCGCTTGCAGCTCCAGCATGTTTATGTGCAGGGATGTCCAGCGGTCCGGCCAGGATCTGCGTACTCCTCTGCCTTCCCAGACCGCTCCCCAACCCAAGTTGGAGGTGTCTGTCATCACCACATGGCACTACTCCCATTCGCACACCTTTGTGCAGGTGAGAAGTTGTCTTCCACCAGCGTAGGGTTGCCGAGCATGCGTGAGACACAGTCAGCCGACGGTGTCTGTCGCGTTTGGCATTGAGGTGGAACGCATTGAGCCACGCTTGTAGTGGGCGCATGCGAAGCATACCCAGCTGAATGGCCGATATGGCTGCGGCCATCAGACCCAATATTTCTGGTGACCTGCGATCCCTGTTGAAACAGAGAGAGGCAACCCTGGATAGCTGCAACTCTGTCGTCCAACAGGTATGTGCACATCATAATGGAGTCCAGCCGGAGCCCCAAGTCCGTAGTGCACTGCAACGGTGTAAGCCGACTTTTTGCATCATTGATGGTGAGGCCCAGCCGCAACATATGCTCTGTCATGACCGCCGTGTGGGCCACTGCTCCGTCTCATGACTGGGAACACGCACTTTGAAAACGTACGAGGAGCTAGGGAGAGGCCTAATGGCAGCACAGCAAACTCGTTAACGCTTCCTTGAAAAGAGAAGCGGAGATACTTTCTGTGCTCTGGACGAACGGGAATGTGAAAGTACATGTCCCGTAAGTCCATGGTGGTGAACCAGTCGCCCGACCAGACGGACTGGAGGATGTGACGGTGCGGCAGCATTTGGAACCTCCTTTCTTTTATGAACCCATTGAGGAGCCTCAGGTCTAAGATGGGGCGAAAGCCGTCGTCCTTTTTGGGTACCAGAGAATACCTTGAGTAGTACCCCTCTCCGTGGGAGGTGGGTTCTACGAGACAAATGGCTCGCTTGCACAGCAAGGTGGCCACTGTGGGCACTATTGTATGCAGTTGATATATTCTTAAAAGCAATAAATTAAAGGACCTCCAAAAACTGTAGGGGATAAAGAGAGACCCTCGATTGTCAAGATTTCGGTGCAACCTCTACAATAAACAGTGTCCTATTATAATGTACAAACCCGTTTTTAATATCGCTCTCTGAAAACGATGGCGGATTTACACGTTACAACAAGCCAAAAATAGACCACATTCCAGACTGCTTAATACTGGGAATCTCTTCTTAGAAAGATGGCATTTATTAAGCATGCAACAAAATAAGTTTGAAAATCACACAAAACAGTTACACAATTAATGTCACATTAAAAGCATCACAATGAGAACTAAGGTTTAAAACAACAATTTACCAAAGAAATATTAGTATATAGTGACACAACAACAAGGGGTCACACAATACCTGAATAGATATTTAAGAGTATTGTTACCTAGCCTGGAAAGCAGTCACTTTTCTGTTACCTTGTGTTTCTCCGAGTGTCAGGGCCCCCAACCTTGATGGATAAATACTGAGAGCTGAGGGCTCCAGGTGCAGTCTTGTAGTTTCTTTGAATCTGAGTGAGCAGGGATCAGCAGTCAGGGGATAGCGCAGAGGGTAGCAGGGGCATAAAGCAGGGGAATAGAGCAGGGGCTAGAGCAGGGGCTAGAGCAGGGGCAAGGAGCTAATGTTTACAGTCGGCTTTTATACTTTTTAAACAAAAAGATTATTTGAATTTCCTGCTGCATGTTCCGATTGGCTATTTTGTAGCTGAATGGGCTTGAAACCTTGATTGATTGCTCCCCCCTTCCTCTGTCTGATTAGTTCATTATCATAATCTGGAAAGGGGAAACTTTTAAAACGTGCATAACTTTTGCTAAATAATTCAGATTTTATCCTAAATTCACGTTATTTTTACCATAAGAAATTACATTTCTTTAGACACCAAATATGTCGGGTTGCGACTTTGGTTGGACATTGCAAACAGTTTAATTCTCTTCGGGATTTATTACCTGGGTTATTCGATACTTGTTAGGCAATTTAAGAATAATAACGCTTGCATCTTGTACTCATAGTGGTATTAAATCAATATGTGAAATTTGTCTTAAATCTCTAAATCTTTAAGTTATTTTTCTCTCTTTCAGACTCCTATGCTAAACCACCTTTCTCTCACTAGAGACGGGTTAATTAAATCGCAGAGACAGGTTTGATTAGCCTTTTGTTTTCTGAGTGCCTGGTGCTTTCAAGGTGTTAGGTTGATCGTTACCGCTAGGCAAAGCTAGACAAATTAGATTAAAATTCATTCAATGTAGATTCCTGTTAATATACAATATCATAAGAACATAAGAAAGTCCACGGCATTTGCAATGACAATGTCTATAGAACCTACACCACTTCTTTCTGAAGTACCGAGGCCTGGAGAGGGTCTGTCACGAAAGATGCACCAAAGGCGATTCGAATTCGACCGACTAAATGAAAGTACAATCCAACGATTTCTATTAAAGAAAATGAAAGCACCCAGGAGTCTAAGGTGCAAGCGTGCCAGTACTGCAGCTGTTGTGCCGAAAAGGGGGTCTCAGCAGGGGTCTCGCCCACCTGCATGTCAGAGGAGAAGGAGGCCCCCTCCCCAGAGACCGCTATGGACAGAGTGTCCTCTTGCGCCAGCTGAGATGCCTCTTCCCATCTACCCTGAACTCCCCTGGGGGAAGGGGAGTATAGCAACTGGGGCTGCAACGGGGCCTGGACAGGGTCCTGGGCTGCCGGAATCTGTTTAGCCAAGAGCTCTAGGACCTGGGCCATCTGGGTCTTGAGATACATAATGTCCCTTGCCTGCTTGGAGTGCTTCACCATTCTCGCTTGCAGGGATGGGGAGAGACTGCGGGCGGCCTGCGCATCGGAGATGCCTAGCAGGGGGTCCTGGGACAGGTCATGGAGGGGCTCTGGGGCTTCAAGAGCCGCCGACGATCCGGCCATAGAGGACGCGGGGCTTGCTCTCGTGGCCTTCTCCAAACAAGCTTCTTTCACCCGGGGCTAGAAAGCCTCACAGGTGCCACAGGCCATGTCCCTCTCGAGGGCCAAGGTGGCATGTTGAACGCTCAAGCACCGCGCACAGAGGGTATGCTTGTCCTCTTGCGGGATATTGGCGTTGCAGGCCGTGCAGGGGTGGGTGGGCCTACACGACAGTGGGGATACGGCAAGGCCTAGCCCCGTGGAGGAACTGTGTACTCTCAGGAAGAATAGACAACCACTCGTGGATAACTGCACAGGCAGTCGCTCACACACGACAAACAGATAAAAAGAGTGGCCTACCACGCAAGTGAGGAGGCCGCTGAAAGACAGAAAGGCAAAAGGCTTGGCCTTTTTCAAAGTCATTGATTCCGGGAAATCGGCGAGCCGGCTTTCAGCATGAATTTAAGGGAAATACAATCGACTCGATTAGACTCGAGAAGTTCTTTTCTATCAACACATTTAGCTCAACACAGAGGTCTTACCGTACTGTCTTGAGAAGGAAAAAGAGAAGTGGTTTCCTTTGGATGATAGATTTATCCCCTCAGTGGCGGGACCGAGTGCATCATCCCAGGAAGGGGCCTATCAGCAGTTCTGGTATAGAGAACTCAGCAATACCTACCCAATGGGCAGGCATATCCCATATGTAATGTCTTGGTGGTTGTCTTCGAATTGAAAGGGAACCAGGTCTAAAATGTGCGCAAATTACATGGTCAACTATAAATACCGGTGAAACTACCAGGGAAGCAGTAAAGAACAGAGAGAGAAGGAAAAAGAGAAAATAACTATGGAGTGTTGTTATAAAGAGAGAAAGAGTCGATGTTGTAAATCTCCCTCCCGATCGGAAAGGACGCTGTGTAAGGACGGTGGTATGCTGCCTCCTAGATGGACTGCTTTGATGGTAGGCAGAAACCGGAAGGTGACCATATTAGGGGGACGCGTAGTTGCATGTACCCGGAAAGACTCCATTGCAATCAGCTGCGGGACGGCACTCTATTGGAGAAACCATGGCAACGGGTTGTTTGCAGGGAGGGCTTTGTGGGTACAAAGGGGAAGCAGCTACGTCAATACGCCGCGTTGCGCTGACGTGTACAGATGTCCGGGGTACGGTTTATCTTTTTGTTTGTTGTTTGTTTCGTTGTAGAGGAGGCGTGAGCCGCGGACCGACAGACAAGAGCGCGTTTCTGCACGGCACAGCACCGCACCGCACCACACTCACTGGTGCTACGTTTCCCATGACTCGAGCGCTGGTAAAGGGGTGGACTAAAGTTTTGTTATTATTATTTGTTATTATTAAATACACTGACTGTTTTTGGGAGAAAACGCTGTTTGGACATTCTTTTTCATTCACTGTACCACTGCACCTGACGACAAGTGTGCACTGGATTCATGTGATATTTTATAAGGTGGTACTTTTTATTGTGATTTTGTAACAGTTGTAAGTCACCCTGGATAAGGGTGTCTGCTAATAAATACATACATACATACATACATAAATAATAGTTTCTATGTGGCCAGACAAACAGTGGAGGGGGAGACATCCCCAAATATTTAAATGTCACCTGCCTTTTCTGAGCCTGTCTGACACACAATGTATGCAGCAATTTCACCTCTACAGACAAACAATCACTGCCAACTGCTTCAGTGCTAAAGTACACGCACCAACACAGAATAGGCACTTCTACGTAAATCGTAAGGGGACCTATTCTGTCAGCGTGCAAGTAGTGTGTGATCTGTGATGCAAACAACTACTACACAAATGTGTATGCAAATTCACAGGTGGTAGCTGCGTTTCAGTCCGAGAGGCTTGTTGATAGAGGACGAGTGGCCACTAACCCCTGCCAAACAGAGGTATAACCGTACCTTTAACTGTGCTCTTACTGTAATTGAGCGAACATTTGGAATCCTCAAAATGCGATTCCGATGTTTGGATGTCTCTGGGGGAACACTACAGTACACTCCTCAGAAGGTTAGCAATATCATCCTGGCTTGCTGTGTTTTACACAACATAGTTTATGTGTCTGTCTGCAGAAACCTGTGTTTATGTGCTTTAGGTGAGTGAGAGGCCAGACTGTGTTCCTTCTTTTAAAATTCCGCCAACACCTTGAGATAATGTCTCCGTATGGACAGAAATAGCCCCCCATTTTTTATAATCCCTTAATCCCTGATATATAATCCCCTAATATATCAGAGAGTCCTGTAACAGAGGGACTGCTTAATCAGATGGGGTTCACACAAAATATGACCTCAGAAATTACAGTAAAAGTGTTAATGGTTATGTTCCACAGAAAAGCACATAACAAAGCGTTTCTTCCAAAATTGACATTAGTGCACCCTGGGTTAAACCCCACAAACAAGCATTATTTATTTATTCATTCTCATTTTTCAAAGCACTATTTAATGTTGACTAACATTAAAAAAAAAAAAAAGATTCCTTTAAACAGGCCTACGGTTTCATGAATATAGCGCCCACAATAAAAAGCAATGTTTTATTTGATTCCCCAACTTTTTTTAATAATAATAATAATAATAATAATAATAATAATATGAAAAAATATTGCAACCTGCCCAAAAAACATGCATTCCAACTTTTAAGAAAGCTGTAACTAGCTTTAAAGAAGTCAAGTTTTCTCCATATCAAACTTTAATATATCTAATTTATCTAACTAAATAGTTAGTTCAAAATGTCTGAATATGGCCCTGCATATCTTCTGGTGTTTTAAGATATGGATGAATGTCCCATATTGTAAAACATATACTTTAGAATTAAGTGAATTTGAAAGTGTGCATTTGAGTCTCATTCTCTCTCTGCACATTCAGAAGGAGGAGGAGGGTTGCAGACCTCCAGGAGACAAAACCTCTGACAACCTGACTGCCTCTTTCAATCTTTCTAAAGTCAAGATCAAAGACAGAGCTCTTGAACATGACTGGCAGCCATTGACTTCCTAATCTCCCTAAATGCACTGGAAGAGGCCCATTTACTGCCTCACTCGCTCTCTGTAATCCAGATACACTGGAGGCCAGTGGCACTGTCGCTGTTTAGGATTATGCTTGTAGCATTTAAATTTTGCTGCTCTTTATCCGTCAAACCTGCTGCCTCCTTATGTTCTTGTGTGTTCTCTGTGATTTCAGTATGCAGAGTTGCTGGGGCTTCCTAATGTAAATCTGTGCTCTTGGGATGAAAAGGCTTGTTTTGTGTCAGGCCCCAAGCTCATTCGATTACTGTTCCAGAATTTAGACTGTTTGTTTTAATAGTTGGCCTTAATGTGTATGTTTATTTATGGTTATTGTAAAGTTCCTTGTCTTAAAGTAATTGTAGCTAACAAAATAATTCAAGACATCTTTTATTGCACGCACATTTAATCATCTTATTGGTTATTAACAGGAAAGAAGAAGGTGGGGCCAATTTTGCTCTTCTAGATACAAATCGATTCCTTCTCATTGTTTTCCTTGTTTGTTTTAGTTTAAAACAACAACATCACTTTTTATAGCACTTGTGGGAGAAGAAACGTGTGGTATCGTCTGACTAATTCACAAAAATAAACTGGTACTGATTTGTACCATGCTATTGCAATGGATTACCAGAGTGTATTAGTTTATACCATTGGCATGTCAGAATATAACAATATTACCATGGTGGTACCATTCAACCAATGTGCTACAATTGCCCCTTGCCCCACATCGTACACCCAAAAGGTGACAATTCTACCAATGTAGAATAGATGTAGCCATACAAACAGTGCTTATGCTAAGCATTAATTTTTAAAGTAAAATGTTAACATTTTAAAAATACATTTTTATTATCAATGGTAATTTACAGTAATGTCTTTTTTATCAGCATAGCCTTCAGATACAGGTAATAAAAAATTAATTTCAGGTCAAATAAGGTGAACATTTACGGGGGAAAAAAAAACTATTGCAGGCATATTTTAGAAGACATGTAATAATCACAGACATATTTTACAAGGTAATTGTTCTCTTCGGTCAGGTGCAAGTCTTGTTCCAGTGGTTAGCAGTTTTACTAAAGTGGGTTTAGTGGATAGTCATAAAAATGTTGTTTCCAGCTTTTAAATGTTTGAATGCTTTTAAACTTTCAAAAAAACATCTGTATCAGCAGTGCCACCATTTTTCCTGGCTGGGTAATATTAAATAGTAACCTTTTGTAGCATTCAAAAAATGTTAAGACAACATGCACTTCCTCAAAAACATCCCCTGTGCTTACCTAGCAGTAAGGACATATTGACAAGATGTGGACACAATAATCTCTGTGTTGTCTGGATATTCTCTCCTGGGTATTCTCTGGCATAGAAGGGTTTTAAACATTATGAATAACAGCAACATTTGGAAGCAGGAAACTGATGTATTTCATTATTGTTCAGCAATGCAAGGTCCTCGTGACACACTACAGTAAAAGAACACATTGTCTCAGGGTAAATCAGTTCCATGCTATTGCATGAGACACTGGACTGACAGAAAGCTGGCGGAAGAACACAGGAAAAGGATAGTAGTGCTTGCAGTACAATATATCTAACCTATCTATATATCTAAAAATTATTCCACATGTACATAAATAGCCTCCAACCAATTCAAAAATAAAATACAGTGGGGAAAGTTGGCTCAATTTTTTAGGATGTGTTCACATTAGGTTGGGTACAAACCATATTATTATTATTATTATTATTATTATTATTATTTTTTTTTTTTTAAAGGAATGAATTTGCTTGCTATTAACACCTAGATGCATATGTATGAAGTTTGTTTGAGTGAATTTTTTTTTTTTTTTTTTTTTTTTGCATTTTCAGGACTCACTATGATTAGTGGACAGGATGTTTACACAGTCATCAGATGCATCTAGGGTCCTGCGTTTTACGCGACCTGTTTTTTTTTTCAATTGTAATTCAACTGCTATCCCCTAGATGTTCCTGCAGCCACTCCAGTTATAGTAAACGAATTCACAATTAAGAAATCAACACATTACACTTTGACTAATTAGAAAAATAAAAGCTAATTATGATGAGTATAAATGGTAATTGAATAAATTGATGTGTTAAAAGAAAATTTGAGAGACCTAAACATGGAGTCAAAGACATCGCAATCAAAAAACATTTCATTGAGCGAACGCATGCAACAATATCCACCTGGTGTTCTGCACACCGATGGGTATAATTTATTTTGCACAGCTTGCAAATTGTCTTTGGACCACACTCGAAAATCAACAATAGACCAACATTTATCATCCGAAAAAAACACAGAAAACGAAAGGCTGAGATTGACAGCTATGAGACGGCGTCCTCCAGTAAAAAACGTAAGGAGAACGAAAATTATGAACGCCGACGAGATGTTACTTTCAATTTGACAGAGGCATTTGTTTGTGCTAATATTCCACTGGAAAAAAATGGAGAATCCCAAACTACGTGCATTTCTGAACAAACGTAGTAAATGCGGGAGCAATTCCTACAGCAGGTCAACTGAGAAGGGAATATCTACCCCAAATTGCTGAGTTGCACAAGATGAAAATTGTACAACTGGTAAAGATGTCTGACAGTATATCTGTTGTTACTGACGAGTCTACAAATGCAAAAGATCAGTATGTTTTGCACATTTTGTTTGTTCTCCAAGGACTATCGAATACCTTTGAACTGAAAGTAATATTAGCCGATACAGTTAATGTGCACTCTGTGAATTACTCATCAGTGGCAAAGGACATTGTGAAATGTTTAAACACATTTGAAGTTAATTTTAATAATGTGACTGGATTTGTCTCCGATAATGCCAGTTACATGATCAAGGCTTACAATGACATTCTTCAAGGTTTACTGCCAAATTCAGTACACTTGACTTGTAATGCCCACATAATAGCCTTTGCCAGCATTAACTGGGCAAATAATTTTCCGAAAGCAGACAAGCTGGTTGCAACCGTTAAAAAAAATTGTTCAAACATTGCACATTGCAAAATCAACAAAACTAGGTTTTAAAGACCACCTGACAGAAGCAATCCAACAAGAAGGCTGTACTTTACCCATAAAGTTGCCACCTGAGCCATGCATAACACTATGGGGCACTTAGTATTCTGCTGCTGAATATCATTCCAAATACATCCCTTTTTACACAGGTTTCGTGGAAAAGGAAATGCACATTTCACCAAACATTGTAGTGTTTAAGGACCTCCAGAAATTGCTTAAAGATGTGCAAAGTTTAAAATCTCAACTCTCCCTAATTGCGATGCATGCCAAGGGACTGGTGGATCTGATTCAGTGGTTTGAAAAAGCCATGAAGTGAGAGTCCATCAAACATATAATAAAGTTGCAGAATTAATAAATACATACCGAGCAATGGAACAAGAGGTACACAGCACAGACACCGCAATAAACAAACTATGTGTAAAGACCTTCCATGACGTTTCTGAAAAACTAATTACTACAACCTGGATCAATTAAAAAAGAAACCACATTTTTTTCAACCAGCTCATAACTTTCTGATGGCAGTAAGGATGTTCGACCCACAACAAGTTTGTAGTTTGGATCTGGAAGCCCTCCCATTATATTCTATTCTAGGATTTGATGCTGACTGTAAATCAGAAATGGACAAATACCTACCATACGCAAAAGAAAATGGCAGTAGAATGACTTTGAATGAATTTTGGATTAAAGCTGAAGAATTATTTCCCAATTTAACACGAAAGGCTAAAATATATTTGTCAGTTGTTACCAATTCTGTAGATGCTGAAAGAAGTGTTTCTTCTCATGGCCAAGTTTTTACAGAACAACATCAGTCTATGAAAGAAGGCAGGTTAACCAACTGACGATGCTTAAGTTTAATAGCAACACGTTAATAGAATGACTAATTGAGATGATTAAAGGAATCGGGAGATTATTAATCAATAAGTCGTTTAATTAAGCAGACTACATGACCACCTTGTGGTGGGAGGAATGAAGTGCAGCCTAAGAAATGCAGGTCGCATAAAACACAGGGCCCTAGATGCATCATGGTATCTTTTCCTTCAGCCTATCAAAAATATATTTACTAATTTATATGTGTTTTGCCTGGATATTCTAAAAGTGCTTTCATTTCTTTCACTGTCCATATTGTTCCTCTGGATATTTTTCAATCACACTTCATGCTTTTCATTTTTGCCGAATACCAGACACAAGTCGTCCAAAGCTACATATCAGCCAGCAACACAAAACAACCAGGAAACTTCACTTTTGCTTCAGAGCCACAGCACATACAACATCCTATGTGCAAAAGAACTGAGTGGCCCTGCTGTTCACATTGAGCACGTGAACCAAACTCAGTTCAATTGCCAAATGAACCAGACTCAGTTTGGTATGGTTCGGTTTGTTTGCCACGTAAACTGGTTGTTAACACTACACTCCAAATGAACTAAAACGTACTGCGTTAAATTAACTTAGTAAGACCACAGCCGTACATATAACATGGTCATTTTGTTGATCTCTTTGTTCTAACTTAGCTATTGTTATACCAGTGAAATGTTTTGGGCCAGACTCCTGGGATTTGAATCAGTGTGTGGCAGGTAGCCCTGCCCCTGTGCGTATTTTGTGTTTTATATTGTATGTTGAATGTAGTGTGTTATTGTTGGTGTATGTATTGGTGCACAGGTGATTTAAAATGTATATTTGTATTTAGGCACAGGGATTGCACAATCGCTTCATGTGCAGAGTACAGTGTGCATTTGTATGTGGGCACTGGGATTGCACAAATTAGTTCACGAGCTGGGATTCAAATGAATGATTAATTAGTAATTGAATCCCGGCACAGCTGTATACATAGATGCACAAATCACTCACTCAGGGTTGGGTGTACAGTGAGGAAGTATGAGAGAGAGAGAGGAGAGAAACAAAAAAAGAAAACAATTGCTACTCGTGCTAGTTCAACACCAGCACAATACTTGTTTGGTTGAGTGTTCATTGTTTGGTTTGTTCAGTGTTTGTTTTGTTTTGTTAAACTGTTTATTTTGTTAATTTATTATTTTCAATAAACCAGCGCAACAGCGCATTTACTCACAGTGCTGTTGTCATTACTTCCTGGCCTGACGTTACTACCAGCCAGCCTGTTGTTCACACAGTGCCTCCAAGATACAGAAACATAAGTAGAATGGCTTTCAACTACTGGATTAGATGTGATGATACCCTATGTAACAGGCAGTGTTGTGTGGTGTTGTGTCGTTACGGATTGTTGGTGAGATTGGTTTAAAAGCTCTATAACCACGAATACAGACAGAACAGGATCTTTTGCATAGTGGTTAAGACACTTGCTTGTAGTGTGTGAGATCAGTCCCCTATTACACATACTTTTCCCAGAATATCTGTCTCTCTATGGAAAGTAATCATATGGTAGGTACTCCAACCATTATTCTACCTTGGCAGGAGTAACTGCTGTGACTCTCAACTAGATAACCAAACCTTGGTGTTAAAGTGAATCCCAGTTATCCAATCCTCATGGCTATTTAACCAAAGATTTAAAAAGTGGTGCTCCTTGTATTAAAGCTACAGTGCACCATAGCTTCACGCTTGTTAAGATACTATAGCATGACTGCAAACTGAACACATACTGTACTATCAGTGTAGTGGGATTTAAATTGGCTTACAACATGGAGCTTTTATATAGTTAAGCAGTAACTAAAAGCTTTAAAAAAAAATGACACAGCACATTGTTTACAAGGAACATTGTGGTGTCTGTCTGCTTGTTAAAGCAAAAACAAAGCAGTATCATTTCTTGGAGCATCAAGTGGAAGAGAAAATAACAGTCTGACTTCAACCGATTTGTAATTTGGCTTTGTGCCAGCTAAATAGATTCCACTTGTCCTTACCTTAACATGTAATGATGGCTTTCTTCCAAACTTGTTGCTTGGCAGATTTCAATAAAAATAAAAAACTGTTCTGCCAGTTTTATTGGTTGGTTTGTCATGGTTATTTGTGAAATAACATATAGGTGTTCTTGTTTGTGATGGATTTATTGTAGAATCCTTATATACCTGTGTTTTATAATGAAAAAAAGATTCCAGTCACACTACAAATTAATTGTGTGGGATAGTCCTTTATACAACAGTCTAATCCCCTATAAATCCAGTGTAAAAGTATGATGATACTCACTGTACTATGGTTCTTAAACACTATATTATTTGTACCATGATTTCAATGACTCTTTAGAGAACAATAATTTAGTCAAGAGACAAACCACTATTTTTTTTTTTTTAAATGGTACTGAAGTTAAGGTAGATGTTTTTAAAATCTGTTCGGTCTAGAAGTCATTGCATAATTTGCTTGGCAAATTTGTTTTGTTATTTTCTCAACAGACAAATTATAATTGTTTAAAAATCCTGTTGTACAAGAACGTGGTAACCAGGGTAGATTTTTATAGGGTATAGCAGGTGCTTCATGTAGTTTTGTATTTGTGTATTAAATCTTTTTTTGCCTGTGCACAATTCCATTCTTTGGCTTTGCTGTGATATTATGAATAGAAGTGGGCTCTACAGAATAGCCAATATTAAAAGGTGCTATGCTGCTTGTTTTGTGGGACTGCATCCTAGTCCAGCCCTTCAGCCTCAAGGCACAGCCTTTCATAATCACTTCAATTCATCTCAGTGATATCTGCATAGGCCTCCATTTCCTGATCCTGATCCAACAGCCTGACAGAGGCCCTCAATGAAGTTAAGCAGCAGATTAATAATCTATTGTTGCTGGTGCTGACAACACTTAATTTCTTTCTACAATTGCCTCAGGATCGTTTTCCATTATGAGAAGCAGTGTGGTCTCATGGTTAGAACTGAGAACTGGGACGCAATGTGGCCTAGTGGTTAGAACTGAGGGACTGGTAGGAGTTGTGGTGTAATGGTTAAAATTGGTGACTGAGAGGCAATGCAAAGCTGTGGTTTAGTTTGAGGACCGGAAGAAAGTGTGGTTCGTCAGTTACAGCTCAGTGCGTCATGCAGCTGTGCAACTTAGTGTTTAGAGCTGTGGATTGGAACGCCCTGTAGCATTGTATTTATAATTGAAGAATGAATGGCAGAGATTGGTGTTATAAACTGCTGTCTAACTTTGTGATATTTGAAGGCGCATATCGCTCTGCCCCCTCAGCCAGTGTACAACATGGTTTTTAAAGTATGTGTGATTTTGTGTTGGTAGGGACACCTTCTAAGAAACAAAGTCAGATAGACCTAATCACCAAAAACACCAATAAAGTGACTCCAATATTGTCCTTCAATATGATTTAAAAAGTGACGCTCCTTGTAATAGCATGACCTTCAAAAAGTGTAGAAACATCCTCTAATACTTTTCAAACATTCAAACATGTAGTACGTGGACAACTGTTAAAGAATGCCAGCTTGATTTGTTGTCTTCGGTGCCTTTTTAAGTGTGAGCTTTATGAAGGGAATAGTCTAAACGGGTAAGAATGGATCCGCAACGTGTTAAATTTAATATAAAATGCTTTTCGTGTTCCTTGTCTGCAATAGCAGCGTCCGCCATTTTTAACAAACAAAGAGACGCCAGGACCTCCTCGTGCTAGGTCAAGCACAGATTTTAATTGTAACGTGTCTTGTATTTGTAATTTCTTTTGGAAAAAATTCAATATTGATTTTAGAGTTTTTTTCTAGTTCTGAAACTAGAAAAGAAAGTGCATTTACCGTTCTATTCTCCTGGCTTCGTTTTAAGGTATAATGAAGCAGCTGCTTCTTAAAATGGCTGCTAGGAAATATGTATAATCTGACATTGCAGTTTTAAACACATTAGACATAGTGTGTATGGTGCTTTACCCTCCCTTATGTAATGCTGTACTACAGTGCTACGCATAATTTAACTATATTGAAGGGATTATAAATGGTTAAACATCAAGCAAGAATTCATTTTACAATCTGCCTCGCCT
Organism: Acipenser ruthenus; assembly: GCF_902713425.1. Classification (NCBI taxonomy): domain Eukaryota; kingdom Metazoa; phylum Chordata; class Actinopteri; order Acipenseriformes; family Acipenseridae; genus Acipenser; species Acipenser ruthenus. Next base: position 23,147,058 of record NC_081199.1, on the reverse strand, counting down.
CTACATAAAAGCTGTACCCTAAATCTGTTGGTGCATCAAGGACTGTGAATGAACGTGTTAACTTGCCTCCAGGAGGGGACATGCAGAGGACCACCGCACAGCACTGAATTTCCTTTGTGATGCAGCGTTTGAGCCAAATGTTTGTGTACCGAAGTCTAACCTAATGTCTTCCTATTGCCCCTTTATTCCTTGTAGTGTTGCAGTAAAATTACATTTAACACTAAAGTACAAACTTCAGTTTAGGCTGATGCATTTGGGTAGCAGTGTGGAGTAGTGGTTAGGGCTCTGGACTCTTGACCGGAGGGTCGTGGGTTCAATCCCAGGTAGGGGTCACTGCTGCTGTACCCTTGAGCAAGGTACTTTACCTAGATTGCTCCAGTAAAAACCCAACTGTATAAATGGGTAATTGTATGTAAAAATAATGTGATACTTTGTAACAATTGTAAGTCGCCCTGGATAAGGGCGTCTGCTAAGAAATAAATAATAATATATAGGGTGTAGGGTCACCATCGGCAACCAGAGCAGTATTCTCCTGAAATCAGTGGGATACGGCAAACTGAGCCCATTGTGATTAAAACTGGCTTGCAACATGGAGATATACCCTTGGTCAAATGTTAAAGTATTTTAAAACTGTTTATGTGAACTTTGGGGGGTATGAGAAGTTGCCCTGCCAGGACTTTGAACAAAAACTTGCATGGATTATAAAGTATAGCATAGAAAACTTATATTTGTCTGCTTGACTAGAACTAGGGATTGTGATCTCATGGATAAGAGGACAGACTAGATAAAAGGAACAGGCGACATTTTATGATCAGGAGAGGCAAGGGGACATGGAGGCAGGGTGTCGCAGCCCTGAAAGCTGATTAACTTGGAGACAGAGTAGCCTGGTTAAGCAGAACTAAAGGGTTAGGATTAATAGAACGTGTAGAAAATCGAATTGCTGCATTCCCAGGTTATTGTATGGTGCACACAGAGCACCTGTTTGGCATGCCAGGCTGCACTCCACTCATTCCAGCCGTGCTCCCCAATGAAAGTGGCTGCCTGCTGGGAGTCTGGAGATGGAGCTAGGAGGAGGGCCAGAGGAATGGAGATGGAGCTAGGAGGGGGTCAGAGGAATGGAGATGGAGCTAGGAGGGGGTCAGAGGAATGCAGGCTGAAACTCTGTGGCACTTGGCACCTGTCCTTTCAGTCAAAAACACACAGCAGAGGAAAAAAATGCTCCCTAGTCTGTGGCACCCTGCCACCTTGTCTGAAACTCTGAATAGGAGAACTGTACCATAATATTTCAGATTTCAGGAAAAAGGAGGCATTTGCATGAGAATTACAAGTGGTCTAATGCAATTCTAGTTTGTAAGTGTATGGCTATATTACAGTGTATGGATATATATTACAGGTGGTGCCCATAAGTACTGAGATCCTTTATTTTAGATACTCAATCAATCATTTATCTGTTGAATGTACTACTAGTTTCAGTAGTTCAGCACAACCCCCCACGACATAGAATCTGTATCAGTGGTATTTATTGGAATATTATGGGGAAACATTTGCCTCAAACCAATTTGGCCTGAAACACACAGGCTTCATAATGTTACTGTGGGAGGGTGTGGGGCGTTCTCTAAACACACGAGACAGAGATTGATAATTGAAAACGCCCCGGCGGGGTGTAATCAGGAATGTACCTGATTTACCAGCAATGGTATTCTTCCCTAGGTGTAGAGACAGTTTCTCTTTGTTATGTAAAATAATAATAATAATAATCCAAAGATTAACAAAACACAGAAAACAAAACACTGTAAGGAAAAACTATAAACAAAAGTTCTACTCTCAGCAGGGTCGCCCTGCTACAGTTACCTATAGTGAGGTAGACCAAGATTAGTGCTAATCTGGGTCTTAATAAACTTAATAAATGTCTGGTTTCACATACCCTGATGAACACTAATCTTGATCTACCTTACCTAGCATTAGGTAGTCAAAGATTAGGGTCTGTGAACCAGCCATCAACGGAAAAACCAGCTGTCAATGGACATATTATTTTTGTTTATTAGCTGTTACAAATAATTTACAAACATGTTAAGAAATGTGTTAATAATTTCAGTGTAATATGACTGTCTTGGAGATGATAATCCCTAAGTAAAGATCTGTATATCCTGCAATATACTGACTCCATAATCTATATAATTAGTGATAAACCTGACATGATAAAGGCTTTCTTTTTTAAACCTCAGCACAGCTCAGCCTCCGGCCACTGAATGAAACTGACACCAACCTGTACTTTCAAAGGGCCTGTCAATTATTTCAATAAAACTGACACATACCTGCCCTATTATAATGATGATAATAATAACAACAATAATAATAATAATTAAAACTCACACCTGATAGTATCCGGATACTGTACTGGTACTGTTTTGACATTCACATGCGTTTGTTTGAAGAAATAACTTTTAAATAGATTCAGAATGTACTATATTGTGTTTAAATACAGTTTTTTTTCATTGTTACAGTACTTCATTGGTTTCATATCTGAAAACTCAAATTCCACAGCTTTTAACTTCCAGCTCTTTGAAACAGACAGTGGAAAACCTAGACACACCTTTCTGAAGTTCTATGCTGGGAAGTTGAATATGATTAGTCTGCCATCTAGTGGCACATTGTGGATTCTGCAACACAGTATTACAGTAATTCATATATTGCATGAGTACAACCCAGAAGTTCAAGGTACGAGCGTGCAACCTCAAGAATCCTTGTGCCTAATGCAGGCAAGGAAGGATCTATCACATTAAGGTGATAGAACCTGGAGAAAGTATGTGGCGTTGGCCAGCTAGCCGCAGAACAAATATCGGACAGTGAAGCCCCTCTGAAGAGGGCCCAAGATGTAGCCAACCCTCTGGTAGAGTGCGCAGCTACCCGTCCAGACGGGGGCAAGCTGGCATTGTTATATGCAGGTGAGACTGTATCCACAATCGAGTGCGACAGTCGCTGCTTCGAGAGGGGCTGTCCTAGGGTCCGTATCCCTTGACAGAAAAAAAGCTGGTCAGTATGACGCAGAGCCTCAATGCCCACACCGGGCAGAGGAAGTTCAATCGCCTATCCTCCTCCGAAGAAAATGGAGGTGGATGGAAAGACTCCATTTTCACAGACTGGTTCATGTGGAAGCCTGTGATCACCTTAGGGAGGAAAGCAGGGTTTGTACGTAGTGACACCCTGCTGCCATCATCCCAAATACGCATACAGGAGCCGTGTACTGACAGCGCCTGCACCGGGGCTGAAAAGCCTCTCAGATGTCACAATAAGCCTCATCCCCGAGGGCCAAGGTGGTGTGCTGGACACCCAAGCACTGTGCATACAGGGTATGCCCATCCTCCTGGGGCATATTTGCCCTACAGGACGTGCAAGCATGGAACCAGGAATTGCTTGCCATCACTCCTCTAATACTGTCTGATATGTAAGCCTCAGACACCGCACAATGCGCCTGCACGGAGTACATGGCACGGGACTGCCTGAGCACCGCGTGCACCGAGGTACCAAAGCACCAAGGGCACTGTGTGGACCAGGCTATGCGTGCATCGAAGTACTAAGTACCGCGTGCACCAATCAGCTCCGTGCACCAAGAACACCGGGTGCCATGCACCGAGCACTGTGGGCGATATGCACACTGAGCACCGCGTGCACCTAGCACTACAGTGGCTCTCAAAAGTATTCACCCCCCTTGGACTTTTCCACATTTTATTGTGTTACAACATGGAATCAAAATGGATTTAATTAGGAGTTTTTGCCACTGATCAACACAAAAAAAAGTCCATAATGTCAAAGTGAAAAATAAAATCTACAAATTGCTCTAAATTAATTACAAATACAAAACAGAAAATAATTGATTGCATAAGTATTCACCCCCTTGAGTCAATATTTGGTAGAGGCACCTTTGGCAGCAATTACAGCTATGAGTCTATTTGGATAAGTCTCTACCAGCTTTGCACATCTGGACACTGCAATTTTTGCCCATTCTTCTTTGCAAAATTGCTCATGCTCCGTCAAGTTGGATGGGGACCTTTGGTGAAAAGCAATTGTCAACTCTTTCCACATATTCTCAATTGGATTGAGGTTCGGGCTTTGACTGGGCCACTCCAGGACATTGACCTTTTTGTTTTTAAGCCACTCCAGTGTGGCTTTGGCTGTATGTTTGGGGTTATTGTCCTGCTGGAAGATGAATCTTCTCCCAAGTCCCAGGTCTCTTGCAGACTTCAGCAGGTTTTCCTCCAGGATTTCTCTGTACATTGCTGCATCCATCTTGCCCTATCTTCACAAGCTTTCCAGGCCCTGACGCAGAGAAGCATCCCCATAGCATGATGCTGCCACCACCCTGCTTCACGGTAGGGATGGTGTTCTCAGGATGATGTGCGGTGTTAGGCCTGCGCCAAACATAGCGCTTAGCGTTGAGGCCAAAAAGCTGTATTTTGGTCTCATCAGACCATAGAATCTTCTTCCACTTGGTCTCAGAGTCTTCCACATGCCTTCTGGCAAACTCTAGCCGAGATTTTTTTCAACAATGTATATAGTCAGTAAAACCACGGGGTTCAGTCTCAAAATATTAATAACAAACACACACTTTAAGACACCTATATGTTCACCAGTCCAACTGTGAGAGCTCCGGGTGCAAGCGGTGTTTTGAATATGAAACGAGTGCTTTACAGTGGTACAGTGCAGATGGCTTGACAGTGACAGCTCCCAGATCTTTAGCCGTCTACAATGACAAACAAGACACAGTTAAATAGACAGACAGTACAACACTAAACACTCACAGTTTCTCTTTATTCCTCACAGTCAGTCCGTAACCATAATGTAGGAACCTTTTTCAGTGCCGCGGCCAATCAGGTCTCCAATCCATGACTGACACGTCGCTTACCGCATTAAAACGCTGACTTCTGGTATCGTGGCCCCGTCCCCTTCCTGCATGGCCAGCTTCCGACTGACCCTGGAATGAACTGCCGAACCATCCATTATGGGGCACTCTGCTCCAGTTATACAATGCCCTCACAGGTCGGGAGGGAAATTGTTGATTAGGATTAATTCGCTCTCTGTCACAGTACATAATAACAAAAGTCCCCCCACTGCAACATGGGGTATAGAAAGTTAAGGATTTTGAACCCATGGCCTAAATGAAAAAATTTCAAAATTACAGTCACCGTGACCCATCATTTTAAATTCCTGTCTTCTTGACTTTTGTAGTAAAATTATTGTTCTGAATTCTGATATATCATTTTAAAATGTTTTTAAATGTACAGTATTTATATTACAAATATTATGTTTTGCATGATCACTGATAAAACATAAAACCCTTTTATGAATGTGAACAGAGACAGGATGAGACTCATTTAGTCACTTTATTCAATATAAGAGTTCGGGGGAATTATTAGAATCTGAAATGTTTTTTGGTGAATGACTGTATGTATGAGATAATATATTAATAGTTGCAAATTCTCTATTTAAATTAAAATACCAGATTCTGTATTGAGAATTCCACATTCAAATGGATAACCAGTTCTCCAAATGTCCATTTGACTCTAATCACAGCTAGTATATTCACAAAGTACATTGAAAATGCTGAGAGACTTTTAGCCAAAACTTTTGTCATTGCATTTATTACGTTTCTTTTTGCTCATTTGACAGAAGCCATGTCTGCAGATGTCAGATAGGATTGCTTGAGTGGTTTTGTACTCGAGTGGTTTGTATTGGTTTGGCTGGGGGTCCTCCGCCTCCTTGGGAGAACTGCCTTCGAGAATGTGAGGTCCAAGTCATGGTAGCGAGCTCTGCCTGCCACCCAGAGGAAGATGGGGTGATGATGGAGAGGAATGATGGGGCAAAATAACCTCCACTCCTGCCCCCTGAACAAAACCATGGTTACAGCATTTCAAAATATACTATTGGGTTTTTAGTTACGTATAAATGACTCTAGCTTCATCAAAACCTGAGAGTGTTGCAAGAGGTAATGGAAAGGTAAGGGTTTCTGTGTTTCCCAGTAGGTCTCTGCATTGTCATAAATTGTGCAAGGTGTTTCCCAATACTCTGCTCAATTTTCTGTCAGGAAGTTGCAGAACTGAGATCTCCACATCAGTTCTTCTTTCACTCACTTTATCTGAGAGGTCAGGGGCCCACTGAGTAACAAGAATATCTGATAGCCTATACTGAAACAACACATGATAACTATATCTTGGGTCTTTATCACACAAAAGAAAATAGAATGAATCTAAGAAAATAATCAGACAGTCACCTTAAGCTTTAAAATCAAGAACCAATCACTGACTACACTGACAACTATGGGAGCATGATTTAGGGTTTACATTTCCAGATGAGATATGGGAGTCCATGCTTTCTCTATTGCAATTCTGATCAAGTTGTGCTACACATGTGCTGACACAATTAAAAATTCTGCTCCGTATCCATTTATCGTATTACAGACAGGCTCTGGTAATCCTTATTCATATGCACCAGTCCTGTCCCAGGTTGGCCCCATTCTGAACCTCCATCTTTGATCACAGATCCTATTCAACTATTGATCCCTCGCCATTCATAGCACTTTTTGGTGTAGTTCCCAGAGAAACAACTTTTTCCAGATTGCAGTCTGGCACCCTGGCCGCCTTTGCTTTACTGGCAAGACATTTGCTCTTGTTTAATTGGAAGCAAGCTGCCCCACCCGCATTTGTCCACTGGATAAAAGATATAATGCATTTTCTAAAGCCGGGGAAAATCAAGTTAAACTGCGAGGTTCTACTGATAAGTTTTATTCTGCCTGGCAGCCCTTTCCAACGTACAGTATGCCAATGGACTCAAAGTTATATCCAATGTCTGAGATCCCTCAGACTTTCTTGGTGATTTGCATGTGAATCTTCTCTCTCTGTTTTCATGTTAATGTCCTCTCTTTTCCATTTTTTGGTTTGGTTTTCCTTTTTTATTATTAGTGGGGCTTGCGAAGCAAGAGTCCCCACTTTAAATCTTTAACATACTTCTTCTTCTTTGGCACGCTACTCCTCTTACACCGTTTAAGCTAGAAACGCCATTCAAACTTTAAAAAGTGTAGACCGGTCTGGAATAGTGTGCTTGTAGACAACTTTTTGATATCTTTTATACTTTTTAAACTATTAAGCTTTTTGTCCTTTTTTTGTCCCTCTTCATTCACTTTAATGGGAATTTTTTCAACATTCTAAAGCTCCCAGACCTCCAACATTCTATTTACTGTAAACAATGTAACTTTTGACACAAATCAGCTACTTTAACCACTTTCCCAGCAAGTAAGACAAAAAGTTAGAGGATATGACATCTTCCTCTACTTCTCTGCTATTCAAATATGAAATCAAAACAGAAATAACTTTTTCCAATCAAGAGGTACACCTGTTTTAGTAACCACACCAACTACGTTTTCTGTGAACTTTTGGAAATAATTGCCGTTTTGACCACTTTCCCAACAAGTTAGACAAATACTTAGAGGAAATGAAATCTTCCTCTACTTCTCAGCTATTCAAATATGAAATCAAAACAGGAATGGCATCTACCAATCAAGAGGTACAGCTGTTTTAGTAACCGCATCAACTTCTTTCAGTAGGTTACTTCCCACTGTTGAATTAACTGTCATTAACTGAGAAATTTCAAATTATAGCACTTTCTAAGCATGAGACAGTTAGTAAACAATGTGACTTTGACACAAATCAGCTACTTTGACCACTTTCCAAACAAGTTAGACAAAAAGTTAGTGTATGAAATCTTCCTCTACTTCTCTGATATTCAAATCTGAAATCAGTTAAAAAAATATCTTCTCCCAATCAAACGGTACATGTCTGATGAAATGTGTGATCTAACTGTCCCACAGTCCAAAGTAATAAGGTTGATATAGTAGTCTATCAAAGTAATCAGACCAATTATTTTACTAAATTTAACTTTGACTGTATGTAACTGCTTTGCTTTAAAAAGTAAAACTTTTTAAACTTCTTCCACTACCACAAAAAATACTTTTAAAGACTAAAGCAAGCCCTACAACTTTGTATTTATTTTTGTATTTTTTATGCATTTGTTCATCTTACGAAAATCAAAAAACAAACTATTAAAATCAAGTCATTAAATTTAAATACTGAAGGTTGAGGGATAATAAAATACTACAGTAATATATTAAAACTACAGCAGTATAATCGTATAAGACTGTGTTTTTTTTACCTATCAGGTCAAGTTTAATCTGTAACATGAGAACACAACTACAGGTATGATTTAAGCACCAAAGTGCACATTTATTTAAACAAAGAAAAATCTCACAAATTAAAAGATTTTAGAACAATGTACAAATTCAGTGTTTACAGTGACACAGCAGGAACACAAACATTCTGTTCATGTAGCTTAAAAGGGTTCCAACCCTGGACTGATCTGGACTTGAACTGCAGAGTACAGCACTGAATAAAAAAAAAAAAAAAAAAAGTTTATTGCAAGTTTATTTTAGATTTTAAGACCAGGACATGGTTTTTGGGTTGTTGAAGCATTGTAAAGTCCACTTGCTTTAATTCTTGTAAATACCAAAGTGTTCACAACACCTCTGGACCTCTGTAAATTCCTTTGGCCTAGTTGTTGATCAGTGGATCTTAACATCTCTGATAAAGTTTATTTAGACAATGGCCTGTGGGTGTACCTTTGTAATACGATAACATTTTCCATTTACCTGCATTGTCTGGAGGGTTTCCAACAAAACTGAAGTCTGAGGTGGGTGGCATTGCATTTCAATTTATATGTTAAAATGGTAGAGTTTAAAGACAGTTAAAATCACATTACATTTGGGATATACAGTAAAATAAATATTAAAATGTGCTGTTAACAGTATTTCAAAGAAATAGCACAGCATCATCTTTTAAACAAAAAAAAGCTTATTATAATGATAGTTCAATGGTGTGATGTGTGTACATACTGTATTTAGAACATGTTTTTGTCTCAGAGGCAGACCTCTCACTAACTATTGAAGTCTTCTGTGATATATTTTATTCTTCAACACGTAGCATTCTTCCTATTCTGTAAATCCACACTGTTTATAGGCTGTAGCCTAACCCATACTACATGCTTCGAATCCTGTCTCTGAGCAAGACCACTGTATTGCTTTCTAAGAACAGGCAGTATTTTGTGCCTAAGAACGCACAAAATACTGCCTGTTGCAAAGCCAACTTCATGCAGGTCTGCTTTGGAGGAATATTGCAGGTGAGATATCACACTAGTCTGTGTGGGCTTTTTAAAATAGATTTATTTATTTATTTTTTTATTTGGCAGACACCTTTATCCAAGGCAACTCACAGGTGTTACAGGGCAGTAGTGTTACAATGCAAAATTCATATTTAAATACAGTATAGTTTGCAGTACATACAAATAATACGACTAAAATACAATATGAACTTGGATGCAACAAGTTAGGATTACAGCAAGTTATATCTACAATGACATACTAGTAGTGCAATAGTGCAAGGATAGTGCATTAGATGAGGATCCAGTAATGTGGTGCTTAGGTCAGGCAAGTCCAGCGCATAGGAGGGGTAGTCCAAGAGATCTATAAGTGCAGTCTAAACAGGTGGGTCATGAGGAGGCAATGGAAGGCTGTGAGAGATGGAACAGTCCTGAACATCTCCGGAAGCTGGTTCCACCACAGAGGGGCTAGGGAAGAGAAGGATTGGCATGGGAGGATAGGGAGTGGAGGGAAGGCATGACCACTCAGCCCGTAGAGGAGGAGCGGAGGGAGACACAAGGGATTGGAGGTAGGAGGGGCAGTATGGTTAAGAGAGTGGTAGGCAAGAACAAGGGTCTTGAATTGAATGCGAGCAGAGATAGGTAGCCAATGGAGGGTGCAAAGCAGAGGAGTAGCGAGATTGGGAGAATACAAGACAAGCAGCAGAATTTTGAATGAGCTGAAGGGGGTGGATAGCCGAAGCAGGGAGACCAACAAGGAAAGAGTTACAGTTGTCCACTCTGGAGAGTACAAGAGCTTGGACCAGGAGTTGGGTGGAATAAGTAGTGAGAAAAGGATGGATTCGGTAGATGTTGCCAAGAAAGAAGCTGTAAGTGCATGTCAGGGAAGAGATGTGTTGAGAGGAGAGGGAGGGGTCAAGAGTAACACCTAAGAGACGTCAGTGGAGGGAGATGACGCAGAAGGAAAGTAGGGGAGGTCAGAGGTTGAGTTTAGGTGGTGAGATACGTCCAAGTTGATATAGCCAAGAGGCATTCTGAGATGGGGAGGAGATGTGGGAGTCAAAAGAGGGAAAGAAGAAGAAAATCAGGACATCAGCATACAGGTGGTAGGAGGTAGGCCAAAAGGGGAGATTAGAGTACCTAGCGAGTGGGTGTGGAGTGAGAAGAGGAGGGGTCCCAGGACAGATCCTTGAGGTACACCTGTAGAAAGGGGGTGAAGAGGCGAGAGAGGGCCACGCCAGCAAACCTGGCAGGAACAGTTCGAGACAGTCGAAAAAAAACCAGGCAAGAGCAGTGCCTGAGATCTCCAGGTCAGAGAGAGAGGAGAATAGCATGATTGACGGTGTCAAAAGCAGAGGAGAGGTCAAGGAGAATTAGAATGGAGGAGAGGGAGGCAGCCAGAGCAGAGAGGAGAGAGTCAGTTACAGAGGAGGGCAGTTTCCGTGGAATATGCAGGATATCGCTAATGTTTTCAACAGACTTTTTCAGACAGACAACAAAATGTGGTGCCACATTATATTATGTGAAAAAAATAACAGTTACTTTTAGTTACATTAAAAAAAGGACAATGGCAAATGCATAACATGGAAATCAAAAAATGCTTCAACAGTGCAAATCAAACCTTAAAATGATAATGGAGAAGAGGAAACGAGTGAGTTTGATGGAAAAAATGTCTGTACAAAAGGGAAACTGTGCCTGGGAAGTAACTATTTAACTAACTGCAGTAGATACATTTTTCAAAGTAATAATTACCATAACCAGTAACTAGGTAACTTGTAGTTGTAACAGATTACTTTTTAAAAGTTAAGCCTACTTCCCCAACACTGATGAGCAATATAATAATCTGTTGATAAGCACCGAGTCAGACTCACTCTTAGACTTAAATGATGCTTTCAATGCTGTTTTTTTTTAGCTCTCTTGAAAGCTGAGTTTGTTTACCAGGATGTGTTTGATCTTGTTCATGGTTTGTAGGTGTCAGTTCATATCTATGTGGTATTCTTGTTATCTTGAGGTGCTACTAATGATGCTGCGAATTCCCATGGTTATGCTGATGATATTCAGCTATACTAATAAAGCTGAACGCTTCACCCTAGTGTTTACTTCCTTGCATTTGTGTGCAGTTTGAAAGTACATATAGCTAACAAAATAATTCCAGTTAATCTTATCAATTATGTGTTACCATCATTTCATAGATATCACATTTCCTATATTAATGAGGCACACAATGTCAAACTTGTATTTTATTTTAATTGTATTTTTAGTAAACAATAAAACATATTACCTTGTAGGCATTTTTGGGGTTTATCAAACTATAAATATTGACCACCTGGCTACCATGAAACTAGGAAATGCATGGCTCTAAAAAGGGTATATACAGTATATATACTATTTCTGTAAATAGTGGAAGCTCAAATGTTACAGCTAAGCAAAACTACTCTCAATAGTGCAATACAATGAATATCTTAAACAAGTTAAAGAGTTGAACATAATTTATTAAATAAAACAAAGAATATCCTAAAAATAATAATAATAATAATAATAATTTAGTATTTTATTGCAAAATACAATATGCATTTACAAAAAATAAAACACGTTTGTGCGGCAGTAAAAGGATATATATTGTAAAAGAAACTCACCCACTCAGGTTCGTTGCCCCTTTAAAAACACGACTCAGCACACAAGAAGTAGATTTTTCCAGCTTTGACGCGCTATTTCTTTAATACACACAAAATAAAACAAAACAAAAACCTAACTCCGTCTTGGAGCGCTTACTAAACAGGTACTCCCGGACTACCTCGCAGGACGGCTAAGCAGTTTACCTGTCGCACACACGAAAACACAACACTTACTTCCCACGACTTTTCAGAAGCAGAGCACCTCATCTGCCTCTCTCTATCCAGCCGTCTCGAGCAGACTGCCTGCTTCCCTTTTAAACCCCCCCACCTGGATCTAATTCCCCCAATAACGCCCAGGTGAGGATGATAATCAATAATAAAACAATTAAACTAAACAATAAAACAATTATGAAATCAATTAGCAAATTAAATGAGACAATAAAGCAACACAAATCAAACAAAAAGGTGCATTTTCACATGTTTTTTTTCTTTTTTCTTTGCAGGGAGGTTTTAACCCCCTCCCTGCCGTCTCTCACAACCCGCTATATTACAATATATATATATTCAATTCTCATTAATACAGAATTCAAGAGACCAACATCAGAGTATTGAGCAAATTGTCTTTGATCTATTAAAACATAATTGATCGATTCATCTTGTCTACCTTTTTTTAAAGATTTCTTGTATAAAGAAATCTTGAAAAATGGCACAAGGGCAACTGGAAGATATATCCAATATGTCATGATATCTCATAATGAAGAAAAAAGACTGCAACATTTGCTTTCTTTCCTTTCACTGCAGTACTACAAGTTTATGGTATCATCATACAGTAAGTTGATTTTTCTTTTTATTCAATGTATTTTTTTCAAACTGTATCAGAAATTTAACAGCTATATCATACATTTAGCTAACTAAATAAAAAAGCAATCAGTAAATTACAGCTCTCCCTCCCCTTCCAATGAAACATTCAAAATAAAGAGTCAAAAAATATGAGCCCTCCCACCCATAAAACACCACAAACAGCAATTCAAAACTAAGTTAATATTTTACCCACAGGGCTCTGTGAAACTCCCTGAAATTTAGGCAAAACCAAAAACCCACACATACAATAATGGAGTCTATTAAACTGAACAGACTACCAGCATGACTGTCCTTGCTACTGTGGCACCTGCTCGACGTGTACCCACTATCATGCCTCTTTTGAATGCGGCTTGTAATTGCACTGCTCCCACAGCTTTATATAACTTTTCAATAGCTTTTAAATTCAGGGTGATGCCAGATCCAATCAGCTAAACAGGTCCTAATAAAGTGACCAGGCAGTATATGTATACAGACGGAAATCTACTAAGGAGTCTCACATGTACTGTTAGATGTTTGATGTTCATATCTTTGGTTCACAAAGAGCTTTATTTAATCATCTAAGGGCGGAATTTACACCTGTTGCTGTTAAAATCAATTGAATAGACTATATTATGTGAGTCATTCTTGGTTAAGACAACAGGATCATTTAGGGTATGATGTCATACTGCACTGATTTTTTCTACTTTTATTTTTTTATTAATCACTGTTTATTTATTTGCATTGTTAAACGCTTTGGGAGGACTCTTCCTAAAAGGAGCTGTATAAGGGCAATAAGGGTTGTTTTAGGTTTTAGATGACAGAGTGGAAAACTAATATATCTATACTGAAATTATACCAACAACGGTGTTGAAATACTAGGTTATTTAGCCTTGAAAAAAATTTGGTAGTCAGCTTTGCTCATGCTTGTACTATGCATTTACTATTCTATACCCATGCTTGTTATAATGTATTGCATATCTGCCATGTAGATTTAACATACTATCCATCTATCTTTACACACTTTGATACATTTTATAATATAGTTCAGTATTGCTTCTAAAATTGCCTTTCACCTGTAATTTACTAAAATGCCTTTCTATTTAATGTTTTAGTTTGTTTGAATTCTTACCCAAGCATGATCAGAATTCATGATCTGTGAATATATGTGAAAGATATCCATACATATTGTTTTTTGTAATCAATTCTGTCTCCAAGGCACTTCTCTGAGCAGACAAGGACGATTTGATAGCAACTGCTTTTTTAAAAAGTAGGATTCTGTGTACCATAATATGACAGCTTGGTGCAGTGGTGTGAGCTTATAGTTCAGGGTACGAATTATACCTCTCGCTTGCTCTTTTATTAATATATTTTTAACACCAGCACTGCATGCTTTCAAATTGCATTGTTTATCATGTACTGTACCATAAAACATATTCATGACCTATTTGTACAAGATTTATAAGAAAAAGAAAACTTATACTAAATAATGCCTTTAAAATATATAGTATCTGTTTTCCAAATATTTAATGTCCTGTTTAGTATCTTAATATGTCCTGTAAGAATCTCTATTCTTAGTGTGTCCTGTAAGAATCTCTATTCTTGTTTTTGCATTGATCATTATTTGCTTACAGACTAATCCAGTAGTATTTTTAGAAGCAAAAACTGCTTCTGAAATAACTCCTATAGGGATTTCTGAAATGAGCTAGAGAATCAGAATATACATACACCAACAGAATATTAAATAGGGAAGAAATGAAATAATTGGAAAATCATTGATGATTTTAGAAATCCCTTACATTAGCCTTCCCGGTTGCTTGATTCTAGTTATGTAACTATAACCATTTTTTTTTGCTTTCACAAAAAAAAATTGCACATTGCATTGGAGTAAAAAACCTGAATGTCCCGACAGCAGTGGGATTAATGAGATACATTATTGAATACAGTTCATAGGAAGTCAGATGGAGGCTCCCCACCCCAGTGCTCCCCACCCCAGTGTCCTATAAAGTAGTTGAAGTGTTATTATTATTATTTTTATTATTAATATTTATTTCTTAGCAGACGCCCTTATCCAGGGCGACTTATAATCGCAAGCAAATACAAATACATTCAAGTGTTACAATATAAGTCATACAATAAGAACAAGAAATACAATAATTCTCAAGTGTGACAAATCACAATTCAATAATACAGCAGATAATAGTGAAAGTTACATCAGGATATGATTAAATAGTGATAGTTACATCAGGATATGATTAAGTACAAAATACTACAGATTAAACACTTGGCAGATTACAATATTCTGAGGTACAGGATTAAATGCAGTAAAATAGGGGGCAGATAAGAGCAAAATAAAGCATATTTAAATGAAGGGTGATAGTGTCCCAGGATACAACAGAGGAGTTCTACAGGTGCTGTTTGAAGAGGTGAGTCTTAAGGAGGCGCCGGAATGTGGTCAGGGACTGGGCAGTCCTGACATCTGTAGGAAGGTCGTTCCACCACTGCGGAGCAAGGGTGGAGAAGGAGCGGGCTCGGCAGGCAGGGGAGCGTAGCGGAGGTAGAGCCAGTCTTCTAGTGCAGGCGGAGCGGAGAGGTCGAGTGGGGGTGTAGGGAGAGATGAGGGTCTGGAGGTAGCTGGGTGCAGTCTGGTCAAGGCATCTGTAGGCTAGTACAAGAGTCTTGAACTGGATGCGAGCGGTGATCGGGAGCCAGTGGAGCGAGCGGAGTAGTGGAGTAGAGAGAGAACACCAGGCGGGCAGCGGAGTTCTGGATGAGCTGGAGCAGACGGGTGGCGGACGCAGGGAGGCCAGCCAGGAGGGAGTTGCAGTAGTCTAGGCGGGAGAGTACCAAGGCCTGGACCAGGAGCTGGGTAGCATAGTTGGTGAGGAATGGTCGGATTCTTCGGATGTTGCTCAGGAAGAATCGGCAAGTGCGTGCCAGAGTGGAGATGTGCTGGGAATAAGAGAGGCAGGGGTCCAGGGTGACTCCAAGGTTCTTAGCTGAGGAAGAGGGAGAGAGTGTGGTAGATTCCAGAGGAACAGAGATAGAGAGATCAGAGGAGGGGGAGGAGGAGGGAAAGAAAAGGAGGTCAGATTTAGAGAGGTTGAGTTTGAGGTGATGCAAGTGCATCCAGGAGGAAATAGCAGACAGACAGGTAGAGATACGGGAGGAGATGGTGGAGTCAGAGGTGGGGAAGGAGAGGAAAATCTGAGCATCATCAGCATAGAAATGGTATGAGAAACCATAGGATGCGATGAGGGGGCCCAGGGAGCGGGTGTAGAGAGAGAACAGGAGAGGACCCAAGACTGACCCTTGGGGGACTCCAGTTAAGAGAGGGTGAGGTGTGGAGGTTGCTCCACGCCAGGTTACCTGGTAAGTGCGGTTGGAGAGGTAGGAGGAGAACCAGGCCAGAGCAGTGCCAGAGATCCCCAGGTCAGCAAGAGATGATAGTAGAATAGAGTGATCAACAGTGTCAAAGGCAGCAGAGAGGTCGAGGAGAATTAGGACAGAGGAGAGAGAGGCAGCTCGGGCACACTTAAGTGAGTTGGTGACAGACAGAAGGGCGGTTTCAGTGGAGTGAGCAGAGCGGAAGCCAGATTGGAGAGGGTCAAGCAGAGAGTGGTTGGACAGGAAAGCAGAGAGCTGGCGGTGTACAGTCCGCTCAAGGGTTTTGGAGAGGAAGGGTAGGAGGGAGACAGGACGGTAGCTCTGGAGGGAGGTGGGGTCGAGGGTAGGTTTTTTGAGGAGGGGAGTGATAGAGGCTTTTTTGAAGGCAGAGGGGAAGATGCCAGAAAGTAGAGAGGTGTTGAGGAGGGAGGAGATGAAGGGGAGTAGAGCAGGAGCAGCAGCTTGAAAGAGGTGAGTGGGGAGGGGGTCCAAGGCACACGTGGTGGGTTTGTGACCCTGGAGCAGGGAGGAGAGGTCAGAGTCTGAGAGGGGCAAGAAGGTGGAGAAGGAGGGCGAGTTAGTAGGGGATGTAGTGGGTGTAGGGGTTGGAGCAGGAGGGGGCGCGGGGGAGTTCAGAAGACCTGTAAGAAGAGCCCATTCCATGAGTTGACAAGAAATTCTTCTTGATGAACCCCTTTCGGATAAGAACCCTGAGGAACGTGTTCCTGAACTTCTGCCCGATGAAGGCGTACAAGATCGGGTTGATGCAGCAGTGAAAGAAAGCCAGGATCTGAGTGGCTTGCAGGGCGGTGTCTATGTGATTCCGCACCTCACATGTCTCGCTGATGATCTTCGCCCTCATCAGGGTATCGGCAAAGACGGTCATGTTGTAGGGGAACCAGCAGACAATGAACACCAATACCACGACGAAGATTACCCGCATGGCCTTGTGCTTCTGCCCGTTCCTGGCCTGGAAGAGGGTGTTGATGGTGAAGCCGTAGCAGAAGATCATAATGGCTAGAGGGATGAAGAAACCTACTAAGTGCCGGAGGAAGCGGATACTTATCCGCCATGCTTCTATATCCCCCGCTCCTATGTCCTCATAGCAGACCGTAATATTTTTATGTGACTTGAAAGCCTTATGAGAGATCAAGATCGGCAGGGAAAGCAAAGCTGCCACCAGCCAGACTCCGATACACACAAAACCCACCAGGTGACGTTTCTGTGTGACCGCGTGTGTAGCGTGCACGATGGCCAAGTAACGGTCAACGCTGATGCAAGCCAGCAACAGGATCCCACTGTAGAAATTCACCTCCTGCATGACAGATACAATTTTGCACATATAGTCACCGAATATCCACTCGGAGTTGCTGTAGACTGCCCAGAAAGGAAGGGTGAGAGCAAACAGGAGGTCTGCAATAGCCAAGTTCAACAGGTAGATATCAGTGGAAGATTTTTGCCGTTGCATGCAGCTAATCACAAGCACCACAAGGAAATTCCCCAAGGTACTCAATATGAATACGTGGGAGTAGATAGTGACCAGCAGGATCTTGTTGAAGTCATCACTGGGATCAGAGCAGGGGGAGGCATAATTGTCTTCTGAGATAAATTCAGTGTCGTTGTAATTTTCAAACATACCATCTAAGTCTGCTCCATCAATATTAGCCATCTTTTCAAAATCTTGACTTTCTGTAACAAAACACATGGAATATGGATTACTAGCATTGCTTGCTAACTGATTATGGGATTCTAGTTATGCTATGTAGTACAGGACTCATCTATTGCAGTATGGTTGATTACTTATGCTAATAAAGTTAGAATAAAAATATATAGAAAAACTGTGTTGTCTCTCTATACAGAACAAATGTTATGGTACACTGCACCATCACAATTGTGGACACTCTGCCATCACAATTGTTTTATTTCTGTTCAAACATTGTACATACAGTAGTATAAATGATTTCAGTGTTGGGATGTTGGAGTGACTGAAGCTAAGAGCAGCCTAGTGGTCAAGAGATAAAAGAGATGGGTTTAATTACGCTACTAATTAAAAAACATTTAAAAACATTGAAAATAACAGAAACTTAAAAAGTAATGATACAAACTATTTAGAAAAGGAGATCAGGTGTAAAGAGGCGATAATATAAAACAATTAGAAACTAAGTAAAATAGACACACTCTTGAAATCTGCATAGGAAAATCTATTTTCTGCAAAGGACTTGTACAATTCTTCATTAATTGGTATCGTGTTTAATGTAATTATTGTTTTTCAGAATGTATATGAAAGAAAATGTAAGCCAGATGTTATAAACAAGTACAATTAATTAAAACCTTGTCACATTCACTCAGAGGTCTCTTATTTGCAACTCTGGGATTTGTGAGCACTCATTTTCACTAATTACAGTTTTCTGCAGTAATGTAAAACATTGTGTAAATAAAAGCTATTGTGGATTTTGGAGGGACTATAATGGTACTCCATTGGAATTTTTCAAACATATTTTTTTATTCTCCTGAAAGGTAAGGATTCTGCCAAGACATAAATAATACGTGTTACTACATTTCCTATTACTGCATTGTCAAAACGTGTTAACCAGCTGCTACGAGACGTTCGGCCGCACCAACAGCACTCCCACTTCCCGTATCCTTATAAAGAAAGAAATAAATGCGCCAAGTATGTGAAACTACCTGCCCCAGACCTATGGAGTCGACAAGCTACATTAGTAAATATTGAGTATTTATTTCTAATTGTTTTATAGTCATTCAGGGACAAAATACTTAAATGTTTATTATTAGTAAGTACACACATTTTGATAATAACTAAGTTACAAGTTTTAATGAAAAAAATAATTGTAGCCAACTTTTTCACTGAAGTAAAATCAGGCTTATCTGATTTTGAAATGCCACTTTTTGATATACACCACCCACTTGATATATCACGGGTGTCGGGGTCCAACAATATACAGACGTGCTCAAATTTGTTGGTACCCCTCCACAAAAAACGAAGAATCCACAATTTTCTCTGAAATAACTTGAAACTGACAAAAGTAATTGGCATCCACCATTGTTTATTCCATATTTAATAGAAGTCAGACTTTGCTTTTGATTTTTTATTCAACATAATATTGTAAATAATAAAACAAATGAAAATGTCATGGACAAAAATGATGGGACCGCTAACCTAATATTTTGTTGCACAACCTTTAGAGGCAATCACTGCAATCAAACGTTTTCTGTAGCTCTTAATGAGACTTCTGCACCTGTTAACAGGTAGTTTGGCCCACTCTTCCTGAGCAAACTGCTCCAGCTGTCTCAGGTTTGATGGGTGCCTTCTCCAGACTGCAAGTTTCAGCTCTTTCCATAGATGTTCGATAGGATTCAGATCAGGACTCATAGAAGGCCACTTCAGAATAGTCCAATGTTTTGTTCTTATCCATTCTTGGGTGCTTTTAGCTGTGTGTTTTGGGTGATTATCCTGTTGGAGGCCCCATGACCTGCGACTGAGACATAGCTTTCTGAAACTGGGCAGTACGTTTCGCTCCAGAATGCCTTGATAGTCTTGAGATTTCATTGTGCCCTGCACAGATTCAAGGCACCCTGTGCCAGGCGCAGCAAAGCAGCCCCAAAACATAACCGAGCCTCCTCCATGTTTCACTGTAGGTATGGTGTTCTTTTCTTTGAAAGCTTCATTTTTTCATCTGTGAACATAGAGCTGATGTGACTTGCCAAAAAGCTCCAGTTTTGACTCATCTGTCCAAAGGACATTCTCCCAGAAGGATTGTGGCTTGTCAATATGTATTTTAGCAAATTCCAGTCTGGCTTTTTATGTTTTCCTTTCAAAAGTGGAGTCCTCCTGGGTCTTCTTCCATGGAGCCCACTTTCGCTCAAAAAGCGACGGATGGTGCGATCAGACGTACCTTCACCTTGGAGTTTAGCTTGTATCTCTTTGGCAGTTATCCTTGGTTCTTTTTCTACCATTCGCACTATCCTTCTGTTCACTCTGGGGTCGATTTTCCTCTTGCGGCCGCGCCCAGGGAGGCTGGCTACAGTTCCATGGACCTTAAACTTCTTAATAATATTTGCAACTGTTGTCACAGGAACATCAAGCTGCTTGGAGATGGTCTTGTAGCCTTTACCTTTACCATGCTTGTCTATTATTTTCTTTCTGATCTCCTCAGACAACTCTCTCCTTTGCTTTCTCTGGTCCATGTTCAGTGTGGTGCACACAATGATACCAAACAGCACAGTGACTACTTTTCTCCATTTAAATAGGCTGAATGACTGATTACAAGATTGGAGACATGTGTGATACTAATTAAAGAAACTAATTAGTTTGAAATATCACTATAATCCAATTATTTATTATCTTTTCTAAGGGGTACCAACAAATGTGTCCAGGCCATTTTAGAATATCTTTGTAGAATAAGCAATAATTCATCTCTTTTCACAGCTTCTTTGCTTTATTCTATGACATACCAAAGGCATGCAAGTATACATGATAAAATAGCTTTTATTTTCATCACTTTTGAGGAGGAATGAAGCATTATTTCAATGATCTGTAAGGGTACCAACAAATTTGAGCACGTCTGTAAATCCGCTATATGCGAGGGCCGCGATATAGCGAGAGACCCATAGAAAAACAAATACTGTACAAGCACCCCCTCATTTTCGGGTGCGTCAGGGTCCAGTATAAATCCTCTACGCATCCTGCTTTTTCTCTTTTTTTTAAATTCGTACAGCGGAGGGTAATTGCTTATCATCAGCTTGAGTCCAATTAATTTTATGAGTCGTCCTCTCCTTTCTCAAATGCACAAACCCGCTGCATTGAAAGAATCAATTCCTGACACAGGAGGCTTGTTGCTAGGGAGCTGACGTCACTGCCTTTTGCTTGTGGCTAAAATAAAAACCTCTTCAGCAAGTAGATATTTAATTTGCTTTGTGTTATTGTACAATACGTGTGTGTATATGATAACAGTACGATAGTAATGCTTTGTATTTAATTGTTTTGTATATTGTTGTTTGTGATGTGCAGTAGAAATAAAACGTAATTCTAAGTGCCTATTTATATTGCAGCTTAGGCATACGCCGTTAGACAGTAAAAATGGGGAACTCCAGGACAGCGATATATCCGAATCCGCAGTATAGCGAGGGGCGATATAACGAGGGGTGTGTGAATTTACTACTGCTGAATCCAAAAAAAAAAAAAAAAATGTTGGTGGAACTTGTTCATGGCCCCGCGGCAACATATAATTCTAAAAATCCAACATTATTACATGTTTCTTTTTCTTGTTTCTTTTAATAATGGTTTTATACTCTCTCTTCCTTCAGATATTTGTTGCGAGTAATAAATACAAAATATATGTCTATATTTAAGTATTAATATTTCATGCAGTCGTCTCTCCTGACCGCCTGCTGAGTTCACATTCACTTAACAATGTGTTTTCTTACTGTTAGCTAACGTTAGCCAAGGTGCAGACCTTGGGTCAAGCCAATATGTACGTGTAGGGAGAATTTATTGTGACTGTTTATAAATGTGACCAATCCTCTGAATACTTTTCTATTTTTATATTTTATTTTAAACCAATGTGAAACACAACAAGGTATAACATATATAATGAATGAAAGAAAGTGGAGGAGCAAAATATATAGTTTGACTCTCCCCATATTCAAAATGGCCCCTTCTGCACCATGGGTTAGGCCCCTATATATATAGTCCGTATACATTGAATATACGGACACCTCTGGGCGTTGTGAGGTACGAGACAAAGTAAAAAAAAACATAAATCATGTTTAGGGCAAAAAATTATTAGAATTTTTTTTTTATTGTTAAATACCCTTTTACCAATAAATTAGTCCCGGGGGCGGAGTTGAGACAGCACTGTTCTTTTTTTTCCCATGTCACTGACTGTGCAGACACACTGTTTGAGCAGAACAGATGGGAGGAATAAAAATAAATACAACGACATATCGGATTTCAGTAATTTTTCAAGGAGGGAGAGGGGTAGATAATGTGCAGAAGTGTCTTTTTGTGTTTTTCTGTAGTGTTTACAAACCGCTAAAATACAGTATTTTAAGTGACAAAGTTGGGGTGAGTGAGTATAAAGACAGCAATTATTTATTTATTTGTTTTGCTATCTTCTAGTTCATTTAATTGTTCTTCATCCAAATTGGCATGTCTACTCACTACTTTGGGATTTTTTGCAGGTAATTGGTCACTCAGTTTCATAGTTACAGCTGAACATCTGTAACTGTAAAAGCAAGATGGCTACCGTCGGATACTTTAAATTCTGTGAGCGCAGTGATTTTGAATATGTGACAAGGTTCCAACTGTCCGTATCCATCCAATTTACGGACAACTGGAACCTTGCTCAACTAATCACATTATATTCTTCCTCCACTGTATTCAATGTGTTTGTTCCCAGTATTTATCTGGTATTCATTCCCCCTATAAAATTAATGAGGGAAAAAAAACCCAACAAACACACAGTCACGGCCTCGAACAAATGAAGAGGTGGAGAGCAAGGCTCGAGTAGAGGTGCAGTTGCGGTTAGAATCCATTAAAAAATATATATACTGTGTATATATATATATTCCCAGCAGTTTTAAAATATAGTGCAGAAAAGGCAACTTATTACAAAACAGTGCACTGACAAATAGAGCACTAGACATTTTAAAATACATGATTTATTAATATTGGTCTATTGGCGACTATTTTTTATCTTGACTATTCAACTCTGTCAAATTAGTAGTCAAATTGGGTAGCACACTTGTACTGTTGCAGTATGGTATCAACATACTGCAGATGTATTTTGATTGGCAAATGTAGCCATACTATCAATGACTGATATACGTGTTGCCAAGCTTGTGCTACCATATACAACCATTGTGTTACTATGGTAGTGCATTGACATTACAAGAGATGAAAAAGTCTGCATTGACTGAGTTATCAGGTTACCAGCAACAATCTTAACACTCTAACACCAACTCACCATGACACTGATGAAGACATTAGCCATTTGTTAAAAACATCACCGACAGTGATTTTACAGCAATTATCTGGGATCAAAACAAACACCTTGTAATAGGGATAGCCAATTCTGAGGGTTTTTACCACTCCATAATGTACATCCACAACAGACTCTGTCACACTCCTACAGCTCAAAGCACTACAACATTTCAGCAACACGTTGCGGTTATCTGTTAAGAATTAAATAAAAATAAAGACATAGATGGACGCTCTGCAAAATATGCTCTAAATGTAAAAAAAACATATACTGGTGTATATTTGAAAACATGAGGGAATGCCACCACAGAAATTTAATTGGCTGCAACTTTAGTCGACTTGTCTTGAGTTCTTACATCAAACCAACATATATATCAATTACCTGTGCATACCAGTAAACACTTAACCCCTTAATTAACAATGGTACACTAGAACCATGATACAATCACAGCGTAGTAGTAAAGCACACATAAATCACAGAACGTTATAAAGCACAGGAAAGTTATGGCAAGTTACCAGTCATATACCCAGAATGTACCAGCCATTGTGTTTAACCAATAAAGATATTGTGAACCCAATGTAGGCAAACAGAACAAAGTACAAATTGTCTTACCTGATAGCATTTTTTTTTCTCTGAGTGAATGCAGTAGTGAAGGACAGAGAGAAGCAAAAGTAACTCCGAAGTTAAGCTAACTGAACCCTACTAGCACTGACTTTACTTTTAAAAGCAGTGTTGCAGGTTTCACCCTCCTCTAGCAGGAGAGCATCTGTAATGACATTGTGTCCAGATAATGGTAATGAGTCAAGGGATGGCCATCTGCTTCCTTTTCTGGGGTCCTTACTTCATCTGCAGACACAGGAACTTGTGAAGGAAATTGTGAACGAGGGTTGATTGTGAACGAGGGTTGATGATATAACCTAAAATGATAACATCAGAAGAAACCCTGCAGGGGCCGTATTCACAAAGCTGGCTTAAGTCTAAGACCAAAAAATGGGCTTAATTCACTTTTGCTGACTTTGTTATGACCAAGTCTTAAGTTCATTTCATGAAACGATTTTCTGGGGGGTCTTAACTTAGACCAGCGTTTCACTGACTTCCACTTGAGAGAAAGCCGTTGCTTGAGGGACAGATTGATCATTTTGATCATTTTGCTTCTTCAATGGGACTTAAGAAAAATCACTACGTCATGTAAATATGAATAATGTAAAATGTATATATTATAGAATTTTGTAATTTTCTATTAAAAATATATGGTTATAATTATATTTAAAAGTATGATTAAACTGACCTGTTTAATTATTTTATAGTGGTTAGGCTCTCATTGATTACTTAAGTAATAATAAAAAATAATATATTGTAGCAGTGGGGCGGCTATCAAAGACTGATGCGGACTGAAGGGGGGGGGGAGGTAGCGAGGGATAAACACATAGTTAGAAGCCTTGTATTTTGTGTAGTATATTAGTAAGGTATTGAAGTAGGATTTTAGGTCCGTGTGACAGGGTGGCTGGGCGGTGACGTCAAGGCAGAAGCAGGAACTAAAAACACTGACACCAACAGTACTGCAGTTAAAGGCGGTGCAGTTTTATTTAAATACAAAATAAATAAAAGGTTTAAACACAAAACACTTGCTCACAGAGCAAAAATAAAAGGTTTAAACAAAACAAATCTCAAACACAAAATAATACGAACTGCATAGGTCAGGCTGGGCTATCGCCTTCACTGTTCCTATAGAGTTTTTTTTTTGTTTTCTTTTAGTTTTGTTTTCTCTCACTCCTCGTTCACTCTCTCCGCTCTAACACTCACCGAGAGCGCAGAGAGCTGCAGGCTTTTATATCTTCCGATGGCCACCTTCTGCACAAAGTTTTTAATTATTCCTGGCAGAGGACGAGTACCCACTCTCGCCTCTACCAGAACACACTTTAAATAAAACAATAAACAAACAAAACGCACGGCTACACTGTCATATAAATACAATAAAATAAATCATAACAAATACAACAAAATAAATACAAAATACGGAAGGACGGCACCTCGCTCATCCTCTATAATCAATACATAAATCATAAAACAAATACAAAGTAACACAAGGGCGGAGGGGGAGACCACGTTCTAAAAATAAATAAATAAATACATTCTACAGGACTCCTCACCCTGTTACAGTCGGCATATGTAAATGGGTAGTTGAGAATGCATAAGTACTTATAAAATGTTTTATGTTAACAGCTTCAGTAGGAAAGGAGTTAAATATTGTGCGCTTAACTGTCTGCACAGACCTAGTTTAGCACTAACAGGAAGCCTAGCTTAACTACAGGCTGTCTGCATAGAGCAGAATAGGATGCCTTAGCTAAACCACAAACTGTGTATGTGATAAGCTGCACTCAGAAACAGAGTCAAACAACTTAGGGACAAGAAAGAACTTTCTAGAACAATCTGCCCTTGCTACAGGTGGAGACCGGCCCTTGCAGTAGAAGTAGTAGCAATCAACAGATGACAACTGGAGCTGCGGCAAAACTTACCCAATAACGGGAAGGGGGTCAGGACTGAATTTGTAACTGTAATGAGGTATAAAAGGCATTGTAAACTGTTGATCGGAGAGCTTACTCTGTGTTTTTATCACCTGTGTGTAACCTCCCGAGCCCGTGATTAAAGCTTTTCCTTACTACAAATACAACGGACTGGTGTGAATTCATTTCCCCTATGAATTGGTGCGTGGGTGCCGAATATGTACAGCTGTGTACGCCCCCTGCAAGGAGGAAGGGAATCCAGACTGCAGTTACAGGTGGAGGGGGATGGTCCACAACCTGTCTTGCTTCCCCAACCACCTGCCCCTTTGCATGGACCGGGCCCGAAGCTTCCTTGGTACAACGATGTCATGTCTTTGGAAGCCTTTTTGACTCAGTTTGAGTTAGTGGCTGAAGATTATGCCTGGTCCCAGCGAAAGAAGGCTTCCTGCCTGTCTCAGTCACTGGAAGGTGCTGCAGCAGAGGTATTGCAGGACCTCGGGCCAGAAGAGAGAGTGAATTACCCTGCCCTGGTTGATGCTCTGAAGTGCCGCTTCGGAGACAGCAAATAACCGTACCGCCTACAGGATCAATTTCAGAGTAGATGCAGAGCTAGAGGGGAAAAACTAGGAGCCCTGGCCGCTGACATCGCTCGCCTCTCCCGCAGAGTGTACCGTGATGAGCCCACCAGCTTTAGCCAGAGGATCGCTTTGGACACCTTCCTCCACAGCCTACAGCCCCCAGAGCTGCGTCACCAGGTCCGCCTGAAGAGGCCCAGCACACTAAAAGAAGTCCTTGCATATGCCCAGTCCATTGAAGAGGTGTTATTGGACGAAGAGCCACTACCACACCACCTTACTTCCTAGCCAGTCCGATCGGTGGAGCATACGTGGAGAGACACTGAAGGCAGTGACACCGAACCAGAGTTCACTTATAAAGTGAGAGCGGCTACTACCAACCCTCGACAAGTGAGAGATCGAATCTGCTGGAGGTGCGGACAGCCTGGGCATCTCATCGCTGACTGTCGCCAATGAGAGCCCCGGGAAAAAGGGGTGACGGAACTGTCAGGAAACGGGGACGGGTCAGCATAGAGGGGAAAACGCGGGTTCAGTAGTTGAACCCACCCGCAGCCGAATTCCACCCAAGCCAGCCCTGCGTTGTGGGCCGCACTGGTGATGGAGCCTTCTCGCATGCTCCTGTCCTCATTGTTTGCCCTGATGTCCTTCACTAAGCCGTAGGAGACTGGAGAGACCGAGTCCGACCGACGCCGGTCCAGTTAAAAACGGTCACGGTACAACGAGGCCCCATGGAAGGCAGGGGCCAACTACGAGTTACATACGCCGGTCGGACCTTTCAGCATGAAGTTTGGTTCGCCACAGTGCAAGACTTCTGTATCCTCGGGTTGAATTTCCCTAGGAGGGCCGGCATCTCCCTTGACCTCCGCCATGGGCACATCACCACCTCTGCCGAGCATGGCCTAGCACTGCCAGCTTTAGGGAAGTCGACCAAGTCCCGGGGGGTGGTGTGCTGTGTGCAGACGGCCCAGCAGCCAATGTCAGCTGCTGCTGAAGTCCTTCCTTCGGAGCCCCCCAGCTCACAGGGCACAGCAGCTTAGCCTTTGCCAGCCCCCTGCCGGAACTGCCCGCCTGCAGGGTCCCCACGCCTGCTTGCACCAGACGACCCCAGCCGCCAACCCTCTCTACAGCCGTGGCCAGTTCATCACCAGGAGCTACCCCATTGTGTCCCCTGCTCTACACTGGGAGGGTTGCCCCCAACCCCACAGCACTTCCAGGCCGTCTCGCCTCTGACCCAAACCGAAGACCCCGCCGCACGGTTCAGCCACCCCTCCGCTTCCGGGACAGAGATTGAGCTTTCCGAGGGCAGTAAGCAGCAAGAGGGGGGCAATGTAGCAGTGGGGGGGCTATCAAAGACTGATGCGGACTGAAGAGGGGGGGAGAGGGAGCGAGGGATAAACACATAGTTAGATGCTTTGTATTGTGTAGTATATTAGTATGGTTTGATTGGTGTGTGGGTGCCGACTGTGTACAGCTGGGATTGGGTGGGAGTATAGTTAGTTGTGGATTAGGGGGCTGGCATGCTATTTAGGGAAAACCTAAGTTGAGCAATGACCGAGCCCGGTTGGGCTATATTAGGGCAAACAGCGGCACTGTTCGGGTTTTTTTTTTTTTTTTTTAGGGGTT
The DNA here is from genome assembly GCF_902713425.1 of Acipenser ruthenus. NCBI lineage: Eukaryota > Metazoa > Chordata > Actinopteri > Acipenseriformes > Acipenseridae > Acipenser > Acipenser ruthenus. The sequence goes on along the minus strand of NC_081199.1, from coordinate 23,119,315 downwards.
CATAAAAGAGCAATAAACGGTACTTTTAAGTGCCTTTCAAATGCAAACGTTGTCTGTATCATTATTTCACCATCGCCGCCGCTGAACTAACCTCCTGCTTGGAACCCACAGCACGCTTGGTGCTACTATATATATATATATATATATATATCATCACATGTAATTACAGCGTAATAAAAACCATGCAGAATGTTATGTAATTATGTGTATTGTAGTTACTGGAATATTTATTAATAAAGTATATTAAGAAAAGATTTGTTTATCTATCTTTCTATTTGATTTTAGATGTGTATCCCTTTAAGAAAGACGTTCTTGGTTTTTAATGAGTGGATGCACGCATTTTACAAAACAGAATATAGTTACCGGTAATGGAGTGGCCAAGAAGAGGGGAAAAAGCAACAGTAAGGACAAACGAAAAAGGGCACAGGTTGTATATTTGTTGTTTTTTGTTTTATAGCTGTGCAAAGCTTGAAATACATTTTTGCTAATCTGGTAAAAAAAAAAAAAAAAAAAAAACGCTATAGATGACAAACACAAAACTACAACGAAGCAGGTATTACTTATGTTTCTATGGCAAGCCAAATTATCATTTAGAGATAATTTGGCTTGCCATAATGTTTCTACCTCTGCTAATGTTTAGAAGTCTTCATACCGCTCAAGCCATGCTTTTGGTGCTGCTTGTTATAAATTAAACGTAGATTTACAGCCCTAATTATAGTTTTTATGTTAATAGTATGCTCTACATTGCAATAACATATTCAATACTGTAATAATAATAATAATAAAAAAATTAAAAAATAACCTGCAACAAAGCTGGAATTGCATTGCTTCAGTTAGTTGATGGAGATACTTAGATCGGTATGTAAAATATTTGTTACGGTTTCAATTGACCGTCTTAACGGTATCGGCTTCTCAATTCAGTCTCGCTAAAAACTTACAACGGGGTCCCCATGTCTACACGCTTAGGGCAATTGTCATCTGGATGATCATCAAATAAATCATATACTATCACCTGAGCTGTGACAGAGAAAACAAAAAGAGGTGTTTCAATGGCAGATCTGGACTTTAGCCTCCTTCAGGGTAGTCTTAAAGTTAAGACCTTACTTAAGACCCAAATTCCGTTAAGACTCGTTCGTGAATAAGACTTAAGTCCATATTGACGACTGACCAGTCTTAGACTTAAGTCAGCTTTGTGAATAAGGCCCCTGATGTTTAAATCCTTTAGGAATCTTAAAGTACACAGTTGGAGTTTGACCCATATTTTTTAAACACTTACAGTATGTATCATAAACTTTTTTGTGAAATCTGACTGTCCCGCATACTAAACAGCATGGTTTATTCTCATTGGGCAGATCTCACAGACTTTCCTAGAGTGCTTGTTGTAGGTACTTGGTTGACAGGAGCTTCAGTATCCAAAACAACTTGTTATAAAATCGATGTCATAGTAGATTTCCATCCCCAACTTCCCTAAACAAACAAATATGTCAGTCACATACAGTATTACACACTCTGCCATGGCTGTCTATACAAAATGATCCCCATTGAATATCACAATAATGGAGATGTAGGTGTGGCATGCGGATAGGCAGACGCCTCCATCTATCCCCATATTCTGATATGCTTAATAACTTGTCCTAATGAAGGTCCTTAGTCAGTGTGACAGACAGTCGTGTAGACAAACCGACAAACTCTACAAATTTACACCACAAAACCTTTAAAGAATGCCCTAAATGTTTCATAACAATTGAAAAGGGATTTGCATTTGGACAAAAATCGATCAAGATATATGCAAAACTAGTTTGAATCTAGTTTACTTTCCGTGAACCATAATGTTTAACAGTGCCATCTAGTGTGTCTAAAATGCTGGTAAAAAGTTAATGCGTATTTTACAAATCTTTCAGGGAATAGCTGAGATTTTATGATTGAGTCGTGGCAGTTAAGCAACTAAATTTACAGATATTTACAAATAAAAGACATGCAATGTAATACCCCTATCATATAAAAAGGGGAATCAGAAATGAGAGGAAGAGGAACAAAACTCAAAGGCTATGAAGTAATACATTTTGTGATTGTCTGTTATGTCCATGGGTAAAACACTGGTGTGAACTATTTTTTTTTTTTTTTTTTTTGGGGGGTGGGGGGGGTGGGGTGGAGCCAATTTTAAGTGAATTTCAAGGGAAAAACCTGAAGTCCACACCCACTCTTTCATGAAAATGCCAATTTCACTTGGAAAATGTGAAATAACTCATGGTATTTTTAAGTCTTAAGGGAAGAGATCAGTTGACAGAGGTTAAAAAACGGCAGAATTATATTTCAATAGAATAGCAAAGCATAATGCTAATCATACCGTGGAGCAAACAGGTTTCTTAATTGCCATAAGTAGAATATTGTTTTTGTTAAGTTTTGTATTTCACTAAGACGATTTATAAAAAACGTTCCATTCTGAGCTTGTAACTGTGACATCGTTTCCTCTGGAAAATGACATATTCTCTTGTGTAAATTTTGAAATGCATGGAAACCATACTTTGAGTGACTTTTCTGTAAAAACAGCACAATAACTTGTTTTTGGCCCTCCGTGTGGCTCATATAAATATAAACCCTGGAATTTCACTTCATTTGCATGACACTGTGAGTGAAGGTGGCGTTCCTGGGGAGATGATAGGCATTGCATGGAAACGCTAGAAGTGGCAGTGTAAATTTGTATTTGGCCCAACATAGATGTCTTGAGTGAAAAAAAAAAAAAAACCTCACACAGGTAAAGCCTTATTTTTATTTTGTTTGTACTAATGCAGTTTACCTCCATTTGTTTTGATATACAAGCAAGAGCCCATTTATAACCTTAATTTGAACTACTTCTACATAAACAAAAGTTGCTACATGCTAGTTTTCCCTCTGTTGACAAACAATGGTTTAACTTATAGGGCCCGATTCTGATGAAAAGACTCAGAGCATACAGAGCAAATTCCCTTTCCTTTGTAATGCGATTTTGTTGACATGCTTTGTTTTGGCCCTGTCCTGTTCCATCTGCATATATATATATTTCTTAGTTAAACAAAAAATACTCTAGCTGTGCACACTGTAATGTGGAACATGCCTTTATTAGCTTTAGGGCTGCTCTGAAAAACAAATAATTAATGGAATTCATTTTACAAAGTGTGTTCAGAATTTACCTGGACAGTACCAGTTAACTTAATGGAGAAATTATTTTTATTTTTTATTCATTTATTTCTTAGCAGACGCCCTTATCCAGGGCGACTTACAATCGTAAGCAAATACATTTCAAGTGTTACAATACAAGTAATACAATAAGAGCAAGAAATACAATAACCTTTGTTCAAGCAAAGTACAAGTGTGACAAACCACAATTCAATAATACAGCAGATAATAGTGATAGTTACATCAGGATATGATTAAATAGTGATAGTTACATCAGGATGTGATTAAATACAAAGTACTACAGGTTAAACACTTGGCAGATTACAGTATTCTGAAGTACAGGATTAAATGCAGTAAAATAGGGGGCAGATAAGAGCAAAATAAAGCACATTTACATGAAGGGTGATAGTGTCCCAGGATACAAACAGAGGAGTTCTACAGGTGCTCTTTGAAGAGGTGAGTCTCGAGGAGGCGCCGGAATGTGGTCAGGGACTGGGCAGTCCTGACATCTGTAGGAAGGTCATTCCACCACTACGGAGCAAGGGTGGAGAAGGAGCGGGCTCTGGAGGCAGGGGAGCGTAGCGGAGGTAGAGCTAGTCTTCTAGTGCAGGCGGAGCGGAGAGGTCGAGTGGGGGTGTAGGGAGAGATGAGGGTCTGGAGGTAGCTGGGTGCAGTCTGGTCAAGGCATCTGTAGGCTAGTACAAGAGTCTTGAACTGGATGCGAGTGGTGATCGGGAGCCAGTGGAGCGAGCGGAGTAGTGGAGTAGCGTGGGCGAAGCGAGGCAGAGAGAACACCAGGCGGGCAGCGGAGTTCTGGATGAGCTGGAGCAGACGGGTGGCGGACGCAGGGAGGCCAGCCAGGAGGGAGTTGCAGTAGTCTAGGCGGGAGAGTACCAAGGCCTGGACCAGGAGCTGGGTAGCATAGTTGGTGAGGAATGGTCGGATTCTTCGGATGTTGCTCAGGAAGAATCGGCAAGTGCGTGCCAGAGTGGAGATGTGCTGGGAATAAGAGAGGCAGGGGTCCAGGGTGACTCCAAGGTTCTTAGCTGAGGAAGAGGGAGAGAGTGTGGTAGATTCCAGAGGAACAGAGATAGAGAGATCAGAGGAGGGGGAGGAGGAGGGAAAGAAAAGGAGGTCAGATTTAGAGAGGTTGAGTTTGAGGTGATGCAAGTGCATCCAGGAGGAAATAGCAGACAGACAGGTAGAGATACGGGAGGAGATGGTGGAGTCAGAGGTGGGGAAGGAGAGAAAAATCTGAGCATCATCAGCATAGAAATGGTATGAGAAACCATAGGATGCGATGAGGGGGCCCAGGGAGCGGGTGTAGAGAGAGAACAGGAGAGGACCCAAGACTGACCCTTGGGGGACTCTAGTTAAGAGAGGGTGAGGTGTGGAGGTTGCTCCACGCCAGGTTACCTGGTAAGTGCGGTTGGAGAGGTAGGAGGAGAACCAGGCCAGAGCAGTGCCAGAGATCCCCAGGTCAGCAAGAGATGATAGTAGAATAGAGTGATCAACAGTGTCAAAGGCAGCAGAGAGGTCGAGGAGAATTAGGACAGAGGAGAGAGAGGCAGCTCGGGCACACTTAAGTGAGTTGGTGACAGACAGGAGGGCGGTTTCAGTGGAGTGAGCAGAGCGGAAGCCAGATTGGAGAGGGTCAAGCAGAGAGTGGTTGGACAGGAAAGCAGAGAGCTGGCGGTGTACAGTCCGCTCGAGGGTTTTGGAGAGGAAGGGTAGGAGGGAGACAGGACGGTAGCTCTGGAGGGAGGTGGGGTCGAGGGTAGGTTTTTTGAGGAGGGGAGTGATAGAGGCTTTTTTGAAGGCAGAGGGAAAGATACCAGAAACTAGAGAGGTGTTGAGGAGGGAGGAGATGAAGGGGAGTAGAGCAGGAGAGCAGAAATTTTATTGAACTGTCGGTTTCTCGGTCTTGGTTTGCTTTCGTAGTTGTAAAGTATTGATTGGCTGGTTTTGGTGGATAATAAAGTACATTTGGAACAATTGTGTCTTTGTTACACATTTTGCTGTCCAATGAATGTGAACTGTATGGTGGCTTGTTGAGGCTATCATTTATCTCAGGATCTTGTTGAAACGGAAATCATTACTTCAGTTTTCCTGACATAACAGATCTGTCTCAGGAAAACAGAAGTAATGACTTCCATTTTCTCGAGATCCTGGGATAGAGATCCTTGTTTTCTCTGATAGCCACCACGAGCCATTGTAGAACTGAGCTTTCATTCTGGCAAGTCCAATTGAAAAAGCTGGTACTTCCGCAGATTGATTTTAAACAGAAGCACGCTAAAGCTGGAAGCCGATTGGCTGATGGTACTGAATTGAAGATATAGTATCAGTAGTAAGATCTCCTAAATAAAGGATATGTCATGAAGAACTATGAATTATGATATTTATGTCATGGGCAGATGCGGCGATAACAAACTAAACTCATATCTTGTTTATACCATGAATGCTTACATCAATAATAACATACTGTTATATACACATTTAATTTTGTTTAAACTCTGGTACATACTGGTATCTTGTTTATGCCACAAATATTTAAATTTTTTATAAATAAGTTTGGCAGAGTGGTCTGCAGTGCGCAGATGTAGAGTTGATGCAGTGCTCAAGAGAATGACAACAACAACATTATTGGTGAAATGATGGTTTATTTGTAAGCCAAAGTCACTTGACAACAGTAAATAATAATGTTAACTGGCAATACACAGCGATGCGTATTGCTCAGTAAAAACCCACGGTTTTCAGTTCGGAAATAATAAACACGGTATTGAAGACACACACAATATACAAACACGGTCACAAGTCCAGAGTGCTGTAGTGCTCGTGTTGCAATTACAATTTATCGTGATCAAGATGCAGTGTTGTCGGGGTTTTGTGCTGGCCTGTAGCGACAGCTCTGGATCGTGTTAGCCATCTAATAACAACAAACACGTATAATTAGACATGACAAAACAAACAAAACACTCACGATAGACAATACGGTTCTCCTTCCGGTTCAGCGTTAACCATAACAAAGGAACAGATCACCTCGCTATGTCCCCTTATATACAGTCAATCACACCCCCTTGGTTAACAATTGCAACCGCTCCTCCAATCCACGGCTGCCACATCGTTTCCCTTCCAGGTCGATGATTTAGTGTACCATAGCCCCGCCCCCTTTCTAGATGGCCGACTTCCGCCTAACCCTGGGAATGAATTGTCTGGCCATCCAGTCCAGGGCACTCTGTTCCCTTTACACAGCGCCCTCACAGGTCGGGAGGGAGATTTATCACCACGAATCATTCTGTCTCTGTCGCAATAAGATATCAGTAAAAAATAGTGTAGTTCCCAAACTCATTTAAAAGTACTGTACGGTACTTTTTACAAGGCAACAGTGCAGAGCTTGTCCTTTCTGACAGGTGTGCTGAGTGTACGCAGTAGTGTGCTAAGCAAAAGAATGTATTTGCAGTGCAGTACGCCACAATGAAAAAAAAGATATTTTCATCACATAAAATAAAAGGAACTCGTGGAAATGTAGTCCTACGAGTGGTATAAACATATTTATGCACTACAGATTCTTACAAGTGCCACACATAAGCACTGCATATAAAGATATCAGATTTCCAGATGCTGGTATGAAGAGAGAAAAGTCGTAGAAGTCAGTGGCGCAATGGAATTTTAGGCTTTGCGCTTTTTTTAAAAATACACTCAGATTACAGCTTGTTAAGCTATTGAAATTCATAACTGTTTTTATTTTACAAATAACGACTTGTTTTCAAAAGGTGCAAAACACACACACTAATTAAGACATGCCCCTTTCGTGTCTTAAACTGAGACCGCTGACAGGGCTACTGAGCTGTAATCTACAATGCAGAATATCGAAGTGCTTCCAGTTCTTCGACTGCAGCACGAGTGGGAATGGATGATGTGGAACAAAATAGAACTAAACACATATATTATCAGTTCTCTAGCTTCCCAAGTGTAATAGATTGCACACATGTTGCAATATCCCCAGATTCAAGGAATGAAAACATCATCATTCTTTAACTGTGCAAGTTTTATATGATGCTCAATGTATTATCACAGATGTAGTTGCTAAGTACCCCGGCATGCCACGACTCATCCTTGTTCAGAAAATTCAAACGGGGGCTTATAAGTGGAGGCTGGATAATTTTAGAATATATTAAATACACAATTAACATATGACCATTTGAAAACATATGTAACAAACGTATATTAATGTTTAATATTTTTAGTATGGTTTTACGTAAACATTCAGATATTGCATGTAAAGAATATGAATATTAATATTGCATCAGAGAATACCTTGTGATATTGAAATAAATTAAGGAATTTTTTGGGGGGGTTTTTGGCACGCTGTATTATTATTATTATTATTATTATTATTATTATTATTATTATTATTGAGTCATTTAGCAGATCTTTTTTGGACTTCTTTATTTGACGTTTTTATGGAGAGGATGCGTTTATTTTGTCGGTTATATCCTTCCCTATTTTAAATGTAGCAGTGGCGTCCGGACCTTTTGCGAAAATAACAATTGTATGTGCCAAAATATCATCGAGCAATAGCTCAACTTGGGTGGCTAAGAATGTATTTTTCATTTTTGCGACTACATGTGCGCTACCTTGTTGTTTTCCAGTTAAATGGAAGTCCAGACTATTGAAATGTGACTACACTGTAAGATCGAGTGTTTATCTTTAAAACACTTGTACACTTTTCAAACACGTCACTGCGTTTATAATTCTAAATGTGTTTAGGATTTAAACACCTTGTGGTGTTTATTTTGTAAACTCTTGGACGTGTTTATGATTTGTAACACTTTTTAAACATTTGTTCGCGTTTATAACATTAAACGCCTCACACATTCTTTGGTTTACAGTGTAATTGTCAATGAACCTGAAAATCAATTGTCGTTTCAATTAAATCAGTCATAAGCAGGAGTCGCAAAGGGCGTTGCGAGTAGGAGAAATTAAATTAACCCCCCCGTTGAAAATCGAGACGTATATTGCTGGCAAAAAAAAAAACTTAATACATAATACATTAAATAGTAGCAGCAACACAGCAGCTAATAGCAGATATGAGGCTTAAAGAGCATGGAAAGCAAGAGAGAACAGGAGAGTCTTGAAAGTTGTTTAAAAGCGAGCGACGGTAGGGCCATCACACACCAAAGCTGGGAGAGAGCTCCAAAGAGTCAGAGCCATGAAGCTAAACAAGCATTCTCCAAGTGTGGTGCACTTTTGCTTGGGAATAACAAGCAGGCCAGAGTCAGACCTCAACTTGTGGGCAGGGACATAGCGGGTCAGCAGGTTGAGGAGGACCTGTGTGATAAAGGGCATTGTAGGTGAGCAGGAGAGAAAATAATTTACAGGTAGCCAGTGCAGCTGGGCAAGACGGGGTGATGTGATCATGTTTTTTACATCTGGTAAGGATCCTGGCAGCGGCATTCTGGACGATCTGCAGTCAGTTTATGGTGCGTGCCGGGAGACCACCATATAGAGAGTTGCAGTAGTCGAGTCAAGAGGAGACAAATGCATGACAAAGTATCTCCGCATCCAGGAGAGAAAGGAAGGGACAGACTTTGGAGATGTTTCGAAGATGGTAGAAGGAAGATTTGACCACGGAGGAGATGTAGGCATCAAAGGAGAGGTTGCTGTCAAGAAGTACACCAAGGCTTCGTACTGTGGGGGAAGGCAGCAGCAGACAGTTTCCGAGGTTCAGGGCAGCTATATTTAGATTCTTAAGTTGAGTTTTGGATCCTACTAGAAGGAGTTCAGATTTGCTAGTGTTCAGCTGAAGAAAATTGGCAGTCATCCAGGCCTCAATGTCTTGAATGCAAGCTGAGAGCCGGACCATGGCAGAGGGGCTTCCAGGGTCGAGTTTTAAGTAGAGCTGGGTGTCGTCAGCATAAACATGAAACATGAGGCTGTGTTGGCGGAGGAGGTGACCCAAGGGAAGCATGTAGATATTGAAGAGAATGGGCCCAAGAACAGATCATTGGGGGGGCACCACAAGTGACTGGGTTTGCAACGCCACTGCGTCCAGCATAGAAAACAGATTGCATGTGTCCAGATAGGTAAGAGGACATCCAGGAGAGACAGGTTCCAGAGATTCCAGCATACTTCTGAAGGCATGAAGAATGCCATTATCTATGGTGTCAAAAGCTCAAGGAAGACAAGCACAGAGGGAGCACCAGCATCAGCATTGAGCAGGAGATCATTCACAATCACAATCCGAATAATAGACTAAATACAATCTTGAGGTGCATTAATTTATCTATGTTTTCTTTTTTTTAATAGGTTAACACCCCCATGCAGTGTGACTAACACCCATCCGATACACCGTCCAATACACTTTAAGTCCCGTCCGATACTGTCCAATAGTCCTGTCCGATACACCTATAGTCCTGCCCGGCATCGTACACCTTAAGTCCCATCTGATAAATTTGACAGTGTTTGTAACCTACTGCTATTTTTGTTTTCTTTTGGTATGAGTAAGAGGTATGAGTAAGACTTTCTTTGCAAATGCAATTAAAGACTTCAGATTCAGAATTATAAGTCCACATCTTGTGTTTCGACCCACTGGAGTCCATCAATATTTCTGAAAGCTTATCATCCCTTTCCAACTGATCGATCTAGTTTAAACTCTGTAGAGACTAGAGTATCAGTTTATATGCCCTTTTTTAATCACGTATTTCATTTTTGCGATTTAGTAGGCAACTTGTATCTGTTCTTCCGTGTATTACGGCAAATAATTTTTAATTAAAGCTGTTTTTTCAATAACAAGCATCTTGCCCCATTGATCATTTTTATACTGCATAGACAAATGTCTCTTTGAAAAAATTGTTTGGAGCAATGCAAATTACATATTTCTATTAAGTATTATAATGACATCACCAGCGTCTATAGTCATTCAAGATGTCATTCCTATATGAAGAACGGATTGTCCCAAAGTCATTTCAAGTTTTTTATATAGTCTGCGCACATATATCTTAGAAAAAATAAATAATGTTTTGAGGCAATGAGTTTTGCACACCTGCATCCAACATGAAAAACTGTTGTATACATAAATTAAGGGTGCTTACAACCTAATTTGAATGAAAGTTGCCTGAAGCACACAGATCAAGAAGGAGAGGGTGAAAGCCGCACCAAGACAAAAGTGCATAGACTGTGCGCAAAAGCAATGTAAAATGGCTTAAATTATTAATTAAAAAATATGAAAACATGCAATTTTCTCATATCAGTTACAATGTGTCATTATTTACCTGGGTTATGGATTGCACTAATAGTTTGACAATATGCTGTTTACGCACAGCACTAATGGTCTTTTTTGTGTTGTTTCCGAATCTCAGGTATTTTTCCTAAGAGATGTAAGTCCATACAATATGACACACTTGCCATCATCCTGGGGCAATGCGTTTTTATATAGAAAACCAGCCTTAATCCTTCAGGCAGCAGTGCTGTTCCCTTTCAATTCGAAGACGACCATCAACATGACTATGGTATATCCCTCTCCATTACTGAGCTCTTTATACAGAGAGCCGCTGATAAGCCCCTTCCTAGGATGACGCACTGGGTCCCGCCTACCAAGGGATTAAAACCATCATCCTGAGGAAGCCATTTCTCTTTTTCCTTCTCAAGAAGGTACGGTAAGACCTCTATGTCTAGCTGAGCGTGCTGATAGAAAGAGCTTCTGAATCGAGTTGTACTTCCCTTGCATTCATGCTGAAAGCCAGCTTGCCGCGTTACTCGAATCACGACTGTCTAATTTGAGTCTCTTCTTCTGTCTTTCAGCAGCCTCCTCACTTGCGTTGTAGGCTGCTCTGTTTTTTACTGTCTGTCATGTGTGAGCGACTGCCTGCAGTCACCACGTGATTGATTGTCTGTTTCTTTCATGGGAGAATGCAGTTCCTCCACAGGACTAGACCTTGCCGCATGCCCGCTGTCAAGTGATACCCCCAGCCGCCATCTGGCAGCTGAAGTGGGCCTTGTTGTTTGGCTGCCGCTTCGTGGCCCTCGTCTCTGTGTTAGGCCACATGGGCCTAAGGTCGTTCTGTGGATTAGCTGCAGCGTGGTTGTTACTACAGCCATCCAGCCGTGTATTCCTCCACCAGGCTCTGTAACTTCATCCCGCTGTAGAGTAGACCTCGTCGGCTGCGTAGGCCGCCCACCTCTGTGAGTCGGGCCTTGTAAACAAACAACAGTGTGTCCCCCCCATCTGTTTCTACTGTGTTTTTGCTGTCTGCCTTCAACTCCCCTGTCTCAGCATCAGCCCTAGTGTCTCCCTGTTGTATGCTAAGTGCTGACCAGGTGTGTGACCACGCGGTTAGGGTAGGCACCATTGCATAGCTGCCCCCAGTGCTTCGGTACCTTGGTGCACACGTAGCCCTTGGTACTTCGATACAGTGCCTTGCGAAAGTATTCGGCCCCCTTGAACTTTGCGACCTTTTGCCACATTTCAGGCTTCAAACATAAAGATATGAAACTGTAATTTTTTGTGAAGAATCAACAACAAGTGGGACACAATCATGAAGTGGAACGAAATTTATTGGATATTTCAAACTTTTTTAACAAATAAAAAACTGAAAAATTGGGCGTGCAAAATTATTCAGCCCCTTTACTTTCAGTGCAGCAAACTCTCTCCAGAAGTTCAGTGAGGATCTCTGAATGATCCAATGTTGACCTAAATGACTAATGATGATAAATAGAATCCACCTGTGTGTAATCAAGTCTCCGTATAAATGCACCTGCACTGTGATAGTCTCAGAGGTCCGTTTAAAGCGCAGAGAGCATCATGAAGAACAAGGAACACACCAGGCAGGTCCGAGATACTGTTGTGGAGAAGTTTAAAGCCGGATTTGGATACAAAAAGATTTCCCAAGCTTTAAACATCCCAAGGAGCACTGTGCAAGCGATAATATTGAAATGGAAGGAGTATCAGACCACTGCAAATCTACCAAGACCTGGCCGTCCCTCTAAACTTTCAGCTCATACAAGGAGAAGACTGATCAGAGATGCAGCCAAGAGGCCCATGATCACTCTGGATGAACTGCAGAGATCTACAGCTGAGGTGGGAGACTCTGTCCATAGGACAACAATCAGTCGTATACTGCACAAATCTGGCCTTTATGGAAGAGTGGCAAGAAGAAAGCCATTTCTTAAAGATATCCATAAAAAGTGTCGTTTACAGTTTGCCACAAGCCACCTGTGCGACACACCAAACATGTGGAAGAAGGTGCTCTGGTCAGATGAAACCAAAATCGAACTTTTTGGCAACAATGCAAATAGTTATGTTTGGCGTAAAAGCAACACAGCTCATCACCCTGAACACACCATCCCCACTGTCAAACATGGTGGTGGCAGCATCATGGTTTGGGCCTGCTTTTCTTCAGCGGGGACAGGGAAGATGGTTAAAATTGATGGGAAGATGGATGGAGCCAAATACAGGACCATTCTGGAAGAAAACCTGATGGAGTCTGCAAAAGACCTGAGACTGGGACGGAGACTTGTCTTCCAACAAGACAATGATCCAAAACATAAAGCAAAATCTACAATGGAATGGTTCACAAATAAACATATCCAGGTGTTAGAATGGCCAAGTCAAAGTCCAGACCTGAATCCAATCGAGAATCTGTGGAAAGAACTGAAAACTGCTGTTCACAAATGCTCTCCATCCAACCTCACTGAGCTCGAGCTGTTTTGCAAGGAGGAATGGACAAAAATTTCAGTCTCTCGATGTGCAAAAGTGATAGAGACATACCCCAAGCGACTTACAGCTGTAATCGCAGCAAAAAGTGGCGCTACAAAGTATTAACTTAAGGGGGCTGAATAATTTTGCACGCCCAATTTTTCAGTTTTTTATTTGTTAAAAAAGTTTGAAATATCCAATAAATTTCGTTCCACTTCATGATTGTGTCCCACTTGTTGTTGATTCTTCACAAAAAATTACAGTTTCATATCTTTATGTTTGAAGCCTGAAATGTGGCAAAAGGTCGCAAAGTTCAAGGGGGCCGAATACTTTTGCAAGGCACTGTATCTCTGTGCACATGGTGCTCATTGTACATGGCACACGGTGCCCAGCGCTACAGCGCCAGTGCACAGACACGCTGTCGCATGGTACATGGTGCACGTAGTGCTCACGGTACTCGGTGCACACAGTGCTCGGTACGCACGGTGCACACGGTGCTCAGCGCTGACTGCTACAGCGCTAGTGCATGAATGCACAGTGCTGCACGGTGCACGTAGTGCTCACGGGACAGTGCGCACAGTGCACAGTGCTCGTTGCCGACTGTTAGAGCGCTAGTGCATGGACACACGGTGCCGCACAGTACACGGTGCTCGGTGCCCACGGTGCATGGTGCCCTCCACTACAACGCTAGTGCATGAAAACACGGCGTTGCATGATACAATTGGTGCTTGAGCGCATGTTGCAACCAGTGCAAGCGGTTGCAACGTATTGCTTACGATTGTAAGTCGCCCTGGATAAGGGCGTCTGCTAAGAAATAAATAATAATAATAATAATAATAATAATAATAAAAGCGGTGTTCGGTGCACACTGCCCAGCGGATGCAAATCGGGGTTCCACCCCTGTATGGCTTTCAAGGCTAAGATCCCGCATGAGGATAAGCATACCCTTTGTGTGCGGTGCTTGGGCGTCCAACATGCCACCATAGCCCTCGAGAGAGAGGTGGCCTGCAGTATCTGTGCTGCTTTTCAGCCCTGGATAAGAGAGAACAGGTTGGAGATGGCCACGAGGGTGAATTCCGTGTCCTCGGTGGCTGGACCATCGGCGGCTTTCGGATCCCCAGAGCCCCTCCACCATGAACTGTCCCAGGACCCCCTGCTGGACATCCCCGACGCGCAGGACCCCGTAGTCGCTCCCCATCCCCTCAGGCAAGAAGGGTGAAGCGTTCAAAGCAGGCGAGGGACATTATGGAACTGAAAGCCCAGATGGCCCAGGTCCTGGAGCTTTTGTCGAAACAGGCACCTGCGGCTCCTGCCGCAGTCCCAGCTCCTATACAGCCTCAATTACCATATCCTCCCTCCCCCAGGGGAGATCAGGGTGGATGGGAAGAGGCATCCCAGCTGGCACAAGAGGACACGCTTTCCATAGCGGCCTCTGGGGACAGGGCCTCCTTCTCCTCTGACATGCAGGTAGGAGCGGAGCCCGAACCTAGCTTTGAGGTAGCCTTGGAAGCCAGCGCTCCTCCACTGTCGGACTCAGTGTCGGCACTGATGGGACGCGCTTCAGCATTCCTGCAGGTCCCCTGGATGCCAGCAGCAGAACCACGCAGGTCCGTATTCCGGACGCAGGCGATGGCTCCTCGCCCTCAAAAGTTCCCAGCCTTCCTGGACTTCATGGAGGAGGTACGCTCCTCCTGGGATCGTCCGGCCTCAGCTCCAAGCGTGCTGAAGCAAGCAGCACAGCTTGCCTCTTAGGAAGGTGCGGAAAAGTTGAGCCTAGCGGGGTTCCACCCAGTAGACTCCACCATCGTGGCCCAGGTTAAGGCTCAGCCAATGGGAGGATTGGCCAGAGAACCGGCGTGCCTGAACCCACAGTGCAGGGTGATGGAAACGCACCTCAAGCGGGTGTATGCAGCGGAGGCACAGGTAACTCGTCTGGCAAACACGTTGAGTGTACTGACGGCCTATATGGACAGTGTACTGTGCGAGGCCTCGCTCCCTGAGCCGGTGGCCACTGAACTACGTCTCCTGTCCACCACGCTGCTGCATATCTCCGGTCTCCAAGGGCAAGCTCTTGGCCAGAGCCTGGCTAGCTTGATTGTGGCTCACAGACAGCTGTGCTTGTCATAAGCCAGGGTCCCAGATGCGGATAAGGATGCGCTGCTAGAAGCGCCTATATCCCTGGGACATACCTTTGGGCCAGCCGAGGAGGAGATCCTGCAGAGATCCCACGGGAATGTGAGGCGTCCATCCCAACTCTCCCGCATGGTACAGGTCAAACCGCTGGTGAGCCGATATTGTAACGACCCTGGCGATGGCCTTGTCTTGAACGTTGTGTTTGTCTTTTTTGTTATATCTAGTTGGGTATAATAATAGAAAGGTGTGGCAGAGCAGGGCTCTGTCGTTGTAAGTATTGGCAGGGATGGAATTAAATTTACCTCCCTGCCCAGGTTTATTGTGTCATTAACAGTCAATCAGCACCCAGCCACCTGACATAAAAGGAGGCCTCAGATCCTCATTAGAGAGAGGTAGCTGAGGAAGCAAGCGTGTTTTTTTTTTTTTTTTTTGTTGCTTGCTGGGGTTTTTTCTTTGTGTGCTGTTTTTTGAATTTTTGCAGTCCAGTGAAGGCAAAACTGGAAGATTTATTTTCTGTAAGGCCCTCGTGCCTGTTTATTTTGTATCTTTTATTTAAACACGCAGTTAGCAGCCTTTTTTTGTTTTAATTATCTTACTTAGCCAACTTTTGTTTTAACTATTGTATATTTTTTATGTATGTATTGTAATCTTAATTGTGTTTTAGTGGGGGACTTGGGGATATCCATTTTATCAAAATATCACTGGCCAGCTAATTTAAGTGCTCTCTAGCACCCCTGCCTGTAGTGGGTGGTTAAGGTACTGCAAGTCAAAATCTGTATTCAGAATTGGCCATACAGTTGGACAATCTCTTGTAGGCTAAAAGCATAGTGCAGTTGAGGTGCCTGAAATAGTAAGTGGGATTGGGCAGTGGCTAGTTTACTCTTATAGTTGCTAGCTTGATTTGTAGGGTACTTCAGAGCTTACAAAAGAAATCAAAGGAAAAGACCCCATTGGATTTGCAATATTTTATTTTGTATTTTAAACTTTTACTGTATGTTTATATTCTCCCCTTGAAAAAATAATAAATGGTTAAACTTGTATTGTTTCTCTTGCCTAAATTCATTCCAGTGCCAAACAAAATAACCCAAACCTTCTTAACCTAATCTGAAGGTGGTGCCTTCAGTGGCGTAGATGGCTACCATAAATTATTTATTAAATATTTATTTAACAGACTTAAGTCCCCACTACACAGCGACACTTGGCTCTTGTTGAGGACAGGCAGGAACACCTTTAGAGGATAAGGGCAAGACAGAGAAGACTAGCCCATGTCATGCATTCTGTACATAAACACTGAGTCAACTTGTTCAGCAACACTGTGTGACCTACAGCACAGGAAGTGATTGGGTACTAGGAAACGGCAAATTAATTTTTAATCTGTAATGTATTTGAAAAACCACGCTATCAAAGGGGAGGGGAGTCTGGGATCAGGTGTTAAAGGTTTGAATAATGTTTTAAAAAATTAAGGTTTCACTATTAAGTCACTACTAAGCAATGCTTTCATAGATTTGTCAGGAAAAAAAGGAACGCAAACCAAAGTGCTAAAATCAAAGTGAGTTAAAATGCAACAGCAACTCCTTGGCTGTTTACAGCAAGCTGTGTAGTGTAGCAGGTGGCTCAGCTTACTGCTGTAGGTGCCAGAGGCAGCCAGCACAGCTAGTTCAGGGGAGCTTGAACACCATCATACCCTCTATGGAAAACAACAGCAAGGTCTAATAAATCTCACGGATATTGTTTTAAAATATATAAAATGATAAACATGGCTCTTTAATGTTTTTAGAGATACACAAGTATTGTTTTATAGTGTGCTGTATTGCTCAACAGATGACACAATAACACACTACAGGCTCCTGCCTTTTTTCTCCAGCATTTTAGACACACATATGGACAAACAATTTCTTTACACAAATGAAGACTGCAACAACTTGTCTTTATATTCAGATTTATTTTCCAAAGATGTTTTAAAAGCACATTTATTTAGTGGACCCCACAAAATCCTAAATGGGTAACCTTGCACTGATATCCTCATTTGTACTACATATCTATCAATATAAATGGTATATATTGGTTCAGTCAGGAAACTTGTGCAATAGATTATGTATTAAAGCATAGACTAGACAACACTACTATATTATACAGGTTTTTACACTATATTCTTTGGCCTTTGGTCTCACCGTTCGGGGTACCTCTACCCATAAATTCGCTTGCAGAGAAGTGGAGAGGGGGCAGGGGGGCAGGATGCCCTCTCTGTTAGAAAAAGCTTGAGGAGGAGGAGGTGAACTCAGGCCATAATGGATTGCCGATCAGTGGACATATTGTTTATCAAACAACTAATAAGATACCAGCTATTTGACTGACCATTTGTTCTGGTGTTGGAAGCGCCTACAATATGTATGTTGTTTACGTGATTTGATCTAAGGTTAAAAGTGAGTTCCCTGCCTGAACCATCACTTCTGGATTTTTCATTTAGCATGGTATCATGTACAGGTCTTTATTTCATCATTTGATGTAGAGAAGTTGCACAATATGTTCCAACCTTAGATCACATCATTTCTTTAAAATACAGAAACATGTTTTTCCGGCAGCTTACACAACCCCATATTCTCTCTTGCAGTAAGGCATTTTTTAAAACATTTTCACCAGCCAATTGAAAGAAATTATGCACTACAAAAATGATTTTATTATTGCTACTGTATCTTGCTTGCTTATCAGAGTCATTTAGAAAATATAGTATTTCTTATGTATGTATTTCTTGCATCCACTAGGGGCAGTGTAGCAGGGGAACAAGTTAATGGTTATGCTCTGGTTAAACAAAACGTACTTGGGGACATCACTGGAGCCACAGGGAAGCTGTAACTTCTGTATTTTAAAAAGTCACCATGATTTGAAAACGGGATACATTATTCTGAGAGCTCTATGGAGGCCATGTGGTAGCTGTAACTTCTGTGTTTTAAAAAAAAATCTCCATCATTTGATGACTGATACAGAAAATGATACAAATGGAATCAAAACAACAAGAATACATTAGTTAAGATTACTCTCACTCCTCTATAGCGGTTGCCAGCCAGTGCAATATACAGGTTTGTTTTATTACACACCCATAAGAAGAGAATCACCTGCTTACACCATCATATTGTTAGTTTCTGAGGAGTGAGAAGTTGACCTGCTAAACACTGACGTGGAACCCCGTTCCACCATTCTCCATTTATGAAGCAGCTTGAGGGAGTTCCGGCGGAATTTCTCCCCCACAAAGGCATACAGGATGGGATTGATACAGCTGTGGAGCAGACCCAGGCTCTGGGTGATAAAGATGCCCAGGCTGATGGAGTTGCTGACCTCACAGGTGTAAGAGACCAATTTAAATCTAATCAGAGTGTCACCGATTACAACCAAGTGGTAGGGCATCCAGCAGACGAGGAAAGCCAGCACCACAGCCACAATCACCCTCATGGCTTTCTGCTTCTCAAAGCTGCGTGTCTGCAGGAGTCGGCAGATGGTGATGCCATAGCAGACCAGCATGACTGTCAGTGGCAGGAGGAATCCCAGAGAGTGACGGAGGAGCCTTGTGGCAAAGCGCCACTCTGCAGCAGTTTCCGGGTCATACTCCTCGTAGCATACTGTATTCTCTGAGTTGGACGGCTTAAAGGCTGAGTGGAAGAGAACCGGCAGGGATAGCAGTGCTCCTACAACCCAGACAGAAGCACAGGCAAGCCAGCTGTAAAATGGCTGTCTCTGCTTCCGCATCTGGACTGCTTGGACAATGGCAAGGTACCGGTCAACACTGATGACAGCTAGGAACAGGATGCTGCTGTAGAAGTTGACCTCCTGGACCAGGCTGACCACTTTACATATAACATCTCCAAAAATCCATCCATGGATGGTACTGACCGCCCAAAAGGGGATGGTGACAGCGAAGAGGGTGTCAGCCACCGCTAAGTTTAACAGGTAGATGTCAGAGGGGGTGAGCGAACGGTGGTTACACCCAATCACAATCCCTACTATGATATTCCCTGGCACTGCAAGCAAGAAGATCAGGGCATAGATGGCGCAGATGGCAGAGTTCACTGCTGGATCGATCTGCAGTGGTTGGCAGGTGATTGTTTTGGGGTCAGGAATGAAGGTAGAGTCATATGTTGCAGATATGTTTTCAAAATCTGACAAGTTGAAGTCGTCGAAGGAGATGGAAAAGTTAATGTCCTCTGTAAAATAAAAACAAAGGTGAAATTAGTAAATGTGATCAAATGTGCAAATGTAGGATTTTAACTATCAAGTTTCCTAAGGATAATGTCTTAATTTAAAAAAAAAATAATAATAATGTAATTGTTTAATATCCTATAATATGGGTTCTTTATTTTTGCTTCTGTTTAGTTTGTTATTTTCCAGGCTTATTAATATCCTTTCCAAATCATGGTGGTTGCTTCTGAAAAGACTCCTAAAAGCTTTGTCTTGGACTGTAATTTCCCCTCTGAATCTGTGATTTTTAACAGTTTCCACAGTTACAAAAGGGTAGGAAATGTAGATTGTACTCCCTTTAACTATACTCTTTTCCCAAATACAGAATGTTCTGCACATATAAAAGAGTCTATGGCTATAAAGAGAAGGATGGTCACTTCAGCTAAGATTTAAATAGTAAAATACAGTCTGGTTGCTGCTCACTTCATGCTGATTTTAGGCCTTACAAACCACAATGATCAATGGTAGCTGTTCACATCAAACTTGACAACTTAATGCATGGAGGAAGGGGATGTCCACATTATAGACAGAGGGTATACGGATGCTCAGGGGATATTTCATTGTTGACGTAGCCATATGAGTCTTGGAGGCTGGTTATTATTATTATTATTATAGTGAAATAGTGGTATGCTGTATTCATTCAAGTTAAAATCTCTATTATTATTATTATTTATTTCTTAGCAGAGCCCTTATCCAGGGCGACTTACAATTGTTACAAGATATCACATTATTTTTACATACAATTACCCATTTATACAGTTGGGTTTTTACTGGAGCAATCTAGGTAAAGTACCTTGCTCAAGGGTACAGCAGCAGTGTCCCCACCAGGGATTGAACCCATGACCCTCTGGTCAAGAGTCCAGAGCCCTAACCACTACTCCACACTGCTGCCCCATGGTTAAAGGCATTGTGAAAACCAGGTGCCAAGCAAGTAACTGTAAACTGGGGAGTGATCAGGAAAGTCATGGCTAAGCTTCCAGTTCAAGTCAGTTGATAATGTTGTAGATAATCATGGCATTCCTATGTTGTCACCAGTTATCAGGATGTTGGCCAGCTGTTTAAACAAGTGTAGGCTGCCACTGAAAACAGATAGGCCAGGTGATAAGGGAACCACAGGGAGGATGCTATTAAACTTTCAGTCTGAAAATACCCCAGAGGCACTTGGCGAAAATGGTCTGTTGTCAAGTAAAGTTTTGCATCATCTAGAATCGTAGGATCGAGACATAGAAAATATATATTTTTAAAAAATTCCCAGTAATGTACCTATATTAAATTCCAAAATATTGTTACATAACCAAACATTTGGCCAATATTAAACAATAAGGTTGATTATAATTATATTTCTAAAGCAACTTTAATGTAAAACAAAAAACAAGAAAATGAACAATGCTCAGCAGGGTGCATTTGTAGAACCTTGGTGTATTTCGGGGGGCTGGAGCCGGGGCTCCTCCCGAGTCATCCTGCTAAAATATCTGTCAGTCAACCTTTAATTCCCTGTCAGTTACCCTATTTAACCCGTAGTCAGCTTCCTAATTCTGGTCTTGCTTTTCAGTTTGCAGTTACCACGCAGACCCAATCTTAAAACAAAACCTTTGTTTTCAATCGGTGTAAAATGACTACTCGTCGAGGCAGCTTTTGCTTTCATCTGACTCAGATGAAGAAATTCTCTCTCCTTCTGACTGTCTTCCTTCATCAAATGATCCACCAAAAAAAAACTTTCAAAGAAATACTTCCGTCCTGCTTCTCCTCCATATGGCAATGCTGCTGCTTCAATCACTGCTCATCCAGCTGTGCCCGCTGCCATTTCTCTTCGCTGCTTTAAACACATTAAAACCCGAGGACGATTCTCCAGCACAACTTTTTTACAGGATTGGCCCATCGACAAACTCGTGAAAGCCTTTTCAAAAAGGTTTGCCCATTAAAGCAGAGTGCGATCGGGCTGCTTTATTTGTTTCATATTGCAATTCCATATCAGACGAGTCTGTCTGTCCTCCTCAAAAGACTCAGCAGAGATCCAAACTAGTCAGTTCAAGCAACAACCCCACTACTTTGCAAGCTTCTTTCACCTCCGATTCAGCATCTACAACCCCTCAGCTTTCAATTTCATCTGATCCTTCCTCCCATTTGCGTTACCAGCATTTTAACAATATCAACCCTCATTTATCTCTCAGTCAGATATGGCGGTACCATTGTTATGAGTATCATAAAGCTTTTTCAGCCAAAGCAGCTTCTCGGTTAGCACTGGACAATACACTGATTACTGGTCTCAGCCCGAGCGTGACCTTGAATAGATTCTTCAGTAGTATCTATGCTAACGCTTGGGATTTGTGCTTCCACCTCCCTTTCTACCTCTGATGAGGAGACTGATGAGGAGGCTGCTTTTGGACACAGCCTCAAATTATCTTCCCCTGCTCTCGATAACATTTATATTTAATTATTTATCTATTTAGTTTTTTTTAGGAATTGTGCGTCTGCAGTTTCTCCTATTCATTCTTCAGCTCTGTCTGCTTTTTCAACAAGCAAAGATACTCATGAAGACCCATCAAACATTCCGGCGGCAGACAGCTGTACAATAACTTCAATTCCTCACTCTGCATTTCTGAAGGATGCCGTTTTTTACATATGTGCAGTTTTGTGGCGATGCTCATTCAGGTTCCATCTGCTCCATTTCATCTAAATGACATTCACTTTCTTCTTATATCTCCTCCATCTGAAGCACTCTTAGAACATGTCTCTCTTCTCAGCAGTCGGCATCCCCCTCTAACAGGGGAAAAACATCGGTCCAGTTCACACTCTTGAGTTCCTGGGAATAACTTTGGATTCAATTTGAAGCCCAACAGCCTTCTGCTAAATTGGAATCCATTCACTCTCTCATTTAATCAGTTCAGATCTCTCCCCTACAGCACTGGAACAGCCTTTCTCTGTTTTACGATCACTTCAATGCTGCTCGCCATGACCTCTCACTCCATACGGATGCTTCTTCTATCAGTTTCGTAGTATTCTCTTAATCAATGGTTCTGAGATGTCTGGCCCCAGAAATAATAATAATAATAATAATAATAATAATAATAAAATTACCAGCCTTACTTGAAGTATTCTCTATTGTATTTGCAGCCTATCTTTGGGGCTCATTTTAGCAGAAAAATCCATCTTAATCTTTTGTGATAATCAATCTACTGTGCATATTACTAATAAAGGCTGTGTTAATGCTTAGTTAAGTGTGCCCATGTTCTAACACATTAACTTGGCACTCAAGTGTTCTAAGTATGGGCTTTGTAGGCTTCTATGAATTTATGAAAAAACACACTTAGAATTTCCACCCCCTTAAAACCTGCTTGTCACTATTCTAAGAGACACAGAAAGCATGTCACTGCTGCTGACATCTGCAAGCATTCCTAACATCAGGAAAGTAAAATTTGATTAAAAAAAGTGGTACAGATACTATTTACAGCAAACACCAGGACAGCTGGTACGTTTAACTTGGGTTGATAAGGTTACAATCTACTTAAAAATGTCACTTAACTTTACAGTTTTCCTACCTGACATCCTTGATCCTGTAGTCTCTTCAAGGCGAGCCTGTCCTCAGCACACAGTTTCTTAAAGCTCTGATGAAATATTCTGGCTTGTGCCACAGGAGCATGACATGTTGCACAGAAGGAACTAAGGATTGCTGTCACATGAAGGACTTTGTCACAAGTGATCTGTGATCCCTGCAGATTTTTTCTTTTCTTTTTCTTTTTTTTTTTGACTTTGGGACATATTATGAAGCCAAAGCCACATTCTGTGAGAGGAGTAAAACAATCCTGTCTTTATACTAGGCAAAATGTACCATGGTTTGCCATGTTTCTGTGTTAATATCAGTGCTAATACCCTTCTTTAGCAAATGATCTAACCCAGAAAGGTCAGTCTGTGTGCTTGAATTCTTAATAGCGCTTTGTGAACTCATTAGGGGTGCTCCTGTTTTAATTATATAATCTGTACAATCCATGAAGGTGTAGGAAACTTGTTATACTTATTAACAATCATAGACTAAAATACTATACAATCCTACATAAGAATATCGTATAGGAATCTTACAGAAGTTTTATAAGCCACACGAACCGACCCAATTTAAGTGTTTGGTCTAGATATCAAATTGGCTTGTAAAATAAATTATTCTGTTTTTGTTGCAGTGAGAGAATAATTTGGTAATGTTCAAATCAATGACCAAACAATTTATAGATTTGTTGATTATCCTGTTAAGTAGGCAACATATACAGTATAAAACAATACATGATTAAATAAATAGGCTACATTAAGACACCCATTCCTTCATTTATTCAATTCTAATTTCATATACATATACTAGTGGGTAACAGAGTTTAAACTACAACAATATATCTGTATAATGGGAAGGGTTTCATATAGTTGGACTCATGTCAGGCAACATAGCATTACATATTATAATCCAATTACAATCCCATATTGCACCCACCCAATGTATAAATATGAATTTAGGTTATGTACAGTGTATACCATTACTGATTATCTGAGGACCGAATGCCGTTTCCCCAGTTCCTTCAATGCTTTCCTTGTTCATAGTTGATTTGACCACCTCCAGGGAGTTAAACAAGTATTCAGAGATGGGTTATCACTCAAGCAGATTTTTTGGCCAATGCTAATTTTTCTTTTCGGGCAGCATTTATTTGCTGCAATATTGATTTCCACATGATTGGCAAGATAGTTAGTAAATAAGAGGTCCAACAGAGATAAAAGGGGCAATAAATGTCCCACCCCCAGTCATCCAACAAAAAACACCTACTATGAAATTGGAGGGAAAGAAATCACAGCAAACACTATGATTACTTTGGGCCCAGTAAGGTGTATGAAATACTACTGTTTTTTTTTTGTTTCTTTCTTTTTTCATATATTGTTCTACATTTTACAAAGTTTCAGTATTGTTTTTGATTATTTACCAGAAACAACATTCAAAATGAAAACAAGATTTTTTTTTCTTAGTCACTGAAGAAAATATTGACATGCTAAACCACAAGTCATGACTGCAGTTCCCTCACTCTAACCACTTACCCAAAGTCTTCAGATATATTAGTTTGCTACTTCTATGACAATAGCGAAAAAGGAGAGATTATATCCTGAGGAAAACAGTGTTCGCGCTAGGCCGTGCCATTGCGCCAATGCCCCCCAGATCGCTGAATTTCTCTTAATGCGCCCGTGTGTCCCCCTTCCCAGATTGACGAAATACCAATACGCAGTAAATTAATGCATTTTGTGTTAACATGACATGTCTGACGACAGGCCAATCTTTTTTACTTGTTTGTTTACACTTGCATTTTCATAAGAACATAAGAAAGTTTACAAACGAGAGGAAGCCATTCAGCCCATCTTGCTCGTTTGGTTGTTAGTAGCTTACTGATCCCAGAATCTCATCAAGCAGCTTCTTGAAAGATCCCAGGGTGTCAGCTTCAACAACATTACTGGGGAGTTGGTTCCAGAAGTATACTACGGTAACGTTATAAAATATGTGAAATTTGTCTTTTCTATTACAAAAAATGCTAAAAATGCTCAAATTCAGGTCCCCGCCCCCCCGCCCCCTCAATTTAAAGTCCTGTGCAGAGAAAAGCTTTAATACACGCTGCACAGGACACAGTGGCAGGATAAATAGACCTCACCAGAGTGAAAAAATAGTCCACGTTTTTAATTTGTATTGTGTCTCTATTTGGACTGTTCTGCTGCTAGCTGGGAATTCTTTTTGTACAGAACCCCCCTTTTCAGTTTCAGTCTTGTGTTTTTGTTACTTTCTTTGTGCCCTGCTGATCTGTATTAAAGTGTATACCTAATAATAACCGATGTGATGCTGTTGAAAAACCACAGGTAAATTTCATTAAATAAATATTTGGGGGCTGAAATTCCTGAATTGCATACAGTAGTTGACTATGTGATTCTAAATATTTCCAAGTTATAAAGACCACTTGCTTAATAAGGTTTTGTCTGTAGTGTCTAAAAGTATTTGCCACTATTTTCTATCCATTTTAAAATGTCCAATTCGAATTTCACCACCCAGGAGGACTGAAGGACTGTCCGATACAGCGCTCCCTCTAGTCGCCCCAAAGAGATATGTGGCTTCACGTCACAGTGAATTTAGTGGTTGAGCCACTGGAGGCCTCACAATAAATATCACAAAAAAAAGAAAACAGAACATCTAAAACAGAAATATGAAAGCAGTGCACAAGTTATAGTATGTTTGTATTGTTTGAAGAAACCTTTTCCTATTACCTAATCCACTTTCACAACTGTCAGCGAAACCACAACTCTGTTCACACGTCAGATGGGTAACACAGAATACAAAAAACAATACATACCCAAAGAGTGAACTCCCTTCCCCTTGGGTAAGAAAATGCATTGGACAGCAGGACCTGCAGAATATTTCAACACACTGAAATTCAATGTAATAGTGATTGGCACATGAGAAATACACTGTAGCTGGGTGAAGCCTCACGCTTGATTCCCCTGTTTGTAACCTCAAAGTACTGATTATTGTAATTCTTTTGTTTGTTGGCCTCCCAGGTGCCTCTATCAAGAGGTTGCAGCTAGTTCAAAAAGCTGAAGCCACAATACTGACACATACCAAGTCTGCTTGTCATATTAACCCACTTAAACTCCTTTACTTTGGAACTCACTTCCAGGTTCCATTCAGAATGCTGAGTCAATCTGCATTTTAAATTCTAAGCTTAAAACGTGTATTTTTAATTTGGCCTTTGACTAGCAAGCAGCTCCCCTTATACAAGTGTCCCATAGTAAAACATAGTAAAAGCAAGTGTAATAAAGCATTTTGAAAGCATGGTAAAGCATAGATAACCACTGTAAAAACCAGAGAGGTATAGTAAAGCATATTAAAAAACATGGCAAACCAGGGTAAACTATGGTAAATGCATGGGAAAATTGCAAAATTACTGCACAATAATATCATGTTAAAATTTTTAGTTTCTTATATTTTTTGTTAAGCACCCTGGGATACTTGTTCATAAGGACGCTATATAAAATGAAACCGGTATGGAATGGTGGTATGACCAAAAAAAAAAAAATGTATAAGATAAACAAAAAAATAGATCCAGATATTTTACTGCTTTCTTGAAGGTTTAATCTAGCAAGTCCAGTTTTAATTTGGGGACAGAGTTCATTTGGATTTGTAATAAGACTTGTTTGTTGCAGAAATAAAACCTGTTGGAAGCTGATGAAAGATATTAAACCTTTACGTAACCATTGATGTCTACTTACTGGACAAGTTGCTTAATCCTGCTGTGATGTTTAGGAAATTGCTTTGAATCATGGTGCACAATACAGCTGCAATATACATCATAGGTCATTATTCATCATCATCATCAGTAGATGAAAGAATTTCAGTAGGTCTTGCCTTATATGAATTCCTGTTCATCCACCAGATCCTCTGCCTACCTCTCTGCACCAGCTATATTAAATATTAACGAATGAATGGATTGACATCCACTCTGTGGAGTCTATGCCACGTTGTGTAAAGGCTGTGATCAGGGCGAATGGTGTCCCAATCCGATAGGAGGTACACATCATAATAAAGTGGCCAGGTAGTATATACAGTTGCAGACAAAAGTCTGCAGTTAAAAAAAAAAAAAAGAGAAAAACCACAAGAAAGTGATCACTATCATTTCTAATTGTTCTATTGAAAGATAAATTAGAGATTCAGCTTTATAATAAAACAACAAATTATTACACAACATGCATAAAATGAAAAATAACACGCAAAAAATAATTTCATACTTTGACAAAAATATTTGGGCAATCAAAATATTTTGTATGAAACCCATTCGTTGCTAATTATTGACAACTGTCATGATTGAAAACCAACACCTGATGATAATTATAGAATAAATAAATACATAATCACCAAGTTCTGAAAAATAAATTGGAAAAAAGCAACAAAAATGGTTGAAGCTAAAGAGTACATAATCTCAAAATGCCAGTGATAGAACTGAATGAAAAAGGAGAAACTACCAGAAATATAGCAGAAAGATTATTATTGAAAAACGCAGGAGATCAGGAACTACTGCACCTAGCTCCAGATTTACGCAAAATCTGGAAGAAAAATCGACTGTTGATATTTAAGACAGCTATTTAAAAAAATATATAAGAGTGATATCTTGTAATTACAGCGAAGTTACAGCGAAGCACGAGAACTGCCAGTGACTATCTATACAGCACAGATAGTTTACGTGTTTTCAGGGTACTGGCGCAGCAAAAGTAAATCAGCCAAAAGCACCATTCCACATGTGTTGTTTCCAACACTCTTACATGAAATGTAGAAAAAAAGTAAATACTTGGCATACAATCCATCTCCTTTTTCTTCCTGTGAGTGTAACGCTCATTGTGGTCCCTATTGGCACAAGGAAGTACGGTTTCCTCTCTCTAGACTGGTTGATGAGATTAACTATTTGTGGTTCCCGCTGGACAAAAAGGAACATCATTTCTGAGAATTAGCTATGCTGAAGGATAGCCTATATATTTGGTAAAAGTAAAACATAAATAAATACATTAATATAAATATTGAAATAAATGAACACAAAAATGAATACATAGACATTTATGTATTTATTTATTTATCTTGATGATTATTTATTTATTTTTCACTATCATATAAACAATGACATTTAATACTGTATGAAATGAAAATAAATATTCAACAGTTCTTGTTCAATTGTATATTAGTGAAGATTTCTGTACATAAAGGTCATCATGCTTTCATATATTTTTACTTTCAAATTAAAAAATATATTGTAATGACCCGGACAATTGCTTTGTTGCAGGACTTGTTGTCTGTTCAGTATCTCTCATCTGTCTTTTATATATGTTACATGTATCGTAAGGGGAACGGGACGGGTCACGCCATTAGTGAATGGGTAGGGTGAGCAGACATCCCAGTTTAGCTGGGACTTCCCGGTTTTCCATCAAAGGTCCCGGTGTCCCGACATTTTGCTCAAAATCTTTGAAAAGTCTCAGTTTTCAGCCACTTCATGTAGCGTGACACACTCTTAATAACTATTGTCAAAATAACGTAAACAATGGCTTTTAGTTTATGGTACTTGCAGTGAAAACAAAATGAAATAAAAAAGGGCTCCATGGTAATGAAGAACATTATTTTTTAGTGAAACACAGGCGTGCGTGCGTATTCCTCAGTAAACAACCATTAAAATAGCCTATATTTAAATGGTTTAATTAGTCTTATCAATTATTTAACAATGTGTCCCGGTTTTGAATTTTGAAAATGGTCACCCTATGAATGGGGAGAATGTGTGTTGTTGTTTGGGGGTTGCAGAGCATTTGAGAATTCAACACCGTCTCCCTGAGTTAGGGTTGCCACCTGTCTGGGTTGGACCGGACAGTCCGGGAATTGGCATCTGTGTCCATGTGGCAAGAATTAACAAGCCTGGACTCCAGTTTTTAAGTGAAATGCATAAGAAACACCAACCTTTCTATAATATTTTCTTTGACATACATTAGTTGCTTAAATTATTTCCACTATCTTATTAGAAAAATGTACTGTTTAGTACTGATCTGTACCTTCTACTTTGTCCACAGCGTTGATGTAAACAATCCAAGTTGCAGTCACGTGACCCCAGCAGGCTACATACTCTTGGTATTTGCAACCACAGAGCATACTTATCTCCAGTCACAGGAATTAGAAAGATATAATTTATGATGTGCCAGATACTTGGAATTTGTGACCCCTATTGTGAACCACCAGTGAGCGAGCACACTTTGACGTGATTTGACCAAGTTTATTTTTTTCTTTTAAGAAAACGTACTTACTGGTACACGAGAAAGAAAAAATACATTTTCAATAGTTTGTTACAAAATACAGTACTAATATGAATTATATACAGTATGTCTATGTTGTTCATATATAAAAGTTTAACATCTTTCGTTAAATAGACTCACAATTAAAACAATCTATATGACATTTGGTATAAGAGTATCATAACTTTATACGGGGATAAAAAAAAAAAAAACAACTTTTGTTCTACGAAGCGTCAGTAACTAGAATCTGTACATTTCCTATAAAATCAACTTCAGCGAGTGACAGTTAAACGGTTAAGCTAAGCCAAGTAGACTGTACTAAACGGACTATGCCGTGCAAAAAGGAGCCCAGCATTGACAATATGTAAGGTACGATTCGATTTCTGTTCAGTTTTCAAGTTGCCTAAAATTACAGGTAGATGGATGCTGTTTGCAATTATTGTGCATTTAAATATGTTATAAATTATGATGTTTCCATGATTTCATATTAGTTCAGTAAAATAATAAATGTTGCATAATGCATTCTGCTAATTGTAAAGGCATATTTTATGTAAGGACTAGGAATCACCAATCTGCTTAATTGTGTTAAACTGTATTACAGTATACTGCAGTTTTGATAGACCAAGGCTGACTGAGAAATATGTCAGGGTTTGGTCTGTCCAGCAATCAATGCATTCAGTTCACATTGCATATACTTAACAATCTTATTCAACATCATGCAATTGTCATATTACACTAATCTCCCGGAAGACCTATTGTCGCAGGTTTAGGTTCAGTTATTGAACCACTATGTCAATATATAGACTTTTATTTACAACCCTTTGTCTGTAAACTCCCTTCATTTGTTTCTGATACATGTGATGTTCTTAACTGTATTAATGAAATCAGGGTGCTCTTGTCACTTGATGTCACTAGTTTGTACACCAGCACCCCACATACAGGGGGCATTGATGCTGTCACTTTCTATTTAAATTCCAGACCCACTGAGGTTATGTCACTCTCTCAATTAATTATAGATTTACTTGATTTGTGCTAAATTCCAATTATTTTGTGTTTGAAGGTCAATATTTTTCCCAGATAAAGGGTACAGCAATGGGTGTAGCATTTGCTCCCAATTATGCTAATTTGTATGTGGCATTTTGGGAGGAGAAATTAATCTACAAAAATGATAACATCTTTTTACCATCATTGTGTGGATTATATTAATTCCGCAAATAGTCATTTCAAATTTATATATGAATCTGATCTAGATAGAATACATTTTTTAGACTTAAAATATCTAAAGGTAAGAACAGCACCTTACAAACTTACCCGAGGATATGACGCCCGTATTCTTAAAGAAACAATGTACAAAGCCAAAGATTGTGATCGAGAGGTAAGTTAAAAACACTAAAAGTGATCTAACTATGTGTTTTACCTCTGAATTTAATTGTTTGTCTAACGATATAAAGGGAATATTTTTCAAACATTGGCAGGTACTATAAAGTGATCATTCCTTTGAATTCGATAACAGATAAACTGCCCCGTATTGCTTTTAAACATGCACAAAACATTAAAGACAAATTGGATAATTCAATTATTCAAAAAGTGGACAAAGCAATTACATGGTTATCTAATCCACCTGATGGCCTTTTTAAATGTTGCCATTGTGTCAACAGCTCCAGTACTGTAAATACTAAAACTATTAATCATCCACGATAGGATAAGAAGATAAAAATTCAAGGTTTCATTAACTGTAATACCACAGGAGTAATTTATATGTTAACTTGTCCATGTTTGACATAGGTCAAACGAAAAGAGCCTTAAAAATAATGGTCTCTGAACATAAAGCAGCAATTACGAACCAAAATCAAGAATATGCAATAGCCAAACACTATAAAAAAGCTGGTCACGGATCATCTCCACACGCATTACGATGTGTGGGGATGGAGAAAGTAACTCGACCAGCTCGTGGTGGGAATTTGATACTTTTGTTATTACAGAGAGAAGCATACTGGATATTTGCCCTCCAAACATTAGAAACAATTAGTCTCAATGACGGAGTCAATTTGTGTTCTTAATATGAAATCTCTGATTTAATGTTGAAGTATTTTCACTGTTGATAGTTTCTATTGTATGTATTTGTGGTATACTGCTGATGAAATAATATGAAATCATGATCGAATTTGGATTATTATTATTATTATTATTATTATTATTATTATTATTATTATTATTATTATTTATTTTAAATTAAATTAAATTTGGGAGTTCTATATTACACTGTGGATGTATACACAATAAACGTTTCTGGCTTTGTCTTGATTTAAAATGTTTTATAATTATTTTAATTATTGGTATCACCCAAATGACAGTTAGCCGTGTTATAAGCTGTATAAACCACTTCGGGCTGTGTGGGTCTGTTGTCAGCTGCAAGTGGTGTGGGGAACAAAGGGAATGTCCAGACAGTACTTCTCCCAATAACAATCTGTGTTTATTATAAACAACACAAAAGATTCTGCCCCTCTACCAGCAATGGTATTGGGGGGTACACGGCAGGCTTGCAAACCCAAAATAATAACAATAATGGACTATGTCCATCCCACGTCCTCCGTGCACGAAAGTGGGCGTGCTCAGTTCCGGGGGATCGTGGTACTAGTGAACGTGGTGCTGTGCAGGGAAGTGCTCTGGTGATTGCTGGCTCTGTGGCACCAGCTCCGGGGTCACTCCTCCTCTGTAACACAAAACACACACGTAGCAAAACAATAACAAACAGTACGGGCTCCGGCCGTCTGTTTACATTCGTCAGCGCAAGCCAGCATACTGACGTAGCTGCTTCCCCTTTGTACCCACAAACTCCTCCCTGGAATCAACCTGTCGCCATGGTATCTCCAATGGAAGGCCGTCCCGCAGCTGTCATTCCGGGTACGTGAACAATTTTGCTGTTCCCGTAATGTGCATGTGTGTGTTATAAAGTGAAAAAAGAAGTGATATCTGAAACAAAAGGTTATCAAAAGTGCCCAGCCATTTAAAGTAGAGATATAAACACAAGCCAAGTTTCAAGAAACAATTGGGGCAACCTTGGCCAGCACCAAGCAAATAGACACAACTGTCAAAGCAGTGGGGGTCAAGGTTGCCCCAATTGTTTCTACTAACTTGGCTTGTGTTTTTCAGGCACAATAAAAGCAGATCAAACGCATGAAACAACTTCAGATACTGATGGCTCTAATTGGGAGTGACGATAGGTTCTCCAGCCAACCCAGCACTCAAGCCCCTGTAGGGCCAACAGCAGCAATTAGGCGGCAAGACGAAATAGGTCATTTATTGTACTAACAATGGCCAACAAACTGCAATTTTGAAATAATTTTTTCTGCTAATTTTATATTTTATCTATCATTGATTATATCCTTGTATTTTTATTTTTTTCCTGTGTTTTAAATCTTCTTCATTATTAATGTATTTTTTTATGATGATGGTGCATATGAAAGCTATATTTATATTTTTTTTTTTCAGAAGAAGTTGAACTGCTACGGAAGCGTATGCTGCCACCTAAAAAAAAAATAAAGGAGTTGTTGTCCCTTAAACAAGAAAACAAACAAAAAAAAAGAAAAATAACACTATTCCTTACAATTATTTTCCCCTGAACAACATTCTTGTTTTTAGGAGGAAAAAAAATCAAACATTGCAGTCTTTTGAACAACAATTGTTCTAGTTTACATTTGACCAATGAAAATGCGAGTCTCTTGTGTGCAGGGAGTGTAATAAAGGATGGAGGAAAGCTACAGTAAAGTAGACCCCAGAGCCACCTCCATAGAATTAGCTGTCAGTTGTATTTGGTAAATGGCAAGTAAAGTCCTAAAATATTGGAACTATATTATTAATGGATCACAGAGTTATCACTGACATAAACCAACAGGGTGTTATGTTGATTTGTTTCCGATTTAGTTCCTGACTATAATAATAGTCACCGCAGTAATTATTATTGAGGTTTACTTGCCACTTGCTGTGTATTAATGTTTTCTGTAAAATATTTATATCCTGTCAGTTAAGAAAAGGTTTAATGCAAAAGCTTGTTTTAACGTTGTCTTTATTACGCAGGCCAGAGACCCGCGCTTACAACTGTATTGCCATATTTTCTACATTTTCTTTAAATTCTCAAATTAATAAATTGTAACCCGGGTAGTAAAAAGAGACCCGGGTAGCGCCGGGTAATTTAAAACCCGACGGGTACCCAGGTTTTCAGGGTACCCATGCCGACCTCTGTTATATTTGTTTTAATGGGTATGTTGAAAGACAGATGTGACAAAGTGGGGTAAGCTTTGTCACTTTTGGAATTTTTAACACTCTGGACCATAGCTGAATTCAGAAACAGGGCGGTACCTGTGTATTTATTTTCATTACACAAAACAAAACAACCAAAACAAAAGCCTAACTCCTTCCAGGAGTACTAACTAAACTTTTTGTTTTTTAACTAACAAACCCTGGACACTATTCCATGGGGGTTACCTTTTACCGGTAACCCCCATACATATACTTTATCAAGTATTATCACACCTTTTCAAAAGGTATGCACACAGGTCTATTTCCCAGGACTTAGCCTTAACAGAGACAAGCCAAACATTTCAAACATTTCATACGGTTCATCACTTGAAAACTGTTACGCACAACAAAAGGCCAACCAATAGAATGTTCACAGAAGCTCTGAATAGGTGGTCGCCCTAGCAACCAGTAGCAGCACTCAGTCAGGGCCAGTTAAATGTTTGTGGAGTTGAAAAAAATCTGGCGGTGGTTGGCAATTTGAAGTCTTTGGGCAGTTCCAATATTTTATGACTTAACTTGCCGTTTTACAAAATACGGCTGACAGCGGCGGCTCCGGAGTCTTACCAATGAAAACACATTTTTTGTGTGTAATACAATAATTTGTGTGTAATGCAACAGATGTCACAGTGCGAGACCAGGCTATCCAAAACCATGTCTCAATAATTTACACCTTGCTAGTCAGTATGTGGACACAATTCCATGTATATGTGTTGCACTGTTTATTTATAGTTGCATTGTCATATCTAAGTTGAAAAAGTCCTAAATTCTAAAGTCCTATATTCAGCTGACTCCGAGGTCTAATGTAAAGGAGAATTAGGTTGCCTTAAATCAACCAGCCCCATTGAGCAGTTAAAGTGAGTAAGCTTGACATTCTTCTGCACCATGTCTCAGCTCCCCACACGTATAGTATGTGTTGTATCATGTTGGAGAAGAAATTATCTCTTGGTGTACAACACTTTTTTGATCTCTAAAGAAATCTTATTGGGAATATAACAGGAGGCAAACAACTAAATTCAGTTGTATAGGTCCTCAAAATAATCAAGATTATTTTGATGTTGTGTACTGTACAGTACAAGCCAAAACCTAGATACACTGTCCTTTAAATAACATTTTCACTGAAACCATATGTGACGAGGTACACCCTGCCCCTGTGTGCATATGTAATATATTTGCATTCGTTGTATTATTATTAGGCTTCCAGGCCCATAGGACTGGGAAGCCTATTGTTATTGCTGGGATTATTCTTCTTATTGTTTTTCTTTCCGCCAGAGTTGCTTGAAAACTCACCAGATTCGTCAGGTTGATAGATGCTTAGATGGAAAATGCTAAAGAACTTATGTCATAGGTCACATGGTTTGGCCGCCATATTGAATTGGAAAAAAACATTTTGCCTAAATGTAAAAATGTGTCTTTCAAAAACGACTTATTGTAGAGTGCTGAATGTTGGTATAGTTCTTGAGGGATAATCCAAGATTTACTGGTGTTCGTAAGAAGCTGATAGGTTGTGTGGTATGGCGGCCATGCTGCATGATGTCAAAATTGCACGATACAGACATCATAATCACAAACTACGCACACATGATCACACATGATCCTAGTGATTTGGTCAAGGGAAGTTGCTACAATAAAAAAACATGGCGGCCACGTTGGATGACATCATCAATTTACAAAACTGGCTAATAACTCCTTGTAGAGTGCAGATAGGGCCATGGTTACTATGGAACACATATAGTAACCCATGTATGCATTCTGCACTATTTGCTAAAGTGTTTGGTACTGGTACTGGAAGCTGTAAGTTGCTGGCAACTCTAGTTATTATTATTATTATTATTATTATTATTATTATTATTATTATTATTATTATTATTATTATTATTATTATTATTATTATTTAAAATGTATTGTTTGTGTGTAACAACATGCTATTTTATTGTTATTGTTTGACAACCTCGATGGGGTTAAAATGCCCCATCCAGATAATCGTGAGAATGTGTGGTCAACAGAGAGTGATTATTGACAAACTGGCTGTTGACCACGCATATGCGAAAACCTGTGCCGAATGTGGTTGAGGGGTAAACTTGGTAATTGATAGCCAGTTGGTCCCTCGGCCAATAAAAGACCCACAGCTTTGGCTGAACGTTGAGTGTGTTAAGGGATAAAGAACTGGAGCGAGAATCAAAGCTAAAAGAAAACAATTGCTACGCATGCTGGTTCAATACCAGAACGATACTTGTTTTAGTTAGTGTTTAATTTTGTCTGTCTATTTTGGCAAACATGCCATTTTCTTTTGGAAAGTGCTTTGTTTTGTTCAACTGTTTTATTTGTTTATTTATTAATAAAATGCGCAGCAGCGCTTACCTCGCAATCCTGTGTGTCAATTCTCTTCCTGGTCTGACATCACCACAAAGCAACACCATAACTGAAATGCTACTCCCAAATGGTTTGTTAAGAATATACTTTTGGTCAGTTAACTCCTTGATCCTACAGTGCAACTTTTCAGTTACCCAAATAACTGAAACGCTACCTCCATCTGTGACATGATTAAAATATTTGTTTAAGCATTTTTTACAACCAAATAGCATATAATCTATGAGAAAGCACTCGGGTGAGTGAGATTATACAAAATGAATAGTGTTTGCAAGAGAGTTATTTACCTGCATGGTTTCAGAACAGTGACAAGAGTAACAGTAATATCCTACTAACATTTATTAGGAAGTTACAGACAGACATGCTGGGGCCACTTGCAATACAGCCATCATTTGTTAATTTTGATAACATTTAAAAAGCTGGCTTATTGAAACTTGTCAGTACCTCCTAATTAAACATAATTCTAATTATAACTAGAAAACAGTTCAGTATCATCTGCCAATTAACTTCCAGCTCTAGTGGGCTTCTACAAGACCGTGAATAACCTCACTAAAAATGCATTGGAAAGTGATCCATTTATTTTAGTGATGTCAATAAAGAGGTCAGAATGAACCGCCCCCGATGGAAAACACCAGCAGGATCAATGTAGAGTTAAAGGGTGGCATCATTTTGTTCCACTTTGTGGATCAAGTCCAGCCTCAACCCTGTTACATTGGTGCTGTGACCTGGATCTCATCTCCAAGGTTAAAGGTGGGAAGAGTGTAACAGGCAGTGTTGTGTGATGCACTGCCGATAAGGATTCTGTCCCCTGTCAGTGATATAAGAAGACTCCAGGACCCAGGCCAGAGGAGGTACTGCGGGTGCTTTATTTATTTATTTATTTTTTTTGTGCGTGTGTGAAAACATGGGAAGGAAAAGCTGCAGGAAACGGCAGCAGTGACACCTGCAGCACCAACAGCAGCAGCAACAGCAGATGCAGCAGGGCCGGACTTAGGGTCAATTTTAATCTTTGCAAACTTTGTTTTTGGCGCCCCTGTCAGTATTTTAACGAAAATGAAGAATAAGAATGAAGTATAAGAAAAAAAACTTTGAATAGTTTTAACATGACTATTTATTAATTCTATCACAAATTCATAACAAGTAACTTAGAAAAACTTCTCAAGCCTTTGTCGCAGCAAAATCGGCTATGGCTCCGGAAAGATCGATTTTGCGAACAACATTGTTTGCAAGGGCAGCAGTGCAGAGTAGTGGTTAGGGCTCTGGACTCTTGACCGGAGGGTCGTGGGTTCAATCCCAAGTGGGGGACACTGCTGCTGTACCCTTGAGCAAAGTACTTTACCTAGATTGCTCCAGTAAAAACCCAACTGTATAAATGGGTAATTGTATGTAAAAATAATGTGATATCTTGTAACAATTGTAAGTCGCCCTGGATAAGGGCGTCTGCTAAGAAATAAATAATAAGAACAAAAATAATAATAATCGATAGGACAGCTAACGAAGAAAGCCTTTCATCTCCCATAGTTGATCGTAAGTAGGTTTTTATCAACTTCAACTTAGAAAAACTCCGCTAGCCACTGAAATCGACAAAGTTAATAATAATCTGAGTGTTACCCAGGTGTTCAGAAAGTTGTCACTCCGATTATTATTCAAAATGAATTTGCATTACGTTGAAAATCATAGCCGGTAGTTGTTACTAATTTTCCTGGTTCATCCATGTCATCATCTTTTTTTTTTCAACTCTAGTTTCTATTTCTGTAGTTGGTGCAGAATTTCCTATACTGGTTCCACTGCACCCAGCATCAGCATCCTCAGTCTCAAAGTATTCGATTGGTTTAAAGAATGTTTTTAATGCTTCTGCACTTTTCTTATTTTCGATCTGTTGATCAGCTTTTTGCTTTCTGTTCTGGGACCCTGATCTTTTTTACTTTTTAGACAACATTATTTCGCTCCTTTTAAGGGAAACTAAAACAAATATTACACACTTGTGTTAGTAATATAAAATATTCCACGATTACTATTTATACTTTACACTGGCGACACAGTTCCGTCTTCACTAGCACACGACACACTTGCAAATACCAACAACGATACTATATGAACAAGATGGTAACACTGCCTTTGGAGGCGTGGCTTGCTTGTCAAGGGGTGGATGCGATCTCTGTACTGTATATTCAACAAACAGCATGCCACGATGATGTGCAGCATTTAACTGTGGAAACACAGTACATAAAAAAGGTGATATCTCCTTTTTTAGATTTTTAGTGATTATCTAACTCGCTACTCATACAATATTTGAATAATCTTGGTTTAATAAACTTTTATTAAATGTATGTCTTATTCATTGTCTTAATTTCTTTATTTTTCATATTATGTAAGTTTAATTTCATGGTTATTTAAAATCTGTAATGAATATATATTTCATTATTGAGTTATTTTGAGGGAACACCCTATTTGTGCATTACTAATATTGTTGGGCTTACATAATTCTTTTTTAGATATAGGCCAAACCTAAGGCTCGCCCTGAGACAGGGGGAAGTCTGCCGGGTCTTCTTTGAAGGAGAGGAGTGGTGTTTTTCTGTCCACGAGCCCTGGCATATCTCGATGGACGACCGCGCAATGCCACTATAATCGGCCGTCTGCCAAAGCTACGTCATGGACGAGTGGTGTCCTGTTTGTGGGGAGTTTGGACACATAGTGGCCATCTGCCCCACCCAGTACCAGGAAGAGGAGGTGGCTGCACGAGTAATGCCACGGCCACTCTGCTCAGGGATGCCACGCCCGCTCCGCTCAGGGATGCCACGTCCGGATCACCTGGGGTTGCCGGCTGGTCCTCATCGCCTGGGGTTGCCAGCTGGTCCACATCGCCTGAGGCTGCCTGCTGTGCTGCTTCGCCTGGAGTCATTGCAGCAGGAAATACTGTAGCTGGATCCCCACAAAGGGGAGCTGTCGGCCATGAAGAAGGGGGGGATGACAGGAGACCCGCTCCCACCGCAGCATTTTCGCTGCGGGATAGAGTGGCTACAGCCCCGGAAGAGGGAGCTGCAAGCCATGAAGAAGTTGGGGGTGAAGAACCTCCCACCATGGCCACCTTCCTTCCCCTCTTCCAGGACTTTGAGACTGAGGGGTGAGGTGGCCGTTTGGGGTCAAGTGTGTGTTGCACAAGGGGGGGGGGGGGGGGGATATGTGACAGGGCGAGGGGCCCTGTACATAAAAGGGGTCAGGGCAAAGCCCTGCTGTTAAATTATTGTGTTGTTTTATGGTATTTAAAACAAATGTATTGTTTATTTATTTTAGAAATGGGTGCACCTCCTCCCTGGTACAGTTTATTATTTTGTGTTTGTATTTATTTATTTATTTATTTATTTGTATAATGTTGGCAAAAGCCATGTGTTTTGTTATTGTTTTGTTTCTGGCAGAGGCGAGATTAGGCAGCTCATCCTCTGCCAGTGTATATTTAAAAACCTCGTTGGAAGGTGGCCATCTCATGAATTAATTAAGTGATTAATTTGTTGCTAATCGGGAGATGGTCACCTGCATAAAAGCCTTCAGCTCTCTGCACTCGGGGTGTGCGTGTTTGGAGGGGTGAACGGGAGCGAGAGAGGAGAGTTTAAAAGTAAAACTAATAATAAGTAGGATCACTGAAGGCTACTGCCCAGCCTGATCATATTGTTTAGTGTTTGTGATTTGTTTTGTTTACATCTTTTTTTTCTCTCTCTCTGTGAGCAGTGTGTTTTTGTTTAAACGTTTTATTTTATTTTTGTTATTTTTGAAAATAAAATGGCGCAAGCGCCATTCCACCATACCTGCACTGTCTGAGTCCTTCCTGCTTCTGGCCTGACGACACCACTACAGCCATCCCTGACACAGCTGGGTTCCAATGCTATTCACTTAGCCACACAAACACACACACACAGTGTGTGTGTATATATATATATATATATATATATATATATATATATATATATATATATATACAGGGAACATTGAAATTATGAATTGTGACATTTTCTTCCCAAGAACTGCTTCAGTGTTGCTGATACAGCTTATTAGAGCACAAGTTGAAATGTTGAAATATTTAATAACTTGTGTTTGTTGTTGTTATTTTTTGGGGAGGGCGGTTGCTCAGGCATGGGTATCTTATTATTATCATAACTAGAATTACCTTCAGAACCCCATTCAGCCGAGGCTGTGTGGTCCAGTGGTTAAAGAAAAGGACTTGTAACCAGGAGGTCCCCGGTTCAAATCCCACCTCAGCCACTGACTCATTGTGTGACCCTGAGCAAGTCACTTAACCTCCTTGTGCTCCGTCTTTCAGGTGAGACGTAGTTGTAAGTGACTCTGCAGCTGATGCATAGTTCACACACCCTAGTCTCTGTAAGTCGCCTTGGATAAAGGCGTCTGCTAAATAAACAAATAATAATAATAATAACAATGATCTTAGGG
The DNA here is from genome assembly GCF_902713425.1 of Acipenser ruthenus. Taxonomy (NCBI): domain Eukaryota; kingdom Metazoa; phylum Chordata; class Actinopteri; order Acipenseriformes; family Acipenseridae; genus Acipenser; species Acipenser ruthenus. The sequence continues at coordinate 23,079,165 of NC_081199.1, read as the reverse complement.
TTCGGGCCTCAGCTTGAGAACCATTGAAAGTATGCTCTGTCAAGACCAGGAAATACTAACCATATATAAGAAAATAAGAAAGAAAGTTTACAAACGAGAGGAGGCCATTCAGCCCATCTTGCTCATTTGGTTTGGTTGTTAGTAGCTTATTGATCCCAGAATCTCATTAAGCAGCTTCTTCAAGGATCCCAGGGTGTCAGCTTCAACAACATTACTGGTTTCAGACTCCCACAATTCTCTGTGTAAAAAAGTGCCTCCTATTTTCTGTTCTGAATGCCCTTTTATCTAATCTCCATTTGTGACCCCTGGTCCTAGTTTCTTTTTTCAGGTCGAAAAAGTCTGTTGGGTAGACATTGTCAATACCTTTTAGAATTTTGAATGCTTGAATCAGATCGCCGCATAGTCTTCTTTGTTCATGACTGAATAGATTCAATTCTTTTAGCCTGTCTGCATACGACATGCCTTTTAAACCTGGAGTAATTCTGGTTGCTCTTCTTTGCACTCTTTCTAGAGCAGCAATATCCTTTTCGTAGCACGGTGACCAGAACTGAACACAATATTCTACCTCACTGAATTTTGAGGTTTCTCCTCTAATCAGTACTTTCTTTTTTCTACATGTTAACCACTCCCTAATCCAAGTGCATGCATTTCCTTGAATCCCTACTGCGTTCAGTTTGAGGATTAATCTTTTATGCGGGACTTTGTCAAAAGCTTTCTGGAAATCTAAATAAACCATGTCATATGCTTTGCAATTATCCATTGTCGATGTTGCATCCTCAAAAAAGAATGTTAAACACAATATCCCTTTCCTAAAACTATGCGGACTATCTCCCAGGATACTGTTACCATATAGGTAATTTTCCATTTTGGATCTTATTATAGTTTCCATATGTTTACATTTCCAACTGTTTACATATAATAGAAGTCAGCCTTATTGGTCTGTAGTTAACTGGTTCGGTTTTGTCTCCCTTTTTGTGGATCAGTATTACGTTTGCAATTCTCCAGTCTGTCGGTACAACCCGTCTCAAGAGACTGTTGCATGATCTTAGTTAGCAGTTTGTAAATAACTTCTTTAACATTTTTTGAGTACTATTGGGAGGATCTCATCTGGCCCAGGGGATCTGTTTATTTTAAGAACTCCTATTCCCTTTAACCCTTCTGCCTCTATTTAAAACTGAATAGGAACAGGTCGATGTGGGGCATGTTGTGTGTGTCCTCCTTTGTAAAAACTTGTGAAAAGTAATCATTTAATATATATGCTGCTATTTTTCTTTTTTTTAAACCTAAAAGAGGAGACTCATTTTTTATACATTTAAGGATTCAACACACTTCTTTTTTTTAGATATGTCTAGAGAACCAGCCATTCAATTGATTTCAATTGAGGTAAAACAGTGTTTGGATATTCAGTAGTTCTTGAGGGAATAAAGGGCTGGATTCTCAGAGCTCTTTAAATCATCATTAGTGCATATATATATATATATATATATATATATATATATATATATATATATATATATATATATATATATATACAGACGTGCTCAAATTTGTTGGTACCCTTACAGCTCATTGAAATAATGCTTCATTCCTCCTGAAAAGTGATGAAATTAAAAGCTATTTTATCATGTATACTTGCATGCCTTTGGTATGTCATAGAATAAAGCAAAGAAGCTGTGAAAAGAGATGAATTATTGCTTATTCTACAAAGATATTCTAAAATGGCCTGGACACATTTGTTGGTACCCCTTAGAAAAGATAATAAATAATTGGATTATAGTGATATTTCAAACTAATTAGTCACTGTGCTTTTTGGTATCATTGTGTGCACCACACTGAACATGGACCAGAGAAAGCAAAGGAGAGAGTTGTCTGAGGAGATCAGAAAGAAAATAATAGACAAGCATGGTAAAGGTAAAGGCTACAAGACCATCTCCAAGCAGCTTGATGTTCCTGTGACAACAGTTGCAAATATTATTAAGAAGTTTAAGGTCCATGGAACTGTAGCCAACCTCCCTGGGCGCGGCCGCAAGAGGAAAATCGACCCCAGATTGAACAGAAGGATAGTGCGAATGGTAGAAAAAGAACCAAGGATAACTGCCAAAGAGATACAAGCTGAACTCCAAGGTGAAGGTACGTCAGTTTCTGATCGCACCATCCGTCGCTTTTTGAGCGAAAGTGGGCTCCATGGAAGTAGACCCAGGAGGACTCCACTTTTGAAAGAAAAACATAAAAAAGCCAGACTGGAATTTGCTAAAATGCATATTGACAAGCCACAATCCTTCTGGGAGAATGTCCTTTGGACAGATGAGTCAAAACTGGAGCTTTTTGGCAAGTCACATCAGCTCTATGTTCACAGACGAAAAAATGAAGCTTTCAAAGAAAAGAACACCATACCTACAATGAAACATGGAGGAGGCTTGGTTATGTTTTGGGGCTGCTTTGCTGCGCCTGGCACAGGGTGCCTTGAATCTGTGCAGGGCACAATGAAATCTCAAGACTATCAAGGCATTCTGGAGCGAAACGTACTGCCCAGAGTCAGAAAGCTTTGTCTCAGTCACAGGTCATGGGTCCTCCAACAGGATAATGACCCAAAACACACAGCTAAAAGCACCCAAGAATGGATAAGAACAAAACATTGGACTATTCTGAAGTGGCCTTCTATGAGTCCTGATCTGAATCCTATCAAACATCTATGGAAAGAGCTGAAACTTGCAGTCTGGAGAAGGCACCCATCAAACCTGAGACAGCTGGAGCAGTTTGCTCAGGAAGAGTGGGCCAAACTACCTGTTAACAGGTGCAGAAGTCTCATTGAGAGCTACAGAAAATGTTTGATTGCAGTGATTACCTCTAATGGTTGTGCAACAAAATATTAGGTTAGCGGTCCCATCATTTTTGTCCATGCCATTTTCATTTGTTTTATTATTTACAATATTATGTTGAATAAAAAATCAAAAGCAAAGTCTGATTTCTATTAAATATGGAATAAACAATGGTGGATGCCAATTACTTTTGTCAGTTTCAAGTTATTTCAGAGAAAATTGTGCATTCTTCGTTTTTTGTGGAGGGGTACCAACAAATTTGAGCACGTCTGTATATATAAAATGAATAATAAACAACTTAATGCTTAATTTAAGCCCCTCAATTAAAATTCTTATGGGTAGATGTATTAAAGTGTTGCAGCTGTTGCAATAGTCGCAAAGCAGTTGTAAAGGAGTCGGAAGTCTAGGGTGAAATGTACTAAACATGCTGTGACAGAGAGAGAAATAATTCAAACTGTAAATGCCCCTGATCAATATCCCCTTTGAACGCATCGCAATGGACATAGTGGACCCATTGAGCCAGTCTGACTGTGGATATATGCATATTTTAGTAGTGGTGGACTACGTGACCAGATATCCAGAGGCAGTACCATTGAGGTCCACTAGTGCATTAGCGATTGCAAAAGAGTTAGTGCAGATCATAGCGAGAGTAGGGATCCCCAAAGAAATTCTGACTGATCACAGAAATAATTTTATGTCACAGTGTTAAAAGGAACTGTATAAATTATTACAAATTCGGTCCATTCGGACCTCTGTTTATCACCCACAATTGGATGGTTTAATCAGACATTGAAGAAGATGCTGAGGCGGTTTGTCAACCAGGAGCAGAAACACTGGGCTAAACTCCTTCCCTACCTTTATTATTATTATTATTATTATTATTATTATTATTATTATTTATTTCTTAGCAGACGCCCTTATCCAGGGCGACTTACAATTGTTACAAGATATCACATTATACATTATTTCACATTATACAGATATCACATTATTTTTACATACAATTACCCATTTATACAGTTGCAGTGAGAGAGGTGCCTCAGAGCTCGATCAGGTTTTCTCCCTTTGAGCTGCTGTATGGGAGACAACCACGAGGTGTCATCGATCTTTTAAAGGAAGGATGGGAAGAGCAAAAAAAGATGCTAAAAACATAGTGAAATATGTAATTATGTTGAGAGATCACCTGCAGTTGGTTGGTCATCTGGCACACGAGAACTTAAAACAGGCTCAGCATCGGGAAGAGCAGCAGTACAATAAACAAGCACGGATTCAGACTTTTCGGCCAGGAGATAAGGTACTGCTGCTACTTCCCACTTCGGAGTCTAAACTGTACGCTAAGTGGCAGGGACCATATGAGGTGATGTGGGCAATTGGTAATGTAAACTACGAAATCAGACAACCCGATCTCTGCAACAAAACAGAAATTTATCATATTAATTTATTAAAACCCTACAATGAAAGGGAGGCCCTGTTTATAGCCAATGACAGTATAGAAGAGGATTTTGGTCCCTCTGTCAATACACCAGCTACAGTTAACATTCTGAAGGGGGAACTCCGTGGGTTAGTGAAACAATATGGTGATTTGTTTTCTGACTTGCCTGGCAGAACTAATATGATTGAACATGCTATTATTACTCCAGCAGGTGTCAGGGTCCGAGAGAGACCATATCGAATCCCGGAGAGCCGCAGGGGTGCCGTCGGCTGGGAGGTGGGGGATATGCTCGAACTTGGAGTCATTGAGCCTTCCCGGAGCGAGTGGAGCAGCCCGATAGTGATGGTGCCTAAGAAGGACGGCTCCACTCGGTTCTGTGTGGATTTCAGAAAGGTTAATGCCATCTCCAAGTTTGATGCATATCCCATGCCTCGTGTAGACGAGCTACTCAATCGACTGGGAGGAGCGCGGTTAATTTCGACTTTGGATCTGAAGAAGGGATACTGGCAAATTCCACTGACCCAGAGTTCTCAAGAGAAAACTGCTTCTCTACCCCAGATGGCTTGTTCCATTTCCAGACCATGCCCTTCGGGTTGCATGGAGCCCCGGCCACCTTTCAGAGACTGATGGACCAGGTCCTAGCGCCCCATCAGCAGTATGCCGCTGCAAACATTGATGACGTGGTGATTTTCAGCTCTACCTGGAGAGAGCATATTATTAGACTTTCGGCCGTCCTACAGTCTCTAAGGGAGGCGGGGCTGATGGCTAATCTGGGCAAGTGTGCATTCGGCAAACAAGAAACCCAATATCTTGTCTTCATTATGGGTAATGGGCGGGTAAAGCCGATCGCTTCTAAAGTCCAGGCTCTAGTGGAGACAGCGATCCCGAGAACCAAACCGCAGATGAGATCGCTATTGGGGTTAGCAGGCTTTTATCGCCGCTTTATCCCCGAGTATGCCACCATAGTTAACCCCTTGGTAGAGCTCACCAAAAAGACGGCTCCAAAAATAGTTAAATGGACAGGGGAGTGTCAGGGGGCCTTTGACACGATTAAGAGGAGACTATGCCAGGCCCCAGCACTTATTTCACCAGATTTCAGTAAGGACTTCATCCTCCAGACAGACGGCTCCCAGATTGGTCTGGGGGTGGTCCTTTCCCAGCAAGTTGATGGAGTTGAACACCCGATTATTTACATGAGCAAAAAACTGGCTCCACGGGAGATTAACTACTCCGTCACTGAGAAAGAGTGTTTGGCCATCAAATGGGCCACTCACGCCCTTCGCTATTACTTGCTGGGGTGTTCTTTCACTCTTGTCATTGATCATGCTCCTTTAAGGTGGTTGCACACAATGAAGGACAATAACGCCAGGATAACTCAGTGGTATCTGGCGCTGCAACCTTTCCACTACACTGTGAAACATCGTGCGGGTAAGGAGCATCAAAATGCTGATTTGTTTTCAAGGGAGGGGGGCCCATTGGGGAACTTAGAGTTGGCCGAGTGTGCCTTCGGCATCACTCTGAGGGGTGAGATGTGTGACAGAGAGAGAAAGAATTCAAACTGTAAATCTCCCTCCTGACCAGAAAAGGCGCTTGGTAAGGTTAATGGTATGCTGCCTCCTAGATGGACTACCTTGACGGTAGGCGGAAACCGGAAGGTGACCATATTAGGGGGAGCGCGTAGTTGCACGTACCTGGAAGGATTCCATTGCAATCAGCTGTGGGGCGGCCCACTATTGGAGAAACCATGGCGAAGGGTTGATTGCAAGGAGGAGGTTTTGGGTACAAAGGGGAAGCAGCTACGTCAGTATGAAGAGGAGGGACTAGCGCCCAGACGGGGGGATCGCGAGCGTCCAGCGCCCAGACGGGGGGACCGCGGGAATCCAAAGCCCGAGAGGCAGCTGTTCCCATCTCCACCGGCAGAAAAATGCCTGCTGTCCCCATCTCCACCAGCAGAGGGAAAATGCCTGCTGTCCCCATCTCCACCAGCAGAGGAAAAATGTCTGCTGTCCCCATCTCCACCAGCAGAGGGAAAATGCCTGCTGTCCCCATCTCCACCAGCAGAGGAAAAATGCCTGCTGAGCCCATCTCCACCAGCAGAGGGAAAATGCCTGCTGTCCCCATCTCCACCAGCAGAGGAAAAATGTCTGCTGTCCCCATCTCCACCAGCAGAGGGAAAATGCCTGCTGTCCCCATCTCCACCAGCAGAGGAAAAATGCCTGCTGAGCCCATCTCCACCAGCAGAGGGAAAATGCCTGCTATCCCCATCTCCAACAGCAGAGGAAAAATGCTTGCTGTCCCCATCTCCACCAGCAGAGGGAAAATGCCTGCTATCCCCATCTCCAACAGCAGAGGAAAAATGCCTGCTGTCCCCATCTCCACCAGCAGAGGGAAAATGCCTGCTGTCCCCATCTCCACCAGCAGAGGACAAATGCCTGCTGGTTGTGCCTTCAGAGTCGTACCCGTCCCCTGCAAGAGAGGGAGACCCGCACTAGTCCCCTGCAAGTGAGGGAGACCCGCACCAGTCCCCTGCAGGAGAGGGAGACCCGCACCAGTCCCCTGCAAGAGAGGCAGAGCCGCATCAGTCCCCTGCAAGTGAGGAAGAGCCGCACCAGTCCCCTGCAAGTGAGGCAGAGTCGCACCAGTCCCCTGCAAGAGAGGGAGAGCCGCACCAGTCCCCTGCAAGTGAGGCAGAGTCGCACCAGTCCCCTGCAAGAGAGGGAGAGCCGCACCAGTCCCCTGCAAGAGAGGGAGAGCAGCACCAGTCCCCTGCAAGAGGGGGAGACTACACTTGCTCTTCACTTGCATTTAAAGTATTTAATATGTGAGCACGGGGTTGCACATAATTAGTTCACGTGCTGGGATTTAAGTGAATAATTAATTAGTAATTGAATCCCGGCACAACAGTATATATAGATGCACGTTGTACTCACTCGGGGTTGTGTGTTCGGTGAGTGGAGAACGGATGAGAGAAAACAATTGCTACTGCGTGCTGGTAGGACCAGCACGATACTTGTTTGTTTATTTTACTCACTGTGTTTGTTTGTCTGTCCGTCCATTGTTTAGTGTTAGTCCGTTTTGTTTGTCTGTTTATTTTGGCCGCAAGTGCCATGTCCTGTTTTCTGTTTCAAACTTTTATTTTACAATAAACATACTGAGCGCCGCAGCGACTCAGTTTTCAACCTGAGGACTGCCTGTCTGTGTGTGTTTCTTTCTGGCCTGACATAACCCCTGCAGCTAGCCTGTCACAAGGACAAAGGCCACTTAAGTTTACTGGGTGCCTGTCCAGTAGGGGCTGCTGTAGCACAATGAGGAGAAACAGTCCCTGCTCACTTTGGGTGGGCGACCTGATCTGGGTAGTGTCTGGGTGGTATGATGCATCTTCCACTTCTTAATGATGGACTTCACTGTGCTGAGAGGGATAATCAGCACCTTTGAAATTTTGTTTGTGTAGATTCTACATGTAAAGTCTAATTTCAAAGCGTTGTGGAGTACGCTCAGGTGCCAACAAAATGGGAAAACTTTGCAGGGGGGTGAATACTTCCGCAAACCACTGTATAAACAAGTAGTCCTGTTTTCAGATTATGATAACAAGTTGCACAACCATGGACAAGTTTGTTTTGAGTTATTGGATTTTAATGTTCTTAAGAAGGTTGTTTAAGCAGTTCTGATAATACAAGCTGGTAACTTAAATCCAAAAGACTCAATATTATTGTGAAACATGGGTCACAAAATACTATACACACCATTGGATAACAATCGAAACAGAATCTACAAATGTACCAAAACCATCGTGGGGCTTTAAAGGGTAAATAGCTTTACATGTTTTTTTGGTGTTTCTTTCATTACAATATTGACATTAAACATTGTTTCCTTATTATCATCTCTTCCTTGTCTTTGGTTCCTTATCCCAGATATACATGATGAGACCATAACCTTTCAACTGGTTGCGATTATTATGAATAGATCTGAGTTTTGTTAAGATTTGTACCATTTGTCTCTATTGTTCTATTCAACTGACTACCGCCATCTTGTTTGCAAGTCCATGTGGCTTTGCACACTGTATAGCTAACAAAATAACTCCATCAATTTCCCCGCCATGCACAAATACTTCACTATATACAGTAGATCTCAAATATGTAGTTTTGAAAGAAACATGTGTATTAGCAAACATGTATCAGATTGTCTTGCATCTCCTTGGTCACCTGGAAAGTGATATTGTCCCGTCCACCCCTTCTTTCCTGCTAGTAACGAACCAGTTGCTTCCCTTAAAGACTGACATGCTTTGTAGCCAGTAAGATGCTTTGACCCCAAAGACCTTGTTGGGGTGAAATAACCTAGGAAGTAAAGCAGTAACAGACTTCCTGGAAGGCAATGCATCCAAAATGAGAACGTTCTTTAACTTAGTGTAGTACCAGAGGTCAGGTTAAAGATGTTTGCTATAACATGTACTTCATTCAAAAATGCCCATTCTATAGTGAATGAAAGTGCATTGCAGGTAAGGTTTATGAAATTATTTTGTTCGCTACAAACACTTTAATGAATGTCTTGTTTTGTTTCACTTTGAATATCACTTCAAGTAAGAAAGAAATTTATTGAATTTTATAACCTGCAGACTGCAGTTTAACTTTGACTCAGGGTTATACCACTATAGCTGCAGTTATAACATTGCTCAAGGGATGCTAAACTGTAGTTAAAGCTTCATGCAGTTTTGCATGTTATCATTATTGCTCTGTTTGAATGTTGTTTGCCATATTGTAAGATGATAAACAGTGACTAAAGCCCCTTCCACACTGGCATGCTCTACCCGGGTCGGAACTACCCAGGTCAGGACCGCGATTTCACACTGCTTTTGATAAAACACGGTTGACCTGGGTGACAGACACAAGTACACAATGAGTGTATCAATGCCCTGGAAGCAGCTTGTTACGGACGCTTCCATTCAAGCTTCTCTGGATTGAACCACCAGCCCAAATGTTGATTAGAGCAAATGTTTCTTCATCCCTGCTGCAATCTGGCTCATGGTGTGTCTCAATCACCAAAAAATATGGCTAAACAGAATAAACAGAAATGTTCCTTGCGGAAGTGAAACCTTCACGCAAGCGTGGCGTTTGTTATTTCGTCGGCTTACGAACAGCCATCATGCATTTTGTCTCACTCAACCCAAGTCAAAGCGCACCCACATCTTGAGGGGGGAAGCTGTGACCTGGGTCAACCCGGGTATGACACAGGCACGTGGTTTCACACTATGCAGGATTATAACCCGGGTAGCCAGAACCCAGGTCGGGACCCGGGAAGGAGTGCCAGTGTGAAATGAGCTTAAGGCTTTGAAAAAGATAGTAGCCAAGTTTGTATTTGATATGCAGCAAATCTAAAGCAAAGATAAAATAGTTGAAAAACATTCATCTACCCACAAGCATCCCAATCATTTCTCAAATCAGATTAAATGCTGAGTTTTAACACAGGCATTTTATAAAGTAGGAATCCACTATGTCATCCATAACTATTAAACACTCAATAGTGCTGAATTAAAAAGAGAATATATATATATATATATATATATATATATATATATATATATATATATATATATATATATATATATATATGTATTCAAAATGACAAACATTTTTACTAGAAGTCCTTTTCAATGTCTTTAGTGGAATCAACTAGACTCACTCAAGTTACATAGCTCAACATTTGCTAGGAAAACTAAATGCTGCAAATTAACATTGCAGCATTTATTCAAGGGTGGCGCGTCTTCAAGGGCAGAGTTTATTGGAAGTAGAACGGTTTTCAAGGGCAGCAACTTTCTTTTCGAAGGTGGCATATGTTGGAAGTAACACAGTTTTCGAGGGTGGTGACCTTGGTAAATCTGTTTCCTGCTTATTTGTTTTTTGTTGAGTGTGGTTTTTATGACAGCACGGCATCTATTCAAATCTGGTAAATGAGAGCGGCGTTTCTTTAAGGGTGGTGTTTATTCAAGGGTGCTGTTAATTTGAGGATAAACAGTATGGTAATTGTTATCTATTTAGTCATATAAATCTAAACATAAGTAGATGACCAAGAAAGAGAAAAAGTGGGGGCAGGTTAATGGTTACACTCTTGTGTACCATCTGTACTGTTTGAGAGCTCAGGGGTGCCTTTCACCAGGATGTGATGACTGAAACAGAAAATGATACAAAGAAAATCTAAAAAACAAGAATACACAATAGTTAATCTAAGTCCACAGTTTTTCTTTGCCAGTCTTGCTAGTAACAATATTACCACAAGAGGGTGCTGTCAGCTCAGTGCTGGATAGACATCATTTGGACATAAGAAAATTAACCAACCAGAGGAGGCCATTCAACCCATCTAAGCTGGTCCGGTTCCTAGTAGCTGACCTCAGAACTTTGTAAAGTTGGGTCTTAAAAGATCCAAGTGATTGCTTCAACGACATGACTAGGCAGCCCAGGCCATACCCTCCTAAGTCTAGTGACAGTGTAGAAAAGACACAAAGATAGCAAAAAAGTAAAATATGTTGTTTTGAGCAGCATTAACAACCTGTTGACTCAAGGAACTAAGTCACCTGCCTCAGTGTTTATTCTAATTCACATGACCAAGCTTAATCACTGTTAAATGCAACAGGATACAGATGGCAGCCTGGGGATAGGGAAGGGAACCTATTGTTAACCTGTTTGCCTCCCAGCCAGGCAAACTGTACCTGCCTGTTGTGCTTCTAGACTGTATAAAAACCTGGCAAACAGAGGTGGGGGTGGGTGGGGGGTGGTTAGCACCATGTCTGGTTAAAAAATGTTAACAAGCAGGTGGTAAATGGTTTCCCCAATATCAGTGATCTTGTAAACTTGGATGGTCATTTGGAAGTTTACCAGACATGATTTTGCAGTGCTTGACCATGGGCTTTTAGCTCACTGTGTTTGACTTGAGCTGTTACGATGGTTACCACAATAAACTGTTTATAAGGGAAGTCAATACTTGGACAGGGTAGTCCCTATGGCTTTGCCCCTTAAGATCAACTATTCATTTCTAATAAGTGTCCTTAACTTTGAAACATATACAAGAGTGTGGTGATAAAAAGTATAAGAAACTGTTTTCATTCAAGATCCTGTCACTTATAATTTACTGGCATTGTGTTGCATCAACCCTGAAATGGTAGGAGTAATTCGCTTTAAATAAAAAAGACATATTTTCTCATGTTACCTTTTATGTTTGCAACCATTCTCAGTAATTCTTATTGATTTTTTTTTTTATATGTCTGTAGCAGAGTAACCTTGCGGTCAAGGCTGGTCAGCAGCAGGAAAGCAAACCCAGAGACAGAAGCTGCAGTTTTAAAGTGCAAACATGCACTTTTATTTACAAAAGAGAAATCAAAAAGAAATAAGGCACAGGAGCCAAAATAAACAGTTTACAGTACAAACACAGTTTCATCAACTCATCCTACACTCCTTCACCAAACAAAGGATTTAGCTTCCATTTTATACATGTGGCCATTCTCCAATTAGCAGTCACTCATGATTATTGGCAGAGACGGACTCATCTCTGCCAAATTTACATTCAAAATGCCACCACCACATTATTTACACGGGCAGGGCTTCCGCCCTTCCAGAAGGTCTATGTTAAGGTCCTTTGAGTTTAGGAGCTGCTCTTTATTTCTAGTTGCTGCCATAAACATACTGTATGTAATCTAAGCTAGATCAGCCAGTGGTTTTATATTGGCGAGCACCAGCACTGTCTAATGCACAGCAATATACTGCCAGAAATACAAAATTAAACTTGATTCAAATTAGCAGAGGCCTAGATGGTGCTGGCTCTTACTTATTTAAAGATACTTTGGCTGATCTAGCCTACGATATACAGTGCCTATAGAAAGTCTACACCCCCTTTCAAAATTTGCACCTTTTGTTGCCTTATACCCTGGAATTAAAATGCATCAAAACAGTTTTTTTTTTCATTTATCTACACATCCTTCCCCACAACTTCCAAGTGAAAAAAATATTCTAGAAATTTGTATAAAATTAATTAAAAATAAAAACTGAAATAGCTTGGTTGGATAAGTGTCCACCTCCCTTGTAATAGCAATCCTAAATTAGCTCAGGTGTAACCAATCACCTTCAAAATCACACACCAAGTTAAGTGGCCACCACCTGTGTTAAATTGTAGTGATTCACATGATTTCAGGATAAATTAAGCAGTTCCTGTAGGTTCCCTCTGCTGGGTAGTGCATTTCAAAGCAAAGACTCAACCATGAGCACCAAGGCGCTTTCAAAAGAACTCCGGGACAAAGTTGTTGAAAGGCACAGATCAGGGGGTGGGTATAAAAAAATATCAAAGGCCTTGAATATCCCTTGGAGCACGGTCAAGACGATTATTAAGAAGTGGAAGGTGTATGGCACCACCCTGCCTAGATCAGGCCGTCCCTCCAAACTGGATGACTGAGCAAGAAGGAGACTCATCAGAGAGGCTAACAAGAGGCCAATGGCAACTTTGCAAGAGGCTACAGGCTTTTATGGCCAAGACTGGTCAAGGTGTGCATGTGACAACAATATTCCAAGCACTCCACAAATCTGGCCTGTATGGTAGGGTGGCAAGAAGGAAGCCATTACTCAAGAAAGCCCACCTTGAGCCCCGTTTGAAGTATGCAAAAAAACACTCAGGAGATTCTGTAGCCATGTGGCAAAAAGTTTTGTGGTCTGACAAAACTAAAATTGAACTTTTTGGCCTAAATGCAAAGCGTTATGTTTGGCGCAAACCCAACACAACGCATCACCCAAAGAACACCATCCCTACTGTGAAGCATGGTGGTGGCAGCATCATGTTATGGGGATGTTGCTCATCGGCAGGGATTGGGGCACTTGTCAGGATAGAAGGGAAAATGAATGGAGCAAAGTACAGAGAAGTCCTTGAGGAAAACCTGCTGCCCTCTGCAACAAAGCTGAAACTGGGACGGAAGTTCACCTTTCAGCATGACAACGACCCAAAGCACACAGCCAAAGCTACACTGGAGTGGCTAAGGAACAAAAAGGTAAATGTCCTTGAGTGGCCCAGTCAGAGCCCCGACCTAAATCCAATCGAAAATTTGTGGCATGACTTGAAGATTGCTGTCCATCAATGCTCCCCAAGGAACCTGACAGAGCTTGAACAGTTTTGTAAAGAAGAATGGTCAAATATTGCCAAATCTAGGTGTGCAAAGTTGGTAGAGACCTATCCCAACAGACTCAGAGCTGTAATTGCTGCCAAAGGTGCTTCCACCAAGTATTAACTCAGGGGGGTGGAGACTTATCCAATTATGATCTTTCAGTTTTGTATTTTTAATATATAATTTTTTTCTCAATAAAAACTTTTTTCCTCTTAACAGTGTGGAGTATGGTGTGTAGATAAGTGGAAAAAAATCCTTATTTAAATGCATGAAACTCTGAGGCACTGACACAACAAAATGTGAAAAAAGTTCAAGGGGGTGTAGACTTTCTATAGGCACTGTACATAGAACTAGAATGGAACAGTATTTTAGTTATTGCGATAAGAAGCACTCAGATTGACTGTAAAAAACAAAACAAACAAACTTTATAAGTACTCCGAAGCAAAAAGAAACAACCCACACACCAGAACAATAATTCTCCCAAATCTTAGTTTTTTGAAGGGTATGGCTACATGTAATGATATATGGGGTCTGAGTACCTTGACCAGTTTCACAGGCCTGCTCAGTGGCTGTATCACTCTCAGTTGGTTGTTGCTGAAGTCCATGAGGGCGAGTTTGGGCGCCTTGTCCATTGCGTTGTGGGACATGTCCTGCAGGGACATGCTGTCCAGGCACAGCTGTCTCAGTTTGGGCATGCTCTCTGTCTCCTTCCCCGGGTACTTTAAGAATTATATATATATATATATATATAAGAAAAAAGAAAAAAGAGAAAAGGATATTCTAGGTACTTAAAAAGGTAGAATAATTGATTACAAATCAATTATCAGGACGTTTCAGACTACAAGTCCTTCACTGGCTGAATACAAAAAAACAGTGCTTTAAGAAGTTGATAAAAAACAAACAAGTAGTCTTTTAAACAAAATTCCAGAATGTTGATGATGATGATGACCTCAGAATAGAATGTTCATTCCAAATGGCTCCAAAGTGCCTAGTTTGAAAATAAGTTCACATTCCTTATGTTTCCTAACAGCATTAGTTCCATAGCATTGAACCATCCCACATATTGTGATGTCTTCTATAGTGTGGTCATTTCTGTTAAAATGTCTGGCGACAGGAAAGGTAGAGGTGTTAATTTGTATACTTCTCAGATGTTCCACGAAGCGATCAGCCAAGCGTCGTTTTGTTTCACCAATATATAGCTTGTTACATTTGATGCAGCCAATACAATATACTATTCCTTTACTAATTCAAGTAAAAGTATCATGGATAGTAAATGAGGATTTTGCTCCCTTAACTACTGTGTTGCTGTGAATATATTTGCAAGTTGCACAGCGTGACCTATTGCATGGAAACGTACCCTTAAGACTGTCCAGATTGGGTTGAATGTTACTGAGGACCAGATGCTCTCTTAGATTTTTGTCTCTTCTGTATGAGATTAGAGGAGGGTTATTGAAAATAGCAGCTGTAGAAGGATCATCTTGAAGAATGCTAAAATTTCTTTGATATATATGAACATTATTGTTTTATATTGTATATCTTGGACATTAAAACTGCATTTGGATCATCTTGGACAGTTCCTGACAGTGATGTATTGTAGTACAATACAGTGATGGTATTATTGAAAAGAAACAATAGGGTAAGCTTTGTCTCACTGATTCTGTCTTCCAACTGTGTTTTGAATTCACTCTGACTCGTCTTATTTGTGTATATGAGAGCATTGCATTTAGGTTGTTGGCTAATGCAAACATCCTGTCTTTCATAGGCAAATGATTTTAGAGAGATTCGCTGGGCATATTTACTATTCAAATAATGTCCTGTCCTTTGTAAGCTAGCGAAACCTGCTGCAAAGTGGAGAAAAGGGAGGGGGTCAGGTGATAATTATTAGTATTAGTAAAAGACAGCAAAAGCATGTTAAAGCACGGATAAAAGCAGTGTTAACCATGTTAACACTATGTTGCCAATTATAAAATGGCATGAATAGAGGAAGCAACCTCAGTGGCTAACAAGCGTTCCAACCGGTGCAAATGTGTCCCCACACCAGCACAGCTTGGAACCTTTTTAAACATTCTGCCTAATGCACTTGACAACCAATTCACTTTGGGAGTGGTGGGGTAAGCTGGGCTTTGAATGGTACAGAACAACACCCATAGGCATGAGAATATTGGACCATATTTGAAAACCCTGTTGTGTGTTACTGCTTTGGTCTTGCTATCAGGCAATATTCTATGTTGTTGTTCAAACTGTATTTTACTGTTTAAACTGGTTTATGACTCTTCTGATAAAGTGTAGCTGTGAGGTATGTAGAAAACACAGTTTGGGTCATTAAAATAAATATATTTGTAATCTTAGGAAAACATAGTAAGCTGCAAAATGACTTTGCAAATTTAACTTATATAGGTTCTTATTGTTGGTGTTTTATCTGATATAGGCTAACTGATATCCAAAATGCACTTTTTTTTTTTAATAAAATAGAAAGTGGTGTCACTGTCCCTTACCTTTTTAATCAATCAGTCTGTGTGACTGCAATTACTCAAATACCTTTTTTTCAGTTTTAGTTGCCCACAACAAACCTGACGCCAGCCCTGATAATAGCCGGTGCCATTTTAACTAATTAAGAAGTTACTGGGTCAGAGGGGAACGAAAAGGTAAACTCGCGCCATCAGTAGTTTTAATAAGAACCCCCTGCCACCAAATCAAAAATATGTTTCTATCAAAAAGTATTCCTAAAACCAGTAATCCCTCGCTAAACCTGACATGTCTGGAGACATGAGTGGTCTGATTTTAAATAAATAAATAATAACAAATCGGTAGAGTAACAAGCCTATAACGCAAATCAAATGAACACCTGTAGCGCATTTTGTTTTTACTTTAGCCTACCGGTAACACACAATATAAATCATGCTGCTGCATTTACACATTACTGTACAATGTGAAAATAGTACCAAAAAAGGGTTTAATTAAGACATTAAGACTACCTGTATATGATTTTAGCATATTTTCTTTTTCACTGTAGCATCCAGATCTTAGTTTCTTTTTATTTGGAGGTTCCAGAGGTTCGGCAGGTTTCATGTTTGACGGTTTAAAATCGTATCTTTAATATTAATTAAGCCAATGGAGTGAGAAGAGACGGAACTAAAGGAACAGATGGCAAGAAAGAAAAAAAGGGGGGAGATCTGAACATTTTCACTGCACTGCACGCATTAAGTTTAGTTTTGTTGAGTGAAAACGAAACGTTTCTAATCCTAAAGCAAAGGCTGTAATAGTATAGCTGGCACAGAAATAGTACATGTACTCATATTTCTGTAGGTGTGTGTGGGTCCTCCTCTGGCGTCGGGACCCTAGGCGGTTGCCCGGATGACAACACCGGCCTGGATATTATTTTTGCTTAGTTGCTGTGACGTGATTGATATATAATCTAAGCACTTTTACTGATAAGTTCCCAAAACGTTATAAACACTTGAACGTAATTATTAGTAAAACGTAGCTTTCTATTTTGCATTTTGTAACACAACGTACACTGCAGCTATCGTTAATTTTGAATTTCACCAAATGCCAATTAACTTGGGAGCGGCTGTTGCTATTACGTATTTTTAGGTAGAACAATTTTAAAACATAGCATTGCAGCTTTACAACGTTACATTAATGTCAGGCTAGTCGCTGCACTTTCGATGTCCCAAAACATATACACTTTGACTTCTCACAGGAACTGCCATTTGGGGGCCCCCACCCCTCCAAATGACGTCTGTGATCGCGTTCTCTTACTGTTAAGTTGTACTTGGAGACAGGCAGTACACTGAACAGCCTACATACGGCCCTGACAGGAAGCGGCTGGGCGGAACCGCCTTGCAGGAGAGTAAAGAAACAGAGAGCGTAGTGATTAAAAATATTACTGCTTAATAAATCAAAACTATATATTTCTACTTGATTACTGTTTGAATTAGAACCCCTGTATCACGCTTCTGTCACCATGATTCTGCTCGAGATCAACAACAGGATTATCGAGGAGACTTTGGCTCTGAAATTCGAGAGTGCGTCCAACGGGTAAGGAATTATATATATAAAAATAGTAAATATGCCAATAAGAAATAATCCCGAGTTATTGGCAGGGTAATGTCCATTCAAATTGCATTCCAGCTGTTTAACTATAAAGTAACATCACAAACAAAAGCATTTAAATCATGATGGCATTCTGCGCAGACTGGGAAGCAGTTACTTCCGCATTGATAAAGAACAGGTTTCAGTACTACTAGATAACGGTTTATTCTAAGTTTGACTTTTTAGTTATTAGTTTGTTTCACATTAATACGTTGTAAAATATGTCTCTATCCAGGCTCGTTTTACTCTTTTTGTGTTATTTTTTACATCCTTTCCACCCGCCCTTTTTTGTTTGTTTCCGCATTTTACTCCCAGTTCAGGCAGGGAGAGCAGCGGTATGTTCTCAGCCTTGAATAATTGAGTACTGTTGCGAGCGGGGTTTAAACTGACCGCGAAAGAGGGCACGACACAATATATTTTAAGGTCATATTTAAAAATGTATCTTCATGCTGTTTAAAATCATCACTTAGTTTTGCATCTGCATCTGGAGTATCATGAAGATAAGAACGTAGTTAAAGTGCAGGCACAGCTGTCTCCAAATTGGCATTCAAGAAACCGCCACAATGGTAGCCTATATTTAGAAAGGTTCTTCTGCAGGTTATCCTGTAATTTTGATGGTAAATCACAAATATAAAAAAACTGACAACTGTTCTGTTTCCATTTCCTTTTTTCTTCTTAAAATTTATACTTAATTTCAAAAGGACTGTGGGGAGAGTTTACCACAGATATATATCAAAGTGGAAAACCATTGACTCAACATTTTTGTGTTTTATTTTTGCTATGATTCACCAGTGCTTACTAATCACAGTAAAAACTGTTTATGTAAGTGAGAAGCAGAGTACAGTTGGACACGTTTTGTATGTGCTCAGTTATGTGGGTGTTTAAACTTAGGTAATGTATCCCAGCTAGCTTTTGAGTTTTATATATATAGCAGTGACCAAACATGTTTTTTTTTTACATATATTCTCATCTCTACCACATAAAGTAAGCCTGATCCTGTTACAACTTACATAATGTGAAAGGACATTTTGTGGCCTTAAATTTGATATGTTGCATGCATGCAGCACAAACTATCCAGTAGTTACACATACATAAATTAAAACAGTGAAAGATTCATTTCAAGTACAAACCTGTGTGCCACTTACCATGTAGCCTAAGGGCCTGAAAATTCTGCAGAGGATCACAACTGCCCAGACTGATTTGTTTAACCTATTTTTAAGAATTGGGCCAGGAACACACAAGCAATAGGCATTGCCAATTTCAGTTGATGTAATTTAAAAAAATAAAAAGCAGCAATTAATAGGTTTTACTTTTTCTGGTAAAAAATGTATACACATGACAGTACTGGCCTGAGCTATCTAAAGCTATATCTCAGGAACCATTCTGAAGAATTTGTGTTCACTATTGTCCTGAGTCATACATTAGCTCATGTAACATTTTGTGTCATTTTCAGGAACAAGCCTGATACTGTAGAAGTCACGTTTGCTGGTAAGTTTATTCCTTACATTTTTATAAAGAGGCTATTGAAGAGCTTGGAAGGCAGAAAGAACAGTCTCAAAAGTGAGGATTCAGCCAGCAGGCCATTCTGGAGAGCAGGCTGTAGATTTTCACCCCCAACTTCCATAAAGCAATTGTAGCCGTTAATCATAGAGGAATGTCCATTGCACTGCACTCCTGGCTGCCCATGGTGGCCCTACACTCTACACTCAGTCCAATCCCTGTATGTTATCAGTTCTGATTGTGTGGCAAGGATGTAAACTTGTTTGTGGCTCTATGCTGCAATGTAAGATCTAAACTGTCTGTCTTTTATGTTTCATATCTCAAACTTAAGTCATGGAATTCATTGTCACACCTGTTAAAGTGACTACAAGTATTATGGGAAACCTCTGACCTCCAGGCCCAAACTTGATTCCTGTTTTGTCTTCAAGTAAATCTGTTATAATAGCCATCCAAAATAGGCCCATTCTCTGTTTTAATTCTTTCTCAAAGTAGTACCAATGATCAGATTGTCGTAACAATTTGTACAGAAAGTATTTATTTGCAAGGATATTCAAGGAAATATGTTCAATTAGGTCATGCGTAAAATAATTCACAAGGCACTGTGTTAATGTTATGATGATGATATAGTATGGCAAAGGTAATGACTGCAGATACTGGAATAGATTATTCTAATGAGATCTAAAAATGGGCTGCTGAGGTTTCACAGCTGTTTCTACTAAGCTGGTATGTTCACTCACAATCTAGATGTTAAGACCATTTTACAGGAAAGGCCAAGTTGGCCAACAATAATCCATTTCAAGATGACCTTAAAATAATGTTGTCATATGAATTAGACATCTGAACTCCCAGACTAAGTATGAAGCTGTAGTTATCCCTACTGAGGGCTGCCAGAGTCAATCAGGAAAGTCTTGTCATGACTTTTGATTTTATTTAGCAAGTGTTGCGCGAAAGGATTATTCGGTTAAGCTCGCCATAAGCGATGTTCACTGGTGTTGATTGTGCTAATTCACCATTCTATAGACCTGGTCACATAGGCGATATTTGTCGACAGCAACAAGGAGGCGACAGATGTTGCTGGCTTGTCGCCTTGTGTGACCACCCTGGGCTACACATAGGCAACACGCCGGCAACATGTCTCCCACTTTGGACGATGTTCTATTTTTCAGACAACACAAGGGCAACATTTTTCAATACCAGCCAATCAGATTTGATAATAGTGTCACATGATGATAAGGCTCGACCATAATGTCAGACAGACGGTGTATGATGCATTCTGATTCTTGCATTTCAACCAATTAATTAAATGTAGTCTATAGATATACAATACAGTGTGTATGTGGATAAGCGAATGTTAATGTCCACGATTACAATAACATATTTAAGCTATGAATACAATTCTACAATAAAATACATGTGTAGTGTATCTTTAAAAATGTTTTATTTTAAATTAATTTGCTGTGTATGCAAATACATAACTTAAATCCTATTTCTGAACACTGTGTAACTAAAACATCCAACGGTTACCTCTCACTCTGAACTGTCATGCACAAAAGAGATGGCTGCGCACAATACAGAGGGAAACGAGAGCCTTGCAGAAGTTCATTTTTTTGCCACTACTGTGTGCAACCAAATACAACTTGCAAAATTACATTCAGTTGGCTTGCAATATCTCCCCCCCCCCCAAAAAAAAAACGGCGCCACTTAACCAAAAAAAAATTAAAATAAGTCCATCTGCAGTGAAATTTCAATCGTCAAACCTTTTTTTTTTTTTTTTTAATATTTTCCAACAAAATATTCTAGCATTATTTTAAGACGACTGTGAACTAGCCAGTAATTAATAAAATAGCAGTATGTCCAAACATTTTAATAAATCAATTAACGGTATGTAACAAGATTTGAGTTTGAATTAATAACTTGATTTAGTTACTATTGAAACATATATCAAAGCTAATTAGTCACAAAACGTATTCATCATAGGCATCAATTGAATTTTTAAATGAATGTTACCAAGTACAAAAGTTAGTATGAAAACTTTTCTACAAAAGAAAACCCATTCCCGCACCTCAACTGAGCCCATAGTACAAATGCATTCAAACTCCTGTAGCTACCTTTTTTTGTTCTTTTATACTTTGCAAAACCTATTCTTTGGTAGCGGATTCCACATATTCATATTTTATAAAATATTGATCACGCTGTTTACATCTGCCAGCAGGGCGATCACATGATCTTAACACTACCCTATTGTCGGAGCTCTAGCTCTACATCCTGCCTACAGGTAGGCAATCTGTTAGCTCTGATTTGTGAATTTCTGCTTTGATTGACAGTCCGCCAAGACTCCCTTGCTACACTTTATTTTTCTACAGTTACAGCTGCCGCTGGCGCCTGCTTTTCACTATTAATGGAAAAAAATATATAGAATGTCATTGCTCCCTGTATTAAGAGACATTTAACTTCAATCAACAGGCCAATAGAATGCATCAATAAAGTTATCGGTCAACCAAAACTAATTTGAATACATGCACGTAAGTGAAGCTACATTCATAAAAAATAAACTGACCTGTTAACAGAAGCATCTAATTTAAAGCAACATCCTGATATTTGTCTGCAGTGTCCCTTTTGCTTATTTTGCAGCTTCACAATGGTTCAGGACCTCAACTAATATTTTGTTTCTTTCAATACTTTTGCATTTGGCTATTTGTCAGTTTAGCATCATTATTACATTTTATATTAGGTCTACACAGATTAATTTAAGTCAGAAACCTCCAGTGTCATCTTTTCACTTCTCTGGATGGATTTCTTTTAACAAAAGGTTTAGGTTAGGATTCGCACGCTGAGTGTTTGGGTATGCCTGCTACAGTCAGCACTCGGATATCCGTTACCCAGATATATGTCAGTTGCGTTTTACCACCCTTGTATTAAGAATAAAATCAATCCCCATTTTATATATACTATATGTATGTATGTAACAAATTAATGCACTTACCCTTCACACGCGATTTCCGACTCAGTCACCAGTTTTCTGATACAAAGCCCATCTCTTCAATGGTACAATTTATCTGAATATCCGTCACAGCCTGGGGTTTTTTTTTTTTCTCTCTGCATGCTAAATCAGTCTGTGCAGTTTCACAGCACTTCCTCCAGTTTCACCTGACGAAAATGCAGTCAAAACAAAGCTAATGAGACAAGCTACGGTAATGTAACAGTTAATCATTAAACAGTTTTAGATACAGTGATTTTTTTTTTTTTTTTTTTTTTAATCTTTGATCTTTAATTTTTGTGCATTTTCATTTGCAAGTGAACTGTTACATTAGGGCCTTATCGAGTACTATATTCTGCAATTTTGAATACTGACTTGGAATAATGTTAATTCTAGAAACTGTTTTTTCTTTTTTAAATCGTTTGCTAAATTGCGTTACCTTTTACACTGTACGCAGTTCTGTGCATGGGTATTATTTTGATTTAATTTTGCTGTTGGGTCGGGGAATTTTACATACTGCTGCAATACTAATCAGATTTAAAAGTATGTACTATATTACAATCCACGTGTCATCTCTTTTGGCATGTGATATTTTCAGAATCATATAATTCTGAATTAAAATACTTCTGTTTTCAGATATGTATTTTTGACATTGTATCTTTTTTGTGTTCCCTGAAAAACGGAGAAGGGTTGGAACGGGCCAAAATGAAATAATCATATATGCTTCACACTCGTTTATCTGTCATGGAAGTGAAAATTTTATAGGGTCAGATATGTGAGTGCAGACTGTAGTACTACTGTAGCACCAGCACCTTTCATCAACAAATCATTTTTACAAACCAAAACAGCCCTAGACAGCTGAATACCCAGACTAAGTATGAAGACGTGGTTATCCCTACTGAGGGCAGTCAGGTAAGTGTTGTCATAACTTTTGATTTATGTTACCATATTAAAATTATTAAAAGGTGTCAATATGAATCGTCTACATACAGCAAACTGCGATTAACTCCCGAAAATGCCATCGACTCAGTGCTGGGACTCCTGACGTTTTTTTATTCTACAAAAAAAAATTGCTTTTGGTTTGGTTTTATCTTTTGTCGACATCGTTCGGTTTGGAAGTTTATGCAAATGTTGGTTTATTAAAATCATAACTGTTGCATCCTTAATCCAAGCAGCTGTTCCTTCACTTGTTTCACCAATGACCCTCACCTGTGGAGTGTTTATCTGAATAATTGTTTTGTGCAGCTCAATTTAGCAACATTACATAATTTTGTAGTTCAAAGAATGTGTGTGGTGGACAGTGTTTGTTACACATTACAACATAACGACTGCGGCTGGGTGAAAATGACTCAAGCAACCTATTTAGTTGATGTAGTGTATAGCATACCTGCAATCTCATTATGATGAATAATGTTACATTAACATATTGAATTATGTACTGCTTTGTATTTTTCCATATACTTAACGAAAAACTGACAAATTAAAAAATGTGACATTTGGAAATCTAACATGAAATACTATACTACTGTTATGGCTTCCGATAGACTTTTGCAACATCATTTTGTAGTTTCTTTGAATACATGATGTTAAATAAAATAACTAAATTATGTTCATATATACAGTTGTAGTCAAAAGTTTACATACCCCAATGGAAATGTATAATTTCTAGAAATTTGTCAAGCAAAGAATATTAGGAAAACATTTTGTAGCAAAAGTTTGCTTTTGTGGATGAGGAAAAAAGTTGCAAGAAATAGATGTCTACAATTATTTATTTCAGCAATTTTTTTTGCAAAACTCCAAAAATGCTAATTCAAAAGTATTCATTCCTTTGATGCTGTGATAGTATTGTCTACAAGGTGCTAGAAATTATATAAGGGTTAGGCATAGGATGATTGCTGTCATTACCAATAAGTCAATTTGAGGAAAAAGTAAAGAGCTATCTGAAGACCTTAGGCAGAAAATGATTTATTGTCATAAAGCTGGAGAAGGATACAAGAAGATTTCCAAGTATTTGAGTATCCCAATTTCAACTATTGTTGCTATTATCAAGAAGTACAAGACTCATGGTACCGTCACAACGCTCCCTTGGTCTGGAAGAAAGAAGGTTCTTTCACCAAGAACAAGTAGAAGAATTGTGAGGAAGGTTAATAACAATCCGAGATTGACTGCCAAAGATATTCAAAGTGAATTGGCTGCAAATGGGACTGGGGTTTCCATTTCAACCATAGGTCGAGTATTGCATGGTGAAGGTCTCAATGGTCGCAGGCCAAGGAAAAAGCCACTCTTAGGAAAACATCACAAGGACAGTCGTTTAAAGTTTGCAAAACGGCATCTGAATGATGGATATGAGTGGTTCAAGGTTTTGTGGAATGATGAAACAAAAATTGAGCTATTTTGTCACCAACTAAGACGTAGCTTTACAATAAACTAATGTGATCCATCTGTGTCTCTGTCCATTTGCGTTTCCTTCCATATGATGATGTAGATATCCTTCTGTCTGGTGTTGATGGCTGAAGTGTAATGCTGGCTACAGGGATCAGCTTATTTTGCCTCCCTGGCGCAGTAGCACACACAACAGCTGCCACGCTGGCTCCGGGGATCAACCACACTGCAGTCTCCCCAGCGCATCAGCATGACAACCGTCTGGATTGAGCGAAGTAGGGTACATCTCTGGGGTCTTCAAGTGGGCACCTTCCATCCTCGGTGTTTCGTCGACTAGCCCACGACACCTCAAGAGGGCTCGACAGTGATTCTGGCGTCCCAGCATCACCCCCCTCCGTCCCCCACTCAACTCAGCCCAGCTTACTTACCCGTACATCAGCGTTTCTTTCTTTCTATTGTGCTTGAGATCCCCAGCCAGATTCTTTCCGTCTCAACCACAGCCAGTTGCTGCTCCTCTCTGCTGCTTCAGATAAGTTCTTCAATGTGCGACGCAACTCTTGGCCACTGAATCCGACGTCTCTGGGAAACCGGGTTGTAGAGTGTGCCACAAATCCTCAACAACCCGCCTCCACTGGGTAAACCCAGACTCTCCATCCTCGATGTTCCGCTTCAGAGGCTAGTTGAGCATACCGCAGTTTCTTCCTCTCATACGCCTCATCTACACCATCCTCCCATGGCACTGTTAATTCTACCAGGTGGACAAGGCGTGCTGATCCAGACCACAAGACAATATCTGGTCGAAGGTTAGTGGTGGCAATCTCAGTTGGAAAAATAAGCCGTTGACCAACATCTGCCAGCATTTTCTAGTTTCTAGCAGCTTCCAGTTTTCCTGGGCGAGGATTTAACACCTTTTCTTGGTGGTTGCTCTCCTGGGTGGAGGAATGTTGTCTTTTGGGTGTAATGTTTTGATGGACCTGGTGGCAACTTATTGGTCATGTTACGCTTGTCTTCCAATGCTAAGGCCAAACATCGCAGCACCTGGTCATGGCGCCAAGTAAACCATCCTTGGCTAAGAGCCACCTTACATCCTGTCGAAATGTGTCTTAATGTTGCAGGTGATGAACACAAAGGACATGAGGGATCCTCTCCTACCCAGAGGTTTAGGTTCTTTGGTGATGGGAGAACATCATATGTTGAAATGATGAAGAAACTGATCCTGCTTTGTTCCATTGTCCGTAGGTCATGCCAGCCGATCTTGCGTTGTTCCACACTCTCCCATCTCATCCATTCTCCCTGCTTGGCCTGGGAAACGGCCTTTACGCACCTCATCCTCTCCTCCTGCTTTTGCACCTCGTTGACTACCAGTTTCCTCCGTTGAGCTGGGGCTGCCTTGTGCCATGTAGGAGGAGCTGAACTGAGACCAAGACCCCCTCTTCCATGCTGTCCTATGATATCACCAATTCGAAGGGCAGCCTTTGCATCCTCCACAGCTTTCTTTGCCGCCCACTTTCTTCCAGTTTTCAACACAGGTGCTTCCTCCCTTACGCATTTGTCGCATGACTACGAATGTCATTTCCAGGCGGACCTTGGCTCACTTAAACTCCTCGGTTAGAGCGGAGACTGGTAGCTGCAGTATTCCTTTACCATAAAGTCCCACTCTGCTGAGGCAGCGTGGAACTCCCAACCATTTCCTGATGTATGAACTGATTAAAGCTTCAAGCTTCTCTACTGTTGTCAAAGACACCTCGTACACAGTCAGTGGCCACAGCAACCTCGGCAGTAGACCAAACTGAAAGCACCAGAGTTTTAGTTTGCCTGGTAAAGCGCTGCTGTCTATGCTCTTCAACCCTTCCACTGCTTGTTGTCTGACTTCTCCCCTTTAGTTTTCCTTATTCGGGTATGAATACTTTACTTTAGCCTTTTTGAGTTTTGCAAAAAAATTGCTGAAATCAGTCTATTTCTTGTAACTTTTTTTTTCCTCATCCACAAAAGCAAAACTGCAAAAGATTTTTCCTAATATTCTTTGTTTTTGAAAAATTTCTTTTTTTTTAAATAGTCTTCATCCTAAAATTCTAGGTGATGCATATCAATGGAACATTTCCATATTTCTTTGTGTTTACAAACCATTCAATCTGCTTTGGTTTTGTTATCAAAAACTTTCTAGTTTTATTTCTTGATTTTTAATAGCAGCATTTTTCTTTTGGTATGTTTAAGTCTTTAGTTACCTTAGGGATCCTCTTTTTAAGCAAAGGTAGTTTTTCAGAGTGGAATCAAATATTAATGTTATTGCTGGAAAGATCAGTGAAATTATTCTTGCTAGTTTTATACTGTACAATTCCCCTCTGAAAACTTGCCTTTGCATGTGTGATGGATCCTTAATTGTCTTGATAGCCTTAATGTCAAATCTGTGATGGAGCAGATTTATTTCTTTGGTTTTTTTTATGTCTTCTTATCCTGTAGATTTCGATGGTGTCCTCTACCACATCTCCAACCCCAATGGAGAAAAATCAAAGGTGATGGTCAGCATTTCACTGAAGTTCTACAAGGAGCTGCAAGACCATGGAGCAGACGAGGTGTGTACACATCCGCAAGGGAAGGGCTTGGTTCAGAAGTGCCTAGTCCTGGTGTATGAGAACTGCATGTTGCTGTGTAAATTGCCTTCCCAGCATAATTGATCTTGGATGCAACTTGGTACTAATAATGGAAGGGGGTGGGGGGGGTGTGATCTCATTTCCAACACCGTGCAAGAGTTAACAAATGAGTACAGTTTGCTGCTAGCACTGGAAGTAAAATCCCTGGATAACAAGAGTATATTTAGTAGGGCAGCAGTATGGAGTAGTGGTTAGGGCTCTGGACTCCTGATTAGAAGGTCATGGGTTCAATCCCTGGTGGGGGAACACTGCTGTTGTACCCTTGAGCAAGGTACTTTACCTAGATTGCTTCAGTAAAAACCCAACTGTATAAATGGGTAATTGTCAAAATAATGTGTATTAAAAAAAAAAAAAAAAAAAATGTAATAGTATGTAAAAATAATGTGATATCTTGTAACAATTGTAAGTCGCCCTGGATAAGGGCGTCTGTTAAGAAATAAATAATAATATTTAGCTCTGGCTGTTGCTTTCCATTTAGGAAAGCAAATTAGTATGTCCATTAAAGTGGAGCCCCAGGTATTGTCACACATGTTTTTTTTTTTTTTTCTTAAGCTTTTTACTCATCAAAATATGCATGAACTGAGTGTCATATTGGCGGAAGTCATTCAACCATTTATTTAACCAGGAAAGACAGTTGAACGAATTCAGATTTTCAGTGACATCCTCGCCTAGAGGCTCATAAACTGCAGCAGTAGTTACATAAATCACATCAGACAAAATCTAGATAATGCAATACAAACAGAGTCTACTTTATGGCTAACCCAAATACAGAAGTAGTTAACTTCAACTATCTTCAAAAGACATTCTGAACATTTGCTGCTATGTGTTTTTTTTTTTTTAATCTTTTTTTTGAAATTTTGCAAGCAAGATTTTAAGCAATATTCTGTTTACCATCAGCTGAACAAAGTTATTTATTTTATACGTTAGAATTTTTCTGACAAACAAACTGTAGCTCCACGTTGTTGTGAGCAAGTGATGGATCTTAATAGAATAATGCATACTATGGTAGTGTAATATAGTATGTGATTAATGTAACTACTGCTGCAGTAGTTACATAAATCACATGTGATTATATATATATATATTGTACAACTTGTACAGGGTGTTCTTTTAAAGTTGTAAAATTCTGATTTGTCTTTTAAAAAAAAAAAAAAAAAAAAAAAAATGCTATGCCTTTTTTCAGCTTTTTGGCATAGTAAAATATAAAATGCCAAAGTTTAAATCCTTCTGTAAAGGAAGTGTGTTTTTTCTTTTGTTTTTGTGAATTATAGTAGTTTACAGTAGTATTTCTCCATTTTTTTTGTAAGCCTTCATTTTATATTCCTGTGATATGAAGGTTACCACAGTGTGTGTATATATGTATGTGTGTGTGTGTGTGTGTGTGTGTATGTATATATATATAATATATAACTTTTTTTTTTTTACGGTTATCGTACCATACAAATTTTATACCACCCCATCCCTAGTGTGTAATGTCCCATTCTCTTGGCTGCACAAATTCAGTTGATTTTACTTTTAAAGGTATCCGGATCCACGCTTTTTGTAATTGCTCTTATTTGAAATTGCTCTTATCCATTTATCATACATGTTCTTAATGGAATTTACTCTTGTAAGCAAATAGCATTACTATAAGTGTAACTGCTCTTAGTTGAATTCGCTCTTAAAGGTAGTTATTTACTGTATTCTTTATTTTGCTCTTATTTGAATTTGATCTTATTTTCTACTGATTGTACTGTTATAACTGCTCTTATCTGTACGGTGATAGATGGTGTGTAATGGGATATTTTGCAACAACTGTAAGTCACCCTGGATGTCATTTTACCCTCTGCTTCAGCAATGGTTACTGCAACATTATATGTGATACCTGTCCTTGTAGTCACCAGTTGACTTGTTTTCAGATGTAGTCCCCAGCCCATCAGAAACGCTAGAGAGAGCTCTGTAGCACTACAAAGAGGGTTGGCTCTCACTTGCTTCTAATTCAGTACTTCTGCATTGAAGGTTGCTGCTGTTTCACAAAGATGCCATTTATGGAAGAGAATGACTGCTGTGGTTTGTGCATGAAACAGGAAGTTCTCTCAGTGGTAGAAAGTTTAAGGTGGACTGGCCCATAGCTAAACGTGCTTTGTATAAAGGATGTTTTTTTTTTTTTTGGTGGTGGTCTGTGGTCATCCTTAAATGGGTTGTATGTTGCGGACTTTGTCAGTCCCAATCGTAAGCAGGTTTGCAGTGTTTACTCAGGATAGAGCAAATACACTTGGCTACAAAGGCCTGTAATGGAAGTAGATGTTGTAAACTAATGTTAAAACCATTTCATACCTATTAGAGTAGTGGTAACATTATTGCTAGTCCCCCTGTGTGTGTATGTGTAATATATATATATACACACATCTATCTATCTATCTATCTATCTATCTGTATCTATATATACACACATTATATATATATATATATATATATATATATATATATATATATATATATATATATAAATTTTAATTTATTTAATTAGTTCATGACATGCACAGTTGTATTTTTTTACTATTATTATTATTTATTTCTTAGCAGACGCCCTTATCCAGGGCGACTTACAATCGCAAGCAAATACAAATACATTCAAGTGTTACAATACAAGTAATACAATAAGAGCAAGAAATACAATCATTTTTGTTCAAGTGTGACAAACCACAATTCAATAATACAGCAGATAATAGTGATAGTTACATCAGGATATGATTAAATAGTGATAGTTACATCAGGATATGATTAAGTACAAAATGCTACAGGTTAAACACTTGGCAGATTACAGCATTCTGAAGTACAGGATTAAATGCAGTAAAATAGGGGGCAGATAAGAGCAAAATAAAGCACATTTAAATGAAGGGTGATAATGTCCCAGGATACAACAGAGGAGTTCTACAGGTGCTGTTTGAAGAGGCGAGTCTTAAGGAGGCACCGGAATGTGGTCAGGGACTGGGCAGTCCTGACATCTGTAGAAAGGTCGTTCCACCACTGCGGAGCAAGGGTGGAGAAGGAGCGGGCTCGGGAGGCAGGGGAGCGTAGCGGAGGTAGAGCTAGTCTTCTAGTGCAGGCGGAGCGGAGAGGTCGAGTGGGGGTGTAGGGAGAGATGAGGGTCTGGAGGTAGCTGGGTGCAGTCTGGTCAAGGCATCTGTAGGCTAGTACAAGAGTCTTGAACTGGATGCGAGCGATGATCGGGAGCCAGTGGAGCGAGCAGAGTAGTGGAGTAGCGTGGGCGAAGCGAGGCAGAGAGAACACCAGGCGGGCAGCAGAGTTCTGGATGAGCTGGAGCGGACAGGTGGCGGACGCAGGGAGGCCAGCCAGGAGGGAGTTGCAGTAGTCTAGGCGGGAGAGTACCAGGGCCTGGACCAGGAGCTGGGTAGCATAGTTGGTGAGGAAGGGTCGGATTCTTCGGATGTTGCTCAGGAAGAATCGGCAAGTGCGTGCCAGAGTGGAGATGTGCTGGGAATAAGAGAGGCAGGGGTCCAGGGTGACTCCAGGGTGACTCCAAGGTTCTTAGCGGAGGAAGAGAGAGAGAGTGTGGTAGATTCCAGAGGAACAGAGATAGAGAGATCAGAGGAGGGGGAGGAGGAGGGAAAGAAAAGGAGGTCAGATTTAGAGAGGTTGAGTTTGAGGTGATGTGAGTGCATCCAGGAGGAAATAGCAGACAGACAGGTAGAGATACGGGAGGAGATGGTGGAGTCAGAGGAGGGGGAAGGAGAGGAAAATCTGAGCATCATCAGCATAGAAATGGTATGAGAAACCATAGGATGCGATGAGGGGGCCCAGGCAGGTTAAATCCCAAATCCTGTGCATGTATTCTGGACACTTGACCCCACTTACTAAATCGGTAATGGCTAAGAGGAGGAGGAGGCTGTGTGGTCCAGTGGTTAAAGAAACGGGCTTGTAACCAGGAAGTCCCCGGTTCAAATCCCACCTCAGCCACTGACTCATTGTGTGACCCTGAGCAAGTCACTTAACCTCCTTATGCTCCGTCTTTCCGGTGAGACGCAGTTGTAAGTGACTCTGCAGCTGATGCATAGTTCACACACCCTAGTCTCTGTAAGTTGCCTTGGATAAAGGCGTCTGCTAAATAAACAAATAATGTTTTATTTAATATTCTATTCGACTAGGAACATGAATGATCTAATCCTTTCCATACCACTTTAATCCCCCAACTGAAAATTCAAATGATCTTCCTCGCTCTGAGCCCTAGATTTCACCACTCCTTTTTGATGCAAATCTTATATAAATATGATGCAAATTAATTTACACAAGGGTTGGACAAAAAGAGAAACGCCTAAAGTATGTAGCACATACTATGGTGGGGATAAACACATGACTTAATAACTTGGACATGTCAGTCTGTATTAAAGCTTAATGTAAAATGTTAATATAAAATAATAAAGCACTTTCATCGGTCAAACATTCTGTCAAGCAGTTTCATTTTGCTTCTCCAGCCCACCTTTATTCCCCAGCCCAGTTTCTAAGCTCTCACAGCTCCAATAGATTTTCTAAGGTGACTAAGGACTTGATTTGTTTGGCGATTAGTCCATCTTTAACTATGACTGCATGCAAAATCTAATCCAAATCTAATTCTGATATTGTTTTTTCACTAACAGCTGCTGAAAAGAGTCTATGGGAATTTCATGGTGTCGCCTGAATCAGGTAAGAGCTGGTGACTTGGAGCCATTCTGGGATTGTTTGTTTAAAAATAATTTTAAATGCCAATGAAACATCTGGATGAAATGTATATTAATATAATATAGTCTTGTAAGTGCTTAGACAGCACAGCTGTATTTCACGTCATTTTATTCTTTTAACTTGAATACTTCATGGGAGCATGTGACCATCTACATTTCTGGTGACAGGAGGTGTATATTTAATTGTGATACCTCTGCACACCTTTGTCACGCTGGTATTATTAAATATACAGTGCCTTGCAAAAGTATTCAGACCCCTGACCAATTCTCTCATACTGAATTACAAATGGTACATTGAAATTTCGTTCTGATTGATATTTTATTTTAAAACACTGAAACTCAAAATCAATTATTGTAAGGTGACATTGGTTTTATGTTGGGAAATATTTTTAAGAAAAATAAAAAACTGAAATATCTTGCGTGCATAAGTATTCAACCCCCACACATTAATATTTGGTAGAGCCACCTTTCGCTGCAATAACAGCTTTAAGTTTTTTGTGGTAAGTATTTACCAGCTTTGCACACAGTGTCGGAGTGATTTTGGCCCATTCTTCTTGGCAGATTTGCTCCAGGTTGTTCAGGTTGGTTGGACGACGCTTGTGGACCGCAATTTTCAAATGCCACTGTAGGACATTTACCTTTTTGTTCTTGAGCCACTCCAATGTTGCTTTGGCCTTGTGCTTGGGATCATTGAAAAGTGAATTTCCTCCCAAGCTTCAGTTTTTTAGCGGACTGAAGCAGATTCTCTCGCAGTATTTCCCTGTATTTTGCTCCATCCATTCTTCCTTCAATTTTAACAAGATGCCCAGTCCCTGCTGATGAGACGCATCCCCACAGCATGATGCTGCCACCACCATACTTCACTGTAGGGATGGTGTGTCTTGAGGCATGGGCAGTGTTAGGTTTGCGCCACACATAGCGCTTTGAGTTTTGGCCAAAAAGCTCTATCTTGGTCTCATCTGACCACAAAACCTTTTCCCACATCGCAGCTGGGTCACTCTCATGCTTTCTGGCAAACTCCAGACGTGCTTTCAGATGGTACTTTTTGAGTAACGGCTTCTTTCTTGCCACCCTCCCATACAGACCAGTGTCATGCAGAGCTCTTGATATGGTTGACTGGTGCACCATTACTCCACTCCCAGCCACTGAACTCTGTAGCTCCTTCAAAGTGATTGTTGGCCTCTCTGTGGCTTCTCTCACAAGTCTCCTTCTTGTTTGAGTGCTGAGTTTTGAGGGACAGCCTTTTCTTGGCAGTGCCTGGATGGTGTGATGCAGCTTCCACTTCCTGATTATTGATCCAACTGTGCTCACTGGGCTATCCAAACACTTGGATATTATTTTTTACCCTTTCCCTAATCTATGCATTTGTATTACTTTATCTCTACCTTCTGTAGAATGCTCTTTGGTCTTCATTTTCCTTCAGATTCACAGCCTGACCAATGATCCTTCAACAGTGGGGTTTTTATCCAGAAAATGTGACAGCAACTTTAATGGTTCACAGGTGGAGGCCAACGGTAAGGTAATTGTGTCCTCGTTAGGGCAATTTCTTTCATCGGTGTAAACTGGGAGCTTCCACAGCACAGGGGTTGAATACTTATGCAAGCAAGATATTTCTGTTTTTTATTTTTCTTAAAAATATTTCCCAACATAACCAATGTCACCTTACAATAATTGATTTTGAGTTTCAGTGTTTTAAAATAAAATATCAAACAGAACGAAATTTCAATGTACCATTTGTAATTCAGTAATATGAGAGAATTGGTCAGGAGTCTGAATACTTTTTACAGTGCAAGGCACTGTATCTTAATTACTGCAGTTGTTATGGTCTTAAGCCCAAGTGTATTAATTGTGTGTGTTCTATCCCTGGGGCCCCCTTGTAAATAAGACAATGCATCAAGAGTTGTACAAGAGGTTTACAATAAACTAAATAAGATCCATTCTATTGCGCTTTTTTAGCAGCACAATCTGCCTACAGTCAAGTTGAATTTGAATCCCTCCCCCCCCATTTTGTTTTTAGGGTACAATGTTTCTCTTCTGTATGACCTGGACAATATCCCTGCAAATAAAGAGGATGTGATCCACCAGGCTGGCATTCTGAAACGCAACTGCTTTGCCTCTGTGTTCGAGAAATACTTCAAATTCCAGGAAGAGGGCCGGGAGGGCGAGAAGAGGGCCGTCGTCCACTACAGAGAGGATGAGACTATGTATGTGTGCAGTGCAGCCAGTCTAACAATCAGATCAGCAGGTTTTTTCCTGCATTTTATAGAATCTGATCTTTTAGTTGAATCTTTTGGATTGTACATAAGTGAATAGAATGCTGTAAGATTTTTTTTATTTGAAAGGCATTTTTGTGCCTTTTGAATCTTAAATGAGAGACTGTGTTCAATTAAGCATTGTTCTGCTGGTGCACCTCCTGCTTAATAACTGTTAAGTTTCTACATGTGTGGGTGCTTGGAAATGTTGGTATGGCATGAGAGGCAGTTTTATTGTATAGTTGTTATATACATGCACAATTTAACAGTTTTTAAATTTAAATACATTATAAGCCAATAGAAACAAAAATGCCTTTTTGTTTCACAAAAGGATGTGGGAGAATATTGTTGACAGACAAAGACATTGGATGTACAGTAATATAGAACACAACTGTGAAACTAGTCATTTTCTGTAGAACTCAACTGCTGTTTACAGTACATTTCTAGTCGGGTAAGTAGAATAACACTATGTAACACAATTTTTGTTCCTGGGTAGTAAGTATTATTTCCTAATTGCTTATGCCTCAAAAGTATAGAAAATGGCTATTATTCCCCACAAACGTTGCTTTTGTGACCAGGACAGTGATATTTTGAAATTTACCTATTTCCAATGAGAAAACGGGCGAATTTGTGTCTTTTCGTTCACATAAAGTCAGAAAAAAACAACATATGAATCCAAATTAACATGTATTTATACTAAAGTAATACAAAAATGACTACAAAAGATTTAGAAGTGAGTAGTTTTTCGAGATTTACGATTATACTGTAAATCACTTTCATGAATCAGCCCCCAAATGTAGTCTCCCATCATGTTCTCGTTATACTGTCCTTGGTAGCGACGTTCAAAGTCCAGTATATCCTGGTGGAAGTGCTCGCCTTGCTCCTCCGAGTACGCTCCCATGTTCTCCTTGAATTTATCAAGATGAGCATCAAGGATATGGACTTTGAGGGACATCCTACAGCCCATTGTGCCGTAGTTCTTCACCAGAGTCTCAACCAGCTCCACATAGTTTTCGGCCTTGTGATTGCCCAGGAAGCCCCGAACCACTGCGACAAAGCTGTTCCAAGCCACTTTCTCCTTACTAGTGAGCTTCTTGGGGAATTCATTGCACTCCAGGATCATCTTTATCTGTGGTCCGACGAAGACACCGGCTTTGACCTTTGCCTCAGTCAGCTTAGGGAAGAAGTCTTGAAGGTACTTGAAGGCTGCCGACTCCTTATCTAGAGCTCTGACAAATAGTTTCATAAGGCCCAGTTTGATGTGCAGTGGTGGCATCAGCACCTTCCGGGGGTCCCAGCCGTACTCATCATACTTCAAGGCGTCCAGCAAGGTCTTGATGCTGTTGTAATCCTCTTTGAGGTGCACCGAGTGAGCCAGGGGAAGAGACGGGTACTTGTTACCATTATGGAGCAGCACGGCTTTGAGGCTCCTGGATGAGCTGTCAATGAAGGACAGTATAACGAGAACATGATGGGAGACTACATTTGGGGGCTGATTCATGAAAGTGATTTACAGTATAATCGTAAATCTCGAAAAACTACTCACTTCTAAATCTTTTGTAGTCATTTTTGTATTACGTTAGTATAAATACATGTTAATTTGGATTCATATGTTGTTTTTTTCTGACTTTATGTGAATGAAAAGACACAAATTCGCCCGTTTTCTCATTGGAAGTAGGTAAATTTCAAAATATCACTGTCCTGGTCACAAAAGCAAAGTTTGTGGGGAATAATAGCCATTTTCTATACTTTTGAGGCATAAGCAATTAGGAAATAACACTTACTACCCAGGAACCAAAAAAAAAAAAAAAAAATTGGTTACACGGTGTAATCAATTACATTTGTCTTATTGAAATTACAGCTTGTCCCCACATGAATGCATCCCATCAATGTCATTATATAGTCGGATTTACCTAAATTAGCATAAACATTTGTTAATTATGCTTAAAGCTCAGTGGCTGTTTCAGTAAAGCTAACAATCTCTCCCTGGCAGGTATCTTGAAGCGAAGAAGGACAGGGTGACCGTGGTTTTCAGCACAGTGTTCAAGGATGATGATGATGTAATAATCGGGAAGGTGTTCATGCAGGTAAGGCAGATTTTAGATGTTCCAGCGCTGTTTTCAGTGGAGTTTTACAGCTGTGTGGGACTGAAACAAGAGATGCACACAAATATGACTCCCAATGCACAGCAGTTTGAGCCATTCAAAGTTTTACTGTAAGATTAATTCAGCCCACCTCCTTTCTAGGTGGAGTCATTGAGAAGATTTTAATCCATTTAACTGCTGAGTAAAGCCTAGACTGGATTATCTTGAACACCGTGATTCGTATTGGTCAACCCTAGAACCTTGGTTTGTTATTGGCTGTTTCGTTCTTGTCTGTCTTCAGTGGTAGTTTGGCATCTTGCTGCTCCACGGATACTAGAGCAAGTATTACAAATTAAAAAAACAATTCCTCACCTCTCCTGTTGAGCAGTTGAGTTTGCTTTCCAGTTCCTCTTATCTCTAGCTGCCAGGCTGTACTGCTTGGTACAGCTATGGATTTATGAATTTATGGAAGCAGTGTTTTTTCTGCACTTAGATGTAGCATGATCAGTTTACAGTGCAAATCAATCTGACTGGTGGCATCAGAAATCTGATAACACAAGTCCTTGCCAGCTGCTTATTTAAATATACTGTAGTTTCAGTTCTGATGGTATGGAATGGTTGACATGACTGCCTAACAATTCCAATTAGGCATCCTTGTTCAGGGAGCGTATATGCTTTTATAAGTCCTCAGCCACTGCTTTTTCAGCTGCTTAAATTTTAGAATATTCAAATTATCTTCCTCTGTTCTGAGCCCTAGGTTTCAGCCAGCTTCATATTTCAGTGTTTTGAAAGTCGTCCAGCAAAGTTGGCTTTACGTATGGCTGAGTTTCATGATTACCTTTGTAAGTTTCCTAGCAAACCAAATGACACAGAAATGTTTTGTAGCATACAGTATTGCAAGAAAGCTGAAAAATAAAACAGAATACAGTAGTTCAGATACCAGTCAAGCAAAGATGAAGATGCAAGTAGTCACAAAATATTTTTTGTAATATTTACAAATACAATGTAAAGATAACCATTGTGTACTTAATTGAATTTAAATTCTTAAGAGATGAATGTGAATTTTGTGTTGCTTGTTTTCCTTTGCACAGTGTGCCTACATTACTGTAGAAATGTTTTTGTTTGTTTCCATAATATAGGAGTTTAAGGAGGGTAGGCGTGCCAGCCACACAGCTCCTCAGGTCCTGTTCAGTCACAGAGAGCCTCCCCTTGAGCTGAAGGACACTGACGCTGCTGTCGGAGACAACATTGGGTACATCACCTTCGGTATGGAACTTTGTGAACACTGTACTGTATAAAACTTGGTACAAGTCTGAAATATCGGTTATCTTAACTAATGTATTCTTTTTATTTAGGTTCACTTTGTATATCACTTCTGTCAGGCATTTCCCATGAATGTAGGACATGTCAGATTTGTTCTATGTGAATTTTGTATTTCTTACCCACCAGGGCAGGATGTTACAAGGGGTTAGGTTAATGGTTACACTAGGTGCATTAAGCTTCTTTTAAAAAGTCAATGGGATGTGATGACTGACGAATGCATTTGTTCAGATAACTGATATTGCATACCCATACCAAGTTGCTGTTTTTGACAGATGTATCAAATAGATGAATACTAAATAAAATGTATATTGTATTTGCATAGAGGAGCAATGCATTTGCTGGCATAATAACTTTTTTACAAATAAACTAGGGTTCTGTTTTAAAAGAGAACTAGATTTCCAAATAAACTGACCATTTCATGTACAGAGCTTCTTTCACCTAGATTTTAATGTTTGGAAATATACAGTACTCTATTGCTGTGTGAATAGGGATGAGGCCCAGAGACAGACTGCTGTTCAAACAAAATAGTTTTATTAAATAGAAAACACAAAATACAGGCACAAGGGCCAAAAGGGTTTTTAAAACACAAACAATAAACACAAAGTAAAAACTTACAGAAATAAGGCTTTGCTTTGCCTTCACTGGATTGCAAAATTAACAAAAAACAGCACACAAAGGAAAAACACACTTGCTCCCTCAGCTACCTCCTTTTATGTCAGGTGGCTGGGTGCTAATTGATTACTAATGATTCACACCTGACACAATAAACCTGGGCAGGGAGGAGAATTTAACCCCATCCCTGCCAATATTTACAAGGGCAGAGCCCTGCTCTGCCACAGTTTCATAAACAGGTGTTCTGAAAGATTTCCTTTTTTGTTGACTTTTTAACCGTTAGCAGTCCATTTATTCAGTGCGTGTCAGACGCGTCAGGTCCAATTTATTTTCACACGTGCAGTTTATTTTAGACGCGCTGTTTAAAAGTATTTTTTTTTCACAGTAAAACAGGTTTAAAAGGCACTGCATATCAACAGGACACTCAGTTCTGCATCTCCAGCCCCGCCCCACCCCTTGTTCGCTATATTTTTCAAATGTCTCTTAATAATAGTACATACCGATAAATCATCTCTTGATCACTTGTTTTATCGCCAAACTCCTCAATAATGCAATCCAAGTCATTATTTTATTACTATAACATCTAAAAAAAAGCTGCACATTTCTGTGATGTTCTTTGAGCGCTGGATGCGGAAGCAGCTATCTTGTTTGTTTATGTTATCTATGTGGTGTCGGGTCTATCAGTATTCATGAGATACGGCCTTTTTTTTCGGCTTCTCTCGGCTCCTATCGGTCTCACTCGGCCATTGAATGTTTTTCTTGGCTTTTTCCGGAGAAAAAACGACTAGAGACCTGTTTTTTGCGTCTTTTTGATGATGTCGGACAGGGTCCGACATTGGACTGGAAAAGGAAAATTGCGATGCTGGACCAGGTCCGACATAGGACCGCAAAGGGTTAAAATGTATTTGTTTTATAGCATGGAAACTTGTATCATAAACATGCCTATTTGTCCTTCCGACACCAAATGTGTGAAGAGTTTCCCTTTTGTCTTTATATAATAGTGACCATTAAAATAATAGTCCTTCACTTTACAGAAAGAAAGCTAAATATATAAATGGCAGAATCATTTTGCAGTGTGAAAGATTAAACTTAAGGAAAGCATCCAAGTTGAAAAGAGAAGTTGATTTGAAACAGAAGTTAAATAGTAGGAACAAAAAGTGGGTATTGTTAGTAGTTAAAAGAGCAAACAGTATTTTTCATTCATTCTATTGAAAAGGTGAGAAGGATCACTTCCCTTTTTTTTACCATCAGCCTATGCCCATTAACCCTTTGTCTTGCTGTGTCTGATGTGTTTGTTTAAAATGTGAATGGTAATGTTAGGTTATGCCACATATTCAAAGTTCATGTGGATGCCTTTAAATTACACCATTGTGAAATAGGCAATCACAGAATTCTGTGACAGCTAGTGTTCCACCAACAGTTAAACATTTATTTTTGATCATGATAAACTAGACATGATTGTTCTCTCTCTCTCTCTCTCTCTCTCTCTCTCTCTCTCTCTCTCTCTCTCTCTCTCTCTCATCTCGCTCTATTCTTCAGGGAACAGATTCGCTTTACACAGGCAGTTAGCTAGTCCTAAAAGGCAGATATCAATTATTGATGTCCCTTGTTGGAAGGTGTAATGTTTATGTAATACACACATGCCGACACCTTCTGTTGTACTGGTGCTCTGAATTATGAATGGAGCCATGGCCTCGGACTCTCGGGTTTCATACCATATTGACTGTAACATGGATTGAATGGGATCGCGTGCTACAGGGAGTAACAATAAACTCCAGCTGCACATTGGGGTGCTTTTCCAGTGCAGCTGGTAACCAGTTAGCTTTACTTAAAGAATAAACAATCAATCTAAAAGGATGATCTGTGGATTACCTCAATGTCTATTGTGTTAATTGAAGTCCAAACCCTACCCCAGTCATATGTGGTTCCTGTTCAGAGCAAGAAACTTATTTCAATCGCAGGCTTTTTGCCGATTTCTTTTTACATTTATTTTCAGTGGTGTAAAGTCTAGTGAGTTTTTATAAGGTAACAAACATATTTATGAGTCTTTACTGAATAATTAGTGGTGGAAAAGTGTGTGAGTTAGCTAGTCCTAAAAGGCAAGCACAATAAATATGTGTTTGTGTGCGGTTTTTTTTTTTCTAACTCTCTTGTGTGTTTCCTCTTTCAGTTCTGTTCCCTCGCCACACCAGTGTAAATGCCAGAGACAACACCATCAACCTCATCCACACCTTTAGGGACTACCTGCACTACCACATAAAGTGCTCCAAGGTAAGGGGTGGGGCGTGCTTAGAGAAGCACTTACTGTGTAGGGAGGGAATGTTAGCACTCCTGAGTCAAGAGTACCCAGTATGTGTTAACAAAAACAGTTGAAATAAAATGGTTTAAACACTTTAAAAACTACTGCCCCTTATAGATAGCAACAGCGCAAGATAATTTCACTGCACCCAGTATTAGTTTTAAATATAGTAAAATAAATTAGTAAAATTCCTTTAACCTGACTGGTAAATATGAGGTCCTTAATCACTGGTAAAGGACCTCGAATGTCAGTTCAAAATATGTTTAAACTCTGTTCCAAATAAATCTGCTGTAAATACAGTATTCATGTTGTGGTGATGTAAGGCATTAGGACCCTGGTGTTGGCCACATACAAGCCATCTTAGCAAAGGTAACTCTGGGTTAATTCACTAGTTAATGGGGTAATGCTGATCAGCTGTGACTGATCAGCTTGGGGAATAAAAAGGCCACAGTTTTTGTGTGTTCTGTGATGGGAGGGTTTGGAGAAGAGGGTTTCGAGGGGGAGGTGGGATGATTTTCTGGTAACAAACAAAGGTATTGATTTTGACAACAAAAGTTCTGGATGGTGATTTGGATTTGGTTATTTTCTGATTTGTTTTAAACAGGGGAACAGGCTTACCCTGCCCTGCATTAGACAGGACAACTGTAAACCTATTTAGTTCATGCCCAAAGAAGGGCTAGGTTTTGTTTTTGTGTTTTATTTATTTTGAAAAGTTTGCTAATAAAAATACGCTATAGCGTTTGAAAAGCACTTCAAGTGTACCGTGTGTCTTTAAAAGGACAGACGCTTGTCTGGAACACAACACAGACACCTGGTGAAAATTCTTTTACATTGTATTTTACTTTTTTTCTGCTTAATAGAAGATCTCTGTTCTTGTACACACTCTCTGAACATTGTCTGTCAATGTATAAGTGAAATTGTTCAGTGCTGTTGCTAATTAACCCCACTCAGACCCATTGTTTACTAAGTATGTTGGTATCCCAGAATAATGTATTGTGCCCCTTTTCAAAAATAAATCTAGTGACACCCTATATCTTATTCCTTTGCTATGAATGCAGAATGACTGGGTGTCATATTTATTCCCCCAAAAACGTGTTTCTGTTATGTTGAATGTGACTGGCACATTGAATGTTGTACCACTCCAGTCACATCAATGTCCTAAAAAAAGAATAGCAGTGCTCCTGATTACATTACTAAGCTTAAGGAGACAGCCATGAAGCAACGGAAATATGTATATATAATTTACACCGGCTAATTTGTATAAACCTGTTTAAATAAGTTAATACACATTTTTCAATGACTACTGCTGTATGTGTAATGACCCAAGTACATTTTACACTAGAGAACTGATTATGATGAAACTTGGTATGGTGACCAAATTACATGACTGCAGAAAACATATTCTGGTCATAAGAAAGTTTACAAACGAGAGGAGGCCATTCAGCCCATCTTGCTCGTTTGGTTGTTAGTAGCTTATTGATCCCAGAACCTCATCAAGCAGCTTCTTGAAGGATCCCAGGGTGTCAGCTTCAACAACATTACTGGGGAGTTGGTTCCAGACCCTCACAATTCTCTGTGTAAAAAAAGTGCCTCCTATTTTCTGTTCTGAATGCCCCTTTATTTAATCTCCATTTGTGACCCCTGGTACTTGTTTCTTTTTTCAAGTAAAAAAAAAAACTATGTTCTTATATATTTTGTAACTTGTTGTTTAAAATTTTTAAATTAAACTCACTTTTTAGGCATGGGCATGTGGTAATTAAATTAATTTGATCAGAAATGTTCTGGGTGCTTTTAATTACAGTTGCATTTATTTATAATTCACATTTAGCACATGATTGATTTTAAAAAACAAAAGGCATTTAGATAGGTGTTGCATACTCTCTTCCTCTATCAAGGAGAGTATAAAACACAGAAGCTCAAATAAAATAGTGTACAGCTATGGCAAAAGTTTTGCATCACCTAGAATTTTAGGATTGAGAAACTATATGAAAGTAATTTTTGATCTTTTATTTAACGTCATGTAATCAAAAGAAACTACAAAATGTGTATCTCAAGTCTACCAGAAGCCACAATAATAGTACTGTATTTCATATTAGGTTTGTCTCATTTTTCAATTTGACAGTTTTGTCGTTATGTGTATGGAAATCTGCAATGCAGTATGTAATTAATATGTTAACATAACTTTATTCAGCAGGTTTTGTTCGACTTTATGAAGCAAAATTTGTTAATTCTATAGGTTGATGCTAAACTTTTGGCCATCGCTGTAGATTGTCTAATTAACATTAAAGTATTTAGCTTTGACTTTCCTCTTCAGTTACGGCTTCCTCAGTAACTTTTGCCTTGACTTCCCCAGGCTTACATTCACACCCGCATGAGGTCCAAGACTTCAGACTTTCTGAAAGTGCTGAACAGAGCCCGTCCTGACGCAGAGAAGAAGGAAATGAAGACTATCACGTAAGAGTCCATCCAATATTTGAAGCGGAAGCACCATATGGTTTCTATTAAGAGACTACTCTCAATGTACACGGAACCCACAGAAAATAGTTCATGTTATATTAATACATTTGTTGTAACACGCATTTCTAACCATTGAATGATTTTGCAGTCTTTTTATAAACGCTAATAACAGTCTTGAAGGTGTATCTAAAAGGTGTCTCCGTTTTGCCCAGCGTCAGGCATATAAATTGACTTTAAAAAGGTTCAAGGTTAAATAATCCACAGACACAATGCACAGTAATTAAATTATTCAAATTGTTAACACAAACTCGTTTTTATTGCGTGTCTAGGTGTGGAGGTATGCAAATAAAAACTTAAGAAGCATTCAAAATCCCTTTTGAAATGTGTCCATATTAAACTGACTTCCCACTTCTCCCTGCTGCCCTAGTGAACTCAAACAAAGGAAGGCAGTGTAGCCCTTTGTATACCCTGTGGTGCAAACACTAGCGTGTTCACAATTGAGAAACAAAGCGCTTCAAACTTTAATTGATATGTTCTCATTATTTGTAACAGAAAAATATATAAATATCATTGCATTAATACCACCATTTCAAGGAGGAAACATTAGTCTGAACGTTCTTAATTGAAATACATAGCTTCGCTCTAGATTTAAATTAACCAGGGGACACAAGCGTCAGGTTGGGTTGAAACCTGCTTGGCACAACATCGCTGTGTGAGC
The DNA here is from genome assembly GCF_902713425.1 of Acipenser ruthenus. NCBI lineage: Eukaryota > Metazoa > Chordata > Actinopteri > Acipenseriformes > Acipenseridae > Acipenser > Acipenser ruthenus. The sequence goes on along the minus strand of NC_081199.1, from coordinate 23,035,713 downwards.
CAATTGTACATGCATCTGATACAAATAAGTAGGTTATAGATGACCCCTTTAAACTCTCTTACTGCTCGTCCAGAAACAAAGACGTTTCAAAAGATCTTATTTTCCTATAGTGTGCTTTTGATTATATATATATATATATATATATATATATATATATATATATATATATATATATATATATATATATATATATATATACACAGACGTGCTCAAATTTGTTGGTACCCTTACAGCTCATTGAAATAATGCTTCATTCCTCCTGAAAAGTGATGAAATTAAAAGCTATTTTATCATGTATACTTGCATGCCTTTGGTATGTCAATAAAGCAAAGAAGCTGTGAAAATAGATGAATTATTGCTTATTCTACAAAGATATTCTAAAATGGCCTGGACACATTTGTTAGTACCCCTTAGAAAAGAAAATAAATAATTGGATTATAGTGATATTTCAAACTAATTAGTTTCTTTAATTAGTATCACACATGTCTCCAATCTTGTAATCAGTCATTCAGCCTATTTAAATGGAGAAAAGTAGTCACTGTGCTGTTTGGTATCATTGTGTGCACCACACTGAACATGGACCAGAGAAAGCAAAGGTGAGAGTTGTCTGAGGAGATCAGAAAGAAAATAATAGACAAGCATGGTAAAGGTAAAGGCTACAAGACCATCTCCAAGCAGCTTGATGTTCCTGTGACAACAGTTGCAAATATTATTAAGAAGTTTAAGGTCCATGGAACTGTAGCCAACCTCCCTGGGCGCGGCCGCAAGAGGAAAATCGACCCCAGATTGAACAGAAGGATAGTGCGAATGGTAGAAAAAGAACCAAGGGTAACTGCCAAAGAGATACAAGCTGAACTCCAAGGTGAAGGTACGTCAGTTTGTAATTGCACCATCTGTTGCTTTTTGAGCGAAAGTGGGCTCCATGGAAGAAGACCCAGGAGGACTCCACTTTTGACAGAAAAACATAAAAAAGCCAGACTGGAATTTGCTAAAATGCATATTGACAAGCCACAATCCTTCTGGGAGAATGTCCTTTGGACAGATGAGTCGAAACTGGAGCTTTTTGGCAAGTCACATCAGCTCTATGTTCACAGACGAAAAAATGAAGCTTTCAAAGAAAAGAACACCATACCTACAGTGAAACATGGAGGAGGCTCGGTTATGTTTTGGGGCTGCTTTGCTGCGCCTGGCACAGGGTGCCTTGAATCTGTGCAGGGCACAATGAAATCTCAAGACTATCAAGGCATTCTGGAGCGAAACGTACTGCCCAGTGTCAGAAAGCTCTGTCTGAGTCGCAGGTCATGGGTCCTCCAACAGGATAATGACCCAAAACACACAGCTAAAAGCACCCAAGAATGGATAAGAACAAAACATTGGACTATTCTGAAGTGGCCTTCTATGAGTCCTGATCTGAATCCTATCGAACATCTATGGAAAGAGCTGAAACTTGCAGTCTGGAGAAGGCACCCATCAAACCTGAGACAGCTGGAGAAGTTTGCTCAGGAAGAGTGGGCCAAACTACCTGTTAACAGGTGCAGAAGTCTCATTGAGACCTACAGAAAACGTTTGATTGCAGTGATTGCCTCTAAAGGTTGTGCAACAAAATATTAGGTTAGCGGTCCCATCATTTTTGTCCATGCCATTTTCATTTGTTTTATTATTTACAATATTATGTTGAATAAAAAATCAAAAGCAAAGTCTGATTTCTATTAAATATGGAATAAACAATGGTGGATGCCAATTACTTTTGTCAGTTTCAAGTTATTTCAGAGAAAATTGTGCATTCTTTGTTTTTTGTGGAGGGGTACCAACAAATTTGAGTACGTCTGTGTATATATATATATATATATATATATATATATATATATATATATATATATATATATATATATATATATATATATATAATTTAATTTATTTTACAAGAAATGTTTTTAGAGATGCATTTAACACCATTCTGTAAAGTAACAACCTTTCTAAATATGTAAAACCTTTTTAGAGGTGTGCATGGATACTGGGATTGCAGGAGGTGCTGGGGGATTATATTGTTCACCTGTTTTATTCCCAGCTGGGAGATTTTGTTCACAAAGGATCAAAGAACCGGTCTGCTTCGAAAACAACCTGAATATTTCCCCCTCTGATAATATTTGCAGAAGGAAGTTGATTCTGTTAGTCAGTGATTGCCAAGTATCTAGCAGGGCAACCGAGCCAGAGCAAAGCCCATACATGATGGCTACCTGCCCTAGTTCTTCATTTCCTGGTTTATATTGGAGGATTCATTCCTTTAAAGTGTGAGGCAGAGTAGAGGGTGAAATTTAACCTGTAAAATGTCATGTAATAGTTACTCATACTAATGTGGAACCCTAATAATCCAATACTGATATGGCTGTAGAGTGTTTAAGTGTGACTTACTATGTTTCTTTGGTATCCAGGGGGAAGACTTTTGCATCTCGTTAAGAAGACAACCCTCAAACAGCTGGATCTGCCGTGTCGCCAAGCACAAGCTCTCTCCACTATTCTGGTCCAGTACAAAAGCCTCCAGTTGGCCAGTAAATTCCATTTTATAGGAGAAGTCGTGGAAATTTGGAAAAAGAAGAAAAAAAACTAAGAATAAAAACGGTTCTTGCTTTTGCATAGTGAAAATAAAATCCTTAAACAAAAAAAACATTTGATACAATGTGATCTTTTATTTCTTTGGACATTTGGTATTTTGCCTTGCAGCTTATCTCTGCTGATTAATTAAGTGTTTGCGATAAGAATGCAGTATCCCTTTTCTCTTTCACATCTCTGCCTCGGACGAGTGATGAAATGTATGTATCACTGACAAATCAAAAGGTGACAAAAAATAAATCTGTCTTAATAAAACCATGTGTACTATGTCTTTTTTACACTGTATACTGTAATATTTTAAATGAGTTTTTGTACTGAAACAAAATATGAATATCTACCAAATGGACTGTTGCTAATCCAAACCAGTTGGATCCGGACCCTAGTGATTTGTTTGGACTAGTGATTGGAGTACTAAAAATGCTTTGTTTATCTTAAGTTTTTTTTTCCCCCATACTTGTATGTAAAAAATATATATATATATATATATATATATATATATATATATATATATATATATATACACACACACACACACATGGGCACAAGAAGACATTGATTTGACATGTCTGTCGAGTGTTTAAATTGTTATTTGACCATTCCTCTGATTACAGACTCTTCTCCAAAATGGCCAATAAAGTTATCACTTTTGTTTTAAAAGTAGTTGTTTTGTTTTTTTTGTTGGTTTTTTTTCCTCTTGGAAATTGAGGCACATGCCAATCCTCATAATCAGCCTTGTAATTAAAGCATCTCAAATAATGCTTTTCCTCATTCTGGCAGATGTACAACAGGGATATGCAGCTGGCATATGTTTGAATTACAGTATTTACTTGATCTAAATAGCATTGCATTATAATATATAATACTGCTGCCATCGTGGGCTTTCAGTTTCCAATCTTCAGTTTGTTTTCGGGGGGGTCAAATAACTACGCCTACAAACTTTGGGTTTCTTATTCATTATTAGTTCTAGATTTGCTTCCAACAGTTCGTTATGATGCTGTGTAGAGTTAATGAGCCTTGATTAACTCCAGGGAAATGGGTCTGTCACTACTTGCATGTGTACTGGTAGCCTAGTAACAATATTCAGTAGAAATTAGCATGGCAAACTTGTTCCTGATAATTTAATATAAGGTGGTATTGTTTATGAACTAGCAAGAAGCAGTTAATGTAAATGTAAAAGCTCCTAAATCTATCTAATTTAACATTTACAATTTTGCTTACCAACATTGCACATAGCCCCACACATCATAGATCTAACACATGTAATATCCTGTAACAAATACAAAGCATGTGAAATGGTAAAATCTCAAATCTTGTGATCTTAAAGCACATACTGTACCTGCGTTTTTTTTAAAAAGTTGTTTTCTATTAAAGTGCTCAATTTAATAAGGGTGCCTCCCTGTATACACATCTATACAGTGAAGTATACCAGTGCTGCTTTCAATAATTTTCCAGTGTGTTCAAGCAAAATCTACATCATCAATTATATAAAACATCAAGTCTACATAGAGATTTTAGAAGCCACTTAGTACACTCAGTCACCATCATTAATTGGCAAGAGCAATTGGTTTACTAGTGCCCTTTAAATGGCTTCTCCTATTACAAGGCTATGTATGACTGTCTTGATTTGCCAGTATCCATCCCTTTGTACATCAATACAAAATGGTTGCCTCCATGCAGCAGTTTATTAGTCTGAACTGGTTCAGTGTTTCTCAAGACCTTTGTGGCTGCACAGAGTAAATATCAATAGACATTAGGGCTGGCCAATAGGAGGAATCAGAGTGCAAGCCTAAACCATGGCAATAGTATGGACTGAATGTAAGCTGCATGCAGTTGCAGTTGCTGTTGCCAATGCTGTAAGGTTGACAATTCTAGGGGTTACTGCAGGGTTATTGATGGTATTTTGTGCCCACGTGAAGTCAGCCTGGTGGCCACATTTGAGAAACACAGGACTAGTTGACTGTGTGAAGGAAAATTAGTAATCTGACTTTTAATTGGTCCTTAGAGAGTTTATTAAAAGCCAGTGGAAAGGTAAAAACAACTGGCTGGATAACACATTGGTGTTGCTTTATGAACCGTAAAGCTTCAAAACAGGTTTTCATTACATTTAAGACAGCACTTTAGTGTACAACTGTAATCCTTGATGCCTTATTTCAAGCTTTATTGTGAGTGTTATACCTTTTGTAGTCATTTTACAAATCTGCAGACACGCACAGCTAAAGCCTCATATCCGTCATTTAACTTTCTAGGTTTCTGCTGTAGAGAGACGGCACATATATCTTATATATTGTGGTACAGTCTCAATAAACTTGTGTTTTACTGTGATGTTGTTTTAACTTCTGTTCATACTGTATCAATCATGGGGTTTCCATGCAGGGCAATTTACATGTGAAATGGCAATGCGCATGTTTGGGAGAATTACTCATGTAAATCAGGTCTGTGGCTGAAAAAAATGGCCAAAGAGAGGGATAGGGTAAATCTCATTTACTCGTGTAAATGACGAAAAACACGAGAAAATCCACGCCCAGTTTCGCACGGAAACCCGCATTTCATGTGTAAATGTGAATAAGCGTGTTTATCCTTAACTATAAATATTGCAAGGGAGCAGGTCAGTTGTTACTGTGGATTCCAAGATGGCAGAAAGTAAGTGGCTGATAGGCGATTTTATGGTTAGCAGTGGTGTAGTTCACCTTAATGATAATGCAGGCGGCTTTTTTTTATTATTGTTTTTTGCTGCGTATGTCCTGTCATGTTGTATATCTCTTCTGGGTTTACAGTTCTGTATAAAACCAGTTACCATGAACTGCGTTATGCCCTTGTTATGGTATTAAAGCAGTTGTTTGAGAATACCATTGCTGTAAAAACTACGCTAAAGTTAAACACGAAGAGCAAGTGAGCTGCTTAAATGTCTGTAACTGAATTAATTCCTGTCCTTTTTTTGATCCCAGCTATATCTGAAGACAACGCGTGGCCACCCTCCACGTTAATAAATATAGTTGATGTACTGGATCTCATGAGCCAGCTTGACCGCCCAAAACAGCACAACATATATACCAGCAAGTTGTTGATATCCTCTCTGAACTGAACAAATAAAATTGCAAGTTAACATATTGATTGCGTTTTATTTATTTGCATCATTAATATTTAGCACAACAGTAAATCCAGCACAACTTAAAAGAAAGGAGAGCATCTCTGACAGCACAAGCCTCCTCAGATCGCTGCTGTCCAATTGAAATTGGCGGCTGAGGTAACCTTCACAGTTGCCAAGTCCGCTTATAACAAGCGGAATTAGACTTGTTTTTTGAGAGTCGCGGGTTGGAATTTGCATAAACACCCACTCTAACATGGCTTGGGCTTGTTTTGAAAGGCAGTGCCGTGTTTTTTTTTTTCTCTCATGAGACTTGGCAACACTGGTAACCTTCCCCACCTGTCTCAGGCAGCCACTGATTCCTGAATACCTCATTTTGTTGTTAACAAGAGTTTGTACAGGATACAGCAGGCAGTGGCAATTTTGGGAACAAACTAATGCTGCACTTCAGTCCGTTTCATCAGTATCTGCCACCTCCCTTTCAACTCCCCACTACCCGTATTTGCCCAAGCGTGGTGTTGAATGCTTCCTCAGCAGCTGACAGCCGTCCAGATGGATAGGGTTTCTAAGCCAGGGTAGTATACGCAGCATCACCTGATCCCCTATATGCTGTATTGCCTGAATGAAAGAGTAATATATATAAAGTCTCTGCCGGTTTTCAGCCATGTTGATCTGCAATACCTATTGGTCAGTTTCATTTTATACCTTCGAGTTCATTTTTAATTAATGAGTCGTAAGATAAATGAGTTGAAACAGTATTCACTACTAACAACATGACACCCCACTAATGACATTTGAAAAACAATTTGGGCAAGAGCAGTAAAACACATTATTAACCAACCAGGCACAAGGTATTTTGCTTTATTGCAGCCTTAGATTCACTTGTGTACCAGTTCTCTGTGCATGGAAACCACATTTTCACAAAATGTCACTAGTAATCTTCAAAAACAGCATGAGTACTTTGTACTTTACACAAAGCCAATTTACATAACAACTCCCACCTTTCCCATTAATTTGCATGACGTCGGGTGAAAAGCCCGGTTTACTCAAGTAAAATAAACTGAGCGAATGGAAACCCAAAAAAGCATTTTACACAAGACATTTTTCTCAAGCAGATGTCTCAAGCTAAAAAAAAAAAACACGCCATGGAAACTCCACCAATGATACAGACCACACACTTTGAGATGTATAAACCACTTTGTCAGAGAGATCATTCCTCTTACATTTTCACTTCAGGAATGCTTGACTTTTTTCCTGAAAAACACTGCATTCTAGTTAGTTTTGCCTTTTGTGCTTGAATATGTAATTCATAACCTACTATTGCTGCAAGTAATCACAGGAGCAGGTCTGTGTGGCTTACAGTATAAGATGCCACAGTGGTAAGCAAGTATCAAGGGGGAGTAAGCTTATGTCTCTAAAGTCAAAACTACCTTGGGGGAATGTAGACAAACAGGACTGCACACAAAGCAGTAAACAGTGTAGTAAATGTAAACACACCCAGAGGAATTTTATTTTTGAGATGCTGTGGTTTTAAAATGCAGCATGAGCTGTGCACTATTTAGAGAATAATGAAAGAAAGACAGAAATGTATCAATTGAACCCCATCTTTATTGCTAAGAACAAGGAACAAATGAATGAAAACACCTGAAACTTGACCATATAAAACTTATGTTATTTAAAAAAGGCAAACGCTACTGTTTCGGCATAAGATCAGCCTTGAGCAGAGGCAGTACAAAGCATTTATTAAAACCCCCTAAATCCATGTGAGGTTAATAATAGAAGGAGCAGGGCTTGTGTTAGTTTATTGCTCGATCGCTTCCTCTTTCTGAGACACGACCTTCCCGTCCACAAGCTCCTGGTTTATCACCACCACCCTCCTAATACTCTGCTGTTGAGGCTCTGAAACAAATACAAGGAAAGGAAATGTGTGTATTGCATTTCATATACATGGTAGGAAGAAGAATACCAGGAGCACCATTGACATGAGGAGAGGCTGTTCTGTTGTTGGCAAACAGCTTCTCATGTCAATGGTTGAGGCCATTTTAGGGTGTGTGGATTAGTGCAATTTGGGGATGTCAAGAGTTTTTGAGTGGCCAATGTATAGTACTCAACCGACTAAATCATAAATGAAGCATAAATCTCGTTCTACGTGTACTTTTGATGTATTTAGCCCATAGCTTAATTACTGAATCCCATATATGGAAAACTAGTGAGCTCCCAAGATGCTGAAACACCCTTACAAGATAGTGAATGGACAGAATTGTTTTCAAACAGGATAGGGTATATATTAAAGTAGAAAAAAAGCACATCCTGCTGCCTGATGTTGATATTTAGTCATATCCATTTAAGTTTATAAAAAAGCATGTAAACCTTTGAATAACACAACTTTTCATACAGAAAAAAATGTGACTGAACTGGTGTAACCTTATGTAAAGTAGATTGTTGGTATGCTGGGACACTGAACAAGGTTAATTACAGGCACTTAACTCATCCATAGCTTTCTGACTGTGCTGAATAGAATCAAATGTAACTCTCTTAAATTGTAGCTAACAAAATAATTCCATAAATCTCACCCATTTTGCACTTCCATAGCAATATAGGTCTCAAATATGAAGTTTTGAATGGAATATGTCTTACAGCAAACATGTATTTTCATTTTAAAACAGACACCTGGTACTTCACTAAGTTCTCAGTTTGCTTGCCATGCTTTCCAGGAAGTCTGGTACTGCCTCCTTGTTCATTTCACCCCAGTCTTTTGGATCACTGAAAGCAGGTCATTCACAAGGGGAAGCAGCTGATTGACAGGAAAGAAGCCAGTAAATGGGTGGGGATAATTGTACCCTCCCAGTGAAATGAACCACAAAAGCATGAGGTTTCTTTAACCATGATTTAAAATGAAAATACATGTTTGCTAAAGCATGTGTTTCTTTCACAACTTCACATTTGAGACTAATATAAATGTATGGAACTGTTTTGTTAGCAACTGTTACTTCAATAAAGAAACAAGCCGTTTTCTCAAGACACTCACCCGCATTCACTGGCTGCAGTGGCTCAGCTCTGCAGAACAACAAACAAAAATGTGTTTGGTTGAATGGAATGAAGTTAACATGCCATCTGCAAAAAAAGCTGAAGCATTTGCTCTTATTGTGTAACTAATGTATAATGACAGTGCTGTCATTTCTAAGGGATGGCATAATGTTGCTGTTATATCTTCTAGTATGTAAGCTTTTCCTACAATACAATACGACCAAAAGATATAGCAGAACACAAGTAGGGAAAGAACAGCAATGGCTAAAAATTTGGGTACAGTTTGTAAGAAGCAGTTATAGACAAGAAGACGCTGTGACATCCTAAGTCTTTCTTTAAGGTGAAAGAGTAAGATTGACATGAACTTGTAATATCTGTATCTAAAGAAGTGCCATGTAGTACAACAATCCCAAACTGTGCTCATGATGTACTGTTTTAGCATAACATTATTGATTAAATGTTTATCACATTTTTTATTTAAATGACTATAAATATTCCAGCAGAAATACAGTGCTTAAAACACCAAAATGAGAGTTTGTGCAAAGAATGATCCAGCAGGCAAAGAAATAGTGAAAGGAAATTATGGAATGTCATCTGATCAAAGTGCAGACAGCAATGAAAATGTTTATGAGTTTAACAGTTTGGCTGTGCTGCTGTGCTACTGGCTATGATTGACTGCAGTTCTGTAGAACCACACTCTGTCAATGTAAATATGATAGTTTATCAGATAACAAGGAACGGATTGTCTTTCTGCATGGCCTAACAAGTGACTTAGCAGGATCTAAAACACCATCTTGTTAAATTAGATCCTCTAAGTAGGACTGAATGGTGTGCAAACAAGGGAAGAGCCTTGATGGTTCCAACAGCCATTTCTCTTTTCCAAAACTTTCTCAATTCTATTCCTTTTGATGACCTGCTGATGCCAAAGCTATTCCAGCATTTTCCAACAATGTACTTGTCAGAACCTAAACTAGCGAAGGGGTGAATTTCAGTACCTGTGGGTTAAGAGCTCCCCCATAATTACAGCATCTGCATCTAGGAAACCACATGCAAAACATGGGACAAGCTACAAACAGTTTAAATAGCTTACTTTCATGAAGTGTGGTTCATTCCTAACTAGGTATTCGAAACAAGTATAGCAAATAGCAATAATAAATGTATTTGATTTAGTCTATAAAAAGACAGCTAGAGAACTGTACTTGTCATCCATTTTAGTGATGACTGTATCTTAGGTTGTGACATAGAGAATTGCCTGCCTCTCACCTCTCTTCCTCGCCCTCCAGGAGGCGCCGGTAGGTAGCAATCTCAGCCTCCAGTTTCATTTTCATGTTGAGCAGGATGGTGTACTCGTTGGCTTGGCGTTCCGTGGTGGTGCGCACCTGCCCAAGCTCATCCTCCAGCTGCCTGATAGCCTGGTTCAGCTTGCCCACTTCCATGTTGTAGCGGTTCTCTATGTCGTGCAGTGTGTCCTCCAGCGAACAGTTCTGGAAGAACAGGGGTTAGAGAGAGATAGAATTTATCACACCACGGGCCAAAGTGTACAACTCAAGAGGGTAATCAGTGAGCTCCTACATTCACCTGTTCATTCTGTATCATTTGCAGTTTGTATTTTATTTGATTTTAATTAAAAATGCAACCATTTTACCTCCCCATAATTTTTACAATTTTTCTCTACTATTTGACTGCCCAATAGATTTTAAAATTCTTCTAACACTGTATTCCTCAGAAAGGTCGTATTTTTTTGTTACAGGCTTACTGCATACTTTTAAGTGTGAGTCAAATTACGTTTAATAACCTATGTATCTTCTTTTAGATTCTTAAATCTCAAATGTTCACACTATTTTAAAAAAGCACCCAAAAATTAAGAAATAACTATGAAGATACTTAATTTAATAGCTTAACTTTGTTTCCTAATCTTAGAACTGCGCTAAGAACAATTTTAAAGTAAACAGCTTTAGGAACTTGACCCATAGTGCTTAAATACAGGATAAGTGCCTATAGTAAAGAGGGGTTAGACCACCACTGACTGAGCTGCTCAGTCTCTTAGCTCCCAGTAGAGTGTGAGAGGTAGGTAAATCGCACCGTGTTATGCAGTGTCTGCAGTTCGATCTCCAGCCCCTTTTTCTGCCGGTGTAGGTCATTCAGTTCACTCTTGGCTGACTGCAGAGCCTCTGTGTTCTGGGTGACCTCCATGGACAGCTCCTCAAACTGCAACACAAACAGAGGTAACGCTGAATACATGCCGCACGTTTACAATGCGTTTCGTAAGCTTCACAAAGAAACAATAATAACCTTACTAGAACTGTATTATGCTACTCTATATAATTCACAGTTACAATTGTCAGGCTACACACTCTGTATTTCTTTTCCACCTGTAATGCATTTAATCACTGCCGTTTCAATGGTGTTTTCATATTATTAAGACAAACTTTTTTCTTTTACCTTGGATAACATTGTCTAATTGCTGTAAAATTGCATTTTATTGTTGTTAAATCATAACATATTGTATTGATGCAGAAAGGTCAAATGATGGGAAATTCAACTATAACTTCAAACGCTAACCTGATGAAAGCACTGGCAAAGTTTCAATAAAATGCCTTGATCAAAGATTCATCAAAGGCATTTTTGCTGACATGTACGATGGCTCATTTACAATAAAAAGATTGTTATGTCGAGATTGCAAGATAAATATGATACGATTAACTACTTTAATATTTGGATGGAGGTTTAATTGGTTCAATTAAACAATTTAGACCAGGTTGGAACAAAGACAAGGACTGGAAGGGCTAACTTTTCCCATGGTAAACTTATATGGATCTTTCACAAGTGACTCCCTCTCCCATTCTGGACCCAGTTTCACAGCCAGGTCTTGTTCTCTCTTACCTTGTTCTTGTACCAGACCTCAGTGTCCTCGCGGCTCTTCTGCGCAGCCGTCTCATACTGGCTTCGGATCTGTGCAATCATCTCACCGAGGTCCACACCCTTGGGGGCGTCCACCTCCACAGAGACACTGGAGTCCGAGATCTGGGCTCGGATGCTGGCCACTTCCTGTGAGGGGGGCAAGAACAACAGGAAATGGTCAGTAACTGATTTGAATACATGATAGTCCCTTGTAAGGTCGTTCATAACATTTCAGACAGGACAAAATTGTGTTATCCTAAAAGCTACAAAATTGAGTCTCTGATGTTCTAGGTGTAACAATAAAATATATTTGGGAGTTTTAAGCAGAAAAAATATGCAGCAACCTCAGAGCTACAGCGCCGGAAGACAACACAGCTCTGGGCAGCTTACAGGCAAGCCTACAGGCGCCCGGCCAGACCATAGGGGTCGCTGGTGCGCGGTGAGCTGAGGACATTTGGATTCTATAAGGAATCCAGAAACGAAAAAGAATGAATTCTGAATGCAAAGAAACAGGAGTCATATTTAGAGCATTACCTCCTCATGGTTCCTCTTGAGGAAGGCCAGTTCCTCATTCAGGGACTCAATCTGGTTCTCCAGCTGCATGCGGCCGATGCTTGTGTCATCAATGATCTTGCGCAGTCCACCGATGTCCTGCTCCACCCCCTGCCTCATGGCCAGTTCCGCTTCCCACCTGCAGGGGGAGCAAATGCATCAGGGTTTTATCAACCTATACCCAGGATAAATCAACCCTGCATTGCATCAACAACTTTTTTTAACCAAGAATATGTGGTTTCTGTAATTCAGGGTGATTCACTGGTGCTGTACAATGCTCTAAAAAAAAACTATAATAAATTGAACCCATAATATTTACAGTATATATTTTGTAAGGGTTCATCTTTCACATGATATATCCTGGTAATAAAAAATGCGTTTTGGGTTTGAATGCAAGAAGAATTAATTCAAGACTGCAATATATGCCATGACAATTGACAATCTACACAGCGTCTCAAACCAGCTCTGAGCCACCTACCAGAACCCTATTTATCTATTCTAAAGACTAAAGTGTTTATTATGCTAGAATCAACTGCACAAATGTACCACAACCTTTCAGGGCAAATACATTTTAATAGGAAAAGTTTCCTGCCATTGTAAAGATTATTATATAAGCTAACGCGTAGGGTACCTTAACATGAAAGAGAATTCATGAAGCAAACGGTCTGCTCAAGCTGTGCCAATTGATATTGCAAGCTTAATTCACCCCGCATTCGCCACTTACCTACTGAAGCTCAGTCTCGTAAAGGTTGTTTTCTAAAACAAATCGATCAAAAAGATTTGAATCAAACTCACTTGACTTTGAAGTCATCAGCTGCTAGCCTGGCATTGTCAATCTGCAGGACCAGCCTGGCATTGTCCAGAGCCATGTCGCTGACCTGCAGGGGAAGAGGAGTCCGGTTACATCCAGCTACACGCATTGAAACAATACAACATTGTTTCAGCCATTGTTCTTTTAACTAGTGTCTTGCTTATGAATGTTTTGGTCCTATAAAGCATGATCCAAAGTATGTACTGTAATACTTACAGTATATGGCAACAGAACACTGCCCCCCAAAGGCAATAGCTTGTTATTAACTGTCCACTCTGTATTACTGTATGACAAAAGCAGAAAGCTGTAGTCTGCTGCATTTTGTACAGGTGTGGTATTTGTCAGAAACTACACTTCAGATATAAATATATACCCCAGTAAATGTAAGTACTGGCTATCAAACAGTATGTTTAACTCTGTGTGGTAGGCCTACTATGTAAAAACAATTATTTAAGAATGTAATTATGGAAAAGATTAAAAACAAATTCAGGTTCATTGTTCAACCTCGTGCTTGTTCACGATAGGAAAACGGCTTGAGAACTCACATTGCGGATTTATCTATGCGAGGGTGTGGTTCTTCCCAACCTTATCAACACCTCTAATATTAGTTTAGTTCATTTTTTCTCATAACAATAATACTAACACGCTTCCCTCTTAAAAAAGACAGTGGCAGCGTTTCTACTTTCTGAAAGAAACATACTGCAGATTGATCATTTTAAGGGGCTAACATTTTAAACTTATGTTTTGGGCATTTTACTGATGACTTCTGATTTTTAGTTTGAGGGCTGGGTTCGTCAGCGTGAAAACTGATCATTTCAGATTGCACAATATGTTTTAAAGCAAACTAATATACTGATATACTATTCTTTTTAGAAACAATGATTTCAATTTAAAGATTTAAGAAAATAACTAACGGTAATACAAGTGATGGTAAAAACAAAAATATAGGCATACAAGGTTATCATTATTATTATTATTATTATTATTATTATTATTATTATTATTATTATTATTATTATTATTGATATATAACTATCTGGGATAGGTCGACGGTTCTTAACCTTTATACAATTATTGTACAATCTAACCCGTTGTAGAATAATGTGTCCAAGGACACTAAAAATGCAAAATTCACACTTTTTTTGTTTTGTTTTGATTAATGTGTCATAAACAAACCTCTTTGATTTAAAAAAAGAAAGTTTGCCTATTTTTCTTTAACTACACAGTTGCTCATTCGCGTGCCAGTTTCAATGAATATTTAACTCTCAATTTGTGCACAACACAATGAAATACTTTTACACATAACTTCTGAAAAAATATTCAGTGCGGGGAATTGTAATTTCCACTTTATATTGTAGCGTGGTAGGTGACACAATCAATTATGAAGGCATAAGCCTGATCCCAGCTATTGCAAGGGAAACGACTCTTTTGTACAGCGGTATCGGCGCTGTGTTTAAGAGCGGGAGGTCGATTGTGAGAAACCCCTGCTTTGCAGCGATTACAAAAAAAAACCATATGATCTGTATAGTCTATTCTTCCAATGTGTGTTTTTATTATTTAGTATGTACCTGTTTCCTGAGGTCTGTCAGCGGTTTCTCGTAGGCGCTCCAGTCCCTTTCGGTGGGTGTTGTCCTCGACATGACCTCCTTGATTTGGTCCTCCAGTCTGCTGTTGGCTTCCTCCAGTCCTCGCACCTTGGAAAGGTAGCCGGCCAGGCGCCCATTGAGACCCTGCATGGTTTCCTTTTCATTATTGTGGAGAAGAGCAGAGCTCCCAGCGTTGAGATCCAGACTGCTGCTCAAGTTGTTGCTAACTGCCCTGATAATGGGCACAGAGATCCGGGAACCCCTTCCATCGGCCCCAGTGAACATGCTGGCGGCGCTGGAGCGAAGGGCACTATGGATTGGAATCCCGGAGGAGATGCTGGTACTGGAGAATGAGCGGGGGACGACTGAGGACCGCACTGTGAAGGACATGTTGAATTTGGGAGTATGGATTTTCTTAAAGTGGCAAAGCTCTGGAGAGTATGAAGATAGTTACCTAGACAGGTGTGGCGCTGCCCAGGCGTTCTGCTACCGCTTATATACGCCGGTATACCTGTAACCATGATGAATATGCATCAGTACTCAACAAATCAGACAGACGGAGACGCCCCAAAAGCAGACTGTACAGATGAGATCACAGATGTTGGATGTTAAAAGTGTTGTGTGTGGAATAGAGAT
Source organism: Acipenser ruthenus (assembly GCF_902713425.1). Lineage (NCBI taxonomy): Eukaryota > Metazoa > Chordata > Actinopteri > Acipenseriformes > Acipenseridae > Acipenser > Acipenser ruthenus. The sequence goes on along the minus strand of NC_081199.1, from coordinate 23,020,505 downwards.
CATGTTGTTCTCTTTACCTGTGCAGGTGATAAGACAACAGTTACCAAAAATGTTAGCCAAACTTTGCAAGCACTGATTGAGAACAGTAGGCAATAGTAGTACCGCATTTTGTTTTTAAGTTTATTATTATTATTATTATTATTATTATTATTATTATTATTATTATTAGCAGTAGTAGTAGTAGTAGTATTTGATTGATTAGACCTGTAAAGTGCCAAACTCAAGGGAGGAAGGAATGGTGCAAATTGCAAAACTACACGCTCAGATAGCACTTTTTATAAGCAATTCATAAGCAAAACGGTTAAAAAATATATTTCTTAAAAGCAAACCTAACAGGATAGATTATCAAAAGATAATAATACACAAACACACACACACACACACACACACACACACACACACACACACACACACACACACACACACACACACGCATACATATTTGTATCTTTCTCACTAAGACACAATAATATGTAGGGAAAATACATGTAGCGCAGCACTGTGGAGTAGTGGTTAGGGCTCTTGACCGGAGGGTCGTGGTTCAATCCCAGGTGGGGGACACAGCAAGATACTTTACCTAGATTGCTCCAGTAAAAACCCAACTGCATAAATGGGTAACTGTATGTACAAATAATGTGTGAAAAAATAATGTAATTGTATGTAAAAATAATGTGATATCTTGTAACAATTGTAAGTCGACCTGGATAAGGGTGTCTGCTAAGAAATAAATAATAATAATATATGTTCAGTGTATCTTGGTATATGTCTATACCATAAACATATACAGTATAAGCAATTTAATAAACACATTCCGTATAAGACAGATCTTGTATCCAGTAGTTCCAGGTGTGCTGATGAATATTTAATCAAAGAGGAGGGGCACTGAGTCCTGCGCTAAATTTCTTGCAACAGGCATGTGGAGCCCCAGCAACGAAGTCTAACGACTGGAGTGTATTATGGGAGGGGCTTTGTGGGAAGGAACATATGAATAATTCATGAGAGGCGTGGCTGAAAAGACCTTAAATAACCAGGTGACATCAGCATCAACGGTACAGTCACACTTCTGTCTGAATTTTTTGAGTAGGTGCGTATTTCTTTGTACTGGCACACAAACTGACACGAAATGGCCTACAATAGAAACTCTGGTGCAAGAACCTTCAGCAGCCGTTCATACAGCTCTCCGGGCAACAAAATGAGTGTTTCCCGAGTAAACAGCGCCTACTTCCCAGGCAACAGGACTGGACCGTCTGGAATCAATGCTTCGTGGGCTACCCCAGTCTCCTCTGCTGGGATCCTGCTCTCCAACCCCCCCAACACCGAAATAGACCCCCGTTTCCACCAGATTAAAACCCAGGAGAAGGAGGAGATAAAAGGACTGAACAACAAATTTGCAGATTTCATTAACAAGGTAAATTAAGCAAAAAGCTTTATTTGTTTGTCTGTCAATCAATCTATCTAATCTATCCGTGTACATAGTAAACGCGGTGACCACACCATAAACCAACACACTTAAATATTTATACTATAAACGCTGCTACTATAGTTAACGTATTCATAGCCTTTTTAATATAATGTGCATGATATTAAGGGTCACATAAAACTGGTGTACTGTAATTGCTTTCAACATACAAGAGCTACTGAATGATGGCAACCTGTAACTCCCAACACAGGACCGATTCTAAACTACATTCGACTGCGTCTATGCAAAAAGCTTCAATAGCCGTAGAGCACTAACATCACAAAGAAAGTGTTCTATATGTTGTTCTTTCACTTCTAACCCACCCTTGTTAGCACTATTACTTCATTGGTACTGTGATGTTATCAAATACTTTTTTTGTATATGTAAAAGGTATTCAAATGCTATGTGTACACCTGCTCTACCTGTCATTCAGTCTGGGGTATTTTAGGACACCTATTGTAGTTGCACAATACTGCAACATTAGAGAGGGGTTTACTTGAAAACGCAAACACTGTTTGAACAGTTTTAGGGTTATGCGGATTGGCAGCGCACAGCTGGAACAATCAACCATCCATTGTGTTAAAGCACTTTGAGGAACATCAGCAGATTTGATTTTGCGTTTGCTCTCTGCATCACAATTATGTGGTGGTGACTCTGCCCATATTACCATTTGGCCTCAGAGGCCACAAATGTGGTCATGTCAGTCATACATTTTCTTCTTAAATTTAAGTAGACACAGATTTCTGCATTTTTTTGGTAGGAAGTATATTAATTTTAAACAGCTTCTTAGTTTCCCATTTGAGGATCTCACGGTAGAATCTGCAAGGTATGGGTTCTTGCAGCACCATCTTGTGGAGTGGGAGAGAAGTGCAGGCTTGTGTTATTTTAACGCCTTGTTCATCCTTGTTCTCACAGCAGGGACCCATAACTATTGAGTAAATGCTGGTCAATGATTAATCTATATCACATGTATTATACTTGGATTGTATTTCTTTTTATAAAATGTTGTTTTCTGTAATTTTGGTCTGAGGGATTACAATAATTAAATACATCTACCATAATACTGTCAATACAGCCCTCTGAGTTTACTATTGTCTTGACTATCATGACTGAAACTGAGAGATGCATGTATTCTAGTATTCTGTTAGCATAACAAAGTATAGTCATAAGACAGACAGTATGGTTACACAGAAGTCTGTGCTGTATACTGCATCTTTCACCCTGTGATAGATGTAGGGTAAATTGGTATACATGCCAGTCATATATGCAAAGATAACAAGGATGTGCCTAAAATGTGACTGTCTGATTAACAACAAACTAGGTCAAAGGGCTTGCAACAAACTAGGTCAAAGGGCTTGCAACAAACTAGGTCAAAGGGCTTGCAACAAACTAGGTCAAAGCGCTTGGTTCAAAAATTGTTATAAATTGCTCTGCTCCATCTCATCAAGAAACAGAAGAAAACAGAAATAACATTTTCATGAAATGCCTGGGTTTATGAAAAAAAGGGGGAAAAACCGTACTATGCCTACCACACATTAGAATCTGCATGGTTTGTGGTCTTGCAGAGCCATCTTGTGGACAAGGAGAGAAGTGTATGTCTGTCCCTTGGAAAGTTTACCATAGTAAAAGCATAGCAAGGTTAAAAAAACATAGGTAAGCATTTTAAAGCCCAGAGAAGTATGGTGACGCATATTTAAAAAAACATGGCCACCTATGGTTAACTGTGGTAAATGCATGGTATAACCATGGGGAAACTCATGGGAAAACAGCAAAATTACCAACTGTAACATTTACTGTTCTTAATTATTTACACTAGGAATATTTCATATTACTGTACGTCTTGTTTGTGTGAATGGTACAAGGGTGGCCCCTGTTTGCTGAAGGCGTCAGGGTCTGCCACATTTTATGGTTGTTATTTACAGTGCTGGTCTCTGCCCACCCAAACTAGGATTTCCTGATTCAAAGGGGCCCTAGTTTCCAGACAGGTTTCCCCTCCTCCTACTCGACAGGTTGGCCACAGTGATTATTATTGTGGGAGGTTTTATTTCAAAAACAGTTATTATGCTTTGAGCCCCAAACATATTTCAGAAGGTTATTACCTTAATAGGTGTTTTCCTATAAAACATTATCAGCATAAATATATAATTAGGAAAAAAGAACAACATTTTTGCTTCTAGAACTAAATACATACCAATGATCAACCTTGAACGCTACTGGAATTATTTGAGCCATGATGATGTAGCCAACTGTAATGTAGTTTACAAATAGCCCTAGTTTAGGAGACTTAAGATAGAATGAACAGAGCATAATATATATTGCAATTCTACATAAATAATCAAGTGTGTCATCTTATTTAAAACTTATGCCGTGTTTCCAGTATAAATAATGTTAAAGCCAGGTTGCCAAGCCAAGTCTGAAGTACAATGCTAGAAATGAAATTCCACCCCTCATTAATACCATACATTTAGAGAAGTAAAGTACAGCTGTCCGACGCATAATTGTACAGGGACACAAGCGGCTCTTCTAGGTACTCAATTAACATTCTTGTCTTGTGGTGCCCCTGCCCCTGTAAGAAATTGTTTATTGCCTAATCTGCCAGAACCATCAATAAATATATTTTCAAGTCAGTCGTGGGCCAAAAAAAGGCCTTGTTGACACGTATTCCGTTCAATTACTACATCAATTCACGACTACTAATTTGACATAGTTGAAGAGCTGAGATAAAAATAGTCGAATAGGTCGACTATTCTTTAAAAATGTATATTTATAAATTGTGTATTTGATAATGTCTGGTGCTCTCTTTGTGAACCTACTGTTTCTGCGCTTTATTATAAAACTGCTTGGAAGTTTTAAAAACGATGTATTAATGTTACATGTCAATGGATTGCAAACGCAACTGCACTTCCGTCCACCTGAAAATGCAGCCTTCACAATTACTTGACTATCATGTGACGTGTGATTAGTCGATTACCAGTGTTTGAGGTCGACTGTCATAGTTCTACTCCACTGGTTAACTATTCCATGCTACCCTTACTGTAATGAGGTTGTTATTGTCTGTCAGCTGGCTTTGTGACTAGTCCTTTCCAAATACCTCATCACCTTTCCAAATCACCTATACAAATGTCTGGTGACCAGGTAAAGAGAGTTGCTGAGTTGCTTTGTTTCCCTCAGGTGCGTCATCTGGAACAGCAGAACAAGGTTCTGGAGACCAGGCTGAAGATCATGCTAGAGAAGGGCGACTACAAGTCCAACATCGACCAAATCGTGGCCGCGTTTGGCAATAACCTGATGAGCCAGAGAGACAGGCTACGCAATGACAGGGACAAACTGGAGAAGGAGCTGGCTCGCACTCAGGCACTGGTGGAGGACAACAAAAACAAGTGGGTGCTCTCTGTGGGTCAGAGGCAATGGCTTGTTTAAATGCAGTAGGTTTTACAAACTTGAGTAAAGCAAACCTAGTAAAACATCAGGTCAAAACAGGTCATGGTAAACCACAGATATGTGGGGTAAAGCAATGTCAAAACCATGTTTCACTTTGGTAACTGGCATGGTGAACTCCCAAATGACCTTGCAAAGTCAGCCCTTGAAAATTTCCAGAAGAAGCTTTCCATGGATAACACAGATCTTTGTCAGCCTGTCCGGTTTTAACAGACACAACTCCAATCAATTAAAATATGTGTTGTTTATTAACCAAGGTTTTGTTTGTTGCACTAATAGTAATCATTGTAGTTTTACAATTGTTAGTCACTTGTTTAGAAAGATACTGGTACAAGTGTTTGCTTCTTCTTCTCTATAAGACTACAACAGACTTATTTCCCCTTTAAATGTACAGGTTTGAGGATGAAATCAACAGGCGCACTCAGTTAGAGAATGAGTTTGTGCTCAGCAAGAAGGTAAGGCGCTTTCTATCCTTGAAATAAGCAAAAACGTTATGGCAACGGTCACTGTATTGTATCCTATTGCATTAAATTCCATTACAGTACAGCCACCTGCTTGTATGGGAACACCACATGCACAAGGGCAATGAGTGTCTAGGAAATAAGGTGAATTCATGTCTGAAGACTGTCTTCAAAGGAACAAATTCAAAGACTGGGAACCACAAAGGGCTGTTTTTCCCATCAAGGCTCCTCCCTTCATGTGCCCCTACTAAGAGGATCTAAGTTAATAGGCAAGAGTCTTTTGGTTTGTTTCTATGTTCGGAGTGGTTTAGATGCCCCTTGGCTTTTTTGAACTTCACCTGATAGGCTATTCCACTACACCTGTTAGACTATTGCAGGATCCTGCATCCCTGTAATATAACTATCTCAAAATAGGAAACTGCAGCTGGAGGCCTCTTGATCATGACTCAATTTCTAGAAAACATTCGCTTGATGTTATTTTATCAGACTATTGAATCTGAATTGGAGCAGTTGTATTTTTGTATTGTTTCTTTTATCCTATCTCAAAATGATGTACAATTCCAACGATTGAAAATATATTGCCTGTGCCTTTTCAGGATGTAGATGAGGGCTACCTCCAGAAGGTGGATCTGGAGAATACAGTAGAGAGCCTGATGGACGAGCTGGACTTCCTGAAGCAGCTCTACGATGAGGTACGGAGTCGGACGATTTGTTGCCTGTTCAAATTCCTGGATTGTATTTCATGATATAGTGTTATAGGATTGTAGTTCATGATAGTGTTATAGGTTTGTAGTTCATGATATAGTGTTATAGGATTGTAGTTCATGATATACAGTCAGCACTCGCATCCGAGCCTATACAATTTTGACTTCAGTGAGGGTTAAACACGTGACGCATATCCAGAATTAAAACAGTAGTATTCAGTATTAAAAATTGCAGAATATAGTGCTCGATAAGGCCATAATGTCACAGTTCACATCCAAATGAAGATGCACAAAAACAACTAAAGATCACAGATAAAATAAATAAATAAATACATCACAGTATCTAGAGCTGTTTAATGATTAACTGTTACATTACCCTAGCTTGTCTCGTTCGTTTGTTTTGGCTGTATTTTCGTCAGGTGAAACTGGAGGAAGCGCTGTGTAACTGTACAATATAAGACAGACTGGTTTGGCATTAGAGAGATTTATTTATTTAATTTTAAAAGCGGGCTATGATGAATATTCATAAGAACATAAGAAAGTTTGCAAACAAGAGGAGGCCATTCAGCCCATCTTGCTCGTTTGGTTGTTAGTAACTTATTGATCCCAGAATCTCATCAAGCAGCTTCTTGAAGGATCCCAGGGTGTCAGCTTCAGCTTCAATCAGCTTCAGATTAATTGTAACACTGAACTGAAGAGATGGGTTTTGTATCAGAAAACTGGTGACGGAGTCGGGAATCGCATGTGAGGAGTAAGTAGGGTGACCAGATGTCCCGATATTAGGGGCTTTGTCCTGCCTCCCGATCGACGTACCGTCACATTAACCTGCAGTCATATGATGCGGGATGCGTCCGGGCGTGTGTATATGTATGCTTCAGCACGGTTTTACTGGTGTGTCCTGATGGCTGGTGTTGTTGATGAACCTGTCACTAAAAAGCAAAAAAAGAAGTACCGAATGGAGTGAGAAAAAAAAATTACACCAAGATTCAATCATATGACTGTGTTACAAAGGCATTTTGTAAATTGTGTAACAAAGAATGCGGCATCAGTCACGTGTTTGTGACGGGGTGTGGGTATTCACTGACACAGGAGACAGAAGTTGAAGTTGAGACACCGCACAGGTGCTCAGATTTATTTTGTATATTCTTTTTATTTCACTGATTTTTATTTTAGCCCGCAGAGGGCGCTGTTGTCCGTGGCCTGGCTACCAACTATGGTATCCAGGACCTCCGGAGTACCACGACAGGGTACACAATATAGTACAGGTGCATTTGCACGTGCTCAAAGAATAATGAAAACAAAAAGGCAAAAAGGAAAAGGGAAAATAAAACACAGTAATGAAAACTACAAAATAAAGGTGCTGCACTCTGCAGCTGTTTTTTCCCTGGTCGCCACTACCCCTACAACCCGGGTCTCCGTCCTACTCTTTGCTGTTCCTCAGCTATCTTTAGACACTATCAGGGACTGCCCAAGGATTCCCTGCTTTCTCTCTATTTCGTTAGGTTCTTCTCTTTTAAGTTTCTCGTTGTTCAGGTCTAAAGAGGCAGATCTGAGGAAACAACAAAGTATTAATTTATAGGTCCAGCAGTCATCCCCCCCCCAAGACCCGCCTCCCAGCCACTCAGAGAGAAGGAAAGCCCACACCCCCTCTTCCCCACCTCTCTGTGTCACTGCCATGACTGACAGGCGAATCCCACAGGGTTGCCGTCCTCCTCCTGCAGCACTATGCATACGTCAGACGGCCAGTCAAGGTCTCCCCTGTTACAGTGCTTATAAGAGTAAAGTCCATTAAGAGCAAGTAGTAAATACAATAAATGAATAAGAACAATTTCAAATTACAAAAAATGTGAATACGGTTACCCTTTAGTGCCACACAGTCCTGTGTAGTCAAGAGTTTTACAGAGGCTGTCTGAACAGAAGTGTGTCTTGAGGAGGCACCAGAAGATGGTCAGGGACTGAGCAACATGTGCAAAACTGCCAAACTGCTAAACCGAATACCCTTGTCTCAGACTTCTTCAGCAAGCCCAATGAAACGTTGGATATCCAAGTTGTTGCTACAGAGCTTACTCAAGTGTGTCACACAGTACTGCACCAACATTCCTATCGGTCTTGTGACTGTGAATTGGCCAAGTTATCCAAGAAGTACCAGACCGCTGGTGCCGGCAATTAGAGGGCATGCGATCTACAGTACATGGTATGTGCACGCTCTGTTTTTTATTTTATTCTATATATGAACTTATATTATAACACTAACATGCCCCCCCCCCCCCCAACTGAAAGTGTCCCAATTTTTCACTCTTGCTATCTGGTCACCCTACGGGTAAATGCATTAATTTGTTACATATATATTTTATAGGGATTGATTTTATTCTTAATACAAAGGCGGTAAAACGCGACTGACATGTATCTGCGTAACGGATAACTGTAGTGTTATAGGATTGTAGCTCATGATATAGTGTTATAGGATGGCAAACATCTGTGTATGAGGGAATAGCATCAACAGTGCAGGTGCCAGTTTTGGGTGGTCGCCATCTTAAGAATCTGTTGTATGCTGCCCTACTTTTAATGTTTGTCACAAAATCCAATTATATGCTTTTCTATTCATAACAAACCTTTATTTAGTGTACTATTTTCGTTAAAAAGAGGGACATTGAAAACAATAAAATATAGTACCAACTTGGACTAACCGTGAATTAACCACATTAGTGAGTCATTAATTAAAGCATGATATTTTAAATGTTTAATGTGTTAGTCCTCCTGTTTTGGTTTAGGAAATCCGTGAGCTGCAGTCTCAGATTAACAACACAGCGGTTACCGTGGAGATGGACAACAACCGCGGTCTTGATATGAAGCAAATTGTGGAGGAGGTGAAGGCGCAGTACAAGGGGATCGCAGTGCGAGGCAGAGAGGAAGTTGAGCAGTGGTACAAAAACAAGGTCTGCAATGTCACAGAGGTCCAGTGGAATAGTACAGAAGCGTGTAGCTGCCATGTAGAGCTAAATAAATAAATAAATAAATAATATAAATATATATACAGTCACCTCCAAAATTATTGGCACCCTTGATAAAGATGAACAAAAAAGACTATAAAATAAACAACACAGGTAATGAGCCATACTTTATGCTCAAATATATGGGAAAACCATATTCTTTTATTCTAATACAATTGCTCAGAGTTTTTTATTAACAAATAATACAATTTTTTCTCAAAAAGATAGGTGTCAGAATTATTTGCTCCCCTAAAGATTCTTATGAATAAAATCAAACAATTAAATCTGCATTAACATTCTACTTCTTTAAGTTCATCTCAGTCTTAAGGAACTGTATTGTGGCCTTCCATGGCTTCCTGTTTCACTGGGGTATAAAAATGAGGTAACACGCATATGAAATCCATTAATTATCCATCACCATGGGGAAAGGCAAAGAACTCACAAATGAAAAGAGACAAATGGTTGTTGACCTTCATAAATCAGGCAATGGGTACAAAACAATAGCTAAAAAACTAAATATACCACTTACCACTTTTAGGGCAATAAACTTGCCTGGTAGAGGACGCAAGTGTATCTTGCCCCCACGCACAGGTTGGTTCGGGAGGCAAAGGTAAATCCAAGGGCTACAGTTGTCCTGGGTTTGACAATTACAGATAATGTTTCTCTGTACTTGTTGATTATGCTTCGGATACCACACCTTGAAAAAGTGATGCAAGCTATTTCACTCAATGTTTTTCCTTCATTATGCAAGTTAAGGTTGTTATAATAGTAGAAAACACTAGTGGAGGTTTTGAGCAAATTGCTGATGCTCATAATGCATCAGTGTAGAAAAATGCAACATGTCTAAGACTTTCACAGCAGTGTGTGTAGGTGTATATATATATGAAAATGGAAATATTGTTACATATTATGTACTGATTTAATTATTTTTGCTCTACATGGTAGCTATACGCTTGGAGCGTTCTCACATACTATTCATCTCAAGTCTGTTTCACAGATTTTGGTCATTTGGTAAACTGGCAATTCCTCCATTGTCTCCAGGTGGATGACATGGCGGCCGAGGCTGAGAAGTACAACCAGGACTTGAAGGGAGTGAAGAACGAGATCACAGAAATGATTCGTCTCATCCAGAGACTCAACTCTGAGGCTGAGGGCTTGAAGAATCGAGTGAGTGTGAAAGAGTTGACTACACCCACACCATGATAATACTCCCAACACCACTTCAAAACCACCTGCCTGGAAAGAGAACTGGAAAGCACTTTACACTGAGCACCTTGTTAATAGTAACTGTCAGTCGCTGTCAAACAGTTTCAGTCATACACTAACGGTTACTGTAGTTTTTTCCATAAGTCTTTATGTGCTTTGCTTTAACAGACAGGCTGTATTGACCGTCCATTTATTTTGTTCCCACAAAGTAGTTTTAGCAGTCAGAACACAAGCCTACAGCAGTTTTTCTTTACCAAATGGGAGGGTGTTATACAGATTAAACAAACAATACCTTTCAGAGTTGACATTTTCACCATGGGCTTTTAAAGGGACAGTAACCAACCACCCTTTTTTAATATGTAAAAAATGCTTTTAAAACCAGAAGGAGCAGGACATCTTTAACAAGTTTGTCATTTTTAGACCCTTTAAGAGTGTTTAATGGGTTTTTAAAACAAAAGCATAAACTAAACCTCTTTAAAAACTAGACCTGGGACAAATATAGTTGTATTTGATATTTTTTTGTAAACACCAATTATTTCAAATAATTTAAATAGTTTTGCTCGAAATAAATCAATTTTGCTTTTAAATATTCAAATATTAATTGCACAAATTCAAATATTATTTGAAAATATTAATTTTTTTGCAGAAAACAAATACGATTTGAAAATATTTAAATATATGTACGTTTTTTGAAAAAAAATAAATATCTTCAGCTATTCCCAAATAGTTAATGAATAATCAAAAACTAAAACCTAATTATTACCCTAAATGTATAATTATGTACCAAGTCTTGCAATTACCACATGGTCGGTGAGGAGGATTTCTAACAAGGAAAATGCTAAACATGTTCAATTCAGTAACTTCAAAACAGGCCATTAAACCAGTGGTTAAAGATATTTCATTGTTTTCAGATATTTACCCACTGAAATAACATATTCAAATATTTCAATTGATCAAATTAAATCTAATTGAAATAGAGCAGTTTCCAAAAGATAATTGAGTGGTTAACAAGAACAAGGCTTAACCTGCTTAGAATGCAGGATAATAATTAGGCTGCTGTACTTTACAGTTACATATTTATGAAGAGTTCAAAGTATTTCAACTACTTTACTCATATTTAAATATTTTCAAATAATAATTGCATTCCACAAACCATATTTAAATATTTTCAAATAATAGTTACTTTCTGCAGTCTGTATTTAATTATTTTCAAATAATAGTTACTTTTCACTTTTATTTATAACTATATTTATCCCAGGTCTGTTAAAAACAGACACAAAACAGGTTTTATGAATACCAAATCTTATTTTGATTAATTCAAAACAGGCTTTCAATTTTACCTCACCTTCCCTGGACTATTTTTAGATGGTAATTAAACAAGAACGGTCATTTATTTCTAAACAACAAATTGAACGCTTCAGCCAGTTTACTTCCTCCCCATGGTGGCCTTAAACCTTGGAAACGTGTAAACCTTCTTAACAACCCTGTTTGTCTGTCTGCCAGCGAGCCAATCTTGAGATGGCCATTGGAGAGGCGGAGGAGCGGGGACATCTTGCAGTGTCAGACGCCAAGAACCGTGTGAGTGAGCTGGAGGCAGCCCTGAAGAGTGCCAAGCAAGCCATGGCCAAGCAGGTGCGCGAATACCAGGACCTCATGAACCTCAAGCTGGCATTGGACATTGAGATCGCCACCTACAGGAAGCTCCTGGAAGGGGAGGAGAGCAGGTACAAAAACATTTCACTGAGAAGTCATGAAGTTCATAATATGGCGAAGAAAGGGTAGCTAGGTGGTACATCGGGCTAATAAACTATTTCATTGGTGACAAAAAATATCCAGGTTTTAAGTCTTGTTTTCAGTTAATAATAAACTATAAATATGTTGCTCACAATTCAATTTTTACATAGCTCTACAGAACTACTTACCCATTTGTGATGAAACTTAGTATGGAATTATTTTATTGAGGATCTATATGGGCATTAATTTTGATATGCTGTTGTCCATGCTGTGGTAATCCACTGTGTACAGTCTATTACTGACAAACCTTCTTTGTTATGGATTTAGACTGGGAACCCACCAGCAAGGAGGGCTCCACCAGGACTCTCAACTCAGTGCCATTGACCAGCTAGGTGGGTACATTCATAATTGTGCTTAATTATTTGTCTTCATGTGAGGAACTGTTTCAAACTTGCCCCATGCTTTACCTGCATCATTTCCTGGTAGCCACAATCACGAGAGAGCCACATACCCTTGTGATTCATAGGAGACACAGCAGTTACTTGTTGCTTGCAATGGCTTCTGGGAGATAAGGCAGTACCAAGAAGACAGTATGAATGCCATTGGCTCAAAATATAAAAATATATAATAAAGACCACCAAAATAGCGTCCCTGTCTATGAAAGTCATGATTACATTTTTTTTCAGCCTCATATTGACCTGGTGTTACTGTGCTAAAATCTTTTGGTCCTCCATTTATTTAATGTGTGGTCCAGTGGTTAAAGAAAAGGGCTTGTAACCTGGAGGTCCCCGGTTCAACTCATTGTGTGACCCTGAGCAAGTCACTTAACCTCCTTGTGCTCCGTCTTTCGGGTGAGACGTAATTGTAAGTGACTCTGCAGCTGATGCATAGTTCACACACCCTAGTTTCTGTAAGTCGCCTTGGATAAAGGTGTCTGCTAAATAAACAAATAATAATAATAATAATAATTCAAGATATGAAATATGTACATATTGCAATTTGAAGTAAACAATACTAGCAAAAATAAGAGACAATAAAATCGATTTAAAGCCTTGGCAAGTACTCCTTTTAACACTATTAAAAAACATCTCAGTGAAAATCTAGTGAACTTTTAGCTTACTGGCGGAACAAATTGCCTTCACCTTAATCAAGTCTGTAAAAGTTGTAATGCGTGAGATTGTAAGAATACTAAAATGTGACTTCACCGTTTTATATACAGCATTCATCCCTGTATTAATTTTAGTTAAAGAGCTACTGTACAAAAACATGCATTGAACAACAACACTGTCATGTCAGTAATGCACAGTAAAAGCTCGATTTTGGATATGTAGACATATTTTGTAATTAATAAAAACAATGCTAATAATACTGCACAATTGATCCCAATTATTTAATGCTTCATCTCTTAAAATAAACTGAACAGCTTGCATTATAGCTCAAAACTAGTGGCAAGCAACATTATAAGCACAGATTAATGCAGTTAATCAACAAAGTCCACTTATAAAGCAGTTACACTACGTGATTTACATTTACTACAGTATCATTTTAACATTACAGACTTGTCTGTTGAATAAGATTGTGTATTGTGAATACTACTTATATATTTTGCTGTGTGGTAATCATTGTGTGTGATTTCAGGCTTCTGAAAGGAAACCCTGCTAAACATATCTTGTTTAATTTTTCGCTCAGATTTCTAAACCCCCTGTGTGCCCTGCTTACGTAGATGGCCTGGTGCAGTCCAGAAGCCTGGATCTCTCCAGAGCAGCACCCCCCAAGAAAACTGTGCTCATCAAAACCATAGAGACCAGAAATGGTCAGGTAATCTCGGAGTCCTCCCACTTCTCTGAGGACTGAGGATCCCGACGTGGGTTCACCCACGCGGTCCCTGAGTCAGCGTACTGTGACAAGCAGCATTTATCTTTGAATTGTACAAGCGGGCTGCTTCTTAGGTGGTGGTTGTTTTTTTTTTTTTTTTTAATTCATTCTTTTTAAGACTAGCGTATTACTTTCATATTCATGGCAGCTATAGTCATATTTTACTTGAGCTTAGTTGGCCAGTCCATACATAACTTGTGCTGTTGATTTTCGAATTTCATTATTAAAAAAAATGCTATTCAGTTGGACTTATACCCCTGTATAACACTCTTGTATAATGCTCTCTATAGACTAATAATGCAAAAATATGATCGAGACTGTAGAAATGTGGTAAACTTGAATAAATAAGTCGATGTCATGCTCTGCCTCGTCTGTGTACTATTGTCTGTGTTGTCTGCCTTGCTCTGTAAATGTACCAGAAAAATTGGGTACTAGATGTCTTTGATTCCACTTGATTTGGGAAGTAATGACCATGAGTGTTTTAACATTAATTTATTTAAAATGATAACTGAAATAGTGCATCCTGATTTTTAGATACAGCCAACGACAGACAATGGAAAGGCAATAGGCATTTCAAAATCTATATATTTTACAAGACATCTTGTAAGATTTATCTTTGAAAGAGAAGAATTGTATAATTCTGAACCCACAGCATTCATTGTATATTTTGTAAGGGTTAAATAAAAACCTATGTCCATGTGTTTTTGGACTTGGATGCAAAAAATAATTAATCCAAGGTACAAGCTTGAAATACCTTTGACAAAACAGATGAAAACCCTGTAAGGAGAAGCCACAGCTGTATATATTTTAGAGCATTTTACAGTATAAACCACTTCTTTTTAGGATAACAACATCCAAATGGTTTATGCAATCCCTGTTCATTCCTTGCTGCAGTTAAATAGTTCAATAAAAAAAAAAAAGTTTTGTGAACTGTAAACTTGTGCTTTCAAAAAACAAAGCATTCCTTAAAAGTTTTGAGAATAGGACCAAACAGTACCGTAACAAAGATTTAAATGGGGCAAAGATTTGCCTTCTAAAAAGCAAAAAGACTAAATCAATACTGTTGTTTATATGAAATAACGGCTGACAACATTAAGTTAGAGTAGGTCTGAGTGTATAAATATCTGGTTTCTGACCCATCAAGAACACATAAACTAAAGTAATTTACAACAGAATAAAGAATGTGGTGGGGTGCCCCGCCCCTGTGTGTGTTTTATGTTGTGTGTGGTGTGTTAATGTTGGTGTATATGTATTGGTGCACGGGATATAATGGGGCTATGTAGCACAAGTGATTTAAATAGTTCTGTTTAGGCACTGGGATTGCACAATCACTTCACGTGCAGATAAAGTATGTAATAGTATGTGAGCAAAAGGAGTGCACAAATTAGTTCACGTGCTGGGATTCAAGTGAAGGATTAATTAGTAATTGAATCCCAGCACAGCTGTATAGATTGTCAGTTTTCACGCACACAGGGTTGGGTACAGTGAGGAGGTACGGGAAAAAGAGAGGAGAAAATAATTAAAATTGAATGGTATAAACAATTGCTACGCGTGCTGGAGGACCAGCACGACACTTGTTTGTTTCGTCCACTGTTTGTTAGTGTCTGTTCGTTTGGCCATTGTGCCATTTTGTTTGTTCAGTGTTTGTGTTTTGTTAAATCTTTTTATTTATTAAAACACCCAAGCCCGCGCATTCACATTTCACTCGCAGTGCTGTGTGTGTTTCTTCCGGGTCTGATCTCACCGCTCAGGCCAGCTTGCCACACTTCAAAATGCTCAATTAGAATTTTTTTTTTTTTTTTATAAATTTAGTCTTTGTCAATCATTTTTTATTATTTTCTCCCAATTTAGAATGACCAATTATTTTTTAAGCTCAGCTCACCGCTACCACCCCTGCGCTGACTCAGGAGGGCGAAGACGAACACACACTGTCCTCTGAAGCGTGTACCGTCAGCCGACCACTTTTTTTCACACTGCGGACTCACCATGCAGCCACCCAAGAGCTACAGCGTTGGAGGACAACGCAGCTCTCGGGCAGCTTACAGGCAAGCCCGCACGTGCCCGGCCAGACTACAGGGGTCGCTGGTGCGCGGTGAGCTGAGGACACCCTGGCCGACCTAACCCTCCCTCCCCCTGGGCGATGCTCGGCCAATTGTGCGCTGCCTCCTGGGAGCTCCCATCCACGGTCAGCTGTGGAATAGCCTGGACTTGAACTCGCGACGTCCAGACTATAGAGCGCATCCTGCACTCCACGCGGAGCGCCTTTACCGGATGCGCCACTCAGGAGTCCCTTCAATTAGAATTCTAAGGTAAAACTATAATAAACTTAAACCAAGGCAAGGAGACACACATTTGGGTAGACCTTTCATCTGTGTTATAGTTTAAACTAAATTAGTCCTACAAGAAGTACTTCCAGTAATTTATAATGCAGATATAATCTATTAAAGAGGTGCAATTATCAACCAATTTCCTATTTTGTTTGAAACAAATACTAACCCACAGTTTACTAGACTCTAAGTCTAAATTCAAGTACAAACAAACATATGAGCATTGTAGTTTACAGTTCAATTTAAAATAGCTGTTCATTAAGTTTGCATCAAACAAATATTTGCTTTTTCAATTCATTCAAAGTTTGATTTTCTTAAAATAGCATCTGTGTGGTCTAATGAACCTCTGACTATTGCTTAGCCTACCCCTTTAAGAGTTCATATTTGATAGTAAGCTCATTTGCATACTGACAGCCAAGTACCATATACAGCACAAGGCTTGATATCCAGTTGTGGCTAGTCAATGAGAAGGAGTGCTAGTGAGCAGTCCAGTACACACTCATACCACTGTCATAATAGGTCATGCTCAAACTCTCTGACTTGCTAATTTGTGAGTATTTGTGAAGAACTGTAGTAGCGTGCATTCTTCACTGTTGAAATAATACATACAGCAGACTCTTGCAAGTAAAATAAAAGTCCCCTTTTAACTGTAGGTATTGTGTCTTCTTTGTAATTCCGAGCAACCCCCTTGGTCTACAGCTGGGATGAATAAAATGTTAACTAAGGAACCTAAAATCAAATTCTCAGTTCAGCTTCAGATTTTGAATGTAAAGACACATGTCAAACACCACTGACCTGGAATATTGTGGCCCCAAAATTAGACACAATACCTTTTGAAGCTAGTTTAAAATGTACATGCTTTTATTTGCCATTTTTTGAAAAGAAAGTTAAATACTGAATCGAAGAATACCCCATATTTGTAGTGCTTGTCCCTTTTAGCATTAATTACCGATTTTGTGTATTATAACATCAGATTTATAGTATGAAAATCACATCAGTTCTGTCCCTAATTGTGTAATTCATTTTAGTCACAAATGCCTCATAGTGGAACTGCCAAAGAAGGTGGATTTGAGTCAGTTGTCAAAAGGGCAGTGTGTGGCAAAGTAATTGCTAACTTGGGAACAATCTGATTTGTATGTGCTGTGTGGTATAGTTATTATAGCGCAGCTCATCACAAGCCTTCAGAGTTTAGTAAAATAATTAGCATGGTGCAGCTTTTCAGATATCTGAATAATGATGTTTAATCACATTTCAGTCATCATATCTTCGTTGTCAAATGTAGTCCAATGAAAACTTTCCGACCCTGTAACTATGTTGAGTTGAGCCAAGAAGCTTTGCATCCAAGCCAAAACCTGTGACCCCAATTTCATAGCTGGAACCTATGCATCTCAGTTAACACTGACTTCACAGAAGTATTTGAAATGATTTTTGTAAACTTAGAATGCCCAGTTATTTTTTCTTTTTGTACCTGTTGGTCGAAAAGTATTTTAAGCTGAGAAACAAAATGGCGACTATCTTGATGTCTTACGTTCAAAGAAAGCTAGGACTCAGGTTGGATTTCGACAGTGCAAAAATATCACATTGTCAACACTAGTGTAATTATATGATAGCTGGTAAAGAATTTGTAAGCATAATATTATATTCCTAATGCAATCTCTTTTAAAACACTGGCCTCTAGACTATAACCAGGAGCCCTTGGAGTGATGCCCAAATAGGACACAAATTACTTTCTCACAACAGCTACTGAGTCTAAATTGATATAGCTTAGCTTCAAGTGATATTTATTAATGTTATCTAAAAATACAACCCCTTTCATGTTAGCTGAAACTTCCTGAAACTACTTTCCATTTATTTTCTACATTCTTTATTAATCTTTCTGTATGTAATGATGTTATCCAGGGCCAGTACTTTCAAAATAGCTGCCTTATATAGTTTTGATTATATTGATAATAAAAATAGTTCTACCTGATCATATACAGACACAGTATACATAGGCCCTAGTTTGATATGATATTCATCTACTCTTGTTTGGAAATCTAAATTTCTTTTCTTTTAAAAAATAAACCCCACAGCGTTTTATTTTCAGTTGAAGTACAATTCTTTTTAAGGCTTTTTGAAGTGCGGATGCTTCCAGATCATGTAGCATCAGACAACCTTCATGAGTATATGTGTATTGTTTTCTTAAAGGCACCTGCCAAAGTGATTAATTATTAGTGTCTATGAAACAGCATAAGGTTTTGGTGCTGTAATAAAGCTCCAGTGAGTCTTCAGCTTCCTGTAAACAGCTAAACAATGGGACTGCACTGTTGTTTAGTATTTTCTAGTGAAAAA
Source organism: Acipenser ruthenus (assembly GCF_902713425.1). NCBI lineage: Eukaryota > Metazoa > Chordata > Actinopteri > Acipenseriformes > Acipenseridae > Acipenser > Acipenser ruthenus. Next base: position 23,001,980 of record NC_081199.1, on the reverse strand, counting down.
ATAAACAAAAAATGAACAATGTGGTTTTAAAACTGAGAAAATGTACTCTCACCCCATCTGGATCCTCTCAAAGGCTGCCCTTCTCTTATCATCCTTCAGTGTTTACATGGACTCATACATTGAAAACTGCTTCCCACGCTCTGAGTCATCCAGTATGGCCCTCTATTAACTCTCTCACAAAAGGTGCCACCCCTTGTGCATTGGGTTGAACATTTGTTGATATATATTTATTTAACCAGGTGATTTACCCATTGAGACCAAGGCCTCGTTTACAAGGGGGTCTTGAGGGATATGTCTGCCTGCTTTAAACCAAGTAACCCACAACCCTCCGGTCAAGAGTCCAGAGCCCTAACCACCACTCCACACTGCTGCCCTGCTTTTATGTCAGAGCTGCCGATAGTCCCCTCCGTGGGGTGACGTCCTCAGTCCCGCCTACCGAGCGATTAAACAGTCAACCTGCGGAGACCATTTCCTCTTTTGCAACCTGGTTTGTGGTTGTCTTCTGTTTCAGGGAACCACGGTTACGGTAAGTAACCTAACGTTCCCTTTCAATTCGAAGACGACTACCAACATTATTTTTGGGAAAGTATACTGGAGCAGTCGTGAGGGAGAAGGAACAGCAGCAGACGAGGGATGCATCAGAACCGCATAACCCAAGGGTTTGTGGTATGTGTGCAACCTCAAGGACCCTCGTCCCTAATGAAGGCAGGGAAGGATCTACCATATTAAGGTGGTAGAACCTGGGCAGAATCGGACAGTGAGGCCCCTCTGGTACAGTGCGCGGCTACCCGCCCAGGTGGGGGCAAGCTGACATTCTCATACGCAGTTGAGACTGTGTCCACAATCCAGTGCGACAGTCGCTGCTTCGAGAGGGCCTATCCTAGGGTCCGTATAATGTGACAGGCAAAGAGCTGGTCAGAATAACGCAGAGCTCTTGTCCTATCCACGTACCACCTCAATGCCTGCACTGGGTTCAATCTCCTATCCGGAGATGGATGGAAAGATTTCAGTTCCACAGACTGGTTCATGTGGAAGGCTGTGACCACATGAGGGAGAACACACATTTTTTTTGAAGGCCCGATGCACCGAGGTGGATGGGCAGAGGCAGCCGGCGAAGTCTACTCAACAGCGGGGCAGGTAGAAACACAGCTCCGGTGGAGGAAGTCCACGGCTGACTGGCTGTTTTTTTTTTTTTAAACTGCAACGCAGTAAAAATTCACAGCACAAACACAGGCAAAGCGGGGTTGTGCGACAGGGTCAACACACAGGTGGACACACAACAGCAACACACACAAATAATATATATTTTTATTTTGCCCAAGTTGCGTGAACGGTAGTGGGCGGAGTCACTCAAGAGCGGGGATACGGCAAGCAGAGCCCCAGCTGAAAAAACAACACACACACACACACTTTAATCAAATACTGCACAGGCAATCACTCACATACGACAGACAGTCACAGTACAGACAGCCTGCAATGCAAGTGAAGCAGGCCGTGAAAGAAGCAGGAAAGAAACTCAAAAATAGAGCCGCTGATTCTAGGAAAGCAGCAAAGCCAGCTCTCAGCACGAATGCAAGCGAACTGCAGTCGACTCGGAAGAGCTTTTTCAAAAACACACTCAGGCTTAGTAACACATTAGCTTACCTTACCATGGGTGAGAGACAAAAGAGGAAATGGTCTCCACAAGTTGACTGTGATCACCCCAAAGAGGGGCCTATCGGCAGCTCTGACATAAAATGCTCAGTGAGTACCTGACCTGTGGCAGGCATATCCCAAAAGTAATATTTGTCTTCAAATTGAAAGGGAACCACTTGCACACAAGTTTAAGAAGCGTACTCTATTGAACTATAAAAAGCCTAATATGTAGTTAAATAGTGGTTTATTAAATTCACTCATTACACCGTGTAGCAATTTTTTTTTTTTTTGGTTCCTGGGTAGTAAGTGTTATTTCCTAATTGCTTATGCCTCAAAAGTATAGAAAATGGCTATTATTCCCCACAAACTTTGCTTTTGTGACCAGGACAGTGATATTTTGAAATTTACCTATTTTCCAGAACATTCCAGATAGATTCAGTACTGAGTAAACTTGGAGTAACTTCTAGAACTTTCTAGAACTTTCCAGTAATATAAATAGTAGTATAAATACAGGGGCCTTAAGCCCACCAGTTCAGTTTAGTTCCAGCTGCCTAAGTGGATACATATCTGCATTTTTCTGAGATGGCATCAAGAGGCTGCAAGCATCCGGCAGACGCATTTTGCTATGTCTGCGGCCAATTTATCAAGACAAGAGCGAAAAAGTACTCCGTGGAAGCATCTGCTAAGATGTGTGAGGCCTACAAGGCATATTTCGGCATGCCTGTGGGGGATCAAGACAAACCCTGGGCACCTCATTTCACCTGCGAGCACTGCAAAAAAACTCTGGAAGGTAAGATGGACAATTGTTGCTCGGAATATTATGTTATAAAATTTGTTAAAATTTTTAAAATTGTAAAAGTTTTTAATTTTAAAATGTTTTACAATTTTCAATGTTATTGAAAAAATATATATGAAAAATGTTGCGAGAATCTCTTACACATTAGTCATGGGTGAAATAAATGTATTTTTGTAGGATGGTACAGAGGGGAAAAGAGAGCCATGAAGTTCGCTATCCCAAGAATTTGGCGGGAACCCACTGACCACTCAAGCAACTGCTACTTCTGCATGGTGGACCCTTCCAAGCGGACCGAGTTCTCTGTGAGGATGAACAACGTCAAGTGGGAGCCACTGGTGGACCCCCGGAAGGTGCTGATGCCACCACTGCACATCAAATTGGGCCTTATGAAACAATTTGTCAGAGCTCTAGATAAGGAGTCAGCAGCCTTCAAGTACCTTCACGACTTCTTCCCTAAGCTGTCTGAGGCAAATAAAGAAGATCCTGGAGTGCAATGAATTCCCCAAGAAGCTCACTAGTAAGGAGAAAGCGGCTTGGAACAGCTTTGTCGCAGTGGTTCGGGGCTTCCTGGGCAATCACAAGGCCGAAAACTGTGTGGAGGTGGTTGAGACTCTGGTGAAGAACTACGGCACAATGGGCTGTAGGATGTCCCTCAAAGTCCATATCCTTGATGCTCATCTTGATAAATTCAAGGAGAACATGGGATCGTACTCGGAGGAGCAAGGCGAGCGCTTCCACCAGGATATACTGGACTTTGAACGCCGCTACCAAGGACAGTATAACGAGAACATGATGGGAGACTACATTTGGGGGCTGATTCGTGAAAGTGATTTACAGTATAATCGTAAATCTCGAAAAACTACTCACTTCTAAATCTTTTGTAGTCATTTTTGTATTACTTTAGTATAAATACATGTTAATTTGGATTCATATGTTGTTTTTTTCTGACTTTATGTGAACGAAAAGACACAAATTCGCCCGTTTTCTCATTGGAAATAGGTAAATTTCAAAATATCACTGTCCTCGTGTCACAAAGACGGCCGGAGTGGGTGGCGTCAGACCAGAAGCAGGAAATAAACAGACAGAGAGGTGTGGTTTGGTGAAGCTGAGCGAATGCTTTCGCTCAGCATTTAATAAACAGCACAGAAAATAAAAGGTTGGAACAGACAAAACACAGGACACGGCACTTGCGCCAAAATAAATAGACAAACAAAACGTACTAAACACTTAAACAGACAGACGAACAAACACGGTGAGTGAAAACTCTAACTATTCACTTTTATATATTCACAATTACCTCCGTCTCCAATCCCGTTCTCCACTCACCGAACACCCAACCCCGACTGAATGCTACGTGTCTCTATATATACTGTTGTGCTGGGATTCAATTACTAATTAATTATTCACTTGAATCCCAGCACGTGAATTAATTCTGTGCAACCCCGTGCTCACATATTACATTTAACCAGCACGTGAAGTGATTTGTGCCCTCCTCGTGCCTAAATACAAATCTACACTTTTTTAAATACACGTGAAACACAGACCCGTTTATATCCCGTGTACCAATGACTATACACCAACATTAACACACGCACCCAACATACAACACATAATATGCACACAGGGGCGGGGCACATTGCCACATATACCCCCCCCTGTGCAAAGCACACATGGCCTCAACGGCCACCTCCCCCCTTAAAAATCCAGCAGTCCAGGACAAAGTCTCGTGCTGGGAAGGGAGGCTTCAGTGGGCCCAAGGCTGGCCATGCTGTCAGCAGACGTGCTGACAGCTACCAGACTGACTCCTTCAGCCGGGGCAGTCCTGGCAGCGGAAAGGCTGCTTGGGGAATGGTCTCCTGACCTCCAGACAGACGAACAAACACGGTGAGTGAAAACTCTAACTACTCACTTTTATATATTCACAATTACCTCCGTCTCCAATCCCGTTCTCCACTCACCGAACACCCAACCCCGACTGAATGCTACGTGTCTCTATATATACTGTTGTGCTGGGATTCAATTACTAATTAATTATTCACTTGAATCCCAGCACGTGAATTAATTCTGTGCAACCCCGTGCTCACATATTACATTTAACCAGCACATGAAGTGATTTGTGCCCTCCTCGTGCCTAAATACAAATCTACACTTTTTTAAATACACGTGAAACACAGACCCGTTTATATCCCGTGTACCAATGACTATACACCAACATTAACACACGCACGCAACATACAACACATAATATGCACACAGGGGCGGGGCACATTGCCACACCTGGTCACAAAAGCAAAGTTTGTGGGGAATAATAGCCATTTTCTATACTTTTGAGGCATAAGCAATTAGGAAATAACACTTACTACTCAGGAACAAAAATTGTGTTACATAGTGTTATTAATATTTCATAAGTTCATTAATATTTTTTGTTTATTTGAGTATAGTGTGTGGCACTTAAATTTCGTTTTTACAGGCTTGACACGATTATAGAGGCGAGTTTACAGCCCCCATCAACCCTCATTGGTTAACCAAAATCACTTAAAAGCTGGACTTGCTTCCATTCATCTGTTGGAAAGTTTCATTCCTGCTCCTTCTCCCTTTGCCTCCTTTGCATTTTCCATTGGGTCCCGTCATCCCGTCTGCGATGTCAGAGAACGCGGCACCTCAGTCGAAGGTCGAGATCCTGGGCCACACCTATCCTGTCATATCCTTAAATAAATACAGCATAATCATGCTGTCATCTTACTTATTGAATAAATGAAAACAGTCAAAGGACAAATGCCAGTCATGACGATATCTCTGGAAACACAGAGACGTCTGTCCCTGCGTGAGAATTGGTATTACGTAAGCAGTGTTCTTTTTCAACTATGGTTAAAATTTGGAGCATCATTTTTTTCTTAGATTCTTTTTTCCTGGCTTTAGAACTAATGTGCTTTTTTAACCACAGAGGCATCTCCTGAAAAGAATCCTCAAACCAGATTAGCGACTTGCTGCCCCCTCTGAAATTTTTATTCTGTTTCGAGATTTCTCATTTACTCAACTTGCAGTTGCTAAAGGGGTAGGAATTTGACCTTGTGGCTTCAAATACATTTCCAATGCATGTCTGGATTTCAAGTACAGAGAGATCTTTGGGGTGGGATAGTCATCATGACACTAGATTACTATAGAATGAGATCAGAAAGGCATGCCACTACCACACTACCATCAATGAGAACTGCTGCATAAGGAGAAAGAAACAACGGCAAACACAATCCTTCTCCTTTTTCTTCATTCAGATACATGTATTAGCCAGGAGACACCATTATCAGCTCATTATAAAGGAATACAAACTGTAATATCCAGAGACCAATTTGCAACTGGTTCTTGGGATAAAAAATAAATACTAATACAACATATACATAATACTGTATTAAAACATGACAGAAAATGGTTTAAAAAATACCACTGGGGTACCATTACATTGAATTACCTGGGTATTAGTGTAAAGAAATTGAGGTGGGACACAGCCTTAGCCTTCAATGACAACACAATGGATATGGTATAAGTATTGCACAGTGGTCCTGATACAGTAGCACATTGGTATGGATATGTTAGCACAGTACTGCAATGGCTTGCCAGTGTGTGTTCATTCATGCTATTGTGATACCATGACAGGTCAAATTATGAAAATGTTTCCATTTACCAATGTAGTATTTGTAGACTTACTCAGGGTCACACAATGAGTCAGTGGCTGAGGTGGGATTTGAACAGGGGACCTCCTGGTTACAAGCCCGTTTCTTTAACCACTGGACCACACAGCCTCCTCCTCTTAGCCATTACCGATTTAGTAAGTGGGGTCAAGTGTCCAGAATACATAGTATGTACATGAAAAGTAAAAACAAATGTGCACAAAGACATACAAATATAATGTATGTAAGTTAAAAGAAAGATTAATGTAGTGAGTGTAAGAAAATCACATTAACATATCTGTATGATTATAGAAGTGTTGAGAGTTTGTGTCAAGCTTTATTTTAAGGGCCATTTTTTTATTTATTAACTGTTAACAAACAGCTAATAAACATGTTAATGTACATTATTTTCTGTTAACTGTTAGTAAATAATATATAATAGGTCAGCTAAAACTGCAACACTAGTTGCAGCCCTATGGATGATTAATCAAACACCAGAGCCCTATGGATGATCATATGCTTGAAATCGGTTCAAATTGTTACTGTAGTAACATTTAGCAAATTAAATCAGGTTTTTATTAAACCTAACCCTCACTTCACGTGCAGATTAAAAGTTATGCTGGTATGTGTGTGTGTGTGTGGAATAATGGGTGACAGGGAGGAAGTTAAAATCCTCCCTGGAAAAACACGTGGGAATGTGGCTGGAGTCGTGAATTGAATAAGTGATTAAATGATTAATTAAGGCTCCAGCCCCTAGTGTATAAATAGGGTGATCACGGGTGATACGGGGATGGTAGAGAGAAAATATCTAATAATTACACTTCGTGCTGGTTTTACACCAGTGTGATACTTGTGTGTTCCGTGTTATATGCACAAAAATGCGTTCTTGCTGATATGAGCATGCGATATATTACAGTGCAGAGTTTAAAACTGCAGTGCTCCACAATCAAATACAATTCTACACGAAAATATGATTTTCTGGGGGAATGTTCACTAAACTCTTAAGTTGCCGTTTCTTTGTTCATTGACAAAGGCTCCAGGAACATCTATGGCTTCAAGAGCATTTACACACAAACAAAAAACACATCTAGAGCACTGCCTTCTATGCATAATTGTAACAAACATACAGGATGCTTCTGGAATATCTTCTGTTGCTCTTCAAGATCCACCATCGATCACCTATTAAATGGACTCCTCTGTCAACTCAATAAGAAGCCACCTTACCACGTCAGCTACAAAACCGTTGTTTCAGTCCAAAACTAGCTCAACATTAGTAACATCCTTTGTGCCATTTCCCTTTCTGCAGCGGTCCCAAAGTTTCCTTAAACCTTTTCTAATGGGCTTTGTGTATTGCCGGTTCCCAAACCCTAAGACCACTGGTATTACAGCCATGCTTCCTATCCCAGTGCAGGAGAGAATGATGTGTGTTTTGGGTTCTGTGCTGGATTCCCACAGAGCGATGATAGAGACGTTCACGTAGACAATGTAAGGAACCCAACAGACTATGAAAATGAAAGACACAACGGCCACACACTTAGCATAGCGCATGTTCATCCTGTGCTCCTTGTCCGAGGGCTCGTCCCTTTGCACAGACCTGTGGAGCTTGCAGATGTCCATCACCTGTGACCTTGTGATCCACAGCACCCTGACGTTCATAAAGATGATGGCCAGTATGGCCGGGATCAGTAAGCCATAGACCTCAAGGTAGATGAATTCACGAGGGAAGATGTACTTGTAGAAGCAATCTTCACAACTCTGGTTTGGAGATATTTTGTTCCACCCAAAAGCAGGCAAGGAGGCATAAAGGAGGGGCAAAATCCAGACAGTCAGTAAAGCCAAAGGGACGTAGCGGTGAACCCAGAAGTTACTATACTGCAGAGGATGGACGATGCAAAAGTAACGCTCGTAATGCACCATGACCAAGTTGAAGAGGAAGGACAACAAGAGGAAGTTGGGGACAATGTGCAGGATGAGGCAATTGCTGAATTTCATGTGTCGTTCCAGGCTCATGCTGGGAATGAAAGGCAGAGCCAGTCCCGTACACAGGTCGGCAAACAGCAAGCTGAGGAAGAAGTAATTAGGGGTGTTGTGTAACTTCCGGTTGTAGATGATGCCTATGATGATGAGAAGGTTGGCAAGGATTATGACCGTGGAGAGGGGAAAGGCGAGCCAGATGATAAGGTACATTTCTGGGCTTGAAGACTTATTGCTGTGATTTGACTCGTTGCATGCCATGATTTGATAGAATCTCGGCTTCTGGAAAAGCCTTTCCTGCAGGGTTTTGCTTTTTTCCTGTCTCTTATCCAATTAATGAATCATCAAGTCAACTTTTAAAAACTCCTGTTGAGGGAAAAAAAGAACAAATTTAAAGGGATACTTTGTCATACTTTATATGATTGCAATTAATTTCCTAATAAAAGGGTGTTTATGATTTTTCATTGGAGTGACCAAAAACACTGTGTGGCCCCTATGTCAAAGACAAGAAACATTGCTATGCCTTTGTGACAGGTAGCTGAGTGGGCGGTGACGTCACGGCAGAAACAGGAACACAAACGACAGAGAGAGGTGGAGTTTGGTGGAGCTGAGCGAATGCTTTCGCTCAGCATTTAATGAATAAACAGACAGAAAATAAACGGTTGTAACAAAAACACCGGACACGGCACTTTAGGCCAAAATAAAACAGATAAACAAAACAGACTATACAGACAAACGGACACGGACAGACACACAAACACGGTGAGTGAAACCACTATCAATTTACTTTACTTTATTTTATTTTAGTTTACTCTTCTCCACACCCGTTCTCCACTCACCGAACACCCAACCACCAGTGCGTGAAAACATGCAGCTTTTATGCAGTTGTACCGAGACTCGATTGCTAGTCAATCATTCAATTGGAATCTCGGTACAACTGCACGTGAATTAATTAAAGTGCAATTCCCCGTGCTCACATATTATTACTTTTTACTTGCACATGATGTGATGTGCCATCCCCGTGCCTAAATACAAATATACAATTTAAACACACGTGAAACACAAACCCGCTTATATCCCGTGTACCAATGCCTATACACCAACATTTACACACAACACGTAACATATAACATACACAGGGGGGCACTTTGCCACAGCCTTGTATTGCCAAAAAGGTCATATTATAAACACTTAGACCTGGGGTCCCATTTGATCAGATAATTAAACCTATGACATGCTTTTAAAAAAAATTGTATTAACAAATAGCATGAAAAAAATACCATTACAAATTAAACACACCTTAACATAATTTGTTAATTGGATTTGCTCATCTTTTATGTAGGAAAATGTGAGCTACAAAGTGATGGCAATACATTTAAGGTGTACAGGCATTGTTTGGTTAGCTCTTTGTACTTTAAGAATACAAGAAAACATACTGGCACGATTTGGTGTTAATAGAAAGACTAAATGAGACAATGAAAGGTATAAAGAGATTAAACAATCCCTAACTACTAAAGCAGGGGTCGCCGGTGGTTTAAAAGTAGCTCCTGGGGCTCCCAAGTGGCACCTCCGGTAAAGGTGCAGGATGCACCCTATAGCCTGGAGGTTGCTGGTTCGAGGCTATTCCATAGCCGACCATGGACGGGAGTTCCCAGGGGGTGGCGCACAATTGGCCGAGCGCCACCCGGGGGGGGGGGGGGGGGGGGGGGGGCTTAGGTCGGCCAGGGTGTCCTCGGCTCACCGCGCACCAGCGACCTCTGTCAACTGGCCGGGCACCTGCGGGCTTGCCTGTAAGCTGCCCAGAGCTGCGTTATCCTCCCATGCTGTGGCTCTGGGTTGGCTGCATGGTGGGCCTGCAGAGTGAAAAGAAGCGGTCGGCTGACATCTACCGTTTCAGAGGACAGTGTGTGCTCGTCTTCGCTACTCCCGAGTCAGCGCAGGGGTGGTAGCGGTGACCTGAGCCTAAACTACAATCAGATATTTCAAGATGGGCTAAAATCAATTGGCGACTACTACATTTATAAAAATAAATAAATAAAAGTAGCTCCTGACAAGTATTGAAGTACACACACACACACACTTCATAATAAACAATACAGGCCTATCAGCAGTTTTGGAATCTTATGTTTAGTTACCGAGTTGGAACGCACACGCAGTTATTTTATTTCATACACCTCATTGGTTCAGCGTGAATCATGGATGCAGAAGCAGGTCTATCCAAAAGAGACAAAAAACTATTTCCACAAAGAGTGGGAAAATGAGTTTTTGTTAACAAGACTAAAAGACAAGTGTATTTGCCTGATTTGTGGTGCGGGAGTTGCAGTTGGAAAAAAAGAGCAATGTTGAGAACGTAGACGTAATTTACACAGGGGACATGGCCCCCCTCACTTTTTCAATGATGGGGAAATGTCCCCCTCACATTGCAGGAGTACGAAAACTTTTATTTTACGATAATTTATTGGTATAACCACTAGTCAATATAGAAGTCAATGGGAAGAAAAATGGGATCAGATCCGGGATCACTGGAGCCGGATCATGAGATGGTGTTTTACTACGAGGATCTGGATCAGGCTCCACTGATTCGTAATGGATCCTGGAGCTGCGATCCCTAATGTTGATCCAATCCTGGAGCTGCACCCACCGTAACTAGGGAAACTGACCAATGAGAAGTGAACATACGTGGTGCGTAGCTTAAAGACCCATGCTGACAAATTTGTATACACCCTGAGATCACAATAATGTTGGGAAAAAATGGCAAACGGATAGACAAATATAGAGGAGGATGCACTACGTTGCTATATCCAAAACACATGAAAATGTTTTAAGTTTGTAATTCACAATAGCATGTGTTATTTACTAATGTTCACATTGAGGTTTCTGGCTACTTACAGTTTAACTTTTCATTTTAAATTGAAACAGTAAACTTAAAACAGCAAAATGACCTTTGTGCCTTATGCTAATAAATATAGACATTAATAACAACTAAATACATTACCAAGAATGTTTTACACAATTATTATACCAAATTAATAACTATATAGTACTGATTCTAAATTATTTTTCATGTTTAAATACATCGCACAGACTCTTGCATCTCTATTTATCAATGTTCCAAAAACTCACTCTTGGCCACATTTTACTAAACATTTTTAAACTAATAAATAAACAATTATCATAACAAACATTATTGTATTCATCATAGTAAAGTTGATTTCTTACCTGAAAACAGGAACGTGTTTAAAGTTTGAAACTCATTGTCTGGAGCTCGGTGTTGTTTATATTATCGTCGCTACACTGCAGTTTGAGGTTCAAACTACATCTGCATATTTTAAGTGGATGGAAGCTGAAAATACTTTTTAAAAAAACACCCATTTTCTTATGCCAATACATACTAGTATCACTTTAATACCCAAACTGTATTTATCTCCAGTATTTTAATTGTGGGGAAACCGCAACATTTCTAGATATATATTTTAAGGGCAATTCTCATCCATCTCATTAAATCTGCATGATGCCACACCCGCTCTAGCGCTCAACACTGCCTCAGGGGCCGGTTGTACTAAAGGGATCTGATCCAGGCTCTGATCTGAGCAGAGCTTCAGTGTGCTTCGAAGACTCGTCATGTCACACCAAAGTTGGAAGGTGCCCACTTGAAGACCCCAGAGATATGTACATCATCAGATGGAAGGAAACGCAGATGGATCACATTAGTTTACAGCAAAAGAAGCTATGTCTTAGCTGGTGCTTATCTTGGCGAGAGCCGAGTCCAATATCAGCATGAAGTTTTAACACCTACTCTCTTGTAATGGAAATCATGAAGATCTGGATACGTCCAGTGACTGCTGTGAATAGTGCAGCTGGCGACGAGGAAAATACTTTGTGACAGCCTGGAGGAGGAAATAGACCACATTGGGGCTGGCAGGGGTTAGCCACCCTAGCTGGCAGTATCCAGCTCTGTGTTTTCAAATGAAACAGGATGCTGGAGACATCCGCCCAAGGCTTCTAAGAAATTAAAAAGAAAAATACCCCTAGAATCTGCGAGAGTGGGGCGGAAGATGACTCACGGTTTGACAACACGGTTAGGAAAGGAAACGGATATGAGAACAGAGAGTACTTTGCAAGGACTAGCTCAAGTTTTGCAATTAGCAAAGACATGGAGCCCCAGGTTTGTGTCTGTGGCTGGAGCAAAGTGACAACGGGTAGGGCTTTGAAGATTCCCGCTTGAGGGAGAAGGGACAAGGGCTTCACATTGATCAGTACTTCTTACGAAGTTAATCAAGTCAGTCGAATGAAATCCAGCGACAGGAAGCAAACCACAGTTCACAGGATATCAGCACCCCTGTAATAGATGAGAGGAGGACTTGCATAAACACAGTGATGAACCTAATGATCCTTGTGAACCCGGTCAGACAAACCAGCATAAGAGAGAAAAGAACCTCAACGGGCACAAGCCTGGAGTTAAATGGCCAAGAGCTTGTGAGAAAACTGCATGGGACACAGTAAACACAGATCTCTGCTTTGCATTGGAAAGGTTAAGTGGAACAGTTGAAAAGAAGCTGGATAAATTTGGGGATACCATCTACGCATATGGAATCGAGCGGTTTGGAGTTGAAAAAAGAAAGGAGTAAGTACAAACTATTCCTGTAAAGTCTAAATGGGAGCAGGAGATTGAGCACTTAGTTAGAGAAAGGAGACAGCTGAGGAAGCAATGGAGAAGAGCAGAACAAAGTCGGAGGCACTCAATCTATTAAAAAAAGGGTAATAAAAGATAAGCTTGCAACATTGTGTAGAGCTGAGCACCTACGGAAACGCTGCAAAAAGAAGAAGCGTGCGAGAACTAACTTTTATAAAGACCCATTCAAATTTGTAAAGAAGTTATTCACCAGGGAAGAAAATGGCACACTAAAAGCAACTAAGTCTGAGCTGGACAGATATCTGGAGCACACAGATTCAAAAAGGCAGGAGCCTATGTCGATTCCTTCAGACATCCCACCTATCAATCAGAATGCCAAATGGAGGACTGCACACCTAAGTGGAAAGAAGTCGAGCAAGCTGTGAAAAAGGCAAGGGCGTCATCATCTACTGGGCCTAATGGAGTTCTGTACAGAGTGTACAAGAGTGCCCCTGGTGTTCTACGAATCCTGTGGAAATGTATGAAAGTAGCATGAAACAGGTACCAAGAGCGTGGCGCCGAGCAGGTGGGGAGATTCTATGAGTATCGGTCAGTTTCACCCTATTTCCCTGTTAAATGTGGAAGGCAAGATTTTCTTCAGCATTGTTGCACAGAGGTTGTTAGCTTACCTATTGAAGAACTGCTTAATTGACACTTCAGTACAGAAAGCTGGTATTCTAGGTTTCCCAGGATGCTTAGAGCACATCAGTGTGACCTGGCAGCGAATTCAAACAGCTAAAAAGGAGAGGAAGGAGCTCCATGTGACATTCCTGGATTTATCTAATGCATACGGTTCAGTACCACATGAGCTTCTTTGGGCAGCATTTGATTTTTTCATGTACCGAGGACAATAACAAACTTAGTGAAAGCCTACTGAGATTTGCAATTTTGTTTTTCAACTTCAGAATTCACCACTGCATGGCAATGTCTAGAAATTGGAATAATGGCAGGATGCATAATTTCTCCACTGGCTTTTACCATGGCAATGGAAGTAATTATTAGGGAGTCAAAATGGGTAGTGGGAGGAGAACGCTTGGCTTCTGGAATGTGACTGCCACCAATTAGAACATACATGGATGACATGACAATCATGACTACAACAGTAGCATGGGTAGCGAGCACCCAGGTATCTGAGGTGCAAGCGTGCCAATATTGCAACTGTTGTACGGTAAAGGGGGTCTGAGGCCGCAGGCCCTCAGGGCTTCTGCTGAGGCTGGGGCAGAGCTCTCTGAGGCGGCTGCCTAGAACGATGGCCCTGGAATTGCCTCCTGGAACGCTGTTGCGCAGACGAACCGCGGCATGCGTTCCTGGCGATCTGTGGAGGGGTTCAGTTTTCTGTCGCCACTGGGACCGTTCTTGTAATGGTCCTCGCCCGAGGGACTTGACCTACTTTGCGCTGGGGCGCGGGGAGGGAGCAGAGCAGCCACCTGCCGAGATGCCTTGCACTGCTGGAGGGAGAGCTGTAGGATCTCCTCCACAGCTGGATCAAATGTATGCCATGGGGATATCGGCACATCTAATAACGCCGCCATATCCGCATCAGGTACCCAACCTTGCGACAGCCATAGCTGTCTGTGAGCTACCACCAGGCTTGCCAGGCTTCGGCCTAGGGCTTGCCCTTGAAGGCCGGACATCTGGAGCAGCGTACTAGATATGAGGCGGAGCTCCGTGGCCATCAGCTCTGGGAGCGGGGTCTCCGTGAGCACGCCATCCAGGTACGTGGTGAGAATACTCACCATGTTAACTAGGCAAGTTGCCTGTGCTTCCACTGCATAAGCCCTCTTTAGGTGTGTCTCCGTAACCCTACATTGAGGGTTAGGGCACATGGGGCCTCTGGGCGATCCACTCACCGGCGGAGCCTTAACCAAGGCCTCAATGGTGGAGTCAACCGGAGGGAAACTTGACAGCCAAAGTTTCTCTGCGTCCTCTAATGCAGCAAGCCTAGCAGCTTGCTTCAACACACTCGGCACTGACGCCGGTTGGTCCCAAGAGGAGCGTACTTCCAGTAAGTCAGGAAACTGGGGAAGAGTTGCACCGCAGGAGCCGCTGCCTGTGTCCGGAATACGGTCAGTGTTGTCCAGGGGATCTGGAAGAAGCTTGCTTCATGCCCCTCAGTGCCGGCATAGAGCTGGGAAACAGTGGCAAACTAGACTCGTAGGCAACCTCTGAGCTAGGTTCTGTCACGGTCAATGGCGCTGGTTCCCCTTCTTCCTCCATCTCAGTGGGGAGGGAGTCATCCCAGGAGGCCGCTAACGATAGCATGTCCTCCTCCGCCATCAATGGCTGCGATTTAGGCTCGGCTTGGGCTCCCGTTGGAGGGTCAGTGGCCGGGGCTGGTGCAGGTAGCAGCAGAGCCGCAGGAACTTGCTGCCTAGACAGAAGCTCAAGGACCTGTGTCATCTGCTCCTTCAAGTAAATAATGTCCCTTGCTTGTTTCGAACACTTCACCCTTCTCATCTGGGGGGAGGGGGAGCGGCTGCGAGGTCAAGGCTCCTGCGAGGGGCTCTGCAAGAGCGGAAGGAGCGGTGGTGGGGCCATGGGAGACTCAGCGTCTAACCCCATGGCCCTGTTGAGCCTACGGCAACGTATTTTGGGCTGAAGAGCTGCACATAGGTCGCAAAAATTCTCTCTGCCCATAGCTTCCTGGACATGTTGGACTCCCAAGCACTGCACGCAGGGCAAATGCTTGTCCTGGAGTGGCAGGTTCACACCGCACGATGTGCAGGGGTGGAACCCTTGGATGCTCGACATGGTGCTTGTTAATGTTGTGCATGCACTGGAGCTATGATCGCCAATTGCACTGAGCACTATGCGTCCGAAGCGCAGCAAGCACTGGAGTGCTGTGCGCAATTGGCTCTGTGTGCACCGAGTAACATGCACTGCCAGGACTAGCTCACTGGAGCTGTGAGCACCAAGGGTACCAGGCACCAAGTGCTCCGGGAACCCTAGTGTAGCACCGTGCACACCGAGTGTATTAAACAAGTGCGTACCGGGTGTACCGAGCATCCTTACTTAGTACCACACGCACCGAGTGCAATAAGCACCAGGCACGGAGGGTGCACTGAGCACTGTTCATACCAAGCAGTGGGGCGCTAAGCGCCTTGTGTCATGCTTGACAAGTGAGCAATGCTCCGGGAGCACCGGGTGCATTGAGCACTATGTGCACGGAAGCACCGGGGCACTACGCATCTAGTGCACTAAGCACCAGAGGGCACCTTGTGCCATGCTCACCACTTGCACCACCTGCACTGAGCACCGCGTGCACCGGTTGTACCGAGCACCATGCTTATCTGGCACTGATACGTGCACCGAACTCTGTGTGTACCGTGCACCATGTGCACTGTGCGTACCAAGTACCGTGAGCACTACATGCCCGTGTACCATGCAGCACTGTGCATTTGTGCACTAGTGCTGTAGCGGTGGGCACCGAGGGTGACTGCACAGGCAGTCGCTCACGCACGACAGACAGATAACAAAGAACGGCCTACCACGCAAGCGAGGCTGCTGAAAGACAGAAAGGCGAAAGGCTCTGTCTTTTTCAGAGTCGTTGATTCCGGGAAAGTGGTGAGCCAGCTTTCAGCACGAATGCAATTGAAATACAATCGACTCGACTCAACTCGAGAAGCTCTTTTCTATCAACACGCTCAGCTCAACACAGAGGTCTTACCGTACAGTCTTGAGAAGGAGAAATGACTTCCTCAGGATGAGGGTTTTAATCCCTCAGTGGGCAGGACCGAGTGTGTCATCCCAGGAAGGGGCCTATCGGCAGCTCTGGTATAGAGAGCTCAGAAATTACCTACCCAATGGGCAGGCATATCCCATACATAATGTCGTTGGTGGTCGTCTTCGAATTGAAAGGGAACACATCTGTCATTCTGCCAAGACAATCAGGAGGGCGTGGCACTGTTATACAATAAACTCCACTTTGAAAAGTATGCTTTTTTGTGCTGAATATAATCTTGGTGAATTGTACAATCCTAAGAATATTTTGTGAGCTTTATATAATATTTTCAGACATAATTATTATCATTGTCTCTTGCGATATGTAGTGACTTTAGAGCTCTGTAAACATAAAACTACTCAAACATACTTAAATATTTTAAGACAGATGTGTAGTGGACAAAAAGTTCTATTAATATATGTATATGTTTTTCGATTGATGATTACTGAGATAATTTTACATTGATTTAAAAACTGCTGCAGCACACACAGTCCTTCCCATAGGGGATGAATAAGATCACGCTCTGTTCACCCACCCTACTTTTAGACACCAGTAAATACTGCGATCTCTTGACCAGACTTAAGCAAGAATTTAATTTTATTTTAGTATTTCTTAAGTTAGTGCAGATATCCTTAAGATTACTTTATCTGTAATAATTCAATCACAGAGACCTGGTTGAACTGCATGCAGAATTGTTATCACCACAGCATGTGTAGAGAGCCACAGAATATAGAACAGGCATGAATCCTGCTTAACATTGAGCATTATCTTAGAGTGAATATCATGCTTTCCTCTGTTAAAATAAAATATGTTAAAATAAAGTAGGGGGTGCTCCCAAGTGGCGCATCCAGTAAAGGCGCTCCGGGCAGAGTGCAGGATGTGCCCTATGGCCTGGAGATCGCAAGTTCAAATCCAGACTATGTCACAGCCGACCGTGACCAGGAGTTCCTAGGATGCGGCGCACAATTGGCCGAGCGCTGCCCAGGAAGGGAGGGCTTAAGTTGGCAGGGGAATCCACGGCTCACCCTTGTGGCCGATAGGGCACCTATGGCTCTGCAGCGGAGCCGCCATATCTGTGTTGTCCTCCGGCACTATAGGTCTGGTGGCATCGCTGTGGATCCGCAGTGCAAAAAATGACGGCTTGGCAGGAGCACGTTTCGGAGACCGTGTGTTCCAGCTGCCGTTTCCCAAGTCAAAGGGGAGGTTGCGAGCAGTGAGCTGAGGATACGGATAATAATTAGCATACTAAATTGGGGAGAAAACCGGGGTAAAAAATTGGCGACGACTAAATTTAAAAAAAATAAATAAATAAAAATAAAGAAAGTAAAGGAAACACCGCAACTCGCATATCAAAAAAATATTTTATTGGTTAACAAACATTGGTTGTTTAAATACAGGCGCATTTAAATAATTTTTGGTAGGGCCAATGCTTCTAAAAACTATAGTTTCACAAAAATGGTAAATTCCGTTTATCTGTTTTCTACCAATATAACCAATTTCTACTAATACAACAGTTGTTTAAATAAAGGCCAATATCAAGTTTTTAGTTTTGATTAATCGGCATTTCATAAAAAGTTAAAATTCTGTGTAGGAAAGCCTTAGTTCATAGACTAAATCCAAGCATGCTTCTGTCTAAAAATGCTGACAGATTTAACACCTTTACTTATCTTTGTTCATGTATGGAAAAACTTCACTCACTGACATTCGAACCGAGGCATATATCTCAAAAGCAAATTGTTCTGACAGGTGTTAAGCAGATTTCTGTAATATTACCCCATAGAATTCTGTATCCCCACATTATTCCATGCTTGTGCAGATGCAGTTTTTAAAAGATCGCTGGACGTGCACTTGCGATATTCCTGTGCCCGAGCTCCGCTGTGTTCTGAAGCACTGCCATTGAGTTCTGCTGCAGTTTGCAACAAATATTGTAAACAAAACAAAACCGGTGCTATGCTAGTGCCTGTGTGTGGAATGCCTTGCCCTGTGTGATGCGCCTGCCTGCGTTAACCGAAACACTACATTGGTGTTAGAAGTGGACGCAAGTACCCCAGCACCCACTCGTCGGACTGTACCGTGGTGAGCAAGTCCAGGGCGGATATGAGGCTGGCAGAGGGGAGTGTGGCGAGCACGGGGGGCAGCAGCAGCAGGGCTGGTAGGTGACGTAATCACACAAAGACATGAGCCAGATATACGCTCCTTGCAGAGGAGCTGGCTCCTTTGTACAGCGGTATCAGCAATGCATTTGTGCGGCAGCTCCTGGGTTCGCGCCCGCCCTCCGTCTGTGTGTGGATTGCTTTCGACCTGTGTAATGCACCTGCCTGCGTTAACCGAGATCGCTACAATATTAATAATCAGGATAATTTGATCGCGTTAAAAAATCATTATCTATAATTATCACCCGTGACACATGAAGCAAGAAGCGGCTCTGTATTGAGCAGTAAGCGGCGTGGCACTGAACTGTTTGCGTGAAGCATAAACTAATTGTACACGGGCAAAGCATGGCTGGTTTTCTGACATAAAAACACAAATATTTGTAAAATACATTTTTAAAAGTTGCTATTATAAAAACGGGTAGTTGCATAAATAGAAGAGTTAACTTTTAATGGAAGGATATGCGGTTTATTTTATTAAAAATCTTTTTTAAAACCTAGCTTGATTCTCTTAATGGCAGACGCCACACAAGTAAAGAAAACAAATGCTTCCAGGTAAACGTTCTCAAATTAACATAAATGTTTAAATAAGAAAAATATATGTATTATTTTACAGGAAAACTACGTAATGTATTATTATACAAATTACAATAGGTGTATTATTATACTCACGTTTGTTCTGGGCACCCACCAGGAATTTAAAAACGCATACTGTATTTTTATTTATTTTTTCTAAACTCAATGACTCTTAGACTGCCAGTTGTCAGGCTGCTCAAGTATAAATTTGATCAATTACAAGAATTTTTAATATTTTATGTATTTGGCCGATAAATCACGATTATCGTGATAATTTAATGGCGATAATCGATAGCTGAAAATGTCATTATCGTCCAACCCTAAACCCTTTTTACAGGAAATGTTATTTTCTACATGGGCTTATAAGGCAAAAATATGTAACACAAATCCAATAAATGTGCAGGACTCTACACCTTGAGCTTCTCATTAACCTCGGGTGCATTCATGAACTTCCTAAACAAGGTATGCTGTTATTCTGTGGCCGAGGCTACAATCTCCCATCACTACCATCATTGGTTAAACTGCTGCTTAAATCCAGTGCCGGTCTACTCCCAGTAAACCGGTGTTGTGCACCCGATTTCACATTACCAGACCCTTTTCTTGCATGTGCCTGTACTGGGTTGATAAAGAGATCTCATTCTTTATTATAATTTGAAACTGACAGCTGTGACAGGTTGACATTGTCATAGCCTTGGGAAACCTCAGGCAATGAAAGCGATCATATAGTGTAATAGCTGAAAGCAAATACACACGAGTTCCGTTTTTTGGTGACAAACAATACCACTAAAAAAGCATAGTAAAGTTTAGTCAAGCAGAAACTTAAGTATTGTAATGCATAGTAAAAATCTACAGTAAACTACTGTACTGTAAATTCGTAGGATTGCAGGGGTGCATTTGTTAACCTTACAGGAATATATCCCTAAAACAACAAATTAAAAACAAATTGTACTGAAAAATAAATAAAACTTAGCATATATATGAGCATATTGGTTTACTGGCCTGCTGCTGTTGTTGATTCGAGTGCCCAATTATTTGGCCCCTTTTGCTCTCCCCAATTTTACAATGCCAAGTTGCTTTACTGCAGCAATCCTCACAACAGCTGTGATCCCATGACGAGGTCAATCGTCCCTTTATACCCAGATGACAGGGGCCATCTCGACAGATATCCACTTAGCCACCAGCCCTCTGGCTATTAAGGGACGCTGGAAGGCAGTGAGGAGAATCGGCTGGGATTAAACAAAGTGGAAATCCTATAAGGTGCGCATGCATTGTACTGCCGTGCATGCTGATAATTCTGTGGTGCTTTTATAATCAGTTCAGGAGTTAATCTTCAGTTCTAGTTGCCTGCCATAGAGAAATAAAGTAGACTAGATGATTCAAAGTGTCTTTAAAATGGCAAGCACCAGCATCTAGTGAGCAGCTGCGTATAGCAAGCAACAGAAAAGGAAACTTAATCCAAAGTATCCGTTACTAGATGGAGGTATTTCTATAAAGACACTTTAGCTGATCTTGCCTATTTTATATAATGTAGAACAAAAGAGCAGCTCCTCAACTCAGGTGAAAGCACTGTAACAAACAAAATAAAAATAAAAAAACAGTATTTGAAACCTCAGAAGGATTACGTAGACCCTAAAAAAACTAACAATTTGAAACTATAGTGTTGTTTGTATCCCCCTCATTGCATCCTATGGTTTCTCATACCATTTCTATGCTGATGATGCTCAGATTTTCCTCTCCTTCCCCACCTCTGACTCCACCATCCCCTCCCGTATCTCTACCTGTCTGTCGGCTATCTCCTCCTGGATGCACTCGCATCACCTCAAACTCAACCTTTCTAAATCTGACCTCCTGTTCTTTCCCTCCTCCTCCTCTCCCTCCTCTGATCTCTCTATCTCCATTCCTCTGGAATCTACCACACTCTCTCCCTCCTCCTCAGCTAAGAACCTCAGAGTCACCCTGGACCCCTGCCTCTCTTATTCCCAGCACATCTCCACTCTGGCACACACTTGCCGATTCTTCCTGAGCAACATATGAAGAATCCGACCCTTCCTCACCAACTACGCCACCCAGCTCCTGGTCCAGGCCCTGGTACTCTCCCGCCTAGACTACTGCAACTCCCTCCTGGCTGGCCTCCCTGCGTCTGCCACCCGTCTGCTCCAGCTCATCCAGAACTCTGCTGCTCGCCTGGTGTTCTCTCTGTCTTGCTTCTCCCATGCAACTCCACTGCTCCGCTCACTCTACTGGCTCCTGATCACCGCTCGCATCCAGTTCAAGACTCTTGTACTAGCCTACAAATGCCTTGACCAGACTGCACCCAGCTACCTCCAGAGCCCGCTCCTTCTCCACCCTTGCCCCGCAGTGGTGGAATGACCTTCCTACAGATGTCAGGACTGCCCAGTCCCTGACCACCTTCCGGCGCCTCCTCAAGACTCACCTCTTCAGACAGCACCTGTAGAACTCCTCTTTTTTTCCCTCTGGACACTTATCACTCTTCCTTAAATGCGCTTTACTTGCTCTTATCTGCCTCCTATTTTACTGCATTTAATCCTGTACTTTAGAGTACTGTAATCTGTCAAGTGTTATTTAATCTGTAGTATTTTGTATTTAATTATATCCTGATGTAACTATCACTGACACTGTCATCTGCCCCGTTATTGAATCGTATTTTGTCATACTTGTACTTGCTAGAACCAAAGTCATTGCATTTATCTTGCTCTTAATTGTATTACTTGTACTGTGATTCTTGAAATGTATTTTTGTTTACGACTGTAAGTCGCCCTGGATAAGGGCGTCTGCTAAGAAATAAATAAATTAATTAATTAATTAATTAATTAATTAATTAATAATAATAATAATAATAATAATAATAATAATAATAATAATAATAATAATGTAAAAAAAAGATGAGCCAAATTGTCTCCAAAGTATTACTAGACCAAAGAAATTAATTTTACAGCCTTGTTTTTATCACTCATTTACAGCAGCTGTGCTTTAAAAAGATGTGTTAAATTATTTTGAAATTTATTGTTGACAACAAAGAGGAAAAATATGTATTCATGAAGTAGTGAATTTGTTTTATTTCTTTTGCTGCATGTTAAAATGTAATAATATTATCAGAGCATAAATTAGCAGACAGACAGGTAGAGATATGGGAGGGGATGGTGGAGTCAGAGGTGGGGAAGGAGAGGAAAATCTGAGCATCATCAGCATAGAAATGGTTTGAGAAACCATAGGATGCGATGAGGGGGATACATACAACACTGTAGTTTCAAATTGTTAGTTTTTTTTAGGGTCCATGTAATCCTTCTGAGGTTTCAAATACTGTTTTTTTATTTATTTTTTTGTTACGGTGCTTTCACCTGAGTTCAGGAGGTGCTCTTCTGTTCTACATTATATAAAATAGGCCATTTGGTCCAGTGGTTAAAGAAAAGGGCTTGTAACCAGGAGGTCCCCGGTTCAAATCCCACCTTAACTACTGACTCATTGTGTGACCCTAAGCAAGTCATTTAACCTCCTTGTGCTCCGTCTTTCGGTTGAGACATAGTTGTAAGTGACTCTGCAGCTGATGCATAGTTCACACGCCCTAGTCTCTGTAAGTCGCCCTGGATAAAGGCGTCTGCTAAATAAACAAACAAAAAAATAAATTACAAAAAAAAATGTATTTGTGCTGAAATCAGTTAACCGGAGTCAGTATTGTATTGTATATGCTTGTTTTTTTTAATAAATAACAATGCAATGAATGGTCGTTACAATACTTTTGTCACAAACTGTAGTGAAGTGTAGTGGAAACTGGAAAGCATTACCAAACATACTACACTACATGGCAAAATATAAGAAAGTTTTTGTTGTTTTCTCTATAGGAAACATAATTTTATAGATACTGCATAGCTGACACATATACTGTGCAATGAGAGCTTCCCTTTTTTTGGTTAATTTAGAAAATAATTAGCATCTCAACTGTTTTAAGAGGGTTTCTAAACATAGCCCCCAAATAGATATTTTCACACAAAATCCCCACACAACAAAGCACAATCTCTGCTTGAGAAAGAGCCAGGCCTGGGGCATTGATGGTTGAGGAGCGCTCGCTCACAGAGTTGTGAGGGAAGCTCTTGTTCAAGACTGTAGCCAGAGCCATTTTCTCACAATTCACAAGCACCTAAACAAAGTATTTCAGGAGCATATAACCCCTGTCACGGCTGTAAATTAGAAATATCAGTGCATGACCAATATGTATATGAACACTATGTACATAACAGTATAGTATAACAATGACAACGAATAGTTTAATAATAAATAGGATAAGCGGTATTTAAGACCTATGTAATTGTGAAGACTGACAAACAAGTGAACTGATGTACAGAGAAACACATCCATATACCCCCACAATCTGATACTCCCAGTAACTATATATAGTTAATACCAAGTTTCATGTTAATTTAATTAGTAGTTTTCCAGATAGCCATACAGATGGACAAATGTATTGTACCGTCAAAGAGTATATCTGCAAAAATCTAATACTCACAAAAACTAAATAACGTTAATATCAACTTTCATCGCAATTTATTATGCATTTTTTCAGATCGATGCAAAAATGTAAATGTAACAAGTTTCAGATAAATGAAGTTCTTTTATTTTGTTTAATACTGTTCTCATTGTTATAATTCACTTAGAAAATGTGGCATAGAAATATAGTCAAAGTGTTGAATTTAGAAATACTAACAAAACTTAAAACAGTAACCTTTCAACTAGAAGGTTTTCTCATTGTCTTCAATGTAAGGTCCATGGAGTTTAACAACATTCTTAAGAAATACTAGAGAATGCAATTTTATTATTAGGTATATAAAAAGTATGATTAAAGCACTCTTACCTTGCTTATAGTCTCTAGAACTTCAGACATCTGTGTTCAGACATTCTTAGCATTTCCCCAAGTGAAAAATTGGTTCCAAACTTGTATTATTCATCTGCTACCTATGTATATTATCAATGCTGTCTTCTTCAACCTCAGAAGAACTCAACTGTAAAGCAGAGCCGTTAAGGCATTCTCAAAAAGCTAATGAGTTCCTGTCTCTCAAATATGGTGACTGTCTGAGAGGCTCAGACTCATCCAGAGGGTAGCTGCGGCTGAAGCTGTTTAAAGAGACAGAGCTTAATTGAATTGCTGAACAGAATCTCACAAACATGTTAAATTTGAAATATAATTCTCTGGCATCTGCTTACCACACTGTTAATCTTTTTTGACCATCCAGTGCATTTATTTTGTCCTTTATCATATTATTTTGCTGTCATTCTAACTCCAGATACATGCTAAAAATGTTAATGCTGATTTTTGTGTTAAAAGCGGTAAATTTGCTTGAATAAACTAAGGGGCACTAAGATGGGCCAGTCGCAGCACAAACATAGCGCAATTTGCATTTTCGTTATGACAATTCATGAAGTACACGTTTTGTCATATGTACTAAGAAAAAACATGTTAATGAAGAGAGCCCCAATATACTAATTTAAATATTGTAGCATGCACTGGGGAAACAGCAGCAGTGACACACTGGTAGGTGACATAATCTCACACGAAGACAGAAACCCGATATACGCTCCTTGCAAAGGAGTCGGCTCTTTTGTACAACGGTATTGGCGTTATGCTTTAGTGCGAGAGATTCCCGGGTTCGCGCCCGCCCTCCGCCTGTGTGTGGATTGCCTCGCCTTGTGTGATGCGCCTTCCTGCCTTAATTGGTGTCTGGATTGCTCGCCTTGTGTGATGCGCCTGCCTGCCTTAATTAGTATCAGAAGTAGACGCAGGTACCCCGGCACACACTCATCGGACTGTAGCCTGGTGAGCAAGTCTGGGGTGGACTTGAGGCTGGCAGGGGAGAGTGTAGCGTGCACGGGGGAAGGCAGCAGCAGGGCTGGTAGATGATGTAATCACACACAAAGACATAAGCTCGATATACGCTCCTTGTAGAGGAGCCGGCTCTTTTATTATAGATTTTAAATTGAAACAAAATTATTTTAGTGTTTTTTATTTTATTTAAATTATTATTATTTTTAACTTGGTCTACATAGTAGCCTAGACAATTAACACACAATAGATCATGGTCCTATACAGATGGCACATGTGTGCAGTCTATTGCTCCCAACACGCTGAGAAAACCAGAAATATCATTGAAATTTGTTTTCAAGGCTTGTAAGTACACCCTGACTTCAGTGGAAATGAGGTACTTGGGTGTTTGTCTCAAATACATTGAGCACAGCTGACAACACATGAGAAAAAGCGGACTGGGAAATGCCAGCAACAATGTCGACTGTTTAAAACATGCTTTCAAAAGTTCTTAACAAACTGATGCAATTGTAAGTGTCGCAACTGCCCGCAGCTTAAGTAGGGCCTATATCTCTTTACAATATTTTTGATCCCTCATTTGCACTATCTCCACCCTGTTTTTGCGAATTTCTGCAGGAACGCCCAGAATTACATATTCATTTAAGGCTAAAGCGCAAATAAGAACTGTGGCTGCAAAACATTTGTTAAAATGATGCTAACAGCGTTGCGTTGGTTTAGTACATTTCACACTACACTTCCTTCTGGTTTGCATGTGGTTTGGAACGATTGCGACAGATGTAACACTTATGTGTTACTACATTAAACCACAGTTTAGCCTTTTGTACTACTACTTCACCAGGCTGTGTTGATTAGTTAGTTTACATCCCCCTCAGGAAGTACATTTGCTTTCTCTTCCCCTTGAAACTAACTTGCAACAGCAGTAGGAGTTTTTACATGTCACCTCAGTTATCTCTCAGGATGCAAAAAAAAAAAAATGGACTTAACAAATGGGGTAGTGTTGTACATTGCAACATAAAGTGATGTCTGATTTGACTCTGGAAAGGTCAGAATTAAAAAAAACTGGCACACACATATGTAGGTTGTACCCAAAACTTTACAGAAACACACATACATACAGTAATACTGTAACCACAGTGGTTGGTCTCCTTATTCTGTTGCAGGTTCAGTGTCTGTGTCCAGTCCACTGGGAATGGCATTTCTTCTATGCTGTTATATAAGACACTCCCAGTGGCGGCAGCTTTTTGTCCCCAGTTTCTGGGATTTCTTCATGTTTTTGTTACAGTCCATTGCCTGCAGTCTACGGCAGCAGTGTGGAGTAGTGGTTAGGACTCTGGACTCTTGACCAGAGGGTCATGGGTTCAATGCCAGATGGGGGACACTTCTGCTGTACCCTTGAGCAAGGTACTTTACCTAGATTGCTCCAGTAAAAACCCAACTGTATAAATGGATAATTGTGTGTAAAAATAATGTGATATCTTGTAACAATTGTAAGTCGCCCTGGATAAGGGTGTCTGCTAAGAAATAAATAATAATATATATGTATACTAGAATGTTGAGATACAGTGATCTACAGATGTTGTTCATGATAAATGAATGTTACAGTTAGTGTATAAATCAGAAATTAATGTGGAATCATGTACATTTTGATGGCCTAAGGGGGTTCAGACAAGTTTTTGTGGCATTTTTAAAGTGCAGTAGGCAAAGCAAGATGAAGTTCCCAGTTCTTAGACCTACTATATGTGCTTTTCATAAAACAAATTAGGTGTAGAACAGAACAGTCGACTAGTTGAACAGAAAAGTGACAGTCAACCTTAAAAACTAAAGACTCTAGATGCAGAGCTTTGAATCAATTGAAGCCTGGCTATAGTAGTTTTTGGAAGCCTGGCAAAAAGAGCACTGCTGTAATCCAACTTTGATGTAACAAAAGCATGGATTAAGGATTCTGCTGCAGTTGTATCCAAGTACGGACGAACACAAGCAATATTTCTAAGATGAAAAAATGAATAATAATAATAATAATAATATTAGGCACAAAGGTTTAAACAGGCTCGGACCTACAATCTTGTAAGAGATTAGACATTTCTAGAATGTGCTGATAATTAGGCGTAGCAATGTATTATTGTTTAGCTCTAATGGAACTTTTGGAACTTCTCTAGTAATATTAAGATAAAAAGCCCTAAAGCTGGATTCTAAAGTCCTTCGTTTGTTGTACTTGTTACAAATTGATGCTCAGGGTCTATTGCCAACAGTCCATTAATGCAATGGTATTTATAAACACCATTTCATTTAGCCGAGAAACCAGGTTTTCTATTATCTTTGTTTTAAAAAACTTTTTTTTTACAGAAAACTAATTTCATACAAACTATTCGACATCAGTGCACTCTTGAGAAAAATGTCAATTGCTTAAACGTTGCATTCAGGGTAGCACAGGTTTGCATCAAAGTCGGATGTGATCTGGCAGGTTAGGGAGGCCAAATCGTCAGGGACTGTTTCTCCTTACCATGCTAGAGCGGACCCTACAGGCCAGGCGCCCGGTGATCAGAGGATGCCCACTGACCTTCAGTACTCTGAAAATTGCAGTGTTTAGGTAACACTGGACATACTAAATTAAATGATTAAATGATTAAATATAAAAAAAGACTAGGAAGCATATTAGCAGTACACTGTGCTCTCGAGTCCATCGGTGAAGGATTGTGCATTGAAACCTGTGCAACACTAATATACTTCCCCACCTCATTTCAGACTTGAGGAGTCCTTTCAGAAGCATTTTTTAGAATATTTAGTCAGCATGGCAAATTATTATGTAATTATTGAGTCAGTGGCTGAGGTGGGATTTGAACCGGGGGACCTCCTGGTTACAAGCCCTTTTTCTTTACCCACTGGACCACACATGCAGTGCCTTGCAAAAGTATTCAGACCCTCTCACAGTTTTCTCATTTTGTTGCTTTAAAGCTTGCAGTCATGACACTTTGAAATAGAAGTAAATAGATAATTAATATGAAATAAAAATGGAAAAGTCACAATTGCATAAGTATTCAAACCCTTTGAATTAATTCAGGTGCACAAAATGACCTTAACGAGCCACACAATTAGTTGAATGGCCGCTGTCTGTGTGCAATATCAGTGGTTCTCATGATTTCAGAATAAAAACACCTGTCTCTGTCAGGTTCCTTGGTCAGGTAGTGAATTTCAAGCAAAGACTCAACCATGAAGACCAAGGAGCTTTCAAAGCAAGTCAGGGATAAAGTCATTGAAAAGCACAGATCAGAAGGGTACAACAAAAAATATCAAAGTCTCTGAATGTCCCTGTGAGCACAGTCTACTCAATCATCAAGAAATGGAAGGTGCATTGTACCACCTAGACACTGCCTAGATCAGGTCGTCCCACCAAACTGAGCAGCCGGGCAAGGAGGAAACTGGTGAGGGATGCCACTGTGAGGCCAACGACAACTTTGAATGAGCTACAGATTTCAATGGCTGAGATGGGAGAAAATGTGCATCAGTGTGGCAGAGTGGTTGCTGATTATATACAGGTGCAGAGGTGATGCAGTGCAGGAATAAACAGGCAGAGATTTGTAATCCGGTATAGAAAATAGATGTTTTATTTTTGTTATAATCCAGGTCTGGTGACCAAATAATAAACTCCGGTTATACACAGCAATGTGTAAAACACGGAGAACAGTAACAGGTATTGCAGCCCTAAACAATAAACACAGTATCTCTCCCACAATATACAAACACGGTCACCAGTCCTGGGTGCGTGCTGCAGTTCTCGTGGTGGGTGATACAGTTTAAAGAGTGTCAAATAGTGCAGTGCTGTTCCGGGTTCAGTGCTGGCTCTTAGCGACAGCTCCGGAACGTGTTAGCTGTCTATAAAAACACAAGTAACAATTATAGACAAGACAAACAAACAAACACTCACGATACGCTCAATACACAGTGCACAGGTCCTTCCGGGTCTATTTCGAAACCAAAAGCAAAGGACAAGATTTACAATTCTCCAGCCCCTTTTATGCGGTTATGCATGACCCCTTGGTAAACGATTGCAGCTGATTCTATTGCCTGCAGCTGCTACCTCGTTTACCTTTTCGTATTCCCGCACTGGAGTCTTGTCTTTTTCCAGGCTGATTGACTTCCCAACCCAGGGAATGAACTGTCAGGACAACCTGCCCAAAGCCTTTCCCTTTCGCTACTTCGTACCCTCACAGGTCGAGAGGGAGATTTACAACCAGAACTCATATTTCCGTCACAATCAATCAACAATATCCAGAACACTTCACAAAAGTAGCCTGTATGGCAGGGTGGCAAGAAGGAAGCCATTACTAAACATAAGCCATCTCAAAGGCCGCATGGAGTTTGCAACAAAGCACCTGAGTGATCCTGCAAAAATGTGGCAAAAGGTGTTGTGGTCAGACGAGACCAAATTGGAACTTTTTGGTCTAAATGTCAAGCGTTACGTTTGGCACAGACCCAACACAGCACATCTCCCAGTCAACACCATCCCTACAGTCAAGCATGGTGGTGGCAGCATCATGCTATGGGGATGCTTCTCCTCAGCAGGTACTGGAAAGCTTGTTAAGATTGAAGGAAAAATGGATGGAGCAAAATACAGGCAAATACTAGAGGAAAACCTGTTTCAGTCTGCTAAAGACTTAAAACTGGGGCGAAAATTCCCCTTTCAGCAGGACAATGATCCAAAGCAAAAGGCCAAAGCTACACTGGACTGGCTTAAGAATAAGCTAGTGAATGTCCTTGAGTGGCCCAGTCAAAGTCCTGACTTGAATCCTATTGAGAATCTGTGGAAAGACTTGAAAACTGCTGTCCATAAGCGATCCCCATGCAACATGAGAGAGCTTGAGCAAATCTGCCAAGAATGGGCAAAAATTGCACCAAGCCGGTGTGCAAAGTTGGTAGAGACTTACCCAAAGGCTGTAATTGCTGCCAAAGGTGCTTCCACCAAATATTGAGTTGACGGGTCTGAATACCTATGCAATCAACATATTTCTGTTTTTTCTCTTTAGTTTTTGCTGACAGTTAATACTTGGTGGAAGCACCTTTGGCAGCAATTACAGTCTTGAGTCTGTTGGGATAGGTCTCTACCAAATTTGCACACCAAGATTTGGCAATATTTGACCATTCTTCTTTACAAAACTGTTCAAGCTCTGTCAAGTTCCTTGGGGAGCATTGATGGACAGCAATCTTCAAGTCATGCCACAAATTTTCGATTGGATTTAGGTCGGGGCTCTGACTGGGCCACTCAAGGACATTTACCTTTTTGTTCCTTAGCCACTCCAGTGTAGCTTTGGCTGTGTGCTTTGGGTTGTTGTCATGCTGAAAGGTGAACTTCTGTCCCAGTTTCAGCTTTCTTGCAGAGGGCAGCAGGTTTTCCTCAAGGACTTCTCTGTACTGTGCTCCATTCATTTTCCCTTCTATCCTGACAAGTGCCCCAGTCCCTGCCAATGAGAAAAATCCCCATAACATGATGCTGCCACCTCCATGCTTCACAGTAGGGATGGTGTTCTTTGGGTGATGCGTTGTGTTGGGTTTGCGCCAAACATAACGCTTTGCATTTAGGCCAAAAAGTTCCATTTTTGTTTCGTCAGCCCACAAAACTTTTTGACACATGGCTACAGAATCTCCTGAGTGTTTTTTTGCATACTTTAAATGGGATTCAAAGTGGGTTTTCTTGAGTAATGACTTCCTTCTTGCCACCCTACCACACAGGCCAGATTTGTGGAGTGCTTGGGATATTGTTTTCACATGCACAGTTTGACCAGTCTTGGCCATAAAAGCCTGTAGCTCTTGCAAAGTTGCCATTGGCCTCTTGGTAGCCTCTCTGATCAGTCTCCTTCTTGGTCGGTCATCCAGTTTGGAGGGACGGCCTGATCTAGGCAGGGTCTTGGTGTGCCATACACCTTCCACTTCTTAATAATCGTCTTGACCGTGCGCCAAGGGATATTCAAGGCCTTTGATATTTTTTTATACCCATCCCCTGATCCGTGCCTTTCAACAACTTTGAAGGTTGTCCTGGAAGAAAACTTGCTTCCTTCTGCTCTGACAATGTTCCCCAACTCTGAGGATTGGTTTTTCCAGCAGTACAATGCTCCATGCCACACAGCCAGGTCAATCAAGGTGTGGATGGAGGACCACCAGATCAAGACCCTGTCATGGCCAGCCCAATCTCCAGACCTGAACCCCATTGAAAACCTCTGGAATGTGATCAAGAGGAAGATGGATGGTCACAAGCCATCAAACAAAGCTGAGCTGCTTGAATTTTTGCGCCAGGAGTGGCATAAAGTCACCCAAAATCAATGTGAAAGACTGGTGGAGAGCATGCCAAGACGCATGAAAGCTGTGCTTGAAAATCAGGGTTATTCCACCAAATATTGATTTCTGAACTCTTCCTAAGTTAAAACATTAGTATTGTGTTGTTTAAAAATGAATATGAACTTATTTTCTTTGCATTATTCGAGGTCTGACAACACTGCATCTTTTTTGTTATTTTGACCAGTTGTCATTTTCTGCAAATAAATGCTCTAAATGACAATATTTTTATTTGGAATTTGGGAGAAATGTTGTCAGTAGTTTATATTACCCAAACACATACCTATAAATAGTAAAACCAGAGAAACTGATAATTTTGCAGTGGTCTCTTAATTTTTTCCAGAGCTGTATGAGTAATTGAGTTAAAAAAAAACAGTCTGAATAATTATAATTGTAAAAAAAAAATCTAACAGTGTTAAAAAAAAAAGTAAGAAAATATTATTTGGAGCTACTTACTCTTTATCATTTTTGCCATTCACCCCATACTGACTTAGACTCAATATTTTACACTTTCTTACAGCAGTTGAAAAAATAACACACACCTTTACCAATGATATAAAGCAGCCTCTGTACGGAGCAGCCTCCGAATTGTCTGGATAAACGAGCTTGTGAGGGCTAGAGCAAACAAAGTTATAAAAGTTTTTTTCCGAGCTGGCCTGCGTTTACATATCTGAAATTACTATATGCTTTTTGTCATTAATGGGATGTGTTCGTTTGCTCGCCAGGAAAAGCCATGAACAGACGAACGTCTTACCATTCAACTAATGAGCAAGCTCTGTAGTGGAGAGGTAAGAATTTGTCTTATGCTGATGTCAGTACTAACTCAAGCCACTAGGAGGAGATTCGTTACTTCAACAATTTTTTAAAAATACCTTGACAATGGGGGAGTCTCCATGTGTGGTTATTTACACGTGAAGTGGTGATGCGCATGCATGTTTGGGAGAACAGATTGAGAGGATCAGGTTTGTGACCAAAAATAATGGCCACAGAGAGGGACAGGGTCAATCGCATTTCCTTGTGAGCATGACGTAAAACATGGGAAATCCACGCCCATCTTCACATGGAAACCCGCATTTCATGTGAAAACAGCCTTGGAGCATATGTGGAAGGTGTCAGGCACAGATATCTATAATCCTACGTCTCCACCGGTTTTCAGCCATGGTGGTCTGCAACAGCTGGGTTGGGCAGTTTCATTATATAACTCCAGGTTCATTATTTTCTTTTTTCTTTAATTAATAAGTCGTGTGATAAATTAGTTTGAATATTATTCACTACTAACGATATGCCACCCCACCAATGGACATTTGAAAAACAATTTGGGTAAGAGCAGTAAAACATATTATTAAACAACCAGGCACGAGGCATTTACAATCACAGCTTTATTATATGAGCTTAACACTGTGCTTTTAAACAGTTTCACTCAAACAAGCTGTCACTTGACAACCATGGATTTCCAGGTGAGATTCTGTTGTGTACCTGTTCTCTGTGCATGGAAACCACATTTTCCAGACTGTCAGCGAAAAAAGCACGAGAACGCTATGCATGGCTAATTTGCATATCAACCTTCTCCTTTCCCCTTCATTTGTATGACGTTGGGTGAAAAGAGGGTCTTCTCGAGTAAAATAAACTGACCCAATGGAAACCCGAAATGTATAGGGCCATTTTTCATTTTGCTCTAGCACAGATACTTAGCTCAGTCTAGACGGATGTCATGCTGATGCGCTGGGGAGGCCGCACTGTGGTTGATCCCCGGAGCCAGCATCGCAGCCGTTGTGTGTGCTGATGCACCAGGGAGGCAAAATAAGCTGATCCCTGGAGCCAGCATTACACTTCAGCCATTAACACCAGACAGAAGGATATCTACATCATCATATGGAAGGAAACGTAAATGGATGGAGACACATATGGATCATATTAGTTTACTGTAAAGCTACATCTTAGTTGGTGCTTATCTTGGCGAGACTCGAGTTCAAATCAGTAAGTTTTAACATCTACTCTCATGTAATGGAAATCAGAACACACATGGAAACTCCCCCATTGTGAGATGGCAATATTGGTTTAGGTTGGGGAATATCTGTATGTTTTAAGGATCATGAAGACATTCCTAATTAAAATGCATGATACGGCTTGAAATTCTAGAGACCCAGGGGAAAAAAGGGACCTTTTAATAGTATACAGTAGTCTCTGCACATAGGAACACCTCTTAAGGGAACACCCTTGTGGTAATTTCATGTTTGGTTCAATAGATGTTGAGCAGACAATACTGATGTACATGCTGCAGCATATTTATTCATTTTTAGTTCCATGTTTGCATGCAAACCCTCTTTATTAAAATACTGCTGGAATGTGCTCACGGAGGAGTGTTGTGAATTCTGTGTTTACATGACTGCATCATTCCTATTGTATTGAAAAAACTCATTCAGAACATGACAAGCATATATAGTGCCGTGAAAAAGTATTTGCCCCGTCTGATTTTCTGCATTTTTGCATATTTTTGACACTGAATGTTATCAGATCTTCAACCAAAACCTAATATTAGATAAAAGGGACCCTGAATGAACAAATAACACAAAAATTTGATACATATTTCATTTATTTATTAAAGAAAGTTATGCAACACCCAATGCCCGTGTGAAAAAGTAATCGCCCCCTTAGACTCAATAACTGGTTACGCCACCTTTAGCAGCAATAACTGCAACCAAACGCTTCCTGAAGTTATTGATTAGTCTCTTACAGCGCCGTGGAGGAATTTTGGCCCACTCCTCCATGCAGAACTGCTTCAACTCAGTGACATTTGTGGGTTTTCGAGCATGAACTGCTCGTTTCAGGTCCTGCCACAACATCTCAATGGAGTTTAGGTCTGGACTTTGACTAGGCCATTCCAAAACTTTACTTTTCTTGTTCTTCAACCATTCTGATGTAGACTTGCTTGTGTGTTTCGGATCATTGTCTTGCTGCATGACCCAGCTGCGCTTCAGCTTCAGCTCACGGACGGATGGCCTGACATTCTCCTGTAGAATTCTCTGATACAGAGCAGAATTCATGGTTCCTTCAATGATGGCAAGGCGTCCATGTCCTGATGCAGCAAAGCATCCCCAAACCATGACACTACCACCACCATGCTTGACCGTTGGTATGAGGTTCTTGCTGTGGAATGCAGGGTTTGGTTTTCGCCAGACATAACGGGGCCCATGTCAGCCAAAAAGTTCCACTTTTGACTCATCTGTCCATAGAACATTGTTCCAGAACTCTTGAGGATCATCCAGGTGCTTTTTGGCAAACTTGAAACGAGCATTCATGTTCTTCTTAGTGAGCAATGGTTTCTGCCTTGCTACTCTGCCATGAATCCCATTTTTGCCCAGTGTCTTTCTGATGGTGGAGTCATGAACACTGACCTTAGCCGAGGTGAGAGAGGCCTGCAGATCCCTGGATGTTGTTCTAGGGTTCTTTGTGACTTCCTGGATGATTTTACGCCTTGCTCTTGGAGAGATTTTGGCAGGACGGCCACTCCTGGGAAGATTCACTACTGTCCCAAACTTTCTCCATTTGGACAATATGCCTTGACTGTGGTCCGGTGGAGCCCCAGAGCCTTAGAAATGGCTTTGTAACCCTTTCCAGACTGATAGGCATCAACAACTTTTTTCCGGAGGTCTTCAGGAATTTCTTTTGTTCGTGGCATGATGTGCCTCTAGAACCTGTGTGCTGAGAGCTTCACTCTGATGGTAAGGGCCAAAGTTAGTCAGATTTATATTGGACAGGGCTGGCCCAAATCAGGTCTGGTTGTTAACCAAAGTACTCAAACAGCTGACCCTAATTATCCCTTTAATTGGGTTGAGTTAACTAGAGGGGGCAATAACTTTTTCACATCTGAAGATTGCATGTTTGATTACCTTGCACACCAAACAAATAAAAGAAGCACCAAACTTTGGTGTCATTTTTTCTCTCAGACTCCCTTTATATACTACTACAACCCGCAAAAAAATCTGACCAAATACAATGTGAAAAATGTTCAAAAATGCAGAAAACCAGACAGGGGGCAAGTACTTTTTCATGGCACTGTATTTTATGTCAGTTTTAAATATTTGGAATGTGTATTCTGAATACAAACATAATTCAACCGCAATCAATGGTTTATGTATTGCTTAGCGGTTCAATCATGCTTGGTGGTCTGATGGGAGGGATTTGCAGTCTCTTTATCTTTCCTGTTCTCATTCAAATATTGTTCCCGGAGGGCTGTCTATAAGTTTTGGCCAAGATGAAACAACATTTCAACTAAAAGGAAAATAATGTCATAATAAACACAAATAATTTGTCCAAATGCCCTATGTAAAGCAGAGACAGGCAGCGAGCCTCTGCTCCCCTTTGTCATGTCATTTAGAAATGCAAACATCTCCTAGGTCTGGCTGGCACTCTGGCAAGCGTTTAGCCCAGATCTGGAATACTATCCAAAATCATAATAGCAAAAGGAATACATAGAACAGCTGCTCAACATTTACAACATTTACATTTACAAGTCTGTACTCCTTCTCATCGTAATGGCTTTTACCAGCAAACGACTGTAGCGACATGACTAATTTACAGTAAAAACCATTAGGTCAGGTTCACCAACACAATTGTTTATAGAACCCTGCAGACACAATGCTTGTCTCTATTATTCTTATACATGTAAAGTGTTTTCAACTTGAAAAAAAGGGAAGCCTATGTTATTAGACCAATTTGAAAAACTGTTATATTTTTGAAGTGAGTTGACCAAAACTGAACACAGTATTCTAGGTCGGGTCTAACTTGAGCATTAAAAGGTCTTATCATAACTTCAAGGGTTTGCAGTACTGTGGCTACTGTTCTCTGAAAACCTCTGGGATTGCCTCTCAAAATTACATGTGTTTTATTCACATTTTAGACGAGTAATACTGCTTTTTCAGTATCAATAAACACAGAAAGCAGTAAAACAGTGACATACAGACGTGCTCAAATTTGTTGGTACCCCTCCACAAAAAACGAAGAATGCACAATTGTCTCTGAAATAACTTGAAACTGACAAAAGTAATTGGCATCCACCATTGTTTATTCCATATTTAATAGAAATCAGACTTTGCTTTTGATTTTTTATTCAACATAATATTGTAAATAATAAAACAAATGAAAATGGACAAAAATGATGGGACCGCTAACCTAATATTTTGTTGCACAACCTTTAGAGGCAATCACTGCAATCAAATGTTTTCTGTAGCTCTCAATGAGACTTCTGCACCTGGTAACAGGTAGTTTGGCCCACTCTTCCTGAGCAAACTGCTCCAGCTGTCTCAGGTTTGATGGGTGCCTTCTCCAGACTGCAAGTTTCAGCTCTTTCCATAGATGTTCGATAGGATTCAGATCAGGACTCATAGAAGGCCACTTCAGAATAGTCCAATGTTTTGTTCTTATCCATTCTTGGGTGCTTTTAGCTGTGTGTTTTGGGTCATTATCCTGTTGGAGGACCCATGACCTGCGACTGAGACAGAGCTTTCTGACACTGGGCAGTACGTTTCGCTCCAGAATGCCTTGATAGTCTTGAGATTTCATTGTGCCCTGCACAGATTCAAGGCACCCTGTGCCAGGCGCAGCAAAGCAGCCCCAAAACATAACCGAGCCTCCTCCATGTTTCACTGTAGGTATGGTGTTCTTTTCTTTGAAGGCTTCATTTTTTCGTCTGTGAACATAGAGCTGATGTGACTTGCCAAAAAGCTCCAGTTTTGACTCATCTGTCCAAAGGACATTCTCCCAGAAGGATTGTGGCTTGTCAATATGCATTTTAGCAAATTCCAGTCTGGCTTTTCATGTTTTTCTTTCAAAAGTGGAGTCCTCCTGGGTCTTCTTCCATGGAGCCCACTTTCGCTCAAAAAGCGACGGATGGTGCGATCAGAAACTGACGTACCTTCACCTTGGAGTTCAGCTTGTATCTCTTTGGCAGTTATCCTTGGTTCTTTTTCTACCATTCGCACTATCCTTCTGTTCAATCTGGGGTCGATTTTCCTCTTGCGGCCGCGCCCAGGGAGGTTGGCTACAGTTCCATGGACCTTAAACTTCTTAATAATATTTGCAACTGTTGTCACAGGAACATCAAGCTGCTTGGAGATGGTCTTGTAGCCTTTACCTTTACCATGCTTGTCTATTATTTTCTTTCTGATCTCCTCAGACAACTCTCTCCTTTGCTTTCTCTGGTCCATGTTCAGTGTGGTGCACACAATGATACCAAAAAGCACAGTGACTAATTAGTTTGAAATATCACTATAATCCAATTATTTATTATCTTTTCTAAGGGGTACCAACAAATGTGTCCAGGCCATTTTTGAATATCTTTGTAGAATAAGCAATAATTCATCTCTTTTCACAGCTTCTTTACTTTATTCTATGACATACCAAAGGCATGCAAGTATACATGATAAAATAGCTTTTAATTTCATCACTTTTCAGGAGGAATGAAGCATTATTTCAATGAGCTGTAAGGGTACCAACAAATTTGAGCACGTCTGTATGTAAACCTGTCCAAGATTCCAAATAGCGGCAGTTTATGTGTTTATTTCCTGGTCCAATAACAATAATAAAAGATTATAAACATGAATTTACAATTTGTTTAGAGCATTCTCAGGTCACATTTCTGTTTTCTTTAATGAAATTCCAAATCAAGAACTGTGAAATCATTTAAAGGCAAAGCAAAATTTGATTGATAATAAAAAAAAAAATATATCACTTTTGAAGCTGTTGTTTTAATAAGGAATAAAACAATTTTAAATGTTACAAAACTAGCAGTAAGCAATGCAAACTTAGTTGTTTCTTACTATTATGTTTCCATTTCCTCAGTAGGATAATATTTCCTGGTTGACATAAGTACGGACAGTCGAGTTTCTTGATATACAGTAATCTGTTGCATATCCGCCCAATGTTAGTCTATTATTGAACAGAGAAGATTAGTTCAGAGATTGCAGATTCTACTAGTTTTCGTACACTGCGTTGTATGTGCTTCGTGCGCTGCCATTGCTGGTAGTGTCACGAGCTGCTCATTGTGTTGATATGTAAATAAATCCTGTTCGCCTGCTGGGCGTATCAGCTTCAACCTCCGTCGTATGCACCCACCCGGCAGACACCTATGCCGTCACAAGCATTAATACACCTTTCTTTCTAAACAAGGGATTTAAGGGAGCTCCCTAATAAAAGGTGAATCTCAAAACAATACTTGAGAATATAGTAATTGTTACAGTTGTGTACAATGGTGTTTAAAACGGGATTAATTTATTTGCATTTTTACATATCCGCCCTTACTCTGGTCCCACTGCAGTCGGATACGCGATGGATTACTGTATAACTATATTCTGATACTTTCAATAACTTGTGCTAAACCAGTGTTGGCCAAATAGACAAGTAATGCAATCCACTTTGATGGATCTCAATGGCTCTGCAATATATCATCAAAGTAAACCGAAGTACAAGTAAAGTGAACTTTGTTGACCAATTACTAATTTACTGGCGTGAAACACACAGCAATAATACCCATTGCTAAAAAAATCTAAATGGAGGCAGAACGATGCCAGAGGACACCACGGAGGATTTAGTAAACACATGCTTTGGTTTTGATTGTTCTTTCTCAATCTCCAGCTCAAGAGGTTTCAGCATATCGAAACCCAGCCTTGGAAATCTTTCTTCACTTTTCACGATTTCAGGTTGGTTGTTGCTAAAAAGTAGGTTCACACACATACGTGGAAAGAAAAATATTCTGGGTAAGCAATCCACTGCTGAATTGGACAGAGCTTCTGAATCTACATATAGTACCATATTCCACAGCACACATGCCAGGAACTGTTCAATCTAGGAAGTGGATTTGAAGTCATTGATTATAACTATATCAATATAGTGTGTTCCAGTAGCAGGCACAACTAATGTAGTCTCGTGGCAGCTGGGTTAATCCAGTCCAAGCCACCCACCCCATCAGTGCCCTTTCACTCAGCAGAAGGATCATTGACAAGAAACAGCTATTGTCTGTGCACAATATGGACTGCCCTCCAGCATGTCATATCCATTAGCAACCAGGAAAATTAAATAAGACAATCTCTGTTTTTCTAAAGTATATAAATATATATATATATATATATATATATATATATATATATTTTTTTATATATCCTGATAACACTGTTTATTATGTGACTCACTTTGTTGTCAGACATGGTCTTGACCAGAGCTTTCATACCAAACTAGTAGGTTTAGTTTCTCTAGAATCTTACTGGAATAAAGTAATGTGATGAAAAAGAAAGAAAAAAACAAAAAACACACACAATAAGAAGCCAATAAAGAGGACATTTTTTTAATAGCAAACACTCATATCACAGAGAGATTTGTTTGGCATTCAAACTGCAGTATTATAAAATTGTGCAAACAAAAGAGGTCTTAATCACTATTCCTGGATAATGGTTCTACGACAGTGAAATAAGTAATGACTGCAATTGCAGATTTACACCTGTTTTTTTTCCCCATCAATGTTTTAGAAATGTTGAATCTTTTGTTATTTGTCCTTTCCTTATATGTACAGTAATGGATTTAAAACACTTAAGTATTATAACATGTTAATTATAAAAAAAAAAAAAATGACTGACCAATACACTCTTTAGGCGGGATTATTATTTAAGCTATTATTTTAAAATATCAATACTGGATGTTAAGAGTTTAGACATGGGCAAAGAGTTAAAATGCATGTCAGCTAAATCCTTGGTGTTGATAAGGTAGTAAGGGCGCAGTGCACCGGCTATTTTTATCCATATCCATTTACATTATGGAATTAAAGAAGTTATAAATACATGGTCATTTTAAAAAGTAAAATCAGTCTATTGGTGAGCTTATTAAGATGTTTTCACATTAGTTACAAATATTCCTATGTTATCGGGTAAATGCTCAAACAGGTTTACTCTTAAAGTTTGAACACTTCAGTAATTAAATCAATGCAAGACCCTGAATTAATATCACTTCACAACTTTGAGCAAGCATTGGAGTCTCTATCCTAAGGCAGAGGCCTTCTGAAGCAAACGGGATACAAGAATCTGGGTGACTATTAAATGTTGCCACACATACTTAGTAGGTAATGGCCACTACATTGTGTATTAATATCTAAATTAATCCTGAAACGAGCAGATTTATTTTACTCTTGTCAATGCCAATCTACCAAAAGCATTTCAAAAGATGGCCCTGAAGAAGAAATCATTCCAAAACAATTACTCTCCTGCCCATGAGAGGAGGGTGTTGATAAAACGTCCTGAGGATACGGTTGTAGTCCCGAATTATTTTTGGTGGCCGTGAATAGAACGATATCCTGATATATAAATAACTGCATCCCACCATGCACTGGTTCTTTTCTGTAGCTCTGGGCATCCTTGTTTACCGGTCCGGTCTCTGAAGGCAGAAGACTTTGGCTTTATGATCTCCAGATGCAGTGACTGCCACGGAGGCTTCCCTGTAATGAAAAACAAAGTATGTTACTAACAAGTACATTCACAGCCCAGTTCTCTATAGGACCCCATTTTTGTCTGATCAGACAAACACCTTTTGGTGCCTTTGTCGATTTAATGCAACATTATTATTATTATTATTATTATTATTATTATTATTATTATTATTATTATTATTATTATTATTTATTTCTTAGCAGACGCCCTTATCCAGGGCGACTTACAATCGTAAGCAAATACATTTCAAGTGTTACAATACAAGTAATACAATAAGAGCAAGAAATACAATAACTTTTGTTCAAGCAAAGTACAAGTGTGACAAACCACAATTCAATAATACAGCAGATAATAGTGATAGTTACATCAGGATATGATTAAATAGTGATAGTTACATCAGGATATGATTAAATACAAAGTACTACAGGTTAAACACTTGGCAGATTACAGTATTCTGAAGTACAGGATTAAATGCAGTAAAATAGGGGGCAGATAAGAGCAAAATAAAGCACATTTACATGGCTGTTACAAACCTGCAACAGCCAGGTTTGTAATTAAAGCCTGATCGCTTTTGGTTTAGTAGCTGTGCTTCTTTCATATAAACATATTGTCAGCAACCTGTTTTTAAAATACATGTCAAATGGAAAGCAAAAGAGATAATTACCAGGATTGGTTGTTTTTGAGAACAAAAGTAAAGTATCCCTGGGAGCATACTGTAAGAGGACTGGCATGTAGGAGTGTTTTATAAAACTGAAGTGAAATAAATGTGAAAAAGATTGTATATGGCCAGGTTATAAAAATGTGGCAGATAATTGGTTAATTTTTACTAGACAACAGCTCTAATGGAACTTTGACAATCATAGAATATAGATGCACAGCTACTGTAAAGATACTAAGTCAAAGTGTATGGTCACCAACATGGCTTGAGGTTAAAACAATGTGGCAGTGAAGGGTTCATTTGTACTGGACAAAACCAGTATTGGAACTAACAGAGCATCATAGAATAGTGCTGTGTGCCAAATATTAAGTCAATAACTCAAAGTGTACAATCTATAAACACAAGAACCCAAGTTTTGTGACATCAATATGAGATCCATATTAGGTCTGAAGTCAATAGTCTCATGGTCAAAAACACATTTATTTTATACAATTAAATTGGTTTTGTTCTTTAAGGCTTCAGAATTAGTACACCTTTAGTTGAAAGTCATGTACTGCAATTCCACAGGCATGTCTGAGTGGGTTCTCTCACCTGTTGAGTGTGAAGTCGAGTATTTCAGCAGTGTGCCCACGGTACTGTGTTACCATCTGCCCTGAGCGAGCGTCCCAGATGCGGACAGCTCCGTCCAGGCTGCAGGTGTAGAGCAGGGGTGAGCTGTCCTCCCACTGCAAGTGAACGATGCCAGCCTGGACAATGACAAGAGAGAGAAAGGGGAGGAGCAGTTAAACTCGATGGAATCAGGCATCACCACCTTCCTGATCACAAATTCCACACAAAGCAAATGGCCAATTCCTGGAATATGTCGTTTTTTTTCTTAAGGGCGTGGATTTTAATTGAACATTTCACTCTCCCTTAAAGTCTTAAGTATGTTCCTCTATTCATTTTTTGTTTTGATTAGGTTTTTTTTTAAATAACAAATTTGGACATATGAGAAAAATACACACATTGTGAAAACTTAGAGCATTTTAAACTCCTGAATTCTTTAATTAAACAGAAAACATTCACAAAACGTATGGAAGTTTGTTAGTTTCATTAACGTCACCGGACTATAAAAGCTTTATTCAAACAAAACATTTTTTAAAACCATAAAAACTGACATTAAAGCTTTGTGAAAATGATGGGGTCTTTAGGTTTATTCAAACATTATCATAACAGCAAGTTATTTGGTTGTCTTTTTAATATTTTGTTCTCTGTTTCTTATGAGGAACTGCCTCTGGAAACACAAATGAGGATGCAATTAATCAATCAGCCCCCATCCCTGTGAACAGGAAAAGGTTTCACAGCAACCAGGACAGCCATCTGCACACAGACCGACACCAAAGTTGTATTTATATGGCTATTTTAGCACAAGCTGTTTACAGTG
The DNA here is from genome assembly GCF_902713425.1 of Acipenser ruthenus. Taxonomy (NCBI): domain Eukaryota; kingdom Metazoa; phylum Chordata; class Actinopteri; order Acipenseriformes; family Acipenseridae; genus Acipenser; species Acipenser ruthenus. The sequence goes on along the minus strand of NC_081199.1, from coordinate 22,959,083 downwards.
CCTTATGCATAACTGACAAGATCCTGCATATGTGTTATCTTGGTATGATGGTAATGCACGGAGGGGCATACAGAGACCCATTTGATGCATACAGTATCTGCCACCATAATCAGCAAACAGGATAGTTATCAACACCTCAAAATAATGCCTGGATGGATGATGTTGTGAAATCATTTCAGAGAAGTGACCTCTTTAACACTACTCAATGTTCTTTAAACTAGCAAACTAGCAAGCAAACATATTATATAACCTCGTAGCAAAAACTCTTACCTTTACACACAGGTTTTTGAGGAACTTACAAAAAACAAGTATTTTGATCATTGCAAACATAAAAATAAAATAAAACTTGATTGCAATGGAGAAATGCCTCCATATACAATAAGTATGTGTGTGTGTGTGAGAGAGAGAGAAAGAAAGAGAGAGAGAGAGGGGAGAGAGATATATATCTCTAAAGTTGCAAAAATCCACCCGATTTTTAAAAAAGCATTCATCCGTATTTGGAAAAAAATTCCACCGGAAAATTAGACACCCTACCTATAATTAACCACAGAACCTTTCACAGAAGGTGTATGACTGATGCCAGTGTGAGACGGGCTGTTGAGAAAGGATGTGATTCCTCCGTTATAATGCATCATTCTCTGCACTCCCACCCCTCTTCAGAAATGTGTTTGGAAAATAAGATAGTTGACACTTCAACTTTCCTCCCACGTTTGGTTATGTACAAAGTGATGCTCATTACCTCGTGTGGACACTTATGTCGCAAGCTCTGCGTAGAAAGATCGTAAATGGCTAGAGTCCCATCAAGGTAAGCAACAGCAACCAATGGCAACCTGTAACACAACAAGTATGCAAGTTAAATATTCACTATGCTAAAGCAACATACTGCAGGAGATGATCAGGTCCTTAGTGTTTTGAGGTTTCATTTTTGATCACAACTTCCCTTTAAACTTATTTTGAGCTGATTCTGTTTCCTAATTAAACTCAGAAAAAGCGGTTAATTACAAAACAATGCCACTTGTTTTTACCTTCATATCTTGACTGAGCCTGACTCTGTTTCGCTTAATATTTATTTCAAACAATTACATATTTTATTTAAAACAATTACATTAATAGCTCATCGCTGATCTTAATTTATTATTGTGCTTTTGTTATTTTCACTCGTTTAACAGGAGTTGTCCTGACAGATTTTATTTTCATCTTAAATACCCATCTTAAATTAGTAGTAGTCTCTTTAGAGACAGCATAACAACTACTCATTAACATTTAAAGGGCCGTAGAGATTTGGAAAATTAAAAACTGAAAAGTTCAAGCCCTATTTACAGCTAGGTGGAGAAACAGTGGTACCTTACTTACACATTACAGAATCCCACCGACTCAATAGAGTTGGTCTCTGATTCCTCTTCCATTAAAACTTTGGGTTTGAGCCCCTCTGTTGAGAACACTCCCACTACCTAAACATACAAACGAGATCAACATTCAATTAGAAAAGCAGCCAGTAAGAGCTTTAAAAAATATATAAGAATAAAACAACACTTCTTTTTAAGACAACACTTTGGGAAAGTCACAGATGATGCACAACATTTCTCAGCAATTCAGAATGTCATCTGGATCCATTTTGTTCAAAAGCTGGTCAGTTGAACTGTGTATGTGGCCTCATTTTAGGAGCATGTTTTGTATGGGTTATGATTATGAAGAATTTAATCAATCCTTGATATCAGCAGACAGCTGTAAACATTTACAGCTTGACCACACTAACTTTAATAGAACACTAACTACAGCCAAAGCATGACTTGTATATATTTGTAAGATATCCTACATGGTTATCCTACATGGTTGTCAGCTTGACCTGTTAATTTTACAGTCCCCCCCCCCCCCCCCATAGGACAAAGTTACAGCAAGGCCGTACAATGCCTACAAGCAACTTTGTCAAACAAAATTTCTGAATCCTAATCATTATTTAAAATGAAAATCCGAGTTACGGTGTACTGTGCGCACGTACACAGACTTGCCATACTATATGCAAAATGTTTGCATTTCTAAATGCTATTTTTGTATTCAATATTTCATTATATTTTGTGAGGACCTCTGGAGTTTGGGTTGCTGAACCCTTCTGAATACCTACTGTGTAGTCACACACCACCACCTGCTGGACAAAAGACACAATTCCTACATGTATCTCCACACTGAAGGAAACAGGTCATGTTGTATGTCATCTTCCCTGTAGTATTACACAGCCAGTAATAATAATCCTTGTACTGCAGCTTGTGTTTCCTATTGCTTATTTGTGGCTCTCCCACTCAATTCCAAGTACTTTCTACCCTTGTCTATGAATATTCAATTGAATCCATGGTCTACAGCAGACCCACAATCATTTAAATACCCCTTATAAATCAGTAGTGGCCCTGTCGTTAACCCCTTATGCTCCCTCCAGGACTCACCTTTCCAGTGGCAGTGCTGATGAGCTTGGCTCTACAGTCGACGGAGCCTGTCAGTATGAGACCTCCATCTTTACTGCATGCCACACAGGTGACAGGGCCCTGGTGCCCATCTGGTCCTAAAAGTTTAAAAACAAACAAGAATCTGTTACTGTCTGGCAAACTCACAGTTCACAGCACACTACAATAAATTCAATCAGATAACACAATGTTATTTCTAGGTGGTGCTTATGTTTAATTCCTTCAAGGAATACTTCTTTGGTGCTCGTAATTCATACACTTAGATTATCATAGATCAGATAAAATATTTATTTTTCATTGTTATAATGCTTTGATCAGCTGCCTAATTACTGTTTTGAAGCAATATTGAACAGATTTGTTAAAGAAGCTGTTCAAGAATAGATGATGTGCTTTACAAATGACCCGATTCATAGTCACTGTACATTCATGAAAGTATTACTATGTGCCAATACAGACGTATATATTTTAGGGGGACAGTGAATACGGATGCTTTGTGATGATAATATAAATACTCAATGCATTTGTTAATAAAGGTAGCATGGGTACTACAGTACATACACCATTTTTACTTGACCACCTTTTGTCTCACCTTTGAGAACATGAGAAGTATTTCCCTGTTTGAGATCCCAAAGTCTGATGATTCCATCTTCATAGCCAACAACAGCTCTCTTTCCTACAATCCGCAACATGGTTAAAACTTAATTGCTGAGATAAAGCTCAACCCACATGTTTCAACATATTTGAACGGAATCTTTGAGAATACAGGAATTAAACGTTATATAAAAAAGTCTCAACTTTAACATCTATTTTCAAACAATATACTATACATTTATATTTGATTACTTATTCACATCCAAAAGCACAAATACAGATTCCTGTATGTATATTTCAATGGTAACCTGCAAACTTTCCTTGTTCCTTCTAATGCTTTCTTACCGTCAGGAAGGATCTTGCCAGTGGTGGCCTGGCAGCCGGGCCCCTGAAAGGTTTTGCATTCTCCGCTAGGGATCTTCCACATCCACACGTTCCCATCAGCTGTGCCAGCCAGCAGGACATGAGCACAGGGGTGCCACTCCATCCACTGAAACAGAGACACACAACCATCCTGATACCTGCTGGCTAGGGGGTATGCCGAATCATTAGTTTGGTTTGGGAAAACAACCCCTTTTAAAGGCGTGCTAACTAAAGCATTAAAGTGATTACAACACTTTAATGCAAATGATTACATTCATTAACTATATGTATCTAGTCCCTGTTTCATTGTGCTGAAATCTGGGATATCCATATGTTTCAAATACAATTTCATAGATAAACATGATTTTGAAGACCCTGAAAAAGACATCTAGTCAAAACGTTTGTCAATTTTTTTTGGTTTGTTTTAATATATATATATATTTATTTATTTTTGTTTAAGTTAGCACTGTTCGGTGCTTAATAGTTATAAATGATCAACATGCTACATCCTGGTATATTTCCTCAAGGTTACAGCTGGTCGCAGTTTGTCCATTGGAGGGATTTTAAAACTAAAACACACAACAATACCTACTTATTCCAAACTGAAGTACCAAAATAAAAAGAGGGCACCAGTAATAACATTAATAGTACCTTTAATTTTAAAACCCTGGTTTACACTCGTTAAGATCCTTCTTTGTCTTCTTACAAAGGTACAGTACAGTCGAAATCCCATATATAACTGCCACTGTTCAGATCAATCAAATAGACCCCATATTCCTTTAAGCGTGGTTCTTTCTTATCCAAAAATCTGAAACAACCATAGCAGTAGAAGGTATGATTTACTAGATATGGTTGATTTACTTTTAAGAGATGCTGCCCTTCAAAACAGAAGTAAAACCCAAGTTCCTGTATGTGTGACTACAATTTTATTTGCCAAATTAACTTACATTAACTTTCACTTTGGTACTTGATTTTAAAAAATAAAATAAAAAAAAGTTGCTGTTTGAGACCCTCACCTCCAGATCTCCAACCTCAAAGGACCACACCTCCTCCTTGGTTTCCACCTTCCACACCTTGATGAGGCCACTCATGTCTCCCGTGGCAACCAGTGCAGAGTCATGGCTGAAGGAGGCAGAAGTAACAGAGTCCTTGTGTCCTGTTAGCCAACAGAGAGTGCAGTTCACTTTTGGATGGCCAGCATTGCAGGATAACAACACCAACAACTGATGTGCCAGAGGTTACAAAGAAGTGCTAAATCTTACTACATTTCTGACAAGTTAACTTTTCTTCATGATCCAAAAAGAATGTATTTGTTTGTTTAGACACAAAATCATCGATAATCTATGAATATTTGGTTATTTAAACTTTAATAGAAGAATTTCCAGTGTTATACTTTTTATAAAACATCCTATAATAAAAGCAGCAAGTATGTTAGTAACATAGATTGTTCCTCAGAGCTGTAAATGCCAAATTTCAGCCAGGAGTATCACGAAAAACTAGGATAACCATGACCCACCATATGTGCATGTAAAGTGCGACACACACACATAAGTAAAGAGAAACTGACAGGCATCTTCTTGCATTTCCAGATCTTGTTTCTCTCAATATCTCAAAAAAATGACTAAACAATTTTCCTAGGAAAGCTTCCTTACAATTAGATAAGTGTTTCTCTGCAAAACTCTCAAGTGTGACAATGACAGACGGATGCACTAGATCCCAGTCACCATGGATATACACCCTGCAGGGGTTAAGAAAGTAAGCTCTGAGCACACTGGGCACCTGGCCAGCAGGGTTTGCTGTAGAGCGATGAGGAGAAACAGCCCCTGCCGGTTTTACCTCCCTAATCCACGAGAGCGCCTGAGCCAATGCAACACTCCCTTCAGGAGTCTCCAGAGAACGCCAGCATACTTCGCACAGCCAGGACGCGAACCTGCGCTGTATGACTCACCCTGCGCGGCTCCACTTCTACCAGGCGAGTCAGGTGAACCTGCGCTGTATGACTCACCCTGCGCACCGCGCGGCTCCACTTCTACCAGGTGAGTCAGGTGAACCTGCTCTGTATGACTCACCCTGCGCACCGCGCGGCTCCACTTCTACCAGGCGAGTCAGGTGAACCTGCGCTGTATGACTCACCCTGCGCACCGCGCGGCTCCACTTCTACCAGGCGAGTCAGGTGAACCTGCGCTGTATGACTCACCCTGCGCACTGCGCGGCTCCACTTCTACCAGGTGAGTCAGGTGAACCTGCGCTGTATGACGCACCCTGCGCACTGCGCAGCTCCACTTCTACCAGGCGAGTCAGGTGAACCTGCGCTGTATGACGCACCCTGCGCACTGCGCGGCTCCACTTCTACCAGGTGAGCCACTCGGGGACCCCCCCACACGTAATTCTTAAATTTCTTTCTCAGTATTCACAACGTTACGCTCACTGGACTTACCTGTACACTCAAACAGCACCTCTCCATCACTCACCCTCCAGACAAAGGATCTGTCGTCCTCACCCCCCGTGACTGCCAGACTGTTAGTACTGGGGTCCAGATTCACACAGAACACAGAACCTGGAAACAAATAAGTAGATGCGAGTAGCAGTCATGGTCATTCCATTGACACACAACTACAAAAAAAATACAATCATGAGAATCAGTGTTCTGCCTATCTAAACTCCATTTCAGGTCATGGTGCCCAGTATTTACCATGTTTTTCTCCCCAATTTAGAATGTTCGCCTGGCCAGTAGGGTCTGCTGCAGCGTTAAGGAGAAACGGTCTGTGCTGATTCTGCCTGAATCAGATTTAATACCACCAGCAGTAAAGTATGACTATGGACACTGACTCATAGCTGGCTTGAAATTTGTATTGTCTGGAAATTGTAAGTCATTTTATAATTAATAATATGCACTTCATAGAAAATGGTAATACGTTGCCAATGTGGTTCTTTTTTGTAGTTCAGAGTTAAAGCCAGGTTGACATAAGTGTAAAGTACAATGTAATAGAAAAGACCTGTAGACAAGCAAGGCATATTGTCAACTACCAGACAAAGCAGAGTTTCAGAATTTTCAATCAAACCCCAGTCCAAAACAAAAAGGCCTCATTGACGCTTAGTTTTAGAAGAAATTAATATTATTTTTTTTATTTTGAGCATGTCCTGTCAAGAGGTCCAATAACACCCTAGTTAATTCCATCAGCCACTCCTAGAGGTGTGTTATAAGATAACAAAGGGCTTCACTGGAGATTCCATAGAGGGCATTGGAAGGGCTCTGGTGCTCCCTACGGATTAGGGAGGCAGGATCAGAACGGACTGAACAAAAGGAACACACTTTTTTTTTTTTGGGGTGCATATGTATAGCTAATTATGTACTATATATCACCTTACAGTACAATAATATGACAAAAAATGAACTTAATGATAATACCTGAAAAATAATCTTAAGATTATTTTAATAAAGTAGCTGCCGCAAATATAGTATTAGATCATCTCAGGATGATGTGCAGTGTTAGGCTTGCGCCAAACATAGCGCTTAGCATTGAGGCCAAAAAGCTCTATTTTGGTCTCATCAGACCATAAAATTTTCTTCCACTTGGTCTCAGAGTCTCCCACATGCCTTCTGGCAAACTCTAGCCGAGATGTGATGTGAGTTTTTTTCAACAATGGCTTTCTTTTTGCCACTTTCCCATAAAGGCCAGTTCTGTGAAGCACCCAGGCTATTGTTGCCATAATCACAGTGTCTCCCAGCTCAGCCATGGAAGACTGTAACTCCTTTAGAGTTGCCATAGGCCTTTTGGTGGCCTCCCTGACTAGTGCCCTTCTCGCCCGGATACTCAGTTTTTGAGGACGGCCTGTTCTAGACAGATTCACAGTTGTGCCATATTCTCTCCATGTCTTAATAATGGACTTTACTGTGCTCCAGGGGATATTCAATGCCTTGGAAATGTTCTTATATCCTACCCCTGATTGGTGCTTTTGAGAACCTTATTCCGGATTTGCTTTGAATGTTCCTTTGTCTTCATGATGTAGTTTTTGTTAGGAAATGTACTAACCAACTGTGGGACCTCCCAGAGACAGGTGTATTTAACCTGAAATCATGTGAAACACCTTAATTGCACACAGGTGGACTCCATTCAATTATGTGACTTCTAAAGACAATTGGTTGCACCAGAGCTTATTTAGGTGTGTCATAGCAAAGGGGGTGAATACTTATGCAATCAATTATTTTCTGTTTTATATTTGTAATTAATTTAGAACAATTTGTAGATTTTATTTTTCACTTTGACATCATGGACTTTTTTGTGTTGATCAGTGGCAAAAACTCCTAATTCAATCCATTTTGATTCTATGTTGTAACACAATAAAATGTGGAAAAGTCCAAGGGGGGTGAATACTTTTGAGAGCCACTGTATATATATATGTGTGTGTGTGTGTAAGTAAAAGCACACGTTTCACTAGTTAAACAGGCGAAGTACGCAAGGTAGCAATATCTATTATAAAAAGAAAAAAGATAGATACATTAATGCATCTCAGGATTGTATTTCGTCTATTATTCGCACTGATAAAACAAGGAAGCCGTTACTTGGATCATGGTAACGTTATAGCTATTTGTGCTTTTTTTTCGTAGTCAGAATTTAGATAAAGTAATAATTGTTCATTTCTAGCTTGGGTGAGACCTATGGAGGATAATTCATGCCAAAATTAAAAAATAAATAAGTAAATTAATTAATAAACAAATATCGAAATACATTACCTTTATTTATTTATTTAGTTTTTTTCATTTTGGCACACTTTTCACGCTAGTATTTCTCATTGGGCGTCAATCATACTGGAAGGGCGGGACACTGCCGCTGGTGAGTTCGATTCTACCAACTGGTCTGCTGGTTAGCATTGAATCAAGAACTGATGGCTGAAGAAACCATTCAAATTAACATTCTCAAAAAGAGGTTGCTAAATAGGTGAACATTTAACTAATTTTAAATTAAAAATTAAAAAAAAAAAAAAAAAAAAAAAAATTAAAAAAAGGACTGTAAATTGCATGGCGAAGCAACGGACTTCCTGGAACGGGAACCAAGTTTGTATAGCACTAGTCCTGCCCCTGTTTCCAGCAGTACTAGACCGTCACTCATATGAGCTCAATGAGAATTTTTTTGCTCAGACAACGACCAGGTACTCGTTTCTATATTGTGAGAACGTAACTTCAAACATGATCGGTCTTTCGATCAGTTGTCACCTGCAATCTGTGTGAGCAACGTTGTATAGAAACGCTATACAGTACAACATTGTATGATATGCAAACGAGCCCCAGGTCTTTCAGGCGACCAAATTACAACTGTATAGAATTTTAAGGGGTCACTGTGGGATGCAGGTCATATGGTTTGGCAACAAAAAATGTATGTAACACTCTTAACACCCTACACAAATCTGATGGTGAAACAAGCCAAAAATCACGTTTATTTAATTCTATAAAATCGGAAAATTACTTTTTTTTTTTATTTCTCTGCTCACAAAGCTAAAACAAAATATGAGTTGTTTTCCTGTTTTCCAATTTCCTTTCATAAAAGGAAAAACGATTGCACTGAATACACAACCCAAGTCTGCAACTTGCAAGCATTATACAACTGCAGTCAACGCCCCTACACAACCCCAAGACAATGTTATTGGATCATCGATTCACTTGCCGGATTGTCCCGCCCTTCCAGTGTGATTGACGCTAAATGAGAAATACTAGAGTGAAAAGTGTGTGCCAAAATGAAAAGGCAAAATAAATACATAAATGTAATGTATTTCAATTATGTATTTATTTTATTTATTTTTTAATTTTGGCACAAATTATCCTCCATAGAAACCAGGGTTAGCATTATAACAAAACCGGAGCCTCCATTCTCCATGACAGATTAAATCTGCAGATACAAACCTGTCATCTACAAATCAGGAAGCTCTATTTGCAATGGTTACCCGCTTTATGAAAGATAATGTACGTGTTTAAAAAACTAATACCCGTAATTATGTGCGTGCTCACTCTGGATCGGCCATATAAACTGCAGCTTAAGGTATCAGAAAAATGCTACTGCATAAAAAAACTAGTACCAAATTAGGAGTTTTGGGGCAGCAAAATGCTACCAAATGTACGTTAACTTCAAGCCTTGCTGGTTACCTGTATGTTTGGAGAAAGTGAGATCACTGTCATCCTTGTCAGCTTCTTCCATCTCCTCTCCTCCTTCATCCTCTGTTTCCCAACCTTCATCTCCTTCAGTGAAATCCACATCTTCAATATCCTCAGCAAGGTCATCTGAGAGAAACACAAAAACAGTGTGAGAACGTATGTGTGTGGGGTTTAGGCTGTGTGACAGAAATATAATGAGTTCTGGTTGTAAATCTCCCTCCCGACCTGTGAGGGCGTTAAGCAGCGAGGACAGAGTTCTTTTGATGGGCTGGGGAGTTGGGCTGGTCTGGAAGAAGGCGAGTCTCTGTTGCAAGAACGTATTGACCCAGAAGGTAAACAATGTAGCAGCCACTGATTGTAAAGGCAGCTGCATTAGTTTACCAAGGGGTCATGAGTGACAGTATAAAAAGGGGACGGAGACTCGTAATCATTTCCTTCGCTTGGGTTCAGAGACACACGGAACTGGAAGGACCGGGAGAGTTCCCAAAAAGTAAAAAAAGTATTTGTGAGTGTTTTTTTTGTTTGTAGCACTGTTAGTAAATGTCTTTTTTTTGTAAATTCACTAGACGGCTAACATGTCTCCGGAGCTGTCGCCTTGGGCCAGCACTACCCGGAACAACAACACCACAGTCACTGTTATTTGTTATCACCCACCTTGAGCACTACTGCACGCACCCGGACTGGTGATTTGTGTTAGTAGTATTGTGGGAGCGGATAACGTGTTATTATTTGTTTTGTTTATAAATCATTATTATTATTTTCCTGCCGAGCTGTATTGCCGGAGGATTATTGTTTGGTCGCCAGACCAGGATTTGTATAATAATAAAAAGAACATTTCCAAATGTGATTATTTCTGCACTGCGTCACCTCTACATCTGTTCTTAATCAGCAGCCACTTTGCCACAGGCTGCCTGCAACACTTTGAGTAAGCATGGTCCCTAAATTCTTATTTTCAGAAATAAAAAAAAGGAAGTTGCTATGCGTACGGCTGCTGTACATATTAGAATAATTCTATTTTTCCGTCGATGTGTCGCATGACTCGAAATTACATTATTAATATGGCTACAGCAGCTGGAACAGTAACATGCATACAGCTGCTGTACATATTAGAAGAATGCTGTTGTGCCACACTATGGCTACAGGTCTTAAAATTGAAACGCCACCAGATGATGAAACCAATGTATACACATGGTGTGTAAATGCTGTTTATTATTTATCACTCAAAGGCATGTGGTAATAACACATTTTAATAAAGATATTCAAACAAACATATTCTGTAACTAGTACTTATTTTAATAACCCAATACCAGGCAGTTGGGGATCCTTTGGCATCCCTGGAGTAGGCAGTGATCCTGTTGGTTCCATCAATAATTTACATGTAAATATGTTTCCAATATTTAATTACCAAAGCTCAAAGTTGGCAGACACTTAAAAATTAAATACAAGATGGCTGCTGCAAAGCTTAAAATATGCAAAGCTTTTAATATTTTTTTGTGTTTTTCTTTTTATTATTTATTTAAGATATATTTAAGTTACAAAAGTCGATTTGATTTTTTGATAGTTAAAATCAGGGCAGTAGTGTGGAGTAGTGGTTAGGGCTCTGGACTCTTGACCGGAGGGTTGTAGGTTCAATCCCTGGTGGGTGACACTGCTGTTGTACCCTTGAGCAAGGTACTTTACCTAGATTGCTCCAGTCAAAAAAACCCAACTGTATAAATGGGTAATTGTGTGTAAAAATAACGTAATTGTATGTAAAAATAATGCGATATCTTGTAACAATTTTAAGTCGCCCTGGATAAGGGCGTCTGCTAAGAAATAAATAATAATAATAATAATAAATTACGTTTGCCAACTCCACTGTAAGTGGATAACTACCGAAAGCCAGGACGCAGCACAATATCCACTAAAAACTGTCCTCAGGGCATCAGATGATTCTTAATGGTTATGTTTATGGTTAGGTATTAGGTTAGGGCTGGGGTTGCTTAAGTTTAGGTTTGGGGTTGGGTTAAGGTCAGGGTGGGTTGATGTCGGAGTGGTGACAAGCTCGGGCAGTGAAAGGTGGGAGTGCTTGGCAAATGCCCTAGTCATCTGATGCCTTGAGGGTAGTTTCTAGTGGATATTCCTTTCCGCTGCCACTCTTCCCAATCCAGCCACATATGTCACGTGATCTCCCCGTCTCACGTGACCACCTACGGGAAAAATAAAATACTGTGCATTTTGCCGTCACTGTACCTGGAGACACTTTGAGAAAGAAAACAAACAAAAAGCCATCCAAGTTTATTAAGTTGATAGTTAAATTACTGTGAAGGTTAACAGTGTCCATTTAATTAATGAGACAATGTCAGTCGAATCAAAACAACGCTGTAATCAAGAACTGCAAAACTGGACGTTAAAATATATCTATTGTGAGTCCTTAAAATACTTATAGTTATACAATACAGGTATGGACTTTTTTTTGTTATAACTTAACCCGTTGACAAACTTTTCATAACTAAATAAGGGCTTTGAATTGCAGTAGTATACTAAAACTAACTTTAAAAAAAAAACTTTTGTGACTGTAAGAATTGTATTAATATGCGTGCTGCCAGATGTCGTTTACCTGGGGTCGGTTCTGTTTCATTCAGATCAATGACTTCAATGATCTCTTCATCTCCATGCAAATCCACCGAATTTACTTCGGAATTTTCCATTCCATTAACCGATTTAATGGCTAATTTATAAACTGTTTACAAATCGTATCCGTCAATTACGCTGAAATAATAGAAAAAATGGTAGCTACCCGTATGACTGAAAGAATCTATGATTTATTAATTTATCTATATTTCTTGTCAGTGTCCGGTTTTTTTCTCGACAAATAATAAATGCTGATTTTACTCCTGTAGTTTAACCAAATTAAAACCTCCGTCTCTTCCCATGCAGCCGTTCATGTGCTATTCGCAGTGTTACACTCTCAAAAATGTGCCAGGCTGCGTAGAGTGACAGGCCGTTCACCCAACCAAATACCCGTTAGAATAACACATTCCAATCAGTACGCAGAGGAGGTGGGATTCTCAGCAGGAGACGTCAACAGTTTGGTTGAGCAGAAGAAAAGTTATGCACTGGACTGGTATTATGGGTAGCGGAGATCAGGAAAAGGACGCCAAAGGAAAATGTATTACACAATTTAAAGGGCCATTTCAAAGCAACCCGGAATATTAATAATTCTTCTTGAAGTGTATTTTCGGTTCGTAATAGATATAATAATCTTATAAGTGTAACTTATAAGAAGTGGCTATGCTAACATTTCATGTAGCATGCATCATAAGAGCATACCAATACATAAACGCGCATGCATTAAACAGGATGTTTTCAACGACTTTATAAGATTTGAGAATGTTACAGAAACGTTCCCAGGGTGCGGTTTGTCAACTTTCCACAGTGGCGGGGGGATTACACAAAATACAAAACAGTAGGCAAGCCTATATACGATACATAATTGATACACCACTTCTAACATGCCACCGTGCAATGCGGTTATTGACGTTTAACACGTGTTATTATTATTATCGAAAACATAACAACGTACGCTTATAATGAACTAAAAATACTTAAAAAAATATATAAAAAAAAAAAAATCCTGTTTTATGTACAGTAGTGGTATTCTTTGACAATCAGTTATTTATCAATGAGCATACAAAGACAAATGGTTTGAAATTGTAAACTTGTTAAGCTCTGTATAGTTATTGAGACTTGCTTATAGACCTGATGTTTTGTTTTTTCTGTGCATAAGGCTAATCCTCTGAGAGGGAGAAAAATAATAAATAAGCATGCTGTTTACACGTTACAGATCTTGGGAACAGTGACAAAGAGAAAACGTGCTCAAAAATCTAAGCAGTTTTAAAATAGTGCACAAACAGCACTTTAACAAATAGAGCACCAGACATTATCAAATATATTATTTATTCATTTTTTTAAAGTAGGGACTAGTCAACCTATTTTTACCTCAACTGTTCAACTCAAATTAGAAGTCATTCTACCCCTATTATGGGGATATGTAGAGAATAACCCCAACATCTAACAGCAGTGTTCATTAAAATAAATAACCCATCAGCCTGGGGACCATCGCTTAATCAGGTGTTAGGGAGAGAATTTTACTGCATTTCCCTGGAGCCATCCTAAAGCCCCCAGGGGACCACAGTGTTACAGTGTTTGATATAATCCTTAAAGCAGCCCCCGCATTTAATGATAGCCGTGGGCTACAAATCATTTACAAGTTAACAATTTCTCATGTAATCAGGACTGAGAACAGTCAGCAAATGATATAACAAATTTAAAAACAGATGCTATAAAGCATATAATTATGTTATGAAGCATGAATCTGCTGTAAAGGTTTAGTACAAAAGTGTTAGTGAAAGGTTATAGCATAACAATTGCCTGAATTTTAAAACTATAGCCCAGCTATTAATAAATATTGTAACATGCAACGGCTCAAAGGTCACAGTTCAGCCAGGTATTAAAGTACAAGGCTTCAATGAGATCCACAGCAGACTTCAACGATGAAGACAGCGGCCTGCAAGATGTTTTTAATCTTACTCCTCACATGTGCATGTCTGGAACGCAGTGCAAAACTCACCTAACCTTTTGTTTGCTGCAAGACCTCTAACAAACAGCTTGGTCAATGAGTTGAACAAGGGGGCGCTTGCAATCCAGAGCTTGGATTCTATTGCTAAAGAAACAGATTCTGCTGGAGAGCAAACATATGTGTGCGAGGAAACTCTGCCTCAGTCTACAAGGGACTATTTCATATAAAAAAATATAAAAAACGTTCCATATAAATTTCCACTGTGTTATGTAAACTTTTGATTACAACTGTATACACCAAATATACAGACGTGCTCAAATTTGTTGGTACCCCTCCACAAAAAACGAAGAATGCACAATTTTCTCTGAAATAACTTGAAACTGATAAAAGTAATTGGCATCCACCATTGTTTATTCCATATTTAATAGAAATTAGACTTTGCTTTTGATTTTTTATTCAACATAATATTGTAAATAAGAAAACAAATGAAAATGGCATGGACAAAAATGATGGGACCGCTAACCTAATATTTTGTTGCACAACCTTTAGAGGCAATCACTGGAATCAAATGTTTTCTGTAGCTCTCAATGAGACTTCTGCACCTGGTAACAGGTAGTTTGGCCCACTCTTCCTGAGCAAACTGCTCCAGCTGTCTCAGGTTTGATGGGTGCCTTCTCCAGACTGCAAGTTTCAGCTCTTTCCATAGATGTTCGATAGGATTCAGATCAGGACTCATAGAAGGCCACTTCAGAATAGTCCAATGTTTTGTTCTTATCCATTCTTGGGTGCTTTTAGCTGTGTGTTTTGGGTCAGTATCCTGTTGGAGGACCCATGACCTGCGACTGAGACAGAGCTTTCTGACACTGGGCAGTACGTTTCGCTCCAGAATGCCTTGATAGTCTTGAGATTTCATTGTGCCCTGCACAGATTCAAGGCACCCTGTGCCAGGCGCAGCAAAGCAGCCCCAAAACATAATCGAGCCTCCTCCATGTTCCACTGTAGGTATGGTGTTCTTTTCTTTGAAAGCTTCATTTTTTTGTCTGTGAACATAGAGCTGATGTGACTTGCCAAAAAGCTCCAGTTTTGACTCATCTGTCCAAAGGACATTCTCCCAGAAGGATTGTGGCTTGTCAATATGCATTTTAGCAAATTCCAGTCTGACTTTTTTATGTTTTTCTTTCAAAAGTGGAGTCCTCCTGGGTCTTCTTCCATGGAGCCCACTTTCGCTGAAAAAGCGACGGATGGTGCGATCAGAAACTGACGTACCTTCACCTTGGAGTTCAGCTTGTATCTCTTTGGCAGTTATCCTTGGTTCTTTTTCTACCATTCGCACTATCCGTCTGTTCAATCTGGGGTCGATTTTCCTCTTGCGGCCGCGCCCAGGGAAGTTGGCTACAGTGCCATGGACCTTAAACTTCTTAATAATATTTGCAACTGTTGTCACAGGAACATCAAGCTGCTTGGAGATGGTCTTGTAGCCTTTACCTTTACCATGCTTGTCTATTATTTTCTTTCTGATCTTCTCAGACAACTCTCTCCTTTGTTTTCTCTGGTCCATGTTCAGTGTGGTGCACACAATGGTACCAAACAGCACAGTGACTACTTTTCTCCATTTAAATAGGCTGAATGACTGATTACAAGATTGGAGACATGTGTGATACTAATTAAAGAAACAAATTAGTTTGAAATATCACTATAATCCAATTATTTATTATCTTTTCTAAGGGGTACCAACAAATGTGTCCAGGCCATTTTAGAATATCTTTGTAGAATAAGCAATAATTCATCTCTTTTCACAGCTTCTTTGCTTTATTCTATGACATACCAAAGGCATGAAAGTATACATGATAAAGTAGCTTTTAATTTCATCACTTTTCAGGAGGAATGAAGCATTATTTCAATGAGCTGTAAGGGTACCAACAAATTTGAGCACGTCTGTATATGTAAAAATAATTGTTTTTTGTAAAACATTGCCACTTGCTTCTTACTCTCTTAAACATCAAGTCTGAAATGAATTAAGGATACAATTGAGCCATCCTGAGTGTGCGACCCACCCAGTCTCTGCAAACAACAAACAAGAGGACTTTGGTTTGTCTTTTACTCAACATGGTTGATAACTAAACAGAGACTATTTTTATTTTTTATTTGTATTCCATGCCGATTTATGAACTTGGGCTGTGCATGAATAACTTTTTCACTATATATATATATATATATATATATATATATATATATATATATATATATATTGTGACAGACACGTAAGTGGGGGAGACCCAAAAACCGGAGATCCAGACAGGAAGTTCTCAAATTGTGGACCAGGTAAGTTTATTATTTACACAAAAATAAACAAACAAACAAAAATAATATGCCTAGCCCTGTTCGGGCCTAACTGACTTTCTTCTTTGTCCCTCACTACCCAGTGAAATCAACAAACACCGCTCCACAAGGTCCAACACTTCCTGCGTTGCCGAGTTATCCGTTCCAGACCTCCCAGATGTGAAGGCGGCGGGCTTTCTGGTTTCCCCACCAGAAATAGTGTTCAACAACATAAAGTTTCTTTTTTTTAAAGTCTCTCACGTGTCCGTGTGGTTATTTTTATATTCAATCACAAAGTCACATGCCTTCGGGTTTACCTCTCACTCCCAAGATCCCTATTTGGCTGAACTTTCCCACACTGTAGCAAATTAACATTGGCGATTTCATTCACCCGCCAATTTAACTAAATGAAAAGAAAAACACATTGCATAAACTGCAGCAGTCCTGAATCACATACCCCTTTCAAGCTTGCAACAGGCTGTGGTATTCCAGTTTTATTCCAAGCAAACTGGAGTCTGGAGTCTGTTCCCTGCGTCAACCTCCCACGAACTGCCCAGACTCCCTCAGCTTGCCTCCTTATATACCCAGGAGTCCCCGCCCATCCTGTCTCTGCCACGGAGGCTCCTGGGACATGTAGTGTTTTTTTTTTTTTTTTTTTTTTACTCTCGGACAGCCATTTTAAAAAGCGACAAAGTCTAGCTTCATCACATATCCTTCCCCCCAGCTTCAATGCCATCGGCTTGGAGCGGCCAACTCACAACCCGCATGTACCCTTGACAGGCCGTCTGCGTTTGCGTTTTTAGCTCCGCTTCTGTGTTTTATGGTAAACCTGTATTGTTGTAAGGTCAGGAACCATCTTGTAACCCGTGCATTTGTCTCCTTGTTATCTTTCATCCACCTCAAGGGTGAATGGTCAGTAACCAGGACAAATTCTCTCCCTAACAGGTAGTATTTTAGGGTGTCAATAGCCCACTTTATGGCTAAGCATTCTTTTTCTACTACAGCATAATTTTTTTCTCGAGGCATTAATTTCCGGCTCAAGTACATTATGGGATGTTCTTCTCCCTCTATTTCCTGAGATAACACTGCACCTATGCCAATTTCTGATGCATCCGTTTGCAGGACAAATGGCCTAGAGAAGTCGGGAACCCTTAGGACAGGATCATTACAAAGAAGGTTCTTTATGCCTTGGAAAGCTAGTTCAGACTCTGCGGTCCATTTTATTTTGTTCGGACCAGACTTTTTTAACAGGTCTGTAAGCGGGGCCGCAACGCTTGAGAACTCGGGAACAAATCTCCTATAGTATCCCGCCAACCCCAAGAAAGCTCGTACCTGTTTTTTTTCCTTTGGGGTTGGCCAATTGGTAATGGCCTCTACTTTGCCTATCTGTGGTTTTACTTTCCCCCCCCCCACTATAAACCCTAAATATTTAGCCTCTTTTAGGCCTACAAAACATTTATCAGGGTTTGCTGTGAGGGACGCCTGTCTCAACGCTTGTACCACCGCCTCAACTTTTTGTAAATGGTTCTCCCACCCTTGCGTAAAAATCACTATGTCGTCGATATAGGCGGCGGCGTATGCTTCATGTGGCTTCAACACCCGGTCCATCAGACGTTGGAAAGTCGCCGAGGCACCATGCAACCCGAACGGCATGACCTTATATTGAAATAAGCCCCGTGGGGTGGAGAACGCAGTTTTTTCTTTAGCCTCTTTGGTCAAAGGGATTTGCCAGTATCCCTTTGTGAGGTCAAGTGTCGTGATGTAATTGGCCTGTCCTAACTGCTCAATTAACTCATCTACCCTGGGCATGGGGTAGGCGTCAAACTTGGATATATTATTGAGTTGTCGGAAGTCATTACAAAACCTCCACGTGCCGTCCGGTTTTGTAACCATAACAATGGGGCTACTCCAAGGACTATTAGACTCTTCTATTACTCCTAATTTTAACATTTTATCTAGTTCCTTGTGAACATCTGCTTTTTTTGCTTCTGGTATCCTATATGGTCGTACTCTAACGCGTTCCCCTGGGGCCGTTATTATGTCGTGACAAATAACCGATGTCCTCCCCGGCACATCGGAAAAAACGTCTTGGTTGGAACGGACCAAATCACAGACTTCCTGAACTTGACGTTCATTTAGTTCAGGTCCTATATTTACCATATGTTCCTCAATCCCTATTTCTGCTAGAGCATTTTCAGCCTCCCGATCCACCCACGGTTTTAATAAATTAATATGGTAAAGTTGTTCGGGCTTTCTCCGATTGGGCTGATGTACTTTATAATTAACCTCCCCAACCTGTTCTAATATCTCATACGGCCCCTGCCAATGGGCAAACAGCTTACTTTCCGGGGTAGGGACCAAGACCATCACGCGATCCCCTGGGCTGAAGGTTCTAACCCTGGCGGTTTTGTTATATTGGTAGGCCTGGTTCTCTTGTGCACGTTCGAGATGCTCACGGACTATCGGTGTGACGGAATCGATTCGGTCCTGTAACTGGAGTATATGCTCGCCCACATTACGGCCCCTAAGTCCCTGGTCTTCCCACGTTTCTTTCGTGAGGTCCAAAATGCCTCGGGGGTGGCGCCCGTATAATAATTCGAACGGGGAGAACCCCGTAGACGATTGTGGGACCTCACGAATGGCGAACATGAGAAAGGGCAGCAGCAGGTCCCAGTCCCTGCCTTCCTTGTCAGCTACCTTCCTCAACATGGACTTTAAGGTTTTGTTGAATCTCTCAACTAGTCCATCGGTCTGAGGGTGATAAATGGAGGTGCGTAATGCAGCGATGCGTAGAGTTTTACATAAGTCTTTCATGAGTTTGCTTACGAACGGGGTCCCTTGATCTGTTAAGACCTCTTTTGGGATACCCACTCGGGATATTACCTGAATTAGTTCTTTTATTATGGTTTTGGAGGCCATATTACGTAAGGGAATGGCTTCCGGGTACCTAGTTGCGTAGTCCATAATTACGAGTATATACTCATGACCCCGCGCGGACTTAGTGAGTGGCCCCACTATATCCATGGCGATACGTTCAAATGGAATATCTATAATAGGTAGGGGCATTAAGGGCGCTCTTAAGGAGGGCCTTGGGCTAGCAAGCTGGCACTCAGGACAAGACCTGCAATACCGCTCTACAGCCTTTCGAATGCCTACCCAATAAAACCGTCTTAATATTCTCTGTAAGGTTTTCTCTACCCCTAGGTGAGCTCCGGGTGTGTGCCAGTCGCAATACTGTATTTTGATATACTTTGGGTACTAAAAGTTGTTCAACTGGGGTTCCCTCTAGCGGTGCACATCGGTATAGCAAATCATTTTTTATTATAAAATGTTCAAGGGGGTTTATTACTACATTTTCTACCGCTACCCCATTCACCTCGGTCACTCGGGTTTTGATATTAGCTAAGGTGGGGTCGTTAGCCTGTTCAGTGGCAAATCGGGTCCCCTCTGGACTAAATGATGTGGCCCAATCCTCCGATCTATCTACAGGATCAGTGGAGGTGGGGGTGTCATCCGTTTCCCCCCAGATTTCTGCTTCCGAGCACTGAGTGGCAACCCCTTTCCTTTGTCGTTTATCCGATCCCCCTATTAATGCTATCTGGATGGGAGCCCCTCGCTGTTTGTCTACCCTCTTTTGTTTCCTTGACTTCCGTATTTTCTCAGACGGTGTTTCACAGACCTCTAAATGAGTAAATGGGAAACCTTCGGTTGGGCTCTCTGTGGGCTCCATATTCGCCCTTAATTTTGTTGCAGGGGTTTTCAACTCCCTTTTGTTTTGTACCAGGGTTTTAAACCCTGGGAAGTCTCTACCCAGGATTACCTCCTGGGGTAGTTTAGGTACCACCCCGACTCGGAGGGTAATAGACTGAGCATCAAGGGTGAATTTAACCCTCGCTGTGGGGTAATATTTATTATCCCCATGGATACAGGTAATCCCGGTCTTGAGACTATAGTTCAATTGGTTGGGCCGCACAAAGTTGGGTGTCACCAGTGTTAATGCGCTACCTGAATCCATAAGGGCCTCAGCATTTTTCCCATTTACCCTAACCTGCATCAAGTATGGGTATTTATTCTCCCCCAACCGTTTAACAATAATGCTGCCAACAAATGTTTCACTCAGGCTACAGTCCATGTCCTCGGGCTGTTTACAATACTTGGCTATATGGCCTATTTTGTTACATTTATAACACCTAAAGCCTATTGGTTCCCCAATCCCAGGACTAGGTACAAATTCTTTATACTGTCCCTTCACGGTCGGAGACCGCTCTTCACCCCCTCCCGGCATCGCCGGTTTCTTACCCACCCGTTGCGCCGGTCGTGGTCTCCATGTATTCTGGGGGGGGCTCCGGGATGCTGTTGTGGTGGGAGTGGGACGAGCTAGTTCCTCCGCGGCCAGCTGTCGTTCCACGAGGTCTATGAAGTCATTAACTGTGGTGGGGTTTCCTTGCCCCACCCACTTACGCAGGGGTGCTGGTAGGGCCCGAAGATACCGGTCCATAACCAACAGCTCCACTACTTTCTCTGCAGGGTTCACATCGGGCCGCAACCACCTGGTTGCCAGATGAATTAAGTCAAACATTTGGGAGCGAGGTGGAGTTCCAGCCTTGTACTCCCAAGCGTGGTACTTTTGTGCCCGGACGGCTGCTGTTACCCCAGCTCTGGCCAGAATTTCCGCTTTCAAGTGGGTATAGTCGTCTGCCACGTCAGCGGCCAGGTCGTGATACGCCTTCTGTGCTTCACCTAGAAGGAAAGGCGCCAAAATTCCTGCCCACTTCTCTGCGGGCCAGCCCTCCCGGGTGGCGGTTCGCTCAAAGGCCAGGAGAAAGGCTTCCACGTCGTCCTCCTTTGTCATTTTTTGGAGAACATGTGTGGACCTGATTGCGTAGGTGGGAGTCGGGGTGGTGGCCATCTTCTCTAGACGCTGAAAGATGGCGGTCCGCTCTTCTCTGGCGGCCTCAAATTGCTGTGCCTGTAGTCGGTTGGTCTCCCGCTGTTCAGCGGTGGCGGTTACCAGAGCCATCAAGAGTTCACTAAGGTCTGCCATGTTGTTGTTGTTTTTGTTTTAAGTGGGTGGGTTGAGTTTCCTGATCAATCCCATAATCCCACTCTGACACCATATGTGACAGACACGTAAGTGGGGGAGACCCAAAAACCGGAGATCCAGACAGGAAGTTCTCAAATTGTGGACCAGGTAAGTTTATTATTTACACAAAAATAAACAAACAAACAAAAATAATATGCCTAGCCCTGTTCGGGCCTAACTGACTTTCTTCTTTGTCCCTCACTACCCAGTGAAATCAACAAACACCGCTCCACAAGGTCCAACACTTCCTGCGTTGCCGAGTTATCCGTTCCAGACCTCCCAGATGTGAAGGCGGCGGGCTTTCTGGTTTCCCCACCAGAAATAGTGTTCAACAACATAAAGTTTCTTTTTTTTAAAGTCTCTCACGTGTCCGTGTGGTTATTTTTATATTCAATCACAAAGTCACATGCCTTCGGGTTTACCTCTCACTCCCAAGATCCCTATTTGGCTGAACTTTCCCACACTGTAGCAAATTAACATTGGCGATTTCATTCACCCGCCAATTTAACTAAATGAAAAGAAAAACACATTGCATAAACTGCAGCAGTCCTGAATCACATACCCCTTTCAAGCTTGCAACAGGCTGTGGTATTCCAGTTTTATTCCAAGCAAACTGGAGTCTGGAGTCTGTTCCCTGCGGCAACCTCCCACGAACTGCCCAGACTCCCTCAGCTTGCCTCCTTATATACCCAGGAGTCCCCGCCCATCCTGTCTCTGCCACGGAGGCTCCTGGGACATGTAGTGTTTTTTTTTTTTTTTTTTTTTTTACTCTCGGACAGCCATTTTAAAAAGCGACAAAGTCTAGCTTCATCACAATATATATATATATATATATATATAAACATACCTATAATGTAGAAATTGTATGTTTTTTTCACATATTTGAGTATACTTTTCAACATGATATATTTTCTGCAATGTGATCACACTTATATTTAAAGTATACAAGGTGTGATGAAATTTAATTGCTATAATTATATGAAAAATATAGTAAAAACATACATTAATAATAGAAAAACAGTAACATTTATGCTTATGAGAAACTCCAGGATACTAACCTTTAATAACCCCTCTGCTGGGGCAAAAGCAACATCATGAGACCTTATTGTGGTGCCTTTATCATTTAGTAAATAAAATATACCATTCTATGGTGGCTGTAATCTGATAAAAGGGTCACAAGCTAGTTTAAGGTTACATTAATAAGCATGAACTCACCTTTAATGGTGTTAGTGATGATAACAGTTTATTCCAATATTTAATTTATACAGTTACTGATCAAATGTTATACCAGGCAGTGTGTGCTATTATGTTTATACATACAGTACATAGATTGATAGGCCTGAAGTTGATTACAGTGAAACAGTAAAGAAGAAAAGACTGTACCATCGTTTACTTGGTTTACTTCCTTTAGCAAATCAATGTTTGGAGATTTTGATGTATTATTAATATGATGATCTTTTTTTATTTAAAGATGGAAAGATATCTGTTGGAGTTAAATCGCTAAGATGTGATATCTACATAAAGGTTTATATGAAAGTGTTAGTGTTACAAAACTAGTAGAAAGCAGCTCAGAGATGAGTATAACTTGTCGCTTGTTTTATAAAATTAACAGATATTTCATTTCACAAAATGGTGTCCAGTAAATAGTACTGTGGTATAAAACCACTTTCAGTCTATGTTTTATATGACTTTAATGCTGAATGTGGTTCTCACTGATTTCCAGTGTAACAGTCCTTGGAAGTAAATGTTAACAATATGAATTTGTTTATTTTAAGAGATTTGTAGATTTCCTTGCTGTGCACCTTCACTACGATTGCAAGCCAGAAATAAATTTGGAAAATGAACTGTTAAATATACAGGTAGCAAAAACATTGTTATGTTTTATTTGGAAGTATGATGATGACAAATTATTTACAATTTTTTTGTTAATAAATAACAGTTCATAATACTTTATTTCTTTAATAAAAATAATACTTTAAAGTACTTTAAATAACTCATTAGTCAAAGCTTTGGTATTCGCCTTTTATAGGGATTGTTTTATTTAATGTTATTTAATTTACCACTAGTCTCCAAGTTGTACAGTAATACATAACATCAATGTTCAATAAATAATAAAACATCAACAATTATAATAATGATAATAAATAACAATAATTAAGCCTCTGTAGCTTGTTAAACTCTAGCTCACATTGGTTCTGTATAACTCAGTGACAGGTGCAATAATGTCAGGCTTACTGGGTCAGTGTTGGTTTTTGCAGGGCAGTAGGAACAGGAATCTGCCAGTTTTAGTCTTCCGGCTGTATGTAGAAGGATGTGCTGAAGGACAACCCACCAAGGAGTTTCAGCCCATAACAAACTTCATGAAGAGTAAGGATGCACATGTTGTTACTTAAAACACAAACTTTCAGCACACAGTACATTGCTTCTAGAAACATGTGTAAGGCTAACAAATAGTTACATGAATCTGTGGAACAAAGGTTTCCTTGTGCAAACTGGGCTTTACATCCAAATGAAACCCACTATAAAACTTTATTTAGCCTCTAAAGGAGATGGTAATGTCCACTGCGTTTCTTAACATTTTACAGGAAGCATGTTCAATTCTCATACTTTTGGTCTACATGGTAATCATTTTCTGAAGTATGTAACTGCATGGGACATAACATCCTAAAGTAACTGAAGCTAACAACATAATGCAATGTACATCCTATAGTTTTTTTTTCATTTTAAACCCTGGTATCCAGTACTACACTAGGCTAAAGAATATCTGTTTGAAGTCCTTGCTTTCAGATAGCCTTGCCCTTCCTTGGTCATTTCACCTGTTGAATTAAATTATCCCCACCCCTTCAGGGACATCCTTGTTGTCAGTAAACAAAAAGCTGCTTCCCATAATGACTGACATGCTTTGCAGCCAATAAGATGCTTTGACCCAAAAGACAATGCTGAGGTGAAATAGGAAGTGCAAGTGAACAGATTTCTAGGAAAGCAAAGCAAGAAAATGTATTTTACCTTGTGTAGTAGTACCAGATGACCTCTTGTCACAAGGCTGGCTGAGTGTTGATGTCAGAACCAGGAAATGAACAAGACAGACAGGACGGATGAAATAGTAAATGCGCTTGCTTGCGCCGGTTTATTGTAAATAAAAGGTTTGAACAAAACAAAACACAGGACACGGCACTTGCGGCCAAAATAAACAGACAAACAAAACAAACAGACACTAACAAACAGGTACGAACACTAAACAAACACGTACTGTGCTGGTCCTCCAGCACCACGTAGCAATTGCTTACTATTTACTCATCTCACTCTCTCCCGCTCCTTCGCCCTGAACACACAACCCTGAGTGAGTGAAACGTGCATCTATATATACAATTGTGCTGGGATTCAATTGCCAATTAATTATTCACTTGAATCCCAGCACGTGAACTAAATCTGTGCAACCCCGTGCTCACATATTAAATACTTTAAATGCATGTGAAATGAAGTGCAATCCCTGTGCCTAAATACAATTATACATTTTAAATACTCATGCTCATTAACAACATTATATCCCGTGTACCAACTTCAATAAACCAACATTAACACACGCAACATACAACATAAAACACAAAAATACACACGGGCGGGGCACATTGCCACACCTCTACATTTTTTTTTTTTGGCTACAACCACTGTCATATTAATTCTGTTTTCACTGTAGTTCTCTGTTATATGAAAGTTGAGCTTTTACAGTACACAAACTTAAAGCTGAACCATGTATCTCATTTGTTAAGGTAATTTTATGTTGTTTTAAAAACCTTTTTTTCTTGCATCTTTCATAATTGCAGACATTAAGATGGATAAAGTGCAGTTCTTTGGCTGTGACATTGGTGACCTTTTGGACTTCTTACCTGACATGGACATAAATTCAGTTATTTATAATGAACTGGCTTTAGAAACATGGCTTGTTTTTAGTGATAGTCAACTGGTTTTCTATAACTACAGACAAGTGATTTAAAAGTATGATTGCAAGTTGTAAATTGGTGGTCATTTTGCAGTATACAGTACCATGCTTTCCTCATGCTTGTAGAATTTATAATCAATGTTTTATTTATCGTTCTTCTCTCGTGGCTGGGCGTAACATGGGAAAGGGGCGAGCATCTGGGATCAGTTTGTGCACGAGAGCCACGTCTTTGAGATGCAGACAGCTGACTTAGCTTGCGACAGCTACAACAAAATCGACTACGACGTTTACCTCCTGAGAGGCCTGCTTTCGAAGACCTACCAGTTTGCCATTTCCGGTCTAGTATTTTCCCCACAGGCTTCAAAGAGACCCTAAATGAACACAGTGTTGATTAGTACAACAAACTAGTCGACAGTCTTCTGGAGTCCCAGCCCATAGTGACCCTGTTCCACTGGGACCTGCCACAGACCTTGCAGGACTTTAGTGGTGAGCCCATTGTTGATGTGTTCTGATTATGCAGATTTGTGTTGTGCTAGATTCGGAGATCAGGTGAAGGTTTGGATCACGTTTAGCAAGCCTTGGGAGGTGAGCTTTGCTGGGTACGGGACAGGACAGCACTCACCAGGAATCTCGGACGCAGTCATTGCATATTACCAGGTTTGTTGTTTTGTTTTTTTACCTTTTTAGATTATGACAGTTTCGCATCCAATACAAAGTATAACGTAAAGGGTTTGTATATATTACCTGAAAACATGGGTAATAAAGTGTTAAGGCATGGCTGGAGGTGTTATTCCCATGAGGTAAATATTTTGTTCTATTATCTGCAAATGCATGTATAGTATGTTCCTTTTGTACAGTAGTTAAAGTAATTGTAGCTAACAAAATATTTTCTTACAATTTCTGTCCCATTCACTATACATCACACAGTAGTTTTTGATATGGATCATATCATTGTGTTTCTCCCCCCCCCCCCCCCCCCCCCAATAGGTTGCCCACACAATGTTTAAGGCCCTGTGGAAAGGTAGTGGGCAATTCACTGATACACACGGGAGACAGAAGGTTTAATTGAAAACACTGCACTAGTGCCCAGTTTTATTATTTTATATATTTTCTGTTGTCCGTGGCCTGAATACCAGCAGTGGTAAACCCCACTGCCGCTGAGCCGGTCAGCTCGGGTCGCTGTCCTACGCTGTTATACCCTATACACTGGGGTGGCCAAGGTTCCCCTTCTATTCATACACATTCCCTCGGATAAGTAACAATTTATTTTCTATATTATTCTCTTTGTCTAGGCTGGCTGTCTTCCTCAGCCGTGCTTGCCTATTTTGGTCGCTCGCTCCAACCACTGTCGTTCCTGCCTGGTCTATGTTTACACTGGCCTTCTCAGCCAGCGTCTCTGTGTATTCCCAATCACGGCCACCCGAATGCATAACCAAGCGCAGTACTTATGGGCCGAGCAATCCCCCAAGGCCTGCCTCTCAGCCACTCAGAGAGAGGGAAAGCCGACGCACCCTCTTCCCTGCCATGACTGACAGGCAGATCTACGAGGCTGCTGCCCCCTTTCCTGCAGTACCCTGCATGCGCCAGACAGTCAGCACAGACCTCCCCTGTTACAGGCCCATACAAGAGGCTGGCATGTTTACAACAATAAATACCACACTCAACAAGGGGGGAAGGTGGGCATAGCCCTAAGTTCAGACTGGGCTGAGCCAATGAACTACACAGACCAACAGGATGTGGGAGCTGCTGAACGGTACCTGCAGTTCATGCTCTACTGGTTTGCTCACCCCATGTTTGTGAATGGAGACTACCCTGAAATTTTAAAAACGCAGACTGAGCAGAAAAAAATACGCAGTGTGACAAAGAGGTGGCGAGGCTGCCTGTTTTCACTCAAGAGGAAAAGCTAAACATTAAAGGGACTGCTGACTTCTTCGGGCTCAATCACTGCTGTGATATTTCGGGACCAGCTTGGGGGCTTATAAATGTAAGTAATACACACCGCTGTATTACTTACCATCATTATTATTTCCTGTTTGTTTCACCATCAGGCACTGGACAAAAACAACTAATAAAAACACACCTTTTCACTTGGATTACAATTGTCTGTTCTTTAATGACATGCACCTGTACACTATTAACCACTTTGCCACACTACACATCTCGGCTAGTGAGTATTAGTGCCAATAAGACCTGTACTGCCAGCCCTTATGGAGTGGGAGATTTTACTGATCATGTTGACCCCTCATGGTCTGATACTGTATCTCCCTATATTTATATTGTTCCCTGGGGACTTCGTCGGCTCCTGAACTTTGTTGCCCATGAGTACACGTCAGTAACTAGAGTCCCAATTTATATAACTGGGAATGGAGTACCAACAGAGTATGGGAGAGATACTATCAACGATACCCAACAAATTGACTTCCCTTATGGCTACATTAATGAGGCACTGAAAGGTTAAGTCCTTTTTTTAATTATTTTCATTAGTTTGCATGTATTGCAGTTCTCTTCTTTGTGTTTAACACTAATTCAAGTTCTTTATTAACTTTCTAATTGAGCTATCGAAGGAAAAGATTCCCAAACCTACAAACGATTCCCAAACCTACAAATGATCTACCTACATAGATCATTTTTCAAATTTGTTAAGCCACATTTGTTTTCTTCCCTTCTTGTGTATTAATAATAATTAATGGAAAAATTACAACTTGCTATTTTTGGGATTTATGCCGTTTACGTTAACAGCGGTAGATCAAAATATGACCCTATTTTGATTGTTTACCAGTCTAATGAAAACGACCAACATAGCTTGAAGTGTATTAACATGAAACTGTTAATACAACAGTATAAGTGATACATCTCTTACCACAAGGGTATGTGGGTATATCTGCATGGGCTATATTTTTGTTATTCCACTTAAGTGGGGATATCATAAGTGGAATAACATGCTTACCGGGACTAGTTTCAAGTATTTCTTTGTTTACATTGCAATCCAGTGGTGTGCTGCTGAAATTCAGGACAGAGCTGCACTTCGATAGTTCAAACAATACTACCACCGATACATGTTTCATAACAACTTTAAAATGTCTGAAATCGTTTCAGATATCTATTGTTGTTTTTGTTCGGACTCCAATTTCCTTGAGAACGAGTTTAGTCAAGAAATGCCAGTTATCAATCTGTCTGTATCTGAACAATGGTAATGGTAGGAAACAACAGGGAGGCTGCAAATTCATAGCTCAAGGTTCTATCTAAAAAGACAGTTGCAAAGAGGCCACAAACAGGGTTTGAAATTAGTTTGCATCAAACCATAGTCTGTTGAAAATTAAAGTAAAGGTCCACCACGTAAAATAGGAGGATGTCCTTACATAAACCACTCGCCCCTGTGAATGAAAACCCTATACCACGAACAAACTTTTATTTTTATTTTGTCAGCAATCCAGACAGATGATGTGGATCTGAAAGGTCCCCTCAAAAGCAAAGATTGTCTGGGAGAAGTTTTCTCTTCAGACCACGTTCGAGAGGACTAAGTACCACTATGGCACCTTCCCGAAAGGGTTTGCATGGGGTGTGTTCTCCTCAGCATATCAGATTGAAGACGGCTGGAATGAAGAGGGCAAAGGACCAAGTTTGTGGGACACCTTTACCCACAAGCCCAATAATATCAAGAACAATGACACTGGCGATGTGGCATGCGACAGCTACAACAAGATAGAGGAAGACCTGTATATGCTGAGGGCTTTGAGGACAAAGACCTACTGCTTCTCCCTGTCCTGGCCAACTGGTAAAAAACAGTCCTTCAACCAAAAGGAGGTGGACTATTACAACCATCTCATTGATGGCCTGCTGGCCCACAATATCGCACCAATGGTGACCCTCCATCATTGGGATCTACCTGAAGACCTGCAGCTTATTGGAGGCTGGGAGAACGAGCAACTAATTGATTTGTTCAATGAATTTGCCGACTTCTGTTTTGCCACCTTTGGATGACCTTCAACCAGCCCCACAGCATTGCATGGGTAGGCTACAGATCAGGAATCTTCCCTCCAAATGTTACGGAACCTGGAGAAGTTCCATACAGAATTGCTTACACCCTGATAAAAGCCCATGCTAAAGTTTATTGCACCTATGACCAAAAATATGGAGGCTCACAAGCTGGACTGGTTTCCTTAAGTCTCAGAATTGAGTGGGTCGAACCCCAAAACCCCAGGTACCCAGAGAAGCGAGAGCTGCTGATCGTTACCTCCAGTTCCAACTGGGCTGGTTTGCCCTTCCTATTTTTAGGAACGGGGACTACCCGAATGCAATGAAATGGCAGGTGAAAAACAAGAGTGAGCTCCAGGGTCTGACGGCATCCAGACTTCCCTCATTCACAGAGCAAGAGAAAGCTGACATCTGAGGGTCTGCTGATGTCTTCTGCATTAACTCCTATACTACAAGAATAGTGTGCCACAGAACCAGCAAGCTTAGGCCATATTCCTATTCTGATGACAGAGATTTGGGGGAGGAAGTAGACCAGAGCTGGGCTTGGCTCTGCAATTAAAGAGTTCAAAGCTGTCTTGTGGGGTCTGAGGAGGCTACTGAACTGGATTAAAGAAGAATACGGTGACCCAGAGAACGGGGTGGGAACTGATGCAAACATAGGTAATATTGGGGGAAGTCTTATAATGGTGGCCTATAGTACTTACAATACATGTTATTTGGTTTGGCAGAACTATAACAAACTGTTCAGTAGAGGATCAGAATTCACTTGACTGGTTATTCTAGTGAAAAATTAAGCACTATAGAGAACTACAATGGGTAACAACATTAGACAATTTTTGTAAGATAACACATCTGTGACAGAGCAACATGGTTGCCCAACTGACCATAAAAACACATAATATATTTTTCTAAATGGACAAGCTAATTATTTTTAGTGAGAGCAAACTAAAATGTAAATCTATAGTACTGGACTTTTGTATCAGAGAAAATAATATACATCATCCTTTTCATATGCAGCACACAATTTGGATGGTGTGAAGCTGAGAAGATACACAGCCTGGTCCCTGATGGACTCTTTTGAATGGTTTAACGGGTACAGCATTGGGTTCGGGCGGCACCACCTGGACTTCAAGAGCCCCAGCAGACAGAGAACACAAAAGCGATGAGCTCATTACTTTTCAGAAATCATCAGCAAAAAGGGATTCCCATTACCTAAGGATGAGCAGACTCTTTACAGGGAGCTCAGAAAAGACTTTTCATGGAGCATGGCTACAGCAGCCTATCAGATGAGAATACCTCTTATCGAAACTAATAGGTACTTAGAAATAACTAAATCATTCCAGTAAATCTTATCTAATATTTCTTGCCATTGGTTCATAGGTCTCACATTCCCCTGCTTAAAGTATGCACACATTACAGTTATTGCATATTACATTTTTAATGGTAATTTTGCTGCTTTACCTGTAAATCAGATGGTTTCAATGTCCATGCGTTTTTCTTGAAGTAGAATTTGGGGACCCTTTGGAAATGCAGTAATGAAATATCTGCAAGGAGCGATTAGTACATTTTGTTCATAAATAGCTATCCTATGCACGTATCATAAAGTGTGTCTTGTATAATGGAACATGTGAGATCTATGAGCAATGTATTTCACTATCAACAAAGTGACATATCTGAGACAATGAATTAGTGAATGGTCCTAATACATTGAAGTCCAGTTGTTCAAACAGAATAGAAATTGGGACCCTTGGTTTTTTAGTAATGTTTTTAATTTGTCCCTCTCCATGTGAAGATTGAAGGAGGCTCAAGGGATGATGGAAAAGGCCTCAGTATCTGGGACACCTTTGTGCACACTTCATTAAAAGTAGGAAATGATGAAAATGGGGACATAGCCTGCGACAGCTATCACAAGATTGATGAGGACGTGGCTATGTTGAAGAGACTTAAGGTATCACTATCGCTTCTCAATATCCTGGCCAAGAGTCCTTCCTGATGGAACCACAAAGCTCATCAATGAAGATGGTCTCAACTACTACGACAGGCTGATTGATGCACTACTTGCTGCTAACATTCAACCACAGGTAAGTCAGAGGTGATTCAATGCTAATATCATAATACTTTACTGCGTAATTTTTAAAACATGATTTCTGGTACTACATTAGGTTGAAGAGAGTTTTGAGTTTCCATGCTTCTCAGCTCATTTCAGCTCAGCAATGTCTTTTGGGTGTTACTGGCTGAAAGCATGTCAGTCAATAGGGGAAGCTGCTGGTTGATCAATGACAGAACAAGGCATTGAAGGATGGGGACTTTTTCACCCTCCAAGTGAAATGACAAAGGGAGTGCATCACTATCCGAAAGCCGGGCTTGCGAACAGAGATTTCTTTAACCTACATATTGAATTAAAGAACACGACAGGTAAAATGTATGGAATAATTTATTAGCTGCACTTTAATATAATTTATACCATCTACATTTTCAGAATATTGTATATCTTGCCTGTCTAATATAATGTTACTGTATGAGTGATTTGCAAAATCCCCTATTAATTATTTTCCAGGCTCACTAATGTAATTTTTCAACCACGGGGGCTACTTCTGAAAAAGTTCTGAACAAGTTTTTCTGATTGCCTCCCACTGTGACTGAATTATAAACAAAATATCATGACAATTCAAATATATATTTACCAATTTTTGTTCTTCTTTTGCTGTAGGTGACGCTGTACCACTGGGACCTGCCCAAGACACTACAGGATGTCAGCGGCTGGGAAAATTAAACTATAGTCCAGCTTTTTAAAGCGTACACTGACATGATCTTCAGAAGGCTGGGAGATAAAGTGAAGTTCTCGATTACTGTGAACAAACCCTACAAGTGGCAAACATTGGACAGGACTATGGAACAGCTGCACTCGGTAGGAGCTTTCTCCAAACTCTCTTTAGACCTAGATTCTGTACAGTGCTTGTTTGGGGGCTAGTGGGGGTCACCAATGGAGAATGTGAATGGTTCCTGCCAATGCAGCTTAGTTGTAATGCCAGTCGAGTTGTCATTAGTCTTTGAGTATAGATGGGTGTAGTTTGCTTTTGTGACCCCAAGCAAATAATGAAACAAGTAAATAAATACTGGTAATAATAATAATGATGTATTATTAGTTGCTTACTTGAGTTTTCTTTTAATTTCCTTTTAGTAGGTTGAAAATGTTGTCTTAAAAATAATAAAATTGGAAATAGACAGTGAGGCCAATTCAGTGGTTCTAAATAATGCCGTTACATCACTAAATAAGACTCTCTGGTGTTTTACACATTTTCACTTACAGAAATGCACGAAACTTGGTACACAAATATTATCTCAATATTGATATTTAGATCCTCCACTATTTAGATACATTAAATAGAACCCAGTGTGTTAATTCTATCTGGTTTCAGGTAGTAATGAGTAATTATAAAATTTCAAATGGTATGTTAAGAAAGGTACGGCAAGTCATTGTCCAACCTTTTATATTAAATCTACATCTACATGATGTGCTGGCTCTTCTATCGTAACAAGCTGATTTCCAGCTGCTGCTCTGTCCTGTGCTAGTCATGCATCAGAAGTTGAGTTACTGTTCTTGGTGCCTCCTGGCTGCCTATGGGCACACTGGGAGGTGTATGTTAAGAGACTTTCAAACTGCTTGGGCGTCTTGCATATAACTCATCTTGCAAGCATGTAAGTCTTTCCTCTAAAGAGTTAGTTGTACTGTGCTGTTTTTTGTTGATAGGTACCTCTATAACCTTGATTACCTCTGTATCGGGGCGATTACCTGGTCGACCTCTCCATTGTGAGGTCTGTTGTTGGTAAAAACCTAATTCAGTCTGTCAAGATGCGAGTGGTGTGGGTGACAAAGTGAATGTCCAGACAGTACTTCAAGTGCAAAAACATCCATGTTTATTCACAAATCTTAAATAATAAACCCTCCCCTTTTCCAATGATGGTATTGGGGGGAGGGGTACACGGTGGGTTACAGTCCCAAATAGAATAAAAACTCCCCAACCACAATCCTCCGTGCACAAAACTGTGCTCTTCAAACAGGGGAAAGTGGTGCGTGTCTGTGCTGTGCTGTGCAGTGAGGGTAGTAATCCGGGGTTTGTGCTGTACAATAACAAACACAGCGCTCTGGCCAAGTATCACTTACAGCGTAAGGGGCAGTACTCGTGTAACTGCATCCCCTTTATACTACCAAACTCGCGGCTCGCAGCTACGCGCTGTGCCCAAAATGGCCAACTTCCAGTTGCCACCTACTGTCGAGTCAGCCCATCTACGGGAAAGCGTACTACCCACCTAAAACAGTGCCCTTTCTGGTTGGGAGGGAGATTTGCAGCTCAGATTCCTTCTCTCTGTCACATAGCCGCTTCCAATTATTCACAAAGGATGTTCCAGTGGTATGCACTGAAACCTGACTTGTTACCTTTTGTGGGGGATTTTAAATAGCCTCCTGACCCTCCACTCTCAGTGAGTGGGAACCACATTGTATATGGTACACTCTGTCTTCAGAAGCTCTCCCTATGTGTAATTTGCATTACCTTTGACCAATATAAATGAGCTTTGTCAACAATTACCTGTATAACATCTATCTCTGGGTGAACATGCAGAATCAGAGCCTTACCTTTGGTTGCAAATTGTCAACATATATTGTCTTAAATTCAGGATAGTCACCTGTCTGAAACTCATCCAACCCAGCAAAATACACCCACTTCAGCTCTTTGTAAAAGTCTTGGACCCTCATATTTTTTTTTACAGTTTTATAGCAGCAGAAGCTGCTGCTGCTCTTTTACAATAATGACAATACTCCTTCCGCAATGCTTTAAACAGCAACTCAGAATTCGATTTTACAGTACTGGGCTGATTACACATCTAACTGCTTTCAAGTTGTCATTGTCATTTCTAAAAAATCACATTTCACCTCATCAGAGACTTCATAAACAAGCATTTTAATATTCCTGTTATCGCAAACTCCCTAAAAGTGCTCAGATTCCAGTATCACATACACAACATAAATATTGTTGGTCAGTTTTGTCTTAATGACTTAATGTTACTACAACAGTGTTCTGTCTTATGTCTAGGTATCAGCTTTCGGCTTGGAACAGCACCTTACGTGGTTGGTCACAACCTGTTGAAGGCTCATGCTGAAGCCTGGCACCTTTACAATGACACATATAGGGCAAAGCAGGGGGTGCTAATCTCCATCACCATCAAATCAGACTGGGCCGAGCCCAGGAACCCATACAACCAAGAAGACAATGAAGCAGCCAGGCGCTTTGTGAAGGTAAAACAAAAGTCAAGAAACCTATTGATTTGGCAGGGAGAGTAATCTAACACAATTCAGATTTAGTATTATAGGTTTGTAGTGTAGATGGAACTGTGGCACCACACTCAGTGAATGCTGTGACAGTGTGGATATTAGCCATTCACAGAAAATAAGAATCTCAATGGCAAGATGTATGTTTTCTTGTTGATAAAAAGCAAGTAGCTTCAAGTTACATTCTCTTACTTTTTTACTGTTCCCTTAATGTTTTCAGGAACACTATAGAGAAATATTACTGAGCTCTATCAAATTCCCTGATGGCCCTGTGTGCCTGTGGCTGAAATAGCTAGACTAGAAACTATCTACACAATTTCTGGTCCTTGATTTTCAAAAAATGTAAAGGCCTGGCTGAATACTTGCAGCATTCCAATTGTTTTTGTAATGATGGGTCACATATAAAGAACATACTATGCCCATTTTCTTGCTACTCACTGGTTTGTTTCAACATACAGCTAATAAAAGTGGACATCCATGGCTACACAGACTGGTCTCTGATGGACAATCTGGAGTGGGCTATTAGCTTTGCTGAGAGGTTTGGACTGTTCTACGTCAATCACTCTGATCCTGCTTTACCGTGTATTCCCTAGGAATCTACAAAGTGCTATTCCACAATCATACGTTGTAACGGGTTCTCAAACCCTGCGGAAGGCCCTCATGCCTGTCTTCAGCCAGACCCCGAGGGTAAGAGCCTGTTCCCTTTAAAGTGGTTGCAGCTGTTTGTTTTTGCAATAAAAAATATGTTGTCGAAAACATGTATTTTGTGATATCTGGTACTGTTACAGAATATTCTCAAATTCCATGCCTTCCTCTCAGAAAGTCACTCGCTGCATCTTTTCACCCCAGTGGCTTTTGGGTCAAAGCATGTTACTGACTGAAAGCATATCTCTCAATTGGGGTTGAAATGAAATAACCAAGGAAGAGCAACACTACCTAAACAGCAAGGATTTTAAACAGAGATTTTATTTAACCTAGCATAGTACCAGATATATATTTAAAGAAAATGGAAGTACACTTTTACAATACTGTGATAAAGCAATTCAAACCAACTAAATCAAGGCAAGGAGCATCTCTATAATTAAAGGTAAAGTAGTAGATAAAATGTTCTACATTAATGGTGAGGCAATACCAACAGTGTCTGAGAAGCCAGTGAAGAGTCTTGGGAGATGGTACGACGGGGATCTAAAGGACACAGTTCGTGTGGGAGAAGTTAGACAACAAGCAGTGGAAGGGTTGAAGAGCATAGACAGCTGCGCTCTACCAGGTAAACTAAAACTCTGGTGCTTTCAGTTTGGTCTACTGCCGAGGTTGCTGTGGCCACTGACTGTGTACGAGGTTTCTTTGACAACAGTAGAGAAGCTGGAAGCTTTAATCAGTTCATACATCAGGAAATGGTTGGGAGTTCCACGCTGCCTCAGCAGAGTGGGACTTTATGGTAAAGGAATACTGCAGCTACCAGTCTCTGCTCTAACCGAGGAGTTTAAGTGCGCCAAGGTCAGATTGGAAATGACATTAGTAGAGTCACGCGATAAATGCGTAAGGGAGGCAGCACCTGTGTTGAAAACTGGAAGAAAGTGGGCGGCAAAGAAAGCTGTGGAAGATGCAAAGGCTGCCCTTCGAATTGGTGATATCATGGGGCAAGTTCAGCATGGAAGAGGGGGTCTTGGTTTCAGTTCAACTCCTCCTACATGGCACAAGGCGGCCCCAGCTCAAAGAAGGAAGCTGGTAGTCAACGAGGTGCAAAAGCAGGAGGAGAGGATGAGGTGTATAAAGGCCATTTCCCAGGCCAAACAGGGAGAATGGATGAGATGGGAGAGTGTGGAACAACGCAAGATTGGCTGGCAAGACCTATGGTCAATGGAACAGAGCAGGATCAGTTTCCTCATCAGGTCAACATATGATGTTCTCCCATCACCACAGAACCTAAACCTCTGGGTAGGAGAGGATCCCTCATGTCCTTTGTGTTCATCACCTGCAACATTAAGGCACATTTTGACAGGATGTAAGGTGGCTCTTAGCCAAGGACGGTTTACTTGGCGCCATGACCAGGTGCTGCGATGTTTGGCCTTAGCATTGGAAGACAAGCGTAACATGACCAATAAGTTGCCACCTGTTCCATCAAAACATTACACACAAAAGACAACATTCCTCCGCCCAGGAGAGCAACCACCAAGAAAAGGTGTTAAAACCAATCCTCGCCCAGGACAACTGGAAGCTGCTAGAGACTGGAATATGCTGGCAGATGTTGGTCAACGGCTTATTTTTCCACCTGAGATTGCCACCACTAACCTTCGACCAGATATTGTCTTGTGGTCTGGATCAGCACGCCTTGTTCACCTGGTAGAGTTAACAGTGCCATGGGAGGATGCTGTAGATGAGGCGTATGAGAGGAAGAAACTGCGGTATGCTCAACTAGCCACTGAAGCGGAACAGCGAGGATGGAGAGTTCGGGTTTACCCAGTGGAAGTGGGTTGTCGAGGATTTGTGGCACACTCTACAACCCGGTTTCTCAGAGACGTCGGATTCAGTGGCCAAGAGTTGCGTCGCACAGTGAAGAACTTATCTGAAGCAGCAGAGAGGAGCAGCAACTGGCTGTGGTTGAGACGGAAAGATTCTGGCTGGGGACAGGTAAGTAAGCTGGGCTGAGTTGAGTGGGGGACGGAGGGGGGTGATGCTGGGACGCCAGAATCACCGTCGAGCCCTCTTGAGGTGTCGTGGGCTAGTCGACGAAACACTGAGGATGGAAGGTGCCCACTTGAAAACCCCAGAGATGTACCCTACTTAGCTCAATCCAGACGGTTGTCATGCTGATGCGCTGGGGAGGCCGCACTTTGGTTGATCCCCGGAGCCAGCATCGCAGCCGTTGTGTGTGCTGATGCGCCAGGGAGGCAAAATAAGCTGATCCCTGGAGCCAGCATTACACTTCAGCCATTAACACCAGACAGAAGGATATCTACATCATCATATGGAAGGAAACGTAAATGGATGGAGACGCATATGGATCACATTACTTTACTGTAAAGCTACGTCTTAGTTGGTGCTTATCTTGGCGAGAGCCGAGTTCAAATCAGCATGAAGTTTTAACATCTACTCTCGTGTAATGGAAATCAAGAGAGAAAGAATCAATGCTGTAAATCTCCCTCTCGATCAGAAAGGGTGCCTTGTAAGGTTGGTAGTACGCTTCCCCATAGATGGGTTGACTCGACGGTGGGCGGAAACAGGAAGTCGGACATCTTGGTGGAGGCACGTAGCTGTCAGTACACGGGATGGCTCACCTGTGATTAGCTGCGGGCCAAGCAGCGATTGGTTACACCAGGGCGCCAAGCAGATTGCAGGGAGGAGTTGGGTAGTACAAAGGGGATGCAGCTACGCAAGTACGGCCCCTTACACTGACTATTGATGATGCGGCCGGAGCCTGGATTTGTTTTGTTTTGTTTTGTTGTTGCAGAGGAGTAAAGAGGAGAGCGGAGCCAGCATGAACCCGACTCACCATTTCACTGCACAGCACAGAACACCACAGCTAGGCACCACCCAGGGAAGAAGGACGCTCACCACAAGAGCACAATTTCATGCATGGTGGATTGTGGTACAGAAGTGTTATTATTTTTGTTATCATTTGGGAGTGCAACCTGCCGCGTTGTGCTTCCCCTATACTATTGCTGGTATAGGGGCGACTTGCTTTATTTTTGATAATTTATTTTTGTTATATTAATAAACACTGTTTTGGGAGTTAAATCGTTGTTTGGACATTGGATTATTACACACTTTGCACATCCTGATCACAAATACCTTGTTTATATTTTAGTTATTTATTAATTAATTAATTAATTAATTAATTAATTAATTAATTAATTAATTAATAACATTTGCAACACAGCAGAAACAGTACAATCACTCGTTTTAATACATTTTACACACAACATTATGTTAAAAACATTTGCAGCAAGCTTTTCTTTCGCTTTTCCTTTCTTAACATATGATCTGTTGAGCGTTTTATTTCAACTGACAAACATTACAATCAAGGTTAATAAATGACCTTAGATAGAGGATAGTGAGGAGCATTTCCCTTGTATGCATTAAAAAAATTAAAACTAAAAAATTGCTTTTTTCCATGACACAATAACCATATTTGTTCTTAGCCACTGCTGAAATAATTTCAAGATTCTAAAGCCCTGCGGGAATTCACAGGCAGATGATGACAGTTCTAATGACTGTTCTTCATAATGACAAAATGCTAGTACACACATCTACAGTATTTCATTTTTTCTTTCCCAGCTACAACCAAGCCCACTGAAAAACCTAACCCAACCAACACCCCCAAACCTACCGACACCCTCAAAGCTCTCTCTGGGGCTCATGTGAACTTCTTGGGGTTGGAGGTAACTGCAGGGAATGCAGAAGTCGCTCGCTATTTTCTCCTGGGCCTCTCGGTAGCTGGTACCATTGGGATTGTTTGTCTCCTACAGATAAAAATAAAGAAACTAAAATAAAGAAACAAATGAAATCCTTAAATTAAAATCATGACTCCGTAAACATGAGCAGATTGTAAGTACATGCAGTTAAAAAATAGATTTGGAAGGATTAAGCAAGAACCATCTAAAATGGGATTGCTTATTTCAGTCTTCAATGTTTGTCATGCTTTTACTTAAGAGGTTTGTTTACAAGGCCCAAATATATAGTGAGCAGGTTTGAGTGTAATACATTTGCCAGTTTTCTATTAACAAATGGTCAGGCATGATTTTATGTTTTCAATCCATTTATATACCTTCATTTAAACAGACTGGTAATTTATTATTTACAAGAATAATACCGAATTCTTGGTATAGACCCGTATTTTCACGTGCTTGGTGCCGATTTCAGGTAAACTTGTGTGGTATGAAAATTTGATTTGACCGTGCAGAACACTGCAACTTTAAATGGGGTATGGTTTTAATTAAATAGTCAAAACAAAACCCTGCTTTAACTAAAGTCAAATTATATTAACCTGAAGGGGGGGCAAAACAGCTTCACAAAACAATCTCCAACGTGTTAATATTGGCAAGTAGGCCCCACTGGCTTCACTTTAAATCTATGAAATATGAAGCAGGGCCCTGGGAGGCATTGCAAGCCAGCTCCAGTGGGCTGTTTGTAAGTTTCATTTTTTATTCCTGTGAAAAGATCCCTTTTTTAAATTGAGTTTCTTTAATGAGCCTTTGATGAACGCAAGCTCTCTGTGGATGGCAGTACTCCAAGCCTTTCAAGGGGAAGTCCCCTTGCTGGTTCAATCTCTCAGCACGGGATGTCAGCATGACCTCCCAGCTTTATCAGAGGAATGAAGAAAGGTCACACATCTTGAAATGAAAGACCTTTCATCCTGATTAATGGAAGGTTTGAAATGCTTAAAACCGCACAGTATAGGCTGGCCCTTCACCCCAGACCACAGTCCCAAAGGAAGTGTAAACTGTAGGGACACAAGCCATCCCTATACTTAAAATCTGCTTGCTACTACATCACTGCAGTGGGATCCTTAAGTATTGTTCAATCATTGACCGGATGCACTGCAGCTAATAATAATAATAATACTGTCATTTACTTTCATGTTATCCTGCGGTAACACCACACAGTGCAGTTTCAATAAACAAATGTCACAGGGTGTACATTGATGTTGGAAAAGCAAGC
The DNA here is from genome assembly GCF_902713425.1 of Acipenser ruthenus. NCBI lineage: Eukaryota > Metazoa > Chordata > Actinopteri > Acipenseriformes > Acipenseridae > Acipenser > Acipenser ruthenus. The sequence goes on along the minus strand of NC_081199.1, from coordinate 22,918,657 downwards.
AATCAGTTACCAAAAATAGATAACCATGATTTCAGAAATATTAATTTCTAAATAATAGGATGTAGTAGTCAACCTTCATTTGCAGATTAAATTATTGATGGAATCATGCAGTATACTTTTTATATTTCTTTTGATTGGAATTGCTTAGTAAGAGGGGTCATTGTTGCTTTTTGGTAGTGAGATTAAATTACATTTTTTTAGTCTAAATTTTGTTGATTAGAATTAATGGGTAATTATCTAGTTAATTAAGCAGCAGGTAGCCCTATTGCTTGTTTAGTTTTGTCCTTTGTTTGTTACTATTGTCTTCGATTGGCGTGGCAGTAGCACTGGCAGTCAGAGAGTTGGACCTTAGAAACTTGTAAACCTGGATTAAATCTAGAGAATTGGAAAGATGATGAAGGCGCCCCACTGCACATTGGGTGAAGCAGTTCATAGGTTATCATTTCTTTGCTGCTCATTGTATTCATGTTCAGCGGACTGGTTTAGTTAGTTGGCTGTAGACATTGCTAGACTGTGTGTTTATATATGGGCATAACCTCTTGTCACAAAGACGGCCAGAGTGGGTGGCGTCAGACCAGAAACAGGAACACAAACGACAGAGAGATGGGGTTTTGGTGAGGCTGAACGCGTGATCGCGTTCAGCATTTAATAAACAGAACAGAAAATAAAAGGTTGGAACACAAAAACACAGGACACGGCACTTGTAGCCAAAATAAACAGACGAACAAAACGGACTAGACAGTGCACAGACAGACGAACAAAACACGGTGAGCAGATAACACTAATATTTACGTTCTTATTTTACTCCTTCTCTCTCTCCCGTTCTCCACTCACCGAACACCTAACCCTGACTGACTAAAAATGTGCCTATTTATACTGTTGTGCTGGGATTCAATTACTAATTAATTATTCACTTGAATCCCAGCACGTGAATTAATTCTGTGCAACCCCGTGCTCACATATTACATTTAACCAGCACGTGAAGTGATTTGTGCCCTCCTCGTGCCTACATACAAATCTACACTTTTTAAATATACGTGAAACACAGACCCGTTTATATCCCGTGTACCAATCTATACACCAACATTAACATACGCACGCATACATACACAAAACACACAAATGCACACAGGGGCGGGGCACTTTGCCACATATACCCCCCCTTGTGCGCAGCACACATGGCCTCAACGGCCACCTCCCCCCTTAAAAACCCAGCAGTCCAGGACAAAGTCTCGGGCTGGGAAGGGAGGCTTCAGTGGGCCCTTGGCTGGCAATGCTGTCAGCACCCCTGCCGGTAGTGGCACGGCTGACAGCCTGTTGGTCCCGTCCTGCAGCGAAAAAGCTGCGGGGGCAGGTGGTCCCCCGACCTCCCCCTTCTTCGTAGCCGGCAGCTCCCTCCTGTGGGGCTCCGGCCACAAGAACTCCTGCAGCGAAACTGCTGCTGGGGAAAGTGGTCTCCAGACCTCGTCCCCCTTCTTCGTGGCCGGCAGCTCCCCTTTCTGGGGCTCCGGCCACCGTACTCCCTGCGGAGGTACGGGCAGCAGAGGCAGCTCCAGCTCCTCTGCTCCTGGCGGTGGTGGAGGCAGAGGTAGCTCCAGCTCCTCTGCTCCTGGCGGTGGTGGAGGCAGCGGCAGCTCCAGCTCCTCTGCTCCTGGCGGTGGTGGAGGCAGCGGCAGCTCCAGCTCCTCTGCTCCTGGCGGTGGTGGAGGCAGAGGCAGCTCCAGCTCCTCTGCTCCTGGCGGTGGTGGAGGCAGAGGCAGCTCCAGCTCCTCTGCTCCTGGCGGTGGTGGAGGCAGCGGCAGCTCCAGCTCCTCTGCTCCTGGCGGTGGTGGAGGCAGAGGCAGCTCCAGCTCCTCTGCTCCTGGCGGTGGTGGAGGCAGAGGCAGCTCCAGCTCCTCTGCTCCTGGAGGTGGTGGAGGCAGAGGCAGCTCCAGCTCCTCTGCTCCTGGCGGTGGTGGAGGCAGAGGCAGCTCCAGCTCCTCTGCTCCTGGAGGTGGTGGAGGCAGAGGCAGCTCCTGCTCCTCTGCTCCTGGAGGTGGTGGAGGCAGAGCCAGCTCCTGCTCCTCTGCTCCTGGAAGTGGTGGAGGCAGAGGCAGCTCCTGCTCCTCTGCTCCTGGCAGTGGTGGAGGCAGAGGCAGCTCCTGCTCCTCTGCTCCTGGAAGTGGTGGAGGCAGAGGCAGCTCCTGCTCCTCTGCTCCTGGCGGTGGTGGAGGCAGTGGCAGCTCCTGCTCCTCTGCTCCTGGTGGTGGTGGAGGCAGAGGCAGCTCCTGCTCCTCTGCTCCTAGTGGAGGAAGCGGTGGAGGTGGCGGAGGCAGAGGCAGCTCCTCTGCTCCTGGCGGCGCTGGCTCCCTCCGCTGTGGCGGCTGGGCTGGTGCGCGCCGTGCTGCCTTCAGCAGCATGAATAGAGGCTGCTGGGGGACACCAGCCTCCTGCCCCTCTCCCCCCCAAAAATTTCCAGGGGGTTGGGCCTGTAACCCCTCCCCTTCCGGCTCTTGGGGCTGAACCAGCAGGCATTTTCCCTCTGCTGGTGGCTTGGGTCCCAGAGCTGTGGAAGCCCCGACTTGCCTCCCTTTGGGCTGTGGACGCACCGACTCCTCCCTTTTGGGCTGTGGACGCACCGACTCCTCCCTTTTGGGCTGTGGACGCACCGACTCCTCCCTTTTGGGCTGTGGACGCACCGACTCCCCCCTCTTGGGCTGTGGACGTTCGGGCTCCCCCCACTCAGGCGTAGGACGTTCGGGCTCCTCCCACTCAGGCGTAGGACGTTCGGGCTCCTCCCACTCAGGCGTAGGACGTTCGGGCTCCTCCCACTCAGGCGCAGGACGTTCGGGCTCCTCCCACTCAGGCGTAGGACGTTCGGGCTCCTCCTCCCCTGGCTCCTGCTCTGGGCAGTCCTCGTCCTCATGCCCATAGGCAATGCACATGGTGCACCAACTTGGCTCCCTCTGCTTCCTCCTCACTTTTCCCCCTCTCTGCCTCCTTCTCCTCACCTTCCTCATTTGGGCTGGTTCCTCCTCCTCTTCCTGGAAGGGGCAGACAGCCACTGTGTGCCCATACACCCCGCAGGCAAGGCACCAGCCTTGGTCCTCCAACCTGCCGAGGAGCTCCTCCAGCTCACTGCAGCCGTCTCTCCAGTTCCAGCCTTCCATTGTATTTTGTTTTTATTTATTTATTTATTTATTTTAAATCCAAGAAACTGCGGTTCCTGCTCTGGCCTGAGTCCTGGAGGCGCTGTCGATCCCACGCAGGACACCACGTGTCACAAAGACGGCCAGAGTGGGTGGCGTCAGACCAGAAACAGGAACACAAACGACAGAGAGATGGGGTTTTGGTGAGGCTGAACGCGTGATCGCGTTCAGCATTTAATAAACAGAACAGAAAATAAAAGGTTGGAACACAAAAACACAGGACACGGCACTTGTAGCCAAAATAAACAGACGAACAAAACGGACTAGACAGTGCACAGACAGACGAACAAAACACGGTGAGCAGATAACACTAATATTTACGTTCTTATTTTACTCCTTCTCTCTCTCCCGTTCTCCACTCACCGAACACCTAACCCTGACTGACTAAAAATGTGCCTATTTATACTGTTGTGCTGGGATTCAATTACTAATTAATTATTCACTTGAATCCCAGCACGTGAATTAATTCTGTGCAACCCCGTGCTCACATATTACATTTAACCAGCACGTGAAGTGATTTGTGCCCTCCTCGTGCCTACATACAAATCTACACTTTTTAAATATACGTGAAACACAGACCCGTTTATATCCCGTGTACCAATCTATACACCAACATTAACATACGCACGCATACATACACAAAACACACAAATGCACACAGGGGCGGGGCACTTTGCCACACCTCTTGTTAAAACCCATATATAAAATAAAATACAAAGAAAATATAAAAGTGAAAGGGATATAGTAGCTGGTATTGTGCTAGACAACCCATATGCAATGGGTGAAATACTGGTTACCCTGATGCGCCAGGGAGGCCGCAAATAGGCTATCAACACCGAGCCAATAGGAAATCCACATTACCTGGCGAAGGAAAAGCACTGAAAGCGCACATATTACAGTGAAGCTTCGTCTCGCTTGGTCCCCACCACTACTATGTCATTTTATCTTGGCCAAAGCCAAGTCCAATATAAGCATGAAGTAAATGACAGCTACTGTCAAGTGATAAAACATGAATAGAAGGCAACTAGAACTGAAGAGCAGCTCCTGGATAGTCAAAGTACAATAACACAACATTCAACAAGAATCACTCAGAATTAATTCAGTACTCATAAACACAGGGGAGCAGTACAGAAATCTAAGAACATGTAAATTTAAAAAAAAATGTTCATTTTAGATTCATAAACCAAAGCAATAATATTTTTGTAAAAGTGTATTATGATCAAGACTGAGAATGAAGTTTAGAGTTTAGGGCAGATTGAAATATTTTCCTGTGAGCTGTTTAACAAACTGCCTATTTCCTTCAGTACCAGACTCATCAAAAACACCCACATCCAACACGTTCATAAATCTTTCATCTCTTTTTATTTTACCATTTCCCTTACAGCAAAAAAAAAAAAAAAAGTCATTAAGCAGGGCCTAATTTGTCTTTTTAAGAAATGCATGTGGGTGTAATAATCATCATTTGTCAGGAAATATAAGAAATTCCATTCCAAAGAAAATTACAAATATAATTGGAAAAACAACTTTGGGAAAGCAAACGATATGAACAATGAAAACAAAAGAAGCTTCCTGTTTTGTCCCTGTAGCCACAGCTATTAAAACACAAATCACCCTTATAATAGTTATACACAGTATTTTAGCAGTTTACCATGCATATGTAACAGGGCAGAGACTGGGCAAGCCAGCGACCATGCACACCACAAGCAAACCACTCGGCAAAGTAGCCAGGCAGCAGTGGGCTTATAGACCTTTTAATGTCACCACACTGACAGAGGTCAGAATCCGTAACGGCAGTGCATCACACAACACTGCCTTTTAGATCTGTGTATTTACAATGTATTTAAAAAACACAGAACTGACAAGAATTTCTGTATATTTTCCCTACCATATGAATTACGAACAGTTTGTAGAAAACGTGGACAACCTAGAACTACATGGTGTAATGAATTTTGTGTCTTTAAGAAACATCACTTTAAGGGAGCAAATGTGTTTGCAGCTTGGGGTTCTGCTTACATCTAAAAGTATAGGTCTTTTAGCAATTTCTGGATGCTTTCACAGTTATATCCACTACTAGATGTCTTTCAGAATGTGGACCAGACAATACTACAATGAATTATTTTATATCTGATTACAAGTGTATTCAGAGTTACTTGTACTACTGATTACTGGAATGAAGCTAAACTGCTACTGTATGCAGCCACAGAATAAACAAGGAACTGCTTATTTTACTTTACCGCCTGCTTTGTGGTTATTTGCATCATTTACGAATAAAAATGAAGACCTGAACCAACACAAATATTCTTCACAATGGCACAGTCGAGGCAGAACTGAGCCTAATGTAGGGCACACCAGATGGAAGGGCCTTCTGAATATCTCATGTGCCATCATGCACAGTGAGGATAGATAGATAGATACCCTTTAACCACATCAAATGAGTGCTTGGGAGAGAATAACAGGGTGAGGTGAAGCAATTGAAAGCACAGGCAGAAGCTGAACCAGAATTCCTTATGCTCTTCAGCACCAGATATAGGTTCACAGTCAAATCTCCCCACAATTAGCAATGTCCATGTCAGTTTGCACAAAAGTCTTAACAGAGAAAAGTCAAATCGGAACAAAGTCATTTGAAAACCACTGTACAAATAAACCAGGCTCTCTTGTGAGAGCTATTGCAGACCTGATAGATTTCCATTTGCTTGCATTACCTCATTTACGTTGCAGAGGTCAGTCTTGCACCTACCCGTTTTACCCTGTGCCACACTAGCATGGGAAATAAAAATATCACAGTCTTTGAAATAGAAGGATGAATAATAATTGTTTGAAAGCATAGAGCGTGTTTTTTGAAATACTCCTGTAACATAATGATTTAAGAAATGAAATCGGATGTACATAAACTAAGAAATGAGACTAGAATGTTAATTATTTATCTTGAAAATTAATAAATAAAGTGTGCTATATCAAAGAAAACTAAGTTAAAACAGAACTTTAAGCTCCTAAGGGGGTTATCAGGCTCCCAGGGTGTACTCCCAATTACCAAGGCAACTGCTTCCTTTAAATCAAATGTAATTGTCATTAACACGATGATATAAACAAATACAGACCTAATTAAGTCTTTAGTAAAACATAAGAACACACACTGTAACTGTAGAAACAATGTTTTGGCAATTAGGCCTTCTTTAGAAATGAACTGTTAATTGAAGTCAGAGAGTTTGCAAAACCAGCTTGTATTTTATTACATATTTTATTACATTATATTATAACATGGTGTACAGCGCTTGCTCTGAAAAAACAAACTACAATCAACATATTGATGTTCACACATAAGATATTGTGACGGGATACACCCCGCCCCTGTGTGTATTATATTATTTGTTGTATTATTATTTAAAATGTACAGTTTAGTGTTGTAAAAACTGTTTTATTGTTATTATTGTCGACAGCCTGGGTTAAAATACCCCATCCAGATAAAATCGTGAGAATGCATGGTCAACAGTGAGTGTTTATAGATAAACTGGCTGTTGACCACGCATATGATAAAACCCATGTCGAATGTGGTTGAGGGATAAACTAGGTAACTGATAGCCAGTTAATCCCTCTGCCACAATATAAAAACCTGCAGCTTTGGCTGAACTTAGTTGGTGTGTTCAGAGGCAGAACGAGAGTCAGGAGCTAAAGCAAAAATAATCCAGAGAGAAAGATCAATAACAATTGCTACGCATGCTGGTTCTACACCAGCACAATACTTGTTTGGTTTCGTGTTCTGTTTGTTTGTCTGTTTGTTTTGACCACTGTGCCGTTTTGTTTTGTGAAGTGTTTTTTGTTAAACCTTTTGATTTATAATTAAACGTGTGATTGTAGCCGCATGACCGTATGCGTCTTTATCCAATAAAATGTGGCCATTCTGCAGAAACCACACCATTAGAACAACATACTGTGTGTTTGTAGAGCTGTACTACTGTTTAGAACTTATAAGAAAGTACAGAGTCTTTGAGTGACTCACCTGGTAAAGGCACGACCGCATGGTGGGCACAGAGAGTCATACAATCAGGGAAGCGCAGTTGCACGCCACGGCTGTGCAAAGTCGTCGATCTTTGCTGGGGATTCCACAGAAAACATTGCATTGGCTCTGGTACTCCCATGAGTTAGAGAGACAAAATTAACAGGGACTGAGTCCCCTCACCACACTACTGCAGTTCCTAATGGCCAGTGAGCTCAAGCAGACACGTGCAGGACTACCTTGGTGTAAAGAGACAATTGGTTTGTTCATGAGATCAGAGGACATCCACTGAACCTTCACTTCACCTGCGCTGTTGTGGGGAATTGCTGTGGTGAAGAAGTGTGATTTGACATTCTCAATCAGGAAAAGACTTGGGCATGAGAAACTTGTTAAAAAAATTATATTTGTCAACAAAATAATTAGGCATTCAAACAAAAAAGTAGTAAGTAGACTGTTACATTATATAAACAAAGGAAGTAGAACATTTGAAGACAATGCTTGCTCCTTTTTCATTATCTGACTTACACAACAAAGAAATGTGAAATGCTGAAAACAGTGAATTAGTGAAGGGCCCTTATACAGTAAAATAATGTACTTGTAAAACTTACTGTCAACATGTCAATCTAACCATGAATTAACCAAACTAATTGTAAAATATTGAGCAAGCACTTCGATTGGCACAACCTGGCAGTAATAGCATATGTTGAACGTAGCCCACTCCCTAGTAGGAGTAGAATGATTACTGATTTGACAGCATCAAATAGTTGAGGTAAAAAAACATACTGATTTGTAACACTTTGCTGTTCATGCACTATAGATTTGAAATGTCATTTATATGTTAATGGGATGGTATGGCACCGGTTGTCATCTTGTCAGTCTTCCTTATTCTTCTCTATCCCTGGACCAGATGCCAGCTTCACCGTTAAACTAAAACAACAACAAAAAGACAAACTGGGGCAGACATGTCTTTATTCAGAAACAGCGAGCCAAACAGACTATTTGAATAATTAGCACTGCTGTTTAGGGACAGGCAGTCTGGCTGACTGTGCATAACAGGGTTAAATCTATCAGAAAACCACGACACCACTTTAATAACACTATGTAACACAATTTTTGTTCCTGGGTAGTAAGTGTTATTTCCTAATTGCTTATGCCTCAAAAGTATAGAAAATGGCTATTATTCCCCACAAACTTTGCTTTTGTGACCAGGAGTGATATTTTGAAATTTACCTATTTCCAATGAGAAAACGGGCGGATTTGTGTATTTTCGTTCACATAAAGTCAGAAAAAAACAACATATGAATCCAAATCAACATGTATTTATACTAAAGTAATACAAAAATGACTACAAAAGATTTAGAAGTGAGTAGTTTTTCGAGATTTACGATTATACTGTAAATCACTTTCACGAATCAGCCCCCAAATGTAGTCTCCCATCATGTTCTCGTTATACTGTCCTTCATTGACAGCTCATCCAGGAGCCTCAAAGCCGTGCTGCTCCATAATGGTAACAAGTACCCGTCTCTTCCCCTGGCTCACTCGGTGCACCTCAAAGAAGATTACAACAGCATCAAGACCTTGCTGGACGCCTTGAAGTATGATGAGTACGGCTGGGACCCCCAGAAGGTGCTGATGCCACCACTGCACATCAAATTGGGCCTTATGAAACAATTTGTCAGAGCTCTAGATAAGGAGTCGGCAGCCTTCAAGTACCTTCAAGACTTCTTCCCTAAGCTGTCTGAGGCAAAGGTCAAAGCCGGTGTCTTCGTCGGACCACAGATAAAGAAGATCCTGGAGTGCAATGAATTCCCCAAGAAGCTCACTAGTAAGGAGAAAGCGGCTTGGAACAGCTTTGTCGCAGTGGTTCGGGGCTTCCTGGGCAATCACAAGGCCGAAAACTATGTGGAGCTGGTTGAGACTCTGGTGAAGAACTACGGCACAATGGGCTGTAGGATGTCTCTCAAAGTCCATATCCTTGATGCTCATCTTGATAAATTCAAGGAGAACATGGAAGCGTACTCGGAGGAGCAAGGCGAGCGCTTCCACCAGGATATACTGGACTTTGAACGCCGCTACCAAGGACAGTATAACGAGAACATGATGGGAGACTACATTTGGGGGCTGATTCGTCAAAGTGATTTACAGTATAATCGTAAATCTCGAAAAACTACTCACTTCTAAATCTTTTGTAGTCATTTTTGTATTACTTTAGTATAAATATATGTTAATTTGGATTCATATGTTGTTTTTTTCGGACTTTATGTGAACGAAAATACACAAATTCGCCCGTTTTCTCATTGGAAATAGGTAAATTTTTTTGTCCTGGTCACAAAAGCAAAGTTTGTGGGGAATAATAGCCATTTTCTATACTTTTGAGGCATAAGCAATAAGGAAATAACACTTACTACCCAGGAACCAAAAAAAATAAAAAATTTGTTACACAGTGTAATCAGTCTGAGGAAGTCTGAAATGAAAAAAACAAATACAAATATTAATCTAGTGTTGTTTCCTGGTACTACTTTGCCTCGGGATGCATAAATGACTGGGGATGGTACCCTGTTGTGACGTTCTTTCTAAATATCTCTCTACGAAATATTATTAAAATTGAATAATGTAAATGTGCAGTACACTAGACTACACAATTCACTCACAACTGAGAAACGCAGAGAGATGAAAAAGAAACGAGTAAAACTAGAAAACCAAAAACCAGCGAAATATAAAAATGTTTTTTAGGGAGATTCCTAGCAGTTCTATTCCCTAGCTGGTAAAAGTGATGGACACATGTTTTGACAAGACTTTATCCATGAAAACATAATGGATTTGGAACAAATATTGCACTGATATTGGTTCTGGTATTATAGAATACTATTGTGCTACAACAGATTACCAATATATACTACTGTATAATTTAACAAATCTTGCATAGGGTGCATGTTATTATACATTTCTGTCTGCTCAAACTATGTGAATGATTTCTGTTATAATAAGAAACACTGACACACACACACACACACAACATACTAAGTTATTATTATAAATCACAAATTAAGATTGTACTTGGGAACTGCTATAAAACATAAAAGGTCATTTTTAAACTGTAAGGATAAGACGTACTGGTATTTTTACCAATACTTAACAGATATTGATAGATTTTTTCATAGTTCATATTGGATGTACTTCAAATTACAGTTCCATTAACTACTATGTAGCTATACTGTACTTACATTTTTGTTACATTATCCAATAACATACTTAATAAAATAACTTTGTTAAATACATGTTGTTAATCACAGAATTGTGTACTTAGTGAATTTACAGCAATATATAACTACATAACTATATTGCTGTACATTGCTGAATGAACAGCAATGGTAACTACAGTGAAACTACATGTCGTTTTAAACCGTAGAACATTTTACCACTCTGGTACCATTATATCAATGACTCATAACATTGTAGTTGCCCTTGTGCTACCATTGACCCTCAGTACAGAACCATGGCATTGCCATTGCAGTGAGGGTAACAGGAAACCAATGCAAGCACCTGGACAGTTGCAGCGACTAAGCAATCTGTCTAATTATAGCTCCAATAGTAGAAAACCATAAATCAGATATCTTCAATTATGTGATACAGAATTCTCCACAGATGTGCCTTGCAAGCCTTTGTGGTGAGGTCATGACCCCAGAATCTAGTCTGAGCAAAGTAAGTCAATTTGTCGCTGCATTATTAGCCTTGGCGAGTGCTTGCAAACATATCATATTGCTCGGCAGCCTTTACATAATGTAACATCAACTGCAGCTGCTCCCCAGGGAGAACCAGCACCGTGCATCTGAGCTGAGCTTCAGAGGGAAAAATCAATAACGTGACAGCAACCCTTCACATGTACACTGTGGTTCAGAGGCATTTGCTTTAGGGACTGTCCTCAAAGTTCTAGACCCCTCTCAAAAGGATGCCATATTTCTCCTATGGCCCATCTTCTCCAGGAGCAGGTGTGAGGTGCAGGGTAAGAAATCCAGGAGAAAATACCACTCAGTAATTGCTCATCCAAGCCAGTCTGGCTCCTCTGTACAGTGGTTAAGATCTGTGGTGAAAATCACATGCAGGTCATCTACAGTCCATGTCTGTGGACCTCTTTGTCTGTGTTAGGAACCTGCTACACATCTATTATATATCAAAGATATATGTGCTAAATGAAACGCAAACTGTGTTAAATAATGTCTCTAATAGAATATAACATTTACAAATGAGAGGCCATTTGGCCCATCTGAGCTCGTCCAATTCCTAGTAGCAGATTGATCTCAGAACTTTATCAAGTTGGGTCTTAAAGGATCCGAGTGATTTTGCCTAAACAACATGATTAGGTAGCCCATTCAATAACCTCACGATTTTGCCTAAACAACATGATTAGGTAGCCCATTCAATAACCTCACGATTTTGCCTAAACAACATGATTAGGTAGCCCATTCAATAACTCACGAAGTGTCTCCTTCCCACTGTCCTAAGTCTATGCAATCTTTCCCATTTTAAAGCAAGCTGTTGTGATACTATTCCACCAGTATATACAGGGTGATTAGAAAGTAAGTTTACCACATCAATGCACCATATCATTGATGTGGTAAACTTACTTTCTAATCACACTGTGTATGAGGGGAAAGGTAATTAAGATGGGTTTTACATATGAAATCCAATTAGCAGCATTTACAAAATCTGTATTGATCCACAGATACAGAAATCACAATATTGCCATTTGACAAAAATGTTTGTCAACTTGCAAAGACACGCATTGAAGAACACACACATGACAGGAATAAAGCTGGTCATTTTATATACAGTAAATGATCTAATAACACCTAAACTGTATTTGAATGTGTGACATCATGCTATGGTAGTACATATAGATATGTGATGCTTGCATTAAAACATCTTTTAACCCTCAGACCTCAGGGGCAGAGACCTTTTACAGTTCAAAATATCACATTGTATTGAACATGCAGGAGTTTAAATAATACATGAAATCAGGTAATGCTAAGAGACCCCTAAGTACTACTGGATAGCTCCTTAAATATAATTGATTACGGCTGGATTCATAAAACTGTCAGACAGGTTTACTGTTCAAGGTATGCGTTTTACTGGCATGTTACTTTTTAATTTTTCAGTGTAAGTTATGAAGCCAGGTCTACAGTATGTGTTCTTACTGATGGCGGCCCTTCAAGGTGTCACGAATGGACTGTAAAGTGCCCTTAATTTAGTGGCTTTTAAATTGTGCCAGTATCAATATTATGCATATTTGTTTGTTCGTACTGGAACAATAATTTGAATGAATACCAATAAAATAATAAAATACATACATTTTTGCTTTAGTTATGGTTAATAGTAACATTCATTTTATTGTATAATAAGTGTTCTCTGTAATGGTGTGTATATTGCAGATTTTAGGTATTTCTCCATATAATACTTTCCTGGTTTGCGGTTAGTTGCAATGTGCATGTGTAGATTGCAGTAGCATGTAGGTATGATAACAATAATAATAATTACAATATCCAGATTCAGCTGTTTAATTTAAGTTTAAATGTACAGTACTTTCTTTTCCATACTTTGCATCTGTTACATAAAAAGAATATTCCATGAATGTTTATGAGTGATGGCATTAAACATCCCACTCTCTCCCTTTTCTGCTGTTATTTATCCATTCTCATTCATGGAATAACTCTTCTATAGGCTGCTAAGCAATACAAAAGGGAATGTTTTTAACTGCACTAACTAATAGTCACTAAAAGTCAGGATTACTTAAAATATGCAAATATTATTTAACTTTAAAATATATTGGCTTGTTGCAATGTGCTTGTGTTTTGTTAGACTCCAGACATGGTGCATTTATTTTATGTAATCACTGAAATAGTTTCAAGCAGTCATAAAAGATACACCTGTTGAAAGCAGCTGGTACAAATTAAATGTGTTACTAAATTTGTTAGGGTATTGTTTTGTTTGGTATCCATGCCAACCCCTGAATTTTAAACAACAGGTTAGTTAGTGTAACATTCTATAAAACTTAATGAGCTCTTGTAAGCGGATCCTAGTGCCAATGTGTTTACAGGGGCCTGCTTTAACAGGACCAGACCGTTACTCATTCCAGTGACTGTGGGCTACAGATTCTCCAGGGTCTTAAAATGCCAGTTTGCAAGAGGCTGAATAATGCTGGGTCTGTTCTACCTGACAGCCTTGGCACAATTGTTCATTTAGTGTGTGGTGATATCATACCGATATGCCAAAACGACACACCTCCTGCTTTGTTGTTTTGAAAAATGTAAGACAATAAAATGGCTGGTGTGATAATTGACAATTTTTGAAACAAGTTTAATATATCAATGAGGTCTATTTGAATCATCTAAACAGTGTTGACAGTGATACTGTGTAATATTTGGTTACATCCATTTGGTTAAAAGTTACTGTGGAAGAGTGTGGGTATTCACTGACATGGGAGACAGAAAGATGTACTTGAAACACCACACAGGTGCCCAGTTTTATTTGTTTCTTTTTTTTCTTTTTTATTTCCAAGTGGGTGTTTTAGCCCGCAGAGGGCGCTGTTGTCCGTGGCCTGAGTACCAGCGATGGTAAACAGGACCACCGAAATACCCACAGGTAAACAGTCCCACTGACACACTCGCAGGTGCTCTCAAAATAATAATAATAACAAAAGGCAAAATCAAAAAGAGAAAATAAAACACAGTAATCAAAACTACAAAGAAACGGTGCTGCACCAGGCAGCGCTACCCCGACCGTCGCTACCCACACGGCCCAGGTCCCCGTTCTACACTTTCTCGGCTCCCTCAGCCTGCTTTTTATATACTTTATGGGGTCTGCCCTAGTTTCTTCTCTTTGGCGTTTCTTTTCGTTTTCTTTTTCTTTTTCTTTTACCAGCCGGGCTCGGTCCTGGAGGAGAGCTCCCGCTAGCTCGTTATGTCGTCTTATAGGGGCTGACCTGAGGGAACAACAGAACGTTATTTATAGGACCAGCAAGCCCACCAATGCCTGCCTCTCAGCCACTCAGAGAGAGGGAAAGCTCACACACCCTCTCTCCCACCTCTCTGTGTCACTGCCATGACCAACCGGCGGATATTGCAAGGCTGCCGCCCTCTTCCTGCAGCCTATGAACGCACCAGAAGAGTCAGCACAGAAACCCCCCACCCCGAATGGCCAGCCAACAGGGTGCTGAACTAGCACGGGTAGAGAAGGGTGCCAGAGTGGAACGGGGGAGAGTCCAGCTTCGGGAGCAGGACCTGCGGGACCTCTGCCAGCGCAGTGGGGAAGGGCTCAGCTTTGAACAACAGGAGCAATTGGAGGAGTTGGTCCGCAATTATCAGAACTGCTTTGCGGTCAAGGCCAAGAACTGTACCCGCACCAAACTGGTCCAACATCAGATTGACACAGGGGACACCAGGCCCAGCTGTGAGAGTGCCCGCCGTCTGCCTCTAGCCAAGCGAGACAAAACTGAGGCCCTCAGAGAGATGGCCGCCAAGAGGTTAATCGAGTGCTCGGAGAGCCCTTGGGCTGCCCCGTTTTTTTTTAAGTGTGAAGAAGGATGGCAGCTGTACACTCCACCCTGAGTGCAGATAGCTACAGGCTTTTATATTCTGGCCGAGGGGTTAACTAGCTGTAAATTATCTTATTACCCCTCGGCCATAGTCTGCACGAGTTTAGTAAGGATGCGTGACTGTCAGCAAGTTAAACTGATCAGTCACGCATCCTCACGAGGTTTTTAAAAATATATATACAAAACACTAACAAATACACGGCGCTTCGCCGTAATAAACATATAAAAATCATAATATAAATAAATAATAAACAAAGGGCCGGACACTCCGCCACAGTACTTCACAAAAGACTAGTTCAAGATCTGCAGTTAGCAAAGACATGGAACTCCAGGTTTGTGTCTGCGGCTGGAGCAAGGCGACAACGGTCAGGGGTTTGAAGATTCATCAATTGAGAATGAAATGCTTGAGGAAGAAGGGACAAGGGCCTCGCATTGATCAGTACTTCTTACGAAGTCAGTCGAATGAAATCCAGCAACAGGAAGCAAACCACAGTTTGCAGGATATCAGCACCCCTGTCATAGACGTGAGGAGGAATTGCATGGATACAGCTAGTGATGAACCTAATGATCCTTGTGAACCCGGTCAGACAAACCAGTGTAACAGAGAAAAGAACCTCAACGGGCACAAGCCTGGAGTTAAATGGCCAAGAGCTTGTGAAAAAACTGTGTGGGACACAGTAAACACGGATCTCTGCTTTGCGTTGGAAAGGTTAAGTGGAACAGTTGAAAAGAAGCTGGATAAATTTGGGGACATCATCTACGCATATGGAAGCGAGAGGTTTGGAGTTGAAAAAAGGAAGGACAAAATACAAACTATTCCTGGAAAGTCTAGACGGCAGCAGGAGATTGAACGTTTAGTTAGAGAAAGGAGACAGATGAGGAAGCAATGGAGAAGAGCAGAACAAAGTCAGAAGGAGGGACTCAGTCTCTTACAAAGGGTCATAAAAGATAAGCTTGCAACATTGCGCAGAGCTCAGCGCCTATGGAAACGCTACAAAAAGAACGAGCGTGCGAGAACTAACTTTTATAAAGACCCATTCAAATTTGTAAAGAAGTTATTAACCAGTGAGAAGAAAGCATCTAACTTTGAGCTGGAGAGATATTTGGAGGAAACACATACAGATTAAAAAAAAGGCAAGAGCCTATGTCAATTCCTTCAGTCATCCCACCTATCAATCCACCAGAATACCAAATGGAGGACTGTGCACCTAAATGGAAAGAAGTAGAGCAAGCTGTGAAAATAGCAAGGGCTTCATCATCAGTGTACAAGAGTGCTTCAGGAGTTCTACGAATCCTGTGGAAATTGATGAAAGTGGCATGGGAAAAACAGGTTGTACCAAGAGCATGGCGCCGAGCAGGTGGAGTCTTTATACCTAAAGAAAAAGATTCTACAAGCATCAGTCAGTTTCGTCCCATTTCCCTATTAAACGTAGAATGCAAGATTTTCTTCAGCATTATCGTTCAGAGATTGTCAACTTACCTATTAAAGAACTGCTTCATTGACACTTCAGTACAAAAAGTGGGCATTCCAGGTTTCCCAGGATACTTAGAACACATCAATGTGATCTGGCAACAAATTCAATCAGCTAAAAAGGAGAGGAAGGAGCTCCATGTGACATTCCTGGATTTGGCTAATGCATATGGTTCAGTGCCACATGAACTTTTTTGGGCAGCATTTGATTTTTTCAGTGTACCGATGACAATAACAAATTTAGTGAAAGCCTACTGTGGAAATTTGCAATTTAGTTTTTCAACTTCAGAATTCAACAGTACATGGCAATGCCTAGAAGTTGGAATATTGGCAGGATGTACCATTTCTCCGCTGGCATTTACCATGGCAATGGAAGTAACAACCATGACTACAACAGTAGCCTGCACTAATCGGTTATTGGGCAAATTAACCAATAACATTAAATGGGCACAAATGCAATTCAAACCAACTAAATCAAGGCAAGGAGCATCTCTATAATTAAAGGTAAAGTAGTAGATAAAATGTTCTACATTAATGGTGAGGCAAAACCAACAGTGTCTGAGAAGCCAGTGAAAAGTCTTGGGAGATGGTACGACGGGGATCTAAAGGAGACAGTTTGTGTGGGAGAAGTTAGACAACAAGGAGTGGAAGGGTTGACGAGCATTGACAGCAGCGCTTTACCAGGCAAACTAAAACTCTGGTGCTTTCAGTTTGGTCTACTGCCGAGGCTGCTGTGGCCACTGACTGTGTACGAGGTTTCTTTGACAACAGTAGAGAAGCTGGAAGCTTTAATCAGTTCATACATCAGGAAATGGTTGGGAGTTCCACGCTGCCTCAGCAGAGTGGGACTTTACGGTAAAGGAATACTGCAGCTACCAGTCTCTGCTCTAAACGAGGAGTTTAAGTGCGGAAATGACATTAGTAGAGTCACACGACAAATGCGTAAGGGAGGCAGCACCTGTGTTGAAAACTGGAAGAAAGTGCGCGGCAAAGAAAGCCGTGGAAGATGCAAAGGCTGTCCTTCGAATCAGTGATATCATGGGGCAAGTTCAGCATGGAAGAGGGGGTCTTGGTCTCAGTTCAGCTCCTCCTACATAGCACAATGCAGCCCCAGCTCAACGGAGGAAGCTGGTAGTCAACGAGGTGCAAAAGCAGGAGTAGAGGATGAGGTGTATAAAGGCCATTTCCCAGGCCAAGCAGGGAGAATGGATGAGATGGGAGAGTGTGGAACAACGCAAGATCGGCTGGCATGACCTACGGACAATGGAACAGAGCAGGATCAGTTTCCTCATCATTTCAACATATGATGTTCTCCCATCACCAAAGAACCTAAACCTCTGGGTAGGAGAGGATCCCTCATGTCCTTTGTGTTCATCACCTGCAACATTAAGACACATTTTGACAGGATGTAAGGTGGCTCTTAGCCAAGGACGGTTTACTTGGCGCCATGACCAGGTGCTGCGATGTTTGGCCTTAGCATTGGAAGACAAGCGTAACATGACCAATAAGTTGCCACCTGTTCCATCAAAACATTACACACAAAAGACAACATTCCTCCACCCAGGAGAGCAACCTCCAAGAAAAGGTGTTAAAACCAAGCCTCGCCCAGGACAACTGGAAGCTGCTAGTGACTGGAAAATGCTGGCAGATGTTGGTCAACAGCTTATTTTTCCAACTGAGATTGCCACCACTAACCTTCGACCAGATATTGTCTTGTGGTCTGGATCAGAACACCTTGTTCACCTGGTAGGGTTAACAATGCCATGGGAGGATGCTGTAGATGAGGTGTATGAGAGGAAGAAACTGTGGTATGCTCAACTAGCCACTGAAGCAGAACAGCGAGGATGGAGAGTCCGGGTTTACCCAGTGGAGGTGGGTTGTCGAGGATTTGTGACACACTCTTCAACCTTGTTTCTCAGAGACGTCGGATTCAGTGGCCAAGAGTTGCGTCACACAGTGAAGAACTTATCTGAAGCAGCAGAGAGGAGCAGCAACTGGCTGTGGTTGAGACGGAAAGATTCTGGTTGGGGATCTCAAGCACAATAGAAAGAAAGAAAAGCTGATGTACAGGTAAGAAGCTGGGATGAGTTGAGTGGGGGACAGAGGGGGGTGATGCTGGGACGCCAGAATCACCATCAAGCCCTCTTGAGGTGTCGAAGGCTAGTCGACAAAACACAGAGGATGGAAGGTGCCCACTTGAAGACCCTACTTATCTCAATCCAGACGGTTGTCATGCTGATGCGCTGGGGAGACCGCACTGTGGTTGATCCCTGGAGCCAGTAAAGCTACGTCTTAGTTGGTGCTTATCTTCAGGCCAGTTTTTGCATTACTGCAGTAATAAGTTCTTCAGGCAAAGTAATAAGTTCTTCAGGCAAAGTATCGAGTTTTAGAGCTGGTCATCTGCATTTGGTACTAAAAACCGGGCCGCTCAAAGGAGTTCTCGCCATGGCCGACCAGATCGAGATTTCTAGATTAAAAAAAACAAAACATGCAAGGACATTGTTAACATTTTAAGTGCATACGATTCTATTTACTTTCTGACAGTGTTAGACAAATGTATTATTAAAAAGCTGAATATCTAAGTTGCCTGTAGTTCTTAATCACTTGTAATGTTGGAGAAATTACATTTTAAAAGCTGTTGACCCAAATGCGCTTTGATCTTTAATCAAATTTTAAGAATATGATGAGGCAAAAGAAATTCCGGCCAGTACAGTAGTGCAAAAATTCCAGCACGGTCATGTGTTCACTAACAACCAATCACAGAACTTAGTTTGCCCATGACATTTTATAAAACATATTAATAAACATGGCACACTAGAGTAAACTATAAGCATGGGAAAAGCATGGTAAGACTGCAATAATTCCGTGGTAAACTTTTCTAAGAGATGTCCCAGCTAAGATAAGTCACTTTTTGTCTCAATGTTTACATCCTGCCAGCTTTCCCCACTTTCACATTTTAGCCATTATAAGAGATACATAGTCTGAACTTTCAACTTGGCTGCACCTGCTTTTATATTTTATCATCAGCGCTGAAAGGTCACAATATCAACTTCAAGACCAAAAAAAAAACCCCACATAAGCCTAATAAGTCACCACCATCCTTATCTCTGTTATTGAATACAACACGGAGCTATGATTCAGGAATCTATTCTCTTTAAATATATTTTCTCCATTTCTTCACAGTAAATAGTAACACAGTTATCTAGATTAGTTTTAGTTTTGTTGAGGCTTAACCATCATGTCACCCAGGAAATGACATCCAGTCTGACAATGTAGGTACTGGAAACACAACCATCAAATTAGCAGCTCGTCTGCTTAAAGGCCACACATGAATCCATGCCTGGGAAACCTCTTTATTCAGCTGTACTAGAGGAAATATAATTGAAGTTATAATGGACTGACAAAGACGAAACATCTAAAAATGAACAACAAGCTTTCAGTGCATGTTTATTATAGTAGAGGCAATGTTTACCTCTCAAGGTAAAACATTTATAAAAGCAAAGGAACATTTGCTGGTGATCTAGTGTCCTACGTGTGTGTGACAGAAAGACAATGATTCTTGGTGGTAAATCTCCCTCTTGACCTGTGAGGGCGCTAAGTAACGGGAACAGAGTACCCTGGACAACTTGGCCTGACACTTCATTCCAAGGGTTAAAAGGAAGTCGGTCATGTAGAAAAGAGACAGCGCTTCGGTACACTAACTCATTGGCCCAGAGGGGAAATGATGTGGCAGCTGCAGATCATAAAAAGCAGTTGCAATCGTTTACCAAGGTGTCATGAGTGATGGTATAAATAGGGGTCGAAGCAATGGTATCTGTTACTTCGTTTTGGTTGTGTCATTGACTTGGAAGGACCCATACTATTGGTGAAATAATGTTTGTTTTTTTTCTGTTTATTTGGTTGTTTGTATTAACTAGACAGTTAACACGTTCTGGAGCTGTCGCCAGAGGCCAGAAAAAACCTGGAACAGCACTGCACTCATATCACTATAAATGTATTTGCACCACTAGCACTAATTCACGCACTAACGTACTTGTGTATGTGTTTTGTGTGGGTGTATAATAAAAACAGGACTATTATTTGCAGGGCAAACCTGGGGATTATAAATTAAGTAATACACGCTGCTGTATTACTTACCTTCATTATTGTTTACTGTTTGTTTCGCCGTCAAGCGATGGACAAAAACAAATAAAACAAACCTTTTCAACCGGATTACAATTGTCTATCTGTTCTTTAATCACCTGCACCTGCACACTACTAAATTCCTTTGGTGTCTGTTTACTAAACATCACTTGTTATTATCCATCTGTGCACTTTACTAGCTAAAGACAGCTGTTGGTAGATTGATGAAGGCACTAGCAAGTAGGTTTCTAGAAAGTTTTTGTTGAGATACAGGTTTCCTGTCGCTATTCAGCCAGCATCTACCCCGGACTGCACTGCACTACTGTTTCACTGTTACTGTATAATTCACCACTTACACAAGGTGCACTCACTGTTGGGATTTGTGACCGTGTCTGTGTATAGTGTGTGTTATTATTATTTCTGGACTGAACCCTGTGGTTTTGACTGGCTTTACACATAGCTGTGTATAGTCTTATTATTTAAAGCAACAAATAAAGCTTTGTTTTGTTATTGACTGTTTTGACTGTTGTTATTAAACACTGCATCACCTCTACACCTGTGCACTAAAAACCATGTTGCCACAATAACATATTTAGAAAACTGAATATGCTGTCACCATAATAATAATAATAATTATGAAGGAGCTTATTGTCAAAATGTTTTTAAAGTTTACCTGCATGTTTCTAGAGTTATGGAGGAATTACATCTTATGTTGAGTAGAAACCGATACTAATAATAAAACATACAAAACGTAATCTGTACTGCTCAAGTAAGGGATTGAAAGGATAAAGAAGAAAAACACATTTGAGATACAGTACTGATGGCAGTAATAACACAGGGAGAGGTGGATGTGGCATTCACTGGTGTTTCCGCAAGAGAAAAAAATATACTGGTTGTTAAAAATAACTATTAAACTCAGACAAAGAATTAGAGTGGTCAATCTTTGCTCATATTTGGCAGACATTACCATAGGAATGAATTCATGAGTAGCTGATCATGTGTTCCAGAGGAAAACCAGGCAGGGATCAATTGAAAATAGTCTAATTTTGCACGACAGCAAGTGAAGATCATATTAGCATATAAAAAACAGAGCAGAGCAAAATCTTTGATAGTCAGCCTATTAACAAACTGGAAAAGTACACAAGTTTAGTGTTCACAAGGCAATGTCATTGCAATCAATGCTGATACTTCTATTTTTCAAGACAAGAATAAAGCTTGCCTAATGATTTTCAATGGCAATGCAGTGACATAGCACTGGAATGGTTCTTTCTGTACTAAGGGGCAATGGTAGCACTAGGGCAGCTATAATGGTAGAATGATACATACCAATGGTATTACACTTTTCTATAGACGTGGAGATCGTCAGCGACATGCAACAGGTGAGCTCTCAATACTGTGGACCCCCCCAACCCCCTTACCTGTGCACTTACATTCCCTTTGTAGATATCACATGCATTTTCATTTTAAAATGATACTAATACTAGGTTAAAGAAAGCTCTCAGTTTGCATGTCTTGCTTAGAGGTAGTTTGTTATTCTTGTGTTCTTGGGTTATTTCACTTGGAATATGAAATTCTCTCCAACAATTTCAACTGTCATTAGCCAATCGCTTCCCCTAATGACTGACATGCTTTGAAATGACCTGGGAAATGAAAGTATACCTGACTACCTGAAAGTAAGGCATGCAGTCTAAACTTTCTACCTTTTATAGTACCAGATATCACAAAGGCTTCTTTCAAAATTGTGTATGTAGAGATCTGCATTTTATTTGGCTATAACCCCCTGTGAGAGGGGAGGGATTTGGACTGAGTGTCAGGTGCATGCGGGAGCCTGTAGGGGGTTCGTACTCTCCATGTATTCCCACGCTGTCAGGCAATGTCTTGTTGACAGACTCAGCTGTGAGGAAATCGGCTGATGCTCTGTCATTGGCTGGGGAGTGGAACTACACGGGGTGAATGAATGAATAAAAAGGCACTGTTTTGTATCCTCTCTGGCTCATACAGGAAACATAGTGGAGCGTGACTTCACGGCAGAATCCTGAAAAGCAGAGGCTCTGGAGCAGCGACTCGGAGAGACGGAGTGGCAATTCCAGCACGAGGCTTACAGACCCGGTGGTGCTAGCAAGCCACACAGGTTATTTACTGTGCTACTATTTTTAGTTAGTGAGTTTAGCGGGACTGAGCCGTCCCACAGTGTACGAGAGGGTATAGAACAGTGCCTGTTTCTCGGGGCTCCCACCACTAGAGGGAGCAACGAGCCGCTGAAAAAAACGAACTATAACAGAAACACCTGCCAACCAAGCTCACCCTAATAAATCTGGGTGCCTGTGCAGGTGTTTCTTCTGTCTTGTGTCTTCCCACACCCTAACACACACCCTTAAATCTCAATTATATTTTTGAAACTTTTCAGTAATAGACAAAACATATTCATATTCAAATGCATATTCATTTTGCTCCCAAGAATAGGTGAAATTGAATTTGTTCATTCACCATTCTTGTGACATCCTGTCCCATAACTTTTATATTCCTCAGCTACAAATATGACAACACATATGAAATCAGTTCAATAAAGGGAAATGGCTTAGTGAAGCCCTGTCTTAATTATTAATTTCAACCCCAGGTATAGATTTGGTCTTAGTAATGCAGAGCTCTAAGCAGAAAAAGTCAAGCAACTAATTTAAGGGAGTGCTGACACATGCCAGTGGTGTGGTGAACAAAGTGAATGTCCAAACAGTATTGTACTCCCAAAAATGTCAGTGTTTTATTAAATGAAACAGAAAAAGGACTGCTCCCTCTACCAGCGATGGTATTGGGGGGGGACATAGCTGACTTGCAGGTCACAAACAAAAACAATAACAACAACAGCATGTAATCCACAGTCCTGTGCACGAAAGTGTGCTCCCCAATCAGCGGTGTGGTGGTGAGTGCTGGTGTCGTGAGGTGAAGGTAGTGCTCAGTAGGTTGTGCTGGCTCCGTGGCTGCAGCCATTGGCTCCATACTCCTCCTATGCAATACACAAAACAGACATGTAACAAAACAAAACAAGCAAGCAAAGCTCAAGTCGTATGTTTACATTTCAGCACAAGGGGTTGTACTCACGCAACTGCATCCCCTTTGTACCACCAAACTCCTCCCTGCACTCAGTCCATTGCCATAGTTTATCCAATCGCTGCCTGACCCGTATCTGATCGCAGTGGAGCTGTTTAGAGTACTTGTAGTTACGCGCTTTCCCCAAGATGGCTGACTTCCGGGTTCCGCCCACCGTCAAGTTGACCAGTCTATGGGGAAGTGTACTACCAACTTTACCTGGCGTCCTTTCCGATCGGGAGAGAGATTTACAGCATCGATTCTTTCTCTCTTTATCACAGGGAGCGATTCCTCATTCTCTCGCTTCCAAGCCTGGCAGTTCTCCAAGGTTAGAATGTCACTTCATAGCCAAGGAAGAGTGCTTTTTTACATGCTGCCCAAGACCTGAACTCAACTTGTTTTAATTAAATCCTGTAACCACCCCCCTAAAGAAAATTAGTGAGGAAATAGCCTGTCTGGGCAAAGTTGGGGAGTGGTCAGAAATTAAAAGGAGGGTGGAGGGAATGTTATGTACATTTTGATGGCTTTCAAGGGGGAAACTATTCTGGAAATGTACCATTTTAGTAATTGTACTTGTTTTTTATTCATCATCTGTAAACAATTGTGTTATACTATTGCTTTTGCATGGTGCAAGGGTTTTTATAACAAGCAAAATAATAAAAAAAAATGATTCACTATTATTCGACAAAAAATGTTCTCAAAGAATATAAACATGTAATCAAATCAAACTATTTTAAAAAGTGCACTTTCAACTTTTACAAACAATAGTGCTGGATATATATGTTGTATTTTATGGACAAAACCTGCACTGTTAATGGAAACTGTGCAGGCAACCAATCAAAAAGTGACAGAGCAATCAAACAAGAAGTGGTATTTAAGCATATAAATATTAAAGGTAGAATGGAAAGTTCAAAAAAGTCTGGTCCAATCCAAGACAAACACTCCAGTAAGAACCAGGTCTTACCCTAAGCTTTGGTCTTACATCAATGCCACAAAAAACCCTTGTCGGTTAATAAACTACGGCAAATAAACTGGTCTTTAGCAGCAAGGTTTATAAGCTTAAACGTTGCTGAGCTTTAACCTTTTGAAAATAAGTCTCAATGACGGGATGAAATACAGGAAACCAAATAATATGAATGACGCATTTTTAAAACCCTGCCACTCTACCTTTAATATAACGGAATGTTGTTGGTGTAACTTGTAAATAGGAAATGAGAGGGGAGGCCATTATAGAACATTCCCTGAAAATAATACAGGGCAGTGCGCCTTTAAACTGTCAAGGTTTTCACACTGAACTCTTTTGTGCCTCAGGTTCATTTCACTCTACATCACATATCAAATCATTAGGAAAGATCAGTGTCAAAACGTACTTATATTGGCCCAAGGCTGACTGGAAAAATAGAATTACTCAAACGCTTATTTTGTATGTAAATTGCTAATTTCAATATGTCATCCACCCATAAATCTATAACTTAATAATCAGAATTTAAAGGTAAAACATATAATAAACAAAGGGGTGGATTTCGAAAAACTTTCTTTTTTTAGGAAGTTGAAGCCATTATTAGCTGAGGATGAAAAATGGGGACTTAAATAAACAGATTTTTTTAAAAAAAATTGTGTTAATACTCATGTTCAATCCTCAACTAATAAAACTTCCTATTAAAAATTCTGATGAGAAAAGCTTTGTTTTTTTTTTCAAATTGGATGGATTGATGACATAATATTTCACCAAGCAATTGACATAAAACATTATTTAGCTTTCCTGAAATTTCATTTTTCAAACCAGCCTTAGGCCAAAAAACATGTATTGACACTAATACTTCTTAGTGACTGATATGCAATTGTAACAAAGGCAGAGGCTGGGCATGAACCAGCAACTACACACACTCCAAAGGAGCTTCTTAACCACTATGCAAAGATCCTGCAGATCCCGGACTCTCTATACTGACTTCTGGTCTAAAATTCAACCAGCCTGCCCACCGTTACACCAGGAAACAAAAGAGCTTAAAGAATGTGTTCCTAGTAAAGGTAATTAAGTCAAGTAGACAAACTTTTCTGTACTTGAAAAACGACTACTCTCGCGTAATGGAAATCTAATCGACATAAAAATGTATCCAGTAATTTTCAAACATTTATTTCAAACCAGTCATTTTCAAACCAGCCGTGGGCCAAAAAATTACCTTATTGACACTCATGCCTTGTAGTTCAACTGTTTAATTTATTGCCGTTGTTAGTATATAGCAAAGATAAAAAATGTTCACGTGAAAGTTGAGTGTTTTTCAGTCTACTTGTTCTGTTACCGTTCCTACGTTCTTTTGTTGACCTGTTACCAGGGTTTCAATAATGAAACAGAAAAATGATATATTACATTACTTTTGCACTCAACACTAGTGTACACCAGTGTTGCACTGGTGCAAGCAGTTACATGTTTCAAATGCATAAATATGACACATATACTATATCATGGAATATATTTTTGGGATTGAATATGATTTTAGGAAGGGTTAATAGTGTTATTTTTTCTTTAAAAAAAGAGCAACTTTTTGAGCACCAAGAGGTTGAGTTTATACCTATACCCTGCCCTGACTACAACATTAGTATTATCCAGGTTTTGTCCCTAAAAGTAAGTTCCCTATGCTCTAAAATGTGTAAATTGGGTTCATCAAATCAACCCCTATGTAACTTTACAGAAAGTCAAGGATTATTAAGTAAATAGTTTTACGGCTGGTTTCAGGGACTACCTAATGTTAGTTTAGGTAAGGTAGTCCAAGACTACTGCTCATCAGTCTGTTAAACTAGACCTATACAGAAACATAAATAAAATAGCAAGAACCATATATTACGATCTTAGGTTAGTTTGCTGTTTTGATTTATCAGTGAAGTCTGTAGTGTCAAAATTAACCTCATCGGTATGTTTAAAAATGTAAGTTGAATTTTCATTTGAAATGTGTCAAAGGAAGTGGGGTAATAAGCATATTATATGGTCCAAAGATGCCTGATCCTAGTTATTCCATATATTGTAGAGGACAGGATCATCAATTCTTGCATGATTTCAGGTCTCTAGAAATGTGCATAGTCATTTAAATAATTGATGGTTGCAGCAGTGATGGACAGCCGTGAAGGATTTTGTTTTCTTGCTATTTTAATTCATGAAAGGAGGTTTAATGCAGGTTCATACTTCAGTCTTGTGACCACCGGGAGAAAAATTCAACCCTGGATCACCAGACAGACAAAAATCACTCACGGCAACGATTGCAAGATGGAAGTACGAACCAGCCTTAAAGTAATTGTAGCTAACAAAATAGTTACATACATTTTCTCCACCATGCTCATCCATTCATTACAGTATATAGGTCTCAAATGTGCAGTTTAGAAAGCAACACATGTTTTAGTAGATGTACTTTCATTTTAAAAGATGCTTTTTAGTACAGTACTACTCTAGGTTAAATACATCTTTGTTTGCATGCCATGTTTTTAGTCTGTCTTCCACTTCCTGGGTAATTTCACCAGGAGGGTGAAATTGTTCACATATCTTCACTGGCTTCTTTCCTGTCAGTAACTAATCAGCTGCTTCCCCAGTTACATTCTTTCAGCCAGTAACATGCTTTGAGCCAGAAGACACTGAAGGGGAGAAATGACCAAGGAAGTAAAACAGTAACAGAATTCCTGGAAGGCATGGCTTGAAAACAGAGATTTCTTTAACCTTGTGTCTTACCAGATATCATGTAGGTAACTGAAGTGCAAAATAGGTAAGATTTATTAAATTATTGTGTTAGCTACAATTACTTTAAAAAAACTGACTTCAATGAAAAATCCATTTTAGAGCCCCCTGGGGGCTTACCTAGAAAAAGACCTGTCATCTGGAGTGCAGGCTGGGTCATGTCTGGGGAGCCCTCAGGTAATTTGCGTAGGTGTGAACTGGAGATGAATTTTTTTTCAGGCTGTGTCTTTCTGTTCATAGATAGGATTCACAGAGATCGCTACACTGGCCTTTGTGCTCACGCTTTGTGAGATCCCCAAGGGCTACTTCACGTCATCGAGCTCCAGCAACGACCGCTGCTCAAGCACTTCGCAAGTCCAGGCTGGGCGTTTGTCTCCAGGGTTCAGTAGCTTGCTAACATCAGTTGCTTAGATTCAGTTGTGAGACGTGGCTTGGCTTGACTGCAAGAATGCGGGTAACACATTAATCTTCAGTCCTTCTGATCAGTGAATGGGATGCAGTGGCAGGGCAACATTCAAACTGGGCATTTCAGATTAGGTAGAAAAAATGGTCAAATTGATAGATATGTTAAAAAATCAACGATCAAGGTTTAGGGGGGCAGTATCATGTTTAGTCACATAATAATAAAACAAGTGTTGCATTTTGGATAAAAGCTACCATTTAAACGTATTTCTGCCAAATTAAACATCAATTGAAGCGTGTGTCACAAACACTACAAGTTACAGTGGACAGAAAAGTGTTCTAATCTTCCATGTGTAACGAACTTGTCCCACCAGTGAGATGTGGCAGGAACCAAAAAAGCTAAAAAGGTTTGATCCTAAAGGTAATTAACACCAGAAAATTCATTCAACCCAACATAAAGACCAATATATTAATGTGTATTTTCAAACTTAAATTTTCATCTGATCGATGACTGATTAATAAAGTAACTGATTTCACATTATACACAAGACCTTAGAAGGAGTGTTCTGGTGCAGCAGTATAAAATGACTTATTATAACGTATTATTATTAATTATTCATTACAGAGACTAGGAGGTGAACTATGCATCAAAAATGCATCAGTACAAACATTGGAAGAGACACACCAAAATCCCTGCAAAACAAATTCAGAGAGCTACGAATTAAATTAAAAGACAAGACCAAAACTGTTGTATTTTCTGGGATACTGCCGGCACCTTGCAAAGGACCATATGGACAGCTGGAAATAAATAAACTAAACGCATGGCTGAAATCGTAGTGCACACAGGAAGGCTTCACCTTCCTTGAACATTGGAGCACATTCTACAACAAGGACTATCTATATAGGCGGGACAGACTGGACTTAAATAAAAAGAGAACCAATCTACTCGGAGAAAGTATCCTCAAGGAGGTTCAGAAGCATTTAAACTAGAAAGGAAGGGGGGAGAAATAAAAAAAAACAGAAGGGAGACTAAATCAAAACAAGGGCAACAACTCAGGTAAGATAGTCATTAAATGTATTTATCTAAATGCTAGAAGTCTCAAAAACAAAATGTTAGAACTTGAAGCTACTGCACTAACAAGTAACTACGATGTGATAGGTGTTACAGAAACTTGGTTATCCAAGAGTGATGGAGAAAAATATAATATTAGTGGGTATACACTGTATAGGAAAGACAGGCAGGACAGAAGAGGTGGAGCCCAGGTGTTAAATCTGGAAGAAAAAAACAACGCAGTATCAATATGGGTTAGAATAATGGACAAAAATTCAAAGGGCATAATAATAGGGGCATGCTATAGACTGCCAAATTCAGGCACCAAGCAACATAATCTGTTATACAATGACATTAGAAATGCGTGTAGCAAAGGAGAAGCCATACTAATGGGGGATTTCAACTTCCCCCATATAAAATGGGAAAACCTGGTGGGGAGCACGACAGACGAAATTGAAATGGTGGAAATGACAAATGAC
The DNA here is from genome assembly GCF_902713425.1 of Acipenser ruthenus. Lineage (NCBI taxonomy): Eukaryota > Metazoa > Chordata > Actinopteri > Acipenseriformes > Acipenseridae > Acipenser > Acipenser ruthenus. Next base: position 22,889,554 of record NC_081199.1, on the reverse strand, counting down.
TGCTTCCTAACGCAATTTGTCAAGGCACAGACTAGAGGGGAGGATGCCTTGATTTAGTCTTTTCAAATAACAAAGACAGAATAACTAAAACAGAAGTCAGAGAACCATTGGCAAACTCAGACCACAACATGGTCTCATTTGAAGTGATTTTTAAAACCCAAAAAGTAATGACTAAAGCTAAGGTTTACAATTTTAGAAAGGCAAACTATGAAGGTATGAACTATGAAGGTATGAAGACTAACAGAAGTAGATTGGAGTACAACAGAGAAAACATCTAAAGAAAAAGGATGGCTGTTTTTTTTAAATGTAGTACTAGAGGTGCAAAACAATTACATCGCAAAAGTAGACACATCGAAATCTAAAACAAAATGGTTTAATACAGTGGCTCTCAAAAGTATTCATCCCCCTTGGACTTTTCTACATTTTATTGTGTTACAACATGGAATCAAAATGGATTTAATTAGGAGTTTTTGCCACTGATCAACACAAAAAAGTCCATAATGTCAAAGTGAAAAATAAAATCTACATATTGTTCTAAATTAATTACAAATATAAAATAGAAAATAATTGATTGCATAAGTATTTACCCACTTTGCTATGACACACCTAAATAAGTTCTGGTGCAACCAATTGTCTTTAGAAGTCACATAATTAGTTGAATGGAGTCATCCTGTGTGCAATTAAGGTGTTTCACATGATTTCAGGTTAAATACACCTGTCTCTGGGAGGTCCCACAGTTGGTTAGTACATTTCCTAACAAAAACTACATCATGAAGACAAAGGAACATTCAAAGCAAATCTGGAATAAGATTCTTCAAAAGCACCAATCAGGGGTAGGATATAAGAACATTTCCAAGGCATTGAATATCCCCCAGAGCACAGTAAAGTCCATTATTTAGAAATGGAGAGAATCTGGCACAACTGTGAATCTGTCTCGGCTAGAGTTTGCCAGAAGGCATGTGGGAGACTCTGAGACAAAGTGGAAGAAGATTCTATGGTCTGATGAGACCAAAATAGAGCTTTTTAGCCTCACCGCTAAGCGCTATGTTTGGCGCAAGCCTAACACCGCACATCATCCTGAGAACACCATCCCTACCGTGAAGCATGGTGGTGGCAGCATCATGCTATGGGGATGCTTCTCTGCGTCAGGGCCTAGAAAGCTCGTGAAGATAGAGGGCAAAATGGATGCAGCAAAGTACAGAGAAATCCTGGAGGAAAACCTGCTGAAGTCTGCAAGAGATCTGGGACTTGGGAGAAGATTCATCTTCCAGCAGGACAATGACCCCAAACATACAGCCAAAGCCACACTGGAGTGGCTTAAAAACAAAAAGGTCAATGCCCTGGAGTCGCCCAATCAAAGCCCGGACCTCAATCCAATTGAGAATATGTGGAAAGAGTTGAAAATTGCTGTTCACCAAAGGTCCCCATCCACCTTGACGGAGCTTGAGCAATTTTACAAAGAAGAATGGGCAAAAATTGCAGTGTCCAGATGTGCAAAGCTGGTAGAGACTTATCCAAATAGATTCATGGCTGTAATTGCTGCCAAAGGTGCCTCTACCAAATATTGACTCAAGGGGGTGAATACTTATGCAATCAATTATTTTCTGTTTTGTATTTGTAATTAATTTAGAAGCAACTAGTCGTAGCATGTAACACTATTTTTTTCGGAACCTCGCTACATACTCTTTAAGTGACTTGCTCAAAGCTTTCACTTCCATACCTTCAGGTAAAATATTTGAGTTGATCCTTGAATAAACAGAAGGACTGCCGCATCTCAAATCCTCATTTTTTTTAAATCGCTATAAACCGTGCTCAGCTCCAATTAGAGCTGTACTGTGCAGGGCTTTCATGTAACAATTCAATTATCTTTCCAGCATGACAAGATGTGTCAAGCTGTTCAGTCTACACCAACTCATGCTTTCGCGCTGAGGGACATGCAGGAACCTCCTACAGACTCTAGAGAATGACAGCTTGTTACCTGTTCGTTCCCTTCTGCTGAGTAACAGAAGCAGGCTCTGCTGCTCCAGCGAGATGGGGACTGGGAGTATCTACACTGCGGGAGACCAGTTTTATAACAGCCGAGGTCAGTTGTAATTGAAAGGCATCTCCTTCTTATGACTGTTAGAGATGATTCCCCAGGGGCTTCTGCTGTAGACACAAATCCACTTCACCGCTTTTTACAAACCGTGGCGCGGAAAGGCACAGCACTTACTAGATAAGAGGTACCTTCATACTGTAATTACTATAATACATGTCAGTGATTTAAGTGTAATTACAAATAGTCCTGTTTTACCGTGAATACAGCAGCAGGTGTTTATCTATTTTTCTAACTTCTTGTTTTGTTTGAATGATTCATTTCCCTTGCTCCACTTTAATATTGTATGTCACACCAAATTCAAACTAGTTTGTTCAGATTAGTGTTTTGTGACTACTGAACCTAAACTGTCCCATACTAAAAAATAGCCTGGTTTAGTACTTATGTGTTTTGTATACTTGGTAATAATCAGTAATAGCACTGGTTCATAGGAAAATCAGCCAGCCATCACTATTAAACACTCAACAGTGCTGAATATAGACATAAAAAAATAAACTTGAATTCCACTACACATTTCTATGTGTTCAAATTTGAATTTGTATTTCTAAACAGTCAAATTTAGAAACTAGCAAAGTCAGCTCCCATTAAAGTAAAAATGGACCACAGTTCTTAGTCAAAGTAAATATAAAGTAAGTCTATTTTTCTATACCACATGATTACATAATCATAATAATAATAATAATAATGATAATAATAATAATAATTAATAAAAACACGACTATATCAACGTGCTATTTAAAATGCAACTTGAAACAAATTATTCTACAATAGCGATATATCAGTGCTTGTATTTCTTGTCAATCTGGATGCGTTCTTTTAGCGCTCCACATGTCACTCTGGTCTGGACAGAATGCGCTCTGCTCTGAGAAAAACACAGCCTTCAAGGGACCTTTTTTGGTCCACCAGGAAATTACGTCAGAGGTAAAAACTGCAGTTTACTGCAATGCTTAATAAAGAAAACTGGGATATATGGATGCAAGGGAGATATATAATGACTTTAATGTTGAAACAGCAAGTAACATACCAAACAAAGATAAGCACAACAAAAATAAATCTTCATATCTATCAAAATTCACTGTAAAATTTAATGTAAAACTACACTTGCGCTTTAAGAAAAAAAAACCCTGATTAGTAGGCATTACTGTCTGCTGGCTGAACACTTCAAAAGGGTGTAGAGTTTTCTGTTTATATAAACAATTACAGAGAACTATAAAAACTTTATCTCTTGCTGCTTTAAGTACAGTATGTGCTTAAAACAGGCTCTCCCGGGTTTTGTTTTTGGATAGTCTTTGTTATTGTTAGTGACTGCTATCAGATTGACACAAAGCCCATTGTGTCCTCAGGAGAACTTCTCCTGTTACCACCAGCCTCCTTTGAACTGATGGAAAGAAGATACCACAGCGCTGTTACCTCCTTCAACCCCATAAACAACAACAAGCAGCTGAAACATAAGAGACTCCTCAATTAGCAAAAGCATGACTAGAGTTCAGGATATCATTCAACCAAAGCATGGGCAAGTTAAAAATAGTCTATATTATGTTGAAGAATTTCCTGTGTAACTTTTTTCTTTTGATTATCCTTTGCTTTCTCCCTTTCCCACTCATCTGTAATAAATCTGGCTTAAGGAAATCATCAATCATGAAGAACTATTAGCTCACAACAGAGCAACAATGTGGGCAGTCGCGCACATGCAAAAGAGAAATGTGAATGTTTTGCTTTTATGAGCATGTCTAAATATACACAATTCATACGGCCACCGGGCAGTAGCATCTAGCCGACAAAGGAAACAGTAAATTGTGAGAATAAGTACAGGTATTTGAGTTTTTGTGGTCAGGTTTTTACAGCCCTAAATAGGCAGTGTTCTAGAGTCAAGCTGCAGCTACAAACTGAAGAGATGATGCAGGGGTCAAGATTTACCTGCTGATAACAGTCAATAACAGTCAGTGACCCAAACTCTGCCACCCTTAACAGTGGAGGAGAATGACACTTGGGTTATCTATTTCATATAATAGTGAATGACAGTACTGTGTTGACAATACTTTTCTTTTTAGTAGTAGTAATAGCATTGAAATTTTTTGCACATGCAAAACTGTGTTGATGTTTACATCTGCGATAGTTTATACAGGAGTGTGATCTGGCTGGCTTGTGGTGACATCAGACCAGGAAGGATATGGACACAGAATGGTGAGTGAATGCGCTGTTGCGCCAGTTTATTGCAAAATAAATAGACCAAGTGAGTATCGTGCGGGTACTCCCACACGAGTAGCAATTGTTATATTTTAGATTTTAAATTATTTCTCCTCGGTCTCTCTCCTATTCTCCACTGCGAATACCCAACCCCAAGTGAGTGATTCATGCCTCTATATATAAAGCTACACCGTGACTCAATTGTCTACTTAATCATTCAGTTGAATCCTGGTACGTGAACTAATTTGTGCAATCCCTGTGCGCACATACAAATACACACTTTACTCTGCACGTGCAATCCCTGTGGCTAAATACAAATATACATTTTAAATCACCCGTGTTACATAACCTAATTTATATCCTGTGCACCAATATATACACAACAACAATAACACACCACATACAACATAAAACACAAAATACACACAGGGGCAGGCCACCCTGCCATAAGGAGCCAGGTGTGTAGCAAGTTGTTCTGCTGTCTTGTGCAGGTGACGTCAGGCAGACCTGCCCAGGGGAACTAGAATGCCCTCATGTTTTTAAAGTCCAGTAATAATGTAGTGCCACTGGAAAATGTGTAATATAGACAAGACATAATCAAAAGATAATTAATTTCAAAAAGGAGACATCCACTTAGTAATACAATCATGTTTAAAATTTGGCCCATGGCCTTATCCATTGGAGCTCGATAGCCGCCCCTATGCTGGCTGAGCTAAGATGCATGCAATACAGTAATTAAGAATGGCTCGGCCAGCGGGCAGGACAAGTGGCACTTGGGCCACCTTCCCCTGAAAGATAAGGCTGCCACCAATTGTTTGCATAGTTAACCGTCACCCATGATTTTAGAGGACACACGGGTAAGGTCCATTGGAAATGTGTAGAATTAACTATGCACTTGACCAATCGCCCTGGCCGACATGATGCAAGATACAATGAGATCTTGTTTGTAATAGTGCATGATGTTTACTTTTTGGTCCTGCCTGGTTCAAGGAGCTATGACGCTACCCTTTACTGAAAAGCATGATATGTATTTTATGATGGCTGTGTATGCCAGCGACGGGACAAGTGGCACTCAGGCCACCTGCCCCCAAAAGAATAAGGCCACCTAAGCCTCGGCCAGGCCATCCAGCGCTCAGGTAAGGAAAAAACCCTACTCACCAGAGATAGGGGGAAACCTTAGGGAATCCATGGGTGAGGGTTACCTTTTCTCCCAGTACTAAAATGATGACCGCAAGTCATCATTTTAGCTAGTTCAGAATTAGCCACTGTGGCAAAGTGGTAACTACGTGCAGGTGAGTGCAGTGCAGAGTGGAATAATCACACAGAAACGTATGGTACAGGTGCAAGGGTGTTTATTATTGTTTATAATGTCCAGAGCCTTATGGCAACCACCTGTAAATAATAATACTGTTGGAAGTGGTACAGCGGCGTGTATCACTCCGTTTATACAGATCCTACGGGTTTGACCCGTAACCAAAAAGTCCCGTTTTTCCTCACCCACACAAAACACAAACACAGACACAGTTTCTACAGTGCGTGAATTAGGTGCTCGTGGTGAAAAGACAGTCCTGAAGTGAAAGAAGTGAGTGCTGAAGTCCGGGTTAATGCTGGCCGACGGCTACAGCTCCGGATTGTGCTAGTACTCTTAAACGACAAACAACACAAAACAGGCTCCTTCTAGGTTTATTTGCTTAACCATCTACAAAGGAACAGATCACTCAAGCCATGCCCCCTATTTATACCCTCGCCCATGACCCCGAGGTTAACGAGCGCATCCGCTCCTCCAGTCCTCGGATGCCACGCCGCTTACCGTCCGGGTCAATGAGCTTGGGTGCCGTAGCTCCGCCCCCTTCCTAAATGACCGACTTCCACCTACCCTACGGAATAAATTGTCGTGCCATTTAATTAAGGGTACTCTGTTCCTCTTGCACCGTGCCCTCACAGGTCGAGAGGGAGATCTAACACCAAGAGTCATTCGATCTCTGTCACAGCCACATAGTGTTTTTTGAGCCGATAATAATCAGAGACATTCTTTTGAATGTAGCATTTGTATGCACTGTAACGTCTCGCTCTTAGCACAAAACTAATCCCAACGACGGGATTACCTCCCTGTATCAAATATACCCAAATTATTAACAAGGGGAAGGGCGAAGCGACAGTGCATCAAGGACGCGAGATCCCCCAATAAATACACTATAGAAACACGGGATAACCTTAAACATTTATTGGCTAAAATAATTGAAACTGTTCAACAAAACAAGATGGAAAAGAAGTTCAGAGCAAAAAAACAAAACATAAACAAGCCAGCAAAATATCCACTGCGAGAACAAAGTAACAAAATAAAACAAAAAAACAAAACAGTCCCGCAACAAAAATAAAAAAAACAACGATCTCACCAAACTCCTGGGTACCCGCTTGCTTGAAGATCCTCTCGGAAGACGATGACCAGTAATCCACAAAAACTATGAACATGCACTTGAAAAACCAACACCGTCAGCAAAGTGGTGCATTACAAGCCGGCTCCAGGCTTTAGCGATCGTGGGCAGCAAAGGTGAACAACACCGGCTAAACAGCCTGAAACTGGAACAAAGCACTTGCTGATAAAAAAAAACAAATCAACTTCCAACAAGAACGACAGTCGAAGGTAAAAAGGATCGCTCTACCATGGCAAACCACCCCGGGAAAAAGAACGCCGCGGACTTTTCAAAAACAAGGAATAGAGTCCCTAAACAGGAACTAAGGAGACGACAGGAACTCAAAAGGCAGGTAAGCAGCACCCCCCTATGGCGTAACAAAGGTACTATTTATACTTGTCTAAAACAATCTTTCCATTAACAACGCTGCCGCTTCCAGCGAATAAGAACCTCGAAATGTATTTGGAACCTGGCCAGGCTTCCGTGCTGCCCAATTAAGGCGCAACACATGGTACGTTTATTGTACCATGTAGAACCAAACATTCAATTTAAGTGGCAGTGCCACATAGTCCCCCCCCCCCCCCCCCAGCGGAGTAACTAGGGTAATACCCCAAAATATGGCTTTAGATTTACCACATTTACTGTTTCGACCTTCTCAGGACGATCCACCCACTTCAATCTGTAATTAACTGGTCCCAGTTTTTTTATTACTGAGGCTGGTCCAGACCATTTTGGGGCTAATTTAGCTGAAAAAAACCCAGCTGCATTAGAAATTGGGTGACTCCTCACCCACACTAAGTCTCCTTCGCTAAATATCACACACCTTCTCCGGGCATTATAACTTTTAGCCTGACGCCCTTGAGCTTCCTTCACACGCTCTCTAACCAGCTTGGCAATACCAGCCTGTCTCTCAAGTACAGAGTAACTGGACTCCCCAGGTGAAGGAGATTTGGACACTAAACGATCAAGAGGACCTTTAAGAACCCTTCCTAACATTAGCTCAGCGGGAGTAAAGCCAGTTGTCTCCTGTTTTGCTGAATTTATGGCAAATCTAAATTCGGGCAACCATTGATCCCACAACTGCTGATTTTGACCCACAAAGGAAGCTATCATCGGCTTCAGAGTTCTGTTGACTCTCTCCGTAAGATTAGACTGAGGGTGATAACTTGTAGTAAGTTTTCGTGTAACACCCCACTTTTTGCAAACCTCAATCAGAACACCACTGGTAAATTGAGCCCCTCTGTCAGACACCAGGTACTTTGGTGTCCCCCAGCGCGTAAAAATCTCCTGAGTTAAAAGCTGCACGATGCGATGAGTCTTTCCATCACGCAGTGGGAATACCTCCACCCACTTGGTGTAATAATCCACAATCACCACCAAGCAAGTATTACCTTTCTTACTGCGTGGGAAAGGCCCCATCAAGTCAATTCCTAGCATGTAACCTGGCTCTTCCACGGTCGTGGACTGTAAAAACCCTGCAGGTTTCTGATTTGATGGCTTGTATATTTGACAAGCTATACACTCCTTAACATGCTTTGTAACATCTCGCCTAATTGTAGGCCACCATGCTACCTCCAACACACAAAGCAGAGTCTTCATTCTACCCAGATGCCCACTCAATGGGTTGTCATGATAGTATTGTAAAAATATGGTAATTAATGACTCAGGAACAACCACTTGGTAGCGCTGACCCTCACCTCTGGGTAGAGACATTCTCCTATACAACACCCCCTGTTCAACCACAAACCCTATACGGTCAGACCGCTGACCGTCCATCTTCTTCTTCAATTCTTGAAGGTTAAGATCTTGAGCCTGAGCCTCTGCGATCTCACTCATTTCAGAGGGCATATCAAGAACGGCAACATGCTTTTTTTCCTCTGAAAAAACGGCAAGTCCTGCCTTTTCTAGCTGAGGAGATCGAGACAGGGCATCTGGTACTACATTTAAGCTTCCCTTTCGATATATAACTCGAAATGTATACGATTGGAGACGCAAAGCCCAACGAGTTAGGCGGGACGTCACTTTAGGAGAATTAAAAACCCAAGTTAAAGCAGCATGATCTGTCACAACCTCAAATTCCACCCCTTCCAGGTAATGCTTCCATTTCTCAATGGCCCAACCGCCAAGCATTCCTTCTCGGATGTGGAATAGTTAGATTCAGGTTTTGTTAAAACACGAGATGCATAAGCAACAACCCACTCGTTTTCTGAGCACCCCTGAGCCAGAACAGCTCCTAATCCCACATCACTGGCATCAGTATACACCCGGAACGGTTTCATTAAATCAGGGTGGGACAACACAGGAGCTCTCTGCAAGGCTTCCTTTAATTGTTCAAAGCTATCTTGCTCAGCTTTCGACCACACCCAGCTCACCCCCTTCTTTTTCAGCCGATTCAGTGGAGCAGCTTTATCAGCAAATCGCGGAATAAACTTGTGATACCACCCAACCAACCCCAGGAACCTTTGCAGCCCCCTGAGATTGGTCGGTGCTGGGTACTCCTTTATTGCCCCAACTTTATCTGTATCTACAGACACCCCATTTCCTGATACTATATGACCCAGGAACTTAAGTGAAGGTTGAAAGAAATGACACTTGGCTAAATTGAGGGTGAGATTGGCTTGATCCAGGGCCTGAAATACAGATGCCAGATCTCTCACATGCTGCTCTTTAGTGGGAGAGTACACAATGATATCATCTATGTATACAAAGCAACTGTTACCCTTCAGGTTTACCAGCACTTGTTCCAGCACCGGAAGTCCATCTCCCCATAGCCTTGATTATATGTGGAGCAATGTTCCTGGAAGTCGCAGAAGTTGCGGCACCGATCCTAAAAGAATGTCCGGAGTAGTTGTCGGGAGGAAGACCAGCGCAAAGGAGACACCGACGCAGGTGGTCACAGAACCAGTTTCTGGACACAACTATCCCTTCCTGGGTGAGAAACAGGGGATCCTGGTTGCTGGCCGTCAGATGCATTGACGATAGCTGAAAACAGCAGAAACAGGACAAATAATACAGTGTGTTTTTGATAAATGGACATACACCCCTTTCTTTTCTCTGTCCTGATTTTGAAATATTTTAAATGTAAAAGGACGGATCGAATGTCTGGTTCCGGCATGAGATTTCACCACATCGTAGAAACCGGCAAAAGGCAGAGACGAACATTGCTTCCAGGAGGGCATCTTTGTATGGAGAAAAGCTGCCTGAGCATAGAGTATTGATCCAGGACTTCCTTTGTGATAGGTGACTTGGAAGATGAAAGTTTGGAAGCAGATCGTTGAATCCCATGGAGCAGCATTTGTATCCGAGGAAGATGAGATAGGGAAGGAATATTGATTCCTAGCAACCGATAGTGAAACTATAAACCTGACAAATATCAGTGTATGGTGGAAAGGGAGAGATTGCGTTTTGTAAAGCAATAAGTGATTAATTCTATGATGGAAGATTCTGAAGTAAAGCGAGAATGTGATAGGGAGCAATATTTGATGTAAGACTGTCACCCTGTATTATAAGGGGCTCTGGTGCTTTATGAGGCTGATTTTTTAATGAGATTAATTGTGGATTCTGAGGTCTGGCTGTTGAGAGATGGTTGCCTTAGTACAGTATGAGGTCCTTGAACCCTGGGCATGGATGCGGTAGGGGGTCTCCTGAAAACAGTGCATGGAATTTCTGAAAATTAAGACAAGAGAGAGTCAGCGATTATGTTTTTGTTTTTTTTTAACCCGGGACATGGTTTGCTTGGATTCTAAAGTTCCCCAGCACTGAAACCAAGGTGAGCTTTCTCATGAGCTTCATGATGACAGGAGAAGAGGATCTGCCTTTATTGATAATAGCTACTGTAGAGAGGTTGACACAATTAAAAGGTTTTTTTTGACCATTGATACCCCCAAATTACAGCTGCAACAATAATAGGATACAATTCAAATAAAGCTAAAGATTGCTCTGTGGAAGGAAAGGACAAAATCTCGGGTGGCCAATTCCTGTAGAACTACATGAGAGGGGGCTGCATCGTTATAGAGAGCAAGAGAATCTGCAAAGGTAATTGAGTCGTTGTAGAATAAGGAATGCTGTTCCAGTTGGAGAGGAGGCGGGATCATGGGTAATACGGCCTAGCACCCTGCATTGATATTAACATGGTGATGTAGTTCAAATACGGAAGATGCTAATTTCAAAAGATAAGAAACAAATAAACACCCTTGTGGAATGGTCCTTGTAGCAAAATTAAGATGACCCAGTAGAGAAAGAAGTTCGCGTTTGGTATGTCCTGAAATTCGACGCAGTTTGTCTTGAGGGAGACGTGCTTCCATTTCCTTGGAGTCCAGTTCAATCCCAAGAAATTCCAGGCAGGTGGTAGGTCCCAAGGTTTTCTCCTCTGATAGAGAAACTCTGAGTTCGAAAAATACAGTTCTTAAAATACTAATAGAATGAGCAGGGGGCTGATTGCTAAAGTCCCCTAATAGAAAGTTGTCGAATAGATGGAGCACAAATGTTATTCAGGAGAGTTCAACACAATGCTTCAGATAGGGAATTGAAGATGTGAGGGCTGCTCCTACGACCAAAAGTGAGGCGAACTGAGAAATAAAAGTGCTGTTTCCATTGAATTCCCAAGAGATGCCTCTGGGAAGGATGAATGTGCATGACTTTGAATGCATCTGTGATATCAGCCTTAGTGAGCCATGCACCTTGCCCTGCTATTTTAGGATGGAGGCCTAGTAATTTCTGCGCAGATGCAGTGCAGGCTGTCGCCACAGAAACGACAGATGTGGAGAAAAATACAGAGGGAATATGCACAGACATTCTCATTAAAGTTATTGCAGATTTGTTTCCCGGCAGAAAAGAAAACCTTCCTCCCTCGTTTCTCGTTAGATTGGGCTGGGTAAATGAACAGTGAAGGATTATGAGGAACCCTTGACTGGCGAGGTAAATTAACTGAAAACTGTGGTTGGTAAGAACTGCAGCTTGGAACTGCTGGCGAAATGTGGGAATGCATTTGCTGATTTAAAGCGGACTGAGCTGAAAGAGGGCAGAGGTTAGTTTTGTGGAAGTCAGAGCTGCAAACCAGGCAAGTGAAAGCTCTCAGGCCGGCGAAGGGCGACAAAATAGCTCATTGTCTAAGATGCCCTAGTTAATTCTAATATTAAATTGTTCCAGAATTGTTCCAGAAAAAGACTTGTGATAGTCATAAAAAGCTGTGCCTCCGTATCTCATAGACAAATTGGTCACGAGGCTAAGATAGATGTCCAACTCCTGACGGCGCACGGGAAATGCGTCACAGATAATGTCTCTGTACAGACTGAATGCCGTAACAAATTCTGCCAAGGTTAGTTTATTGAACAACTGAGGGTCTTTGGATTTTAAAACAATGGATACTTCTCCGCAGTCCAGCACTCCGTTATCATGCACCTCGAGGGAACAGAGAAGCAAAATAACTAAATTTATGTCCCTACCTTGAATTTGAGTACAGAGTTTGCTGGAGACTACGGCTGGTCTGGGCAGCAGGGAAGCCAGGCTGTGGGAATCGGAGCTGGCTACTGCTGTAGAAAGATTAAAAGAAGGGTCGGTAGTGAGTGAGCTCGAACAGGGCGCTGCAGCAGGGAGCTGAGATGTATTGGCAAGGAGAGCTGATGCAGAAGGACCGAGAGGTACGGGACAGGATTCAAGGTAAGAGAGGCGTTTGTCCAGCACGGAGACTGAAGCCTGAATCGCTTGCGGGGCTTGGAGGATGTTTCAGATCGAGGAGTCGAATCCATAGTGCCAGGTAAGTGAACCAAACAAAGAAACAACATGGATTTGTGGGCCGAGAGGCCTATTTAATTGGTTAAACGTAAAGTATATGATTGATGGGTGGAGTGTCCTTTTGGAAAGACAAGAAGTTTCCAATTATTATGTTATTAGGAACATCTCATCTATGAATTATGCTAATTAGACCTGCATTGGCACAGCAATATGATTCATTAACTTATTCAGGGCAGCAGTGTGGAGTAGTGGTTAGGGCTCTCGACTCTTGACTGGAGGGTCGTGGGTTCAATCCCAGGTGGGGGACACTGCTGCTGTACCCTTGAGCAAGGTACTTTACCTAGATTGCTCCAGTAAAAACCCAACTGTATAAATGGGTAATTGTATGTAAAAATAATGTATAAAAAATAATGTAATTGTATGTAAAAATAATGTGATATCTTGTAACAATTGTAAGTCGCCCTGGATAAGGGTGTCTGCTAAGAAATAAATAATAATAAAAAATAATAATAATTTAATCTTTGAGGATCTTTATATTGAGATTGCTGCATCTAAAGTCTAATATTCAAATGGAATGGTTTGTCATTGGCATCTGTAAAAATGAGTCCAGTCAGTTTTTGCTGATAACTTTAGAAATATGATGTAAGCCCCATCTTCCCTGAACGAATTTGAGGAGGTTGGTCACTTCTGTATCGCACCATGACAATCCAAAACCACGGTTCAGTCCAGTATTTCTATCAATATGCATTCTGTTTCTCTACACCCTTAGAAAGAGCTGGTTATCTGCTTTTTAAAAATTGCTTCATTATAACTCATTATGAAGAAAAACAGGAAGGTTCAAAGGGGCTTCAGTGTGAAAAGAGCTATGATATGATTCTAAGTGGGTAATGGAAGAATAATCAATGAGTAAGGGAAGACATAAACATAGGGATAAACTAGTAAAGAATTATGCCCATCAAAACAGAGGTGAAACTCTGCTGGAAGTAAGCTGGACATTGAAATATGAAAAACAATCCTTTGGGACACCCTTAGTGTTAAAAAAAGAGCAGGGGGCTGGGTTTCAGGTAATAGCAATTCTTATTGTCATAAAAAAAGCAATTTTGGTGCTAGTGTCACAAATGACCAAAGTTTTAATTGTTTTATTCACTGGTGGTTTTATTGTTTATTGTTTTAGTTGCACTATTTATTGTATTTTTTACACTGTGTTTTATTTATTTTTATACCCAAATGGAGACCCCAATAAGGGGTTATATGTATATGTTTTGTCTACCCAAAGGGAGACCCCAATAAGTGAGTTTTATGTGTGTGTTTTATCCTGATTGTTTTCACTGTGTTCCCAGGATCAACGTCCAAGGAGGGAGGGAGGAAGCACCCCCTGGAGGCAAGCGTGAGATCTGGATGCAAAGTACTGGCAATGAGCCAGTTGGACTTTCGTGGACAAATTAAAGTGCCTGTATTATGGTGAAGACCATTGGAGAAGATTGCCTTTTGTCCTTTTGAGGAACGAGACAAGCTGTGGCCATTGAAGGTCAAGTGACACTCTAATGGTATTGTGGACATAATTAATCTACCTCCTAAACAGTGTGGGACATTTTTTAATCCTCCTGTAGGACTGTGGCAATGTGGGTTGCAGTGCGCAGGTGTAGAGGGGATGCAGTCTTCAAGATAATGACAGACAACAATGTACTGGTGAAATGGTGGTTTTAATTTGTAATGCAATAGTCTGATGACAACAGTAAACAATAAATGGAGGACTGTACCCAACGATGTGTACTGCTCAGCTAAATAAACACAGGGTTCAGTCCCAAAATAATAAGCACACTATTTAAACACACACAATACACATACACGAGACCAAGTCCAGGGTGAGTGCTATTAGTGCTAGTGGTGCAAATGCAATTTATCCTTGAACAATAGTGCTGGTTATACGGGTTTGTGCTGGCCTGTAGCTTCAGCTCCAGATTGTGTTAGTCGTCTAACAAATATAAAATACAACAGTTATTATTAATTTCTTAGAAGACACCCTTATCCAGGGCGACTTACAATTGTTACAAGAGATCACATTATACATTATTTCACATTATACAGATATCACATTATTTTTTTTTACATACAATTACCCATTTATACAGTTATACGTTTTTTTCTGGAACAATCTAGGTAAAGTACCTTGGTACAGCAGCAGTGTCCCCCACTTGTGATTGAACCCACGACCCTCTGGTCAAGAGTCCAAAGCCCTAAGCACTACTCCACACTGCTGCTGATAAAGTTAGATGAAACAAACAAACAAAACACTCACGGTTATGTTTCACTTGTCCTTTAGCGGATCGACCTTAACCATAACAAAGGAACAGATCACCTTGCTACGTCCCCTTATATACCGTCAGTTACACCCCCTTGGTTAACGAGTGCACCCGTTTTTCGTCCAATCCAAGGTTGCCACATCGCCTCCTTTCTGGTGCGATGACTTAGTGTACCGTAGCTCCGTCCCCTTTCTAAATGGCCAACTTCCACCTAACCCTGGGAATGAATTGTCAGGCCATCCATTCCAGGGCACTCTGTTCCCTTTACACAGCGCCATCACAGGTCGGGAGGGAGATTTATCACCAACAGGGACTGAACTGTACTTTTTACTTGCCTGAATACTTACCGTGTGAATATTAAATTACAGCATCCCTGAGTTAATTTAGAGGGTATATGTTCTTGTTATTGACATTTCTTTTTGTAAAAAACTTTTTTTTTTTAGACATAAACATAACCCCTGACACTAGATCAGTTTTTCAAGCTGTTTCCTGGGCCAGCATTTTCATCTTGGGTCTCTAGACAATAGTTATATAGACATGAAAATTGTGAGTTATTTTTAAACCTTGTTACAGGAACCTTATATAGAAATATTATTGAGCTCTCAAGAACTGTGTGCCGGAATTCCCTCCAGAGATGTAATGGAGTTTGCAATCTCATATCATTTTATTCGTAATTCCCAAAATATCATTTAAACAGGTTTCTAGACAGTTGTTTTAGGAAAAAACTGTACCTGCAGTCATAGTTTAAATGCAAATTCTTAAATGTCATGGTTTTTGGGGTGGGTGTGTCTCTGGTTGAGTGCTTACTATACCCTATTGGAAGAATGGCTCACATTTGCCTACAAACTACATTTGCCAGTAAGCTTGATCTATAATTGCATTTAATGTTTACCTTAGCTGAGTTGCATTGCTGAAACAGCATTGCCTGGCATGTCCCTACCTATCAGTGTGACGTCAATGCAGCTCACAGTAATCAAAGGGAAATACAGAGGACAGGATATGGAAGAGCTACTGGCACAGAGTTCCCTGGATTGTGTTAAAAAGGTGCTGAGAATGAATAAAGCCATAAAATGGATGGGCGTGTGTGACAGATGACTAAGATTTTAGGGTGGTATTGGGTACAGTATAAAATAATACAACAATTAGACTGGAGTGATGGTTTTTGGATAGGTTTAAACTAGGGCAATACCATGGTTGTGCATCTGATCTGTAAAGGTCTTAATTCTGTGACTGTCTGGAACAGATAGAAAGCAGCTCCAGATTGTTGCACGTAATGGAGATACTCAGAACCAGAGCCATTTGGCGGTTATGCTAGTCATCACAGGGATGACGCAATTCATCTAAGTTGGGTGTTTGAGCTGTATCTTCCCTAACTGCTACACTTCAACTAAATCTCATAAAGGGGTCATATGGCAGCCTTACAGAGTCTACCGTTCAGTTTTTAAAGAAAACCATCATACAGCAATCAAAGAAAAGCTCTTCATTTGTATGGGTTACTTATTAGCATTATCATGCTAACATAATTCAGTATCAAGTCCAAGTACAGCACTGTAAATCAAAATGATTCTTCATAGTGCCTTATTTCTTCCTGGGTGGAACGGTCATATGGCTTGACTACAGCTAAAACATTGGAGGGAAGTGATTTAGTCTTAGGAAGTATCAGCAACTTTTACCCCTCCAGCTTTGAAATATCTGCATATTACAATATAGGGTGATAGGACAGCAAGCATCTGTATAAGGGCTGAGGATGAAATCTGAGGTCTTTATATGCTGTGAGTATTTTTATTATTAATTTAATAGTAAAAAAATACAGCTATATTTGTTTGACATTCATGATCAGCATTTATGAAGTCCCTTGTCATTTATATTGAGAGGGAAAAGGTTGATGAAGAGAATACCGTTAAGTGGCTGAGATAGGTGGTATTGAATTGACTGAGCTGTACGGTAAAAACTCAATATGGTAAGGATAATGTCATGAATTGAGTTTCTCTGTGATGTGTCTTGGAATACATGCACTCTGATTGGCTGAAAGATCATCAGGAGTCTATAATATGAAGTAGAAAGCAAAAGATCTTTAACAGAACAACATGGATGAGTGACAATATTGTTTAGACATTTTTTTAAACTTGGTTAGAACTCCTTTAAGACTTTACTGTGGCAAATTTTGATACTGGTGAATAAGGCATTCCCACAAACATCCTCAAAGGGGATAATAGCTAAAAAGCCTCAGCAGAATCCAATCATGAACTTCATGACAGATCAAAGGCCGACATTGCCCAGGCTTGGTAACAGATACTCCCAGCACTCTCTCATCTCCTCAGTCTCTGAGAGCATACCTTGGGTGTTTGTGAGGCACTCCGATTTCAACCCACCAAGTTCATATGGAATCCTAAACCGTTCCCATTCTCTCCAGCCAGATAGCTCTTCTGAATTTCTCCTGAATAATTTAAAAGAGCTTCAAGAAAAGGATAATAGCAAGGCATTAGTGAGAAGTTAGCTTGAGTTACATTCTTGCAAGTTTCACCATATGGGTACACCTGGTTGTAGTGAGTTATTTTGCAGCCAATCCACAGGAAATAGCCACCAAACCTTTTACATTGTCCTGTCTTTTGCACACATTCCATTGTGGCTCTTGAAGGTTTCACAGTCTAGAGCTCCTCCCTACTTAAAAGTGTTTATAGCGACTCATCAAGCTGCACCATTTTAACATGCTTTCTGTACTGTGTGGGTAAATTAATATACAATACAGAAGCAAAAACAAAAGTAAAGTACAGTATGACAGTAACATACATGCCACAGCTGTAAATTCAGTATGCAGTCCATGAAGCATCTCAACAGTATGTATGGAATAAGAAATGGCAATGAACAATTTAACGACAATTGGATCAGTGGTATTTAAAATCGAGATATCATTAGGTAAGCAAATGAGGTGCTACTATAATGTATATTAAAATGTTTGATTTACTGTATATAGATTAACTGCTTGTGTTCTCAAATGTGACATACAGTACAGAATCAATCAATCAATCAATCTTTATTTTATATAGCACCTTTCATAGTGGCCCACCATCACAAAGTGCTTTATAAGATGCAGTAACAACAAGAACATCCATAATACTTTAAATACAGAGAAATGCATAATACATGCTATACAGTAAAGCAAACAACAAAAAAAGCATAATACATGAGTGGAAAGTGCATAATACATGAAATAGTAGCAACAACACATCAGCTAATAGCAGATATCAGACTTAAAGAGCATGGAAAGCAAGAGAGAACAGGTGGGTCTTGAGGGCTGATTTAAAGTGAGCGACGGTGGGAGCATCACGCACCAAAGCTGGGAAAGAGTTCCAAAGAGTCGGAGCCATGAAGCTAAATGAGCGTTCTCCAAATGTGGTGCAATTTTGCTTGGGGATAACAAGCAGGCCAGAGTCGGAGGACCACAGCTTGCGGGCAGGGACATAGTGGGTCAGCAGGTTGAGGAGGTACTCGGGACCTGTGTGATGAAGGGCATTGTAGGTGAGCAGGAGAGTTTTGAAAATAATCCTGAACTTTACAAGTAGTCAGTGCAGCTGGGCAAGACAGGGGGTGATCACGTTTTTTACATCTGGTAAGGATCCTGGCAATGACATTCTGAACTAGCTGCAGTCGGTTGTACGGATGTACAGACAAAAAGAGACTTCCATAAGAACATAAGAAAGTTTACAAATTCGGCCCATCTGGTTCGTTTGGTTGTTAGTAGCTTATTTATCCCAGAATCTCATCAAGCAGCTTCTTGAAGGATCCCAGGATGTCAGCTTCAGCAACATTACTGGTGAGTTGGTTCCAGACCCTCACAATTTTCTCAATACTCTTAATAATTTAAATAATCTGTATACAAAGTTTCATCTCAATTTAATAAGCAAAAATGTAAGTGTGACAAATGTACAGATACCACAACAAATCCCTGGAATGTAATTTTCTCAATGATGTATGTTAAATAAACAGACATACAACCGCCTCCAGCACCCCAGCAGCAGGAATGCAATCCCATGCAGGGGATAATAAGAATAAACACGGACAGAGGCATGAGCCAATGTGTGAGTTTCATGCTTTTTGTCAGAATGTATGATTCAGTGTTTAAAGTTCAGGAGGGAAGACTGTACTGCCATAGCCACTCAAAACTAGGGATTCTAATTAGCAACAGATTAATCTGTAATGCATACACAAAGTCTCCTTGCAGCCATTTGAGCCTTACTTCTTTCTGTGTACTCTTGGGGTGTCTGCATCAGCACCAGGTGTCAGAAAAACTTGAGAAGAGGCTTTGTGAACCTCCCCCAATTTCCATGCCAGCGCAGTAAGAACATAAGAAGATACACCAAAGAAAGGTGGACATTCAGTCCATCCATTCTCTGTTCCTAATAGCTGACTGATCCCAAAACTTTGACAGGTTTTAAAGGATTCCATTGATTCAACATTAATAATGTGGCTTGATAACCTATTCCATACCCTCAGCATGCTTTGTGTAAAAAAAAATGTGTCTAACTCTCTGTCCTAAGTTAATCCTCAAAAATAATATTCTAGCAATTTATTGCTTTGATTATGAAATATTTAAAAAACACCCTGAAGATACACAGTCTAAAGCAATTTTTTATCAAATTGAAGGAAATGCATTCCTCAATGTCACTGCAACAGCAGGTAAATAAAATAATTTAAGATGTTCTTGGTGAGCTGTGAAAGAAAGAGAGCTGTGAAACTGCTGAGGTGAGCACTAGATCAGCAGAAACCCTCTGCTTTCTGTTAATTACACTTCTAATTGAAATTAAAAGTGCGTGTTAACGAGCATGGATTCATTACCAGGAGATAGTTAATGAGGAAAGCTCATTCAGTTCAGCAGCATGGTCAGAGCATTATGTGGTGATGCCCACCTCCACTTACACTTTAAGTGTGTTTTTCTCAAAAAAAATCTTATTGATCTTATTGCAAAAGACTGATGAAGGCATGTGGCAAAGTGGTGAGTGAATACAGATGCATGCAGTGCACAGTGGATACAAAACAGACAGACAATGGTTTCCAGGTGCAAGGGTGTTTATTGAGTATTTAACAATGTCCAGAGCCTTATCGACAAACACCTGTAAATAATAAATGACGGAAGTGATACAGCAGCATATATCACTCTGTTTATAATCCGAGGGTTTGACCCGAAAGCAAAAGTCCAGTTTTCGTTTACAGAGACACCTAACACAGAACACAAACACAGGTTTATTTAGTGCGTGAAACTAGTGCTCGTGGTGAAAAGACGTTGTGAAACAGGGAAGTGCTGGTGTCCGGGTTTGTTGTTGGCCTGTGGTTGCAGCTCCAGATAGATTTTAGTAGTCTTTAGACAAACACACAAAATCAAACAGGTTACTATACAATCTAACAAAACACAACACTCTTGGTTTCTTGTATGCAACACAGGGACTCCTTTTAGGTTGTTTCTAACCATTTACAAAGGAACAGAATACTTACACTACGACCCCTTATATACCCTCCCTCATGACCCCTAGGTTAAAGAGCGCATCCGCTCCTCCAATCCGCGGATGCCATGCAGTTTCCCGTTCGGGTCATTGAGTTTGGGTACCGTAGCTCCGCCCCTTTTGTAGATGACCGACTTCCACCTAACCCAAGGAAGAAATTATCGATATAATGACAACAATTTTTTCATGTACTTCCATTTTTGGTGACCAAGCAGCAACTCAGAACGTCTGCTGCTGTGTGTGACCTATGTGGACGGGCCAACGGACTCAAATAACAATGTCAATACTAAGTGCTGAATACAAAATTGGACAATTGTTCGCAGTATTGGCAGACCTAATGGCTGTCATATGAGAGAGTGCTACATGTGACCATATGGTCACACTAGGTAAACCTTACTCTGTTACAACTCCTTAATTCATAAACCTTACAAGAGCTGCTTGTCCAGTAGCCTACTGTAGCCCACTCTGGAACTTTATTAATAGCTGTGTTTGAATTGAACTTTGTTACATAAGTTGTGTTAAATTCAATTCTGAAGTTTCATCAGGGCTATAGTAATTCTGCAGGGATATAATTACAAGTATAACTGCATGGTTGAGGCTATATTCTCATGGTTGGTTTGATTTATGCTGCTGGTGTGTAATAACTAAATAAAAAACAGGCAATGCATCAATGAGTTTTTAAAGAGACCTCAGGTTTAAAGCACAAAGAGCTTACAAAATAATTCCAGTGAATCCTGTATCATTTCTGGGTTTCACATTTTTCTATATGAAAGGCAAACACATGATGGTAAATGTGTATGTTCTATTTTTAAGCTACTAAAGAACTGTATTTTCCAATAATAAGAGAGTCTGAAAACAAGTGAGTCATTGGAAACACAAAGATTGGTTTCTGAGAAGGAGAGCCAGAGTGTGGGGCTTCTGCTGTAACTAGTAAAACTCAAAGAGGTAGTTGATTTCTCAGTAACAAATCATTGTTTTTCCTATGACTCAGGTAAAGATAAAGTCAGATACTCCATCATAACAAAGTACAGGAAATGTAAAAAACGCAAGTCAAATTACATTTGAAGCTACTTAACAAATACATCTGCTACAGAATCACCAGAGACTAGTGACTGGTTTGGTTATTATGAAGTGGTTCATTATCTCTGGTAATTCCCAATGTAGGAGGATGTTATTTCAATGGTCAGAATATTGAAGCGCAAAAGAAATGAGAAGTTCTGACAATTTCGAAAACTTTCTGGGCTTTTCTAAAACAGGTCAAAGCACTAACATGGGTCAAATGAAAAAAATAACAAAACCCAATATTTAAGCAATGGCATTCAAATAATTACAAATATTATAAAAGGTAAGAAAAACTGCTGTTAAAATGTCATTTGAAGCAAGGTAAAGTTCACTATGTTGAATTTAGGTTTAATTCACGTGAACTAAACCTCAGTTTATGGTAGATTTTCAACAAGTTTTCCTTTAAGCAGGCCTTCATCTGTTTATGATAATGCTGTCCCTGTTCATAATTAATTCATATTACGTTTGGAGTTGAAGGAAAGGGGTCCATAAGATGGGATTTTTGCCTTCAAGTGACGGCCAAAACAGAAAGTTGATTCACCTTTAATGGAACTACCATAGAGTTTATTTGCAAAAATGTACTTGTCTGTAGAAGACCGAGTTCTTCAATTCTGACGTATCCAACAGTGAGTGCTTCTTGTTTTGTGCTAGCTTTCAAGCTGATGCCATGTTAGTTTAAAAAACCACTGACTGACAGGAGTAATGCACAAAACATAAAAGAAGAACTGGATTCAAAAGAACATTGTACAGCCTGCAGTCTTAGTGCAAATATCTGTAAGCTACTTTAATTGCTTCTGTGAGCAGGTCAGTCTATTTTTAAGCAAGGTAGCATGTTAATTTACTGAGTATTAAGACCAGAAATGAGTTTTGTTTGTCTGCTTAGTTTGTTTGTATTGGAGCAGGTTTTTTTTTAAGGACTGGTGTCGGGCCTGCACACCCATGCTGCGTTGGTTATGAGCATGCCCCAGTCTCCTGTTTTTTTTTAAGGATAAACACAATATGAAACAAAAGATCTAGATTTATACAGTAAGATCTAAGAGCAGGATCCTGTGCTGGCCGTGCATCTGCACACTAAGCAAAATGATGGGTTTGGCAAACAAGCAAAAAAAAAGCCTGAGCAAAAATGTTAGTTATTTTACTTTCCATTTCCCATCATTTCAGAAATAATACTAAAATACAAATTGAAAAGGAATTCCTGTGGAATACACAGCTAAGCTCTCCAGCTGTACTCTGCACCAGTGAGCAGGTATTGTGTAGTAATTACACAGGACATACATGGTAATTGCATACAGTCGATGTCATAAATTACAATGAGAGTTGTAATGACTTGCTGTAAAGTGTATGACCACCCTAATGAATTGATGTAGCATAGTAATTACTGTGAAGCTGACACTAAATTGTTGCCTACACATTATTACAGGGCTTAGAGGGGACCCTTAATGTGTAGAAAGATTATAAAGCATGATGCCTTTTCTCCTATTAATAAAACGCTTCACGCGTGATAATCTTTCTTGGTGTTTTTTTTTGGTTTTGTTTTTCAGTTTCTTCATTGTATTGTCTCTATAGTAATTGAGAGGTGTTATGAGATTATTAAAGTGATTGTAGCTAACAAAATAATTATATTAATCGTATGTGTTGTACACTTCCATTGGTTACATAGTTCACACATGTCCAGTTTTGTAAGAAAGTTTTATTTGATACGATATTTGATACTTTACTTAAAGAGATTTCTGTTTGCAGGCCATGCTTTCAGTTAGTGTTGCAAATCCACTTGAAAGCATTAGCAATTTTATCACTGCCTTCTTTTGTGTTTAAAAAAAAATCTTTTTTTTTGGGGGGGGGGAACGTGTGGTTAACAAGAAGGAGAAATATTTTAATCAATTGTATTGTTTTTATCTGATTACCTGCATAAGAATCATACAAACAAATAACCATAAGATATTTAACACAAGAAAGGGGGAACCATGCGATGCTATTGCTTGTGTTAATAAGAGGTAAGAAAATTAAGTAATAACACACGCTTATACACTTTGCTTATTGAGGAACGAGTGCCTCAATTCATAAGTTCAACCTTAAATTGTGGAAAGGTACCCTTTAATCACTTTTGAATGTATAGTGGTCCATCAGAGGGCTAGAATTCCATCCACTATGATCTCTTTGGTTATCTTCCTTAAGAGGACACTTAATCCTGGAACTAACACCTTTATAACTAGTCACTGACATGTCTAATGCTGATTAACTCAATTAGCTATGGGTCCTGGTTGAGATCTCTTTAATCTGCCTTTTATTTTATCCAATTAAAGTGCCTAACAGCACAAGTGTTGCCAGCTCCTACCCACTCAAATCCATCTCTGCGGATGAAGTCTTTTGGAATATCAATTGGTTAATCTATTTTTTTCTGACCAGCTAAAACCATTGTAAAGAGGTTTTCATTTGAAATGGCAAGCTGACCGCCAAGCCTTTGGGGTACTGGACATTAAGCTAATATGCAATAATGCAACATCCCTTAGCCGGAAGCTTGAAATGTACATTTTTCATATTTTTTAGATTTATCTTCTCTAAGAATTGGTTTGCAGCTCATGAGCTTTTAGGTGCCTGATATAGACAAATGTAATGGAGGGTAGCTGAAGTGTCTTTATATTAGTAAACACCAGCACCATTTAGTGCACAGCGGTGTATTGCCAGAAAAACAAAAGGAAGCACCCTAGATGGCGCTGGCTCTGACTTCTATAAAGACAGTCTGAACAACTCCTGAACTCCAGTAAATGCAACAAATGTATCAATAAGAACCACTGATTGCTAACATCATCAAAAGGTGAGGGGACAATGAATCAAGAAGAAAATGAAATGTGAAACTATTTATTATAGCTTACTAACTTCCTCCATCAGATACCCCTTCTCCACTGGCACATCCGACCCATGAGGGCTCGGTTCGGTAAGGGTACGGGTGGTTTTCCACTGGCTATTTGTCAACCCGAGGGAGAACCAAACCGTGAAACTCCAGCCTCACAAGACATCTGAATCCGGCTGCGAGCCGAGTCGAGCCAGGGGCGGGGTTAAGGATTTTCGTCATTACGTTGCATCAGTCAGTACACTCCAAAAAGAAAAACAACAAACATGGAGGGCAGCAAGTGTGATGAGAAAAAAGTACAGCCTTGGAACGCTGAGGAAGTGCAGGCTCTAGTTTCTCTGTGGGCAGATAGAAGTGTTCAGGAAGATCTGGAGTCGTGTATCAGAAATGAAAACGTTTATGCACGAATTTCTGACGATTTGAAGCAAATATAAACAACAAAACAAATGTGAAAATAAAACAATTCTAAACTTATTTACAAAAATATAGTCAAACAAAATATTCGACAGCTGTACCATACATACAACTATGGCTCTCATTGCGCTCTCACAGCTTCATGTAGAAAAAACAGTAACTATCCTTAAACAGGCTATCTTTGGCAAATTATGTTTTTAAATGTGTGGATTATAAAGACATTCCTAAATATATTTACAAAATATAGCGATACAGCTGTACCGGTGGTCTATTAATTTTTGAACACCATTTGTTTGCTCATCTTTTGGCAACTGAGTTACTTAATAACAATAATTAATAACAACTGTCTTTCGTTGCATGTGACGTCAGTAGCACGGCTCGGCTCTGCAGTGGAAAAACAACCCAGGCTCCCCTTAACCGGACCATGAGGGCTTGGTATGGCCCTGGCGCAGCTCAGTTGTACAGTGGAAAAGAATGAATTGGATTTGATCATGGATGGCTGCTGATGGAAACAAACAGGACTGGTTTTATACTGCTTTCAACTCACCAGTGGCAGATGTGACTAACGGTGATTCGCTGAGCTTCCTGGGATGCTTGAATGGCAACTTTTACCTCCTGGGAACAATATTAGCAGCTATTATTCTGAGTGGTTCTGGGTTAATAATGACAATACTGAGTTATCATTCTTCTCTCAGAGAATCCTAAGTGCTGGGACTGAACAGGCTTCCTCACGCCATTTAAATAATGTGTCAATGTGCCCTTTCTACTCTGCCTGCCCAACATACTCTATGTCTATATACATGCTGAAAGGTCACTGTGTCAGGGACTGCAGGGTTTGTTTTGTGCTCTTTGATTTTTGTAAATAAAGTTTCATATAGTTAGAATTTTTAAACAGGTGTAGAACGTGGCCAGGCGCTAATTGATTTATTGATTGTGAATTAGGCCTGATCACATGGTATAAAAGAGAAGTTGAAAGCCAGTTTCTTTGTTCCAAAGCTGGGATTCCCAAGAATTCAGGAAAGAAAAATAAAATAAAAAGAAGTTTAATTAATTCCACAAGTATATTTTATTTAGGTAGAGAAGGGTTCTTGGTGCGGGAGCTCCCTGTTTAGATGGAGTACACCACGGCCAAAGTAGGCCACATTTTGTTTCATTAGCTTTGTTTTACAGTGCTGAGGGAGCAACACCACCTAAAGTGATACTATTGCTGGTGGCTCGGTGGTGGTACATGGTATTGCACCTTGAGCTGTTTTATTTGTCATTAAACAATAAAGCCTGGACATCTGTGCTAGACAGTGAAATGAAGACTGGACCCCGCTGGACCCACGGGATTCCCGCAGTACGGGAAAAAAATTGTGTTAAATTTTGTGAGATGGGATGGTACAGGAGTGAAGCTCACGGGAACGGGCTGGACCAGGAAATAAAAAAAATAAACCTCTCAGGACGGGCAAGAAGGATTTAAGCTACCGGGAATGGGAAGGAATGGGACTACTCTGCCACCAGCAGACAGGAAGAGTGTTTTTTTTGCTGTTTAAAGTCGTAAGAGCCTATGACATGGAACTTGACTGTTACCATAAACATACAAAATAATATTAACAGGTATCATTTGAACATATAATCACATTAATTTTATCAAATTATGTTTAATCGCGCTACAATGAATCAAATAATACCTGGAAATACAGAGAGGGCGATCTCCATTACCTGGTGTGGGGCCAGAAGACTGTGACCTCAGGCTCTTTGCATCTGCCAGTATGGCTGACAGCGACAGCAACAGTGAAAGTGAGAGTAGCCTAATTTTATCAGTTTCAGACACCTCTTATGAATGTGAATTATGTAGTGATGTATCTGATGTAGAGAGAGAAAACAGGGATTGTCTCCCGTATCAATTCGAGCCGTATGTCTCCGAATCAGAAGGTTCAAACTCGGAGACAGACTCCGACAACACCAACGTGAACGGACCAGTGGGACAGCAGATGTCCGCGGAGAATCAGCGTCTTGGCAACACGGAATGGTTAATAAAAACTCTTACGTTTAACATAGATTGATACTTAAAATATTTCATATTACCCATAATTGTATACTTATGTCAGTCCTTTAGTTAACAATATTGATACATTAATTATTGGTACTAGCAGAATAACCGAACGCTGTGGATTGCTACTGGCATGTATGTAACATATTTCTTTCTATATACATATGTGCAGTATATTAAGGATGGGCACCTTTTCGGTTTTTATAATTATTACCCCTAATCATAATGCAGAGATGTCAAAAGCTACGATTTGGTCGTAGCAGCTACTATTTTTTGGCGGTACTGCTTCAGCACTACGTTGAAGGAGTATGTATAATACAACAATTTTTAATAAATAAATACATGATGGATACTCCCTGAATGTTTATGAAATATTATTTCAATACCATGTTTTTTTTGTTGTTGTTTATTTTTTTTGAACTAATTAATGGTTCGTAATACTGTATTTCACTGACAGTTTATTGTAGCATTGACATACTAAAATCTCTGAGTCGGGTTGCTTAGTAACCGATTTAGAAACTGAAACTACCGCACAAAACTCTAAACAGTTGTTTTTATATTACTGAATTTATATATTACATCATTATATTAAAGAACCTGTGCTTGCACTGTATTTTTTTCTGAAAAAACTAAAACTAAAAACAAATTACTAGTAGTATACCGGTAGTGTTTAATGCAAAACCCTATAAACCCTAATTTTATACATGAATACGAAAATACCTGTACCTCCAAATAATAGTCGATCTCTGTTTATCACGGGATGGGATGGGACTGGATTCTTTTGGACAGGACAGGATGGGACGGGAATTAAAAAAAAAAAAGTTTGGGATGGGAAAAATTTGGACAGGGCAGGATGGGACAGGATTGGAAATGATGACTCTTTCATGGGATGGGATGGGATAGGAACATTTTTGACAGGACAGGATGGGACAGGACTGACGTTTCATTCCTGTGTCACTCTCTAGTCTGTGCCAGCATGTCTGCTGCAGTCCCCCCCCCCCCTCTCTCTCTCTCTCTCTCTCTCTCTCTTTCACAGACACATCGGATTCCCGCTCCCTTTTTACACTTTGTGGCAGTGATGGGATCCGCTGCATCCTGCCGAGAAATGGCCAGAGACAGACATGGAGATCACTGGGATGGATTTTGGAACCCAGGACCTCTTGGTAGCTGGAGACCATACACCTGGAGATCCTCCAGGATTTTGTGCGGTTGGCTCCAAAAGGTCAAGCTCAAGGGAGCTGATGGTGGCTGATGATGGAGGAGGCGCCTCTGCCGTCCCTGGAGGAGGAGCCTCTGCCGTCCCTGGAGGAGAAGCCTCTGCCGTCCCTGGAGGAGGAGCCGCTGCCATCCCTGGAGAAGGAGCCTCTGCCGTCCCTGGAGGAGCCTCTGCCGTCTCTGGAGGAGGAGCCTCTGCCGTCCCTGGAGGAGGAGCCGCTGCCGTCCCTGGAGAAGGAGCCGCTGCCGTCCCTGGAGGAGGAGCCTCTGCCGTCCCTGGAGGAGGATCCTCTGCCGTCCCTGGAGGAGGCGCCTCTGCTGTCCCTGGAGAAGGAGCCTCTGCCTTCCCAGGCATTATTGCATTTTAAATGGATTGATGAAGGCTGTTCAGTCCCAGTTTTCTCTAGACAAGCTCAAAGGCTGGTGAGGTGGATTTAGAGAAAAACAAGAATGAGAACTAGTCAGGGAAATGTAATAATAATAATAATAATAATAATAATAATAATAATAATAATAATAATAATAATAATAAATTAAAGTAACATTTGAATCTCTAAATATTCTGCTTTGATGTAAACACAGGCCTGGCTGTGTCAGGAATCAAAGCTCTTATTTAATTGGGCTCTTACATAACAAAACGTGTGGGGACGAGTCTTTTAATTTTAGTATCTGACACATGAAGGCTCTGTGATAACCAACGAGCCCCACAAGAGATGTGTTAAACATAGCAAGGCTTTGAGTTAGAAATCTCCCAATTTAGTAATTGTAACTTTTAAAGCTAAATTAATGCCCCTCCTTTCCTGACACCCGTTTCCATGTTAATTGATTTAATTGTTACCAGCCAGATTCTGAAACTGTAATTTAACACCTGCCAATAAACAAAGCAGTGCCAGCTGAACACTGGTAGTCCGAAAGAGATTATTGGATTCTGACATCCGCAGATGAGACAAGATGTACTATATCTATCTGTTTAACCAAGCTCTTTTGTACAGTGGTGTGACAGGCTGACTGACTGGTCTGACGTCAGGCAGAAGCAGGAAGGAAACTGACACCGAGGAGTACTGCAGGTAAGGTGGCGTTTGCCGTTTTTATTAAGCAAATCACAAAAATAAATCAAAAGTTTAAACAAAAAGAACACGTGCTCACAGAGAAAACAAATAGTTCAAACAAAAACAAATCTCGAACACAGAAATAAATAATAATACAACACAGGTCAGGCTGGGCAGATTGCCTTCACTGTTCCTATGTTATTTAAGTTTCGTTTCTCTTTTCAATCGCCGTCTCTCTGCTCGCTCTCTCCTCTCCAACACCCACCCCGAGTGCCGAGAGCTGCAGGCTTTTTATATCATGGCCGAGGGGTTTAACTAATTGGTAATCATCCTATTACCCCTCGGCCACAATCTGCATGAGTTTATTAATTGTCTTGTGGATGCGGCTACCCATCCACGCTAAACAAAACAATCGGCTATGCCGTCCTAATACAAAACAATAACATACAGCGCTTCGCCGACATAAAAATAAACAAACCAATAACAAATACAAAAACACACTGCACAGGGGCGGAGGGGGAGACCCCGATCTAAAAATAAATAAACAAAATGTACAGAGCACCTTGCCCTGTTACATATCCCCCCCCCCCCCCTTGTGCAACGCACACATGGACCTCCCCCCTCAGTCTCAAAGTCCCGGAAGAGGGGGAAGCACAGTGTCCATGGGGGTGGCCATGGTGGGAGGTCCGGCACCCCCCAATTCTTCGTGGCCGGGGTTCCCGCCACACACTATCCTGCCGCGAAAGTGCGGCTGGGGAAGCTGGTCTCCTGACCTCCCCCCCTTTCTTCATGGCCGGCATTTCCCCTCCGTGGGGCTCCGACCACACGATCTCCGGCAGCGAAACTGCTGTGAGGGGAGCTGGTCTCCTGACCTCCCCCACCTTCTTCGTGGCCGGCATCTCCCCTCCGTGGGGCTCCGGCCACCCAATTTCCGGCCGCGTAAGTGCGGCTGGGGGAGCTGGTCTCCTGACCTCCCCCCCTTTCTTCATGTCCAGCAGCTCCCCTTCATGGAGCTCCGGCCACAGTGTAGCGACCCCAGGCGATGCGGAGCAACAGGCAGCCCCAGGTGATGCGAAGCAACAGGCAGCCCCAGGCGATGCGGAGCAACAGGCAGCCCCAGGCGATGCGGAGCAACAGGCAGCCCCAGGCGATCCAGACGTGGCATCCCTGAGTGAAGCGTGCGTGGCATCCCTGGGTGGTGCGAGGCTGGCATCCTTGGGCGGTGCGAGGCTGGCATCTTTGGGCGGTGCGAGGCTGGCATCCCCGAGCGATGGCGAACTGGCATCCCCGAGCAATGGCGAACTGGCATCCTTGGGCGGTGCGAGGCTGGCATCCTTGGGCAGTGCGAGGCTGGCATCCTTGGGCGGTGCGAGGCTGGCATCCTTGGGCGGTGCGAGGCTGGCATCCCTGAGCGATGCACGACAGGGCGGCAGCGGTCCCTCAGGAGGCGACGGCAGCAGCGGACCCCCGGGAGGCGACTGCAGGAGGGAAGCCAGGACCAGCGGCGGTGCTAGGGTTGGCCCTCTTCTCAGCCGCTGCGACCCGGCGGTTTTCCCCTTTGCTCGTTTTAGCAGCCTGTGCAAGGGCAGCTGCGGACTTGTCCCGGTCCATCCTGTTGTGTGGTGGTGGTGGAGAAAGAGGCAGCTCCTGCTCCTCTCCCTCGGGTGGTGGTGGTGGAGGCAGAGGCAGCTCCTGCTCCTCTCCCTTGGGTGGTGATGATGGAGGCAGAGGCAGCTCCTGCTCCTCTCCCTCGGGTGGTAATGGTGGTCGGGGAAGTGATACCAGCAGGCATTTACCCTCTGCTGGTGGAAGTGGACCCAGCAGACATTGACCCTCTGCTGGTGGAAATGGACCCAACAGGCATTGACCCTCTGCTGGGGGAAGTGGACCCAGCAGACATTGACCCTCTGCTGGTGGAAGTGGCGGAGGTAGAGGCAGCTCCTGCAGCTCTGCTCCTGCCGGTGAAGGTGGCTCCTCCCCTTCTGGCTGCGAAGGCGGCAGGGCCTCCTCCCCTTCTGGCTGTGAAGGCGGGAGGGGCTCCTCCCCTTCTGGCTGCGAAGGCAGCAGGGGCTCCTCCCCTTCTGGCTGCGAATGCGGCAGAGGCTCCTCCCCTTCTGGCTGCGAAGGCGGCAGGGGCTCCTCCCCCTCTGGCTGCAGCCGTGAAACCAGCAGGCATGCTCCCTCTGCTGGTGGCGGCGATAGAGGCAGAACCAACAGGCATGTTCCCTCTGCTGGTGGTGGCGATGGAGGTGGAACCAGCAGGAACTCTCCCTCTGCTGGCGGAGGCGGGAGCGACACACAGTCCTCCCACAGAGGTGGAAGCGGAACCAGCAGGAACTCTCCCTCTGCTGGCAAGTACCTGGGCTGTGGATGTTCGGCCTTCCCCCTTTTGGGCTGTGGACACACCGACTCCCCCCTCTTGGGCTGTGGACGCACCGACTCCCCCCTCTTGGGCTGTGGACGCACCGACTCCCCCCTCTTGGGCTGTGGACGCACCGACTCCCCCCTCTTGGGCTGTGGACGCACCAACTCCCCCCTCTTGGGCTGTGGACGTTCGGGCTCCTCCCTTTTGGGCGCAGGACATTTGGGCTCCTCCCTTTTAGGCGCAGGACGTTCAAGCTCCTCCCTCTTGGGTGCTGGAGATGGCCGGGTCTGGTCCACTGCCCAGAACCGCTCTGCAGCATCCCCCACTAGACCCTGGTTCCACGCCTCTTCAAACTGGGGGTCCCCGTAAGGGCAGTCCTCCCTGACGTGCCCAAACTCGCCACAGGCGCCGCACATGGGAGCCCCCTCCTTCCTCCACTGCTCCTGTTCAGCTGCCCAGTCCGGGGGTCCAAACTTAGTTGGCACTTGGGACCACCACCTCTTGTTTAGATGCTGTTGTGGTTGTTGTTGGGGCGGTGGGAGCAGCAGTCTACCTCCCCCTGCTGGTGGTGGAGACTGAGGCGACCCCTGCTCCTCCCTCTCCTGGACAGGGCAGCGGGCCACGTAGTGCTCACCTCTGCAGATGGGGCATAGCTGGGGTAGCTGTCCGAGGGGGTACCAGGGGCAGTTGGTTCTGGAATGCCCAGGCTTAGCGCAGCAGTAACACCCGGGCTGTTGTTCCTCCGGCTGGTGTTGTGACTGCTGCCTTCTCATCCTCCTCTTTCTTCCCATCCTTCTTCCTCCTCACTCCTTTTCTCCACACACAATGAAAAAAAAACACGAAAAAACTGCAGTACCCTACTTCTCCCTGAGTCCAGGAGGCGCTGGTAATTTCATGTTGGACACCACGTGTGACAGGCTGACTGACTGGTCTGACGTCAGGCAGAAGCAGGAAGGAAACTGACACCGAGGAGTACTGCAGGTACAGAAATAAATAATAATACAACACAGGTCAGGCTGGGCAGATTGCCTTCACTGTTCCTATGTTATTTAAGTTTCGTTTCTCTTTTCAATCGCCGTCTCTCTGCTCGCTCTCTCCTCTCCAACACCCACCCCGAGTGCCGAGAGCTGCAGGCTTTTTATATCATGGCCGAGGGGTTTAACTAATTGGTAATCATCCTATTACCCCTCGGCCACAATCTGCACAAGTTTATTAATTGTCTTGTGGATGCGGCTACCCATCCACGCTAAACAAAACAATCGGCTACGCCGTCCTAATACAAAACAATAACATACAGCGCTTCGCCGACATAAAAATAAACAAACCAATAACAAATACAAAACACACTGCACAGGGGCGGAGGGGGAGACCCCGATCTAAAAATAAATAAACAAATGTACAGGGCACCTCGCCCTGTTACAAGTGGTTAATGTTGTAAAGTTACTATTTAGGGGTTCGACCTGTCCATTGTTGATACTATTACAATGTATTTAATCCGAGACCCATTCCTGAATTCAGGGGTGAAATTCTGCCGGTACTCACCAGTACTCAGTACCGGGACTCTGGGCCGTACCAAGGGGGGTGCGAGCAGTGCGGCCGCACAGAGCGCTAACCTGTGGGGGGTGCAGATTGGCTGACGAATAATAAGTAAAACAGATTTGTGCAATAATGATTCAAAACAAAAATAACATGACGAAAGAAATGAAAGTGCTTTATTATTCGTCAGCCAATCGGTGCCCCCCTCAAGTCAGCAGCGTCTGAGGGGGTCGTCGATTGGCTGACGAATAATAAGGCCAAATTAAAAAATATGTGTGGTTTGGGTTACCCGACCGACCCTAAATATTTTTTGCTGATAATGGGCTACACTTTTCGCTATAAATCTGAAAACTGACCACAGTGACCCTTCCAGCCGTGTGTTTCCTCCACGGGGCTAGGCCTTGCCACATCCCCGCTGTTGAGTAGACCTCGCTGGCTGCATAGGCTCGTCCACCTCGGTGAGTCGGGCCTTGTAAACAAACAATGTGCTCTCCCCTATCTATCTATTTCTACCATGTTTTTTTGCTGTCTGCTTCAACTCGCTCGCCGCTGCTTTGGCCCATGTGTCTCCCTGGTCTATGCTACGCGCTGACCAGGTGTGTGACCACGCAGTTAGGATAGACTGAACTGCATATATTTTTGATCGGGAGTGCACTGTATATATTTTTGATTGGGACTGATAAATGTAAATATTGAAAACAATTTTGTTCCACATCTGATAACCAGGAGAAAGCAAAGTTTACATTGACTCAGAGTTCGAGCTGACTGCAGCCGGTGACATTTAGTTTTTTTCACTAACTGAAAGAGAAAAAAACAATTGAGTTACACTTTGATGGTCTTGTTTAAAGAAGGTGACAAGTGACTTATTAAATTTAATACATTGCTTTGATGTGAATACAACCTGCGTGTTGCACTTCATTGCAATTAGTTTATTTACATTTTATATTGCTCATGATTTATTATTATATTGTGAGAGAAAGCATTTATTATTTCTGATATTTACTGCCATTAACCAACTTTTTTTTTTCCTTCACTGTTCCGGTGGAATAATATCTATTATTAGCACCTGTATTCATTTGTATATTCAACTTTTCTTATAAGAAATTACATTTCTCTACTGTATTACGCATATAGTATTAGCTAAATTATACTAGTAGAGTGGAGGCATCGCTTTGTAATCTAATGCTTCTAGTTATTCGTGTGGTTTTAATTTGTACACCAGTTTAACTAGTTAAATGGACTGAATTTTACACAGGTACTCAGACTTGATAAGGAAGCTGACTATTCTTATTTCAACTAATTATAACCTGTTGAACCCAGGTCCCATATCTCTCTCTTTGGCTCAGAGGAGGAGTCCTGAGTTATAGCCTTAGCAGAAAAGTGGGGTTACAGGAGGATGATAGATTGAATTTCCTCTGCCCAGTGCAGTCATTGAGATGCTACGTGGATTGGACAAGAGTTCCGCATCAATCTGACCAGCTCTTTGTCTGTCACAGGACACGGACCCTAGGACAGCCCCTCTCAAAGCAGCGTCTGTCACACTGGATTGTGGACAAAGTCTCAACTGCGTATGATGGTGCTGGCTTGCCCCCAGCTTAATGTGGTAGATCCTGCCCTGCCTTTGTTAGTCATGAGGGTCCTTGAGGGTGTAAGCTCACACTGCTAACCCTTGGGTTATGCGGTTCTGATGCATCCCTCATATGCTGCCGTTCCTTCTCCTGGTTCCCTGAAAGAGAAGACAACCACCAACCGTGAGGTTGCATCGGTCGCCCTCAGGGGCTCGATGGACAAAGAGAAATGGCTTCCTCAGAATGACGGTTTTAATCCCTCGGTGGACGGGACTTTGTGCGTCATCCAAGGAAGAGGCCTATCAGCAGCTCTGGTATAGAGAGCTCAGCGATACATTCCAATGGGCAGGCATATCCCATACATAATTTAGTTGGTGATCGGCTTCTCTTTCAGGGAACCAGGGTTACGTTAAGTAACCTAACGTTTCTATTGGTGCATTCCATTGGACATTTACAAACATTTTGAACCCTTTTTATTTAGTATGGAGTTCTGTATGGAGGATAATTTCTGTATGGAGGATAATTTCTGTATGGAGGATAATTTGTGCCAAAATTAAAAAATAAATAAATAAATATGGAAATAAATAAATAGATAGATAATGAAGTAATTAAATAACAAAATATATAAATAAATAAATAAATAAAAATCAAAATTCATCCAATTAATTAATTAATTAATTAATTAATTAATTAATTAATTAATTTATTTATTTATTTAGTTAGTTAGTTTGTTTTTTTCATTTTGGCACGATCTTCTACGATCTTCTTTGATTATCTACCAACTGGTTTGCTGGTTCGTCAGCGTAGAATCGAGAATTGACAGCTGAAGAAACCTTTCAAAAACAGGTTGCTAAATAGGTGACAATTAAAAGGACTGTAAACTGCATACCAAAGCAACTGAAACGGGAACCATGTATACCACTAGTCTGCCACACAGCTCACTTGAGCTCAATGAGAATATTTTTGCACAGAAAAACAACTGGGGGGCTCGTTTCTATATGGCGATATCGTACATTCAAATATGATAGGTATTTTGAACAGTCTGTGTAGGTGATACGCTATATAGTACAACATTGTATGATATGCAAACGAGTCCCAGGTCTTTCAGGTGAACAAATTACAACTACTTTATATAAAAACAAATCAGTTTATATTTTAGTGGGTCACTGTGGGATGCAGAGCATATGGTTTGGCCACAAAAAATAGATACATTTGTATTTGCATTGTTTGAACCCTGGTTCCCTGAAAGAGAAGATGACCACAAACGAACATTATGTATGGGGTATGCCTGCCCATTGGGTAGGTATCACTGAGCTCTCTATACCGGAGCTGTCGATAGGCCCCTTCCTTGGATGATACACTCGGTCCTGCCCACCGAAGGGATAAAACTGCTATCCAAAGGAAGCCATTTCTCTTTTTCTGTCGAACCCGTGAGGGCGACTGATGCGACCTTGAGGTTGGTGGTTGTCTTCTCTTTCAGGGAACCAGGGTTACGGTAAGTAATCTAACATTCCCTTTCAATTCGAAGACGACCACCAATGACATTACGTATTGGATAATGTATACCAGAGCCGTCGCGAGGGAGAAGAAACAGCAGCATATGAGGGACACACAAGCACTGTCTAACCCAGGGGTTAGCGGTGTGAACTTACACCCTCAAGGACCCTCGTGCCTAATGAAGGCAGGGCAGGGTCTACCACATTAAGGCGGTAGAACCTGGAGAAGGTATGCGGCATAGCCCAGCTAGCCTCAGTACAAATATCAGACATCGAGGCCCCTCTGCAGAGGGCCCAAGATGTAGCCAACCCTAGTGGAGTGTGCGGCTACCCTACTAGGTGGGGGCAAACCAGCACTATTATATGCAGTCGAGACTGTATCCAAAATCCAATGTGACAGACGCTGCTTAGAGAGGGGCTGTCCTAGGGTCCATGTCCCGTGACAGACGAAGAGCTGGTCAGATTGACGCAGAGCTCTTGTCCTATGCACGTAGCATCTCAATGCCTGCACTGGACAGAGGAAATTTAATCTCTCATCCTCCATTGAAGCAAACGCAGGTGGATGGAAGGACTCCAGTTCCACAGACTGATTAACGTGGAAGGCTGTGATCACCTTAGGGAGGAAAGCAGGGTTGGTGCGCAGAGACACCCTACTGCCATCTTCCCAAATTCGCATGCAGGAGCTGTGCACAGACAGCGCCTGCAGCTCACTGACCTGCTTAGTGGAGGTGATAGCCAAGAGGAAGGCTGTCTTCATAGACTGGAAGGCTCAAACTGGGCCTTCGTGAGCCTCCAGTACAAAATTGAGGCTCCATTCGGGGAGAACAGTCCTCCTAGGAGGGCGTAATCATCAAGCGCCTTTAAGAAAATGGGTAGCCAAAAAATGCCCGCCCAGAGACATTGAATCTACGGGGGCATGGCAAGCAGAGATAGCCGCTAAGTATACCTTCAAGGTGGAAGGAGACCTACCAGCATCAAGCAGTTCTTGCAGAAACTGTAAGATGACCGGCATAGGGCAAGATACGGGGTCATGGCTTCTAGCCAGACACCAAGCCTGGAAATACCTCCACTTATAGATGTACAAGGACCTAGTGGAGTCTGCCCTAGCGCTCTGCAATGTACCCACAACCACATCTGATAGCCCTAGGGCTAACCAGAGGTCCCTTTCAGGGGCCAGACCCATAGCCGGAACCTGCCCGGTTCCGGGTGCCAAAGAGAGCCTTTTGCCTGACTGAGGAGATCCAAGCAAAGTGGATTATCCCAGGGCTGGTTGTGCAACAGCTGGCACAGGGTCGAAAACCAGACTCTCCTGGGCCAATTGGGGCCACTAGGAGAGCTGACGCTTTCTCTAACCAGACTTTTTCGAGAAAAGCCGGGAGCAGCGGTATAGGCGGGAAAGCATACAAAAATGCTTTGGGTCACACATGGGCTGCTCTAAGCTCCCACGCATTTATGTGCAGGGATGTCCAGCGATCCGACCAGGGTCCGCAAACTCCTCTACCTGCCCAGACCGCCCCCCCCAACCAGAGTTGGGTGTGTCTGTCATCACCAAGTGACTGTTGTGTATCACTCTTATCCTTACACCTTCGCTCAGGTGAGAGGCTTGCCTACACCAGCGTAGAGCTTCCCAGCATAGGCGAGACACGGTCATCCGATGGTGTCTGTCACGCTTGGGGTCATACTGAGCCATACTTGGATCAGGTGCATGTGGAGTAACCATAGTTGGCTGGGTGATGAAGCCGCGGCCATCAGACCCATTAGTTTTTAACACAACACCAATTGTACTGTGAACCCTTGTTGAACAGGGCAAGACAGGTAGGCTTGCATCGTATGGGAATCCAGCCAGAGACTCAAGTAGACCGTACTTTACATCGGTATTAATTGGCTCTGGCATCATTGAGGGTGAGACCCAGCCTCAACAGATGCTTCATCACAATCGCTGTGTGGGCCACTGCTCCTTCCTGCGACTGGGGTAGATCAACCAGTCGTCCAGGTAATTCATCACCCAGATCACTTGCAGCCACAAGGGAGCTAGGATGGCATCCATGCACTTTGAAAACATGCGGGGGGCTAAGGAGAGGCCGAATCACAGCACGGAAAACTCAAAGACGCTCCCCTGTAAGCCGAAGAGGAGATATTTCCTGTGCGTTGGATGAATAGGAATCCTCGTTCTTTCGGTCCAGTGTGATAAACCATTCGCCTGGCCGGACAGCCTGCCGAGTATAGCGGACACCAGCATCTCATTATCTACCTGCCGAGACGCCTTGCGTTCTCGGTGAGAGCACTGCAGCAATTCCTCAACTGCTGGTCCAAAAGAATGGTCAGGGGGAGGTAGGGTCTGCTTTTGAAGGAAGGAGCCACCTTCCCACGAGGCCGCGATAGAATCGCATCATGGTCCCCCTTGAGCCTGCTGCCTGGCCAGGGGCTCCCAATGCCGTGTACGGCTCAGCCGTGTATTGAAGCACGTTGCTACTAGTTTTTCTTTTTAAACTGCTAGGCAGTAAAGAAAAAAACACATATACACACACAACAGCACAGTTGTGAGGGTAAAACAGCAGTCAGCACAGCAGCTAATTGATTTTTTTTTTGTAACTGATTGATTTTTTTTTTTTAAACCAGCACGCCTTTCCAGTATGATTGACGCTCAATTAGAAATACTAGAGTGAAAAGATTGTGCCAAAATAAAAAAATAAAAAACATGTAATGTATTCTGGGGGGGCGCTAGGTTTATATCTCGCACAGGGCGCCATCAATGACCGGTTCTTATTTCATCTGCTTTTCATCCAAACCGGATGCATTCCATCCACTCACACAGTCCACCAGCGCAACTTTCTCAAATGCCCTTTCATTCATCGCAGTTCAGTTCAAGCTGCTTGCATTCAGTTTCCTCATACTGCTTCTGTTTGTTAGCTGCTATTGGCCACCATTAATGCCATTATAATCACTGCTTGTTGATTGGCCGAGCTTTCATTCTGATCAGATTTAATTCTGGCATGCGTCACAAATCTCTGTCCATTTTGTTTTGTGTCAGTGCTCATTGGTTGATCAACGAGAGAAGACTTTAGCAGTAAGACGTGAAAGCCTCATGGAGCAATGTGGCGGAGTGTCCCGCTTCTATGTATATCTGTGCGCCGTTATTATGATTTATTGTATTATTATGATTTCTGTAAATATATGACGGCGAAAAGCCTATATTATTGTTTGCGGTGCGGACGAAAAGCCGCCGCCATTATTTGTTATTGCTTTATTGTTTTAGAAACCTCGTGAAAATGCGTGGCTGATCAGTGAGTGAGTATTTAATTAGCTGACAGTCACGCATCCTTATTAAACTTGTGCAGACTATGGCCTAGGGGTAATAATATAATTAATAGCTAGTTAACCCCTCGGCCATAATATAAAAGACCTGCAGTTTGGCTGCATCGTTGTTAAGAGTGTCAGAGGCGAGACAAGAGATGTGAGTCTGGAGAAATACAACACTTGCGATATTTACAATATACTTGTTTATTGTTTCATGTTCTGTTCTGTTTTGGCACGTGTGCCTTTTGTTTTTGTATACGTGTTTATTTATACCATTGCTGCACAAGACATTGAAGGCAATAATACATGCCAGTGTCTGCCATAAATTACATTGTTGATAAATATTAGAAATAATGATCACAGCGCGGTTTCCCTTGCTCAGATACAGATGCGGGTGTGCTTCACGTTTTCCAATCACTGGCCCAACTTGCAAGGTAAACATTAAGCATAGTGATCCTAGTATTTTCTGTTATGAGGACTGTAATTAGGGTTGCCAACTGGCCCCATATTTGTGGGATACTTTAAGGCAGGTCAGGTTTTTCAACTCACCTCTCTAAACGGCAAATTTATTGATTTTATTGAACAGGTAAAGTGAGTGTTAAGTGTCGCTAAAATAATTTAATTGTTTTGCTTATTAGTTCCCAAAAGCACACACCTGTCCAGGGATGGGAATTACTTCCTGCGAGGATTGTTTCCATCAATAGGACCTTTACAACTCACTGACTTGCTGTAGTTATGTGATTGGGACAGGACTGTGTGAAGCAGGAAGAAATATTAAATAGAAACTTAACCACAAGGTTAAATGAGAAAGAGTGCGGGTCGGGTGGATGCAAAATTCTCTAATGACGGAATTGCACTATTTTGATAGATAGTTTACCATATACCATTTCAAGTAATACTGTTAATACATTGTTCTGATGCTGTCCCGATATAATTGCCACCGCAATTAAACAATTCAACACATTTATTGAAGCCCCTCACGCAATTCCCACCTACATGGTGATTTTAAATCAATTAGTTTGTGATTTAGAGGCGAGTTAAAAAACCTGACCTGTGCGCCACAAACAGTGTTTGTTTATTTCTTTGGACTGGTAATAGATTTAGTTTTAGGACGGCCGTCTCTGATTGTCCTTTCTATCCCATCCTCGTTGCCAATGTGTGGAACCTTTTTAATTACCTAGGGGTGGATGTAGACGCCTGCTATAGTAAACACCATTTTACACTGGTGTGGAATGTAAAGAAAGATGGCGTGTGCGGTAATTGGGATTTAAAATTGGAACCGAGACAAAGAGAAGTGAGTCAGTGCAGGACTGAGATGTAAGAAATAACCCAGGACAGGGTGTGCTGTAAGACAATTAAGGCACGCCCGGAATGCGTGATAAGAATTGTCTTACCGCACACCCTGGAGTGGGTTATTTCACCATAAAATGGCTACTATGTTTTTTTTTTAATTACACAAACTAGCTTTTTTTTTAAAAGAAAAAAACAAGAAATATGTATCCTTCCACTGAGGAAAAAATAGTCCCTGAAGACTGTTTGATTGTATCATATATTTGGTACTTTTTTTATTTACCATAAACATTACATTGAACATTGCCATTTATAGTAATTTTCGAGATGAAATGGCATTTGCAAATTGAAAGCAGACTGATTCCCCACATCTGAGGGAGGACTCATGGAACAGCCAAACACTGCACTGCACTGGCACTCGAGAGAGGGAGTGTTTTTTTGGGGGGTTTTTTGGTAGGAAATGAGCCTACTCAGGCTTTGCGGTCTTCAAGAGAAGCTGACCAATAATTTCTGAGGCTGTTTTCACACCGATGGCAGGTAACCAGCATAACTTACTTAGGTTGTAAACCAGCATTAGATGATATGCAGACTAAACAACTTCCATGTCAGTTTGCGCAGTCCTTCCCGTCCGCGGCGAGCACAACAGAATTCTATGCCGAACCCAACCCACCAGAATAGTTAGGTTGGAAAACTGGGTTGGGGTAGCGACCCCTACTGGTCGGACACCTGACCTGTCCAGATGGAGAATATGTTCAGTAACCTGATAACATTCATTGCTCAGGTTTGGCTGATGAAAAGAGCTATATTTATGCAAATGGCGGTTTGGATGCACACCTTAATAAATCTGGTCCATTTTATAGTGCATCTTTCATTGTGTAATGGATCTCCTCCTAGCGGCTCATGAGTTAATGGTACTGACATCAATATAAGACACGCACTTACCTCTCGACCACAGAGCTTGTGCTTTATTTGAAGATTTTAATCTTTGAACTGTATGGTTTGCAGTTTGCATCCAGCCCTTGCCTTTCCATTCAATTCAGTGGGCTGAGTTGCCAATTCATTACAATTGGTTGACTCTCTTTTATAACTTGGCCATTGTTGTAGTTATTACATCTTTATTATGCTCAGATCCTGTTTTGTACAAACACTTTGTTTGGTTTACAGTAATGAGGAAATTGTAGTTGACTATGCTGGAATGCTATCCACATGCAAATTATCCTTATCCCATAATAAGTACTCAAGTTCTACTGTATACATCTTAAATGGTGTTGTCACAAGAAGTAATTGAGGGTTCCTTTGTAGGTGGTCAAAAGTTACCATAATGAGTTTTTTGGTATATATCAAATGCTGGGAAAACAATTGAAATAATAAAGGACTATGCTATTTACTTTTAATATTCAGACTGATTTATTGTCAGGGTTCAGCATTAACCATGGCCCGGGGCCAGTAGAGAGCGCAGTTTGGCCGGTAGTTATGAAGCACCACAGGCCCAACTGGGCCGGTAACATTTTTTAACTGTATAATGCATATAGTATAGTCCACATGGCTTCTGTTTTATGAACACAGGAAAATGGGTCAGTGTGCCAAAAAGCTGAAAAAACGAATTTACAAACCCATTTTTAAAAACATACCCACCCCCCACAACGGCATAATTGAACTCGTCCAAACTTTCCCGCCGCACATCGTAT
This sequence comes from Acipenser ruthenus, assembly GCF_902713425.1. Lineage (NCBI taxonomy): Eukaryota > Metazoa > Chordata > Actinopteri > Acipenseriformes > Acipenseridae > Acipenser > Acipenser ruthenus. Next base: position 22,847,458 of record NC_081199.1, on the reverse strand, counting down.
TTGTTGTACAGTCAGCACCAGAGACTACGTACTGAAGTGCAGTTGGTAATACTAGTTACCTCGACATGGCAATTTTTTACAGCAACCAACTGCACCATTACGCCAGAAGTAAAGTGTTTAAATCAATAATGATAAAGAAAGAAATTATGAAAAAATTAAGACAAAACTATAGTGGCGTGGAAGAAAGACTTAATCTGGCTTCATGATGACAGTGAAACAAATGTCAGTTACTCAGACTTGCAGATAAAACAGCAGCTTTTTTGTTGGAAATTCAACATTTAGTTGCCCTCATATCCAGTCTCACAGTAACAGTTTGCAAGATAGCAGGTGTTTGTCTGCTGCTGTAACTGCAGGGTGAAAAAAATGCACTGATGGATACCCAGATATGTCACGTGGAAGCTGGACAATGGGATCGAATTGTCTAATGTTTTGATTTGGGATACAATGTGTTCAGATCAGAAATGCTGTTCACAATCTTTACAGGACTCGTTCACATCAGCAGTAAGATTGGTGCTGACTTGGGAGAAGCTACAAGCAACAACGATCTGAGAACGATTATTTTTTATTATGATTTATTGTTTTAATAGTATATTATTAGGATTAGTATAAATCCATTAACCTTTTAGCGTTGCTGTTACCACATCTCAGTTGTGCGTTTGCTTCTAAAAAATGAGTATAATTTGTACACATACATTTTCAAATCTTGAATACAGTATTTTCATTTTCTGAGAAGCATGCCAATGTGTGCATGTTAAATGTCTGAAATAACACAATAGCATATATTGAAAGGCTTCGTTTAGCCACTGTTTTTATCTGAGACGTGGGAGCTCTCTTTTGTTACCGTACACATTACTAAACCATCATGAAAGAATATGCATGCGAGCTAAAGTGTTTTTTTCTTCCATCTTTTGTTTTTTTTCAGAACAGAATCAGTTTGTGTTCATAATGCAGTTTGCAAGTGCACTCAGCTCGTTTATATGGTGTGTGAAACGAATGTTTACAGTATCCTGCAAGGCATATTGAAAGATGGCAGCTATTGATGTATTGCTCCGGTTTTTAATATAGCATGTTTTATATTCTTACATGTTGCTGTGGAAGAAAGTGCTGGGGAGCATTTCGCTAATTTAATGAATACATTTCTTGAATGCCTACAGTAGGAGAATGCAGTTTACCCAATTCTGCACGGTTGTTCTAATGTCGGCATTAAACAAAGTAATTTGAGAAAAGATTGAATATGCTTTACTATTTTGTGAGTTTTGTCAAGTTCGGCAAGATTTTGGTGTCTGACCAAAATTTCTACCAGAGCGTCAGTTTCTTGCACTGTCCATGTAGTTTAGGATTATCAGGTTTCCACAGTGATAATAAACGGGGAGGTTTTTTTTATTATTTTATTTACTGACCCTGTAGCAACTCCTGAAGCCAAAAATAACAGTATATAAAATAACACAATAAGAGTTTAAAAATTAAACATCGGGTGAATTTATTGCAGATAACTAAGATGGCCCAAGATGGAGAAGGACGTGGAGCACTGGCATACAACTTGGAACCACTGTAACCTGCGGAAAGCTTGACCAGAGTGTAAGGTTAAGTTAGTTCCCATTCAAACTTCTGTCCCTTAAGAGGTGTTGGCTATGGATTTCTTATCTCTTAGTAGACCAGATGATTCTTACCAGTATATTTTAGTAGTGACAGACATGTTCACAAAGTTTACTTGGGCTATCCCTACCTGGGATCAGACCGCCATCACGACAGCTTGTGTATTATGGCAGCATAGAATTCAGCCGTTTGGGTGCCCCAGTAGGTTCCATTCGGACCAAGGTACAAACTTTGAATCGGAACTAATTAAGAACTTGTGGCAGTATTATGGTGCCCGAAAGAGTAGGACAACCCCGTATCATCCCCATGGCAATGGGCTTTGTGAACGGTTTAATCAAACCTTGTTAAATTTGCTTGCCACATTAGAGATAGAGAAACATAATAGGTGACCGCAGTACTTAACTGAATTATTCCACATGTATAATAATACAGTGCACGAGACGAGTGGGTACACGCCCTTTTTCCTAATGTTTGGAAGACATGTTCGTCTTCCTACAGATGTGGTGTTTGGTACCCCAGAAGTAGAGAGAGAGGGAACCTTAAATGAGTGGGTTGCACAGCACCATGTAAATTTGTCCAGTGCTTATCAACAAGCAGGGAAGCGATCAGGACAGGCTGCTGACCAGTCTAAGGGCCGTTATGATCGTACCGCTAGAGATGCCCCATTGTTGCCCAGGGAAATGGTGCTGGTATCTAATAAACGAAGGAGGGGTAGAGGGAAATTGGCTGATAGGTGGGAGAGTGGACCCTATGTAGTAGTAGGCCAGACTGACCCACAAGCCCCTGTCTATAAAGTCAATTCAGAAGGAAAAGATGGTCCTATCAGGATTTTGCATAGAAACTTGTAGAGGCCCTGTATTTTGTATCCCCAGGAGGTGTTTGATAGACCTCCCCAGGGAGAAGAAGCATTGCAGCCAGTGTGGGGTTATTTGTTCACACGAGGTGCTTGTGAAGGAGCATCCCCCTTGAGGAAGGAGAATAGGGGGAGGCCTCCTGCAAGGTATACAGAAGGTTTGTATCAATGAGATTGCTGAGGACAGCGACCAATTCAGCAGTGAAGTGTGTCACGGTTGACAAAAGCGTGTGTAGATTATTTAATATCTATTATTATGACGATTGAGTGTTTTACTTAATTGCTTTTTCTTTTTACAATTTTGTATGTTTGAATTGATTTGTTATTTTGATCACGATTTTATGTGTTGTGTGTGTTTTATTGTAATTCACTAACTGCTGCTGGACATTTCTCAGACCAACTGTCATTTTAAATTAATTGTAAGAAGCGAATGACTTGTTGGTTCAATTAAAGGTTCAAACAATGTTTAATTAGCCACTCACTATATAAAGTCTGTGGCGAGGGTCACAAGGAGTTCAAGATAGGGGCACTGCAGGAAGGGGCATACAACCGGGAGAAAAGAGCGATTCGGGTTGCCATCAGAAGCTGCATATGGATGAGATCGAGGTGTGGGAAGCTGTAGCCGAACAGCACAAACAAAAGAGAACGAGAGGAAGTTATTGATTTCGTTAATATTTGAAGAGGAGGTGATTATTTATTAAGGGATGCCATGATATTTGGTAGGTGAGGTGAACCAGGAAACAAATATACCAGCTGTTCAGAATTATATATCCCCAAACCATTATTATTTTCTCTGGCAATACATGGCTTTTATTTATAAAAAAGAGTTTTGACCAACCACTTTTGAAGCCCTCCAACACATGAGTAAAATAAGTGTACAGACTGAACTTTATATGAGCTTAATAGGTGCCTGCATGGCCAACTACAAAGGAACTGAAGGATATTGGAGAGCCACATGCAAACAAACCAGCTAATGAGTGCAGGCAGCTCATATTGCTATGTGTTTAGTCACACGGGGCCTATGTTGAGGAGAAGCAGTGTGGACTCCCCAGTGATAAACAACAACACTGCACAGGCAGAACTCTAACATGCACTCACCTGATGTATGTTTCTTTACCAGGTGAGCACTCAAGTACCCAGTAAGTTTCTAAGTACCTTTTATTCGTCTCAGAAATCTTGCATTTTGAACTTGTTTAAAAATAGGGCCCAGAGTATTTAAATAAAAAATAAACTGGGCAATTCTCAAGGTGCCCAGACAGCACTGTTTTTAGAAAGCTCTGAAAAGATGTTCCACTAATTTGTGTAAACCCCAAGCCTATTAGAAGAAATAAACCCCACGCACATCATTCTTTGAACTGGGAATTATCCAGTCCCTGCTGAGGCTGACGCACTGTATTTCTGAAGTCATGCACTCTGTTGCCTGCTGTGTCTGGGTGTCACTACTGCTGTCACTTTCCTCAGAGGAGAGTATCAGCATGAGCTGGCCGCGACGGTTTTCTTTACTATTCAGAACAGAGAGAAATAGAGGTGGTTTTAGTGTCAGATTGTGAGTCCATATACTGTGAATGTAAACACTGGATTGTGACAGATTCCATTAAATACAGGCTTCAAGGTGTAAAACTAATGACATAAATCCTTATATTTTACTTGCCATGCGTTTCCATTCGCTATGCGTAATGATGTTATATCATGCACTGCCGTTAATGATTTTGAACCAGAGAGATGAGGTTAAAATCTCTATAACCTGCAGACAAGCCTGGTTCTTTTGCATAGTGGTTAAGACGCTGTGAACTGTATGTTCAAATATTTAAGTATTCTGACCAATCACTGCGCAGATGAGACCAGGAAACAGGACTTCAATGGAAGCAAGAGGTAATTTTATTCAAATGAAGCAATTCTGAAATTAATAAAAAGGAAAATAAAATCCTAACCCTCATCCGGGTATTAACTAAACTTAGACTTTTTATTTCCCCATCTAGTCTGTAAACCAACAAAAAACAATACATACGCTAAACAAGGGTTAAAAAAAAAGGTTCTTTGGGAAGTCTTCTCTGGATTTCCCCATGGAATCTTCAGGTAAGTATAGTTTTTGTATTCCACTGTCTTTTTTTTCACGTTTCTTTTCTTTCAGGTTGACTGAGAGGGGTATTGCTGCAGAACACAGACTCGCACAGCATAGCTAGCATACAGGTAGTGGACAAAAAAATGGAAACACCTTGGTAAATGAGGGACACCAAGTATATTGAAAGCAAGGGCTTCCACACAGGTGTGGCTCATGCGTTAATTAAGCAAATAACATCCCAGCATGCTTAGGGTCATGTATAAAAATGCTGGACAGGCCTGGTTGCCTATAATTATGGCTAGCATGGCTGCAAGAGGAGACCTCAGTGACTTTGAAAGAGGGGTGATATTTGGGGCGCGTTTGGCAGGAGCTTCAGTGACCAAGATAGCTCAACTTGTTGATGTTTCACGAGCAACGATGTCTAAGGTGATGTCGGCATGGAACTCCAAGGGAAAGACATTATCAGCAAAGGGCAACAGTGGGCGGAAACGCATACTCCAGGATTGTGATTTCCATGCCGTGTGGCGCATATGGTAAAGGCATTCCGAGTGGAGTGCAGGATGTGCTCTATAGCCTGGAGGTCATCGGTTCGAGTTCAAGCTATTCTATTGCCGACCGTAGACGGGAGCTTCCAAAGGGCGATGACCATTGGCCGAGCGCCGTCTGGGGCGGGGAGGGCTTAGGTTGGCCATGGTGTCTTCGGCTCACTGCGACCCCTGTACTTTGGCCGGGTGCCTGCGGGCTTGCCTCTAAGCTGCCCAGAGCTGCACTGTCCTCCGACGCCGTAGCTCTGAGGTGGCTGCACGGTGAGTCTGCAGTGTGAAAAAAGCGGTCGGCTAACGTCACACGCTTCGGAGGACAGCGTGTGTTGATCTGCGCCGCTCCCGAGTCAGCGCAGGGGTGGTAGCGGTGAGTTGAGCCTAAAAATAATTGGATATGCCAAATTGGGAGAAAATAATAAAAATAATTGGTGATTTACTAAATTAAAAAAACAAACAAACAAAAAAAAAACTTTTAAGGCACCTACTATAGACAAGTAGCAATATTTCTCTCAACGCTCACTTATGGTGCGTGTGGTCGGCAGTTCATACCCAGCCTCACCCATGGTACAGGTAATGGACAAAAAAATGGAAACACCTGGGTAAATGAGGGACACCAAGTATATTAAAAGCAAGGGCTTCCACACAGGTGTGGCTCATGCATTAATTAAGCAAATAACATCCCAGCATGCTTAGGGTCATGTATAAAAATGCTGGACAGGCCTGGTTGCCTATAATTATGGCTAGCATGGCTGCAAGAGGAGACCTCAGTGACTTTGAAAGAGGGATAATTGTTGGAGCGTGTTTGGCAGGAGCTTCAGTGACTAAGACAGCTCAACTTGCTGATGTTTCACGGGCAACAATGTCTAAAGTGATGTCGGCATGGAACTCCTAGGGAAAGACATCATCAGCAAAGGGCAACAGTGAGCGGAAGCGCATACTCCAGGATCGTATTATCCGTGCATTAATTCAAAGTGCAAGACAAAACAGGCGAGCAAGTGCAGATCAATTGACTGCAAATTTCAACCTGGGGCGCGAGCAGCCAGTTTCATCAAAAACCGTCTACTGAGAACTCCACAGAGCGGGATACCATAGTGGCCCAACGCCCTATTAAGTGACTTTACATTGGTGTTTCCATTTTTTTGTCCACTACCTGTACATAAGTAGGTCTCACAAGTACATTATAGCAAACATGATTTTTTTTTTGTTTAACTGATATCTGCCAGGTAAAATAATGTTTCCTTTTGCATGCATTCAATATAATGTACAGAATGTTTTGAATACATTTGCTCGTTCTAATCTCATATGCTGTACTTAAAGAGTGAAGTGTTTTTTAAATTGACAAACACATTTTGGAATATAAATAAACCTTAAATTATTTAGAATTTAAATACCGCCTGCAGCTTTTGTGAATGTGTCCATAGCGTGTGCTTCATTGTCCTGTACGATACATTAAAAGAGCTGTGTATATCACCCCAGATAACTTATAATAATATATTTAACTTTTTATTTTTTATAAACCCATGTTGAAAAGGCTTTAAATAACTTACTCCTTCATTTTAGAGTTACTGGCAACAGAAATGTATTTTCATCTGATTTCATGACAAAATATGAAAGCAATCTGGAATGTGTTTAAACATACATAGGTTTGCAGAAGTATTCACCCCTGTGACAGAGATCACATGATTCTTGGTGTTAGATCTCCCTCTCGACCTGTGAGTGCGCTGTGTAAAAGGAACAGAGTACCCTTAACTAAATGGCACGTCAATTTATTCCGTAGGGTAGGTGGAAGTCGGTCATTTAGGAAAGGGGCGAAGCTACAGTACCCAAACTCAATGACCCAGACGGTAAACGGCGTGGCATCTGAGGATTGGAGGAGCGGATGCGCTCGTTAACCTAGGGGTCATGAGCGAGGGTATAAATAGGGGACATAGTGTAAGTGATCTGTTCCTTTGTAAATGGTTAGAACAAACCTAGAATGAGTATCCTGTGTTGCTAAAAATGTGAGTGTTGTGTTTTAGTTGTCTGAGTAAAAACTGTTTGTTTGTTATTTTAGACTGCTACTAAAGATCCGGATGTAAGATGTCAGTTACATGAATTTACATCCACTGGTAACTGTGTTTGTATTTTGTGTTTCGTGTGGGTGTAATAGAACTTGGACTTTTGTTATTTGGTTTCGGGTCAAACCCGAGGATTACAAACGAAGTGATACACGCCGTTGTATCACTTCCATCATTCATTATTTACAGGTGTTTGCCATAAGGATCTGGACATTGTATAATAAATCAATAAACACCCTTGCACCTGAAAAATCATTGTCTGTGTGTTCTTGTATCCACTCTGCACTGCACGTACCTGTAATCAATCACCACTTTGCCACAACCCCCTACCAATAATGTCACATTCTGTTGAATTACAAATAATGTATGCACAGTTTTTCAAACAAACTTTTTTTATTCAAAGCTGTAGTGGTTAAACTTAACACTGTTATATGAGCAGGAGGTTAAATGTCAGCAAAACTTGCAAAGAAAATATACAAAACGTAATTTACTGATTGCATAAGTATTCAGCTCCTTAAGGCAGTACTTGGTAGATGCGCCTTTTGCAGCAATTACTGCTTTGAGTCTTTATGGATAGGTCTTTACTAGGTCTGTACTAGCCTTGCACAGTAGGATTGTGAAATTATTGCCCATTATTGGGATCGTCGTTGGACTGCAATCTTCAAGTCTTGCCATAAATTTTCGATTGGATTCAAGTCAGGACTTTGACTGGGCCACTCAAGAACATTAATTCTCTTCTTGTTCAACCACTCCACTGTGGCTTTGGCTTTGTGCTTCGAGTCATTGTTCTGCTGAACTGTGCATTTCCTCCCCAGTTTCAGAGTCTTGGCTGACTCAAACAGGTTTTCCTCAAGGATTCACCTGTACTTTGCACCATCCATTCTTCCCTTCTATCCTGACAAGCTTCCCAGTCCCTGCTGAAGAGAAGCATCTCCATAACATGATGCTGCCACCACCATGATTGACAGTTGGGATGGTGCTGACTGGGTGATGTGCAGTGTTGGGCTTGTGCCAGACATAACGCTTGGAATTTGGACTGAAAAGTTCAATTCTTGTCTCGTCTGAACACAAAACCTTTTTCCACATGTCTGCAGTATCATCTACATGCTTTTTCGCAAACTCCATACGTGCTTTAAGATGAGGCTTTTTTGAGTAATGGCTTGCCACCCATCCATACAGACCAGCTTTGTGTAGGGACCGGCTTATTGTTGATGTGTGAACACTAACTCCCGTCTCAGACACAGAACTTTGCAGATCTCTCAAGGTCATTGTTGGCTTCAGAGTGACATCCCGAACCAGTTCCCTGCTTGCCTGGCTGATCAGTTTGGGAGGGTGACTTGATCTGGGTAGTGTGGGTTGTATGATGCATCTTCCACTTCTTAATAATGGACTTCATTGTGCTGAGAGGGATAATTGGCACCTTTGAAATTTTCTTGTACCCTTCTCCTGCTCTGTGCCTCTCTACCACTTTATCCCTGACTTGTTTTGAAAGCTCCTTGGTCTTCATGGTTGCTTTTTTGGATCACTATGTGAGTTTCAGCTTGAAAGTCTTTATATACCTGAGGGAAATTATCTACAAGTTCAACCACCTTGAGTACACAACATTTCACTAATTTTGTGACCTTTCAAACAAATCATTTTCACGTGAGCTGATTTAGGGCTGCAGTAGCAAAGGGGTTGAATGCTTATGCAACTGAGATTAATCAGTTTTTCTCTGTAAATCTTACTTATTTATATTCTATATGCATTTTTTTTAACTTTATCAATGTGGAGTAGTTTGTGTAGATTCTACATGTAAAGTCTAATTTGAAAGCGTTGTGGAGTACACTCAGGTACCAACAAAATGTGAAAACGCTGCAGGGGGGTGAATACTTCTGCAAACCACTGTATATCACGGTGATAGACAGAATGTGATACAGTAAAGGAAACTATATGCATTATTTGGAAACATGCAGGATGTTCAAATGTTTCAGCTAGATAAACTACTGCTGCATCCTTGTACCTTTTCCAAATTGCAGCTAAACCATTGGTGTGAGTGTGAACTACAGGCCTTATGGCTGATTTAACAGATCTTAATTAACCATAATTCAGGTAATGTACCTAACCCTAAAGTATTCCACGATTAGTGCTAATTGGGGTCAATAAAACCAGTCGTTGGAGTATCAGCAACTTCTTTCAAATATGCAATGTTCCCATAAGCAAAGAACCGAAGAGCTTCAACAGAAGAAAGGGGGTCAGTGGTGTTCTTAAAATGATTGTAACTAACAGAATAATTTAACATATCATCACTGTGGTTTGTTCGGGTCTCAAATGTGCAGTATTAACAGTTTTATTTTACAATGCTGTATTTGGTAATATAGTTGGTTAAAGAAATCTCTATTTGCAAGCCATGCTTTTCAACTTATGTTGCACTTTCTTAATCATTTCACCTGGAGGCTGTAGTTTAACTAGCTAGTCTCTTCTCCTATTGATATTCTTTCAACCAGTAACTAATGGAAGTGCAGGAATTCTTTTGTTAGCTACATCACTTTAAGCGCAAATTCATGTAACTGACATCTTACATCTTACTGTTCTGAGACAGTAGTGTGTTGCTGGTGAAGGTTCACACATTTAAACTCCAAAAAGTGATATTTTAATGATAACCTCCATGGGTCCCTCCCACACCCCAGTAAAACAGGCTTCGGTGCAGACAACAGGCAGGCAGTGATTGCTTCAGGCAACAAGGCTGCAGCTTCCCACAGAAAACAGCTGCTCATCACAATTACAGCTGCAGCTAATCCTGTTCTACTCCACTCCCTGCTTGACACACTGAATTCTGTCACATGGGTATCACACTTCAATTTAATGGTACCTTCCCGAAGAATACATATTTTTTGTTATGTACAGTGCAAGCTCATTATTAAGGGGGTGGGGGTGGTCACTCTCTCTCTTCCAGATTTGCTTGATTGGTGTTTCGGCAAGTTGTTCAAGAGGCACTGTGCTCTAAAACATGCCGTCCTTTGGATGAGACAGACCTCAAAATGTCTTGCAGCAAACAAACAATGCACTGCCGCTTAAGAGAGACAGCAAGATGGGGAACTTTCAAGTTTAGAAGATGTCACCATCTGAGCTAACCTTAAAAAAAAAACAGAAAAAACAAAACTGTTGAAAGAGTGTAACAGGCCAATGCTACATCCATGGGTCGTCACTGAATAATACTGAATCAGACACAGAGCAGTGGGTGTTGACACGCCGCACAGGCACGCAAATTTAATAACAACTGTAAGATAGCGGGTTGTGAGAGACAGCAGGGAGGGGGTTAAAACCTCCCTGCGAGAGAGAATGCACCTTTTTGTATTGTGTTGCTTTATTGTTTCATTTAATTTTCTAATTGATTTGTTAATTGTTAGATTGTATTGATTTATTGTTTCATTTAGTTTGCTAATTGTTTTATTGTTTAGTTTAATTGTTTTATTATTAATGATCATCCGCACCTGGGCGTTATTGGAGAATTAGACCCAGGTGCGGAGTTTAAAAGGAGAGCAGGCAGTCTGCTCGAGGCTGCTGAGTAGAAGGAGGCAGAAGAGGTGCTCTGTCTCCGAGTAGCCATTGAAGAGAAGGAAAGTAAGTGCGGTGTAAAACCGGGTGTTTTGGAAAGGTCGGGAAAACAGCTTAGCTGTCCCGTGTTAGGAAGGGTGTTCCTGTGTGTTAGTTAGTGCCCGTACAGAGCTAGGTGTTTATTTTATGTTTTGTTTTATTTTGTGTTTATTAAAAATAGCGCGTCAGCGCTTGAAAAATCCATATCAGTGTCCTGGGTCTTATTCTTAAAGGGGCAACGAACCCGAGTGGGTCCAATCTTTTACATTTGGTGTCAGAGAGTGTGGGCGCCCCTAAGACCCAGAAATGGATTTGCTACAGATGATCGAGCAGATCACTCGGAATGCTGTTGCTCAGGGAGAGCAACTTAAGAGATGGGAGAGAGAGATGGGGTTGGCTCCAGTGAAGAGAAGGGAGCCAACAGAATTGGAGCTGCCGCTGCCAGAGCCCAGAGGGGAGGAGCTGCCGCTGCCGGAGCCAGAGGGGGAGGAGCCGCCGCTTCTGGAGCCCAGAGGGGAGGAGCTGCCGCTGCCAGAGCCCAGAGGGGAGGATCTGCCGCTGCCGCTTCTGGAGCCCAGAGGGGAGGAGCTGCCGCTTCTGGAGCCCAGAGGGGAGGAGCCGCCACTTCCGGAGCCCAGAGGGGAGGAGCTGCCGCTGCCAGAGCCCAGAGGGGCTGAGCTGCCGCTGCCAGTGCCCAGAGGGGAGGAGCTGCTGCTTCCGGACCCCAGGGAGGAGGTGAAAAGCATACCTCCGCCACAGCCCCGACCACCACCCCTACGGTCCAGTCCGGCGTCGCTGCATCCAGTCCCTCACCCCTTGCTCCTGGACACCCTGTCGGTTAGCCTGGACCTCCCGTCACTAGACCTGGAGCCCAGGAGTCGGCAGAATCGGGCACAGTTCTCCACCTGGTCCCCTGCTCCGCTCCTCCCGGACACTAAGACGTCGCTGCGCTGCTCCCAGACGTCGCTTACGCTCCACCTGGTCACTGCTTCGCTTCCCCTTGCTGACCGGACGTCGCTGCACTGGGTCCCAGCTGCAGACCTCTGCCCGCTGCTGCAGCCTCCAGTGCCCCGGTTGTCGTTCCGGTCGCCCCTGACAAACCGGTGGGGTCCCTCGTCGCCGGTGCGCGGTCCCTACCTGGCTGAGCCGGGACGTGGACCACGTGGGTGGTTGTGTTTTAGGGGAGGAGGTGGCCGTCTCGTGGCCTGTGTCTTGTAAAGACAAGGGGGGGGGATGTGTAAGATAGCGGGTTGTGAGAGACAGCAGGGAGGGGGTTAAAACCTCCCTGCGAGAGAGAATGCACCTTTTTGTATTGTGTTGCTTTATTGTTTCATTTAATTTTCTAATTGATTTGTTAATTGTTAGATTGTATTGATTTATTGTTTCATTTAGTTTGCTAATTGTTTTATTGTTTAGTTTAATTGTTTTATTATTAATGATCATCCGCACATGGGCTTAATTGGAGAATTAGACCCAGGTGCGGAGTTTAAAAGGAGAGCAGGCAGTCTGCTCGAGGCTGCTGAGTAGAAGGAGGCAGAAGAGGTGCTCTGTCTCCGAGTAGCCATTGAAGAGAAGGAAAGTAAGTGCGGTGTAAAACCGGGTGTTTTGGAAAGGTCGGGAAAACAGCTTAGCTGTCCCGTGTTAGGAAGGGTGTTCCTGTGTGTTAGTTAGTGCTCGTACAGAGCTAGGTGTTTATTTTATGTTTTGTTTTATTTTGTGTTTATTAAAAATAGCGCGTCAGCGCTTGAAAAATCCATATCAGTGTCCTGGGTCGTATTCTTAAAGGGGCAACGAACCCGAGTGGGTCCAATCTTTTACACAACACAGGCCCCGATGCTAGGGTACCAACAATGGTAATCCTAGTGTCGGATTTAATAAACAATGAAAATAAAACAAAGCTAAAAATAAAAGTTTGCCACACAAACGGCGAGCACTAGTCCCACTAAAAGGAACATCCCGCTCCAGGAACCGACTACACTATGCAAACCCTCTCAACTACCACTCTCTACTCGACCCTCTCCAATCTGGCTTCCGCTCTGCTCGCTCCACTGAAACCGCCCTCCTGTCTGTCACTAACTCACTAAACTCTGCCTGACCTGCCTCTCTCTCCTCTGTCCTAATTCTTCTCGACCTCTCTGCTGCCTTTGACACTGTCGATCACTCTATTCTACTATCCTCTCTCGCTGACCTGGGAATCTCTGGCACTGCTTGGGCCTGGTTCTCCTCCTATCTCTCCAACCACACTTACCAGGTAACCTGGCGTGGAGCAACCTCCACACCTCGCCCTCTCTCAACAGGAATCCCCTAAGGGTCAGTCTTGGGTCCTCTCCTGTTTTCTCTCTACACCTGCTCTCTGGGCCCCTTCATCGCATCCTATGGTTTCTCATACTATTTCTATGCTGATGATGCTTAGATTTTCCTCTCCTTCCCCCCCTCTGACTCCACCATCCCCTCCCTTATTTCTACCTGTCTGTCTGCTATCTCCTCCTGGATGCACTCGCATCTCCTCAAACAACCTCTCTAAATCTGACCTCCTTTTCTTTCCCTCCTCCTCCTCCCCTTCCTCTGATCTCTCTATCTCCATTCCTCTGGAATCTACCACACTCTCTCCCTCCTCCTCAGCTAAGAACCTCAGAGTCACCCTGGACCCCTGCCTCTCGTATTCCCAGCACATCTCCACTCTGGCACGCACTTGCCGATTCTTCCTGAGCAACATACGAAGAATCCGACCCTTCCTCACCAACTACGCCATCCAGCTCCTTGTCCAGGCCCTGGTACTCTCCCGCTTAGACTACTGCAACTCCCTCCTGGCTGGCCTCCCTGCGTCTGCCACCCATCTGCTCCAGCTCATCCAGAACTCTGCTGTTCACCTGGTGTTCTCTCTGCCTTGCTTCTCCCACACAACTCCACCGTTCTGCTCAATCCACTGGCTCCCGATCATTGCTTGCATCCAGTTCAAGATTCTTGTACTCGCCTACACATGCCTTGACCAGACTGCACCCAGCTACCTCCAGACCCTCATCTCTCCCTACACTCCCCCTCGACCTCTCTGCTTCTCCTGCACTAGAAGACTGGCTCTACCTCCTCTACGCTCCCCTGCCTCCAGAGCCCGCTCCTTCTCCACCCTCGCCCCGCAGTGGTGGAATGACCTTCCTACAGATATCAGGACTGCCCAGTCCCTGTCCACCCTCTGGCGCCTCCTCAAGACTCACCTCTTCAGACAGCACCTGTAGAACGCCTCTTTTCCCTCTGGACACTTTATCACTCTTCCTTAATGCGCTTTACTTGCACTTATCTGCTCCCTATTTTACTGCATTTAATCCTGTACTTTACAGAGTACTGTACTGTAATCTGCCACTAGTGTTATTCAATCTGTAGTATTTTGCATTTAATCGTATCCTGATGTAACTATGTAACCTGTTCTGATATTGATTTGTATTTTGTAATATACTTGTACTTACTAGAACTGAATCATTATATTTTATCTTGCTCTTAATTGTATTAATACTTGTACTGCGATTCTTGAAATGTATTTTTTGTTTACAAGTGTAAGTCAGCCTGGATAAGGGTGTCTGCTAAGAAATAAATAATAATAAAATAATAATAATAAAATAGCATTACCAGATGTTTCTAGTGCTTAAGACTAAAGGTAAGAGAGTGAGACTAATTAATTTAATTAGTCTCACCTTCAACACCTGTGTGAGCTTTCCTGTAATTAATAAAAACATGCAAGCAGCAATTAATTCAACTAGCCAATCACAACACAATTGCCAGCTAGGAAGTTCGCACAGGTAGAGAAGGTGAGACTAATAATCAAATCAGTCTCACTCGCTTACCCTTAGTCTCACTAATTAGTTCCCCCTTGTGAGGAACTAATTAGAAGCACCTTGTAATGGTCTTTAGTAGAGAACACATTGCTATGAATCTTGTCTAGCTCAAACGTTTTAAAAATAAGTTTCAAGGATGTGATGAAAAACAGAACTAAAATAAGATTTTTTCTAAGATCTCTAATTAATTCTTCCAAAGAGTGATCACAAAGCAGTGTTATTCTGTGGGGTCCTTTGCAGTTATTGTGGGGATTTTGGACCCCCTGTTCACACCATCCCTGATAATAGGTAAGCTGTTGTAATTACTGAAGATGCACAATGAATTCACAAACTTACTCAGTTCACTGGGGATACAGATTATGTAGAATATCAACATGAATGACATTGGTTAGTTTTATGAGAATGCATTTGTTATGATGTACAAATTGCTGAATAATTATGTTGCTTACGAATGCTAAAGTGCTGACATAAACAAAGGAAAGTATTCTCTTCCTAGTATTGCTCATACTAAGTCATTATTTTAAAATTTCTTAGCTAACAAAACAGTTCCAGAAATGTTCTGGTTCTCAGTGCACATCCCTTCATTATATAGGTCTCAAATGTGCAGCTTTGAAAGAAAAAACACATGCTTTTAGCAAACATGTATTTTCATTTTAAAACATGAACTGGTACAAGTTTTTATAGGTGCTAGTAAGAGTTGAGAATTAACTTTCTGGCTTAAATTAGGTAAAAGCATTGCACAGCATTCACAACAGAGAGGTGTAACCCCCGCCCACCCATTCAGAATCTGACTTAGGCTTTTCTTCAATCCTAAGCAGTAATCACATAAAAATATACACATTACAAGAGATTACATCAACTGTCCTTTGTGCAATCACCCCAAGGCATTTCTTCCACAAAGCAAAGTTTTTTTTTAGAGAGATCTAAGGATATGCTGGCATTATGGAAACCATTGGATATTTTAAACAGCTCCACCCTGAGTATTTCTAACTGACTGCAATTATTAGAAGAGTCTACCTATAGCTGAAGTTCCACTTTATGTCTAAATTTAAAAATCTCACAGATCATCTCAGTCACATCAGTTTCTATAGTATAGTTATAGTTATTAGTATAGTTATAGAGTATAGTTGTCCTATAGTAGATGCCCTCTATAAGACAATGGGATATAAGAAATGTAAAACTTGCTTTAAACATCGATCCAGTACAAAATATATAAGAACAAAAGACCATAAGAGGAGGCCATTTGACCCATCTAAGCTCATCTGATTCCCAGCAGCTGATTGATCTCAGAACTTTCTCAAGGTGGTGGATCCATGAAATTCTGCCTCAACAACATGACTAGGTAGCCCATTCAATTCCCTCACCACTTTCTGTGAAAAGAAGTGTCTCCTTCCCTCTGTCCTAAGTCTATCTCCACTTAATTTCCAACTGTCCTGTGGTCCTGGTTACTGTACTGTAAAGTATTGATTCCTCTGAACTATGTCAAAGCCTTTTAAGATTATAGACGTCAATCATGTTCCCCCTAATTCTTCTTTGTTCCAAGCTAAATAGATTCAGTTCTTTCAGACCCTGGGATTAGTATATGTCCTTATGCACAAAAAACATTTGTTTGGTTCATAATAGCATTATTAACTCAGCAGTGGTCATTACTTGCTACATTAATGCTTAGTTAGAATCCACATGGTCATCCAGAACGACGTAATCAACATAAATAATTAACATATACACCGACCGCAAGCTTCGAAACAGATATGAACTTTGATTGAGATTAACGACTAAATAAGGTCCTGGGAGATTGATGTTACAAAGTACATTACACAGTAGTATGCAGGCAATAAATATACATGCACAAAATGTCTTGTGGGTGGGGGTCTTTATTTCTGTAGTCTTGCTTTGTAGTGGTTGCATTTAACATGACACTTACTCAATTTACCAAAAGGTATTATCCTAAGTATGCTGTCCAGATTTCCACGGTGAAGCTTTGTGTCTCACCTCAGTATAAGGTACATACAATGGCCCTTTTAAACTGGACAATACCTGTGCAAATCTGTTTATAGTAGTGCCAGCACACAGGGATTAAAAATAATATGGTTTGAGGATTGAGTACACATGTAGGATGGTTTGCATCTTTTAAGCCTATTCTACAGTCTCCTTTACTGGTAATTACCATTAAACACATGCTTATATGAGAAAGAACATCTCATTTTAGTATTTTTCAAAATGGTGATAGAACATATCAACCACAAGTCTTGAGTTCCATTTAAGATTTATTTTTACAATAGCTATTAAGCACGGGTAAGAGGGGTATGATTCAGGAGTTAAATGTGACTTTTCATAGAGCCCGATACAGTCTCATCATCATTGCAACTGGATTATGGCGTGAGAGGCATGCATACAGGTCTGTGTTTGTAACTTATGAAGCCCACTCTAGTCTCCACTGGTTGACTCGGAAGGAAAGTAGCTCTGAGGTGCTGAGGGAAATCTTACATACCCAGCTAAATGCTGAATGCAATAATATTCAGCACCTAAGAACCACTTTTTTTTTTTTCTCAGTGACAATTACATCGAACAAAACTGTCTTCTGTTATATATCTTATTATAGCAAAGTGCTAATTAACAGTTTAACGTACTTACACAGTATTAAGACCACTTACAAGGGGGTAAAGCATATTCCAATAGTATTGTGATACCCAGTCAAGCTGGCTAAGCCTTCATTCCCTTGTACAGTGTTGTTGGCTTCTGTTAGATGTTCTGGTGATGGTTGTGGAAAAATATTACATTATATTAACAGAATACTTATAAAACGAAATAATTAATCAAATAATTGCAGCCGAGTTGTAGCGAGGAATGTACCGCACACGCTCATGCTACATTTCAAAAACACATAGTAACAGATAGTAGTACAGACATCCAGACGAGTAGCACCGCCCCTAACACAAATGCAGGAGCGCGACACGTGATTATTATACCAAAATCCAGTATGGCGGAATCTGTCAGTGAGTGAATTCTACGCTGGCGCACTCTCCAACGGGAATTAACATATCTTGCATTTTTCAGCTAGGAGTAACCGCCTTACAAAGCAGGTAGGTGAGCTTTGACTGAAAGTGGTGTTGCTCTATTTCCTCATTGATCCTAATTTAAATTGCAATTGAATACAATTTGTTTAAAAAACTGTAAGCCTGTGTTGGTTTGCATTATATCGTATGGTAACGAGGTGTGTTTTTGTACTGTGTTTAACTTCTGCTCACGCTGTGCATTTTTTTTTTTTTTTTTTTGCGAATCGGTCCTGCTCCGCCAAACTAGAATGTTCAAGCAAAGTGGGCTGGAGTTTAACGGTCTGCTGCGACGCTGGCCAATAAACATTCGGGACTGATTGAAGTAGGATGTGATTGATAATCGTTCAATCCTATGATTTGGTAGCCTGAGCGGTCTGGAAGGGCGGGCTCCCAGTTGGTCTCGTCGCTCTTCAATGGTATTGGTAGTATTTTGAGTGGGTGTGTTTAAAATGTTTATCAATGTTTTTATTTTTTTTTATTGTGAATGAGGGTGCACAGTTGTACAATTCTGTATTTTGTGTTAACGCCCCCCGCCCAACCCCAACAAAAAAAAAACACTTAGGAATGTGAAGTGAACATGCTTGTATTTTAATTACTTTAGGACTGGAATAATAATCGTTATGACATATCTCACAACACGATTCTCACGCATACTGTATTTAAATACGATTCATGCACTGCATACATTGCACGTATGTTTCTGTTAGATATCTTAAAGCATTGGTGTTGATGATTGGAAATTGTACATTATTTTGTTACTCGGTCCTTGCGTGTTCACCGGTCCGCAATTTTGTTTTGCTTGCTTGGTAAATACCTAGTCTAAATAGACAGTATAAAGACACTCAAAAGGTTCAATACTGCTAATTCTAAAAAAGAGGAAAGAAATGGATTTGAAAACACCAAACTAATTCCCGGCGATTCAAAATGCTGTACCAGTATAAGTAAACGTTTAGCAAAGTAAATGCCAGTTCATTTTACTATATTTATTTACAATGATTTCCTGGCAATTAAGACATTCATTCAGGCACAATGATGAAAACAAACAAACAAACACAAACGTTAGAGCATACCGCCAATGTAAATGTAAAACCTGAATACCGAAACACATGTCCTGTTGAGCTAATATTATGTTTAATGCAACCTCAGTTATCGGAAAAATGTATACTGCCAGAATGTGTGTCTTGTGTATCATTCTGTAGCGTTTTGAACTATGGTATAAATATCACTGTTAATACTAGCCTAAATCAACCGTTTTTATTGAAAGTACGTGTGATATACCATTTAAAAGGTTTAAATAAAAATAAAATATATAGACTCAGGTAATAGTTGAGTTCATAATGTGCTTAAAAATGTGAAGCCATAAATAAGTTTGAAATGTTTCTTCAAATTAATTTAATGTGCTACAGATAAAAGGGTCCTGTCTCGGCCTCAATTACTGTGCTACTTAAAGGACACTGTGGGGGTATGGTTACTCTACTGAAGAGGCAGTGTAGTTTTAGTCTGGAGACAGAATAGACTTACTGTAAACATTAAAAAATAATCTGGAAAACTGGGACCTGGGAAATTTGTTCAAAAGTTACTGGGTTTTAAAGCCTTTGGTATTAATATTACAAGTTTAGTTTGTCAGACACCATATGAATAATTTATAATGTTAAATGACTCGCCCCTTTTTTTTAAATAGCTCGGAAATTGTAGTATTTGAATAATTCATGATGAATTAGCAATAACTGCCAACTTTTTTGAATGAATGGGCTTGTGTTTGTAAGGAGTACTTAAAAAGCCATTCTCAAAATTGTAATTAACAAAAGGAACTTTTTATTTAATGAAATCCCCTGTGGTGAGGATATAGTGGAGGCAGGCGTCACACTGCACATTTTTCCATACAACCAGATAATTGCTTATCCAACTGAAAACTTGGTATTAAGAATATTGTTGGGGATAAAAGGGGGTGTTCAGAAATAGAGGAACACACTTTAAAAATAATGTGTTATCTTGTAACAATTGTAAGTCGCCCTGGATAAGGGCGTCTGCTAAGAAATAAATAATAAAATAATAATAATAAATACAGTCAGCCTAATCGAATATTCGACTATCAAATTATTAGTTGTTCTATCACTACCTCAAATGACATTTAAACAGTTTAATTTTTACATTCTCTTATCATTTTTATATATTTGCAATCATTCTAAGTAGTTCTGTTGCTTGAATCTTGAGGTTTTTTTTTTAATGATCTGGGACATTGCTTTCAATTGTTTGCCCAGCAACTTATCAGAGTTTCCAGAACTTTTAATTTACTGATTTTCAAAGCACTTTCCCAGTTCCCATGTAAAAAATGTCAGTACAACTCAAAAAATGGAACTATTTAAAACTAATACAAATATAAAAAGGAAAGGAAAGTGAAATGTGAAGCTATTTGTTCTTTAATATATCTGTGTAAATACAGTGCTTGCTGTACAACTGGCTGCTGATCTGTTTGTAGTTTTGCGATAATTACAACAATGCTCCACCTCCTTTAAAGGTCATGGTTGACACCCAGTGGCATAGATCTAATTATTTGGAATGACCCACTTGCCTAACGCAAGGATAGAAGGCCAAGGCCATTATAATACAAAATATAGGATTGCTGTACCACACCCTACTAAAGTAATCAAAGAAATCTGTAAATTATCCAAAACAGAAAGCGGAAAACATCTACTAAAGGTTTTTGGTAAGCAGCACATTTTTTTTTTAAAGATGGCCTAATACCCTTTTATAGAATAACAATTTCAACCAATTTGTGGCTGTTGCTAATCAATTGTTCCCCGTGAGGCATTTCATTTACATTAAATAACACAGGACTCCCAGCTGCTGGTCGATCAAAATGTCTACTTCCCTCTGTCTGGTAGCCTAGGACAACTGTGGATCCCTGCCAGTTGATTAAACATAAAAATACTGCAGAGTGGTCTTTGCAGCAGCCCCATTGGAAACCAGACTTTCCACCAGTAGTGAAAGTCAAACCATGCTCCCTGTCACTTTTACCAGATTGGAAGTAGTGCACAAGCTGTATCGACCAGAATGCTGTGCAAGTCGAAACAAAAGATAGAAATGAGTTCCTAATTCAGTGTCCTGTATTAAAATAAACCTTTACTCTTTATTCACCCTCATCTGTAGCATACTCTTTTTGGGAGTCACCTGATTACTACATTTTATCATGCAGGGATGTACTGGGAGCATTTTTTTTTTTTATAGGTGCTTGTAAAAATTGCAAATTAACTTTCTGGCTTACAATAGCTGAGAGCATTGCACAGCATCCACAATAGAGAGGTGTAACCCACAAATCCTGCATCAGCTTTGCTTCAGCCATAAGCAGTAATCACATAAGATACACATTATAGGGACTACATCAACTGTCCTTTGTGTAATCACCCCAAGGTGTTTCTTCCCAAAAGCAATGTTTTTAGGATATGCTGGCATTAGGGTTGGGTTTGGAAATCATTGGGTATTTTAACAGCTCCACCCTGAGTATTTCTGACTGGAATTCATAGAAGAGTCTACCTGTAGCTGAAGTTCCACTTTGTATCTAAATTATAAACTTCACAGATCATCTCAGTCACATCAGTTTCTGAGTAGAGTTGTCCTACAGTAGATGCCCTCTAAAAAATAATGGGGCATAAGAAATGTAAAACTCACTTTTAAACATCGATCCAGTCTAAAATATTTGAGAACATCAGAAAACAAGAACGTTTATGAACAAGAGGAGGCCATTCGGCCCATCTAAGCTCATCCAGTTCCTAGTAGCTGATTGATCTAGGAACTTTTTCAAGTTCAGTTTTAAAGGATCCAAGCAATTCTGCCGAGGTAGTCCATTTCATACCCTCACCACTCTCTATGTAAAGAAGTGTCTCCTTCCCTATGTCCTGAGTATCTCCACTTAATTTACAACTGTGTCCTCTAGTCCTGGTTTCTGTACTGCGCTTTAAGTATTGGTTCGGCTTAACTATGTCAATACCTCTTCAGATTATAAAGACTTTAATCAAGCCCTCCTAATTCTTTGTTGTTCCAGGTTAAATAGATTCAGTTCTTTCAGCCGATCTTTGTAGCTCAGTTCTTTAGGCCCTGAGATTATTATATGTCCTTATGCACAAAAACATTTGTTTGGTTTATAATAGCATTATTAACTCAGCAGTGGCAATTACTTGGTATATTAATGCTTAATTAGAATCCACATTGTCATCATTAGCCAACTGGAGCCAATCAAAGTGCTGCATTTCATTCACGAGAGGACTTTTATTTCTGTGTACAGATGCTTTTGGTACTGTAAATAAAATCACACAGGTCCCCTGAGTTTAAACTCAAAATTCCATAACGATGTAATCAACATAAATAATTAACATACACAGACAGCAAACTCCGAAACAAATATCAACTTTGATTTAGATTAATGACTTTGCAGGTTAAATAAGGTCCTTAGAGACTGATGTTATCAACTACATTATGGTATGTAGGCAATAAATACTTACATGTGAAAGAACATCTTTGGTCACTATTACCTGCTGTCATTTATAGTATCTAGATGCATCGCAAACCACTGTAATTAAAAAGTGCAAGTGACATTTGAAACACATACTAAATGTAAGGTGACTATTAAATCGAGTCTACTTTTTCAATGTTTACCCAAAAGGCTTAAATATTGAATCGATAAAAGTAGATAAGTTTTAAAATCAAACAAAAGCAATTTTAAAAGTCGCCTGAACTGACCAGGTTACAGATATGCTGAGGGAAAACGTGACATAGAGCAGAACAACTTAGCATATAATAAAAAACATGTAAAAGGATGGTTTGTGCTTTAGTAAGAGCCCAATGAGGCCACAGACAGTACCTCCTGTGATATCGCAAGGGTTCATTAATGCCATTCTCTTCCCCACGGTCTCCAACACCACTCACACCTGTCATGTTTCATTGGTCTAGAGCAAAGTGGAAACCCAAATACATTTTCTAGGACTAATGACTGGATGTAAAAATGCGGATGAATGAATCCTGTTTATACACAGCTGTACCAATTACTATATTCACACAATTATTGTTTTGAGATTCAGCTTTTATTAGGGAGCTTCCCTAAATCCCTTGTTTAGAAAGATACAGGATACAGAAAGTACTGATAGAGGAGAAACCTCAAAATGGAGCGAGGTAACCAGTGAAGTACCACAGGGATCAGTATTAGGTCCTCTGCTATTCCTAATCTACATTAATGATTTAGATTCTGGTATAGTAAGCAAACTTGTTAAATTTGCAGACGACACAAAAATAGGAGCAGTGGCAAACACTGCTGCAGCAGCAAAGGTCATTCAAAATGATCTAGACAGCATTCAGAACTAGGCAGACACATGGCAAATTACATTTAATAGAGAAAAGTGTAAGGTACTGCACGCAGGCAATAAAAATGTGCATTATAAATATCATATGGAAGATACTGAAATTGAAGAAGGAATCTATGAAAAAGACCTAGAAGTTTATGTTGACTCAGAAATGTCTTCATCTAGACAATGTGGGGAAGCTATAAAAATGGCCAACAAGATGCTCGGATATATTGTGAAAAGTGTTGAATTTAAGTCAAGGGAAGTAATGTTAAAACTTTACAATGCATTAGTAAGACCTCATCTAGAATATTGTGTTCAGTTCTGGTCACCTCATTACAAAAAGGATATTGCTGCTCTAGAAAGAGTGCAAAGAAGAGCAACCAGAATTATCCCGGGTTTAAAAGGCGTGTCGTATGCAGACAAGCTCAAAGAACAGGATTTATTTACATATCAACACATATGAGCAGCTCACTTGACACTACCAGCAATGGCAGCGCACAGAGCGTATACAACACAGTGTATGAAAACTTTGGTAGGATCTACAATATCTGAACTAATCTTCACTGTTCAATAATAAACTAACGTTGCTGAAGAGGTTGATCATGGCGGATAAACGGTTAGGGTGGATATGTGACGGGCGGATACGCGACGGATTACTGTACTAACTTTCGAGGTGAATAAACTGAATATTCTGTTTAGTTTAAAGCTGTGCACAATTATGTATCTGTGACTACTGAAATATATTTCAAGGGTTGGGCTGCCTGGGAAAAGGCTCGAACTTGTTCTTTATATATTGTTGTTTAAATATTGGCAGGTGGTTGAGGTTTTGTGAGTAGCTGCACACTCCTCCCAATGTAAATATAACAGCTAATGAATGAACAGGCAGATAACAACACCCCGAGTAATTTACCAGTATTATGTCAATCGACACAATTATAAATTGGTGCAGATTGACATGTGTTAGATCTGTTGCAGAGATAACAGGGAGAGCTGGGCATCTGTGGAGAGAGGAAGTGCTCTCTACCTGTAAGCAAGGCCACAGAGGAAGCTGTCTGTCACCTGTGATGTCACACTGTTTTTCTGGTTGTTGGGACTTAAATAAAAGTGCGCTTCTATGCTAAAACACATCTGCTTCGTTTTGTGAATCTGGATACTAACCTACCCAGCTTTAGAAACCTCATTTTGTTGTATATATATTTTTAAATAAATGTAGTAGTCGCCAATTGATGTTACCCCGTTTTTCTCCCAATTTGATATATCCAATTGTATTTTAAGCTCAGCTCGCCACTACCACCCCTGCGGTGACTCAGGAGCAGCGAAGACGAACACACGCTGTCCTCCGAAGCGTGTGTCGTCAGCTGACCACTTTTTTTTCACTCTGCAGGCCCGACCTTGCAGCCAACCACGAGCTACAGCGTCGGAGGACAACACAGCTCGGGGCACCTTACAGTCAAGCCCGCCCCCTGGGAACTCCCGTTCACGGTCGGCAATGGAATAGCCTGGACTCGAACCGGCAACCTCCAGGCTATAGGGCGCATCCTGCACTCCACGCAGATGCGCCACCCGGGCCATTTCGTTAGAATTCTTGACCGTTTACTTTACCCCTTTTTTTTTCTCCCCAATTTAAAATCTCCAACGCTAACCAGTGATTTATAATGAATAACCTTTGACAGCTGTGTTAGCATTGTGACTGACTCCCCTTTTATTGTGCTAAGAACCTTGGTTATTCACTTGTTTTTTTTACATTCTTTCAGGATATGCAAATATTTCAAATACAACATTGTAGAGCACTGCTGGTGCCTTCCCAACTGTCTGCAATGCAGCTGGAGTATACTTGAACTTACCTTGATGTTTGCAGTAGAAGGGCCTAGACAAGTGATGGGAATTGAGTTGGAAAAATCAACATCGATAATCGTACCCTCAACCAGTGATGCAGATAATGCAGTATTTCAGGTTAAATACCTTCTGTATTGCCTTTTTGTTTTGTTCAGACAGTTCCCATAACTACCATGCACGTAAACTCCACGTAAAACATTCTATCAGTCGATCATTTTACTGTTGGAGGTAATCACATTTTTAAATTGATAATTATTTATTGAACCAGAAACTACAGATTTAAAGTATGTAACTCACTAAAATAGTTTTGTTCTGCTATGCACATCAATTCATAATTTCGTTCTCAAATGTGCAGTTTTGAAAGAAACACATGCTTTTAGATTGCCTTGCACAATCTGGGTCATTTCACCTGTAGAGTGAAATGGTTCTCGTCCCTTCAGGCTTGTCTGCTAAAAAATGACTAGAGACCTGTGCGTTACGTCTTTTTCACATTGTTTATGGCCGTGTTATCTCTGTGGTGCTGGGGCTAAGTGTATTGCTCAGATGCGCCCCTTTTTTTTCGGCTTCTCTCGTCTCCTATCTGTCTCACTCGGCCATTGAATGGTTTTCTTGGCTTTTTCCGGAGAAAAAATGACAAGAGACCTGTGCGTTACGTCTTTTTGACCCTGTCCGACATCGGACCGGAAATGGAAAATTGTAATGTCGGACCTGGTCTGACATAGGATTGCAAAGGGTTAATCAATAATCTGTGCAACACTAGCCTGGACTTTCTGATCAGCTAATAGAGGGGTTTGGCATAGGTTACTGTCAGCTATACTGTAGCATTGTTTCCATGCCTATAAGATAATAATAGCCGTTCCAATGGAAGATTTACCAACTTGCAATCACACACACACACAGTGTCATTACTAACTCAGCATGAGGGTTATTTGCATACTTGTGTGGCATGAATAGAATAGAAAGCTATTCCACCACACACTTTTATAACTATTTGCCCAAAAGGATCTCCTGCTGTTCCCCACAACCACAGTCAATTAACTCCCTGTATTAAAGAGAAAAACAAATGTCCTCTTTGCAAAGGAAAATGAGAATGATGATGGAATAAGTACTTCTGAATCATATTAACTAACACATACAGGCTCTGCTCTTGCTGCTGTGTAACATGCTATTTTTTGATCCAAGATAACTTGTATGAAAAGGAATAAACCAAACAGATTTTTTGTTTGTAGTATTAATATTGGGCCCTATTCACAAAACTTCAGGGGCTGTGTGACACGATGGCTCATGTGGTGACGTCAGGCTAGGAAATGAAGGATATTTAATAATAATAAAACAAAACAAAAGGTTTTGTACCGAGACTCCAATTTAATGATTGATTAGCAATTGAGTCTTGGTACAGATGTATAAAAAGCGCACCTTTTCACGCACTGGGGGGTTAGGTGCACAGCGAGGAGGTACTGGAGAGAGAGGTTGAATTTAAGCAATCGCTATCCTCCTGGAGGGCCAGCACGATACTTGTTAGTGTTTAGTCTTGTGTCTTGTTTTGTTTATCTGTTTATTTTGGCATCAGTGCCGTGTCCTGTTTTTGTGTCTGCTTCAACCTTTTTATTTACTGTCTGTCATTAAACTGCGCAGCAGCGCAATCACCATACCCCTCCGTCCAGTCTGTGTTATTTCCCTGCGTCTGACGTCACCACTCTAGGCTGCTTGTCACAAAGACATATTTTAGAATGTCAGTATGCATACATTTTTCCTTTTGAACATTCCAAAGCCCATATACTGTAGGCTAGTAGAATGGTCAACCAAGCACTTACTATACCACTTGAAACCAGAAATACTGTAGAGCTACTGGGTAAATAAAATAGCACGAAGATCAGGTGCTAGGAATTCCCAGCTCTCCCAGCTTTTTCCTATTCCTCAAACTAAATGTGTAGATATTTTATTCATGCAGTAGGCCAATATGACAGAAATACAATGATTCTTGGTTGTAAATCTCCCTCCCGACCTGTGAGGACGCTAAGCAGCGAGAACAGAGTTCGTTGGACAGGCTGGTCTGACAGTTCTTTCCCAGGGTCGGGAAGTCGGCCAGTCTGGATGAAGGTGAGACTCCGTTGCAATAATGCATTGACCCGGAAGGGAAACAACGTGGCACCTGCAGATTGGAGAAGCGGTTGCACTTGTTTAAGGGGTCATGTGTGATGGCATAAAAGGGGGCGGAGAATCACAATCTGTTCCTTCGTTTTGGTTTGTGTTTGTGAACCAAGAAGGACTGAGAGACCCTGTAACCACTGTTTCAGTATCGTGAGTGTTTGTTTGTCTTGTTTGTAAATAACTAGATGGCTAACACGATTCCGGAGCTGTCGCTGAGGGTCAGCACTAGCCGGAACAACACTGCACTACTGTCACAAAATAAACTGTATCACCCACCACGAGCACTACTGCATGCACCCAGGACTGGTGACCGTGTCGGTATTATTGTGGGGCAGATACGTATTGTTTATTGTTTAGGGTCTAGAAGCCCATTATTGTCTACCCCGTGCAGTACACACTGCTGTGTATTGCCCGGGGATTATTGTTTAGTGGCCTGGATAAAAATAAAGCACACTTTCCGAACTGCATTACAAGGCTCTGTCTGATTAATTACTGCACTGCATCACTTCTGCACCTGTTCCCACTCAGCCACTTTGTCACAGCCTATAATAGATTATTGGAAATGCAAGTTTCAGAATCACCTACATTTCAGACTCCACACTCCATTCCTGATTTGTTCTTAACTTTAAGGTTCTGTTGTACAATACATTTAGTGCTAAATGTTTAACAGAAAATGTACTAAAGGATCTTTTAATTAAATTGTGTTTAATTCTAAACTTTGCAGGGGGGTTCGGGACACTTTTTAATATGTGAAAAATAATCTGAATAAACACAGAACTTAACAAAGAGGGTGTTTGCCACTGCAGAATAGGAATGTGCGCTTGCAAATTTTACTGTTAGGCTCATAAATCTATTAATAGTCAGCCAGTGTTTTTATGGCTGTCTGTATAACTGCCTGTTTCACCTCCACCATTGTGAAGCCATGTGACACGATGGCTCATGTGGTGACATCAGGCCAGGAAATGCAGGACACAGAATGGTGAGTGAAATGCGCTGGTGTGCAGATTTAATAATAAATAAACGAAACAAAAAACAAAACGCTGGTACAAAACTGAATGCCACGGTGACCAAAATAAGCAGACAATACAGATGTGGAACAAACAAACAAACAAGTATTGTGCTGGTTTATACCCAGCACGCATAGTAATTGCTTACTTGTAGGTTTCTCTCCTACTCGTGACTCCTGTACCGCCTCTGAACACACCAAGTCCGTATCACCCGTGATTAATCATTTAATCACTTATTCAATTCACAGCTCCAGCCACATTCCCATGTATTTTTGCAGGGAGAATTTTAACTTCCTCCCTGTCATCCACTATTCCCCCCCCCCCACACGTCCCCGTGCTCACACACCAACATACCTTTTAATTCACCCGTGCTATATAACCCAATTTATACCCCGTGCACCAATACATACACACCAGCAATAACACACCACATAAAACATAAAACACACAGGGGCGGGCCACCTCACCACAAGCTGTATATAATTTTTTTTTTTTTTTTTTTTTTAGATCAATCCAACAAGGCACTCACAAGTTATACACATCTCAAATAGAGAGGTCAGCTGTAGTGTTTATACAGTCGGATATGTGCAGTCTAAGGTTATTTATTTATTATCCTTTTCCAGGTACTGTACTGTGGCAAAGTGGTTTGCAGTGCGCAGGTGTAGAGGTGGTGCAGTGCTCATATAATTACAAACACGACACAGTTCATGGTGAAAAACAGCTCTTTGTTGTGCGTCAAATAATAATAACAGCCCTACACAACAATGTGTATGGCACAGTTAAAACCCACAGGGTTCAGTCCAGAAATAATACTAACACACACTTCATACACATACATGATCACAATTCCCAAGTGAGTGCTCCCAGTACAAGTGGTGAAGTATACAATAATGGTGAAACAGCAGTGCAGTGTGGTCTGGGTTTGATGCTGGCTTTTTAGCGGCAGCTCCCGGATTTGTTTGCAGTCTACAAATGACAAACGACACAGTTATTGAGACATACAAAACAACACGAAGCACTCACAGTTAAATCACAGTTCTCCTTTACAAGTCCTTTTGTAACCATAACAAAATAACAGATTGCTTCGCCACATCCCCTGATATACCCTTAGACACGTCCCCTTCGAATTTCCAACCAATCCAGTCGGGGGAACACTGTTCTTGTTCGTCACAGATCAGGGAGGAGATTTCTGACATGGACATAAATGTGTACATAGCGAATATTATCGAATGTCATTTCCAGAGCGCGTATTGTCTTGTAACAACTGTGTGGGTGGCCATTAATGTCATGAATGTATGAATGCGTGGCTCACATAGATGTTGGCAACAATGCAGTTAGAGACGTGGGAGGAAGTTATGAGCAGATGGGGGCTGTTTTCAGTTCATCAAAAAAAGTGTTAACCACATTTGTATTAGGCTACTATTTTTCACAAATTTTTGGTATATAAAGCTGTTTTCTAAACTATGTTCAGTTTCACACTGAAATGTAATACCTTTGTATTTATTAGCTACATTCTTCAAATAGTAAAGCTTGTCAGAGTCAGACACTCTACTAGAAGTTGAGGTTGGTGACAGGCTGGATTGTTTATCTTACTCAAAGGAAGTTTAAGCTGTAGGAGCGATGGTGTTGATAGTTCAGAGCTTAAATGTGTTCATGTTACCCAAACATTAAATGTTTCCAATTTAGTCTAAATGTTTACATGTTACTTTAGTGTTAATACTGTAGTACCTATACCGTGTATGGTTATTTGTTTAATATTCAGTATTTCATTTCTATTTCGTAAGCATCCGTATTGCACACATTGTAGTCTTATAAACATTAATATTTAGTTATTTATTTTACACTACCAGTGTGCTTGCTATACAGTAGGTTATCCGAGTGGTTACAAACATTCAAAACATGTTAACATTTAAATGTTTAAATGTTTAGGAAGCTTTTTCCCGTCCCTTTTAAAACATGCTTGGGACAGTACTAGCTGACACTTTGAGACAAATAGCTACCACTTGCAGCAACAAGATGATGATACTGTATATCAATTGCATTCATGTTCTGTTTGCCCTTTGTTTCAAATGTTGCTGAAACGCAGGCAGCATATTTTCTTCATGGATATTTATTAAATCATAGAGTGAAGCTACTGTAGCTTTTGAAGGTTCTACAGTATTTTCTTTCAGCATTTGACAATTGTTGAAAATTACAACTGCAGTAAATAAAGAGGCTTTGGTGCTTTCCTGAACTGAGCAGCTGTCTGCAGTTACATAATATTACTGAGCTTTTCTGGTCGACTGCTTTGCAGAACCATCAGTAATGCTCTGAGTATTGTGAGCCTATTGTTCCCTTCTCAAATGTGTCATTTCCAGGTGCTACAGTACAGCATCTAGGCATATCAGAAGGGCTTTTATTTGTTTACTGTTATTATCTAGAAATTGTTTGTAAAGGAAAGTACTTCTGATAACATAATTTCCTTTTTAGTCCTGCTGCTTTTCCCTGTTTTACAACTAGGACTGACTCTAAAGGCTTTTTATTTAAAACTAGCTCCCTAAACGGGTACATGTTGGGTTTAGTCAATCTGTACACAAAACTGCACTGATATGCCATTTAAACTTGAGATAAGTGCTTAAGGTAGGATGGATTTGGAGAGGCGATTACTGTACTTTATTAGCCCCCCAATTTAAGGCCTCGTGAGACCACCCTGGCGACGTGTCTCCCACTTGGGACAATGTTCTGTTTTTCAGGCGACACAACGGCAACATTTTCAATACCAGCCAATCATATTTGATAGTAGTGTCACATGATAATAAGGATATAGAAGACCAAACAGACAGCGTATATGGTACATTCTGATTCCTGCATTTCATCCAATTAATTAAATGTAGTCTATAGATATGCAATACAGTGTGTATGTGGATAAGCGAATGTTAATGTCCACGATCACAATAACATATTTAAGCTATGAATAAATGTATGCTACAATAATAAAATACACATAGCATATTTTGAAAAATGTGTTTTATTTTGAATTAATTTGCCGTGTATGCAGTATGCCTGTCATTCCTACATTAATCCCCAATCATAACATCTTTCATTTCAACAGTAAATGAAGTGAAAAAAAGAAATTAAAAAATCTCAGGTCTGCCTTCTTGCTCTCGAAAGCCTAGAATTAAAGGTACAGTATTGAAAACATTGTTTAGGATAATGAATACCGATATATGTATTATGTTTGGCATATTAAATATGTAGACCTACTACAGTCAGCACTCACATATGTGACCCTATAAAACTTCAGTGGTGGTTAAAAGCTTGTGATACATATCTGATTATTTCATTTTGGCCTGTTCCAACCCTTGTTTGTTTTTCAGGGAACACAAAAAAAGATACAATATCAAAAATACACAGCTGAACTGTATTGGTTTTGTTGGTACAGTACTATATTTTCAACAGAAGTATTATTGCTCAAAACGAAAAATTCTGAAAATATCACTTGTCAAAAGACGACACGTGGACTGTAATACAGTTCATACTTTTAAATCTGGTTAATTTAAAAAAATACATCACAGTATCTAAAACTGTTTACCGATTAACGGTTACATTACCGTAGCTTGTCTTGTTAGCTTTGTTTTGGCTGCATTTTTGTCAGGTGAAAATGCAGGAAGTGCTGTGAAACTGCACAATAAAAATGGCATGCAAGAGAAAAAAAAAAACCGCGAGCTGTGACGGATATTCAAATAAATTGTAACATTGAAGAGATGGGCTTTGTATCAGAAAACTGGTGACAGATTCTGAAGTCGCATGTGACGAGTAAGTGCATTAATTTGTTGCATATATATAATGGAGATTGATTTTATTCTTAATACAAGGGCAGTAAAACGCGACTGACGTGTATCTGGGTAACAAATATCCGAGTGATGTCTGTAACTAATAATCCTACTAATGTACACCTTTTTAATTAATTAAGGAACTACAGGTTTGTTAATGTAATTAGTACATTTTTATATCATAGTCTTCCTTTGCAGCATGTTTACGTCTCGTGACAAAAACGTGCATTATGATTGGGTTGCATTACGTTGTTGCCTGTGTGTTGCCAGCTTGTCGACTGCATGCTTGTCTCTCGTGTGACCACCGCAAAATGCAAGGCAACACGCAGGTAACAAATGTGTTCCTCTTGTTGCTGTCGACAAAAGTTGCCTGTGTGACCAGGCCTTTAAAGGGTGCATTCAAGTTCAAACCACTGTATAAAGGTGTTTTATTAAGAAAGTTAACATTTGTTTCTACTTTAGGTGTCACTGAAACAGAGAAAACTGTGTCTCAGATAACAACAAAATATATACTCACTTTTAAAGGTGTCTGGTAAACAGTGTAAAGTAGGGGTGGGCGATATGGTCCAAACAAAATATCACGGTATATTAAAATTTGTTATCAAACTTTATTTTATTCATTTTTTTGTACTTGCATACTATTTGTAACATGGTGGGTGGTGCAGAGGGCGTGAAGAACTCATCACATGTAAGGATTTGCATTTTTAATGTATGCTGTGCTTTACAATAAACTCAAACACACAGAACAATTGAAAAACCCAAACCTACAGAACAATTGAAAACCCAAACCTACAGAGCAATTGAAAACCCAAACCTACAGAGCAATTGATAACCCAAACCCACAGAGCAATTGAAAACCCAAACCTACACAACAATTAAAAACATATACCTACAGAACAATTTTAAAAACCCACATTTTTTTTTCAATTAAATAATGCCTCCGTCTCTTCTCCAGTTACTCCTAACTCACAGAGCCCTGCCCTGCTTTTTACAGGTTTGTCTGTCAACTGCATCAGGTTTTAGTTTTGTATGTTTGCAAGTAACAGTGTTACCACAGGTACTAAAAAGTCTCTCCGATGGAGAACCTGTTGCTGGTTTGCACAGATACTTCTTTGCAAGTTTGTTCAGTCTAGGTAAGTTTATGTGTTGAGCTTTCCACCAGATGAATGGATCTGATTCACTGTCAGCCAAGGGTGTAAGTACATAATGAATTACTTCCAGATATATTCTGAAACTACAGAGGTAGTAGTAGCTCCTGGCATCAGTGGTGTGCTTGATTTGAAAAAGCTGCCCATGGTTTTCTTCGTTTAAGCTGGTGCTCCTTTATTTGCTTCAGTTGATTCAGTTCCAGTGTGACTGGCTGTGCCAGCGAAGCCCCTTTCCTGCTCTAGCAGAGATTCCACCTCTGACACTGCTCTTGATTTGATTGATGCAGCCTTGTCCTCGCTGATGTACTCCATCTTGAATCTTGGGTCAATAAAAGATGAAATATCAAGTAGATCTTGAGTGTCTGAGTCAGAATATTTTTCATTAAAGTAATTCAAAATTCTTTCATTGATTGACTTTATGAGCTCAGTCTCATCTTCCTCAGCAGCCAAAATATTATTGTTAAGCAAATGCAAAACAGGTTTCAGGTAGGACACACTGACATAGTCTTCACCTGACAGAGTGTCTGTAAAACCCATCAATGGGCTCAAAGCCTTGTTCAATGAATCAAGCATGCCAATGTCCTGCCATGTAGGTACTAAGTGCCTGTTTTTTCTGTCTGAAGCTAGGACTTGTGTGATCGCTTTTTCCTTTTCCAGCACCCTTTGAACTATTTGCTGCCGTGATCCCCAACGAGTAGGTGCGAGTGGTGTGGTGAATAAATTGACAGTCCAAACAGTAATTCCTCCCAAAGCGTCTGTGTTTATTAAATATAAACAATAATAACCACCCCTCTACCAGCAATGGTATCGGGGGGAAACACTGCTGGCTTGCAGACCAAAAATAAAACAAACAGTATTCAGTAATCCCCAATCCACAGTCCTGTGCATGAAAGTGTGCTCTTCAATTAGCAGGGGGGTGCTGGTGTCGTGAGGTGAGGGTAGTGCTCTGGTTATGTGGGCTGGCTCCGTGGCTACAGCCCCTGGCTCCTTCTCCTCTAGAAACACAAACACAAAACAACATGTAACAAAATAAACAAAACTGCTCCGGCTGGAGGTTACGTTCTCAGCGCAAGGCGGCGTACTGACGTAGCTGCTTCCTCTTTGTACCCACAAACTCCTCCCTGCAATCAACCCGTCGCCATGGTTTCTCCAATAGAGGGCCGTCCCACAGCTGATTGCAATGGAGTCGTTCCGGGTGCTTGCAACTACGCACTCCCCCTATATGGTCACCTTCCAGTTTACACCTACCGTCAAGGTGGTTCATCTAGGAGGCAGCATACCACCATCCTTGCACAGCGCCCTTTCTGGTTGGGAGGGAGATTTACAACATTGATCCTTTCTCTCTTTATCACACAGCTGTAAGAGAATGTGTTCACCAGCCTCTTTAACATACCAATGGCACGGTCAATGCACTTATCATCTTTAATGCTATTTTCTATTTAAAAGGAAGAAGACAAAAAATTGTATCAATAATTTATATAAAAATATGGCAACGCTTTATATTGCATGGCATAAATTAATATGCAATAGATATGCAATTGCATATTAAATTATTGTTAAATTATTCCTTGTTAAACATTTAAGTCAGATTAACTGTATTTTCAATAAGGACATGTAAACTGTGAAATTATTACATATTTTCAATGGTAACAAAACAGAATATAAATGGACATGATATGCAATTACATTTTCAATTGACATTTGGTTAACATTTAGCAAGAAACCAGCTATTGCATATTTATTAAATATTAATTTACCATTAATTTAATATGCAATTGAATGTCTATTTAATATTAATTTATGCCACGCAATATAAAGCGTTACCAAAAATGTAAAGCTGTAATCTAGGCATGCGAATGCTGCTGTGTGCAAGAGAAATGACAACCAGCTAGTAAATCTGCTTATTAAATAAATTGACACGGATATTCCTTTTATCCCATTAGTAAAATAATAATAAAAACAGATGCAATTTACTCCTGCTTTTAATTTCAACTCAATATTATTGCAGAAAATGTATGCAAAGGGCAGCATTGTGGTGCAGTGGTTAGGGTTCTGGACTCTTGATCGTAGGGTCGTGGGTTAAATCCCAGGTGGGGGACGCTGCTGCTGTACCCTTGTGCAAGGTACTTTACCTAGATTGCTCCAGTAAAAACCCAACTGTATAAATGGGTAACTGTATGTAAAAATAATGTGATATCTTGTAACAATTGTAAGTCGCCCTGGATAAGGGCGTCTGCTAAGAAATAAATAATAATAATAATAATAATAATAATAATAATAATAATAATAATAATAATAATAATAATAATAATGCAAAACAGTACATTTCTTTACCGTACAGTGCCTTGCATAAGTATTCACCCCCCTTGGACTTTTCCACATTTTGTAGTGTTACAACCTGGAATTAAAATGGATTTAATTAGGATTTTTTGTCACTGATCTACACAAAATAGTCCATAATGTCGAAGTGGGGAAAAAAAATCTACATATTTTTCAAAATTATTTACAAATGAAAAACTGAAAAGTCTTGATTGCATAAGTATTCACCCCCTTTGCTGTGACACCCCTAAATAAGCTCTGGTGCAACCAATTGCCTTCAGAAGTCTGTGTGGTCCAGTGGTTAAAGAAAAGGGCTTGTAATCAGGAGGTCCCCAGTTCAAATCCCACTTCAGCCACTGACTCACTGTGTGACCCTGAGCAAGTCACTTAACCTCCTTGTGCTCTGTCTTTCGGTGAGACGTAATTGTAAGTGACTCTGCAGCTGATGCATAGTTCACACACCCTAGTCTCTGTAAGTCGCCATGGATAAAGGTGTCTGCTAAATAAACAAATTATAGAAGTCACATAATTAGTTGAATGGAGTCCACCTGTGTGCAATTAAAGTGTCACATGATTTCAGATTAAATACACCTGTTTCTGGAAGGCCCCAGAGTTTGTTAGAGAGCATATCTAAACAAACAGCATCATGAAGACCAAGGAGCTATCAAAACAAGTCCGGGATAAAGTTCTGGAGAAGCACCAATCAGGGTTGGGTTATAAAAAAATATCCCAAACTTTGAACATCCCCCAGAACACTGTTAAATCCATTATTAAAAAATGGAAAGAATATGGCACAACCGCGACTCTGCCTAGAGAAGGCCGTCCACCAAAACTCAGTGACCAGGTAAGGAGGGCATCAGTCAGAGAAGCAACCAAGAGGCCAATGGTAACTCTGAAGGAGCTGGAGAGATCCACAGCTGAGATTGGAGAAACCGTCCATGGGACAACTATAACCCGGACGCTCCACAAAGCCTTGGCCTTGGCGCAAAACGCTATGTGTGGCGCAAAGCCAACACTGCTCATCACCCTGAGAACACCATCCCCACGGTGAAGCATGGTGGTGGCAGCATCATGTTATGGGGATGCTTTTCATTTGCAGGGACTGGGAAACTGGTCAGGATTGAGGGCAAGATGGATGGAGCCAAATACAGGGAAATTCTAGAGGAAAACCTGTTTCAGTCTGCAAGAGACCTGGGACTGGGGCAGAGGTTCACCTTCCAGCAGGACAATGACCCTAAACACACAGCCAAAGCTACACTGGAGTGGTTTAAAAACAAGAACTTGAATGTCTTAGAATGGCCCAGTCAAAGCCCAGACCTCAATCCGATTGAGAATCTGTGGCAAGACTTGAAAAGTGCTGTTCACCAACGGTCCCCATCCAACTTGACAGAGCATGAGCAATTTTGTCAAGAAGAATGGGCAAAAATTGCAGGATCCAGATGTGCAAAGCTGGTAGAGACTTACCCAAAAAGACTCACAGCTGTAATTGCTGCCAAAGGTGCTTCTACCAAGATTTGACTCAGAGGGGTGAATACTTATGCAACCAACAAATGTCTTTTTTTTTTTTGTTTAATTAAGTTTTGTGTCACAATAAAAAAATATTTTGCACCTTCAAAGTGTTAAGTATGTTGTGTAAATCAAATGGTAAAAATCGCAATTAAATCCATTTTAATTCCAGGTTGTAACACTACAAAATGTGGAAAAGTCCAAGGGGGGTGAATACTTGTGCGAGGCACTGTGTATAGTTTGTTTAACCTGCTTATAATATCTACATTTTAAAAGCAGTCCCAAACTTTCCTAATTCTGTTTAAATCGTTTACAAAACATTCATTTCATTCTAACAGCATTAACCATTTGCGGTCCATTTATTCAGCACGTCTCAGGCGCGTCAGGTCCAATTTATTTTCACACGCAGTTTATTTTAGATGTGCTGTTTAAAAGTATTTTTTTTTCACAGTAAAACAGGTTTAAAAGTCACTGCATATTAACAGGACACTCAGTACTGCATCTCCAGCCCTGCCCCACCCCTTGTTCGCTGTATTTTTCACATACTACTTCATAGTCGTGCATACCGATAAATCACCTCCTGATCACTCGTTTTATCACCAAACTCCTCAATAATGCGATCCAAGTCATATTTTATTACTATAACATCTCAAAAAGCTCTGCAAATGTCCATGATATTCTTTGACCGCTGGATGCAGAAGCAGCTATCTTCTTTGTTTATGTCCGTATTATCTCTGTGGTGCCGGGGCTATTTGTATTGCTCAGATCCGCACCTTTTTTTTCAGGCTTCTCTTGGCTCCTATCGGTCTCACTCGGCAATTGAATGGTTTTCTCTGCTTTTTCCGGAGAAAAAACGACTAGAGACCTGTGTTTTACGGCTTTTTGATGATGTCAGACCGGAAAGGGTTAACATAAGGCCATAAGCAAAAATATGCTTATTAAAATAAAAACAGAAATATTAGCATGTAAATATAATTTCATATTCAATATTAAAAGTTGTTAATATAAATAAATAAGACTTACCGATCTCAAGGTGAAGCCTGTGTCCAAAACATTGAAGTCTATGCCACGCATTTAGTTCTGTAACTTTGACGATGTTTGAGCCGTTGTCTGTAGTGATGCAGACTTGCTGCTGTTCTCTCAGGCCCCAGTCAGACACAGCATCTTGCAAACCTTGTGCGATTATCTCACCAGTGTGATCTTCAGGAAAGTACGTAGTTTGCAAGCACTAAATTCCAATCTGAATCGGTGTAGTGTACTGTTAGGATAATGTATGGCTCAGTGATTCGGCTTGACCACAGGTCAGTGGTACTGGAAAAAAATATATATACTGGTTAACTCTTTGGTTACTCGCCTACGGCAGTCATTGTACAATGTTGGCAGAGCTGTTTGTGAAAAAATACTTCGTATTTCTTGTCGATCATTTTCAACAACTTAATAAAGCCTTCTTTTTCTACAGTTTAGATAGGAACCATATCTTTCGCAATGTGATACGTTACTGCATCAGTGATTTGTTTCCATCGTTTACTGCTTGGTTCATATGGCACAACATCTGAAAATGATTCTGAGATAGAGGTTTGTATTTCGCCTTTTTTGGCAGCTTATTTAGTAGGCTTTTCAGGTTGCAAGTTTTTTTCATTGCGTTTACTGTATTCAATAGGATGTTGTTGCTTCGGTTGATGAAATAGATTGGACGTGTTGCCTCCTTTTACTGCCACGGCCTTCAAACATACTTTACAAATTATGGTACTTTGCTGAGTATCTGTTGATTTGAATCCGAAAAAACACCAAACCACTGAAGATGCTCCTTTCTTAGGGATCAGCTCATCTCCAGTAGAATGAGATGAAGTTTTGCTGTTTTTCACTTTCACTCATAGCAGTAGCCTTAGTTAGGTTATGTGACAATCTAACAAAGAGACTGTATGAAGATCCAGACTATCTACGTTTAGCTAATTGGGGAGGGTTCGTCAATGCTATTGAACAAATTATTTTAAAAGTTGGACGTGACCCGATTGATTTAATGTTTTTTATATAAAATATTAGTATGTTTTAATTAAAAATGGAAATAATATAATGTAATAAAAATAATACCAATCATAATACCAATCTCTATTTTTGAGACCTCCCTATAGTTCAAATGGATCAGTCCACGGGACATGAACTGAGCAGGGGGAAGAAACGAAACCTATGTTAGAAGATTTAGTTTCTTCAAATTAACAGACCAATATATATTTTTTTCTTTTAGACACTTCATATGCTTATTTTTTATCTGTTTGCAACTAATTCTTTCCTCCTGATATTTGATCGTCTTTAAAAAAAATACTGGTACAACTATGATACCGGTATATTGCCCAACCCTAGTGTAAAGTATGCACAAGGTTAAAAAAAGAGGTGGTGCATCTGGTAAAAGCACAGCTGTGTGGCGTGCTGGGTGTGTCATACAGTCGGGAGTGCACGTTTGCTTCCTGGCTGTGCGAAGTCACTGGTCTTCGCTGGGGAATCCAGAGTGAGTGTTACATTAGCTATGGTGTCCTGTGAGCTTGGGAGGCAAAACCAGCAAGGACTGTTTCCCGCTACAGTTGACCCTACTGGCCAGGTGCCTGCAGGACTGGCCTTTGTCCTTCAGAAGCTGGTAGCTCGCAGGCATCTGCTGTCCAGTTCCTGGGTGTAAAGAGGCAACTGGCTTGGTCGTGGGATTCGAACTGTTTGGGGAATTGCTGCGGTGAGGGAATGTAATTGGACATTCTAAATTGGGGACAACATTTGGGGTAAAATAATTGGGCACTGAAAAACTGGTGGTAGACACTGTGAAATAATTTGCTTAGTTGTTACTTTTTTAAACAGACTATTAGACTTTATGCCAGGCTAAGATTGTTGTTTCACTGTATATTGTAGGTCTAGAGAGGTTTCCTGTAAAAAATTATACCCAAAACACAATTTTAGGGGTAAAAAAAGGTGATGCCTTTATGAATGTATGTTTTACTGCAGTATAATGAAGTGATGCCATTAGCCTCCTACTACTGAAAGTTCCATGTGGCTCACAGAGTGACTCACTGGCAAGCAGGTTTAATGGGGGAGTCAGCTTGTGTCTCTATAGCAACAGTAAAACTAAAACTATTATTGGGGAATGTTTGCTTTCTGCAGAGTGCACAAGAGGTTAAATTATGGAAGAATGCAGTAAACAATACAGAGGAATGGTCTCTTTGTGTAAAATTGAGAGTTATTGTGGGGCACTGCAGTTTTAGACTCTGGGTGATGGTAGTACTCCTTAGATAATACACTGAAGCAGGATGATAATTCCACTCATAGGTATTAAAGATACTAGGTATTAAATAAAATAATTATCTTGGACCGTGATGAATGCTTAGTTCATGAACAATTTAAAATATGGTTGGAGCTCAGACTTGGACTGACCAGATTTGACAACCCATGCACTAAAAAGACTACCATGCAATGTTAGAGAAGTTGGTATTCATAATGTTGGTACACAAAGGGCTCAATTTTAATTATCTAATGACGCTGATATTCATATCGGCCACTGTTTAGATCAACTGAGTTCTCGCACTGGAGTGGCTTAGGAGATACTGTATGTGAGCTTGGACTGAAACCCAGTCTTTACTGGCTCTTGATAGCGTCTCACTTGTAAGAGAATATTGACAAAACCTGTGGGTAATTTTCCCTTTTCTCCGTTTAAAACGCAGGTTGTGAATACAATAATAAATCAATAAAAGCAGCCTTCAGACTTGTCGTACTTGGATTGGATTATCCGTACCTGGAGGACGGGTGTGTTGGTGAACAAAGGCCACCCCCCTGGAGTTTACGCAGTGGATGGTTTCTCCCTTGTATGTATCCGAGGAGCAGTGTGGCTCGAAGAGCTTGGCTATTCTGTTGGGTTTTCTCTCCCCCCTGGAAAGACCGACCTCCAAGTGGAGTCTCCAGGACACCCTTCAATGATGAGCTCCCAAAGCCATTCCCCAGGTACCGTAAGACAGGGCGCATCACTTTTTGCTTGTTTTTTGGGTGTGTGAGTTTGGCCAATGGATGCCACTGTTCTGTCAACTGTTTATTACATGTTTGTCTTTATAAGAAGTGAACAACGTGTTCTAGAACCTATTTTGGGTTAGCAAATACTAAAAATGATATAGTGGCATCAAATAAATACTGTAGCTGTTTTTTTGATGTTCGCCACAGTTGAAGTGCATGCAGATTGTTTAATGCAAAATAGGTCAATTGCAAACATGGTGCCCTATGCAAAAGTCTCTTAAGATAATTCACATGCATTCTGCTGCATTTTCATAAACACACAACCAAGTGATCAGAGTCACTTCTCTTTTTCCTCATTCATGTGACCATTTTATGTTTTACCATATTCACTATAATATTAAACTCTGGTTGCTGCATCATTCTCTTAGTTAAGAATGCCCACTTTCAAGAGGGGCAGGAGCCTAGCATTGTTTGTCTCCTTGATGCTACTACAGGACAGAGCTTTGGCCCAGCAGTACTGTTCTATTTTAAACCCATTGTTAAACCTATCCTCTGTTGTTTTCCTTAAGCCAATCAAGTATTGCATGGTATGGTGGCTTGCCCCAGATTACCACAGGTTTCTTCTAATAGGCTAATGGTTTTATTCTCAATCTGTCTGTATTGGGATTAAGACATGATGTCAGTCTTTCAGTGTTGAAAGGTTTACCCTTATAAGCAGTGACAGGTTACTACAGCTCCAAGGAAGCAAATCTATTTTCTGTGTTAGTGGATAGTAAGCTTTGTTAGTTGAGGTTCCTCTAAATGAGTAAGGCCTGTTTTTCCCCCAATTGCCAATATGTGCAATATGATTTGAATTTACAAAAGGGCATTTCATCCAGGAACTCAAAGGTGTGTGTGTGTGTGTAGTCTTGCCAGATTCTCCAAATACACTAGAAGCTCTTTTTACCCACAGTCCTTTGTTTTCTAAATACCTTGGTAACCCTAAATATATTTAAGGCTGAGGCGATACATCGATTTATCGATGCATCGTATCATTTGACAACTATCGATAGTCAAGCCCGTGTAGCGTTTTTGTGTAAAGGGTTTAAGCAAAGGAAAGCTTTTATTTTTTATTACATTTGCAATCGGCAGTTATGTTTTGCATTAAGTGCAGAGCTTATCTGCTGCCATCAGGTCTGACTCCCTGAATCCACATGCGATTGAGCTAACCACCTCCCCCTGCCCCGCCCCCTGTGAGTGTTTACTGATGGGATTGGATCTGTGCAGTTATTTTCTAAAGTAAAGAAGGTAATGTTTGGGATACTCCGGTAACACAACTGATTTGTGTGACCAAAAGCTGTATCTTTGGTCAGAAGTTTTAAGCATCTCGTCAACGTCAGTCTCTAATGAGCAGGTATTCAGCAATGCTGGGCAGATTGTAAGCAAGTGTCAGTCATTTCTTAAATTAAAACCAAAATATGTACATGTGACAGAGACAGAATAATTCTTGGTGATTTATCTCCACTCTGGATCTGATAAAGGGATACTGGCAGATCCCCTTAACCCGCAGTTCTAGAGAGAAAACCACATTTTCAGCTCCTGAAGGGCTGTTCCATTTCATAACCATGCCGTTTGGGCTACATGGTGCACCTGCTGCCTTTCGGAGACTGATGGACCAGGTCTTGTGGCAGCGTATATTGACGATGTGGTCATTTACAGCTCCACCTGATGAGAGCCTTTGGCTAGGATTACGGCCGTCCTTCAGTCTCTAAGGGTAGCCCGGCTGACAGCCAACTTGAGAAAATGTGAGTTTTCCAAAACAGTTGTCACCAAAGTCCAGGCAATCCCCAAAACCAAGGCTCAGGTGAGGTCTCTACTGGGGTTAGCTGATTATTACCATAGATTCATCCCCAAGTATGCCTCAGTGGTCAATCCTTAGTTGACCTCACCAGAAAGAGCTCTCCAAATTTGATTAAGTGGTCAGAAGAATGTCAGGGGGCATTTGATACTATTAAGCAGAGACTCTGCCAGGCCCCCACTCTCATAATACCAGATTTCACCAAGAGCTTCATCCTCTACACCGATGAGTCGGATGTTGGTTTGTGTGCGGTTTTGTCCCAAACGGTAGACGGAGTAGAACACTGTATGTATCTCAGCAAAAAGATGCCCCCCCGGGAGTCCGCCATCTAGAAAGGGGGCGGAGCTATGGTACACTAAATCATCGACCCGGAAGGGAAACGTTGTGGCAGCCGTGGATTGGAGGAGTGGTTGCAATCGTTAACCAAGGGGCCGTGATTGACGGTATATAAGGGGACGTAGCGAGGTGATCTGTTCCTTTGTATGGTTAAATGCTGAACCGGAAGGAGAACGTAAAATCTATATTTGTTTGTCTAAAATCTACTTGTTTGTTATTATTAGACGGCTAACACGATCCAGAGCTGTCGCTACAGGCCTGCACAAACCCAGACAACACTGCATCTTGATCACGATAACTTGTATTTGCACCACAAGCACTACAGCACTCATTTTGGACTTGTGACCGTGTTTTGTGTATTAGTGTGTTTAGCAAGGGTGAGTGACATGGGAGAGGGGAGCTTGATAGCGAGATGCTCAAACAAAGAGGCTGGGAAAGAGAGAGTTGAGGCAGCAAGCACAGCAGTGCCCCCACCTCTACCAGCGAGGCGTGGCTTGTCAAAGAGCGAGTAGCCATTTGGGGTGGATAGATGTAGTAAGTGATTATCATTTACAGAGTGCCAGGTTTCTGCTAGACAGAGAAAATCAAGATTAGTATCAGTTATAAGTTTGTTGAGAAGCAGAGATGTGTTAGTCAGAGAATGGCAATTTAGGAATGAGAATTTACAGTTTGTAGCAGGCAGTACAGGGGGAGAGGGCGTTAGTAATGGTATCTGAAGCAAGTACTTACCAGTGTTCATTCTAGGAGGGAAGAAAGAGTGAGCACGCTGTGTCCAGGGGATCCAGACATAGGTGTCAGAGTGGGAATGAGGCCTCTAGTAGCCATTGGGAGAGATTTGGAAAAGGTTCTCGCTCTACCTGTACTCGCTCTGACTGCCACAGCTCAGACTGCCCTTGGATGTGTGGCCCTTTTACTGACTGGCATTCTAAGACACTGTTTGCCAATTTATACTGTCCTGCAGGCCTAGAGCTGGTCCAGTTTACACGCTATCTAAATTCACTTCAATCTACCACAGCTCTGAATACTATAGAAAATGAATTACTTCAACCAGCTGATGTAGTTATATCAGCAAACAAGTATTCAAATTGACTTACCAATCGCTATTCTGTTCCCTTCCAACTGCAAGCAGCAACACAATCCACATATTAAGCAGGTCAGTCACTAGATTAATCTATACATCAGCTTTTTTGGAGAACGATATATCGATAGTGAAAAATTAGGCAACGCCCCAATCTTAAATATATGAACTGCCCCTCTCCCCCATACAACAGAAAGCTGTATCACAAGGTGTACCCCAAAGGTTTTGTATGCTGAGTATGTTTAACTTTTGGTTAGTTGCTGTATTTGGCTGATGTCCTTTGTTTGTTAGTGTACAGTATGGCATTGGCTACTTGACTGGTGGTCACGTTTAATACCTCAATAAC
Organism: Acipenser ruthenus; assembly: GCF_902713425.1. Taxonomy (NCBI): domain Eukaryota; kingdom Metazoa; phylum Chordata; class Actinopteri; order Acipenseriformes; family Acipenseridae; genus Acipenser; species Acipenser ruthenus. The sequence continues at coordinate 22,803,193 of NC_081199.1, read as the reverse complement.
CCCTGTCATTATATCGCACCTCATTGTATAGCCCACAAAGCTTTACTCCCGAGGGCACGGGTACTGCAATTCTCTTTTGTTTTAAAACTGTACTGTCTTGTACAACAGACCATTTTGCCTTAGCTGTCTAACTCATTAATGCTAGTTGCAATAGCTTTTGTTATAAAACACAATAGTACTATACAATAGTAAGCACGTCTCACTCCCGTAGGCCAACAGTAATAAAATAATGGGTACAGGGTGATTTTAATTATTTTTTTTTTGCCTTTTGATATCTTGTACAGTGAGCTTAATTTTTCTTGTAATCCCCTTCAAGGAGACGCTTATCCCTGTTGACAAGCAGTGTTGCCCTTGTGCCATAATCATTTATATCTTGGAAATGGTTGTTGAAATGAATGCTGGGTACAATACGTTTTTAAGGGTATAATGCATTAGTTCTGGTGTGTAATTGGCTTAAGGAACACTATAGGTATATCTTTGAAACTGCATACCCAGAACTTAATGATTAACACGGTAAGTTTTTTTTAATTTAGGGAATGCAATTTAGTGGAGTTATCTTCCCTATACTACTAAAGCAGACTGCAGTTTTGGCTGCTCTAATCATTCCTTTACCTTTTTAGAGTTAAAGCCACTAGTTTAATAAGACACACCTGAGCTTGTTACCTGTACACTGTGGCTAATCAAGGTCATAGTAACTGCTAGGCAATAGGAGTCTTATTTGATTCCCTGTACTACTAGAACGACCCACAGTGTTGAGTGGATATGTTTTGCTTTATCTGTTTTTTGTATTTTATTTTTTATATCTCTTCTATGTCAGGGGCCTTGTCTCGCTTCTTCTCTATCATCTGTTTTCTTCTTCACTCTGCTTTATTATTGCTCCAAAGGGCTGTCACGGATGATGTGCAGAGCATCATGCCAGGATGGAGATACAACTCAACCCAGCTGCAGTCCCTGCACAGCTGTACCATAGGAAATCCAATGACACAGCAGCGCTGTTATTGTATCAATCCCAGTGTATTTACAATAGCCAGGCAGATGTAGTAATAATAATAATATCTTTATTTTTACATAGCACCTTTCATAGTGGCCTACCATCACAAAGCACTTTACAGAGGTAGACTGTGAACTGTGCATTATATGCAGAATCACTTACAATAGGACATTGATTTAACATCTCATCTGCAGGATGGAGCACAATTGGAGGTTAAGTGACTTGCTCAGGGTCACACAGTGAGTCAGTCAGTGGCATAGGTGGGATTTGAACCAGTGACCTTCTGGTTACAAGCCCCGGACTTTAACCACTGGACCACACTGCCTCCTTACATACAGTGGTTTGCAACAGTCCTTGGCAAAAGAGAGCTCTGTATATGGGTATAACTTTATTCATGGATATTCCACTTGAAGGATTTTGTGGTTTGGCTGATAAGTTTGTACATTTTGTATTTTTGAGCAAGCAACAGTGACATTTGACCTTGTCCAGTAAGACAAATTAACTCGTTAACCCGTTTTGAAAAAAACAACAATCCAATATCTCTGAAACAAATTATTGAAAAGTGTTTTTACACCCTTTTCCAACATCTTTTCAGGAAAATATATTCAGTAAGTGAAAATTTACAAATGTGCTGCCAGCAGTGTGGAGTAGTGGTTAGGGCTCTGGACTCTTGACCGGAGGGTCGTTGGTTCAATCCCAGGTGGTGGACACAGCTGCTGTACCCTTGAGCAAGGTACTTTACCTAGATTGCTCCAGTAAAAACCCAACTGTATAAATGGGTAATTGTATGTAAAAAATAATGTGATATCTTGTAACAATTGTAAGTCGCCCTGGATAAGGGCATCTGCTAAGAAATAAATAATAATAATAATTTCAATTCCTATAAATTTTTACAATATCAATTCAGGACTATGTCATGATTTGTGGAAGTACTTCTAGCCACGGAATGCAACCTTGCAAAAGCGCATTCTATGGAGCAGAATCAAGTGGGCTGATGAGGAGGATGTTATTTTCCATTTAAGTTTAAGATCATTTTTTTTCTTCTAAAATGTGATCAATAACAAAACCAGCAATTTTATACAAAACTGAAACTTGTAAGTACCTTTATAAATACAAATCTATAAAGTAAATGGATACAATACATACAAGACACATCCTGCCTGCCCACGTGTTTTGACCTTGTGCTAGAAGAACCACACTTTTTTTTAAAAAATATTTATTTGTTCAATCGCTCTCTCTGACAGTTGTGCCAGTGGGCAGCAGTTTCCTACAATTATACAATGACGAGAATCCTCCTCCTATTTATTTCAGTGGGTAATATGATGTCATAGCTGCGGTGATATCTCTTGACATCGCCACTCTTCTCTTTAAACCTGTTTTTGTTAGTTGTTTTTATTTCAAAGGACCTCATAGCTATTGTATAATCGCAATATGGTGCTCCAGGGTGTGTGTCGTTGGGGTTTATTGTCACTTCTCAGGCTGGGTGAAGACACTGCTATCCCTCGGATCTCACAACGCAACCGAGGTGTAGTGATATTCCCACAATGATACTAGACTTGAGTCTACTGTGGATCATTTGTTGTATACAGGGTACAACAAACGACACAATTCAGGGAAGAAAGCATACGAGGTTGCCTTTTGTTTTTAGTTATACCCTTACCAAAAAGTACTATAGTATACTATAGTAGTATTATAGTATAGTGTAGTAGTACTATAGTATACTATAGAGTTTATAGTATTTTATAGTAATACTATAGGACATCATAGTAGTATATAAAAGCTAGTAATAGTAATGCATATCGTAGTATTTTGTAATAGTACTTTATGAAAGCATATGTCTACTAAAAGCTTTATGTTTTAATATTTATTTATTAACATAAAACAGGAAATAAATTCATGTCAACAAGGGCGCATTAATCAAATGGGTGCTGTCACTGTGTGTGTGGGAGGGGCATCATATTCGTTAATACTAGTAATTGTAACTATAACTAAAAATACTGTAAAACGATAACTAAATAATTAGAAAAAATATTCTCCATTTGTGGAGACTTGACAGAGGAAAACGTAACAGGACCATGCGTCACACTGGAGACTAAAGTTTTCCTAAAACATAATTATATAATATAAGCTAATCAAAGAAAACCAATGCTGTATTATAAAGGTTTTTTTTGTGGAGCTCAAGGAGTTTTCTGGCATGCGGCAGGACATCTAGATTTATGAGACCAGACCGAGCAGTATTGTACCTGCCATCATTGTTTTGGAGAGATGGGGGAAGAAAAACTGGCAAATGCTCTGTACTAGATTACTAGGCTTCAGAACAAAAGGTACGTTGTTGTCCATGGTTATTGTGGGTCCTTAAATGTAGAGTTGATTTCATTGGGTCTTAGTTAGGGATTTGCAGTTACTCTTTCTGAGAAATTCCCTTTAAGTTTTTTTTTATTAAATGAACAAGCCTATTAATTAATCTGCTAATTTCACAACAAGGAAAGCCACTTTTCCTCAACCGTTACAATTGAGTACCATTTAATGGCAATTAACTTCCACATTGAGAGACTTGAAGTCTATTGGAAGAACATGTTCCTTTCATCTGGGGCACTGCCATTTTTTCCGGCCTACTGCCATACCAAGGCCGTAAACTAACATTGAAAATATGTTGCGAAGCTCGCAAACAGAACTGATTCATCACATTCAAGTCACCTTTCCTTAACCATACCTTAAGAGCTAATCACCCTGACTGAATTATCTTCCGCTGTGCATAGTGGCAGATGTACTTTATTTCTTTGTCGAATTTAATTAGAGGTTAACCAGAACTACAATCCCACAATTCACTGCAGTGATGATTTCTAAGGAAATAAACAAAATAAAATCAAAATGTGTTTATATCAAAAACATGAAAGAAAAGCAAGACCTATAAACACATATAAAAGGAGTCATTTTAGTTTCCTTGTTCAGCCTATGAAAATATAGGTCTAAAAATGAAAACTAAAAGCCCCAGAAATTTTGTGTGTATAATTAGGTACTTCTTGTCATATGGTTACCACATGTTTTCACAAGAGTTAGTAAGTAGGTAACATTCTCTCTGCAGGGGATAGTTAACTAGTACCCTCAGCCTGTGTTTGAAAGAGCTTTCCCCTTGCAGTGATTAATTGCTGGCATGCTGTGCAAAGCAGATTCTGCATCAATAAACGGTCATAAACAGCAACTTGCCTGGTTCAAACATAAACAGAGTCTCAGGCTGCACACGGGCTGAAGCAAGGCCAAATTCACAAAGGGACAGAGTTACTAAGCTTTTTCTCCAGTGCAAAAACCAGTAAACAACACCATTCTACCACATGGTTTTCCAAACATTTTACACATTTCAGAACCATTTTTAACTTAAACCTTGTTGGAAATATCAACTGTGATGGGGTTTTGTGTAAAATGTTATAAAGAAACACCATTTAGGGGAAAGCCTTCCTGTTTTTTATCCCACTGGGGTATATCCTGGAGATATATCTTGTACTGCAGTGACCCCATCTGTGGCTTAGGGTCAGGGTGGAATACAGAGCTCCCTGTCTCTCCATATGACATTTTTAGGCTACATATTATAGTCACTTACATTTTTACATATTTGTAAAGAACCAGTATTGAAGCTGGTTGGTATATAATTTAATACTAGTTAAAGAGTATTTAGAATCTGGGGACATATTGAGCTACCTGCATGTCAAACATTTTTATTTATCTGTACTTAAAATAAAGGAACAATGCAGCTGTACCATGCATGTCCAGTATCCATAATGTTAAAACAAACCAACCCCTCTCCCATTGCATAATTCATGATGTCAAAAGTCAATCAAACACCTGCTTCTGATCACAGGGAAATACTGGAGGGGTAAGACTCCACGCCCACTTATAAAACCCACCCTTAAAAATGTTACACACCTTCCTAGATGTTGAAATGCCCCTTTGAGATAAAACCCAAACCTCTGTGGGGTTAGGGAGGACACATCCTTCATATATCTTCTGAAATGTATACAATTGTATCTGCAGTTGGCTCACAGGCAGTTTCCCACAGCAATCAGGGCGGCACATAGTACAAGTACACTGCAGGAAATGGAAGAGAGGAAACTGTCTTGATAACGTATATTGTGCTGTTGGCTTGCCGAAACTACAGAACAGTACATTCTCCAAGTCGGATTTTGTTTGTTTAGAAGTGGAGGCAGAACACAGAAAGGTATGTCATTTCAACTGTTTTCCTCGGTTCCTATAGCTTAAGCAAAGTATGTCAAAGGAACTGGTGGAATCTAGGAATTTCATTTTACAAGAGAGAAGACATTTCACAGAAAGCTGGTGCTTGACTGTCTGTGTATAGGGGTGTGCGCCTATACACACCATAGATTGTGAGGCTGTTTACGCTAAATATAAAAACCAGCCCTAGCAGATGCCTCTAAACTCTCCTTATCCACAGCTGGTGGTGCACATCTCAAGCAACAGTGATACAAGAGGAGAGGCCCACTAAATATATCTAGGGAACCACTTATTCAATTGTGATTAAACTTTTTAAGTCCATCCTTTAGCACATGTCACTGAGTGTGTCAGAATCTGGTGGTATAAGGGGATATGTTGTACTTCGTCTTCAAGTAATTTTCAATGATTGAGAATCTGTTCTGCTACAGAAATTGTAATGCCCCCAGATCCTCAAGAACTGTATTGGATAACTTTTGTTGTTTTTTTATTTTTTATTGGCTAGCATAAATTAATGAAATCATTAGTTCCACTTTGTTTAAGAAAAAGAAAATCAAAAGCTTCATAGGGATTTTGTTTTTCTTTCTTTCTGGAAACTGAACTGCAATAAAAGACCGAAAGCTGCGCTGAGCACCAAGTTGATGGTCCCTTAGAATAAAACCGACTGACCTGTTTGAGTCAAAACAATCCCAGAGATCCCAGTTACCAAGCAGGCAGTTTGAGGCCTGATGATTTTTCTGGCGATTTAAACACGGGAATGCACACAGCCATTGAAAACGTTTGTGAGGGACAGGATTTACAGCAGGCCTGAGTTTGCACGGTCAAACCAACACATTGCTGAAGCTTTCCTTCTATTCAATTTCATAATACCTCGCTCGGGGAGTTGTCAAAGCCGGGCCAGTGGATTACTGAGCATGTTAGTTTGCAGGGGCACCGTGGTTGTAAAGTGACTTGTAATCTTCAAAGGCAAGGCTTAACTCCAGAGTCTTCAGACAGGATTTTAAAGGAGGGAGGGGGGATGATTAGAAAGCGTTATAATATTTGAGTTAAATGTTAATGGTGAAATTGTTGTCTTATTCCCTGATTTAAAGGCACAACCTACTTCATTAAAACTAAATCTTTGCTTTAAGGCCACCTCAGAATCACTTTTTACAGGCCTGATTTACACCTTTTGTTCCTGAGAAAATAAACAGGTATCATCAAAGCTATGACATGTTGCAACATCCAGTCACCATAACCTTGCTGTTCTTGTTTGTAAGGCAGGAAGTGACTTCAGTAGGTTTTGGTTTCTGTTTACAGTAGATCCAGCCAAATCTAGTATTGTCTGTCTGTATTGCCTGGATTCCTGGAACCAGCCCCTGTCCTCATTTCAGGGATTTGTTTTAACTGTGTTGATAGGACAAACAGTACAATACAGCTCTCAAACATTATTATTATTATTATTATTATTATTATTATTATTATTATTATTATTATTATTATTATTATTATTATTATTATTTATTTATTAGCAGACGCCCTTATCCAGAGCGACTTACAGTCGTAAACAAAAATACATTTCAAGCATCACAGTACAAATAATAATACAATTAAGAGCAAGATAAAAATACGACTTTGGTTCTAGCAAGTACAAGTATATGACATCTCCAAGTACATCTGGTACAGTACACCAAAGTGTAACTATTAACCTATCCCCCTGCAACACTCTTCCCAGTGGAGGTAGACTAGGCCGTACCACATTTATTCTATTTCCATGCAGATACCATATAGGGGAGGAACAATTTATTTAAAGGGCCTGATTGCTTAACTCCTGATAAAAAAAAAAAAGAAATAAATAAAAAAAAATACTGGGCATCCATAAGTCAAGCACCATAGGGGTACTCCTTAAAATTCTTTCTATTTCTTCCTGGCATGAAATGTCTTTAAGCAAAGATGAATGCATTCAGATCATTTTGATGTGTGGTGCACTTAGTCAACAGAGTGTGGTCATCTGATTTAACAGAGAACATCCTAATCTGCATAATATATGATATTGCCTGTGAAGTCTGACTTAACTCTGGGCTAGTTTGGTGTCTAACAATTTAACATGTGACGTAAGCTGGATAGGAACCCAGGGCTCCAGAAAAGAAAGGCAGATCTTGATATTGCTGGGATAGGATAAGATATTTTAAGGACAGCAAGATATGTAAGGAATTGGAGGGGGTTGGGGGATCAAAGTAAATAATCCTCTGCCTTTCAAAAAAGCAGAGTTATACAGCGAAGTACCAAGGGCTAACAATCTGCATCCAGGATGGGAATTAACTTTTCTAGGCACTAATCCACAGATAAGCAGAGACATAGAAACAACCTCAATAAAACGCCTTGCCGGTTTACAGAATATAGATCAGCATCTGCCTGAAGATTCAGAACATTATGTGAATAGGAATGAAGTGCCTCAGAGCAGAAGGAAGGGATTGTGTGTTGTTTAAGTGTGCTGTATAAATGCATTTCTAAATGAGAATGCTTGCTTGATTTAGCTTGTATCACACAAATTTGATTGCTTTTGAAGTGGGAGACCAATACTACAAGGTATAAGTCCCTTATAAAAGTGTAGGAAAGCATAGCAGTGAAAGCACACGCAAGCATGGAAATCATTGGGAACATGGTAAATGATGATAAAAACCATGGCTGCCGTGGAAAAATGCACTGAATACATAGTATAAACATGGGAAGAGTACAGTCAAATGCACAATTAGAATACTAGCTGGGCTGCAGAGCATTACAAAGTTATGATTGTATGAAGGGTGTCATGAAGGGTGCCTGGTGAGTTCTAAGTATAAGTAGATTTCTTATTGTGTTTTTGTTTTCTTGGTCTTCAGTTGAATGAATCGCAGGATTCTAGTGTGGGAATTTCAAAAAGGGACATGATTTTCAGTGCTTGGAAATTTTTTTTAACTAGAAATGACAGTCAACAATTTCAACACACATACTAAGAATTCTAACGAAAATAGTTGGGAAAGTCAAATTGGCGATGTGTCGTCACATCACTTAATTTTTTTTTTTTTAATCATTTTCTCCCAATTTAGAGTAGCCAATTATTTTTAGGCTCAGCTCACCGCTACCACCCCTGCGCTGACTCGGGAGCGGCAAAGATGAACACAAGCCCGCAGGCGCCTGGACAGACTACAGGGGCTGCTGGTGCGCGGTGAGCCGAGAACACCCTGGCCGACCTAACCCCCCCTCCAGGGTGGTGCTCGACCAATTGTGCTCCGCCCCTCTGGGAATAGCCTCGACCCGAACGGCGACGTCCAGGTTATACGGCGCATCCAGCACTCCACGCGGAGCGCCTTTACCAGATGTGTCACTCGGGAGCCCCGTTAATTAGGACTTTTTGGACATAACATCCCCCATTTATGATGAGCCTACATACAGTATGGACTGGGACAGAGTAATAGTATTTATCCATATAATAAAACATGGTTAACTTTTTAGGTTGTTTCTCAATAGTACAGGAATGGATAAAAAAAAAGAGAAATACCTGCCATAACACTGTCAGTAAGGGGGATTTAATGTGGCATAGTCTTGCATGACTTTCTTTTTGGAAGAGCACACAACCATTCTACTCTGAATGCCATCCCCAATTCCTGCAGCAAAGCCTGTTCTTCACAATGGCCCATACTGGAGAGCCCTGCCTTTTGAGACAGTTGTTATGAAAGATGTGCTGTGTTGGATAAGGAGGCACATGACATCCACACTCTCAAGTCCGGTTTATACTCCATCGCTCAACTGTCATTAAAGAGCAAAGCGACTGGTGATCATCGCTGTCGCGTCACTGTGCAGTTTATAGTGTTGCCCAACAATCGCCCTGCTCGAAAACGACAGTCGCTTAGAGTTCAAATCAACTCAACTTGCTAGGTGATAGAACGCTAAAAATGGATGACAGGCTGTTTTGTTGAGAAGCTGCTCAGTATAATTACTGCCTATCCCTGCATGTATTCAGTAGATAGAAAAAAGAGAATGCTTGAGATTGTGTTTCTTTTTCTCCGGCACATAATGTCATGTTCAAATATATGACAGCATATAGCACAGGGATGGAAATAAGACACTCATTGCATAGCAGTTTGAGACATTTTAGGTTTTACCAGCTGCAGGCTTTTGATGAAGCAGAAAAGCAAATGTATTTGTTTTTCTGCTTCACTGGTACATTTGTACACGAGCCTGCAGCTCGTAAAACCTGAAATGCCTCAAACTGCTAGTCTTATTTCCATCCATGTAGCTTGTAGCTCAGAAAAATAATTTGTCAATACAGGGTCATTACACAAGGCTTTTTTCATATAGATAGTGAATGTACTAGCGACTGTAAAAATAATTACAAACTGATAATGGCCTGTGTATTGTGGTATGGATATTTAACAAAATATTGAAAGTATGTAAAATACATTTTACAGTTAGAACACAATGGTAGTAATATGTCAGTTGTGTGAAACATTTTGTTTTTGACATTTACAATAGCATTCCTGCTATTCAGGCCGGTGGTGTTCTACTTGAATTCATTATGATTTTGTTTTCAATTATCTTCAGGACTAGAAAAATCATTACAAAATAACAACACCACATTTGTTAACATGTTACTCCTATGCAGTTCAGTTGAAATCATATGAATTTGCTGCCATTATTTTAAAGTGTTATCAGAGCTTTGGTTGAGTCAAACCTAGAGAATAGACAGTAGATTTAAAAATAAAAAAGAACTATAGATTACAGTTCTATATAATATATCTTAAGAGATTCTGAAATAAGGATTTTTATGGTGACCGTTGGCTTCAAGCTTTGCTTTGCAGTAATACTGAGCATATGAGACTTGTCATAAGACTGCATCTGCCTGCTGTTGTAATGTGCCATATTATGTGATATATCCTGGTTTCACATGAGATTGAATGTTGAGCATGACCTCAGTCCACAGGTTAACCTTTAATCACTAAGATGTCATCTAAGTGGACCCATGTTTCAGGCAAGTTATAGTGCAGGTGCTTGAAAGAAGCAGCTTTCATATACTGGAGAACTAGGCAGAAAGAGGTGGCACCCTCTCCTTTTGACAGTTCATATGATTCAGGAGTGTATGTTTGATGGCTTGCGTATAGTATACATGGAAAATGAGAACTGGCTAACACTGTCAACAGGGTGTAGCACAGCCATGGACATGCAGTACAGCCCTGATTTAACATGATGAGTCTGCAAGCTGTTTAAATTGTTCTGAAGGGATGCCTGACCATTTCTCAACGTTTGACGTATTTTATTACAACAAGAAAGTGGGAATCTCCAAAACGCTTTTCATCTTGATTCTTGAACATTATTAATTGGTGTGGTCTCAGATACGGAAGCACCGTCTACTGTCGGCCCTCTTTGAAAGTCTTGCTGCCTTGCCAATCGTGACTGAAACCGAGATACAGCTTTTATTGCAGAATACAAAATATGCTATTTTCCATTTTATGTGGGCATTGGTGTGCATGATTTGATTTGGTGGCATTTGTGATTTTAAAATAGCAAAGAAAACATTTTGAATACAGATAATTTTGAAATAGCAGTATGGTTCAGGAAAGTGAAAGTAAATCTATTTCTCAATTGGATGTGATGGGTATTTTTGGCTTTTCAAAGGAGTTATTTTTTTAGCCAGGGCTGTATTTTCAGTGTTTTACGCTCTGGGTTATATACGTGGTGTTATGCAATTTGATAAACTCAGCTATTTAATGAAAGACAGTTGTTAGGGCAGAGCATCAGAATTCTTCTGACATGAGCAATGCAGTTCATGTGCGTAACTGCTGCTGCAGATTTGGAGCTTTGTTTGTTTGGTTTGGAGTGGTGGAAATGTGTTCTGATCCAAACGGGCTGTTCCTTTAAGGTGGAAGGGAGATTGAATGGATGGTATGGGGACTGCTGAAAGATTCTAGGTGCTGTACATCACATGCCACAGCAACAAACATGTTAAACGGTGTTAATTCAACTGCAAACAAACCTGTCTAATATCACTCTTGTTAATGTCCAGTCTTTTCATTTTCATTTAAAGCAGGAGGATAGAAATCCTAAGTAGAAGGCAGGGGGATATGGGGGTCCTCCCCCAGCGCGGGTGCAGGTTGCAACGCCCCCCACCGAAAACGAATTTCAGGGTTTTGCAGGGGTCTAAAACTGCATATCCTGGGCCTAAATATGTGCCTTAATAGGGACCCAAAATTCAAAGAAAGTGTATAACTTTGTTCATTTTTTAAGATTTTAGGCATCCAGATTTAAAGAGCAATTAAAAGTAATTGCAAAATAATTTATTTATATTACAATTTTAAAACCACAAACTTGTCTTAGCACACAGTAAATTTCAAAGTAAGTAAAGTTCACATATTTAAGCAAACTGTTTGTTTAGTTTTGCAATAATTTCTTCTCTCAAGTAACTGTTACTTGATTAAAATAAATACCAATAACAGTAAATAATATATTGGTATTTATTTAAACAATGTAGCTTGAAAGTAAAAGTCCAGTACATAAATATCAAGTAATAGGTATATAAAATGGAAAAACATGGAAAAGAGTAATGTTGAAATGGAAAATCACTTTGGTCTACACATTTATATACACAAATGGTTTTGGATATTTCTTATTCATTTTATTAATACAGATTAGCACAAACCGACATACCGCTTCCTCAGGAGATTAGCATGATTATCTACTATAGGAAATCTGGAGCAGCTTCCCTTTTTGTCTGGTGCTTGCAGTCTGCCACAAAACACTGCAATACACAGCCTACTAGCTTTAGTTTGTGTTAAATTAAAGTACGACTACATACTGTAGAAATCACATTAATGTTTATGTAGAAGTTATTAATGTAGATTGTATACACAAGACTTTGAATGTACTGTTATAGCTCAATTTTGCCAGAACGTGTCGCCACAAGAGGTACTTGGATCAAGTGGTGAGTGCGTAGGAGTAAAAAGTTTCAAAGTGAAAGCAAACGCAGAGTTAGCCCATTCATTAATGCCTACATTTTTATACTGTGTATCTATGTTTGCACCGTGCCTTTTAGCACCCTAAAGGCCTGGACACACCAGTGTTTTGCGTTGCATTGCTTTTTTTTTTTTTTTTGACGGCCAGTAGGACAGTGCCACAGCAGCGCATCTATACCCAAGCGTCAATTCCCTTTCCCTGGTAAAAAAAAGTACTTTATAGCATTACATTTAGCATGAAAATACCCTCCCTCCCCCCACTGTTGCTCTTACCTAATATACAAAGAAAATATGACTGTGTTTTGGGAAGAGATGGAAAGTGTGACATCAACAGAAGAGGAGGAGGAAGAAGAGATTCGTACTGTACATACACTTGAACATAAATTTCCATTTGACTTGAACTTCTTAAAGAATTTTTTTTAGATAGTCTTCTAAAATAAATAACTTTTGTCTTTTAATCATCTTTAATACCATGCCTATTTTAGACATAGATAGATAATCACAGTATGTGTTTATGCATATTTGTACATGCGTGTTTGTGTGTGTGTATGTACATTTTATCTGTATATAGATGTTGTGTGTAAACAGTCAATACTAGACCACAGTTTTACAGCAACTGATTATGCAGAAGAAAATCTGACCGGTACATCTTGTGGCTCATATAGTGATATTTATCATTTAATAAAGACTGACTCAGCAAAACAAAGCACATACAAATAAAATAAGCAACAGTCATATTAATTAATCATGCAATGCAAATATTGTTTCCTGAATGAATTGTATATGCTAGGTTTCAGATCGATCTTCTAAGTCAATGCATAAGACATTTTACAATGCTATACAGGGGTGGACAAATCACTACTATGTGTGGTAGACCGATGGGCTACCAAATGGTAAACTATAGTAGCCCACCACAAATTTTGGTAGCCCACATTTTTCAGTAGGTAAACGCTACGCACCATTAAAAAAAATGTAGACAGATACAATTGTAAGGTGGTAAGGTTCAGAAAAGAAATCTGACATCACTTCTGAGGGCCACCAATAACACTTTTTTTTTTCTTTTACCATATATAACCAGATACTGCCAAAGTTTGCTAACAACCTAGTTTCTGTTAATATCTCTGACTTAATAAAAACAATAATAACGTCAGGGTATACATTTAAAGTAGTACAAATGCATTGCACACTTTATAAAGACATTACCATGTGAGGGGGCTCCCTCACAATACCGTTAACTAATTGTTCAGTTTGAAATAAAAAAAATAAAATAACGCACCTTTATTAACTTTCTACTGTGCTCGTGCTGCAGTGTCCCTGCACCTCGGTAACACTGTGATAGCCACTGAGGGTCCGGTGTTCTCTCCTGTTTATTAATTTGTTTTATATATATAAATGTATATTATCTCAGACATAACTCCGGTAAAATATAGTAGCCTACTGTATACTTTCAATCACAATATACTGCCGGCGCCATTCTAGTAAAGTATAAAGCAAATTCCCCGCTCTGAGTGGTTTATCTGTTATGTCACTGATCTTGCAAGCAACTAATGTGCGATTTAAGAAAAAAAATGTAATGTCATGAATCTTAAGGCATGAACCAATTGCAATTGGATTCGGTGGTTACTATAGCTACCGCTTCACCTGAGTAAGTGTGAGCAGCGGTAGTCCCGCAGGCATTGAAACATTACAGATCGGTAGTCCAAACCCAATTTTTGGTACTACCGATTGGTCCTCCCCTGCTATAACATATACTCACTGTATTTCGTACACTTCAAGTAAAAAAGATGATCTTACACAGAAAACGCACATTGTTTGTATATTTGTTTTACTCGACTTACATAGGTAATAATTGCCGCTATTTTACTGTAGCAAAATAAACATTTTGTATACTATTCACTGGAACATACAAGCACTGTAAAAACTTTTTGAAATAACTATTTTAGGCGGCTCGTCTGGCAAAGTAGACGGCAAATGGAAATGAGAAGGCTGAATGTCTCTGCTTATAATCAACACATTAGGCCTTCCCAATGGGGAGTCAATGGGGATAAACTCCTGATAATATAACTTTGGTTACTACACTAATATCACTCACACTTATTAGTCTTATAACTTGTTTCCGCCCCACTTATTATCATTTCAAATAAAAGCATGTTCCAACAAATAACGCTTGTTTATCTATTTCTTATTAGGCTAAACTGTGTTGAACATGTACAGTATATAGTAGTACATATAGTAGTATATCTGTATAATGTAAAATAATGTATAATGTGATATCTTGTAATAATTGTAAGTCGCCCTGGATAAGGGCGTCTGCTAAGAAATAAATAATAATAATAATAATAAGTACATTTTACAGGGAACATTTTTATTAATGAGCAATATTTTCATCAGCTAAATACCTAATACTATTTTTTTTTACTTTTGCAGCCAAACAGACCTTGATGAAATGCTTATTTTGCCAGGTTATTGGTGCACTCCTGATTCAAGTCAGCTTACTGTCATCGTTTTTGAGGTTACTGTAATATTTTAAAAAATGAGGACCCTAATGCGACCCCGTCTGTCTGTCACACATCTTCGAGATTTACCACGGCAATTTATATGGTAATTTTGAAATTTTGCTTGGCTTTTCCTATGGGTATACCAGGGCTCTACAGTAACTTCTTTTTCCAGTTGCCTGGAAAAAATAAATAAATAAACATTGCTATTTTCTTAAAATGTATTATTTATTTACAAAGCAGACACCCTTATCCAGACCAAAAAACGTTGAACATTTCATTGTGATATACAGCATCACTTTCAGTCACAATTATATGTTGCATCAGTTCAGACTTTCATATAGTCTGGCCGACGAGCCTTTTCCCCTGCTCTCCACCATCTGTTACCTGCACCTGCAGGTCATATTTATTCTGGCTTGGTCCATTCATGAATATGCACATTAATTTTGAAAGAATGTCGACTGAAAGTGAAGACCTCCAGTCACTTTTTCTGTCGCTTCATACTACTGAATCCTCTCTCACATGCTGCTGTGGAGAGAGGGATCACCAGTGACAATTCTATAGGTGGAGCAAGTTGGAAAATCAATTCTGCAGAATTGGGGCAGCAAACATGTCCTTCCACACATTGCACCTCTGGGATCTGGGATCACTGCACCACTGGGATCTGGGTGTGTCAATAATGTGCACTTTTGCGCGACTGCACCATGGTGGCCTGTGGCGTTAACTGTCTCAAGTTCCTCCACTCCAAGGAAGAGGTTGGTAGGGGTACCACTTTTAAGGTCCTGTGTGTACACGGTCTCCAAATCCTTATTGCTCATGTCTGTTGATGAGTCAACAAGAATGGTCACATACTTGGCTTAATTGACAGCTGTCAACTCTGCCTTGATCAGATCTTGATGTGTGAACAAATACATGGATCAATGAACTAGTATAAAAGTTTAAAAGATAGCTTTTCCTCAAACATAACTAGCTAATTTTCAAATTATTAGAAAGTAAGATAAAAACGTACCTGTGGCATGCGTTGTCGTTGATATAAGTAGATCTCACATCAAGTCCATTGTTCACTTGCAAATGAACAATCTCAGAATATTTTGTGAATGGGAGTTCTGATTTTGCCTCGAATTATGTTGTATTAAAAAGTTTAGTGACTCGAGCCAATAGCTCCTTGTCCTTTTTTATAAGATGGTCGGGGATCGTTTCGGGCATAGCACTGGACACTCTCAATAAAATGTCCTTCTTTGCTCTTGCACACTCACGGTGATGTTTGGAGGCATGGTGTTTTTGGACATTTTGTTTTCTAAAATTTTCGGTTCCGATCAAGAAAGGACCTCCAGTGTCTGCCAATGTAGGATAGCTTTGACACATGTTGCAGAAAATTTGTTATCGTCCTCATTGTACCCAAGCCACGAAATCTCCTCTTTCCACTTAACCTGAAATTTGCGTTGCCGTTTTTCCTCATACAAAATCGTGCATCCCCTTTACCGGCAGCCTGTGGCACAGCAGAGTCTGATGATGTCGAGGGGGATACATTCCTCTTGTTGATTGCTGCTTTCCTTCATGTTTTTGGAAGGGGTGAATCCAAATAGAAAAAGCCTCTTTTGACTCATTTTTTTTTACATACGCGGTTATACTGCAGCAAACCAGACAGTTTATACAGGTAACGGTGAGAATGTTGTGTTTCCGTCAACGTCATGCACATCTAATCGAATCAGATTATCAGATCGTCCACGTGGGGAGCGAGAGAGGAGCAGTAGAAGTCAGTTGAAGTTCTGTTTTTATATTTAGACAGATTCTAATCTGATAATGAACAAAATTGTGATTGCCCGGCTCGGGCAACTAATTCTCTCTGGCTCCATTTTCAAGTTGCCCGAGGCTGAATTTTGGTTGCCCCGGGCAACCAGGCAACCATTAGTGTCGAGGCCTGGGTATACTTTGCATTTACCATTGTTTACCATGGATTGCCATGTGTTTTTTAAATTTGCTTTACCATACCTCTGTGCTTTGCAATGCTCACTCGTGCTTTACCCACTTTGCTCTGCTTTTCTTACAGTATGGTCAGCTTTTATAAGAGATACTACAAGGTGAACATTTCGTTTTGCACCAATCTACACTATTATTATTATTATTTATTATTTGTTTATTTAGCAGACGCCTTTATCCAAGGCGACTTACAGAGACTGGGGTGTGTGAACTATGCATCAGCTGCAGAGTCACTTACAACTACGTCTCAACCGAAAGACGGAGCACAAGGAGGTTAAGTGTCTTGCTCACAGTCACACAATGAGTCAGTGGCTGAGGTGGAATTTGAACCGGGGACCTCCTGGTTACAAGTCCATTTCTTTAACCACTGGACCACACAGCCTCCTACTAAACTTTTAACATGCACTCCTAGCCTCATATAGTAATTTCTGATTGCATTTGACTAAACCTTTACGGTGTGATTATTACGCAATTATGAAGACCCTCTGTACAGTATGTGCATGCACTGGCTTGGCAGATACCCTACTAATATTAGTATTACCTACTGTATTCAGTAATTTCATCGACATGATGAACATGTTTTATTGGCTCTTGGTTGATGGTGGAAGTATAATCTCACTATACTTCAGAAATGATCCACACAAACCAAAATCGCAGTGCTTCAAAGAAAGCCAGTGGTAATAATGTGTGTGCATGCATTGAAACAAAGCAGACTGCAAAAGGAAGAATGTGATGCTGTTGACCTTTTTAAAGTGCACATCGACCTCCCAATTACAGAGATGAAAGCTTACTTGACCTTTACCCTGCAGTGTTAATGGAAGCCCTTTAAAAGATTTTGATAATTGCATAATTTTCCACCTCTTTACCAAGGCAGATCAAAAGAGAACAGGATATGATATTTATACAGTCTTTCACCTGAAGTGCCCGGTCGCTTCAGTTGGTTTACATGGCAGTTATCTAAACTAAAAAACAAAATGAGCGGCAAAGCAGTCTTTCTAGAAAAAATGGCAACCAAAGTTAAAACTTTAGTGTTTATAACAAACAACTATTAAAACACATGTATCGAAGAATTCAGAAAAAAGGCTTTACATTTTATGTGATATCTTCTTGCTACAGTAGCTATTATTATCTCCCTTGCCGTGGATGTGTAACATTAGGGTAACATAAGGACCTTCTTTAGAACAAGTTATTGTCATAACCTCTGTTAAACAATATGGCTGTATGTCCAACTCTCTCTGTCCTCTGTGTCCTTTTTACAGTATCAAGAACATCTTATCTAAATGCAATGAAACTAGACATCTTTTAGCCTTTTGGTACTAGAATGTGGGAGCATATACACGCTGGTAGAAATCTTGAACAGGATCCTGTGGAAGATACTGAAGGATTCTTTAGGATCCTACAGTAGGATCTTGTGCAATATCTTGTCAGGATCCTACAAGATCTTGGAGGATCCTGTGTAGGAGGATCCTACAAGATTTTGCAGGATGTTACGCATGATCCTTCAAGATCTTGTCTTGATCTTACACGATCTTGTAGGATCTTACGCAGGATCCTCCATGATCTTGTAGGATCCTGTGTAGGATCCTCCAAGATCTTGTCTTGATCTTACACGGTCTTGTAGGATCTTATGCAGGATCCTTCAAGATCTTGTCAGGATCTTACAGGATCTTGTAGGATCTTACGCAGGATCCTACAAGATCTTGAAGGATCCTACACAATCTTGTAAGATTTAGACACAATCCTGTAGGATCCTCCAAGATCCTGAAGGATCCTCCTAAATCCTGTAGGATCCTACAATATCTTGGGGGATCCTGTCAGAATCCCACAGGATCTTGTAAGATCCTGTATAGAATCGATCAGTCCGAATATGGGTCGTCTACAATTAATGATCTTGTAGAATGTACCAATAATCCTAAACTGTATGAGCTGTATGAATGGAAATGTGTGAGCCATGGTAAAAGTGTCAGCTAAGTGAAATATTATTATAACCTTACACAGAATGCTGTTCAAGACTGCTCAGGATCCCCTACATTTTACAAGATGATATTGAACATCCTGCATAAGTTATACAATATGTCATGAAACAGTATAAAAATATCTGGAGTATGATAAATCATGTTTAGTTACTACCGCAAAGAAAACAGTTTACAAACAGTTTGACAAATCTGTTTTATTTTCCAGAAAACAAAGAAACAACAAATTAAGCATCCACAAGCACTTGCTTATATCTAATTTTAGGTGGGTACAGGATTTTTTTTATCTACTGTAGATTTTTCCATGCTTTCATTTTGTCTAAGGATTTCTGATTTAAGACTGACTCTTATTTGCATCCATGACTTTTCCAGAACCTTTTCCCCAAATTTACTCCCCAATGCACCCTGAAAGCATAAAAAAGTTAATATGTAACAAACAAAATGACAGTACAAATGAACTAATTCATGCAATTTAACCAATGGTTTCTATTGATATGAAAAAAGGGTCATACACACTTTTGATGACATTAATTTTCTCTTGGTCAAGTGGGGTTTTCTTTGTTGGCCCAGTTGGTTCAAAGCAACCATTTCTCATGTCTTCATCACTGAAGAGATGTGATAGGAGTGCTGTGGCATAGGAAGGCTTCCTTTATTTGATCCCAATGTCATTTATTAGGTGGGTGCCATTCACCACCTGTGAGAATGAAAATCATTGTTATGAATTCAGATACAACAGTGGGGTATATTGTTTAGCTGTAGACCTAAGTGTAGAATTAGCCCTTTCTGGTAATTTCCACATTAGGTTTTGTTTTACATCTAACGTACCCACTGCTATAAGGGGCAATAACTTACAAATGTGTCATTGTCCATTTCAGCCGCCTTGAGGCGAGAAGTTATGTTACCCTTGTATGAAGTTGCTAGCCCATCGTCCTCCTGACCAAGATCAAACATCATCTTTAACACAAAGTGACCCCAATGAGTCTAGTTCCAGAGAATTCATGCTGTTCAAGACAACCTGAAAGCAATGACATTTTCAAAGCTGAAAAGGAACATGAGATTTCACAAATAAACAGGGCCTTGGAGGGAATACAAGAATCTCCACTGAAGAGAAGGAAATTGTCACAAAAGGTATATGCAGCTCAGAAGGTAAAGAAGGTTGGAGAAGCAGTGAAGAGAAAGCCAAGAAAGGTTTTCCCACAAACAGAAGTGGAAGACCATGAAACAATCAAGGAGTAGGCTCAGGCATATCAAGAGATGATGGCCCAGCTGAAGGAAGAATGTAATTCAAATATCAGTCGAAGTCAGCAAGTTCATATTTTGACAACTGTCCCAATGTCTTGATCTATACGGAGGACTACTGCTGAGTTTGGTGCTACCTACCACATGTCCAGGACAGCCAAGGCTTTACAGGAAGAGAAGGGATGCCTATCGGATCCAAATCCAAAAACTGGGGGGAGAACACTTACAGAGCAGATTGCTCAAAAATTGTTCTACAAGAGGGAAGATGGTAGTCGGCTCATGACTGAAAAGAAAGATTTTGTTTCTGTTTACAATAAAGAGTCGGGAAGGAGGGAGCACCAACAAAAACGGCCTGTTCTCTGCAATCTTTCAGAGGCCTGTCGTTTCTTCAGATTACAGCATCCTGACATTAAGATTGGCTTCCCCAAATTTGCAGAGCTGACACCAAAGGAGTGTGTATTGTCAGGCAGTAGTGGTGCACATGCTGTGTGTGTCTGCACAACACACTGGAATGTAAAGCTGATGTTCATTTGTTCTAAGCTTCCACAACTGAGTGCCAGTACAGAAGTGCCTTTGAATCACTATTGGCATTGCTTATCTTATCTCATGTGTTCCCCACCTAACGCGATTTTACCTTTTATATCTTACACTTCACAGAACCTTCCATAGAATGAGAAGATGTGCAATTTGCAATATGAGTGCAATTTAAGAGCTTTAAAACAAGACCAAAACTACCTTTCTGTGTCAATTATGGAGGAAGTTATGACCATGGAAAGGTTTGGTGGGGGATCCAAAATGGGTCAACCTTGATGAGCTGTATCTCATGAACGGGAGGTCACTCAGGCCTAAAATTCACACTGTAACCACTTCTCCCAAAGGCAAACATGCATGGACATTTTTTATCACAAATCAAAGGAGGTTGAGGTTTTTGGTGATTGATTTCATATGGAATGACCCTGGTACTCTCTCAAATCTGTCACTGTTCCTAATTAAAAAATACCTGCTTCAATTTGGATGGGTTTACATTGTTCAAATTATTTCTCCCTCCTGAATGCTACTGATGGCAGGCAAACCCATCGCACGGTTGTTCTAAACTGGGCCTCTGGATTCTATACTGAACTAACAACTATAACTGTAAAGTCCATCAAGGGGTTCTGGTGACAATAAGTGTGTTTACATGGCCAGTAATATTCCACTAGTATTCAGAATACTGAATAATCCGAATATATATTCCGCCATGTAAACCGCATATTTGGAATATAAAGAGGAATATTCCATGTCTGCATATTTGGAATACTGGAGGTGGCATATTCCACTAGTGTGTGGAATACTAGTGGAATATAAAGCCATGTAAGCAGCATATTCCGATTATGAAGCGTAACCCACAACTGACATGTGCAATAACAAGTACTCACAGCGGTAATCACCCTTTGCCTTCACGGACCCGGTGTAGCATGCGAAAGTGCATCCCGTGAGATAGTGCACCCCTTCAGCGAAGCAGTGTGCCTTTTACATGTGCACGTCATGAGATGTAAGGGGGCACGATGAGGAAAAAAACTCCACAAAAAAAAAAAACTGACGAATAAAGAAAATGTACCCGCAGTACTCTTCATTGGCCTGCGTCCCTGGAAGCGTTGTTATCCCTCGTTCTGAGACCACGTGTGACAAGCTGGCTGTAGTGGTGACGTCAAACCCTGGAAGAAACACAGCACTGGAAGGTGATATGAGTGAAAGGAAGGGAAATACACAGCAGGCTGGTAATTAAATAATAAAGTGTTTTACGTTTGTTCAAACCTTTTATTAAATAAACAACTGCTGAACAAAATAAAAGGTTTGAAGAAACGAAAAGCACTTTACTTAATACTTAATATTCTGAATACTTGTGCCATGTAAACGTACTGATTGTAATCCACAAGAGTGCCCCAGTATTTATTGATAAAACTTACAGTATTGAGGGTTTTTGAACGTTAATACCATTGTGGTAAAAGTTTTACAGCAGAACTGAGTGTTTATAGTCTTTTTGACTATGTTCTTACGTCAGTATTTCTGTTCAGCCTTGACTTAAGTACTGAACAATTAAGGCTGTAAACTGCAGTTTATATGGCAATAAATGGGTCGCTAAAAATAATGATATAATTGTGAACCATAATATTCGATTACATACATTCCAATATCTTTTCCTTTTTCTTTTTTTTTTTTTATACAACATTTGCCAATGATTTTAACAGTGCAGTATAGTACAGATGTAACTGGGAATTTGTCAATAAACCCCAGAAAATAATGTTGTTATTCCTTATCAAAGAAAAAAAACACATAGTGCACAGAATATTATCTGTAGTTGAATGTTTATGTTGACTGCTTGGAATTTGTGCTAAAAACAGGGATGGGTTACCAGAACTGCCAAGTCATAAACTATAAACTATCCGTTATCTCCTTCCAAGTGTTGCAGCTGTTGCAGAACATACACTGTACTGGAAAAGAAATGAGCTCAAAGCAAGGGGCCAGCTCTTTTGAACTGTGTTGTTCTGCTCTTCTATTAGCTAGGTCAATGCAAAGTGCAGAGAAGCGTACTAATATAATGGATAAGTGATGTGGTGTTGTGCATACTGTATAAAATACCAGCATTATTAATATTTCAGTTCCAATTTTTCTGAGATGGTCTTGAGTTTTATTGACGTTTTCATATCTCCCAGTCACACAATAATTTTAACGTCACATCGCCAATTTATGACTTTCCCTGCATTTTTTCTTAAATCTCAGTGCATGCGTCTTTTAAACTGCCGACCACTGTTTTCAGTAAAACAAATTCCAAACACTGATAATGTCAGCCTGTTTTGAAATTCCCACAGTAGAAACCAGAGCATTCATTGGAGACCAAGAAAACAAAAACACAACAAACAAAACTGGCTTCGATATAAACCGTGTAAAAACGTACTGTACCGACAACATGTAGGAGAGATTCAGACTACAGACTTGCATGAAATTGGCATTGGGGAGCTCAATGTTCTTTTAGCCAGCTTTGTATACAGTATTACAAGTCATGGAATCCATATATTATAAAAAAGAACCACTTCTCTATGGCAAGCCAAATTGTCATTTAGAGATATCTCAAATTGCATTTTAAGATATCTTGAAATATTTAGATATCTGTAAAACATTTCGAGATCTCTCAAATTGAATTACAGATATCCTTAATTGTGTATTTTAAGATATCTAAAATTCATTTTAAGATATCTATCAATCAGTTACAGATATATGTAAATCAATTAGAGATCTGTAAATCTATTAGAGATATTTAAAAATGAAATAAAGATATCTCAAATTGATTTACAGATATCTTTAAATAATATGGAAACCATGTAGATTTTGCTAGCATGGTATGCCAAACTGTCATTTAGAGATATCTTAAAATTAGGGTTTTAAAGATATCTCTAAATCATTTGAAGATATCTATATAACTTCTTGTTCATTTAGAGATCTCTCTAAATCATTTAGCGATATCTCTAAATATCCTCCTGTTCATTTGGAGATTTCTCTAAATAAAAAGTAAGTCCATTCAAAACAGAGCATTTTCACAGGAAGTCATTTAGCAATATCGTCAAATGACTTCCGGTTCATTTTTAGATATCTCAAAATGATTTTGAGATGTTTGAAAAGTATTTCAAGTTATCTGAAAAACATTTTGAGATATTTTAAAATGAGTTAAAGATATCTGAAAATGCATTTTAGATATCTCATTTAAAGCTCCATTTAAATATATCTGTAAAACATTTTGAGATATATCTAAATGTATTTTAGATATCTTAAAATGATTTAGAGATATTCAAATATTTAGAGATATCTATAAATTAATTTGAGATATCTAAATGATAATTTGGCTTGCCATACTTCTCAGGTAAGGTGTATTGGTGTTGAAGTAAGTAACACACAAATAAATAGTACTGCAGGTAGTCTGTAAGCAACACTTGGATATATAGGTTTGTTTCAATTCACCAGTATGCCTCAATGACATCAATATACTGTTAATCTCCCTTCACAATCTTTGTACCATCTTTATATTGAGGCATTTTATTTTTTTAATTGTTACATATTTTGCCACTTGGGTAGTGGATTTACATTCTGTCAGATTTCCTTTTTTTTTTTTTTGATTAAAACTATGCACCACTTATTTTAAGGATCCAAAATACAATGTGTGCATGGTAGAGCACACTTAAATACATACCTACTTTTCAGTTTCCTTAAACCTCGTAATAATGGTTATAAACCTTGTGAATCGTCACAGCCACAATGTTTCCAGGTAAAATTATGATACTCTCTGCACTGGTCATTACCTGTGGATAATTGACCTCTTTTGTGAAGTGTCTCCGGCTTGGGACACCTACAGTAACTTGTGCCGTGGCCATTTATCTAGCAGGCAGTGACCACTGAGTCGAACATTATTGTTTAATGCATGTTAAGACTCAGGCTTGAGTCAAGGGTTAGGGTAATACAATGACATAATACAAATGACTAGTCTTAACAGGTATTTAAGGTAGTTTTAATTATTGACACAACGCTATTCCCTGATGTAAGTGAACGTCAGTTTATTATCTCCTTGCTGGTGACCCTAGACTAGGGTGGGAAAATGGAGAGGGCAGAATGTACAGCATAGTATCAGAATATGGGGGTGTAAGGAATCATGTGCCAGTGTGTCAGTGGATGTAGATCATGGTCATCTACTGTTTCTTTGATATGATCTGCAGGAACCATCATTGCTGTATTACAGACCCTTGTGGATTGTGCTCTGCTGACACTGATTCAACCTGGCCGAGTCCCTGACTAGTGGAGCTTTGTTAGCCCATTCTGCATCACTGCAAAGCCAACAGCTGTGAACCATATGGCAGTCATGATGCCTTCAATTCCTCTCTTTTAAAAATGTTTTCATTTAATCTTGACAGCTTGTTTTCAGTTTATTGTCCTGCTGAGGCCCTGGGTGGAGGCTGCGTTGTTCAGCTCACTATGAGAGATCTTCTCAGGGATCCACAGTATGCACACACTTGTTATGTTCAGATATTAACTTAAATATTTGATGGCTATTAGTTTTCAATTTAGGTATACACTCTATTTATATGTATGTATATATAGAGTAAAAACAACCAAGTTACAAAACAAACTACAAAATACAGAACATATTTTATTTCAGACTTTTGTTAATACTGAAGGGATCCAATATTGAAGAGTCCTCTGTTCTAGTTTATGCCCTGCCAATATTGCCTGAGAGCTACCGAGGCTGTTTCATAAATATGAAGGATCTTTTTTTGATGAAATGTATACTATATAATGTAAAGAGTACTAGTACAAGTAAGCAAGATTTTTAATGAGTAGCCTATATATAAAGTGCTAGATTAATAAACGTTACCTACCAAACAGCACTGAAATATGGTCTACAATGGCATAGCATACAACCAGAGAACGGACTTACCACTGCCATCGCAAGCAACAATAACGCATATACGATTCTTTGAAACTTCAGCCCACCAAGTGCAACACATTGCACAGAGATGCTAGATACATTTCCCAGTACTGAATTATTTCCACCTGTGTAATCTTTGTACCATCAGTACAGTATCATAAGGAGGTACTGTATGACTGTAAAAAGGTTTAATGCAGTCCCACAGTTCATCAGTTCAAACTATGTGTACTAGAATCCCGGACATCTAAATAGCCATGATAACTGAAAAGCTTTTGATGGGAAATCTCCACCGAAGCCAGTTTACAGGAATGCGGCTCTGCGCTTTTTTTTATTAGCACTCATCATCTGCAGAAACACACATACTTTGAACAGAAGGACAGTTAAATGGATTTAAATAGCCACTCTGCTCCGCTCTTAACCCAAGAACAGTTTTACACCTACTGTAGCATCACTCACTGCTTTGTTTGACATTCAGAAGTCAATAGGCTTTGTATTTCATTTGGAACTAGTGTGACAGACTCCTATTACAACACAGATAAGGTGATGTGATGCTTTACTGCAGTATGATTTTGCTGCAGTGAATTAGGCACACTTGGACTGACAGTAATTAGACATAGTTGACCTGGACTCAGGTCTAACTAATATAGTACCTCCTAGTTAGGCCTAAATGGACCCAGGAAATAGCATAGTCTCGTATCTGGCTCCTGACTATAGCGTTATAAAAGAATAGCACTATCACTTTTTTTACTAGTGCATATGCTTATTGATGGAGATTAACAATGCCTGAAGGCCAAGGTTTCCCAAACACGATGGTCTATATTTACTGGACACATATACTCCCAAATCATTATTTGGTCATTATTTTCATTTCTAAAATGAATATTAAACAATGTGAAACTGCTCACAAGCCTCTAAATGCAATGTCTGAGTTGTTTACTTCTGATGTGGTAACTTTATTGGGTTTCACTATCTGAAAAGATCATGCTGAATATGTTTTTGAAGTAGTGCTGGGAGTCACGAACACAGGATTTTCATGTTCGGATATTCATCACAATTTAAATATTCGTTCAGATATGCATTCATTTTCAAAAAGTAATAAAAGCCATTATATTGCTCAGAAGGCAGGCAGAGACAGCATAGCACCAGGGGCAGCACGGCGTGGCCCCTGTGTGTGTGCCTTTTATTTTACAGCAAGACATTACAATATGTAACATGTTTAACGTAGAACAATATCCCATGAGTAAAGAATACATTGTGTAGGCCTTCTTTACCCCAGTGAATTAACTACAAAACAAAGGATGCCAAATAGCAGTTCAAGTTAAAAGTTGTTTTGTTTATTCCCAAAATAAACTGTACATAAAGTTGGCACTGCATTTTATTTATTTATTACTTTTTTTTCATTCCTTACCATTGCCGTTTCTTCGCAGTAAACAGTAGTCATAGACACGTTTTCATAAAGTAATAACATGAGGTTTACTTGTGCTTTTTTGTAGCTGAACAAGGAAACGAAAACTGAAATTTAACTTTAAACACTTCAAATAAAACAAATGTGGAAATGACATTGTAAATTGAAGGGGGAAAAAAACTCACCATTTTGGTTCTTGCTTGCCTTCCTGACTATCGTCTGTCCTGTTGCTGGGACACTGGACAATTTCAATAAACAAACATCACAAAGGTTCCCATTTAATAGCGTCTCGTTGACACTGGGTGTGTTAAGTAACTGAGCGGCTAAGAGCAAGAATTTTTTCGCTCACTCAGATCACAGATGAAATCTGCTCTGCAGCTCTGAGCTGCTCAGAGGGAGCTGAACTGAACATGCCGTTAAGTGGGTTCTTTCACTGAGCTGCTCTGAGCGGCTCACTTAATTAACACGCCCCACCGTAAACACTGAAAATGTAGGTTGTAGTGCTTGGGTGATGTCGCTACTATGGGTTGTTGTTTCTCAAGCTCTGTAATCCTTTTGGACAAAAAAAATGGAAATTGTTCTTTTAGCAAGGTGATATTTACTTTGTTCACCCCTTTACAGGTCAAAGCTTTTTCTCTAGCTGAATATTCTGGCTGCAACTTCTATTGTGCACTTAACCCCTTTGGGACTACAAAGTTTGGAAGGAAAAGCAAGGATAGTCGTTTCTTTTTAAAGATCTGCAAGCAATTAAATACAGTACAACAAAACAGCACAGCAAGAGAATTGAAATTGAATTAAAATGAATCCTGGCCGCTTGACTAAATGGGATTTTCCTGTAATGTTGCTTCTCGTTGGGTGCTTGCTGTGCTTTGTTAAATAAAAACATTCCTTTTGGGAAATGTTACCAAATAACTTTTTTTTTTCTGATCTGACAGTTTCTGATTGTCAGAAGATATACATTTTAATGTTTGGAGATTCAGATTACTTTTTTTATTTGAGAATGGAAAAGGTTTCATTTTTTTCGGTCTCTAATCTGAAGGACATTTTACCTCAGGGGTGCACATTATTAGATATACTTCTCTTTAACATGATGAAGAACCAGCACCTCAAGTCATTCACCTCTTTTCACTTACCAAGTTACTGAACTCTGTGGGGGGAAAAAGCCCAGACTGACAAATTTCAGCCTTGCCTCATCGGGGGACTGACCACTAGTGGTAGCAGAAGTATGATGAGGAGCACAAGCCCTAGATTACTTTCCTTAGCAGTTCTGTAGTTTAAAGGCAAATGCAACACTACCTGTGGGACCATGCTTGCACTGCTCACCCTGCACTCCAACAGCAATGCTTTTATTAGGGGAAGCATTGAGGACCATGACTGACTCATCAATGAATTTGTTTCCAAAATGCAACACTGCATTGTCTACCTGATTTGATTTGTCATCACCCTGGTGTTGGGCATGTTCTCCTGGTATATCTAGGGTCCCCGGATTACTCTGGAAAGTTGAATGAATTAGTTTACTCAAACATCGTTGAGTATCAGTGCTGTACCTGTACCCTGATGGCGATGACTGCTTTAAAGTTGATAATACCCCCAGAATTGTACTTGAAAGAGTGTGAAGGCATCTTCCATGACCACCAAGATCCCTGGATCTCAATCAACGTTGTAAAGGCCCTCTGCCTACACCTGCACCAATTGCGTTAGATAGTAAATGAACTGAATGAATTGATTAACATCCCTGTAGACACAGGCCAGCACCTTGTAGAGTCTGTGCTATATCAAGGCTATAATCTGGGCATACGGTGGCCCAACACAATATTAGGAAGAGTTCATAACTAGGACATGTATATTGCCTGTATCTTAAATTATACCACATTACAGTAGAAGTTGAAATATGAAAAGGCATTCAAACTGAGAAGTCCTGACTGCCAAAGGCCTGTCAAAGGTTGCTAGTTCAGTCCCTAAGCTGGGGAGCCAATACAGCTGGTTATACTGTAGATCCTATTGCACTGTGCAAAACCTTATTACATTTTATTTGACAGCATTACAGCAAAAAAACTAACATTTACTCAGATATCCATTAAAAAACATAAGAGAATTTTAACCAGCATGCACAGCTTCGGTTTCTGTGCAAGTGTGGTTACAGTCTGCTGTATCTAAACATGCCTTAATAGAATTTACATGTACTGTATTATCCTATTGTCTTCAACCTGCTTTTTTTTTATTGAAAGCAACACAGAGCTGACTTTCTGTTGTAACTTCTTGGGAGTAGGGTTTAAACAATATACTTCCCTGATGTGGGGGCTGATTATATCGGCATCCTACCTACATCCCCAGCAGCTTGAAATCTGGTCATAAAAAGTCATAAAAAGTCAACGGAGTTGTCTCCAAATAGAAAAAGCAAGGGAGGTGTGGTTTGTTAGCAGAGAAAAGGTTAATCTATTTTTATAGTATTTTGCATAGTCCAAAGTCAGAACAAAACTGTGTTACAGTATATTATAATAACCTGTTGGGTTAGTGCTAGATGGGGGGCCTTCATAATAAACAAAGTTATCTCTGTCATGCCCACTGGTGTAGACATACAGTAGTGCCACTGTCTGTAGCATATTGGGTTTGGGCCATTATCCATGCTTTGAAGTTATAGATAAGGCGTATTTGTGTTTACAATCCAGTCTCAACATTTTAATGAAATCCCTGAAAAGGAATATAGTGGAGGCAGCTATACATACATATGCTACACGTCACAGATTACTGCATCTATCTGGAGACCTGCTTATCCAGTTGTCATGAAACTTGGTATTACTGTGAATCAGCGTAAATTATTGAGAATATTGGATTCCTGTGATATAGGGGGTGCCTATGTCTGTTCATCCACGCTTACATTTTTGCATTAATCAGGAGAATTACTTCTCAAATTATGACTAAACATTTAATTGGTCATTTTTTTCTATACTTTTCTGTAATGATATACAATATGCCATGTTGATATGCAGTATGCTATGGCCATCCACTTTGATCATGCTGATGGCTCTAGTTTTGAATTTACAGCCGTGGCGGGGGATGTGTTTCACTGACATACTTGTTGATTTTGTGTCTGATAAAAGGAGTGAGGTTTAGTTACATAAACTAGTATCTTTTCTCCGTGCAATAATATGTAGAAGTGTTGAGATAAGGTCATCAACAGGTCATTGTTTGTCAGACTTGACTCTTGCATCACCCAGTCATTACATTATGTCCATTAACATATATAATATTCTTTCATTTTGAATATTCAGAAAAGGGTATAACTGCTATGCGTATAACCGTAATGATATCTTTCAGGAGTTAAATAAACTCGACACCCATAAAGATGTACAGCAGAAAGTCATTTAATTCAGACATCATTTATGCATTGGTTTTCTTTGCAGGAAATCTTTTTCTAAGTCATTTATATATTGTGGCAGAGTGGATCTCTGGCTGGAAGCAATATGTTGGGGACTGGCAGGGATAGGGTTAAATTCTGTCCCTGTCAGAGAAATGTGGGGTTGTGGCTGTGTTCGCATAGTCACAGGTGTAATTATTATTTTTTTTGTTAAAGTTAAGTATTTAAAGAGAGAGAAAAATTTGTTCAAAGCAGTGGCTGTCACGGTGAAAAGACCTGTGTGGTGAAAAAAGGTAGTGTGTAAACCTTTTTGTTTGTGTTATACAGTTTATGTTTGGTGACTGGTAAACAGCTTAGCTGTACAGTTTTGTTAGTTTAGGGACTGTAAAAAGTTTTAGTTAGTTCCCCATGTGTGAGTTAGGTTTTTGGTTTTTTTAGGTGTCTGGGTCATGAGAAGGGGCTACGAATCTAAAATCAGTTACATTTCTCACAATACATATTTTATTATATGAACAAACATGCTTATATTTGCCTTTGAATACTCAACTATCAGATATTACTTGTAACAATCAGACATGACCTGACTAAGTTTATAAGATCCAAAAATTATGTTTAGGTAAAGAACATGAACAAATGCATTTCATTACACATTGGAAAATATTTATTTAACACGACCATCCTCTACTTTTGCTCTTGGAATATGTTTGACCTACAGTCTACCTCTCAAACAAATTAGAATGTCCTACAGCTGCATCAGTGATTGTTCATGGTTGTGCTTCAAAGTCTCAGGTGACACAAGTTGGATATTTATTAGAGCTCGCTGATGTGTTGCTTAAAGTGACGTTTACTTCCCTCTATTAAATGGTTAACTTGATTGCCTGTTCTTATCCAGCAGATGGCTGTGCTATGCCTAGGTGTACAGTGGGTCTGGATTCTGCATTCCCTCCATGCGAGATAGATGGGTTCCCAGCTCTGTTCTTTAAAAACTACACCTTTCTGGAACTTTGGTCTGTTCAGCTTTTGCATCAGAAATTAATGGGAGAGATCTGCCGAAACATTTGTCCAGATTGTGCCTCTTGTTCATTAAAGCATTAGTGGTTGAAAAGCAAACAGTTTTGCATACTGTAATTTTCACAGCATAGTCATACATCTGATCTGAGCATTAATTTCTGTCTCAATGAAAATTACAAATGATTTAGTATAACATAAGGAATGTTTGTATTGTTTTGGACATTGATGTGTGGTGAAATATAGTCCTATAAGATTTAAATACTATTTGTTTACATTTCTGTATTCATTCTTAACACTGGTTTCTGTAAAACTATTTGCAAACAGAACACACTGCTTTAGTGTTACTGGTTATATACAGCAGTAGTGTGGTCATTTATAATTAGGCTTGCTAGTATTTGATTTAAATTTTTTTGCCAAATCGACAATTAATATCGATGTTTATTTTTGAAAGAATTTACCGTTTTTTCGATCTTTATGCCATTGAGAAACATCTGATTTAGAGAAACCCCTTCATCATATTCAACATGCAACAAAAACAAATGGGTACCAACACTCTAATTGAAATAACATTTGGTCACAGTGAAGCTATACCTTGTGGATATAGATCCTACACAAATTAAAAATGTCTCAAATAAACCTAAGAAAACGCAGCATATAAAGTGTATTATTACACAGACTTTTATAGTATACATTTACAAGTAAGAACAATATGCACAGACAGAACAAAACATCAGACAGTTGAACAGAACTAACTTGCACTTATTCCGAGCTCCGCCCCTCTCCTTAAGCACAGCTGGACTCACTGGAGGCAAGGAAGACTGGCCTACTTCGTACTGCCGCGGAGACTTCTGCCGTCAAACAGGGTATTGTGCACAATACTCATTAAGTGTTTACCTCTTGTGCACCATTGTCAAATCAAACTAGTAACTGTCACCGTATATACCTATAATATCAAAAGCTTACCTTAACCCGCTAATTTCAAAGTAGGTGCTTTGAATGACAGGCTATAGCTGGCAAATGAAAGTGCACAGTCGGTCAGATGATTGACAGTCATTTAAATGAATGAATATTCTAGAGCTGCTTCAGCCAACGAGATCTGTTAGGACAGGATGAAATGATTCGATTACAATCGAAAAGTAGCAAGCCTATTTATAAAGTATGCAAGCTATGGGACTTTGTGAATTTCTGAAGGAAATGTATTCACTACAACAAAACTCCCCCTCTTTTGTGGAAATAATGTGCTAAAATGCCCATATAAAAATCTGGGGTTGAAAAAAAAAAGAAGGTATTTCTGTTTAATGACTTAAGGAAACAATGTAGTCAGTTTTGGTGTGTTTTCCAGTTAGGTTTTGGCTCATCTTCTGGAGCGCTGCTAGGCTGAGTCCCTGCAGGTTGCTCAGGCGTGTTTGCTTGGTCTGGCACAACTTCCACTCTGGCCTGTAGAGGACATGGCTTTTGATGCACTTGTGGTTGGGAGCCTTGATTTCAATACTCAAGCTGCTGTGGAGAAACTGCTAACCACAATGACTGATCACATCTGCTGTGACGTGCAAAAGTAATATACAGTGGGAAGCTGAAATCAAAACTTTTCTGGTGCTATTAACAGCTATTACATTCAGCGGTGAGGGAGCCTATTAATAGCACTGGCACCAGAGCACAAAGTTGGCTTTTCATGAGACCTATTTGTGCACTTTCTGTGTGTTTATTTTCAAGGCAGGTTCCGCTGTCCGCCAATCAAAGGGAATAATAAATAGGGAAATTAAATCTCTGTGATTTTATGACCAAAACATGGCTCATTGATTTGTGATGCAAATGGCATCCCTGGCATGTATTCTGTAATAAGTACATTACAGTTTGCAACGCCCTGTTGTAGGCCAGTGTCAGTCGCAATGGACAAAACAGCAGATCTGACTGCTTTTGATAGAGGGATGGTATTGTATTAATAGCTACTCACCTGGTAGGTGCTGCCGTATCCCAACACAAGTTCCAGATGTTTTATGGTCTCGAAAGTGATTGTATGAATTATTGTTGAGAAAACTCCAAATTACAGACAGTATCCATCAAAACATTTTTTAAACACCGTAATTGAGTACCGTCTGGGCTGCACACAGTCTTCGCAGGTATTTTCAATTTCTTGGACAACTTATGTTTATTTATTGTTTGTGGACTGAAATTTCTAGAATAACTTTTTATTTATTTCCACCAGCCCTCTGACATTTGCTCCCCGCCTCGTTACTGTATTTGTAAATTCTAATTCTGGAAACATTCCTCTGTTGTTGTGTGTGCGTGATCGCTTTTAATCTTTTGAATCAACGTCAGCACTGTGGGCAACAGTCCAAAGAACAAAAAGCACTTATGATGTTGAGGAAAAAAGCTTTTCATACTTGCGTCTTTATTTTACAATTCCAGCTTGAGAAATCCAACACTGTGTCTTAGCCACAGTAACAAAGAACAAGCACAGCAAGTTATGTCCATGTACCAGACAGATAGACTTTCAGCTGTCGTCATTCAGTAATAAGCTTACATTTATTAATAACCTGACAATACATTTGCATTATTGTTCCAGTTCAGACGTTTAAAGCAAATCTCCAGTCTAGACCAGTCTAGACCAGTCAGGTCTGCTTTTTAGAGTTTATTTGTGATAGTTTTACTTTAGACAGCTTTAATGTATGTACTGTATTCAGTGTTGGAGAGTTCAGTCAGGGCAACTAGAGTGTATGGGCTATATAGATAGATTGTAGAAATGCAACAATTAATCGATGTCATCAGTTATTGATCAACAGGACTTTCAATTGGTCTAAATTGACCCTTTATTGATGGATTACGTGTCCTGGTGCCCTATTTGTAGCTAGCTACTGTACCCAGTAATGTTGCTAAAGTGCTTCTGTTTTTTTTTTGTGATGAAGACCTGTAGAGGCCCAAGAAATTAAATCGTCAGACATCCTTAGTCCTTTACTGATCGCTCCTTTCAGATATTTCTATGATGCACTTTCACACGTCTCTATATAGAAAGTGTGAGACAAAATGATTAGAAGACAATAATCTATAGTCTTTGTGTTGTATTAACTGGTTCAGGTCTTATACTGATGCATTTAATTTGTTTAATTTGTCAGCAAGTTGAGGCAATATTTTGGCCTGATGAGATATTTGTCTTTTTGGTCACTATAGTTACCTGGAGGTGGCACTATTGTGTTAAGTGAAAACACAGGGTCATTCCGTGACAAATCACCTAACAGACTAGACCCAACCATCTCCCATTTTCACCAAACTTGGTTCTTGGGGTTTTTCAGGCAAACAAGATCACATTTAAAATGTTAGACTGATCAGGTAAAGCGGTCAAAAGTTATAGAGGTGTCAAAATGTGGTTGATGGGTACCCCGCATTAATGTTAACCAACCTTTTACTCAAAAACGGTTTGTGCTACAGACTTGTGGGAGGTGTCATTTTATTGGGCAAATCCAAAAAATATATTCTAGGTCTTATCTTCATCTGTGCATTATGTTTCAGAAAGGTAATATTTTTGGTTTGCTTCGAAAAATTCACATATATAGTGACCCCCCCCACCCAGGGTTTCAGGGTTTTGTTGATATTTGGCTGCAGATAGATCAATCCTGCATTGCTAAATAAACATGCGTCAGTAACAATTTTTTTTTACTGCCTTTTGTCAAATTACACAGGCTTATAAATGCTATTTTTTTAATGCCTGAGGTACTGTAAGCAAGGCTGTGCATGAGAGAACGACTTAACATGCAAATGAGTGAGTCTCGCACTGAGTGCGTGAGACTTAACATGTCTGTGTGAAGAGAAGCTACTGTTATTGTATGAAATGAAATGTGTTCATTAAATCAATCCATTAATGCTTTGAAGTAAAGTCGATGAGGTTGTTAATAAACACATTTCTCGTTAAAAAGCTTAATTGTCGCATGTCACGTACATCACTTCCTGTATGAACGACTAAAAAAGGGGAACTCGTTAATCATTCAAAATGCATGTTAACAAGATCAAGACAAATGAATTGAAGCATAATTCGCTGTTATGGAAACTACTAGCGTACAGCGAGACAGCGCTCCCACCAGCGAGCAGCAGCCAAATGGAAATTAAATAAAAAATAATGGGAATATCTATTATGTGTATAATTTGTAAACTTCATTTAAAATTGTGCATTTTGTCATGCAGAATGTACATTTATTTAGAAAACTTCACATATACAATGCTGATTTATGATTATGTGGGGTGTGGGGAAAAAATCGGACGACACAGATTAAAAAAAAATAAAACCTTTTTGTATTTATTTTTTAGATGGGGCGGGGGGTAAGGTATCTATCTATATTGCTTGGAATTTATTTTCTTATGCTGACGTCTACTTTTGTATGTATTTTAGTATGTATGGTTGTAGGCTATAAATAAATACGTTTGAAGTGTCATTTGTGTTTGTAGTTTTTAGTTATTATACATGTATACCATGTATATAACACTTATTATACATTTATTAAGCTTTTAAAATTACGATAGAACTCCTCAACCCAATACACAATATGTTTATAGTTAATTGTTCAGTGAATTCCTCTAATCATACATTTTCTCTGGTATTGTTTGCTCGCCTCCATGATAAATTAACTCAACATGAAGATGTTATAATATGTGCATACAGACGTGTGAAGGTGAAAGTGTACACTGTACATACAGTGTGGGGGGAGTCTGACAACATTACAAATATGTCAGGCAAAATCCATGTCAATGATCTCGATCACATTAGGTATTCCATTGATGTCCGTTGTGATCTTTTGAAAGCAAGCCCCATATTGCACTTCTTAACTATTAAAACAAATGTTTACAGAATACTTAACAACTGCTATCAGGACCATGCTGCATGATTTATTATTAATAGCATTAGAATTAAACTATACCAAATCACGTTTTTATTTACAATGAAGGGAAAACATGCTTTTGCTGACTTTATAAGCATTTGGGCGACAAAGTATAGGTTACCTTTATTGTAAATAAAAATAGTAATTTAATGATAATGCTATTAATAATAAATGAATCACAATTATAGCAGCAGTTTTTAAGTATTCTGTAAATATTTTGCCTAGTTAAGAAGTACAATGTGGGGCTGTCATGTCTTGTATTCAAAAAATATCGGCACGAACATTATATACAAACCAATGGAATACCGTGTGTGTGTGTTCAGTAGAGAGAGAGAGAATACATGCATGTCTCCTGTCATGGAGTTTTCATGATCACGTTGCATTCAGTTCTAGCCATAATTGTATATATTTATTACTGCCATAGCCTTATCTTTTCGCCTATTGATTCACCCCATTGCCACTGTACTTTATGCATCCATGCATCCCTTCCTGTGATGTCATCGGGCAGTGTGTTCCGGGCTTAAGGTTACAAATTCTTAAAACAAGTGAACAAATCTCATTCATAACCACAAGTATATAAAAATCTAAAATATTTTCATAACTACAAATATTTAATTATCTAGTTAATGTCTGTATCGTCGGCGTCACAGCCGCGGTCTGTTTCAATTTCTGTTTCAAGGTGAGTTATAGTCTTTCGTTAATTAAAACCCTCCTTTTCCAAGTGCAAATTAACTCCTGATAAATTATGACAACACGGATTTGCTTTTAAATTCCCACACAAACAAAATAAATAGTCACAAGAAGCACTGCTTGTTAAGATATTAACATTATTTTGTAAATCAACATAATTTCGGAAATCACGTTAGCATGATTATTTTTAATAACAAGATAGGCATAATGACCTCTTAAAAATGCCAAAATCAATGCTACATAATGATTAACATTGGAGTTAACATTTACGAACATTTGAAAATCCTGCCCACTGTGTTTTTTATAGATTATTTTCTGATCCAGCAAACTCCAGTAACATAAGTTTGTGTTGAAGTCTTCAAAGCATCATGTGTACCTGGCCTGGTACTAATAGAAATAGGCATACTGCATGAGCTTTATATTTGGCAGATCAAAACAAAGTCATATTGGAAAAGTAGTTAATCCTGAAAACAGAGTATTATAAAGATACTTTAACTGGTTTGGTAAATTGCCTCTGACAGCATTTACTAGCAAAATGTCTTTTATATTTTTATTGAAAGGTTTATTCTCTGGTGTACCAAGCTTTGCACGCAAACAAAGTATATTGGCATGTCTGCCGCACGTTAAAAACTTTGAAAAGCCATTGAAAATAAAACAAAACAACAACCGTGGGCTTTCCTTGTTAATTTTAATGATGTTTATTCGTGTGTTGCTTAAACACTTCCTCATGGAGACAGATCTGATGTTATGGTGTCTCATTCAATTAGGGAGAAAACCATTTGAGCTGTGTATACTGCAGCTTTTAAAGTTAATGATGGAGCCAGAAGATCTTTGTTGTGAATCTGATTAGTCACACAATTTGAGCCTAGGGGTAGCAACTGTATCCTGTAATAGTTATTGTAGTGCTAATATTTGAGTATTTTGAACAAACATTTGCTTGAAATGTATTCACATGCAATAATTACCATGTTTGTGTTCGCCAGAAGTGTCAAACACCAATTATGTTGCAAAAAGCTTACAGTTTACTTGCGATGAAAGTGAGTTCATTTGTTAATAGTGGATATTTATTTTTGGATTTAGTGGATGGTAATGTACCACAGTACCTTGTTCATTCAATGATGCCAATGAAAAATACAAATATATTCTTTGCAATGACTGTATTTGCAGAACTAATTAAGCCGCACCTGGTTATACTATTACATTTGTGATCATGGTTTTGTGCAACTATTTTAATCAAGCTCAGAGTAGAAGGACAAGCATCTATGAGATGAGAAAATAATGTTGTTTAAAGATGGCGCACACAGTACAAGTGAGTAGGGCCATTTCATTTACTGCATGGTTAAGGTGACCATATGGCTCCGTGTTCAGTGGGACAGTTTGGGATAGTTCAGGCTTTTCAACTCACAACCCAATGCATTCTGGTGAGCGTAGTTCTGCTTCTCTTAAAGGTAAGAATGATAACCTGAGACAGGTAAAACGTACCAGAATGCATTGGGTTGCGAGTTGAAAAGCCTGAACTATCCCAAACTGTCCCGCTTAACATGGATCCATATGGTCACCTTATGTATGGTTTACTTAATTAATTTTGAAGCTACAGTATCTTTATATTTGCAAAAGATCATGCAACATAGCTGTCTTCATTTCTTATTTATTTATTTATTTATTTATTTATTTATTTAGAGTGCACAATTATTTTACCCTGATTTTCTCCCCAGTTAGAAGGTCCAATTACGTTCCCCCACCATAACAATTCCCCACAACAGCTCAGGAGAACTGAAGGTCAGTGGGTGTCCTCTGATCCCATGACCAAACCCTTTGCCTCTTTATACCCATTATATATGCACACCCAAGAACATTAAACTACTGGATCTCTTCCTCTCCATTGAAATTAAATATCGAGATGCCTTTTAACTGTTGACTCACATGTTTTCAAAAAGTTACACGGTTTGACCCATGGTTTGAAATGACTTAGGACGTGTAAGTGCAACTGATTTCCTGCATGTAAGGCATGTAAACTGATACTGTGTTTTAAAATAAAAATCCATAAGCATGTGTTTCTTTCAGAACTGCACGGGCAGCAGTGTGGAGTAGTGGTTAGGGCTCTGGACTCTTGACCGGTGGGTTGTGGGTTCAATCCCCGGTGGGGACACTGCTGTTGTACCCTTGAGCAAGGTACTTTACCTAGATTGCTCCAGTAAAAACCCAACTGTATAAATGGGTAATAGTATGTAAAAATAATGTAATATCTTGTAACAATTGTAAGTCGCCCTGGATAAGGGCGTCTGCTAAGAAATAAATAATAATAATAATAATAATAATTAGACATATGCACTGCACTGTATGTACTTACTGTAGCAAGTGTAAAACAAGTGGAAGTGTAAAACAGGTAAGACTTATTTTGTTAGCTACAATCTCTTAAAGGGCTAAAAGTAAACTTTCTTTGCTTTTACTCTGTAAATGTAATAGGGAAGGTCAAGTAAGTTTATATGGAAGTCTGTGTGAACACTAAACTCCCTTAAAAACTGAATCCTAGTAGGACCCAATTTAAAGCAATCTGTTGTTAAAGAATGTATCCCACGGAACACTACTTGCTCTGATGACCTAAAATACCAAAAGCAATAAAATGCAGTGGCTTGTTAGAACTGGTCCTGGGTTTCTGGTTGCAGGGCTGTTTATAGTAACTCTGCTTTCCCCGCGCACGCATTATGAACAGAAAATTGGATTGTTTCCCTGATCATTGGTCTTTGTTGGTGGGATACAGCATTTGTCACTGATTCACCCATATGTCTCCTTGCTAAAAATGGTTTTGTGTTCTGAAAGTGGTGTATTAAATACAGACTGCGTGCATGCAGCTGTCAGGGTTACTGAAGGGGTCAGTTCTCTAAAAAGAGACTGCCTGGCTGTGCATCGGACTGTGTACTTGCATGTTTTTAAATATTTAAGGCAGAAATGGACAAGGAATTTAACTGTAAAGATGTGCAATAATAATTTGTAACAACATTGGAAGCTAACTTATGCAATGTCAGGTGAACTGTAGACAGCAGTCCAATAGCATATGTCTTAGTGTCAAAATAATTTTTGTATGCTTTTGCTATGCATACCTGGACCCAGTTACAAACATAATTAATTCGATAAAGATTAGCACAAGGTACTGTTGTTGCCACTAGTAGGTAGCAATATAAAACACAGGCAATACTGGGAAAAAAGATAACACAATGTATTGTTTACTTTTGTCAAAAAGGGTCAAATAAGCAAATTCTATAAAATCACTTGTTCAAACATCTCACTCTGTTTCAGCGTACCAATTCTATTACTTTAGTGGAAATTCCGTTTTACAGTGGAAAATCATTGGCTCTAATCACGGTGACCTCCTGTACTGTATACTGTATTTATGCTTTTCTGACATTACATTACACATTGTAAAGCTTGCAATTTCAGATGGATGGAAGTGCTAAGTGACATTTTAGAACATTAACAAATAGTTTAAAAAACAAATTGCAGCAGTTTTGTACAAACAGTACGTTCACAATTGAGCACCGGACATTATCAAATACTTAATAATATTTATTAATTTTTTTTTTAAGTGGCGACTAGTCAACATAATTCACTATTTTTTTCCTCAACTATTTGGCTTTTAAATTAGTCGTCCTCCTACCCTGAATGGTAGTTGGTTTTTATTGCAATTTTACACAAAACATTCCTGATACAATAAAACACTTTAGAGCTACCTCAGTATAAAGGCCACTTTTACAGTAGTTACGCTTTGCTTCTGTTGACAGCTCTGCTCTATTCAGTATTAAGATCGCCAACTAGACCCAAACGTATCAAACCTAAAATAAGACCAACATGATGTTAACTACCAACCTTTTTTTTATTTATTTAACTATGAAAACATTAATACAACATGAAATGACAAAACCTGTTACAAAAACAATACATTTAGAATAGTTTGCATATAAGAAAAATTAAATAAAAATAAAACCTGCCATGTGTTAACTGTCCAATAAAGTGTTAACCAGTAAATTGGCTAACATAAGAAGGTATGTTAATAATTTGTTACAAGATATTCTATGTACCATTTGACATAAGGCTAACCCCCTATAAAGGCAACATGTTGTTTGTCCTTTGACAAGCACTAACAGAGATTTTCTGTGTGTGTATGGGTGTGTTTATATATATATATATATATATATATATAGACAGACACACACACACACACAGTGGTTTGCAGAAGTATTCATCCCTTACCAATAATATCACATTTTGTGAATTACAAATTATTTATGCACAGTTTTTCAAAAAAACTTTTTTTTATTCAAAGCTGTAGTGGTTAAACTAAACACTGTTATATGAGGAGAGGAGGTTAAATGGCAGTAAAACTTGCAAAGAAAATGTACAAAATGAAATTTACTGATTGCATAAGTAATCAGCCCCTTAAGTCAGAACTTGGTAGAAGCACCTTTTGCAGCAATTATTGCTATGAATCTTTTTGGATAGGTCTCTACTAGCTTTGCACAGTAGGATGGTGACATTTTTGCCCATTCTTCACAGGAAAATTGCTCCAGTTCTGATAAGTTTGTTGGGGATCGTCGATCGACTGCAATCTTTAAGTCTCGCCATAAGTTTTCTCTTGGATTCAAGTCAGGACTTTGACTGGGCCACTCAAGAACATTAATTCTCTTCTTGTTCAACCACTCCAGTGTGGCTTTGGCTTTGTGCTTCGAGTCATTGTCCTGCTGAAATGTGAATTTCCTCCCCAGTTTCAGAGTCTTGGCTGACTCAAACAGGTTTTCCTCAAGGATTCGCCTGTACTTTGCACCATCCATTCTCCCCTCTCCTGACAAGCTTCCCAGTCCCTGATGAAGAGAAGCATCCCCATAACATGATGTTGCCACCACCATATTTGACAGTTGGGATGGTGTTGACTGGGTGATGTGCAGTGTTGGGCTTGTGCTTGGAATTTAGACCGAAAAGTTCAATTTTTGTCTCGTCTGACCTTTTTCCACATGTCTGCAGTATCATCTACATTGAGTAATGGCTTCTTTCTTGCCACCCGTCCATACAGGCCAGCATTGTGTAGGGACCGGCTTATTGTTGATGTGTGAACACTGACTCCCATCTCCGACACAGAACTTTGCAGATCTCTCAAGGTCATTGTTGGCTTCAGAGTGACATCGCGAACCAGTTTCCTGCTTGCCCAGCTGCTCAGTTTGGGAGGGCGACCTGATCTGGGTAGTGTCTGGGTAGTATGATGCATCTTCCACTTCTTAATGATGGACTTCACTTTGCTGACAGGAATAATCAGCGCCTTTTGAAGTTTTCTTGTACCCTTTTCCTGCTCTGTGCCTCTCTACCACTTTATCCCTGACTTGTTTCGAAAGCTCCTTGGTCATCATGGTTGTTTTTTTGGATCACTATGTGAGTTACAGCTTGAAAGTCTTTATACACCTGAGGGGAATGATCTACAAGTTAAACCACTTTGAGTACACACAGGCTGAAACCATTTCACTAATTTTGTGACCTTTCAAACCAATAATTTGCACCTGAGCTGATTAAGGGCTGCAATAGCAAAGGGGTTGAATACTTATGCAACTGAGATTAATCTGTTTTTCTCTGTAAATCTTACTTATTTATATTCTATATGCATTTTTTAACTTTATCAATATGGAGTAGTTTGTGTAGATTCTACATTTAAAGTCTAATTTGAAAGCATCGTGGAGTATGTTCAGGTGCCAGCAAAATGTGAAAACTTTGCAGGGGGGTGAATACTTCTGCAAACCACTGTATGTATATATGTGTATATACACAACCACCTATTATATATACACACACATCTATCTATCTATCTATCTATATTATATGTGTGTGTGTATATATAATAGGTGATTGTGTATATTTTTCAAACTGTAAGATGAGATTTGAAAGAAAAACTACTGCACAAACTGCACACACCACATTTTCATTTCTTCACTTCCAACAGTTTTCCTGCTGGTTGAATCATGTACAAAAAGCACTGCAGTTCTTCTTTCTGTCAAGTGGTGTGATACTCTTAAAACAGTGCTGTATGTGCTTCTTTTCTTTTTGTCAATGTGAAAATGATTCTCTTATTGAATGACCTCCCAACTATTTGGAGCCCTACAGACATCGGCTCTGGAGAAATCCCTTACAGTCATCAGCCAGCGAAACAAGAACTACGGTGTTAGGGGACAGCACAGCTGAAGCGAGGCCCCTCATCAGTGTAAAAAAAAAACAAAAAAAAAAACAAGGGTTGGGCAACAGCCAGGAGCTGAATGTAATACCAGAGCAGAAGTGTGTGTGTGTGTGTGTGTGCGTGCGTGCGTGCGTGCGCACGAGTTCAAGAACAATATAGCTGAGGAACAGCTTCAATATTGACAGCAGGCTTTGACTAGAAAGTTCTACAGATCTCTGTATGTAGGTTGAGAAAGAAGATTGCTGCTTCTCATTGAAAGAACTCTCTCTGTCTCTCTCATTCTCTTGGGCCTGTACTGTACCTGTTGCCGTGGGGAGTTTGTTATTGAAGACAGTAAACAAACAAGACTTTCTGGGTAAGACTGTATTGTCCTAGTGTGCAAGGAAGCATGTTTTTAATTGTAAATTAGCAAGAGGAAATTGATTAAACAAATTGCTGATTGTGTTTGGCTTTTAACTAAGCAGTCTTTTTTTTCAGAGGAAACAGCACTGCATTTCAGTGCTATAGGGGTTGCAGTAAAACTTGTTTTGGTTTACGGTTTTGTGTATTTGAAAAAAAGACTTTCTCATTAACAGTTAATATTGTGCTAAATGCTGTAGAAGTATAAAAAATGAACCAAGAAAGTCTCTGTCTGATGATGCATAAGATGAGCAATGCTGACGGTATTTAAAATAGTAGTTGTGCTGGATCATTGATCTTGTAGCCTTACATTATGCAGTATAGTGATGACTGTTACCATAGGATGCAGCTTTTCATACTGTATAACCTGTGATGAATATTACAATATTAAAGGGAAGATTCAGATTCCATCATCAGTAATTTACAATTGTTGTTTTACTGATTTTATTTATTTATGTGTATTTATTTTTTTATTGTTTAACGTTAATTTTGTAAAATAGCAATTTTATCCACACTCAAACTACAAGATTGCAACTGTGTCTCCACCGGTGCGCTTCCAAGTGAATTGTCTTGTTGTACTTGATTGTATCACAACCTTTACAACCAATCAGGTTGCTCCGTCGCTATCGGCTATGTCAAGATGATACACTCCAGCTTTCTATTTCCCACCACAGAAAAGAGCAAAGTAAAAAAGCAAAAATGTTGTGATTTATTCAAGTATCCAGGAATAAAAAGCAAAAGAAAGAAAAAAACATTTTTTTTTTTTTTTTTTTTTCTAGAAAGTAACGGTGTAAAATAGCGATGATTTGTTTTTGAGTGTAGTTTACATGAAGGTAAACATTCAGAATCTACTTTTTCGTACACTACACACATTCTTACTTAGCCATCTATACATTGACCTCTCTGGTTCTGTTCTCTAGGGATCATTGTACATTTGGTGGATGATGAATATGGACTGTGAGAACCCCTTAACTCACTTTATTTTCAGTAGTAATGACTACCTCCAATAGCATTCCGTTTTGGAGTAGACCAGTTAATACAAATACAGAGGGTCCTCATAATCACGTATTGGAAATATTTGTACAGGTTTGAGTACAATGGGATTGTACAGTACCCAATTGCTATCCGAAAGGTCTATAGGACACGAAGTCTGAGGTTAAAGTTTGGAGAACAATGATGAGAATTCAGTGCAGATGGACATGATCAGTGCATTAATGAGGACCTAATAAAATGTTATTTCATGATTGCTGTCTGTCTGCTACGGATATATGTATGTTTTGTTTGTACAGTACAGTTGTCCAGGAAATTTACTGAGATAACAAATCTGTTTTGGCATTTGGGGCAAACACAGAGAAACTGCTGTACAAAAGAGCCGGCTCCTTTGCAAGGAGC
This sequence comes from Acipenser ruthenus, assembly GCF_902713425.1. Classification (NCBI taxonomy): domain Eukaryota; kingdom Metazoa; phylum Chordata; class Actinopteri; order Acipenseriformes; family Acipenseridae; genus Acipenser; species Acipenser ruthenus. The sequence goes on along the minus strand of NC_081199.1, from coordinate 22,758,540 downwards.
GTATATCGGGCTTATGTCTTTGTGTGTGATTACGTCACCTACCAGCCCTGCTGCTGCCTTCCCCCGTGCATGCTAAAATATTTATACCAAACTCATAAATGTTGCTTTGGTGTCATGGGTTGTTTTTGATACAGTATAACTCCTTTATGTTGCGCTAGTGGTGCAGGATTTTGTTTGGCCTTAACCCTGTCTTTTTCTATGATTATTCATGTTTATTGTTTATACTGTACAGTGAATTGCCAGCTGTAATAACTTACAGTACTTCATGTGTAAGTGGACCAAGGGTGGTTGCTTGACCCCTTAGTGATACTAGTATTACTAACGTAACGCAGGTCATGGAGGAAAATGAAGTACAGTACAAGGGCATCAAATTGATACCATCCACAGATTTGGTCGGCATTACACGTGTATATATATATATATATATATATATATATATATATATATATATATATATATATATATTTTAACAGTGAGGAAAATACTGCCATTTGTAACAGCATTGACAAATGTAAGTGTGACATTGGATCAGTTTGAGTCCTGTTTTGAGATCTGTTTTCATCAGTGGAGCAATTTGAGCAAATGGAAAATAAAACAAAGTTGTTATTGTTTAAAAAAAAAAAAAAGTAGAGGACAGGAAACTAAACATCTTTATGACAGGAAGCCCAGGCCTTTGGTTTACAAGTTGCCACCGTTTCATCGTGCACTATTATTATATCAGATTGCGAGTTTCGGAAGCACTTTGCAAAACGAAAAGGCTGGGAAAGTGATGTTTTGCTCTGTCTAATTTGTTTTATTGTTCCCTCTGTAACGTTTATTAATGTGCAGGCTGTGGGCCTGGAACTGGGAAAGGAAATGTATTTCAGGTTAAACATGTTACATGTTGCTGTAATGAGTCAGGGACATCCTTCCTGCCACTGGAATAGATAGCTCTTGTGAACTCTTTGAAAAGTAGCTCGTTGCTAGGGCCTACTGATGCAAACCTCTTGTGTTTTTTTTTATTAAATATGATGTTCACAGGAAGGTACGTGTCCGCTGTCCTAACCTTTCAGATTTGGATTGAATGTATTCTACTTGTCAAGCTAGTACCTGTTGACTGCACTGGGGGCAGTGTATGCCATATTCAGACGCCTACAGGAAAGTGATGAAAATTAGGCCTCATTGAAGAGGCTTTCTACAAATGTGCCTGAATTGTATTTTGGACTAACTAAATTGACCTATTTTACAACATCACAACTTGGTATACTCTTATTTCTGGATTTCATTATTTTGCTCTGATATTAAAATCTCTGCCTTTATTGCTGAACACATGCTTGTTGGGAACATCAGAAAATGTGCGAACTAAAGGAGTCAACAACATGACTAGGTAACTGTGTCCACTGGTCCTGTTGTAAATTAAGTGGAGATATACTTAGGACACAGTGGGCAGGATTTTCAAAAGGTCATAAATGATAACTCCAGTGTTAATCAAGAAATTGGCATGCAGCATTGATTTTGGCATTTTCAAGAAGTTGTTATGCCTATGTTGTCATTAAATAATCGTCCTAATGTGATTTCCGAAATTGTTGATTTACGAAATAATGTTAATATCTTAACGAGAAGTGCTTCTACGACTATTTCTTTTGTTTGCGTGGGAATTTAAAAGCAAATCCGTGTTAATTGTCATAATTTATCAGGAGTTAATTTGCACTTGGAAAAGGAGGGTTTTAATTAAACAAAAATTTAACAGACCTCGGCTGACGATACGGAAAGAGAGGGTGTACAGGACCAGCGTTAATTTCTTACAGACAACCTAGATAATTCAATATTTGTAGTTATGAAAATATTTTAGTGTTCTCTATACCTGTGGTTATGAAGGAGATTTGTTCACTTGTTTTAACCATTTGTAACCTTATGGAATGTTTGTTGTATTGCTAAAATGATATACCGTTATTTGCAGGAAGTGTAATGTTACTACCAAGAAATTATCTATGCAACTGTAGCCTATTTGAATTCAGCATAATTACATTATATGACAGCTGACCTCTATTGTAGATTTTATCTGAATTATACAACTGAAATCTTGGTATAGAAAACAGCATATTGGGTATTACAATAAAGTTTCCATAGGTGATTGCGGATTTGCAATGTGTCCTTGGCATTTAACAGTTGTGTCATCCACACAAGAACAAAGAACAGGCGTCAAGGACACAGCGATGCACTAGGAATGTGATCGAAATCATTGACATGGAATTTGACTTTATGTACAATGTACACTTATGTTCACCTTCACACGTTTGTATGCATATAAAATGTTATTATAATACTGTTTCGGTGGCTACTTCTAATAATGTTGAGTTTATTTGTCGTGGAGGTGAGCAAACCGTACCAGAGAAAATGCATGATTAGAGGAATTTACTGAACAATTAACTATAAACATATTGTGTATTAGGGAGGGAGTTCTATCATAATTTTAATAAATTTTAAAGCTTAATAAATATATAATGAAGTGCTACATACATGGTATACATGTATAATATAGCTAACAACTACAAACACAAGTGGCACTTCATTTATTTATAGCCTACAATCGTACTTGCTAAAATAGACAAAAGTAGATGTCATCATAAGAAAATAAATTCTAACCAATATACTGTACATAGATGGCTTATGTTTTGTTTTGTTTTTTAACCCCAAAAAAGATTGCAAAATGCACATTAAAAGAGTTGTATATAGTAAGCTGTGGCAAAATATCCCCCTGAAAGAGGGTAATGGGGTTTCATTTATTTTATTTTTTCTATTTAATCTGTGCCATCCGATTTTTACCCACACTCCAGATAATCATAAATCAGCATTGTTTATGTGAAGTGTTCTAAATAAATGTACATTCTGCATGACAAAATGCACAATTTTAAATGAAGTTTATAAATTATACACAACATAAATATTCCCATTATTTTTTATTTCCATTTGGCTGCTGCTCGCTGGTGGGAGAGTGATGTAGGTGACCTGCGACAATTAAGGTTTTTAACGAGAAGTGTGTTCATTAATAACCTCATCAACTCAATTTCAAAGCATAACGGATTGGTTTAATTAACACATTTCGTTTGAAAATCACTTGCTACTAAAGCTCTTGTTACTGTACCACGACTTCAATACAATAACACTGGTTTTTGAAAATCCTGCCCAGTGAGTGGTGAGGGTTTAGAAATGGCTGCTGTACCTTGTTATGTATTTGCTGAGGATATCATTATTTTGTGTTGCCTTCTTGGGTTGTTCTGTAGCAGGCTTGAAATTATAGATATTCCCTCTACTGTCAAAAGCCATCCTAGTACTACTGTATTAATGACAGCTTTCACAAACTGGGCTGCTTACTCATTGACTTGAGAGCTTTGCATGATGGCAGGCTAGGTTTTTGTTCATTCTGTCAAAAGCCCTTCACTTGCTACAGGTAGTAGGCATTTGCCCAGGAACAGAGCTTTGTCATTTGCTTGCTGACTGTAGAACAGTGTGAAAGTAAACAGGGGGAGACCCACCTTCAGAATTGTATTTATCATACAGCTTGTTTTCAGCTGTGGAATGAATACTGTGGAAAACTACAGCTAAAACAACACATTTAAAAAGTCAAGACCATGTTGGCTTCATCCGCTCTACAGTAGTTAGATAATGTGTTTGTTTTTCTCTTAATGAACAAACCCCTCAAAGATCAACTTACCATTTCTAAAAGAGCAGCCCTCTCCTCCATGATGTTCTTTGTCTATTGGAGACCCATTGCCTTCTTTCTTAGACAGTCTTTTCAGTTTTAACTAATTTACTTGTCCCTCAGTGTCCAGCAAAGACGACACTCTAGAAGGTGTGGTAGAAGAGTAGTAGGACGATAGTGCTATACCACCAACACTTTTTAGAGTGAAGAGAATGTATTACAAATGGAAAGTTGAACCTCACAGTGAAAAAGGGTGCAGTGAAACTTTTTAGAAGTTTTTATAATCCAAAATGTACAATAGAGTCGGCTCTGAATCTGTGAGCTGCTCCCATCCATCACCCCCGCAACCCTAGCCCTAACACTAACCCCCCACCTGCACTCACACAGTCTGGGCTTTCCCGCCATTCTATAATGAATTAACTGAAAGATGCTGCCAGTACTGGAAGTTAAAGTACCTGTGAAACCTGCATTAACTACTTTGAACATGCATGGGGCTGCTTCAGGTAGATTGCTTACTGTATCTAAGGGAAGAGTTGTCATTCATTATTGAATATCTTTTTACTGTATTAACCCAGTGTATCAGGGTGTTAATCTCCCAGCAAATTCTGTCAAGAATAGCTAGCCAGATGAAACCAATAGTCGGCACAGTACGTACAGTAGTTTTTGCAATTAGAAAAAAAGTTTGTAATCAAAATTCCTGCCTGCTTTTATTTACTTTTTAAACATCATCTTCACATACAATGTTCTTTTATAACAGTATGACTTACAATATCTTCATATGTTTCATATCTTTTTCATATATATAATATTAATAATTATTATATATAACAATATGCAGTAGAGTCAATTATCCAAACTAATTGGGACCAATGCAAGTTTACATAATCGATTTTGTATGAATAATCAAACAGGTATTAATAACAATTATGTATAGAATAAAGTTAACATACACAAGTATAGATGAACCCGTTTTATATCACCTTGTTTAATATCACACCCTGTTATCACAATTTTTTCAGAAACCACTCATCATGCACCATTGGTTCTTTGAGAAATTACCTCTCTTGATATCATCTCACAAACCTGCTTATTGTCACATTTTGTGCAGCCTGTCAAATGCTGCATGGCCGGGCTTTACTAAGTAACCATAGGATACAATTAATTTCCAAACGGAACTAACAACCAATAATCATCTCGGCTGATAAACTGACATTGTGTGCAGCCTGTCAAATGCTGTGTGGGCGGTTTATTCTTTAACATAGTCTTATACAAATGCACATTAAAAAACACCAAGTGCAGCGCCTAATTTGATACTTCTCATCAGTCGACAATTCATGCCTTTTTTAGAGAGACACAAACCGTTTTATTCCAATTAATGATACAAAACGTATTTGTCCTGTAATAAACTATATGCATTTGTTTAAATGTAAAGAACGACTGAATGTGCAGCATTCAAACACTGCTCTTTATTTCACTGTTAGTTTTCTTTCTTTTTTCTTGCACTCATAATGTGCTATCATAAACATGAAACCCACATGTTTCTATCACAAATTATGCCTGTACGGCAATCATGATATAAAGCGGGTTCATCTGTACTTAGTACACAAGTACCTACTGATGATATAGAACTAGTAACCTATTCTATCACATTTAAGCCTACAAAATTACAAAGCTTTACAAATCATTAAATTAATGCAATTCAGTAAAACTGTTAAGGTAATGAAATACTGTAATTAAATGTACCATATACGAAACTTTGAAAATCAACAAAGAATACAATTCAGTACAACTTTGACAAATTACAGAACTTTAGGAATCATTAAACTTTCAGTAAAATGTTTCTATACTTTGATACTTGCTGTTAAGGCATTGTAATAACGTGCAATTGAAATGAATAAAATAAGTTCTTAGCTGCTCAATAACATAGACAGGATCTCCAGCCCTTACTGACAAAATAGAAGAAAAATCAAGAATGAGGTGACTGTTTGTTTTTTAATTTACTTAACTGCAACAATTTAAAGCACACAATGCTCCATCTAAGGTTTTGGTGGTCTGAATAGTTCTGTAACTTTCATTAGCAGCAGAAGCTGTGTATGTAATACACCACATGTAATTCACCACATGATTACAGGTGCGTTCGGTTGATTAGACAGTACGGTTGATCAAAGATCCGATAATTGACTCTCTACTGTATTAATAATAATTCTAATAGTGAACTATCTTTCGGCTACTGCACAGATCCCTAAACAAACACATTTGCAGTATGTTTGTTCTTAACCTACTGTACTCTTAAACTTGTTCAGTGCCTTGATGTGATTACCACTGCAGAAATCAATGCCACATTGAATTGTAATTGGCACGAAGCTTTGCTTTAAAAACAGAAGGAATCATGATTTTTTTTGCCTGGTACTGTAACTGAGAGAGAGTTTTTTTTTTCTGTATTCTGTATCACTCGTCATCCTCCACATTCACAGTATGTGGTTTTCAGGACGGAGGCTGGAACAGTGGAATGTGATTTTAGTTGTCATGGTTAAAAACCTGGAAATTTCCACAAATCACCGCCGGGCAGCTTTAGACACTGCCATTGTGAGCTTCAGAGAGTAGAAAGCTCCCCCACAGAGGACTGTCATTCATTTAGCTTACACAACTATAACTATTTCAGTCTTTTGTAATGATATTGCATGGCTTTTTTTAAGGCTTTTAAGTTTTTTTTAAACTATTTCTGATACGGGCAGCAGCTGTGTAAGCTTCCTCAAGCACTCTGTTCTCAGTGCTATTACTCTGCCCCAGTGCTGGGGATACAGTGGAAGTGGCTGTACCTACGTACTGGATGTACTTCACACTCGGTTCCCACAGTGTGACGAATCATCTCCTTGCAACTAATGAGAGCTTGCTCTTTAGTTCAATGGTAAGATGGTCATCTTTGAGCAGTACTGTTTGCGGTTGCGTCCAGCCCTTTCCATTCCATTCCATTCAATTGAATGGGCTGAGGTAATACAGTAATTCATTACAATATACTGTATCTGGAGAGCCATTTACTCAATTGTGATGAAACTTGCAAAGGACTTTCTTTAAGTTATTGAGAATCTGGGAATGATTGTAGGTGATGCATGTCAGTGTGAACAATTTTACCTAAAGCTACACAACCGCTTATCAAATTGGGATAAAATTAGTTTACAACATTTTCCACCACACATTATTAAGAATATCAGAATCAGTATCTTTTCAGTATCAAAAAACTAACTGGTGTCTATCTCCTTTTTCAACTTTTGAACAATTCAACTTTTGAACAAAGATAAACTGTCCCATTTTTTTCTTTTTCAACATTTTCCCATTTTTGTATGGTCTAAAACCAATTTATTTTTTACCTTTTTAGTTTTTGAAAAGCGAACAAGGAACCAGATTGTTTTTCGTTATTCGTTTTTCATTTTTCAACTTCTGAATAATGAAAAATAAACTGCTTTGTTTTTCGTTTTTCAAAGATTTCCCACAATATAATGGGCTGTATGTTAGTCGACCTGTGTGACAATGACCTACATAACCCACTTAGTTTTTGAGTTATGGACTGTGAAAGATGGAAAGCATCATTTTAGTCTCTGGTCTCTGGGCTGCAGATAATAAATGGCGGTACAAGTGTAAAATGCTAAGCGATCCTGTCATGAGAAGGTCAGAAAAGGTCTGACACTGGGGCAATATTTCTGGTAATTTTCCTAGTTCAAGCAAATTTGTATCAATGCACATATACCTTGTTATCAAGTCTATAAAAATAAAACAAACATAAAACTCCAATGTCTGTCAACATCAGTTGCAGTATGTATATATCTGTTTAGACAGGTTTATTGTATATATTGCAGTTAATTGATAAAGTGTAGTATAACATTTTTAGCAGTGGGATACACCAGCACATGCATGGTCCAAATTTCAGAACCAGGTGCTGCATAGATTAGTGGAAATACCCCTTCCAGTGACTGATAGTTAAAGGCATTCCAAGTTTTAATGTGAGCTTAATGAGGCCCTGAGCCTTTCCTTTCTGTGGTTTTCCTAATTCAGCTCAGATGAGACTAATAAACTTAAAGTAAAACCGGGATAATCTCTAACTGCTGTCATGCATGAATTGTATTTCCAACCCTTTTACGAAGTCGGTGAACATGGTAAACCAATGCACTAAATATGTAGAATTAAAAGCTGCTGCAGCTTCATAGTGAAGTACCTAATCTCTTCCTGTGCTGTAATTCAAATGAAGTCATTAGGTAACATGAAGCAGAAATACCTTTTAAATTCTGCATTTTTACAGTAGCATTGGCTTTAAAACATCTCAACTCAAATATTCCAGGGACGGGCTACTCTGGCCTTTCCGGATCTGATACAATTTTAAACCATATTTGTAATTGTGTAATAGAACCAATTCAGCTTGTATCCAGGTCTAAAATATATGAATTACTTAATTGTACCTGGTGTTAAATCTTGACCTGAATTAAATCTAAATGTATGGCCGTAGCTGTGCTTCATACAGTAAAGGGTGTGGTTCTGCCATCAGTTTAAATTAATCCAGGCCCTGGCGTAGAATGGCGCTCCAGGACCGGAGTTGTCCATCTCTGATGTATCCTGGATTAAAGTATTTAAACAGGCAGAGATCCAAAAGATTTTGGTTCAGTGATAGCGCCCTATCCACAAAATTTTAACCTGCTGCTTCTGTGACAGTCCATAACAGTTTAATGGATATCAAATGCAATTTTATCCATAAATAAATAAATATTGCATTCAAGAGCTTTAAGTAGGGACCAATGGTAAGAGAATGTCCTGTAAATAAAGAGGCTTGAATGGAAACAGAGTATTGGCATATACAATAGACCTGTCTTGATACAGGATCCCTCTGCTTTTGCCAGAGACTCTTGACGTGAAGGAAAAATCAAACGCTGTCTCTAATTTAAAAGGTCAGCACCGCGGATGCCGTGCCTTGATGTACTTGGGATTTTGTTTTTAGTTCGAGCTGGACTTGTTTGTCTGTAAACGACTCCTGCTGTTTCCTAGCTTTGCACTGCCTGTACCGTCTTGGATTTGAACCATCTAAAAACCTAAGGATGTTGGTTTACTTCATATTGTGGCACTACATTTGGGAAAATCCAATGCTATATCATTATCTGAAAATGCCGCAGATAGTATTAGGTGGTCTCAACTTGGACCCCAATGGACATTCATATTGTTATTATTATTATTTGTTTATTTAGCAGACGCCTTTATCCAAGGCAACTTACAGAGACTAGGGTGTGTGAACTATGCATCAGCTGCAGAGTCACTTACAACTACGTCTCACCCGAAAGACGGAGGACAAGGAGGTTAAGTGACTTGCTCAGGGTCACACAATGAGTCAGTGGCTGAGGTGGGATTTGAACCGGGGACCTCCTGGTTACAAGCCTGTTGCTTTAACAACTGGACCACACATCCCGAAACCAGCACCCAGTCTAATTTCGAGGCCTGTTACTGAATGAATTCACCTTTCAAGGGCACAATAAAAACAAGTGTAGTGAATTAAATCCATACTGTACACATTGACACCTTCAGAATACAGTTCAGTTTAGTATTTTAATTTTTTTATTTACTGTTAACACATTGAAACTTTCACAGCCGTTACCTATACTTGTTGCACATATGTGCATTTTTTGTGTGCATTGCTTATCTCTTTGGCTGATTCGAAATCATTGCAGTCAGCAACTCTTTCCTGATGTTAACAACACTGGAGTAGACAGTAGGACCTTGTAGAAAACTAGAAATGTGTCTGGCTCATTCTGAACAGGGTTTTTTAGGTTCTACAGCAACATCGCTAATTTGTCAACAATTGTTCTTTACTGCACTAGTTTGTAGCATCATTTATATTCCAAATTCCACATTCTGTTTATGTACAGATTGAAATGGTGATGGATTTAAATACTGCTGTTTTTTTCAGTCATTGACTAACATACACTTCAGCTGATCCAGCCTACAGTACATTACATGTGTCTTTGGCAGGCAACTAGAACTGAAGAGCAACACACTTATAGAGCAATTTAGATCATTAAAGTAGACCTGAGCCTATCTGTTATCCATTAAGATTGTTTGGGTTTTCTTGTCTGTTTTATTAGATATCTTTGACTTGCAGAGCAAGTGACAAGTGTATTAGTAGAAAGAAAAGTGACAAGTAACCAATGTTAATGGTCTGTGTTAACCTGAGTTCAGGAGCAGCTCCTGAGTTGTAGTATCCCTATACCCTTTTTCAATATAGACAACAGACAAAATACAAGTGTCGGATAGGGTTAAGAGCCAGCGCCATCTAGTGAATCAATATGCAGCACCTGGACACAATACCTGTTTACTAGATGGCACATACACTTTGCTGATCGAGCCTGCATTTTGTACATATGGCATCTGGCACCTAAAACTGGTGCTGTTCTTGAATTCAGGTGAAAGTATATGCATTTATTCATTTTTTCTATTTGGTTAAATGGGCAAAACATGAATTGTCTGTCTATTAAAAGAAATGCTAGGGCATTTTTTTGGTTTTTTTTAAAAATTAAAATAACAAATTTCTCCTGTTTTGTTACAGAACGGTTAACAAAATAGTTAAACATGTATGGCTAAGTGTAATATAATAAACTTTATAAAATTTATAATAAAATTGCCAGCCTCAATGACAAGCTTTCAGGCCAATGACAGGAGACAGTCACACAAACGGGATGTGTGGTTTTCAGGTGAATTACGTCCATGCTATGTTCATTTGTATGCTTTCCAGCTCTGCATCTCACTGGAAATAAGTTCATTCACATCTCATTAAGGTCTTGTATACTGTTCCCATCACCTTGAGATTTAAAAACCCTCTAGCCTGACCATACTCGTGATTACTGTGTTCCAGCATCGACTAACAAATCCCCCTCCAGTCAGGTCACATGGTCTGTCCTTTACTGTCCTTTACAGATGTTTGAGGCCTCCTTCTAATTGCTGTACAGTAGGTCAGTCTAAATTTGTTTATATTCCCCAAATAGATTTAGCTATAGGGAGACTAGCTCCCTTTCCTTTGGAAACCTGTTTTCCACTATGTTACTTGCTCTGAGGTCTTGCTACTGTTTGCAGCAGTAGGAGGTTAGAAATTACCTCTTCAAACACTGCAGCTCAGAGATAATATTATCTGTGTACCTACTTTATCAAAAGCAGTGTGAAATCGTGTACCCGACCCGCACGACACCGGGTGCTGACCCTGGTAGGGTCCGACCCAGGGAGAGCATGCCAGTGTGAAAGGGGCTATAGTTTCCAGATGTGTTTTACATTGATGGTGCATCCCTCTCGTTTACCTTTTCACTGTTCTTTGGTAATAATACAGTAACTATTAAGTTTGTTTGGGAAAAAAAAAAAATCTAAATACATGGCCCTAGAGCACAGGTCAGGGAAAAAAATACGTTATGCACAGTACAGTACATAGAAATTAAACAAAGGTAAACAGTGACTGGTGTGCCACGACTTTGCCCATAAAGTAAAGCTTTTAACACTATGACAAATGTCAAAAGGTGTTTTTTAATTTGAAAGGAAGTCCTAAATAAGATGCAGGTGAACTTCTAGAACCCTTTACCACAGTAAAACCATCATACCACCACTAAAACACATGTCTGTTTTCTTTTTTAAAAGCCAAACAGAAACAAAAACAAAACAAAGAAACCAAACAAAAAATCTGTATTGCTTGTTTCTTAGCTTATTTTAATAACTTGTTACCTCTGTAAGTCGCTGTGCATAATGTCGTCTGTCAAGCAAATACAAAAAAAGAACAGGCTATGCTCCTGCTGCCTTCAAACCAAAACTAAAAGCTTATTACTGTGCTTAGAATACCTTGTTTCCAGCTAAATATGGCTGCTCGTTTTCACTGCATTTTCGCAGGTACAGCTAACCATAGATATTCTATGTATTTCTATTTGATTAAATAGAATATCTTTGAGCTAGCCTTGGAAGTATTTGCGCTACATCAAAGATCAAATGGCATTCAAACATTGACACTTGAGTCACTATTGAAACAATCTTTAAAAATGTATCAATGTTCTGTAAATGTGTTGACTGCAAAAAAAAACGTAACAAGCAGACAAAAATAGATTTTTTAAAACAACCTTGAGTGACAAATTCAGTGACATTCAAGTTTTATAAACCTTTTAAGATTATGTTGACACACTATTGAAAAGGAACATGCAATTTCCATATTTTGCTGCCTTTAAATCAATAAATATATGGGAGAATCTTTTAATGGCAAACCTTAAATGACAAAACCCAAGCTTTTGTATTTATCTACATTTCTAATACTACATAAAAATAATTTAAGTTTTAAAACCACAGATACCTTCAAATTATTAGTAAATTATAACATCATATATGCGACTGGCAAGGTCAGTGTACAGACTAGTTTAAGTATAACCCACCATGATGAAGTCAGTATTTGTTTGACCCCATTGCCATAGTAACCAAATGCACGGTGCTGATAAAAGTATGACGACAGTGTAAAATGCTGCAAGGAAAACAAAATGCATGTTTTTCATGGTAAATTGCAAGACGCTGAAAACAACTTTTCGTTTTTGCTTATGAAATCAGCTCTCGGCTTGCCACGCCCTCCATTGCTACAGCACAAATTCCAAACACACTAATTTTTCACAGTTCCTAAAATAGTTTTAAGATGGAAAATTGGCAATAGACAGAACACTCCCACCCCAGTCTTCAATACGCCTGTGTACAGTAGTATTTACTTTGTACAGTAGTACTTACTTTGTACAGTAGTACTTTGTAAAGTAGCATTTGACAGTGGCACACATTTGATCTTTTGACTGCGGCTTCCTTATCTAGCATTTGCTCAATGATGTCCAGCTCCTCCCCGATTTCAGGCTTTTTTGATTTTGCAATGTGCAGAGATGCAAGGTACATTGCTTAGGGGTTTTTTCTTAAAACGCACGTCTTGGCAAATAGATTTCTTTTTTTCTAAGAAATAAACCACAGCTTTTGTTTGTGCATGCCGGGTAATTAAATGACTTTTACATTTGGAAGCTTTCCTTTGCAAGCATTTCTAGGGACAAAACACACTTTGGAGTTGGATCGTTTTCAGTCCCACACAATGAAACCAAACTCAATGTAACTGTGGTCATATTTCCTTGATACAGGCTTGCTTTTCTTTTCAGGTGGAGGCATTTGACTTGTACTTAGATCGCTAGCACTCCCTCGTTTTAAAAACAGATCCATTTTAACAAATTGCGTAAATACACACTACCAGCCAAACTACCGCGCACTGGTGAGGTGACGTTCAGTAGGAGCATGTGATAGCTTTAGTTTTGTTTTCTCAGTTAAAAAAAATATTTAGGGTAATTATTTTCTGATTTAATTTCAAACTAAAAATATGTTTGTTTTACTTTTTTTGGTTCCGCCACCCACCCTGATACTCTTGCGACCCAGTTTGGGAACCACTGCTTTAGCACACAAATAACTTGTGCCCACAGGGCTGTGACACTGTGCTGGCCTGGCATTTTCACTCATTATAAAAAACACACCACTTTTGTTTCCACAACAATTTTTGAATTCCATGCTGCTCTGCCACCTCCTTTGCTATCTGATAGTGGCACAGTGGAGGGAGTGTGACGGTGCCACATTGTTGTTTAAATAAGGAGTGAGATTAAACACAATCTATTTAAGCTTCACAATGAGGGGAACTGTATATGTATACTTAGTTATACTTGTCAAGCCCCTACCACTATTTCAAATGCTAATATCTGATAATAAACTGTACAAGATGCCAACAACATATTTTCAGTGTTATGGAATCTCCGCCATTTTGTGGTCATGAGACTCTTTCGGATGACAACATCTGCTTTTGAGGTATAGATTTACTTGGTATAGTACAGTACTTTAGGTCAAATTTCTGGTTAAAGAGACAGGGAACTTTCAGGTATTGTCTTCACAGTTCACATACAGCTGTTTTCTGTGACTTTGTCAAGTTCCTTCCACATCAGACTTCTGAATTGTCACATTCCAGCCACTGGAAATAAAGTCGCTGCGTCCTTTTGCCTTCATCAGTCCTCATCTTTCCTGTGAATGTCTCTTTGGCAGTTATCTCCCTCACTTGCTGTTCTCCTGTTCTACTCAGCAGTTTAAATTTTCTGCTTGTTATCGGTTTGGTTTCTATCCATCTCTCTGAGTGTATCTGCCAGGTATGTCAAATCTTAGCAAACACCACTTTTGGCTGACCGGGCTATGAATATTATTGTAGTTTAGGGTGAGCATGATCGCTAAAAATAGTTTCAGGGGGTGATACAGCTGGTAATTCACCAGCCTTTAACCTGGGGTTGAATCCATCTTATTCGAAAGTGAAGAGAGTTGGAAAGTGGCTTCATGGGGTTAAGACAATATTTAACATCAGCTTGTCAACCCTATGTGCCCTCTGTTTTCCTGCTGGTCCAGCTGCATGAGTTTTCATATTCTTAATCTAAAATAAGCAGTGCTTAGATACAATGTTTGGTCCCTCAGCGTTTTGTTCCACTTTTAGTGACCTCTAAGTTCTGTTGCTGTAAAATCAGCACATTCTTGGCTCTGTGAATGTCTATTTGGCAAAATATCTGTTCCTTCACTGCTTTACCTAAAAGGGGGAAACACCTGCACTGAATCAGCTGCAGTGTCTGAAAATAACCTGTTATTGATGCATGTAGTCAAGATTACAGTGTAATGCATTTGTACTTGTGGGGGAGACGCTTCTTTGTCACCTTGTCTTTCTGGCTATGGCAAAGACAAAAGGAATCTACCTAAGGTTCATTCATCTTGTATGCTTAATACAGATGGTTTTCTGTGAAATGTTTTCTTGACATCATAAATCGTGAGCTGTCTTTTACCATCTTAACAATGGACGATGCATGTTATGTGACCAGTGTTATTTATAATATGCAAGCAGGGCCAGTGCTAGGCAACTTGCCCCCCAATGTACTGGTTGAAAAGTGATATTTTGGCAAAAGCATTAACGTTCCTTTTGATGTTGCAAATTAGCTTAACAACTACTTAACAACTGTTCTACAACTTAATAATAACTGTTTTGGGGCAGTTGAAATAAGCTTAGCAGACCAAAAAGATATAGCTTTTTAACTTACACCACACATTATGCATCACAATTTAACATTAATCTGTGGCGTCAAATGATCGAATGCGTTGGGGAAACAAAAGTTTATCTAAGGTGAAAACAGAACTATTTACATCATGACAATGTTATCAAAAACACACACTCACAATGTACGGTACGTTTTGAAAATACAAACCTGTACAAAAACGTACAGTAGCAACAGAGGTTATCACGCCAACTACCTTCCCCAAATAGTCAGTCTAATTATACACAGCACAGTAATTAAATACACTTCATGCTTTTAGAATACTTGCACAAGTCCCAATGCATACCTTTTTTCTTTTTTCTTGATGGTAAGCACATAACCTATAAACACGAAGACAGTAAATTCCTTCTGTATGCACAGCAAATACACAAACACGAAATACAGTACTTCAGAAGTTTATTATTATTATTATTATTATTATTATTATTATTATTATTAATAATATATTTCTCATTGTAATTTAGATACACAAGTGGCGAATAACCTACACATCTGTCTGTTAAATGCATTGGTGATGAGAGTCTGTTAACCTGAACTGTCTCAGCCTGTCCCGGTGTTATGCCAAAGTGTCTCAACAGTGATACAGAGCATCTGGTCACCCCAGTAATAACAACTTATACGGGTACTGTAAGTAGGAAGATTTGAATGTGATGACAGTAGCTTATCTAGTTAATGGTCATGTCCAGGTTCCATTTAAATAGTATTAAATTAATATTTACATGTTAGTAATATTGCCAGTGTCATGTGATAAGCAACATTCTGATAAAAAATGTTATAGATTGATTTGGGACTTCAGAGATCGGAATTGAACATGTTTTATTATCATTGGTATTTGCTGTCAAAATAACCGTCAATTCCCATCATTTTTAATTATTAACTTACCAAATTGTTGTTATGACGGCGAAAATCAGTGCCTGCCTAGTGGCTTACTTCTTGAAACTTTGCATCTCCATAATGCAGTTTCCTCTATAGGACACAAACTAACACAAAGAGCATGTTTGGACAGGATTCTTCTGTGTGATGCCAGTTACCATGCTGCTAAACGTCACCGGAGCAGTGCTTCACACAGAATGCACGGTGGCCAAAATAGACAGACAAAACATGGCGAACACTAAACACACAAGTATCATGCTGAGCTATGTCCGCACGAGTAGCAATTGCTTTAGTTTTAGAATGATCTTACTCTCCTCTGTCCCGTTCTTTCGCCCTGAACACACCAACCCCCAGTGAGTAATGCGTGCCTTTATATATACAGCTGTGCCTGGACTCAATTGCTAATTAATCATTTACTTGAATCCCGGCAGGTGAAGTAATTTGTGCAATCCCCGTGCCCACATACAAATACACATTTTACACGTGAAGTGATTGTGCAATCCCCGTGCCTAAATACAAATATACATTTTAATCACCCATGCTGCATAACCCACACTTCGTGCACCACTACACACATACATATAAACATAAAGTACGCACAGGGGCGGGGCACCCCTCCACAGTGGGCATGTCAGGTCTGTCACTCATGGTGTAAAAAGGAAGTTGATCTTACACCTTAATGCTGCAGTCAGCAAGTCAACTCAGAAAATTGGTGCCATCAAACCAGGTAGTCACATATAAGTGATGACATAAGTGACAGACATTATTACTATGTGCACAAACAGATGGCAAGAAATATATTTACCTTACACGTTAGTAGTGTTAGAAAAAATATTATCCATTTTAGTTGATTGAACACCAAGCCAGACAGTGTTGACGTAAGTGTCAGACATCAGTTTGGTGGGATAGTTCTGTACTCGCTCTAAAGTGACTGACAGAGGGACAGCACCACAATTAGCATTCTGACACCTACATGCTGTACTCCAGTCCAGAGACAGAGGCTCACTTGCTGTACATGGAACTTGAAAATCTTGCAACTCCCTGGACTGCAGCTTTGGTTTGAAGCAGCCTAAAGCAACTCAGTGCAAAATAATGCCTCCATAAACAAAAACGGTTCATACTAGCACTCTGCAGCGCATAATTAACAAGATAATTGACCATATTCTTCTTTGATTGCCCTCCCCTTGTGCCTGAGACACTTTTAATTTCCTCTGCAGTATATTACTTACAACAGATGTAACAATCGATAATAATCAATACATTGAGAACGCTATTATCAAAAGGCAAGAAGCAAAAAACACAAACGCCTTCCAATACAACTGAAAACATGCATGTTATTATATAGTAAAATGATACATGCATTGAAAAAAAATATTGTTCAAAAGCAAGTAGTAGACTTCACAAAGGCCTACAACTGAAACATGCATGCACTAGTAATATAATTTACCCTTCAGTCAAGATTTTGTATTTTCATTTCTAGAAATTTTCAGTTTGTGTGAACTCTAGGTAGTTTGAGAGGTCGCCCTGCCAAAACTTTGAAAAACACATCTATGAATTATAAAGTAGATACACACTGTAAATAGGAAACTCAGTGTGGTACAATGATACATGCAGTGACTGGAAGGGATATATACAGTACGTGAGGCTTCAAAGAGGGCACCAGAGTGATTAGTCCGTCAGTGTTTAATTGAGGCTCGCAAAAGCCATGGCGATCAATAATCTATTAATTGTTGTATCTCTACAAATAATTCACAATGGAAAGATATTTTATTACCCCAAAGCGAACAACATTTCACCTTTTAGAGAGGTTTGGCACTCTCAGTTCTTGAGATTAGGTGGGCAGGATTTGACCTGTAGCCTCCAACCCCCGGATCTGTGGGGTTCATCAACGGTGTGTAAGAGTGTGTAACGTGGCTCCCAGATCTAACAGCAGCCACTAGTCGAGGACAGTATCCCAGCAGTGGTTCCTGCCCTTCCAGTGAGAATTCAGCCGTACTGAACACGCACATTACTTGGCTTTTTGTGGTCGGTTTTTCCCCTTTTTGAAATTTGGGCCTAAATATCTATCAGACTTAACTGTAATATTTGTGTTGAAGGTAGCTGTTTGTATACCTGTACACATTGTCTTTTTCTGACATTACAAATTTTGAAAACTGTGGAAATGACAAAAAACTGATTGAATAAATAAAAACTGAATGAACATGTGGCAGGGCAGGGCCCTGCTTGTAAATAGTGTGATTTGTGGTTTGTGTATTGGTGGTGGTGGTGTTTGGCAGGGATGGGGTTAATTTCCTATCCTTGCCAAATACATGTGAGAATGTGGCTGGAGCCTTTATTGAATGATTAATGGTTAATTAGGCTCCAGCCACGTGGTATTTGAGAAGAAGGGGGTTTGGGGTGAGTTTACACTGTGAGTGTTTGTAACTTTGTAGTGAAGGCTAATGCCAAGCCTACAACTGTGTAGTCGTTTAGTTTTGAAGCTTTATGTTGGCCCTTGTGCCGGTTAAACCGCAGTTCCTGAGTCTCTTTCCTACCTCCTGACCACCTTAGACACCCGGCTACCTTGTCACAGAACAGAATAGATCGGAGACCGGTCTTCCTTATATGTAAAGTCACCAAATACAGACTGACATGTTTACCGTAAACCAAGAGGGGCGCCAATACCTGACTGAAATACTTTTTTTGACTTCCTGGCGATTGTAAAAGCGCCGCGGTAAATGGCAGACTCGGTGGCCGTCCAGGATGATTGACTCAAACTACCCAGGCATTAAATCTGACCAATCCCCATCCACAGAGCTTGTGTCATTTCAGACCTATCGTAACTCAGCGACTCTTATCACCCAGCCCTCCTTCATTTGAAAGTGCAGCGGCAGTGGGTTTTAATATCAAATACATAAAATAAAATAATAATAATAAAAAACTAGATTTAGATACACCTGCAGTTTATAAATGGGGGGAGGGGTCTTAGCTTTTAGTTTAATTTACAGGTTTGTAGTGTAACAAATTATTATTTTTTTTATTCCTGGGTAGTAAGTATTATTTCCTAATTGCTTATGCCTCAAAAGTATAGAAAATGGCTATTATTCCCCACAAACTTTGCTTTTGTGACCAGGACAGTGATATTTTGAAATTGACCTATTTTCCAGAACATTCCAGATAGATTCAGTGCTGAGTAAACTTGGAGTAACTTCTAGAACTTTCTAGAACTTTCCAGTAATATAAATAGTAGTATAAATACAGGGGCCTTAAGCCTACCAGTTCAGTTTAGTTCCGGCTGCCTAAATGGATACATATCTGCATTTTTCTGAGATGGCATCAAGGTCA
Source organism: Acipenser ruthenus (assembly GCF_902713425.1). Taxonomy (NCBI): domain Eukaryota; kingdom Metazoa; phylum Chordata; class Actinopteri; order Acipenseriformes; family Acipenseridae; genus Acipenser; species Acipenser ruthenus. The sequence goes on along the minus strand of NC_081199.1, from coordinate 22,739,520 downwards.
TAGGAGACTTCAAAATGGTGGCATTCCTGATGGGTCTCCAAGGCGGTTTTACCAAGTTTCCCTGCTATCTTTGCCTTTGGGACAGCAGGGACACCAAGGCGCACTACCACAGGCGGGACTGGCCACAGCGGACCGAGTTCTCTGTGGGGAGGAACAACGTCAAGTGGGAGCCACTGGTGGACCCCCGGAAGGTGCTGATGCCACCACTGCACATCAAATTGGTCCTTATGAAACAATTTGTCAGAGGTCTAGATAAGGAGTCGGCAGCCTTCAAGTACCTTCAAGATTTCTTCCCTAAGCTGTCTGAGGCAAAGGTCAAAGCCGGTGTCTTCGTTGGACCACAGATAAAGAAGATCCTGGACTGCAATGAATTCCCCAAGAAGCTCACTAGTAAGGAGAAAGCGGCTTGGAACAGCTTTGTCGCAGTGGTTCGGGGCTTCCTGGGCAATCACAAGGCCGAAAACTGTGTGGAGCTGGTTGAGACTCTGGTGAAGAACTACGGCACAATGGGCTGTAGGATGTCCCTCAAAGTCCATATCCTTGATGCTCATCTTGATAAATTCAAGGAGAACATGGGAGCATACTCGGAGGAACAAGACGAGCGCTTCCACCAGGATATACTGGACTTTGAACGCCGCTACCAAGGACAGTATAACGAGAACATGATGGGAGACTACATTTGGGGGCTGATTCGTGAAAGTGATTTACAGTATAATCATAAATCTCGAAAAACTACTCACTTCTAAATCTTTTGTAGTCATTTTTGTATTACTTTAGTATAAATACATGTTAATTTGGATGCATATGTTGTTTTTTTTCTGACTTTATGTGAACGAAAAGACACAAATTCGCCCGTTTTCTCATTGGAAATAGGTAAATTTCAAAATATCACTGTCCTGGTCACAAAAGCAAAGTTTGTGGGGAATAATAGCAATTTTCTATACTTTTGAGGCATAAGCAAATAGGAAATAACACTTACTACCCAGGAACAAAAATTGTGTTACATAGTGAAATCGACAAACAAGGGGGCAACATTTTATAAAATAAGTCTTTTATAAAGTTATAATAAAGTTATACTTAAAAAACTAAGCTGGACAAACATTACAATTACTATTCGGAATTGCATTAACATTAATAAAAACTATTCACTTAAAATGCACCCTTGTTTTCTTGTTCTTTTATTCCACTTTAAAATGCAAAATTAAGGACTTGGGGGATTTAAAAGCTCATTTAGTTGTTTCACAGAAAAACACAGTCAATTAAACAGATTTTATTACTATTATTGTAGTATTGTCACTACAGTATTCCTTTTTATTTCACAAATATAAATACACTGAAATTTGCAACCTTGGCCAGCACCAGAGAAATAGGCACAACTGTAAAAGTGGTATGGTAACCATCAAAAAAATATACCACGGTTATCATCGTACCGCGGTATAATGTCATTTTTTTGTAATGCGTTTTTAAATGGCTATTTAAAGAAATCTACTGTGGTCAAGTCATTTTTTTTTAACAAAAAAATAACTTTAAAGTTTTAAAACAAGTCTTAATGTTAAATTGCTGTCGTTAAATTTCTGCTACAAAACTTATTGAGAAAATAAAAAGTTTTCATCAATTTGAAAAACAAAATATTACAGCAGAATGTCTGTATTTAATTATACCACACTAATGAACTGGCCTGGCTTTGAAATCTCTGAGACTCTCAGCTACTACTGCTACGACAACATAGTAAAATATTTTTATTCTCGATTTGTTTTAAATGTGGCGTTCTACAAGTTAGATTTATTTTTAAGGTTTGCCATCCGACATCACATTTAACGAAAGTATAATACAGTAAATGCCGTCTCTTGCAGCAGGTGCTGATACGATCAGCGATAGGTTGAAACCATGAATGCACGGCCTTGCATAGTATTGCTTAGTGCCAATTGGTTGAAATGCTAAGTGCCAGCACCCGCACGGCAATTGGCTGAAACAGTTGCTGCATCACTGTTTTCATAAACTAAAATTATCGCGGAACAAACAAACAAAACTCCAAAATGCCGGTGTGGCTCACCGCTGGACAAACGGTGAATACAAAAACACGCAGATACCGTGAACTCGGTAATCATGATACCGTGGCAGTTTATACCATGGTTCACCGTAAAACCGGTATACCGTGACATCCCTAATATATCTACAGTACTGTGCAAAAGTTTTAGGCAGGTGTGAAAAAATGCTGTAAAGTAAGAATGCTTTCAAAAATAGACATGTTAATAGATTATATTTATCAATTAACTAAATGCAAAGTGAGTGAACAGAAGAAAAATCTAAATCAAATCCATATTTGGTGTGACCACCCTTTGCCTTCAAAACAGCATCAATTCTAGGTACACTTGCACAAAGTCAGGGATTTTGTAGGCATATAGTCAGGTGTATGATTAAACAATTATACCAAACAGGTGCTAATGATCATCAATTCAGTATGTAGGTTGAAACACAATCATTAACTGAAACAGAAACAGCTGTGTAGGAGGAATAAAACTGGGTGAGGAACAGCCAAACTCAGCTAACAAGGTGAGGTTGCTGAAGACAGCTTACTGTCAAAAGTCATACACCATGGCAAGACTGAGCACAGCAACAAGACACAAGGTATTTATACTGCATCAGCAAGATCTCTCCCAGGCAGAAATTTCAAGGCAGACAGGGGTTTCCAGATGTGCTGTCCTAGCTCTTTTGAAGAAGCACAAAGAAACGGGCATCGTTGAGGACCTTGGACGCAGTGGTCGGCCAAGGAAACTTACTGCAGCAGATGAAAGACACATCATGCTTACTTCCCTTCGCAATCGGAAGATGTCCAGCAGTGCCATCAGCTCAGAATTGGCAGAAAACAGTGGGACCCTGGTACACCCATCTACTGTCCGGAGAAGTCTGGTCAAAAGTGGCCTTCATGGAAGACTTGCGGCCAAAAAGCCATACCTCCGACGTGGAAACAAGGCCAAGCAACTCAACTATGCACGAAAACACAGGAACTGGGGTGCAGAAAAATGGCAGCAGGTGCTCTGGACTGATGAGTCAAAATTTGAAATATTTGACTGTAGCAGAAGGCAGTTTGTTCGCCGAAGGGCTGGAGAGCGGTACACGAATGAGTGTCTGCAGGCAACAGTGAAGCATGGTGGAGGTTCCTTGCAAGTTTGGGGCTGCATTTCTGCAAATGGAGTTGGGGATTTGGTCAGAATTAATGGTCTCCTCAATGCTGAGAAGTACGGGCAGATACTTATCCATCATGCAATACCATCAGGGAGGCATCTGATTGGCCCCAAATTTATTCTGCAGCATGACAACGACCCCAAACATACAGTGAAAGTCATTAAGAACTATCTTCAGCGTAAAGAAGAACAAGGAGTCCTGGAAGTGATGGTATGGCCCCCACAGAGCCCTGATCTCAACATCATCGAGTCTGTCTGGGATTACATGAAGAGAGAGAAGCAACTGAGGCTGCCTAAATCCACAGAAGAACTGTGGTTAGTTCTCCAAGATGTTTGGGCCAACCTACCTGCCGAGTTCCTTCAAAAACTGTGTGCAAGTGTACCTAGAAGAATTGATGCTGTTTTGAAGGCAAAGGGTGGTCACACCAAATATTGATTTGATGTAGATTTTTCTTCTGTTCACTCACTTTGCATTTTGTTAATTGATAATTATAAACTATTAACATGTCTATTTTTGAAAGCATTCTTACTTTACAGCATTTTTTCACACCTGCCTAAAACTTTTGCACAGTACTGTATGTGTGTATATATATATATATATATATATATATATATATATATATATATATATATATATATATATATGCATGTTAAAGTTATGTGTGCAAAAGTATGTATACTCAATTAAAGTGCCATTCATATCAAGTAAATTATTTTCACATTAGAAATGTGTTTGTTACATTTAATTATTATTTTTTTTTTAATTTTGCAATATAAACCCTGTGTGGGAATCAAACCCAAGACATGCTTCCAATGCAGCTTGCAATGCAGACGCCCTAGCTTTCACACCACAAAGTTTGTCCTTCAGTTTTACAACATTTGCAAGTAGTATAGCAGTAAAGTTACAGTTTTTAACAAGTATTGAGATAACAAGATTTTGTAAATAATAATTATGTATTATCCCAATTGTATTGAAAGCTTTCACCTGATTTTACAAACTATCATAATAAGCATTCATTTGGTATATTGTAACGTTTTCATGTTTAGGAAGTAGTACTCAGGGAGACGGTGTTGAATTCTCAGAATGTTTGTTTTATTTGAAACTACAGAGAATTCCTGTCAGGGGCCAGAATTCACAGGACCAAAATAATAACCCTACGTTTTAGTCTAGGCACTTCCACTGCATATTCTGTCTGGTCACAGCTCACACGCTCGCTCAGTTGCACCCACAGTTTCTCATTCAAGTTCAGCGCTGGACTGTCTCCAGTCTCCAGGCTCATGCACCCCCTCCCGTCGTTTCCTGCCACTGTCCGGCTCATCAACCAGTCACATCCATGCTCTGCAACCCCTGAAAACATCAACACACATTCCCTCACTCCCCCTTCCCGTGACAAAAAATCCCAATTAAATCCATTTTAATTCCAGGTTGTAACACTACAAAATGTGGAAAAGTCCAAGGGGGGTGAATACTTGTGCAAGGCACTGTATAATATTAAAATGAGTATAGTCACATGGATTTTTCATAAATGTCAGTGTTAGTAAGATAGGTTGATGCCTTATACCATATGTTTTTAAAATTCTCAAGTTTGTAATCTAAAGAGTAGGAGATTTGTGTTCTAAATTTGTATTATCTAACAATAAATTCTTCCATAGTTGTAAGGAAGGTGGATTGGAATCTTTCCAAGAAAGTAATAAAAAAATTTTAGCGACTAAAAGTGAAGAAAGGATACATTTAAGTGGTTTTGTTAATTAAAGTAGTGAGGTGTCACCAAGAATTACAAGTCTAGCTGAGAGTAGAATATCATAGCCTATTATTTTTGATAAATGAAATCCATTTTTTTCCCAATCAGATTTTAATTTGTTGCAATTCCATATTGCATATGTATTAGGGAACCTGTCTCAGTGCCACATCTCCAACATTTGACATTTGAGTCACTTAAGCCACAAGTATGCATTCTTTAAGGGGTATAATATACTCCATGTAATACTGAATTGACCTTAATTTTGCATTAGGAGAACATTATTTTATGTTTTTCCAAATTCTATGCCAGTTCTCTTCAGAAAGTGTTTCTTAATATCAACTTCCAATAATTTCCGCAGTTTATTATTCATTGTGTCACATTTTGTATTATGGAAGTCTCTATTTATGCCATAAATTTTAGATACATATTTGTTTTGATTAAGGTGATTAAATAAAAAATAATTCAATATTAGTGGGTTTAAGGTTAATATCACCAGAACCAAGTGCATGTGTTATAGTTAGGGGTCTACTTAAATCGCGGTAAATTTACTTATTTTTCGCAAGTAGGTTATTGAATAAAATTAGGTTTTTGCGAACATTTCGTGGACCTGTTTAAACTAGGGGTGGGTTATAGTAAATAATACCTCTTCATGAATGTAAGTTCAATAGGCTATATTGTAGTGACCCGGTCAGTTCAGGTTGGCAGAGTTTTGTTTTATCTGGTCCTGTGTATTCACATTATGTGTATTGTTTCGGGGTGGGACCATACCACTAGTTTCGGTCGTGTGTGTGTGTGAGCCCTTGTAGGGTTTAGACCATGTCATCATTTTTGTGGAGCATATGTAGAATAATATTGTCAAGTACTTGTTCGAGTACTCGTGTACTGTAGTAGTGGTAGGGCCTACTTGCTTCCTTACTAAAACAGAGTGCTGTCATTTGTTAAAGGCAAGCATGCAACATTCCCGACATTCTTTGTCTGATGTGGATTTGCCCATACATTGAGACTGCACGTCTGCATCCACTGAATTGGTTGGAAGTGTAAGGCAAAGCTTTGCCAAGTTATACAGATGTGGAAATCGATTAGAAACAGTCCCAAAACTCGGTTACCCAAGGGCATCTGGCATACTTTAATAAAGGCAATATATGCAGCATGATCACTGTCATGTTATTTTCCTGATTTCCACGAAATCGCGATTGAGGTAGACCCCTAGTTATAGTCTTTTTAACTTGTAGATATGTATTGGATTCAGTGTTATCAACATTGTCTATGTCTTTTAAATAACATAGTGAAGAGAATTTATTGTTATTAATTAAATCTCCTATTCTATTGATTCCCTTAGAACTCCAGTTTTCATTTGCTAAAGGCTTTTTCCAATAGGAAACAATAGGATTATTCCATATTCCTGAGTTATATATTTTTGAATTCCTAACACTTTACACAGTTTTTTGAGAATGACATTAGCATTATTAAATAGTGGGTTATGTCTTAGAAAGTGAGGTGTACCATGCATATATATTTCTTTTAAAGAAAAGGGACTAGCAATTTCCTCTTTGAGCTTCAAGAAAGAAGGAGTATTTAGCACATCATGGCGAGGAAACAACCACTGTGTAAATTGTCTACATTGTTAGGCTATATGGTACCAGTACGGGTTTGGTAAATTGGTGGCCTTTAAACAATTTATCAAGTCTCAATTAATTTTTTTCTGAAGACCAAATGACATCAGAAAACAATTTATTAATTGTCTTAAAATATGAAGGGGGGATGCAAAGAGGGATCATAGCTAGTACATATGCCAGCTTGGGCAAAATAACCATTTCAATTGTTTCTATCTTGCCCAAAAAAGAGAGAGGTAGTTTGCTCCAGAGATCAAACCTTAATTGTATTTAATAGTGGATTCAGATTAATTTAAACCATTTTATCTGCAAATTTAGGAATTAAAATACCTAAATATTTAATATCTTCAGAAGGCTGTTTAAAGGGATAATTAGAGTAAGCAGTTGTAAAACATTTTTTGGATAAAGGAACAGCTTCAGATTTTGAGGATATAATGTTTTAATCCAGGAGTTAAAATTATTACCCATTTTATTTAAAGTATAATAAAGAAATTCCCATTCAACCTGATCAAATGCTTTTTCTGCATCTAAAGAAATAGGTAAAGAAGGGTTTGGAGTATCCCAGTAATAAACATAAGATTTATTAATTGCCTAATATTTTCATAAGAAAATCTACCTTTTATAAAACCTTTTTGGTCATTATGAATAAGTTTATCAATTACATTCTGCAATCTGAAAACTATAATTTATTTTGCAATCGGTTTTGATATAGGGCGATAATTGCGACATTCTAAGAGGTTTAGGATTTAGTTTTTATTGCTTGCTGCATAGATGGGGTAAAGTTTTTTTTTATTAAAAGAAGAATCAAATACTTTTAAAATAGGTAGTAAAGAATCAATATTAATGTTCTAGAATTCTGATGGGAAACCATCTTCTCCAGGGGTCTTACCATTTGATTAATTAATTGATTGCCTTCTTAATTTCATCAGTTGTGATAAGTGTATCTAGTGCTACTATATCTTCTGTGCTTAAATGGTTTAAAATAAGGTCTTTTAAAAAACAAATCAAATTTGTCTAAAGTGAGTTGGTTAGATGAACCATACAGTTTTTCATAAAACTGTTTGAAAGTTACTGTGACAGTACCTCCGGAATCTGTTTTGATTGCTGGAATTATTTTACTTAGTTCAAGTTTTCTGAGATTATGAGCTAACAATTTACCTGAATGGTCTCCTTGCTCATGATATTTTCTTTTTCATCGAATATCTATGAATACATCTTTTTTTGTAAATAGATTATTTAAAGAAAAAAACATAGTTTTAGTTCAATTATAATTTATTGGAGAAGGATCTTGTCTAAATATAACGTGGTTGTTTTATTTGTTCTTGTAATTTATTAATTTCTTCTGTTTTTTTATTTTTCTTTATAGATGAATAATATATACATCTGCCTCTCAAGAAAGCTTCCATTGTTTCCCACAAAATTTCAGGGAAGTAGATGGTGTTTATTGAATGTCAAAAATCCTTTAGTTTCTCCATCAATGAAGTGTTTTTAAATCGTTATCTTTAATTAGGGAAGTGTTAACTCTCCATCAAGATTGTCTTTTATATGGGGATGCAGAAGGAGAAAATAATATAGACATTGAAATATGGATTGCATCAATCTTAGAATTTAGGACATCTTTAATGACATGATTTTGAAGTTAAAATCATGTCAATTCTGGAAAAGGACTTATGAACTGATGAAAAAAAAAAAAAGTATAATCTATTGCTGATCATTATTGTGATCATCCTGATCATTATTAGGAGCATAAACACTGACCACTCCCATCTCAGCATCCCCTACCTTAATCCTGATTGCTATTATTCTTCCCTCTGTCCTGAATTTTATCAACTAGGTGAAAGTGAAATATTTTGTGAATTAAAATGACAGCACCTCTAGATTTTGAATTAAAGGAACTAGAAAAGACATGACCCACACATCTCTTTTTTAGTTTTGTAACTTTTTCTCCACTAAATGTGGTTCTTGAATTAAAGCAATGTCACAATTTTGTGTAGAAAGAGAGAAGACAGAATCGTGTTTCTTTTAATTGGATTCTGAAAACCTTTTACATTCCATGTAACTATCCTGATAGGAGAGTTGGAATTGAAGGTTGTCATGATGGTATATATTTAAAACAAGGTATGTAGCTAACATTGTGTAAGATAGGGTTCTTGTATCGTATAATAGTGCGATTATCTTCGTTGACACTAAGTAAACGTGACTGGATGTATAGTTTAGAAAAAAAAAGTAATTAATATTTGAATTAAGTAACAAAAATCAGTAAACAATAAATGACAGCAAAACAACTTATCAGCTGTCGTTAGTGTTGTAGGTAACCATTGAGAATAATGTAATAAAACATTATCTAAAAACCCACCAGAAAAATGAACCAGAACTCGGGTCGTGATATACTTACTTTAAATCTGAGGACCCATCAATGTCTTTGTTTAAACTAGTTAAACCACCGAAACAAACTTAAGTCAAACATATTAATCACAGTAGATTACTGACAATAATTCAATGCAGTAACTTGTAAACTGCTTTTATTCAAATTAATATGTCGCAGTTTTTTTTTGGTTAAGAAAAAAAAAGCACACACAAGGTGTTTAGTTACCATATAATAATTGTAAAAACTGCATATTAAATTGGTATATACTGTTAAAGTGTATATATTCAAAATGTAGCTTACCCTAATAATTAAGTGCTACTTTGAAGTGTTTTAGTCCATTTTCGCTTTTTAGTATCAGTATAGTAGCATCATATAAAACAAAGTTAATATCATAAAATAGCTTCAAGTGCAAGCTCTGATCATGAAGATGATCATGTATTATGCTACTATCATGTATTATGCACTTTCTACTGTACTTAATGTATTATGATTACGATTGTAAGTCGCCCTGGATAAGGGCGTCTGCTAAGAAATAAATAATAATAATTATGCATTTTTCGCTGTAGTGCATTTTCTTTTTTTACTGTATATCATGTATTATGCATTTATCTGTATTTAAAGTATTATGGATGTTCTTGTTGTTACTGCATCTTGTAAAGCACTTTGTGATGGTGGTCCACTCTGAAAGGTGCTATATAAAATAGATAGATTGATTGATTGATTGATTTATTGAATTAGTGTTCCATTGTTGCCTTTTCAGCAATGTCAAAGTCACGTTTCAAATTTTGCTTCACAAAGTGCTTAGCTTCTTCCACAGTATTGAAGTGCAGGGTCTGGTCGTGGAAGGTAACGTTCAATGTTTCTTGGTATAACAGTCAATAGCGTATTCCATGCGTTTTCAGAAACCGACATATTGGTGTCTACACTCTCCTCTTCTGTTGAAGTTCAGTTGAAAAATCTGGGTAGATACTAATGTTGAAGTCAAGGTATTTTAAGTTCGGAGACGCCCTAGCCAAATCCAGAATGTTCTGTCTATCTTTGTATCTGAGTAGGCGAGCTATCATGATGCGGGGTCGTTCGTTGCTTTTCAGTTTTGGAGCCAGTGTTCTATGATCACGCTCCACTTCCAATGGCCTGACCTTTTCTAATGTATCAGTTCCAAATAACTGTATAAGCAAGTGTCGAACAAATTCAATACCTTTGGTTCCCTCAGTATTCTCTGGTAGTCCAATAATTAGATTTTGGCGCCTCGAGCGATTTTCCAAGTCCTGAGTTTTTTCCGTCATCTTTTCATTTTATTTTTCATGTCTATCATTTCAATTGTAGTTTTGTCCAGTCGGTCTTCTAACGACGATATTCTTTGTTCCACTGTAGATACTCTTTTTTCAAGCAGTCCAGCTGTATCACTGAATGCTCTCTTTGTTTCTACCAAACTTTTCAGTACTTCTTTAATTTCTCTTGAGTTCTTTCAGAATTGTGTCGTTCTGGTTGTCTAAGTCGCCGTCGCCATTACTGTCTCTGCCAGGAAACGCAGTTTTGGGTCTTTTTATTCTGCTACTTTTCTGTTGAAATTTTTCAGAAGGGTTGGTTTTTTGGCTTCCAGACATTTTAAACAATGTTTTATTTTATTCCTTACGAAGAATGGTGGTATTTGAAAGGATTAAATATTTAATATATAAAACTCTGACAGGAGCTCTGCAGACTCACATCCTCCTCGCACGTGACCCTCTACAATACATGTAACATGAAAGACAGACAAGACCAACTGAACAGACAACAAGTCCTGCAACAAAGCAATTGTCCAGGTCGTTACAATATATATTTTTAATTTGAAAGTAAAACTCTATGAAAGCATGACAACCTTTATGTACAAAAATCTTCACTAATATGCAATTGAACAAGAACTGTTGTATTTATTTTCATTTCATACAGTATTAAATAGTAGTGTTTATATCTAATTGTGAAAAATAAATTAATATCACGATAGATAAAGAAAGAAATAAATGCCTAAGTATTGATTTATGTATATATTTATTTCTCAAAAAAAATCTCCAAAATGTAAAAAATAAATAGGTCCTGAGAATTCTCAGCTGGCTGACTTCATCTTTCAAAATACAGCTTGTTTTCTAATCGTGTAGCACTGACAGTAACACAACCCGCTTGCAAACTGAAGGTTACAGTTTCAAATCCCACGCATTCTAGACCATTTGTTTATATTTATATATTTATATTGTATATAAAAAATATATTTTTTGCAGGCAAATGTTCCATTTTAAAATATCAATACACCGTTTAATATAAATGATACAGACATCAAAATAAATTTGTTCCCTAGTATATTTCCATGTTGACAAAACAGGTTAATTGTCATTAAACTCAGATGTCCTGTAATATACACATGCATGGATAAATGTGCCTGGGGTCTGCAAAAATCTGCAAAAAAAAAAAAAACAGAAAAAGAAGGAGGACATTTTTACCTTATTTGGCGACTTATTTCTCTTACTGTATGACAGGTATTGACTTTTTTTTTCTACATTTCACCTAAGAGTGTTGGGAACTAAAAATTTAAAAGTGAAATGTTGCTTTTGCCTGATTTACTTTTGCTGCGCCAATACCCTGAAACACGTAAACTATCCTTGCTGTATAGAGAGTCTCTGGCAGTTCTCGCTGATTGTTTAGTCAACTTTGGCGCTAGGAACTACCGTTCCTCTCAATACTGTAATAATAATAGTACAGTCAGTTTAATTTACGATGCTTGGCTGTGAAACAATTACATGGGCTTTTAAATCCTCCACTTCCTTACATTTAAATGTGGAATGAAGAATGAGAATAAGTGACTATATATTGATGTTAATACAATTACGAATACTGATTGTAATAAAGTGTATCCATCTTAAAAATATTATAACTTTATTTAAGATGAGTTGCTTATTTAAATGTTGGACCTTTGCCTGTGTCCCAGCTGCACTGTATCCTGGTAGAACCTACAGCGCACTCAACGATACAACATTGTAACGACCCGGCGATTTCCATCATTGCAGGACTTATTGACTGTCCCATTTGTTTGTCTTATGTTTCTGTATTACATTTTGTTTTGCTTTGGTGTGGTCCTTATTGGTTTATTTGACCTGTGCTAATAAACTGCTTAATTCGAGCACGAAGCTACTGCCTGTGTGGAGAGACTGCTTTCATTTTACACGCAACGTTACAATATGTTATTTTAGGAAAATCATATTTGTAGATGGTACTACTATAAAGACAACTGATCTATCCCACATTACAGTATGTCTGTAGCAGGCAAGTAGAACTGAAGAGCAGTTTCTGAACTAGTCAAAGCACCTTAACACAGGCATATGACAAATTAAAATAATACATATAATATTTTAGTCAATTCGGAATTACTGCAGACTGTTTGGTCCATGTAGTTTTAAAAATAAAAGGTTTAGCCTTTTTATACATAAAATAGTATTTATAAGAGAAAGATATCGCTTTTAATACTGTACTTTGGGAAATGAACTGTAGGCGTTATTTAAATGTTTTCACACTCAGTAGTAGTGATTTAAATTGTATTACAGCAAGCACAGCTAAATAAATGGTATAGTAAAAATAGCACAATGAGTGTTTTTAACAAAGCATACAAATAAATGTCATTGGCGCCATGCCTTGGCCAGCCCATATCCTTGTGAGAATAATTGAAAACATCAGATGCAGGGAATACTTCAGCATGTTTTAAAACAAAAAGGTTTTTAATGAAATATGAGCTTCATAACAAACAATAACTACCACCGTATGTGAATGCTGAAATATAAAAATGCCATCCTTTTGTGCGAGATAATCAGGACAAATGAAGTGATATGTTGCATAATCAAAATTATGAAATGAAACCTGCATATTTTATAGAGAGCATCCTGTTTATGCAAAGTTACCGAGCAGGCTTAGTAATACAAGTGGGTAGACATGTAGCTAACAAAATAATTCCACACATCTTGCCTGTCATGCACGTCTGACTCACTTCAATGGATGACATGCTTTGCTGCCAGTGATATGTTTTAACATGCTATTCACCTGGGAAGTGAAACAGTAATATACTACCCTCAAGCAAACTTAGAACTTTCTTTAGTACCAGATATGCTTGTTTAAAATAACATAAAAAATTGAATATAGAAAATAGTCCCTGTATGATTTTACAAAATGGTATATGTTTGAAGATGGGTTTATTTTTAATGGGTGTGTGTAGCATGGTGTACTCTCTCTCTAAATAAAGATGAGTGACTAATTACTGTACTTTTTCTGAAGTCCGTGACAGCAGAAACAAAAAGTCTGCCTATCAACCACTGCACTGAGGTTGGTGACCTCTAGTGGCGATATTTATATTTAGTTCTTGTGTTTGAATTAACAGGAGCTGTACTGTGCCTGGAAGCAATGTGTCTGATTGTGTTGAACCTTGGTGTTCCCAGTGTCTAGTGTGCATGTATAAAAACTAATTTTGAACTCACAGCTCGCAGATTAATAATCATACAGCCCACAGCATTACACTGCTTTAGGGGATAAGTGATCTCAGCTCATTCAGACCATCGTGTTTTTATCACAGTTCATTCTTCTTGAACTCAAATGTATGCGGCACCTGCCGTATCTATTTATCTTTAATATATATATATATATATATATATATATATATATATATATATATATATATATATATATATATATATATATATATATTGTAAACTATTTGTTTGGTGTGGAAGCCAACTTGACAGTCGGAGAGAGCACACAGGACGAAAGCAGTATAATAAATTGGTACGTTTATTTATATTTGACCATGAATAAGGAAAACGAAAATAAACAAAAGAAAACCTGCCCTCTGGGCACCAACTGAACTGTTTTCCTTTTCCCTATCTAGCCCTGTAGAAGCTAACCTTCTAACAGGTAAACACAGTCACTTAGTGTTCATACCACTGAGTGCAGTAGACTCTGGTATATTTCCTCACTATACTCCGGTGAAACTCCCATGGGCCAGCAGGTGGCACTGTTCCCCAGAACCGTGCAGGAACACCGGTAGTTATTCCCAATTGCCCTCTGGTGGACACCGGTCACAGTTACAGCCTCACAGGTAAGTGTAGGCAGTGTCCACGTTTTGGCAACCCTCCATGAATTATCAATTTTGTAATCCTTTGTCTGCTTCTCCAGGTTCTTTAATTTTCCCCTTACTGAAGGAGGGACCACCTGTGCTCCACTCTGTCCCTGGAGCGGTGATTTTTAACAGCCAGCCTGGTGTGTTCACAGAGTACACCACAAACTACAACGTGTTAGTTTCTATGGGTTTCTTCAAAACCAAACAATAATACCTCCGGTTCTAAGTGCTTGTTCCAAACCAAATAATAAAACAGTCCTTAAACACTTTAGCTTCTGTGTGTTTTGTTCCAGAACTACCAACACAGGTTTTAAACACTTTAGCTTCTGTGTGTTTGCTCAAGAAAATAATAACACAGTCCTTAACTCGGTAATTTCCAGGTTTCCGTTTCACACAGCACTCGCTCTCTATGTAAAAACCCTGGCTGGGCATACGCACAGGGCTATGTAAATATTCAGAGTCCCGGGTACTATCTTCCTCTGTAAATACACAGCGCGTCTTCACCTGCTTGGTATTATCACCAGTAATTCCTAACCCTGTCCCGTATTGTTTTTGTTTTAAGACCACAGGTTATTTTAAATTACACTTTCCCCAGGCTGAGCGCTTCATTTATGTCACGGCGGACAGTGCAGCTTATAATTTCACTCGGCTGTACCGATATACTCACAACAGTCAATCGAGTAAGCAGGTTTCACTCAGCGGTGAAACTTTCTTTTCACTTCAGCGAAAACAGAGTAGTTTAACTGTTATTTTACCTCTCGGTTGTGGTCATCCAGGCTGTAGTACTCACAGCGTTTTTTCCTATTACTCCTCGTAATCCTCTGCTTCACAGCCGTTTGTATTGCTCCTCGTAATCCTTTTCTTCACAGCTGTTTGTATTGCTCCTCGTAATCCTTTCCTTCACAGCTGTTTGTATTGCTCCTCGTAATCCTTTTCACGTTACCCACGATTCTTTAACACGTTATTTCTTTTAACCAAACATAGGTCTCACAAAACAATAAACCGGTATTACTTGCCTGAAATACCTTATTCACTTCTATCTTTCCGACGTTTTACAACCACCCAGTTGCGTCCTTCCTCCACGCTCCTACACACCCCCCCCCCTTGTACACTCCGGGGGTCCTTTTTATCGTCCATTTCCCCTGCTACCAGGTCACCTGATCTCCTACTGCGCTCGGGCTTTTGGGACCTGAAGTTTTGTTGTTTTCTACTAATTGAGAGCGAACTACCAGTTTCCCCACGACCCTGGTACTCCCTCCTCTTACTATAGACCGACCATCCTTCACAATATATATATATATATATATATATATATATATATATATATATATATTGTGAAAGAACTCACCCACTTGGGTTCGTTGCCCCTTTAAAAATACGACCCAGGACACTCAAATGGATTTTTTTCAGCGCGGTTGCGCTATTTTTTAATAAACACAAAAGTAAAAGCAAAGCACACAAAATAAACACCTAGCTCTTTCTGAGCACTAACTACACACGCAGGAACCTAACTACCACAGGACGGCTAAGCCGTTTCCCTGTTGCACAAAACTTAACCACACAGGTTTACACTATACCTTTTCCTCGGGACTGCCAGGAAGCAGAGCACTCCTTTCTGCCTCCTTCTCCTTAGCAGCCCCCGAGCAGACTGCCTGCTCTCTTTTTAAACCCCGCACCTGGGCCTAATTTCCAATAACGCCCAGGTGCGGATGATAATTAATAATAAAACAATTAAACAATTAAACTAAACAATAATACAATTAAGAAAATAAAATGAAACAATAAAGCAACACAAATCAAAACGGTGCGTCTCTCTCGCAGGGAGGTTTTAACCCCCTCCCTGCTGTCTCTCACAACCCTCTATCTCACAATATATATATATATATATATATATATATATATATATATATATATATATAAAAATAAAATATTGTATCAGAGTAAGGCATTCAAATATAACTAAAATATGTCCAGCATCTTTTACAGGTTATTTTCTGTTTTTTTTTATACTATATGTTTTATTTACAGTTGTACTTCTTTATTAAAATATTGGTCCATAATACTATTTAGCAACAGTGATTCCCTTTTAAAAGAGTCGGGAGCCATTGTGTTCTACAGTACTACCCCAAAACATATAGTACACTGTTTGAGTATTGAAACAACATTTTCAAACAGCCTTTTAGTCACAATCAACAGAACCAAAGTTGGGACTTGCAAGTAGGCAATTCCCTGCTCTTTTCTGTACCAATGGGGACCCTTTTTTATCCACTGAGCGGTGCTGCAGTAGCAGAAGCAGTGGTGAGGACCCTTGCTTCAAGCCTGCTTTGAAGGAACCAGTCTATCTTAGGGTAGAAGTTCAGTCTCCATGTGGCCTCTCTGCCTATGAAAGTGCCCAGTACCAATTGTAAGGAGCTGTTGTGAAACGCATTTGTGATCTAAGTAAGGTTTGAAATGCTTGTACAGTAACACCAGCGAGCACCTTGCCTAATACTATACAGATGCAGACATTATTTTGCCACAATTGTCTTGTACAGAACTGCCAAGAGGGAAGTCACCAACAAAAGTCATGTCATTCTCAAAGCTTGCTAGACTACTGTACTTGCTCTTGCCACCAATACAAGAGGTGCTTTGGTGCATTGAGGCGTGACACCAGCCTGGTTTGCTTAAATAACAAGCTCACCAGGACTAGAAACACATATTTTGGCTACTAATAATATTTGTTTGGCAGTAACAGCCACAATATATTATCTGTCTCGGCTCCATTTAATTGTGAGCCTCATCGTCCTCCCCCCAACAGAAAAGTGCGCATTAATAAGCATTAATAAGCAGGAATAATTGTTGCATTCTTTATGATAATATCAAAGAGAGAGCTAGAGGAGCCATCCAGACTGCACCTAATGGCTGTCAAATGTGATCTCTATTAGCATATCTTTCCTTTGTTGCTTCTTCCCCTTTCCCTCCTGTTTTCCCTACTGTCTTCTCAGTGTTGAAAAAGGCCCCCCGATTGGAATCCTGCATCAGATCAGGTGCCCACGGGTGACCCTCAAAGCGGGTTGGGTTTGGGTCGGAATGTGAACTTTTTCACAGTTTGCGGTTCGGGTGCGGGTCAGAAAATGTCCTTTCAGAGTACTCATCTGTAATCCTTTCCCAAATAACGTATTGGAAGGTAAATGTATTTCCTGCACCTAAGCAGGAGGCGATTAGGGAGGAGTTAGCTGACTAAGCAGTGTTCTCGGTTTGTTTTGCTGCATGCTTGACACGTCTGCTTGGTGATTAAAAAAAAAAAAAAAAAAAAAAGTATGTGGACGAGGTGAAACAAAAGATAGCACAGTTTTTATATCATGTGGAGGATAATAGTTCGAGAGGTAAATCAGAAGTGTGGAATTGTTTTGGAATCATAGCGAATGAAAATAATGAACAAGTCACTTGATTCGTTGCTTGTAAAACCTGTCAACATGTTTTTATGTATGACAGCCACAAAACTGGTACATCATCTCTGCGAAAAGCACAGGTGTAGCTCCCTTTCAACTGGTGGCACGAAAGGTAAACAGGTATTTTATAGTAAAGTCAGTAGAGGTAGTTAAAATATATCCAGACCACTAAAGCTACCATGCTGTATAGCCTATTGTATAAACTCAATTTATGGGGAATGGTAGCGATATCTGTGTGTGAATGTGAGAGTCAGTCGACAGAGGCAGTAGATAAAGGACAAACACTTGCAGGTTCGGTGCTGCAGCGGGTTAGCGGGTCTGGGTCGGAAGCGGGTCGTAAAAATCGGACCCAGGGCAGGACTGTGCCCCCGTTGACTGCTCTAGTTTGTCAGGGTGTGTGGGGTTGTTTTCAGATGGGGAAGAATAAACACTATCAGAAAATAAATAAATAATAAATAAACACAGTGGCTTTCAATCCCTCTGAGGGCAGCCCTCGATATGATGTGCATCACAATACATGTGATGGTCCTGATGGCCTACTTGTAAGATGATGGTTTAATGATGGACTATTTTTAGTAAAAGACAAAAAATATATCAGATAGGGAGAGTATGTATTTGTACCAACTATAAAATACACTTATTCTTCATTCAATAACCATTCCATGAACTACAATGAGCTATGTCATCACAATATAAATGATACATACCACTCTTATGATTCACTAAATCATGCAAAGAAATATCAATACAACGGGTCCAAGCCTAGCAGAAGATGAGGTAAGCTAGGAGGCTAAAAGGAGATATTTAATGTTTCAACCACAAATAAAATCACCTTAAAACGAATACTGTAGCTTTCCATACTGAATCACACACACTGCATGCTTTTCCTTCATATGTTGCTCATTCAAGTACTGACCCAGGCCAACTCTGCTGAGCTTCCGAGAGCTGATAATACCAGAAACCAGTGTGCTAACACTATACTGTAGCCAACACTTCAAACAGCTTATTAATTGTCTGCAGTATAAAAAAAAGATTGGCAGTAGAAAAAAGTTATTTATTTATTGCACAAATTTGAATAATACAAGGAATCTGTCTTCAGTATCCTCCTCATTTAAATAATACAGCCATTCAGGTATTGTTTATTTCATTTTTATACTAATTTAAGCTCATGCCATTGAAGTAAAACAGTACCAACTCAGACAATAATTCTGGAAGTATTTTCTAAAATCAAACTGGCTTAATATATTTTATAATGGGCCTAAATATTTGCAGACCCGACCGTCTCCACAGATATATTCCTAACATACATTGCTGCAACTAAGTACCGTTAGTGTAGAGTATTCCTGGTTTCCAGTTAAAACATAAATAAAGAAAAAAAAACACTCTCAGTTATTCATATCTCATTTACTTTCTTTCCTAGTAATCCAACACTGCATGATTTAAAAGAAGACAACAACAGACTTCTTCAGAACTGTATTACCATAAATAGCCACACAGAACACATTGGTGAATTAAAGAGCAGGTTTCAATTCTGTACATTTAGTCATTCTTTACATTTAACAAATGCATATAGTTTATGACAAATCTGTTTTGTATCATTAACTGGAACAAAACAGTTTGTGTCATTATCTAAAAAAGGCATCAATTAGGCTTTGCACTTGGTGTTTTTTTTTTTTTTTGTGTGCATTTGTATAAGACTGACTGTTAAAAGTTGGTGATGTTGGTATTTTGCAACTGAACTGTATCCCGTTAAGACCGCCCACACAGCATTTGTTGACAGGCTGCACAAAATATCAGTTTATCAGCCAAGATGATTATTGGTTGTTAGTTGCGTTGGAAATTAATTATATCCTGTGATTACTTACTAAAGGCCAGCGACGCAGCCTTTGACAGACTGAACAAAATGAATAAGCGGGTTTGTGAGACGATATTAGAGAGGTCATTTCTCAAAGAACCTATGGTGCATGGCGAGTGGTTTTTCAAAAATCGTGAAGCAGGAAGTGAGTTTTAGGAAGCACTTGCACACAGAGGAAGAAAAAAAATACTTACTTGAAATTAAAAACGCCATAATCCACTCAATGACTAACCTGACCCGAGTCCAAACCATAGCATACAAGCTACACCCAACCCAACCCAAAAGCTACACATTGTCGGGTCCCGTAGGGCTCGGGTTGGGTAGCAAGGCTCTAATGGGCAACACATTGTTGTACATGTTCTGTGTTCAAAAGCATTGCTGCTACAGCCCTCGGGACCCTGTACATTATATGACTCTGCAGATAGACCTCACCTGCAGTAAAACAACAAGTCAAATATTTTCATGCCTGATCACAGACCACTTTTATTCTACTGGCCATTCTCAACCAGTCCAGGTGGTTATGCATTACAGGATAATGTTATAGCTACAATTTTTTAAATGTATCTACACAACCAAATGAATCATCATTTTTAGTCTGGGATGCTGAAAAAAACACAACATTTAATGTGTACTGTTTATAAAAATGTTTGTTTGTTTACACAGCTTTATTTGCAAAGGACATATGATCACCGTCCATTAAAAACAGCCTGATTTGCAATTGTTGTTAAAGTCATAGATATGTTCATTTACAGTGTTTGTACATTTATTTGGTTATGCATCCACCAAAATGTATATAGGCAGTTACCATCAGTTTTATTATTTATATTAAGTTCTGCATTTTGCAGATTTAATTGCACAACAAAGAACAAAAACGACTAATACACACATTGAAATAAATTTTTGGAGAAATCAAAATGTATCTGTATCAATTGGGAAACAAAATTAAAAAATAAGTTTCAGTAGTGCATTGTAATGGACAATAGAATATTCAGTAGTATATACAGTAGTATACTGAAACGAGGTGATCATTTAATGCAGAAGCATCAGCCTAAAAGATTAAACATGGTTTTAACAAACTTATATTTAAAAAAAAAAAAAAAAATACTGCTTTCAGGTTAGTCCCCATTTCTAGTCTGGAAAAGGTTTGTGATTATACGGTATTTAACTCAGCGTGTCTGAAAACCCCCAGGTGAATTTTTCTAGGAAAATCTGAGACAGACAGGCAACAAAATGGCCCTTTTCTGGTTGAGTTGGCGTGGAATGACCCGATTTTAACTTCCTGTAGAATAAAACTATCCAGTGGTACACTCTTGCAGGTAAAGACAATATAAAGTAGAATACATATAACAATGACGCTCAATACAGTATAATCACAAACCCTTTCCAGACTAGAAATAGGGACTAACCTGGAAGCAGTATTGTCATATTTTGTCACAGGCAATTCTGTGTGGCACTTTGATGCTTTAGTTGCTTTATCTATTTCTGCACTGAGCATGTCTGAAAACCCCCAGGTGAATTTTTCTAGGAAAATCTGAGACGGACGGGCAACGGCACTGGTTGAGTTGGCATGGAATGACCCAGTAGTAATTTTCTCTATGATATCTTTCACACAGAATATGCTTAAAATAAAGAGATTTGTCCTGATTTTGTAACATATGTTTTGGTTGGTCTTCCATATCTTAGTTTGTGGAATGGTACTGTACAGCACCTGGTGCTACAAGCCAGATTAAAAAGAGCTTTTATGAAATTGTAATTCTGTGGCTACTGTTCTTATAGTGGGGACAGATGTCTTTATTGTGGAGATGGATAGGACAAAGGTTTGGAGGCACTTTTTACACACACTGGTGATGGTATGGAATGGGTTACCTAGCCATGTTGTTGATGCTGAACCATCGGGATCCTTTAAGACCCGACTTGACAAAGTTTGGGGATCAGTCAGCTACTTGGAACTGAATAAGTATAATTATGTTACTATGAACTTCATATTTTCAATGTTAAATCAAATTACATAAGATTTATGTATTGTGGTCAAGTGTTTTCTCAAGGTTTCCAGATGATAACAATTTAAGAAAGTGGCTTTATTCTCGGTACACAGCTACAGTAGATTCTAGGATTCTCAAGATGTATCGTAATGTATCAATTACCTTTTTCACACATCCATGTAACAAACTATTCCATCAGAGAAGCTGTTTAATTGTGGCCCTAGGGATGCTTTGTTTTTGTTCACTAAAAAGCCTTTCTTGTTGGTTATTGCTGTTAATATTTTATGTTGTTTTGTGACTAAATACATTGGTTGCAAGTTACTACTCAAAGGCTTATCCTGGCAAAATTTAAATCCTAAAATGTATTGACACACCTACAGTATTAAGCATTGCGAAACAAGAATGAGCAAGCACTGAGGAACAGTCTCCTGCACACACATACTGTGCCTGAATTTACTTTGTATTGATCCCAATTATTATTATTATTTATTTCTTAGCAGACGCCCTTATCCAGGGCAACTTACAATTGTTACAAGATATCACATTATTTTTACATACAATTACCCATTTATACAGTTAGGTTTTTTTACTGGAGCAATCTAGGTAAAGTACCTTGCTCAAGGGTAAAACAGCAGTGTTCCCGATGGGGACTGAACCCACGACCCTCCGGTCAAGAGTCCAGAGCCCTAACCACTACTCCACAAATTAGATTTCTTTTGGTAAAGTGGATGGGATTGAAATTCATCCATGATGCACTTTTTCTACAGTGAACATCATTTGTTATGGCTTTCCTCATGCATGCAAGCTTATACAATACATGCAAAGAACCATAAAGTTTTCTCCCCTTCCAAAACCCATACTATTTTTAATAAAGAGGTTCTAATAAAACTGCACTGGGTACACCACATGGAGTGCAAGGAAAGTAGTCCCTCGAAATGGAAAAGAAAGTCGGCCTGCTAGAGAATTAATCATGTAATGAAAATCAAATCAAAATCATATATGAGAGTATTCAATAGTCAACCGATCTAAATCACTCTCTCTGACAGAGAATTGGAGGCTCTTTAGTAAACTTGACAAAGATATTGAGATGGACCTTCATTTGTATCACCTGAGTATACCTTGCTGCTCCACAAAATGAACTGCGCAACTGTACTTTACATAGACAAGAATATGGCGATCTGAATGCTTTTTAAAAGGTGTGGAGCATGAAAATGATATTTTGGTGGCTATACTGTATGACATTTGCACAGACCCCAACTTCGGCAAGCATTCTGTTTTATAAATGATCCAGAACCAAATGCAGGCAATATGAGATAATAATCTGGAACCTAATACAATGGATTTGAATAAATTGGTGTAAAATCAGACATGTTTACATTCAAGGAAACGTGGGATTTGACAATATTTTGGGTGCTTTTTTCCTTGATGATGAAAGTTCTCTGGTAAAGGAGATGGAGATGGAGTTTCCTTTGACTTCTATGGCCAGAGTCCTTAGATCCCACATGAATTCACAGGATTCTATAAGTTATTGTACTGCTGTACTAGTGTGGGATCCCTTAATTAACACCAAAGGGTAAAAAGATCAAACTAGAGAACTGGTCGTAACTGAATAGAATCTTCTCGGGAGATGGAAATTGAAAGGGAATGACAATGAGTAGTCTTAGGAGTTGGTCTTTACTGATCGAGTTGCACGGAAGGAGTACAGTTACTTGATGAAGGCATTACGAACATAGTAAGTGTCTAAAGGATTCCATTGATTCAGCATGAACAACATGGCTAACTCATTCCATACACTCCCCTCTCTTTGTGTAAAGAAGTGTTTCTACCCTCTCATCTAAGTCTGCCTCCACTTACTTTCCAACTGTGTCCTCTGATCCTGGTTTCTGTGCTGCACTTAAAGTATTAGCTAGAGCTAACTATGTCAACTTCAATCAATCCCCCCTAATTCTTCTTTGTTCTAGGCTAAACAAATTCAGTTCCTTCAACCGCTGTTCGTAGCTCATTCCTTTAAGCCCTGAGCTGAATCTGGTTGCTCTTCATTGGACTGTCTCCAAGGTCACAGTGTCCTTTTACAATACAATACAGTACAATACAATACAAATGTATTTTAAATAGCTCCCCTCACGCCATGGCATCCCACATTAAAAGAAGTACGTTTTCCAATGTTTGATTTAAGATGGTTTTTTGGAACAACTGAAAGTTCTGTATTTTCTGATCTGAAAGAGCAAATAGGAATATGCAGTTTGGTAAGGCGGCAACCAGAATTAAACACAGTATTCTGTGGTCTCACCAGTGCCATCATAACCTCCTTTGATTTGTACTCCACACTTTAACATGTCTGGTCTCCTTGACTCAATTCTTCATAGACTTTCTGTTTTGAGGACAATAAGGACCGTTTCTGAATCCAAGCCTTTTCACTGGTGGCTTAAACGCAGTAGCCTGGGCGACCTTGTTGTACTGGCTCTCCCCATTCGCTTCTTGCCAGGGTTTGACAGAATGCTGAGCAGTGGGTTTCCAAGGTAACCGCTGCGACTGCATTGGGACCAGCTGCTGGCTGCCCAAGGTGAAAAACATCCGTAAAGGAGGATAATGCAACGGGACAGAACGAGACAAGAACTCCCAGTGTTGCAGGAAACGTCTGTGTGCGATGCTTGTGTCAGCTAAGAGACAGCATTGCTTCTTCTAGTACTGCCCAGGCCATGCTTTTGACAGGATCAATCCACCACTGCATTGTGAATAGGAGTGGTTCATACCAGTGTGATATCATTGGTACAGTCAAAACACAACTATTTTACTGATGGCCAGCACAACCATTAAACATACAACTACTGTATGTAATATGGTAAACTATATTAGTCAATTTTCTTAAGTCTGCATTGAGATTGTAATAATAATGAGACACAACACCTGCTAAACATGAACTGCAGTAATAGGAATTGGCAAACAGTATATTTTACATTTTTAAGGTTATACTATACAGTACATAAACATTTATCCCATTACCAATTCACAGAATGTCTGGCAGGTGTACCTACTCTGTTGACTACATGGTTTGGCTACACTCCACATCATAGAGCAAACTGTCCCAACGAGTCTATTGGCTGTTTTGTGAAGATTCACAGGACTACTTGGGGTTGGTAGCAGTGCAGTGGATTTTAAAATGGGTTTCTGCTCTATACCAAAATCCTTAACCTTTTTGGGTCCGCCCAATGTTAAATATCCCGCCGGTGACCTGGCCCTTTAACTCTTTTTACTCAGGCACTGTGAGAGACAGCCCTGCTTGTGTCATTGGAAAGAGGAGATTCAGACCTTTACAACGAGGTCCTACTTGTGTATTTCTGGTAGATGACCATATTAAGAGATAGCCTTGAATGTGAGTGTTTTGGAATGTTGCAGCTGCGCCGAAGACAGACCTACCTCGGTGCAGTAAACACAAATTTTCACACTAAATCTTTACCAAATAAGAGAAATGGCGACATCGAAGGTACAAGGACCTATTTTCTGATAAATATATATATTTTTTTTCGTGTTTGTGGATCAGATGCTGTTTAGAGTTATGTTGCCCTGGTCGCTACCTTGCTGGCTATTCACGCCACCGTGAACAGCCTCATCTTGTGCCACATGATCAGGGTGTCTGGGGCGAATAATGTGAAAGAGGTATTTTTTTTCTTTTTGCTTTCTTTTGCATTTTCAATGAATCCGCTTTTGGTCCCTTTTGTATATATGGCCATAATTCCTTTATTTTGTTTTCAATTTGTTCATTTTTTTTTCCATGTTCACTACATGTTGAAGTTTCATTGTGCACTGTCAGATTTCAGCTGGCCATACTAAAATATTTTTTAAAATATAATTTTTTTTTTCTAAAAAGCATCTCTCTTTTTCTGTGTTTTTTGTTTTTGTATTAAACAGGGTGAGTTTCAGACTATTTCACTTTTCTTTTATGAAAGCCTAGTGTATGCACATTCATTTCATGTACCTGTAACCATTATAGTTAAAGAGTTATATCCACAAATCCTAACAACAGTAAAAAAACAAGCAAAAATAGCTGTGACCCTAAAGGGTTTTAATGTACAAAACATAAGGTGTATGTAGATTATACACTGCAAGCGTTCATGAATACTGTAGTTATTCCTTCAATGAGGATGGAAACTCTGAGTTATTTACAGCCGCCTTCATGAGTGAAATAACCACAGCATGCTCAAAATATGATGTATGGAAAATAAAGTTTAAATGTACAGTAAATGAAACAGCTGAATTTGGAAAATTACTTTCCTTAGATCAAGCTCTGCATTTGCTTAGCAACACATCTTGATTTGGAGCAGTAGTGTGTGCCCGGTCATTCTGTCATTGGATTTGAATGAATGCAAAATAGATTCCATAATGAGTTCCAGTAAAAAAAAAAATATATATATATATATATATATGTCACTCAGCACCATTTGAATACATTACCCAGCTTAGAATCTTTATTTACAATTCAGAAACACATACCAGTAGCTTCTGGGAGCAGGGAGTTTTTTTCTTGGTAGTACACATTATCTTGGTAGTACACATGTTGTGATGAGCATTGATGCGGTCCGTAGGGTCAGATCCCAAGGCTCGGCGCTCTATTTTTACAGCATCCTGAGAACAGAATCATGATGTGCAGAGGGCCAAAGTGCAGGCTGTGAGAGAGTATAAAGGTCTCCCGCTGCTTTCGAATTGAAGCTTTCCGATTCTGTGAAGAGAGTGATGTTTTCTGTTCAACTGACAAAGCCATGGGATGCCCTTCTGGGAGTGAGTTTCTATAGTTAGACAGCTATAAGAAAAATCAAAATGTTGAGGTGGAAATCAGGTTGAGTTGACACGGAAAGACCCAAGTACCAATGACATTACTGCAGTAGTCAGAACCAAGATCCAAACCCCTACTGAAAACCAGTGAGATTTCACGTTTCAAAGTAGGTCCAATCTACAGTTAAAATATCCAACTTTTATTTTATTTGTAATTTGTATTTACGGTACAGCGGTATGATCCCTACTTTATGACCTAATCTTTGTAAGCTACCTTTAAAATTGACCGCCTTATAAATACCTCCTTGGAGAGTCAGTGTTAAGCTGTAGGTTGTACTTAAAGAATGGTTTTGTTTAAAATAATAATAATATATTTATTTTTATATAGCGCCTTTCATAGTGGACCACCATCACAAAGCGCTTTACAGAGGTAGGCTGTGAACTGTGCATTAAATGCAGTCACTTATAATAGGACATTGATTAAACATCTCATCTGCAGGATGGAGCACAAGGAGGTTAAGTGACTTGCTCAGGGTCACACAGTGAGTCAGTCAGTGGCAGAGGTGGGATTTGAACCGGGGACCTTCTGGTTACAAGTCCTGGACTTTAACCACTCGACCACACTGCCTCAGAAGTAAAAGAAAAAGAAAAAAGAACAACAAAAAGCTTAAACAGCTGTAGTCAAATCTGCTGGAGCGTACAGCTGTTCCATAAACTGCACACATTGAGCAGAAGAGTGAGAACAGAGACAGCTGGGTTGAAGCAAGCCCACTCTTGCAAAATGAGTTGGTTGCTTTTTACACTGCATTCATTTATTTTTTCACTAAAATAATGAATATCACGCAAAACTGAGTGTAAAATAGTTCATTTAGATAGCTGAGGAAACGGGGGAGGGGGGTGTCAGGAAATATTGCCATCTCTCAGGGATTCATTCAACAATTCACAGACCTCTTGCCCACATTACATGCGATGACATCTCTTTTACAATAACAGAGACCTTACAGCATATTAACTTAAATTACTGGCAAGACTAGTAGCAGGAGCAGTTGAGTTAAATTCAGTGTGAGGGGAAGTTTGTGTCCCTACAGTGTTCAGTGAGCTTGGGTTTGGAGGATGTAAACAAACCGAATCTTCAAAAAACGACTGCACAGTATGAAAGAATGTATGAAACAGACCTGAGTGAATTATACTTCAGTGTCCAGTTCAAGGTGATTGTAGGACATTGCAGCTTTCTTTAGTCTACGAAAAAAAAAAAAAAAAAAACCTGGCAGTGGCACTTTTTACGGTATTGGATAGAGAGTGAATCATGGAGTTCTAATAATAGACTTCTGTTTTTTTATTTATTTTTTGTTCATGCTTATGTTCTAACTGGTACTGTATTATTTTTTCAACTGGAATCGGAATAAAGAACATATCTATATTTTCCCTCACTCCACACCTTTGAGTATTCAGAGCCTTGATAGGGTCACTTTTTCACATTAGGTTGACCTTTGCCAGGTAACAGCTCGAAGGGGAAATAAAAAAAAGGGGGGATTAGCATTTCTGAACTCAGCTGGCCCGAAAAATGACCCATGTGGTTATGAATGTGGAGAAATGCAGTTTTACTGTGTATAGTACACATATACAGTACAAGTATACGATACAGTGGTATACAAAGCCTTCTCTGACTGTCAAAACAATGTTGTGATTTAAATGTTGAGGAAATTAAGCTTCCTTGTGATAAAACAACTACAGCTGAATAGTGATAAAGTTGCTAACAAAATAACCAGTGGTATTGGTTTAGGAGAGGGCTAATTAAGTGAACAGTTGCTCATTGGGATGCAAAGCAGACCTTTCAATCAAAGATGCTGCATTCACAATACGATGTGTTCAGTTTTGCATTCACAATACGATGTGTTCAGTTTTCAAATATGACGCTTTCCCACATTCATCACATTTACATTGCAAATGTGGTGACTGCAGCTGCATGGTAGAAATGTATACTGAGTTATAACTCCTAGCTCTCAATGATTTGAATTGTCCTCTATTGGAAAGGAAATTGGTAATTAGAGGGGTCATAATACTGTAGTCTGTCAGTCTGCGCTGTACAAATAATCTCATGAACTGCTTGTAAACCCAGCCCTCTCCGGTTGCATGAAAAACAAATCTGATTTTAAATTTCTGCTTTTTTTATTACTTTGATTTATTTATGCACATTTCTGTTATGTAACCAGTGGGTATAGAATGCCAAAATGCATGTTTAAAAAAAAATAAAAATTGTACACCATCTTCTGATTGCAAACCCATGACAATCCAACTAGTGTAGTTATGCACACAGGATTAACAATGATGTGGTGGTGGTTTTTTATTATTTTTTTTAAAAATACAAAACATAAATAATTTTTTGCATGCGTGGACCTACAGGATGACAAACCTGTGCTGATTTTGAAATGAGCAAAATCTTCTAAACTTGATTTGTCATTGTAGTTATAGTTTGGTTAAGTGTCTGAATTACATGAACCACCCATCACAGTGTAAGTTCGGGATGTATTGTTACTCATACTCATACTCACACTCTGAATTGCTTTTAAGAAGTATTTACCGGCAGGTATTCACTAAATCCTTTCATTTACATGTTGATTTCAAAACAAGAAAGGCTGTCCTTCCCTCACCTTTACAATTAAGTTCCAATCAGTGGCAAAAAGCTTTGCATCACTTAGAACTTTAGGATTGAGACATCATTTTGAAAAGAAACTACATAAACATAATTTAGATCTTCTATTTAACATCATGTAATCAAAGAAAAAGTCTACCAGAAGCTATACTAGTAGTACAGTATTTCATGTGTTATATCCTAAAACAATGGTAAGTTCAGGTACCACCTAGTACAACTAACTCCACTTCAATCCTATAATCACAAATGAGTACACAGACCCAGCACGATCAGTATGGATAATCTATATCTGGATAACTCCGTACGAAATGAATTGTTTTGTAATCGCAACCCCAATTTAAAAGCAGACACCTGCAAAAGAATGACACATTGAAAGATGTGTGTCTACTAGATTACCTAGTGAATCCAGGTTCAAGATCATTCTGTTTGTTGACTGGACACTGGCAAACAAAACCTACAGGGCAAGCATATAATATTAAGCAGCAATCAATTGTTTGATCGCTGATTCTAAAGAGGGGTAATTGTTTCACATGAACAGCAACTAGGATGTGAAAGATGCTCACATTCTGTTCGTCTCCTGTTTTTTTCCCCTCCTTTTTGTTGCTCAGTGCATCTTGTGGTTCACACTGCTAATTTAAAATGCCATAATAGTAGATGCAGCAGAACCGTCTTGTCCGGGTAGAGTTCCAAAAATAGATTAGAGAGTGAGACTGCTTGTAAAAGTGCTCTGGTTAGATCACAGTTTTAAAGAGCCAGGGGCCTTTGTGAGCCTTTTTAGCATGGCCTGCTGCTTAAATGCATCATGTTTCATTTCATTACTGTAGGGGTTCTTATACATTTTTTATTTTACCATGCATAAATTATACAGTGTATATACTGCTTGTTTCTAAGATAATGGAAGAAAACTAGCAAATGAAATTCACACATACTGATTGTATAGAATACAGCTATGGCCAAAAGTTTTGCATTACCCCCTATAGAATTAACACATTTTTCTTCATAAAGTCGAATGAAACCTGCTGAATAATGTTAGGTTAACATATTTAATTACATACCGCTTTGTAGTTTTCCATATACTTAACAATATAATTTTAAATAAAATATCTAAATTATGTTCATATAGTTTTCTTTTCTTCTTTTTTTATTTTCTTTTTTCATTTTAATAATTTAGTCGTTGCCAATTATTTTATTATTTTCTCCCCAATTTGAAATGGCCAATTATTTTTATGCTCAGCTCACCGCTACCACCCCTGTGCTGACTCGGGAGGGCGAAGACGTACACATGCTGTCCTCCGAAGTGTGTGCCGTCAACCGACCGCTTTTTTTCATGCTGCGGACTCACCATGCAGCCACCCAAGAGCTACAGCGTCGGAGGACAACGCAGCTCTCGGACAGCTTACAGGCAAGCCCGCAGGCACCCGGCCAGACTACAGGGGTCGCTGGTGCGCGGTGAGCCGAGGACACCTTGACCAACCTAACCCTCCCTCCCCCCGGGCGGCGCTCGGCCAATTGAGCGCCGCCCCCTGGAAGCTCTCGTCCTCGGTCGGCAAAGGAATAGCCTGGACTCGAACTTGCGACGTCCAGACTATAGGGCACATCCTGCACTCCAAGTGGAGAGCCTTTACTGGATGCGCCACTCGGGAGCCCCTTATTTTATTTTTTTAAGTGATGTCTCAATCCTACAATTCTACGTGATACAAAACTTTTGGCCACAGCTGTACCAGGTTTCAAGATCGCCCATCTTCCGTGAAATGAGGGTCATAAAAAACATAAACCATAAACATTTTGATGCCTATATTGGATATTGTACTGTAGTATAATAGCACTGAAGCCAGATGTTCATTTGGTAGAAAAAAAATCTATTTTGGAAATGCCATTCTAAAAAAAAAAAAAAAAAAAAGATTATTTGACATAATACCCCCTGTACACATTGCGGTGTACAGTTTAAATATAAACACAGTTATTATCAGATACCCGGGACAAGAAGATATGAAACTGAGTTGATGTTTCATCTAATGCCTAAATTACTATAATAATACACTAGCAGAATATCAGCCTTCTGTATTTTACCAGTGCTTTCTTCCAGTTTTCTGAGGAAGTTTTAAACTGTACCACTGTACCACTTTCACTATTTACTGGCGGATGTTATTTCGTTAGCATGTTTACTGTATCCGCACTTCCCCTGTTTTAATACATTCAGCAGCTTGTATTAATTATGGTCAGATGCGGATTTAAAAAATAAAGTGTTATTCTACATGTTTACAGTCTGTCATCTGCACTGCGTCTTGTGGCACTGTGTAAAACTCATCATTATATGTCATGTCAGTACCTCAGGACCACAAGCCCGACAGACAAGTAAGCAGGGTATCAAATCATGAGAATATTTGTTTAGTAAGAAGATATTTCGAAGTCTGGCCAATTCTTGTACTAACGGTGTGTTCTTTGGAGGCCTGCAAACCACACTGCTCTCCGTCTCACTTGCTGTTTCCCCATGGTATCTGCGACAGGGCATGCTCTTGGTTCTTGAGGATATTTTCAGTTCTGGTTTATTTGCCCACACTCTGGTGGTTGAGGCAGGGGAGAAATGCCTTATGTTAGCCATAGGTACCCTGGGATCCATTAATACCTAAACCATTGAAAGCGCTCACAGAATTGGAAAGTGGTTCCATTTGGACTTTATTTAATGTCCAGTGCCCATCAATGACCAATGCAGCAGTCATTACCTGTTAGATAATTGGCAATGGCGACAGTTAGGTGCTCTGAGCCAAAGGCCAGGTAATTTAATAAAAAACAGGTTAACAGTAAGACTGGAACAGATCAGACATCTGTTCTGCAGAAAACAGACCCAGGATTTTACTCACTCATGCCTTATGGCAAAAGAGATAACTCACAAAGAAGCAGGGGTGTAATGAATTATAGTGTCTCGAATCAACTGACGTTACAGTAAATAGTATAGAATATACTAATATAAAATGTTAAAGTAACACTAAAGCTATGAGTTTAGTTTAAACATTTGAAAGCCTCATTTACAGTACCCCCTTATAAATGAAGTCTCAGTCTCAATGGGTAAATCCCCTGGTTAAATAAACAAATAATAATAATGACCGGCTAATGTTTAGTACTAGTAAACTGAACTGAAGCATGTAGCCTGCATGTTTAAACTTGACTCATTATTAGGCCTGATTTATGGGTCTGCGATGTTGTAAGATGGTAGACAACTAAATATTGTTATTTTGTGTTGCTGCAGCTTGTACTGTGGACGTCAGTGCCTATTATCCCCTACTGGGGATGTTTTGGAGGGGCTTGTACGTTGTATGTTTTGGAGGGACAGAGGAGTGCGATTAACATACGTTAAAAAAATGTAGCTCCCAAAAAATTAACACGTTAATCGCAGAAGTTAACTGCGAGTAATTTACAGGCCTAATATATATATATATATTGTGTGTGTGTGAATAATCAAATTAATTGCCATGAAACTTGGTCATTCTTATGCTATACTATTCTGAACATACAGATATATGGCATGGTCATCAACTTTTTCATCATACTGATAGCTATTATTATGAATTTACAGCTGTGGCGGAGAGATGTATGTTACTGACATACTTGTTATGTTTAATCTGTTTTTTTCTTTTTTTATCTGACGTTCAATGTACCCCTGCTGGGCCTGCATTTTTGCTGCAATACTCCAAACGTAGGGGAGGGAATATGCCTTCCAGCTTCAAATGATGTTTCTGTTGTTGAACGCAGAGCCCTGTCTCTACTGCATAAGTGAGCTGAAACTCCACAGTTTTCTTGGAAATGCACGCAAGCCATGCTGGTGGTTGGGTTTGAATTATTAGTATTGTAGAGCATGTGGGAGTCCATGTGTGCCTTCCTTTCCTTTCAAATAATAACCCAATCCTACTTTGATGTAACTTTGGCTTCTCAGCGCATGTAAAATTGGAAAAAAAGCACACTTCTGGATAAACCTGCAAACTTACTCCCTTTGTATTTTTTTCTCGGTGGGTGTTTTTGATCCAAATTGAAATTCCCAATGTGAATGTTTGCCTCACCAGTGCAACCCATTGGAGATCTATGGGAAACCACATGGAATTTTACTCTGGAGACAAGGGTCTTGCCTGGGATGCTACTAACAGGTCTCATGGGGCATCTAAACAGGGATCGCTGAATGGCAATGAACTAGCCCCAGATGTAGTTCTGCACATCCAAGCTCAGAAAAGCATAACGAATTGGGGGGCAAATGGTGATATGTAAAGCCTGATAACATTTTACTGGAGTGTAGTCATTGTATTTTCAACATGAGCTTCAAAGCTAACCACTTTCTTAACCTTTTGCCATGAAAATCTTGCTCAGCTGTATTTTAAACCCGCCTACTGTAAATGTGTTTGGCTACGACATCTCACAAGATTTCAGCTTCCCAAGGAAATCTAAAAGGGCCACCCTCTCTTCATTTGCACATTAGGAGAGAGAAATATGAGAAATGGTTAAATATGTAGAGCTACTGTATTTTTTAAATGGTATGGGACCTTCAAAATAAAGATAGAAAGAAGGAAAGCACATTTCTAAACCATGAGACACACAATTTAAAAGAAACATGAGGCACACAGCACATAAGACTACAGTAAATTATCTCTTCAGCCTGGTGTTTTTTAATTGATGATCAGACGGTATGCAGTAAGTCTTTCTCAGGGCCAGATTAAAATGTAAATGATACCACACTTGATGGCCTCTGTCTAAAAGAACGGTTAAAAGGAGTTCTGTCCCAGTGAGGTTTTCAGACTGTGATATGCTTGCTGCTGCATTGGGGTGCTGCCTGAATACATTACTTTTGTTTGGATAGCGATTAATTGGGTTGGGTGGCTATACGGTAAAGAATTTTCTGTATGTTGGCAATTGGATACAAAGCATGGTAGGTTTACTGTATTTTTTGCCAGCATGATTCCATTTCAGGTCTCGTATGTGATTTATAATACACAACATTTTTTTTTATCTACAGTACTAAATCTACATCTTTTTCACATTATAATGTCATAAAAAGGCAGTAACTAGCAGACGAGACTGTATGTGCTGTGAGTTTATAGCTTTCCTTCTGTTTTCTGTTCACACTGCCTGCCTGCCTGCCTGCAGTTCTTTGCTCTTTCTCTATGAAGTGTATTTATGCGTTGAGATTTTATACAGCACTCACGCTTGCTCTTTTCCCTGGCTGTCCAGATTGCTTGGTCTATTTTTAGGTGCTGCTTCCCAGGGCTCTATTTTTCTCAAATTGCCTCTTTGTATTGCTGGTAAACTATTTGAAAATGAAAACCTTTTTCGTGTGTATTATTATTATTATTATTATTATTATTATTATTATTATTATTATTATTATTATTATTATTATTATTATTGTCTTTTGTTAGCTCTTTGCCTTTCATTGACAAACCTCCTCTTCCTTCTCTTTTCCCTTCTCCCTCCCCTCTCACTCACTCTGCGGAGTGGCTGCCAATTACAGGCAAATATCACACAGGTCCTGCATGCAAACAAACCAGAAAACACAGGCGTCCTATTGAAATGCAGCCCTGTGCAAGTAGATTGATTTAAGAGTCCTCTCAAATACCTTTTGCGCTGTCGCACCTTTACCTCTGCACACAGAGTGTTGCACTACCTTTTCACATTCCTCTCCAAGAATGTTTGCAGAATTTGTAACACTAAGGGCGACTTATTTAGTGTAATTATCTCTTTCTACAATGCTCCAGACAATTTTTGAAGCAGAATTCTTTTTCTGTCCTGCAGATGGACTTGCCAGCAGTGAGTACCCTTTGGAGCTTCTGAAGCCATCTCAAAGCAACCACATCCAGTCTTCTGGTAAGAGAACAAATTCGTTTCACACTTAAGACTGAGAGAGAGATGGTAACCACTTTTGGAAGGATTGGTATCTAAATGGCATAGTGGCAAATAAATAATTTCTAGAAGTTTCCCTTTGTTAAATACAGATTTGTATTTATTTTTTGTTTTATTGAATTAGTTATTTATTTTGTGAAAGGGATATACACTACCCTCCAACAACCTGACATAGATAAATGCATTAGCTGTATGGATGTGAATAGTTTGGAGTTTACATGTTATCCAAGTAAGCTATAGAAAATGTGTAATATACATTATCAGAAATATACATGTTAGATACAGATTTTGGCCTTGGTGCTTACACAATAGTACCTATACTGTGCAGTGTTATCTATTTAATATTGAGTGTGTATTCACAGTTTATTCCATATACACGTCAGTGCTGTACACATGTACTTTTACACGCACTGCAGTCATAGCTTTGGAGTGCTTCTTGTTATTCGTTATCTGAGGGTTTGCCAGTGGCATCTAACACTGCTAAATATTACCTGTTTTATCTACCTCGGGGACCTTGCTTACTAAATCAGCCTTGCCTTCAAACACCCAGTCATATATTCTGAGGTACAGCTATAAGAGACTAAAGTAGAAAAGGCTTCAGCAGTTTATTTGCCTTTTCCAGTAGACAGAGTTGAAAGAACCAACATGCGTCTACTTGGCTTGAACAGTAATTTTGCCTTATGAAGTTATGGATTATTTCCCTTTCACAAAAAATGGCACAAAGTGGAGTAAAAGAAAAGCAAGGAGTCTGAGGGAGGTTAAGTAAAAAAAAATATTATTTTTTTTTTCCCATACATTTGTGTACCTATAGGATGTACGACTATTTTGGAGCCTGTGGCCTCTAGGATTTGTCTAATTAAGCTCAAGTATCACTGTTTAAGACCATGTAGCTCCTCACCATGTAGCTCCTCACCATGCTTGTGTAGCAGGGGGCTTAGTTGAAAGAATTCAACTACACTGAAGTTTGAGATACTTGTGACAGAGTGGATTATCCATCACTAAATTACCCATATTGTTACAATACTAAAGACAATGCAAACAAGCTGCTTTTTGTTTACCTTATATGTTTTTGAATTAGTTCTGATTGTATGGATCTGCTGTCTTTAGTGGCCTGGCTATCCATTACATAGTATATTCTTTGTACCATTATTGTTTAAATATGGGAATTACAGCATCCATGTATGAACATTGTAAAATACAATATAAACACATTGTCTTAATGGTAACTTCTTAACTTGTGCTGAGGAAAGTAGAAGTTGGACAGAAGGTCAATGTTCCCCCTCAGTGTTCTACTTCTAAGTGCTATTGGTCCAGTATTCTTCAGCGCTACAAAAAAATATACATTTTATAAGTTGAAACAAAATGGGTTTAAATACATAAATTGAATCGTGCCAATTTTTTTTTTATTTTTTTTATTTATTTCTTAGCAGACGCCCTTATCCAGGGCGACTTACAATTGTAACAAGATATCACATTATACATTATTTCACATTATACAGATATCACATTATTTTTACATACAATTACCCATTTATACAGTTGGGTTTTTATTGGAGCAATCTAGGTAAAGTACCTTGCTCAAGGGTACAACAGCAGTGTCCCCCACTGGGGATTGAACCCACAACCCTCCAGTCAAGAGTCCAGAGCCCTAACCACTACTCCACAATGCAATTATCTTTCCCCCTAAGGCATGCAATATGTCTTGAGTTGAGCTGCTATGTCCGACAATCGTGCTCATGATGCAATGATGATTCCTTGGTGACTCACAGTTTTCAACTTATTTCAGATTTAAGTTGCACTTCTGCACACTCTTGTCATAAAGCAGATCTGTGGTAGTTGGTTTTTAAAGTTTGTGTACCATGAAGGACGTTTCAGCTGTATGACACTGTATTTACATTTCTCATTGCAAATATGTAAAATAAAATGTAATATTCACCTTCAGTAAGCCCTGGAGGATCTTATTACTGTGCCATAAAACTGTGCCATGGTATTTTGTGGGGGATCGAACAAGAAGCATGTTTTTAATAGAGAACTATGAGAACTAAGTCTTTCGTAGAGAACATTTCTAAGAACCATGCCGAGCTCAAACATTTCAAATATATGTTTCCAGCATGTAATGAAAAACAGGACCTGGAACGCAAATAACATGAATGATGCATGGGTGAGAGAATTATTTAACTTTACACACCCTGTTTACTCTACCTTTTAATATAGAATGAAATGTTGATTATCCGATCCAGATATAAAGACAATATTTTTTTTTAGTGTAGAGTTGATTTTCATAGTACCAGAGTTTAAATTTGAAATATTTTTGTTAAATTTAGTTTTGCCTGTGATTTTTTTTGTTTGCGATTGTGTGCTTTGAAGCAGTCCGTGTCTGTGGCTTTATCTTCCTGCGCACTTATTTAAACACTAATAAATCTTTGTAAGTAATTTATTAAATTAGGTTTGCATGCTTGAGTGTGGAAATACATTATTGCTGCCACAAAGAAAAAAATGTTTTATTGATTTACTGAGAAAAATAGCTAATTATCAGGGCAAGGCAATGTTGCCTTCGTTGGGCGTGAAAATTCAGGGGCACCAAGGCAGTTCTAGGGAAAAAAAAGGCAAAACATAAATCCAACCCAAGAGCACTAAGGCGATTTCTTACTCATTCATAAAAGAACTAAAAAGAAATACAGAGAGCCTATTATGTTGATGAAATTTTAATTCAAACAAACACAAATCAATGTTTTCTGAGTGATTGACACACTAATTGTTACAAAAATAAAATACAGTTCACTTTTCTATTGTAAAAATAAAAAGGTATAAAAAAATCAAATTTAAAAACGACATAAACTTGGTTATTTCACGCCCTGAATTATTGAGTAGGAGTGTAACGATTCATTGTGTATCGATGAATCATGACACTTTCGTTATTTGATATATCATATCGTAATAGAGGTTTGTATCATGATACAAGACCAAAAGCACAACATAGCTCATAGTTCACCAAATCATCACATGTATCTTGATATATATCGTATCAAGATCTGCATATTGCGATACAGTACATTTTGTGTGTGTCGTTACACCCCTATTATTGAGTGCAAATGATTGTTCAGTAAGGTTGATCTTTATGGTTTTCCTGGGGTTGTTCAAGGGGCTCATGTACAAATGCAGTCTTTGTTCACACCGTTTTGTTTTCAGAAAAAAAGTATGTTGATCTGAATGTTTCCCATAGAATTGTTTCACTTAAAATAACTTTGCTAAATAAAAATGCTTATTAATGAATGCACACATTTCATAGTAAACTCCTGGGGATTTTAAGACTAAATAAATAAAGATTATGGAACAAGCTGCAGGTGGTGCCAGCAGAAATAAAATGGCTTGCAAGTAGTCTTTGCGTTTTAAATTTGAGAGCAACCCACTCGGACTTCAGGCAAGTTTATTTTGTCGAAGAGCAAACTCCTATTTTGCATATTGAATAATAGATGTACTCTTAAGTGCTAAAGTGTGTAGTGTGTGTGTGTGAGAGAAAGAGAAAAAGAGGTGGGAGTGGCAGATAAAATACGAATGGGATGCTAATGAAACTGATACTGTGAAATGGTCCAAAAAACCCAGCTGTGACTTATCCCGGCATCCCTAGCTGGTACAGTGAGTTAATTCCCTAGCCTTTGATGATTTTTACCTCTGGGTTCAAATCTGAAGTCACTACTGTAGATTTGCAATAAATATAGAACATTTACAGTATATATGTTTCCTGTCTTATTAAAACCCTGTGAAATGGCTGCACTGCACCCCCCCCCCTCCTCTTGTGATCCTCGGGTCAGTTTGGTATAACTTGAAAGATGTCACCTAGCAATATCTGCTATCGTTGCATCCTTACCTGTAAATGTTTCTATTCATAGACATTTTGAAAGCCATTCGTCAAACATGTTTAATTCAAGTGTTTTGTAAACTCAGTAATGGAGAAGATGCAGGGACTAACGAGTCCGCAGCAAGAGAGTAACCAGGTGTGTGAGGCTATGTGGCTGAGGGTTGTGGGTAATTATGCAGCACTCAGAGACTCGGGGCAGTGCCAATAATGGTATTTACCATGGCGGTTAATACAAAACAGCTTACAATAAAGGAATGCAGGAAAATGTAAAATAAAGCACTGGGAAAAAACAGCTAAAAATAAACGGTGCCGTGAATATGGCGAGCGCGGCTCTCACTAAATAGAGAGGCCCCGCTGACACCATCCTCGCTATACTTTTAGGACTAAACTAGTCTAATGATACAACCTGGTCCCGGTTCCACACAAAGTGGACGTTTTTAGTTTATTTGACTGTAGAAATAAAGGCCTGTTGTCTGAGAGCCATCCTTGTCCTTAGCGGTTCAGTTTTATCATGAGACGCTTTGCTGGGACACGCCCAGTTGCTGGTTTGGGATCTGCACCTAGCCAATCACTAGCTGCTTTACCACTGCAAACTAGCCAATCACCAGCTGCCTTTCCACCGCAAACACAAACAGCAGGTAACATGTCTCAGACCGAGAATCTGACTCTAATTCACAAAACACAAAAAGTAAAATTTAACAAAACACAAATACACTTTTCATGTGCAGGGCCTCAGCCGCTGTCTGTTAAAATGGGATAAAGAGAGACCTTTTGAAATGCATCAGGAATCAACAAGCTTTGCTGCCAGTGTTGGATTATGGTAATGTTGTTCCTCAGACTGCTGTTGTAATGGCTCTAATAGATTTAGCAGATTTATCCTTCAGTGCAATCCCATGACACATCATTGTGTTATGTATGAGCGCATTTGGATTTGCTTAGTTCTAACTGCAGTTTTAGACCTGGATTCTCTGCCATTACTGGTGTGTGTGTGTGTGTGTGTGTGTGTGTCTATATATATGTGTGTGTGTGTGTGTGTTGTGGCTGCTTTGCACAGCCACAATGTAATTGTTTAATTAATTTAATTAGGCACACCTGCTAGTAATTGAGGCAGGTGTATTTAAACAAGTCTGTAAGGCGTGTCAGGGTCTGTGTTAAGGCTAAGGCCTGAAAGGAAACCTGTGGGCAGAATGGTATTGTGAAGTATATGTCCGGTTATAGTTTAGGACTTGAAAAGTTTAGTTTAGCACTCCTAGAAATAGTTAGGCTTTTGTTTGTTTATTTTGTTTTGTATGAAAATAAATATACAGGCAGCACCCTGTTTACACCCTACTGCTGTTGTGAGAGTGCTTCATTTTTACTAGAAAACAATGTTACATCCCAGAAAGTGACAAAGCTTACCCCACTTTGTCACTATATATATATATATATATATATATATATATATATATATATATATATATATATATATATGAATCAGCCCTTGGAAATGCTGGCATGCATTGGTTAAAACCGATCACATGACCAAACATAGATCCAACAATGCAGCCATGACAGGGCAATAGGTTTTTACAAACTCCATTAAGTTATGTCATCACGCTGAACATGCTTCCTGTACTCAAACAACAAAACAAAATGGCTGCCAGACCCGCTGAACAGCGATTTTGTGACTTAAAAGAAAAGGAATTACAAAATATACTACAAAACAAAAATGTTGCAAACACTAAAGTCGTCATAAAAACTTTGCTTTCAGTGCTTTCCAACTCGCCGATGTAAACAAATACGACGGTCAGCAACTGAATGCACTCCTCAGAGAATTTGATGCCGCAGTGAGAAAGCCAGACAGACAGTTCTATGCCAAAAAAAGTTTAATATATAAAGACATATTGAGTGTACTACCTTACCTCACTTATTTTCTTGACTCATTCATAAAACAAATATGGACTGCAGACCTCAGCTCATAGTGGAAAACTAAAGGCCCCCTTGAGGCTTCGGGGATTATAGTCCCCTGTCTATAGTTCTTCCCTTGGAGGCCATAGTTTCCCACTATCAACTAATCAATATTTATTTTATATAGCGCCTTTCATAGAGGACCACCATCACAAAGCGCTTTACAAGATAGTGAGGAACAATGCATAATACGTTAAATACAGTGAAGTACAGGGCATAGTACATTAAATACAAACAGTAAAAAAACAATGGAAATACATTAAATACAGGCATAGTACAATGCAAATGCATTAAATACAGGCATATTGCATTAAATACAGACCTAGGATGTGAATTCTAAACATTGTGGATGCGTGTGTCATACAGAATCGTAGGACTAGGATGTGAATTCTAAACATTGTGGATATGTGTGTCATACAGAATCATACGAATAAGATGGAGTGAAAGGCCTGAAATAGCAACTTATACAGCAGCTAATAACAGATATCAGACTTAAAGCATTGAAAGCAAGAGAGAACAAGTGGGTCTTGAGAGTTGATTTGAAGTGAGAGAGTTCTAGAGAGTCGGGGCCATGAAGCTAAAAGAGCACTCTCCTGCAGTCTGCTGCACTTTTGCTTGGGTATAACAAGCAAGCCAGAGTCAGAGGACCTCAGCTTGCGTGCAGGGACATAGCGGGTCAGCAGGTTGGAGAGATACTCTGGACCTGTGTGATGAAGGGCCAGTGCAGCTGGGCAAGACAGGGGGTAATGTGATTGTTTTTTACATTTGGTAAGGATCCTAGCAGCAGCATTGTGAACCAGCTTCAACCGGTTTATAGCTTGTGACGGAAGACCACCATAGAGAGAGTTGCAGTAGTCGAGTGGAGAGGAGATGAATGCATGAGTATATCTGCATCCGCGAGGGAAAGGTAGGGATGGACCTTTGAGATGTTTTGGAGGTGGTAGAAGGAGGATTTGACTACAGAGGAGATTTGGGCATCAAAGGAGAGGTTACTATCCAGAAGTACACCAAGGCTTCGTACAGTGGGGGAAGGCAGCAGCAGACAGTTTCCAAGGAAGCAACATTGAGTTTTCGATCCTACTAGAAGTTGTTCAGATTTGTTAGTGTTGAGCTGAAGAAAATTGACAGACATAAAAGGCCTTGATGTCTTGGATGCAAGCTGAGAGCCGGATTATGGCAGAGGGACATCCAGTGTCTAGTTTTAGGTAGAGCTGGGTGTCATCTGCATAGGAGTGAAACATGAGGCTATGTTGGTGGATGAGGTGACCCAAGGGAAGCATGTAGATGTTAAAGAGAAGAGACCCAAGAACAGACCCTTGAGAGACACCGCAAGTGACCGGGCAGATTTTTGGGATGGAAGGAAATACGAGTATCAGTAGTAGCTGAAAGTGCAAGAAGATTAATATTGGCAGTGATTAAGAAAGAGAGATATCTGAGATTGAGAGATTGTAGATATCAAGACCCCTGGTGATGAGCAGATCCAGGGTGTGTTCACAGGTGTGAGTGGGAACGTTGACAGATTGAGAGAGTCCAAGACAGTCCAGGAGCATAACAAAGTCAGTCACTAGAGGGGAAGAAGGCAAATCAACATGGATGTTGAAATCACCTAGTAGTTGAATTTTGTCAGTTTAGGTGCAGATTAGGGAAAGGAATTGCGAGAACTCAGCAATAAAAGCAGAGTTATTCTTTGGTGGACTATAGATAACAGCAAGGATGATGGACATGGGAGAGGGGAGCTTGATAGCGAGATGCTCAAACGAAGAGAAGGCTGGGAAAGAGAGAGTTGAGGCGGCAAGCACAGAGTTAGCAATAACAGCAGTGCCCCCACCTCTACCAGTGAGGCGAGTAGAGCGAGTAGCCATTTGGGGTGGATAGATGTAGCGAGTGCTTATCATTTACAGAGTGCCAGGCGTCTGCTAGACAGAGAAAATCAAGATTAGTATCAGTTATAAGTTTGTTGAGAAGCAGAGATTTGTTAGTCAGAGAATGGCAGTTTAGTTTGTAGCAGGCAGTACGAGGGGAGAGGGAGTTAGTAACGGTATCTGAAGCAAGTACTTACCAGTGTTCATTCTAGGAGTGGAGAAAGAGTGAGCACGCTGTGTCCAGGGGATCCAGACATAGGTGTCAGAGTGGGAATGAGGCCTCCTAGTAGCCACTAGGAAGGTCTTCGCTCTACCTGTCCCCGCTCTGATTGCCACAGCTCAGACTGCCCTTGGATGTGTGGCCCTTAGACTGCCACAGCTCAGACTGCCCTTGGATGTGTGGATCTTAGACTGACTGGCGCTTAGAACGGCTGGCGTTCTAAGACACTGTTTGCCAATTTATACTGTCCTGCAGGTCTAGAGGCACTATGAGCCTCCTCTCCAGTCCATTTCTACTATATAGATGAACATTTTTGAAGCAGCAGCAACTTTACAGGGCTCTGCGTTGATTTTACATGAAGTTAAATGTAATATTGCCAACAATAAGTCTATCTAAAGCTGACAACTGTTGAAATAAACAGTTTTGTCAAGTGTAAACCTGCCCTAAACTCTAGTTATATGAAGCACAGCATTATTTTGATTTTATAAAGCACGCAGTCCCTTTTCTGTAAATCAGTTTCCATTTTCAGTATCCAAACCACCTACTGTAGCGCTGTGAAAAAGTGCTCAGCAGACTCCTTTAAAAACAGTAATGTACTCATCTGTTATTCAGCTATTATTAAGCGAACATGATGATTGAAAAACAACATCATGATAGATAGTATTATAGATGTAAATATAAATCATAAAGAACTTGTGTTAATATTATATTCATTATGGAGGCCCTGTCTTGCTTCTGCAGTCAGGGTATTCTGGTATAACACTCAGCTATTTCAGAAACTCTGAACACAAAAGCAGCTGTCACTGCCAGTTGGTTGAAGTTAGACAGGCACAGGTTTACGTAGGAATGTCTTATAATAATCCTGATATTTAAACTGAGCTTTCTTCTCATGCACTGATGCATCTGAAAGTACTTTACAGAGCATGGATAGGGCTTGGACAAATACATAAAAACACTTGCGAAATGTACTCTAGTACCAACAGTGGTAGGGGACTGTCCCTCACATTTCTGATGTAATTATTCACATGTCACACTTAAGCTATACAACTGTACATGTACTC
Source organism: Acipenser ruthenus (assembly GCF_902713425.1). Classification (NCBI taxonomy): domain Eukaryota; kingdom Metazoa; phylum Chordata; class Actinopteri; order Acipenseriformes; family Acipenseridae; genus Acipenser; species Acipenser ruthenus. Next base: position 22,695,955 of record NC_081199.1, on the reverse strand, counting down.
AAGAGAATTATTTGTCCAATTATGATTACCCTTTTTTAGTTATTGAAAGTGTTGGAATCTGGGGATATGTGGAGAAACTTCTTTGCCTGTCTGTGCCCAACTTAAGATTTTTACCATTTTGTGGATGAATGTAGGTGAACTATTTTTCCATGATATGGATACCGTACTAATATGGAAACGTTTTGACTAGAGTACATTGAGAAAGACTTTTGTCAAATGACAGATTATTATCCTGTACATCTCTCTTGTTCTAATTCCCCAGCGTGTGCAAAGTGTCCACTCCTTGCAACAGCTCAAATGTTTCTTCATATAAGTTACTGTACCTACTGTACTACATATTATTATATAATCCCAAATCATTAAGCGGTTCCCATTATATGCCACTAGCCTGCTTTTTATTTCCACCCTTACACTCTCTAGTTCTATAATTTGCCAAGCAAAACTGATAAACAAATAGTTATCATATTTTTCTTTCTCCTCATCTTCTCTATATAGTAGTGCATACCGATAAATCATCTCCTGATCACTCATTTTATCACCAAACTCCTCAATAATGCGATACAAGTCATTATTTTATTACTATAACATCTAAAAAAAGCTCTGCAAATGTCTGTGATATTCTTTGAGTGCTGGATGCAGAAGCAGCTATCTTGTTTGTTTATGTCCGTGTTATGGTGGTGCCGGGGCTATCTGTATTCATGAGATACGCCCCCTTTTTTTCCGGCTTCTCTCAGCTCCTCTCGGTCTCACTCGGCCATTGAATGGTTTTCTCGTCTTTTTCCGGAGAAAAAACGACTACAGACGTGTTTTTTCTTTTTGATGATGTTGGACAGGGTCCGACATTGAACCGGAAAGGGAAAATTGTAGTGTCGAACCAGGTCCAACATAGGACTGCAAAGGGTTAAACTTAAATGAAATCTTACAGTTAAAGTAATTGATAATGATCAATTTTCAGATAACAGAATTTTTGGTAGGTCTTAATTGCAAGCCCTCGTTTTAAAAAAAAAAAGCTAATTAATATTTTGGTTCTATTACATCGCTTCACATTGCTTTGAATTATATGGTTGAGTTTTTTTGTTTTTTTTTAAATATAAATTTAGTAGTCGCCAATTGATTTTAACTCATTTTTCTCCCAATTTGAAATGGCCAATTGTATTTAGACTCAGCTCACTGCCACCACCCCAGCGCTGACTCGGGAGCGGCGAAGACGAACACACGCTGTCCACCGAAACGTGTTCCGTCAGCCGACCGATTCTTTTCACTCTGCAGGCCTGCCATGCAGCCAACCTAGAGATACAGCGTTGGAGGACAACGCAGCTCTCGGGCAGCTTACAGGCAAGCCCGCAGGCGCCGGCCAGACTACAGGTGTCACTGGTGCGCTGTGAGCCGAGGACACCCTGGCCAACCTAAGCCCTCCTCCTCCGTGTGGCGCTCGGTCAATTGTTCGCCGCCCCCTGGGAACTCCCATCCACGGTTGGCAGTGGAATAGCCTGGACTCGAACCGGCGACCTCCAGGCTGTAGGGCACATCCTGCACTCCACGCGGAGTGCCTTTACCGGATGCGCCACTCGGAAGCTCTTTGAAGTATGTTTTGCTTCAATTTATTAGTTTAACTTTTTACGCAGCTACATGAATCATATAGTTTAAACTAGTTTAGTTCTACAGTTGTATGTTGGTGTCATTTACATTAGTGACCTGCCATCTTTCCAATTCACACAATAACTCACCATTTATGGGTATTTTGAGAGGTTTCTAGTGAATGTCACTTGTGTCTGTGGAATATCTTTGGGAAACCTTGGAAATGGTACCAGCTAGCTAAAGAAATGTGAAGCTTGTTCAACTTAAAAGAAATGGAGGCCCACTGACCATGCAGTGAGCATACACTTCATGCATAAATGACTGTCTGACTGGGTGGCTTATGGAGAGGAGCTCTAATCCTGTCAGTCATATGTTGAAGTCATAAACCCATTTAACACACATCAGTGAGCCTGACTTGAGCACACACTCTGTCAGTTGAATTTGCTTTCTGAACTCTTGAAAGATCAAAGAGAGGTGGATTTTGTGAGGCTCTAAACTGAAATTCATAGGATGTTAAAACATTTTTTCTTCATTGTCCTGAATACAGTGGCATAGATGATTCCACAAGCTACCATTTCGCTTTAATCAGGCAATTTAAGACCAAGGACTGAGTGTACTGATATAAGCAGCAACATGTGTACTTGCAGACCTGTTTCCAAATCAGCTTTATTGATGACTTTGTGCACAGCCAGCTGAACACTGAACAGTTTGTCTTAGCACTTCTAATTTAACCCTGTAACCCTTTCCGATCACAACACAAAACCACCCACTCACTCACCCGGCAGCATGACTACCTGCAAGCAGCATAATGTTGGTATATAATAAGTATTAGTTCATAGAAGTTGGTTTGAAGGCAAACATTTAAATGTCAGTGTTCACTAGAAGCGTCACAAATTGTTAATTTATAATCGGTACAGTAACCTGCATTTATTTTAAGCCAAACAGACTTAGAGGGTGATAAATGTTTAATTTATATAATTTGGGGGATGGCTTCATTTTCTCGGAGAGACACATTTTCATCACAAGGTCGTTTTTAAGGTGTCTTTCGCTTACTAACACCTGCTTGTAAATTATTACTTTTTCTATTTTAATGCGGTCCCTACTAGGCAGCTTGTTTATTGAGTCTGAGACCGTAATACTTTGGGGAAGAGAAATGTATTGACCTCCCTGGGTCAGAACGAGACTGTTCTTTTCAGTCATTTGCTTTCTCCTTCAGTGCTGGCTGCCTTCCAGGATGGCTCAGCTCTTGCCAGTACAGCAGCGAGCAAGGAGAGAGGGAGGTTGGCTCTGAACAGCAGACAAAGCTGCAGCACAGCAAAGGACCAGCAGGGTTTGATGCACTTAAGTACTCAACCCCCTTCTCCCACTAAACAGAGAGACACGTGTTAGAAAGTAATGTGCCCGATTTAAAGCCCATAGTCCTTATTCTGCAAAGCAATGTATTTATTACAAAGTGAAAATACAAGTTTAAAAGACATTTGTTTTTCTGTATGTTGTGTTCATTATTAGAAAACATAGTTCCTTTAACCTCTGTGTTCTTCCTTTTCCGTGTCACTTTTACATTGTTTGTTGAAAAGTTTTAATGTGACATATAATAAAGTTGTTTGTTTAATCTAATCACCTATAACTTCAAAACGCTCTATCAGAAGTCTAAGGAAAAACTATAGGACAGTCAAACAGACAAGCATTTCAGCGAAACTTTTGTGTACTTCACTTAGTTTCTAATAGTTTACTGTAGTTTTAAAAAAAAAAAAAAACTAACTTTGGGGCAGTGGTAACAGATTCTGGCGGGAATTAAGAAATCTCTAGCAACTGGGTAGAAACAACGCTGTCAAATCTCAATCATTATACATATATTACACGGTTTTAGGTGCAGAAGCAATTGAGTTTGATAGTGGAACTTTATTGCTTTATGTAAGTACACAACAAGTTTATTGAATATTTTTTACTTGACCTTTAAGTAAACTTCCTAGATGTGATGTCATATCAGAGCCGTTTGCAATAAAAAGGAGTCGTATGACACGGCATGTGTGCCACAAACTCAAGTGACAGGGCTAATTGTGTCATGATTGAGTGCATCGCAGAGGTTGTGTCGTTATGTTGGCACTCTACACAGTGTACTGGCTTCCTAGAGCTTCATTTTGACTGGAGTTTTATGGATGACTGACCTATATCATCCTGATAAGATTATATATTTAAGGTATTAAATAGTAATGTCATGATGTGTTGATGTTATTTCATTAAGTTGTTCCAAGCTGACATTGGGTAATATAGCAGGTACTTTAATGACTTTCTTGGTGTTCTGTCTGAAGAAACATAACAAATAAATAAATAAATGAAATAATTAATCAATAAGTCCTTCCTCATTAAAAGTCAGTCGAGCAGAAGGGCTCTTCTGGAAGAGATGGAGAGGACAATGGAGTGTAGAAGCAGACTCTACCACCCTCCCACAGAGGCAAAGGGATGACACAGAAACTTGGCTGTGTAAATGTAAAACTTGCTTCTCTGTTAACTTAGGTGGTTTCTTTACTAAACTAGACGGGGCTGTATAAGTGTAGGAGACAGTAGCTGGACATGTATTCAATAAAATAAACCACTTTCAGGCCTCTCTAGCTAACGACCTACAAGTGTGAACCTGTGTGCCGTCCACATTTCCCCAAGAAGCTGCTGTATCTTTCCTGAACTTCTCAGGAACCTGTAAACAATATAATATTTTTATTTAAGGCGCTACCATGTAAGAGTAATATGGTGTGAGAACAGGACCCGTCTGGATGCTAGTTCACATGTTTAAAGCAATAGCCCTTGTTATTTGAAGTGTTCTTCAGATGGCATGTGCTTGTCCAGGATTGTAGCGCTGCAGTCTGTCTTGGATATGATGGCAAAGAGCTCTCCCTCACACTGATCCTGATAAGGGCATGCACTGCCTTGTGTAAACAAAACAAAGAAAAACTCCAGTGGAGTCTATACTTAGGAAACAGAAAATACTCTACGAGTGAGCAAAATAGATCCCACCAAAAGCAAACACTAGGATCAATCTTTAAAGAGTAATTAGCTTCTAATAAAATTCTCTACTGTTCCCTTACCGTTTGCATAATGTATGCAATCATTCCGAGTGGTTCTAATTGCAACAATTCAAATACTGTATTTGTATTGGTATTTTATGCAATAAGCCTGTTAAGGTTTTTTCAGCTAAGTTCAGGAGTTGCTCTTAAACTCTAGTTGCTTGCGATAGGCATATGTAATGTAGGCTAAATCAGCCAATGTATCTTTGTGATTGATTTCCATTACATGAGAGTAGATGTTAAAACTTCATGCTGATTTGAACTCGGCTCTCGTCAAGATAAGCACCAACTAAGACGTAGTTTTACAGTAAACTAATGTGGTCCATCTGCGTCTCCATCCATTTGCATTTCCTTCCATCTGATGATGTAGATATCCTTCTGCCTGGTATTGATGGCCGAAGTGTAATGCTGGCTCCAGGGATCAGCTTATTTTGCCTCCCCAGCGCATCAGCACACACGGCTGCGATGCTGGCTCCGGGGATCAACCACAGTGCGTTCTCCCCAGCGCATCAGCATGACAACCGTCTGGATTGAGCTAAGTAGGGTACATCTCTGGGGTCTTCAAGTGGGCACCTTCCATCCTTGATGTTTTGTCTACTAGCCCACAACACCTCAAGAGGGCTTGACGGTGATTCTGGCATCCCAGCATCACCCCCCCCTCCGTCCCCCACTCAACTCAGCTTACTTACCCGTAAATCAGCGTTTCTTTCACTGTGCGCAACTCTTGGCTATTGAATCCGACGTCTCTGAGAAACCGGGTTGTAGAGTGTGCCACAAATCCTCGACAACCCACCTCCACTGGGTAAACCCAGACTCTCCATCCTCGCTGTTCCGCTTCAGTGGCTAGTTGAGTGTACCAAAGTTTCTTCCTCTCGTACACTTCATCCACTGCATCCTCACATGGCCTCACAAGGTTAGTGGTGGCAATCTCAGGTGGAAAAATAAGCCGTTGACCAACATCTGCCAGCATTTTCCAATCTCTAGCACCTTCCCGTTGTCCTGGCCGAGGCATGGTTTTAACACCTTGTTTTGATGGAACTGCTTGCAGCTTATTGGTCATGTTACGCTTGTCTTCCAATGCTAAGGCCAAACATCGCAGCACCTGGACATGGCGCCAAGTGAACCATCCTTGGCTAAGACCCACCTTACATCCTGTCAAAATGTGCTTCAATGTTGCAGGTGATGAACACAAAGGACATGAGGGATCCTCTCCTACCCAGAGGTTTAGGTTCTGTGATGATGGGAGAACATCATATGTTGACCTGATGAGGAAACTGATCCTGCTCTGTTCCATTGCCCATAGGTCTTGCCAGCTGATCTTGCGTTGTTCCACACTCTCCCATCTCATCCATTTCTCCCTGCATGGCCTGGGAGACGGCCTTTACGCACCTCATCCTCTCCTTCAGCTTTTGCACCTCGTTGACTACCAGCTTCCTCCGTTGAACTGGGGCTGCCTTGTGCCATGTAGGAGGAGCTGAACTGAGACCAAAACCCCCTCTTCCATGCTGAACTTACCCCATGATATCACCGATTCGAAGGGCAGCCTTTGCATCTTCCACGGCTTTCTTTGCCACCCACTTTCTTCCAGTTTTCAACACAGGTGCAGCCTCCCTTACACATTTGTCGCGTGACTCTACTAATGTAATTTCCAGTCGGACCTTGGCGCACTTAAACTCCTCGGTTAGAGTGGAGACTGGTAGCTGCAGTATTCCTTTACCATAAAGTCCCACTCTGCTGAGGCAGCGTGGAACTCCCAACCATTTCCTGATGTATGAACTGATTAAAGCTTCCAGCTTCTCTGCTGTTGTCAAAGAAACCTCGTACACAGTCATTGGGCACAGCAGCCTCGGCAGTAGACCAAACTAAAAGCACCAGAGTTTTAGTTTGCTCTGTAAAGCACTGCTGTCTATGCTCTTCAACATTTCCACTGCTTGTTGTCTAACTTCTCCCACACGAACTGTGTCCTTTAGATCCCCGTCGTACCATCTCCCAAGACTTTTCACTGACTTCTCAGACACTGTAGGTATTGCCTCACCGTTAATGTAGTACCTTTTATCTACTTTATCTTTAATTATAGAGATGCTCCTTGATTTAGTGGGCTTGAATTGGGTTTGTGCCCATTCAGTGTTATTGGTTAATTTGCCCAATAACCGATTAGTGCAGGCTACTGTTGTAGTCATTGTTGTCATGTCATCCATGTATGCTCGAATTGGTGGTAGTCACATTCCAGAAGCCAAGCGTTCTCCTCCCACTACCCATTTTGATGCCCTAATAATTACTTCTATTGCCATGGTAAAAGCCAGTGGAGAAATGGTGCATCCTGCAATTATTCCAACTTCTAGGCATTGCCATGTTGTGCTGAATTCTGAAGCTGAAAAACTAAATTGCAAATCTCCAAAGTAGGCTTTCACTAAACAGAACTAATAGCCATCTAGGGATCTGCAACTCAGGTTTGAAAGACTGGTGAAAGAATTTAAAGAATACAACCATCCTTGGAGATATTAAAAAATCAGAGATGACCAGTAGGGAGTGCTTGTGCTTACTAATATCAAGACACCTTGGCTGTTACACTAGAACTGAAGAGCAGCTCCTGAACTGAAGAAAATAAAATACAACATTTGAGTCGTACATTAAAATCTTTAATAGTACTCTTATGATGTAAAGTGCTGTAGATTGCGGTAAGTTGGTACAACACCAGCATAAGACACATGCTTCCCTCTTGACTGCAGAGTTTGCTCTTTAGTTGAATGGCAAGCCGTTCGTATGTTAACCGTATGGTTTGCGGTTCATGTCTAGCCCTTGTCTTTCCATTCAGTTCAATAGGCTGACTAGTATATTGTTTTGTATATTGTTTTTTGTGCAATGCAAATCTGTTTAACATACTGTAACACTGATATACTGTAGGTTATGTGGAAACCAGTGAAATTAATTATATGCACTGAATTTCACCCATGTATTTATTTACTATTATTTATTTAATAAACATAAAATTTCCAGTGCAAGTAATGGATTTGAAATGTCAAGCTACAGTAACACATTTTTTATGGGATCAGGAAGCAGGGAAAGATTAAAAAATAAATTGAAGCTATATATCCTTTAAGATTTATGTTATGTCTGTACTTTGTATAATTTTGTAGTTTCCAGTACAGAAAGGTCAAGCCAGTATCCTGTCAAATATCATATCGGTGTCTTTCATTACCTCACAAGGCAGAAAACATGCTTTAACTGAACAGAATGCAATAAAAATAATGTCAGCATTTGGACACAGCGTTACAGAGAAAGGTCTCTGTCATTGTTTTCAGTCATCCATAAAATAACATGCATTTGTTTGTGTGCCTGTGTATTATTCTAAAAAAACACATGTAATTTACAGATACAGTACAACATGCAGTGCCTGATAGAATATGTGACAAGGTTCTGGGAAGATCAATGCCAATTCATAAATAACCCTTCATGTCCAGATGAAGAGGCACTTAGGACAATATTTTAAAATGGCTAGGAAAATTCCTGCATTTCTTGGGCAATGTAATTTTTGCAATTTATCATCCGTCTCCCATGCTTAAACTATGCATTTACTGTGCTTTACTTTATTTGCCAGTCGAGAATGTGACTACCATACTTCTCTGATTTACCGTTCTAGATAGTGCAGACCCCAGTGTAGGTGATCAGGGAGGCAGGCCAAGCACCACAGGACATCTGGTGAGGCTGACTCAGACTGTGAATAATAAGAAAGATGTGATAGTTGTATATAGTTCACAGGCTTAAGCTAAGGCCAAATTCCAATTAGTTCAGAGGACTGAGTTAAGGAACACATTGCCAAAAGGCAGAACTGCAGGAATTTTAAGTTCACTTTTATGATGTAAAATGACAGCACAAGGAAGAACAGTTACAGCAGCAGCATTGGAGGACAGGTGTAGTGTCAGAACACCAGATCACATGGAGGACAGGTGCAGTGTCAGAACACCAGATCACATGGAGGACAGGTGCAGTGTCAGAACACCAGATCACATGGAGGACAGGTGCAGTGTCAGAGCAGCAGATCACATGAAGGACAGGTGCATTGTCAGAGCACCAGATCACATGGAGGACAGGTGCAGTGTCAGAACACCAGATCACATGGAGGACAGGTGCAGTGTCAGAACAGCAGATCACATGGAGGACAGGTAAGGCAGAGCAAGGCAGTGTCAAGGAGCATAGATGAACAATGAGGCAGCAAACCAGTCAGTACAAACATTACAATTCTGTTTTTTGTATTATTTTAGTGTTTTTCATGTATTTTAAGCAGTTGAATATGGAAGCAACCAACTTGCTCTTAAAGTAGCGCCCAACAAATGGATTTGGCACCCAATATTGTCGCTTAAGGCAAAAAATGTGTCTGGAGCCCTGTTACCTGAATAAAATTATAATTAGTTACACAAACTTATTACTACTCAGGCACATTTTACGTATTTCTTTCGAAATATTCTTTGAAGATCCAGCTATCAAACTCACTCGTTCCCTCCTGCAACAATGTGATTTTCTACCAAGATGATCTAAAAAGCAGGTTCATGTGACATGCAAGGTTTGACATACTGCTGAAGTGCTTTCTGATTTCCATGTTATGCATTTGTGATAAACTAGGCAGCGTATTTGAGAAACATTTTATACATTATTATATTCGCCTAGGTCGAAATATGCTGGCCAGCTGAACTGCAGCCTAAAACTAATGTAAGTGCTATAAGCTGATCATGACCCCTTGGGTTCCTGGATGATACAGATCAAACACTTTGGATACAGCATCACATTTGGTATAGAATGATTCTATGATTCTCTCTGAGTTCCATCATCATCAAAAATTGACAGTTTGTCGAATTTGTTTTAGATTGCTGTTGGGCAATTCCTAGACCCTTTCAGTCAATTGCAGTCTCAGGTTTAAACACTGTGTTTGCCAAGTCATTTTGGCAGTGTTTGTAACACATTATGCTGTGCCACAGGGGGGTGCTTTTATTTTTGTTTACACAAAGGCTTGAGGTTAAGCTAAAAATGCCTGTAATAGAATATAAATACACACACTGAATTGGTTGGGTTTTATGAATTGGTTATCTTGGCCCAATATATCTTACAGTATATTGCTTCTGTGTGTTTCCATTATACTGTGCCTTCACTTTTGTAGCATTTACTGTACTTTGTATTTGTCGTATCTTTTTTTATCCCTTTATAATGCTCATGTTTTGGTTTGAATGACTGGAAGGTCTCTTGTCAAGTATTACACTCTGGTGCTGCTTTGCCTCATGCATGCCCGCTTTACTTACCTCACTGGAAAAGAAATACAAAGCCTGGCTAGAACGTGACCTTTTGGATTTCATTCAGTTAATCTTTGAATGCAGTCTGAATTTCATTGTAATGTAAACTATATTTGTTTCACAGCTTTGTAAAATAGTAATAAATGTTTCATTTGAACATGTTTGAACGGTTGTTTAAAAAGGCAATTACAGTATTTTAAACTGAATGGTAGCAGGAGGACACAGTGGATACTAGCTTTGTGTGCTACAAGAGTTATTAGAATCATTTTACAATGATTTCTGTTTGCGTTTTGCAACGTTTTACAATATGCTGTACTATACCGCTCTGGGGTTTAAAATGTTTACCTATCCTTCACCTTGCTTTCAATTTTATTTACACTTTAATATGATAGTAAACTTTTATAAAGGATGTTAGATAATGATCTTGATAATCCAGTAATTGAAGAAATACATTATTTAACAAGATTGATAGATCATTCACAATACAATATAAAAGCATAATGTATCAAATTTGAATGGGCACTTCTGTGTTTTCAAAGCGGAAGTTGTTTAGAAATTGTTTAGGCATGTACGAACAGGCGCAGTGCGCTGTGTACCACTTTTTATCTGCGTACCTGAAAATAACACTACAACAGTTCGCACAGGACACATTTTTACGATGTTAGTAAACATTTTGAAACCAGCTGTTTATGTGTTGAGTTTTAGTCCCGGGCTTTAAACAACATCTAGAAATTCTCATGCATTTTACCATGTGTGGCTATGTGTTCCTTTTCTCTTACTATTTAAAATTAATTGCATGTGTGGCCTATTAAAGTCATCAATTTAATTAGACAATCACTAAGTTGCCTATTTTAACATATTTCCAAGATTTTCAGTTACAGTGGTTTGATTTCATATGCACAACAAATCAAAACAACAGAAGCTATTGGGTGTTCTAATACATTTGCACAGCACTGTATATTGGAGCAACAAAACCCAGAACCACTCTGAAACACTGTAAAATAATAAAAACATTAAAAAACAATGTAAAAAATACAATTAAATGACATTTGAAGCTGCTTACTCTTAAACATTGATCAAATGGCCAACTCCTTACTGGGTGATAATGGATCTGTAATTACAGACAAGTGCAGTTCCCATGTGGTGGGTGGGTGGGGCTTTTGACACTAACATAATACGAGATCCATAATTACATTTAGAAAACACAGCAACTGCCACCTAGCTCAGATACCCAGCAACATAGCACTTCCAACTGCGTCAATGCTTTCCTTAGTCAGTCAGCATGTTCTTGTTCCGCGTTACAATAGTCCCGTATTAGGAAAATTACTAAAGCATCTTTTTATCATTTGAGAAATATAGCCAAACTTAGATCTATTATTTCTGTATCTGATGCTGAGAGGCTAATGCATGCCTTCATTTCATCAAGTATCGACTATTGTAATTTCAAAGTATTTGGTATCTCACTTGCAGCTTATTCAGAATGCTGCTGCAAGAACTCTAACTAAAACCAGAAAAGGTGAACATATTACTCCTGTCTTGGCCCCCTTACACTGGCTTCCTGTGCAGTTTCGAATTGATTTTAAGATTTTATTTTTAACTTATAAAGCCCTTAATTGACTAGCACCCAGTTATTTACAAGAGCTGTTGATCCCATACATTCCTAAGCGGAATCTTAGATCTCTGGATGCAGGGCTCTTGGTTATTCCGAGGGAAAATACAAATAGTATGGGAGGAAGGGACTTTTCATATATGGAACGCTCTGCTTTTTTTTGTCAGAGAAGCTAGGAGTCTTGCTGTTTTTAAGTCAAGATTAACGACCTATTTATATACACCAGGCTTTTTTATTATAGTCTTTCTATTATTGATATCCATTTTTACTGTTTTTTTTTTTTTTTTAATATACATGATTGGAAATGTATTCACTTATTTAAAATAGTCTTTTTATTATAGTCTTTCTTATGCTATTGTCAATTTAATTTTTTATTATGCTGTGTGTATGATGTTTTTGATGTTTTTTTTGTTTGTTTTTTTAATGATGTTTTCTGTAAAGCACCTTGGGGTCTATGCCATAAAGTGCTATATAAATGAAATTAATAAAATAATAAATAAAAATAAGTAAAAAAATATTTAATTTGACTACTCTCAACCACAGTTCTTTTTTTCTTAAACTGGTTGTCAATAGTTATGGTTGCAGATTGTGTCTTTTCGCTTCATTATCCTGAAAATCCACCTGAAACCAGGAAATGGGTGACGTGCTTGTGTGTGCGAGACTGGCGTCTGTATAGAATGTATTTTGCTGCCATTTTAATTGACGGCTTATTGCATATTGTTTAAAATCAGCAGCAAAGTGATTATCGATAACAGGTAAACACTATAACTTTAAGCCTTTATTAATAATGGATAGTATTTAATTGCCTAACAATTGCACTGTAACATATTCAATATCTACATCGTTAACAGTTTTGTTATTTGAATCGGTAGTCTTTAATAACAATGGTTGTACAAAAGCCAACTACTGTACGATGGTATGAACCACTGGTGAAAGGTGACCGTGGACTTCACTGTGACAGAAAGTCTTGAAGTTGTCCCTTTAAAATAATACAGTTCATTAAATTGTGACCACATTACCAAGTATGGCTTAAGGGTCAGGCTCCCCTGCTCCATAAAAACCCTTAGATTAATTGATCATGCAAATCTGATACAATGTCATGTAAAGTTTATGAAACCAAAAATTGATATGGAAGAATATTCTCAAACTAAGCAATGGTCACCATACTAGGACCTGTCTACCCGGTTTGGATTTGAATTAGAGGTGCAAATTGGGTTGATCATGTGGTCCCTGCAGCACTATAAAGCTGTGGGAGCAGCACAATTGCAAACAAATCAACATAATTTGAAAGAGGCATGATAGTGGGTGCAGATCGAGCAGGTGCCACAGTTGCAAGGACAGTCATGTTGGTTGGGCTGCTCCAGAGTTACCCAGAGTGTATCAGCAATGGCAAAATGAAGAGAACGCGGTCGCCAAGATAGACTACTGTGGACACAAACTGACTGACAGAGTGAAAAAACTGTTAGAGAGGCTTGTCAAATCTGAGATGTTCATGACTGAATCAACAAACATCTCAAAAGATACCTAGCAGCAGTATGTGGAGTTCTGGTGTGTCAATACTGTGTTATTATTTGTTTATTTAGCAGACGCCTTTATCCAAGGCGACTTACAGAGACTAGGGTGTGTGAGCTATGCCCGATAGTATGTGCATGTCTTAAAATAAAGTGGCAAAGCAGTATCAGTAAAGATGTTACTGTCACATACTATATAAACATCAGTGTCAACACACAGTACTGCTACATAGAGTACATACCAGGTAGTCATTATTCTTTTTTTATTGTATATATTGTTTTTCCCATATGTCATTCATCTACCATCAAGCAAACATGCTTGTAAAATAATAACAACCAACAAAAACCTGGAATACTGTTGTGACTTCCAGACCACTTAGCAATGTGTTAACCTAGTTTATTCGCATCAGTAGAATTCTTGAAAGCAATATCATGTAGGGTAAAAAGTGTTAAGCAGGGGCTGTTAGAGTTTTTTATATGGTTGCTATTTTGTGCCTTGCGAGGTTCAGGTAGAGGATAGTACTCTGGTCTTTTCAAACCATGCGTCTGCAGCATGGATCAGGGGACCCACATCCTCCGTGATTCATCAAAGAACACAGAGAAGGTGTGGGGCTGCTTTGAAAGCAGTTGTAGTCATGGAAATAGCACTTTTCATCCATTTTGAATATGTTTGTCTTTCAACACAATATTTATCGGCCAACTATGATTGAATTGTTTCAGACTTGCATACTATAAGAAGTTAGAGACTGTGGTCAACTTTGAAACGGCATTAAGGCTGTAAGATTTAAATGACAAAATCAAAATCTTACAACACCACAGTATTTGAATAAACATTTAACTGAAAATGTATTATTTTTTTTAAACAAAATGTCAGAATTTAAAGTATCTTGGTGTATTGTAGACTATTGTGCATTATACTTTTATTGAATACTTTGTGAAATAAAAAAAAAGAAAGATGTCCATAAATAAGTCTATTTTTTGTTGAAAATGTTTTTGATAAATGTTAAAGGTTAAACAGCCTTATTTGTGATTTTAGGATATAAAGCAATCAAGCTTATATTGTTCCTTTGCCAAGACTGACAGCTGTGACGAGTGCCAAAGATTAACCACCAAGTCTAACTAAGTAATAAAAAGTATGTAAAACGTTGGGGAGTTTTTAAAGCTTAAAGCTAGTTTACCACAATCATGTTGTGTGTCTGTTTACTACATTCTTCTGAATTATACCTTGTTACAGTAGCTTTCTTCTTATTAGCAGACTTGACAGTTCAATTGACAGTCTTGTTTACATTCCCCAAAGGTAGTTTCAGCTATAGGCACACAGGTTTATTCCATCTTTGTTGCTCTGTTGGTAATCTTCTAACTCTGAAGAATAGAAAATGAAAAGAGATTATTGCTTTTTAGCTGCTGATATTTTAAAAACCATGTGGTTCGCTAATATTTTTAAATTGTATTGAAATATATGGTTAGTTCACAGTAGTTTCCCAACATCGTTCAATTGAAACTCATTAAAGATGGAAATGGTTGCAATATTCATGCCCTCCTACTGTGTGTATGACTGGTTCATTGTCTTTTAACTCACTTTTCCCACTAGGGACTGGGGAGGAATGGGAATAGAGGAAATGCTTCATTTACTGACCAGGGCAGTCCCATCCCACCCCCTACTCCCCAACTCTGGCCTGGGGATAGCTGGCAGCTGCTGTCCCGTTAATGCACAAGACTCCCAAGCCAAACCACTGAATGTAAGAGCTGGAGTCAAGCATTCTAATGGTGGGTTACAGTGGCCAGTGCTAGAGTGCAGAGGGTCAAAGCATTAAGGCATTATAGGGCTTTAAGTGCACTAGCATGGATGGCTAATGGGCCACTTCTTGATACAGCAACTTCCCTATAAGCTAAACCAGCAAAATTTGATGGAACGGGGCAGGGCAGAGGGGGGAGTGCTTTATCATTACCTTTCTTCATAAGACTAATCTGAACCATTTGGGACTGGATACCTATTGCTATTTGTACTATACTGTGTTGTCTAGTTTTTGTTTTATGTTTTTCATACTCTCACAATGTCATTAATATACCCTTAGCTATTGATATTACTTTCAAATGAACAGTTCGAGCTATCAGCTTGTATAGTAGCAGTAGTAGTACTGTATTATTATTATTATTATTATTATTATTATTATTATTATTATTATTATTATTATTATTATTATTATTATTAATGAGTGGTTCAGATTATACTGTAAATCAGTTTGGAATACTGGAGTCAGGATTAGCAAGTATCAACACACACACATTGAATTACATCGCTGTCATCTGAGACCAAATTACCTTTTCAAACATGTTAATCTCATATATTACAATACTCAAAGGTACTGAATTGTCAGAAGGTTCCTTTTTGTTTTGCGCTATACCGTAGCTACATCTGCAGACTGATGTATGTGCAAGAGATGCAATTCTTGCTGCTGTTCCATAAATCAATATTAAATAAACAACATATGAATAATATATAATGTACATGTTTGCTGTTCGCTCTGAGGCCTCCAGGGGTTTAAAAGGTGAAAAATGCGGTTTGGAAATGAAGTATTCCTTGCAGGTTTTCTGCACAGTGAGTGATGTTTAGGTCTTGAGCTTAACTTCTTGCTTTATGTCGTGTCGTTACCGTTCTTTTATTTGCAGTACGTCACGGTTTAGCTGTTTGTCTCTTTTCAAACCTGATACAGTATTTCTATTCTGTTAAGGAGGAGGCATTCTGTTTCAGCTTTTTTTCTTTTCCCCCAGTCAATTCATGTTATGAAGAACATACAGTAACATGTCTGTGAATGAGGGTTTGGTGCTCTAAAACAATTTTGAGGGTGATGGCCACTGAGCAATGGTCTAGTAGTAGGTATACAGTGTAACACAAATGTATTTTTAATCTTCAATGTATACTTCAAATCTTTTACAGATCCACATGTGTGTCCTATTTTGAATCAAGTGCAAAGGCTAATTTTAACAGTATAAAACTGTCAAGAAACTAAATAGATATCCGTGAACTGCTTCTACCTGCAACTTAGTAGTTTCTTAATAGGATAAAACCTTTACAACTACTTTACTCCTCTATGGAAATTAGCTTTTGCCTATTACCTTTTACCTTTCTGCATATTACAGTCCCTGAGTTGTTGATCTGGTAAAGTCACCACAGTGTGGTGTGCAGGGTAAGTAATACAGTGATGGGTGTGCAAGTTTGTGCCCTGGCTGTGCACAGTTGCTCCACAGAGAACTACTCAATGGCTCTGGCGCTTCTGTGGGTTGGGGAGGAAAAATCTTTACTGTCAGCAGAGGACCCCAGTGGCCAAGCGCCTCCGGAGCTCAAAGTGTAAATGGGCTTGGTTGTGGGACTGGAGAACACCCACTAACCTTCAGTTCTCCTGAGCTCTTGTGGGGATTGCGGCAGGTTGGGACCTACTGTAACAGCAGTAGAATAATTTGGCACACTAAATTCAAATAAATTAAACATGGCCCATACTCTAACACACATTCAGCTGCAGTGATTTATTTATAAAACAAAACTTGTGATTGGTTACGCATATTCCATAAATGTTAATGTAAACGTTTGTGCTTTTAAAAGTTTAAATGGTTAGACAATGAAACACCCCTGTTCACAATGCTGCTATAACGATACACAGTTTATTATCAGTATTATTAGAGATGCAAGTGCACGTGCTGTGGTACTACAACATTTAGTGTTGCAGTGCTTTATTCACTTATACTATGTAAAGATTGAGATTTGTATCACATGATGTGACTGCAGGGATATCTGTGGTTAGAACAGGAAGCTGGGTAGAAGTTGTTGTAGTTATATTAAAAAAAAAAAAAAAAAAGAGTTACTACTGTATATTGTATTTCACAGTAAATTATTGCGGTCATTTTTAAAATTGAGGGACATCTTAGCTTAATATAGTATTTGCAATCAATTATATATATATATATATATATATTATATATATATATATATATATATATATAAATATATACGTGTGTGTGTGTGTGTGTGTCTGTGACAGGGTAGCAGCGAGACAGAGACTCAGAAGCCAGGAAACTGCAGTACAAGTGCTAAAGTGCACTTTAATAAACAAACAAACAAACAAAAAAGCCCCAAGGTACAAACAAAAAGGCACAACGGCAAAAATAAAGGTTTAAGAAAACGTAGGCTGGGCATTCCCCTTCACTACTTTTACAAAAACAAAATGTGCAGCAATAGAGTAACAAAAACAGTGTATACTCACTCAACTCCTCTTCCCAAATGGAGCCCTGGGCTCTCATTTTATGTGAGGTGGCTGCTCCCAATTAGCACCAATCATTCTATTTGGGAGCAGCCACATTCTCGCATGTTTTTGGCAGGGACAGGAATTAACCCCATCCTTGCCAACCACCACCATAACACAAACAAAACACCATCATATTTACAGGCAGAGTTCTTGCTCTGCCACACTATATATATTGTGATTATTAATGATATAACAATATATATATATATATATATATATATATATATATATATATATATATATATATATATATATATATATATATATATATAATGTGAGTATTAATTTAAACCAGCAAATATTCAGCACACATTTATATACCGTCTAATCAGTTCCATCAACCTATTATTTTGTAAATTATTATTTGTTGATGGTTAGAAAACTTGCAGGCCAACACACCACAAGCAGAACAAAGGAAAAAGCAAACCACCTTTTTTTAACTGCACTTATTATCTACCATGGTGAAACTATAAGAAGTTTGAGTTGACAAAGTTTCAGCTAGCCAAAATGCTTGTCTAATTAGTATGATTTGAGTGTGTTGAGTTCTAGAGATTTACATTCACACATGCCTACAAAATTAAAATCAAGCAGAAATAACATTCCATATTGTGATGTTATGTTTATTTGAATAAATAAAGCAGTAATCAACAGATTAGTCAATCTAATTAATGACCATTAAGCACCACTTAGTTCAAGCTGACTTTGGACAATGTGCAATGTAATTGAGTCTCCCTGGCGGTTTCCATATTTTACAGAAATGCACTAAAGAGTACTGTTAGATGTTTGAATTTCATAAGAAAATAAGAAACTCCCTGAACGAGAGGAGACCATCCAGCCCTTCTACAGTAAGCTCATCTGGTTCCTAGTAGCTGATTGATCTCAAAACTTGGTCAAGTTGGGTCTTAAAGGATCCAAGTCATTCTGCCCCAAGAACATGACTAGGTAACCCGTTCCATACCCTCACCACTCTGTGTCTACAGTATTTTCAGTTTCCAACTGTGTCCGCTGGTCCTGGTTTCTGTACTGCACTTAAAAGTATTGGCTAGGGTTAACTTATTTTTTTTTAAAAAGGACCATATTGTACTTACTGGCATGTAGCTCCACAACTGTTGAGCTCAAGTGGATAGAACCCATTATGTATTTATACTGTTTATTATTTAAAAAAAAAAAAAAAAAAAAAAGATTTTGAGGTTCAGGAGAATTTTATTTGGCCCATATCTTTTGCATAACTATAAACTTAGGGATTGACGTCAGAGCATATCTCTAAACTGATCTCTGATAACAGATGAAACCTGTATAACATCTGGGTACACACGGCACACTGGATTCTTTAGCTTTCACTCTGACTACATCTGACTCACATTTCATGTTCCACAAACTGATTGAACAGGAACCTCTTTTTAAAAAAAGATAGAGTTAATTTCAATAGTGTTAAATGTTGAGGTGTTGTTCATGCAATGTGGCATTGCAGGCTGATTCCCTCATCAGTCATCTGGGTTTGATTGCACCCTGACAGTGAATTACTTAGAATGTGTTTGGCTTCATCATTTGAATATTATTGAATATAACTATAAAAACAATGGAGGATAGGTCTAACACAAGGAATGGTATGCAGTGTGAATGTCTTAAACACAGCTTGGGGTTCTGGAACACTTTTTAAAAGTTTCACGTTTTCAGTTTTATATCCTTCATTGGCTTCTGGTGCAAAGTCTGCATTGGACGAAGCAGATTTTAATTTGAGTGGAGTTATTATTCTTGCTCTGTATTGATATTCATGATCATTGATTTACAAACTGTGGTGAGTAAGTGCTTTATTGATCAATTACTGTGTTTAATGCCTCCACATTTAAAGATTCGTACTGTACCTAGTGCTATTTAAAGAATGGGAATCCCAGGTTTATTTGGTACTCCTGCATGCTGTACGCAGAATACTTAGGTCTAAATTAATCTGATGAGAAAGTCCTAACCTACTCAGAATTATTATTATGATTATTATTCACTGGAATAAGTTATATACTTGGCAGCTTATCATGGTGCTGGCTTTGTAGTTAACAGTCACCTCTAAGTTAGCAGGTCACAGGCTATCCTGCTTTGTGAATGTTATAATTTCACATCATAAAAAACAGGATTTTACTCATTGGGAGGCCTGAAAGTAGCAACTGCAGGATAAATAACATGTATTACCAGCTACAGATACACTTGCATACCTATTCAAAATAAATCAGCCACCAACAGCAGTGACAAATATATATGAGTTTTGGAACAAGCCCTTGTTGAAATGTTTGGATTCATTCATGTAACAGAATCTTGGAATTGACAGTATTAAAGAATGTTTGAGTCATTTTGAATGGAAAACTCATTTTTGTCCTTACATAAATTGTGTATAACTCGCAATATCCCTTTCTATTGACTCTTAATACGTTTACATTTCAAAAAGGATACATACAACACACAATTGCTTCATGTACAGTAATGTAGCATGTAAACTAAACACAGTTTTGGATAAAATGTCAGTATGTTTTTCATTGAAATTACAAATATTATTTTAGTATTTTGTAATTTTACCACTGTCAAGGGTTTTATGGTTCTGGATGAGGTATCTTCAGGAGACGAACATTTGATAACCCTACAGTATGCTCCACTATTAGAGCATTTGACAGCACTTGGCAATATCCTTAAATTGCCGTAACCACTTGTTTTTAGGGGTAATCCTGGGATAACCACAGCTAGGTAGTTGATGCAATCCGGGGCGATTTATTTATATTTTTTGAGCAATCATTTACTCATTTAACTTGAAGCCGTCTAATATGTATTGATTAGTATAGACCTGTGAATGTAAATGCCCAGATTTAGTTCTGCTGTAACACATACCCATATTTGTTTGACTCCTAGATGCAACTCTCGACAGAATGAGTTTTGAGTCCCAGCTGTTGAATTCGTATTATTTCATGTTTCATTCAGAATATGATGATGTGTCTTTTGGGGTAGCTGAGTTATACCTCTTACAGGTTTAGGATATAGACTCAGTGGCAAGCCATGTGGGCATAGTGAAAATGTGGCACACCACTTAATGTACTAGTTGTAAGCAATCTTTAAAGCCAGTAAGAATGAGACTGCCATGAAATGCATTGATACAGTATTTACCATCATTGAAAACGTCCAATCAACTGTCCAATCTGCATCAGATGGATGATTATGTAAACACACATTTAAAAAAGGTAAGCCTGACTAACTCATGTCGAACCTACCATTACCATATCAGCTGTAATCAGTATAACAAAAACTCCCATTTTGGAAAGAATGAATTACAATTTCTGTTTTTCTTCCTGGCCTATTAGAGAAGATGTGTGTTCCACTGCTGCAATTAGCTTCCTATTGGACTCACAAGCTCCCTTCCACAAAATACTCAACTATGGATGAATAAACGGACACCAATTAATTTAAATATGACTGAGACACTTCCAAACATTGTGACTTGACTGTAGATAAGATGCTGTATAGTAGACCAACTTCAGCACAAAACTTATATCCAGCTTATCCTGTCTCCTCACAGAGTGTGTGGGATGCAGGTTATCAACGAGTCTAGTGAAAAAAGCTCTGTGAACTTCCCCTGCCTGTTGAGTATCTACAGCTATGGCCAAAAGTTTTGCATTATATATAATTTTAGGATCGAGATATAATACATAAAATAAAAAAAACTATATGAACATAATTTAGATCCTTTATTTAACATCATGTAATCAAAGAAACTACATAATGATATTGCAAAAGTCTCCCGGAAGTCATCATAGTAGTACATGTTGGATTTCGAAATGTCACATTTTTCAATTTTTGTCAGTTTTTATGGAAAAGTACGTGGAAAACTACAAAGCGGTATGTAATTCAATATAGTAACATAACATTATTCAGCAGGTTTCATTTGACTTTGTGAAGCACAATTAGTTAATTCTATAGGGTGATGCAAAACATTGGGCCATAGCTGTACACAAACACATCAGCAACGCTTCTGTGTGTAAACCGATCACTCTTTCTCCAGGATGATCCCTGGAGAAAGAGGCTTCTGGAATATCTTCTGTTTAAATATTTCCTTAATCTTATGAATTTGTAATAATAACTACTCGTTTCCCATTCTCTAAAACAAATGCTAATAAATGTGTAATATTTCAATTTCTTGAAACCCCAGCTGAACTATCATAAATCCTAACCTTCCTAAGGAATTAAAAAAAAACTTCTGATCCCTAGTGCTGTTCAGTTTGTGTGTAATTTGATTGATGGATAACCTGCTTTTGTTGGCATGCAGATAAGATTAAATATTGAACTCTATTCTGTTTCATGGAAGTAGGAGAGGCCAAAACACATGATAAAAAAGAGCAAAGCTGTTGACTTTTTTTAGAAAGAACAGTCGTTTGTTTGCCATGAACACCTGGCTAGGGGCTATGAAAAGATATCTTTGCAGTATGCTTTAGTAGGGCGGTCAGCAGTTATTGCTTCATATGTTCAAGTACTGCTGTTACAGTACAGTTTGCTTCCTGGGGGCAACAAAACTAATAGAAGTGGAACAAAACTAATGGGGTTACGTCTGTTTTTTTTTTTGTTTTTTTTATTCGTTGCTTGCTTTTGAAAAAGATAGGAAATGATACCTCTTATATCTACATTTTAGATATTTGAAATATGTTGGGACAAACGCATGTGCATTGTTCATGTGGGTTTATTCTTTAAGAATGGAATCCTGTACCCAAATCACTTTGCAAAACACAAGACAAGAACATCCTTCCATACAGCAGAATTATTTTTGTAATTTCAGGAGATAATACATATATGAATTCCTGGAGGATGTTCATATCTTTTTAACATTCTCCAGTAAATTATAAGTTACGTTTAGTTCATCTTTTTTTTTTTCTTTGAGGAGCACTCCTTAATACACTCACCCACAAATATAACCCTTGTGTATTCCTATTCAATTATAAATGTATGTTTTAGGTAAAAAAAAAAAAAAACTAAAAAAAAAAACTAGTTCAGTATGACAAAACTGGTTAGATTGTCTTCTATGTACCTTGTTATTAACACTGTTTTCTGATAAGGACATGGAGAACTTCGTACTTGTCTTTCTGATTCGCTGCAGATCAGACAAGGCGGGTGCTGAGCATGATTGACATCCAGCTTGTCTGCTTTCTGTCTCGGATATCTCCGTCCCTGCTACACTCACGTCAGGCTTTGTTTCAGCTGGTCAGAAACCAGGAAAAAAATGAATATTTATGCATGAGGTAGCAAAGTCTTACAAGTAAACACTGAAAGAACCCTAGTTATGTTTGATACTTCTGGTGAACAATAACTTGGTCTTGTTTTTGTCTATGAACATATTTCAAGCACACTGTAGTGTTAAATATATATAAAAAAGGTTATTCAGCGCTCTCAATGCTTGTTGTGTAACATTGAGATATATATATATATATATATATATATATATATATATATATTTTAGCTCAAAGAGCCAGCTGCCCAACGTTTCGATATGTTGTACATATCTTTCTCAAGGGAGCCTGTGTTTGAATCCAAACATTGGAGGTATTTATAGGTTTTTGACGGCATGACAACTACTTGTTATTGTTTACATTCAAATTCATGATTTATTCTTACATGATGTAATGGTGTTCTATATATTGTGACATCATTTTTACTTCTATCTTTGAATCTGTATTAATTCCAATTAACACTACTTTACATAAACTTATATTTTTATTATGTCATGCAATGCTGGCTCTGAGGATCAGTCTAGATTTGGCCTCCCCAGCGCATCAGCATGCACAACTTTTGAATGAATTTTGTTTATTTATTTAAATGTTATATATTTATTGAAGTTAATTAGTTCATTCTTTTCTGTTGAGTCCCGCTGGCATAATCGTGTTCAGTCTATTTATCCATTTACTTTCTTTTATTCTTCGATATGTTGCATTGTCTAATTTGAGCTGTTCTAATACTACAAACTTTACATCATTTATGTCATGTCCCTGACTGGTGAAGTGCTGTACTATTGGTTCATTCATTTTTTTATTTCTAATTAATGAAAGGTGGTTTATATATATATGTGTGTGTGTGTGTGTGTGTGTGTATATATATATATATATGTGTATGTTGAACAAGTTTGAATAATATTCCTGGAGGGGTGTCAGGATTTGAATGCCCCTCTAGACTGTTTTAATTAAACACATTTTTGTGTCTGTGTGTGTGTGTGTGTGTTTTTTTTTTTTTTTTAAATATAATGAACTTATCACTCATCCCTACCCCCGCCCTGGAACTTCCTTCGTAATATTTAAAGCCCCCCACCTGTCACAGCCTGGCTACAGGCCCAGAAAGTTCATTTTTAGTCCTGGTACAGATTGTTTTGAACTGACAGAGAATTCTTGAAGTTCTTCAGTTATCAATGGAACCGTCTGTTTTCTTGAAGTTTTAAAGCTGCAGTGTCTCACTCTGCATTGCTCACGCTAAAATGTAAACAATGTAATTTTCTTAGAAGGAAAGCTTTATCACACATTGTTCAGTCCAATTAGTTTACTCCCCTCACAGGTAGGTTTAACCATCAGAAGATTTGTCACCCACTGAAACCTGTTTACTGGACCACAACTGTGCGTCACTCTGTGAGACAGTCACCTTGCAGCAGTGTTAGAAATGGTTAGAAACGATGAAAAGGTGATTCAGAACTTCAGCTTTTTTGTTTGTTTTTCTTACCCCTAAGGTAGTTTAGTGACACAAACATTCTTGGTAAATAAGGAAACAGAATACATATAAAGAGGGCAATTGCCTTTTTGTCAATTTTTCTTTTAAATACAGGAAACACATACAAGGGGTGTATTTTTAACATAAGATACAAAAAGAAAATGTTTTTTTGTATGCATGTTTACTATTTCTGATTTTTCTAAGTCAGAAGAATGCCTATTCTATGATTTTTTTATTTATTTATTTTTTAAGTTTCACATCGTTTATTATTAAATGTTTTCATATCTTAATAAAAACAATCCTAGTGGGAAATGATAGAAAGCTGTGCAGTGCAGGGGAAAGAGAAAAAAGTGGGCTACAGAAACCCCATTTGGTGAAATAATAAATAGTGTTTCTGTCCCCTCTTATCTCCCTCTAAAATTCTAGGTGACAAATTCTGCTGCATTAAAAAAAAAGTGAAGCGTTGCGGGGCCCTGCTAATTGCTGTGGTGCCATGTGAGTGCCATTCTGCAACATTGATTGTGTAATATTTAAATCTTTCATAAAACACTTTCTATTTTAAGCACCACTGAGACAGTCAGGCCTATTGTAAGGAGTATAGAACTGTGATCTGTGTGCCTGGAGAGACAATGAAGCAGGGAGGTAGAAATTAATTAACCCTGTATGGAAAACGCCTCAACCAATTTTTTTTTTTTTTTTTTAAATTATATTTAACCATTGATTTTTGTATCATTTGTTTGGCTGTTTATTTGTTGTTTTGTAACTACATTGTTTGGAAACATACAAATTGTTGGTATACAATTACAGTAAAATAAAAATGAAAACAACAGCCCTCACAACAAATTCAAGTACAGGAAATATTTAGTGTAGAGGGGAGGGGTAAATTTAATCTCTAAATTGCTAACTTATTTACTCTCTTTTTACACTTGTCTTTCTATTGAAATGGTTTCCATGCAACCATATTTTGGGCATCTTTTTATTACTTGAATACAGCAACCATATGTGCAGTTTCCTTTCAAGCCTTGAAGGAACACTTTATTGTCTTTATTCCATGCATACAGTATCAGCCAATCCTTCAGTACATATGCGTCAACAAGGTGGAACTTCCTCATTGTTGTTACAAACAGGGAAACAAAGATACCTCCAGTCATAGTATTAAGTTGTTTAGTTCTACAGTGAAGTAAAATGAACAGGTTGTTTCCCTACTAGGAGTTAATTAAAGAGGGTTTGAAAGTATGTCTCAGTGTCCTGAGTTTCATTATATACTGTAAATCCTATTTGCACTGCTGTAAGTTTGGCACCAAGTGCAGTTCCTTCAAGGCTGAACTGATTATTTGCTGAAACTGCACATGTGATTGCTCGTCTCAACTATTTAAGTGATGAAAGAAGATCAAACACAACAATTTGCATAGAGCAGTGTTTATTAAATTGCATTTCTCAATGGGCCACCTTAAGAAATTATATAATGAGGGGTAAGGAGGTGGAGGCATATTCTAGTGATGGAAGAAATGTTTTCTTTAATGAAAACTTAAAGTTGTATTCATCCAACAGGGTCAATAATCCAAATAGAATGGAGTAATTAGTATGCATTTTCATTCAAGCCCTTGGTATTAAGACATTCGTTAATTAATTCAGCTCACAAGATTGTTGCTGTATACATTTGCTACACTGGGCTCCTATTGGGTATCAGGGTCTTAGAGGGTTAAAGCAACAGAGCCAGCAGCAGCTGAGAGAGAAAGCCTGGACCTTCTGTGAATATAGTCTGTGTTCCAGGAAATTGAATAGCAGTGCTTATAAACACTCTGCATGCCTGAGACACTGTTCTGATGTCATCAGCTCACAGGGAGGGAGGGAGGGAGGGAGAGGGAGAGAGTTAGACAGAGAGAAAAAAGCAAACGAAAGAAGCACAGAAAACACTGCTGAGCGAGCTGCTGCTGACTGGTAAACTTCATTTCTTCGAGCACTCCTCTGCGAATCTGCAGCTGGAGTACATTTTGCCCCAACACAGTCGCAGCGAGGACTGATGGGTAAGGTGTTTGTGCTGGAGTTGGAACTGCTTTTGTCTGTAGAGCTGAATTGTTTGACTTCTGTTTTGTTACGAGTTTGCTCTTCAAATGTTTTATCTGAGGGCACTGATGCATTAGCGAGCTGTGGTCCTCTGATATCATTGATCTCATCTTATATTTCTGTGTTGAAACTGCTGCAGGACCGCAACGAGCTTTGGCTGCCTGGCGGTTCAATGAATCAGAAATGCAAAATCTGGGATACTGTCAGAAGCATGCTTCTGTGCGGAGGGTGTGTGTGTATGACTAGTATTGATATGAAGCACAATATAGTGCTGTATGTAGCAACTGTTTTACAGAGTGAATGAGCTGTTTTGGGTTCGCAATGGTAAAATAACTTGTTTTCTTTTTAAGCTTACTGATTTAGAGTTAAATAGTAGTTTTACGGTTGATTCACCATTCGTTTTCTAAAAAGTAGGACCCATTAGTAGTGGTAGGCAAGTTGTGCTGTACACATGCCACATGGGTTTATTCAGTATTGGAAGGCTAAATATGGGATCGCTGTGACTGCAGCACACCAGCCAGATGCATGATGTGCATCAACATAGGCTCTTGCAGCGTGTGCGTGAGGGAGAGATAGAGAGAGGGGAGCTGAGGTTGTGTAGTGGGGATTCTGCAAGCTTCAGAATGGAATGCTGAAAATGGTTCACATTCAGATCCACTGTGTTCAGTAGTTGCCTTTCTTTGCTCAAGAGCCAGCATGGTAATTGAGTAGCCCATGTAGGTGTGCTGGTGGACATCACAGTTTAGTACTGTAGCAGAAGGTGGTGGGCATAATGTATTATGTTTTGGTATGTTGTGTCATACAGTAGTTGACCACCTGGAACCTTGGACTTGGTCAGTCAGCCAGACAGAAGCAAAATATGTTGATTTGAGCTGCATTACACCCCTTTTTCATATCTTTTAATAGCTGCATAAAGTCTGAAGGAAGAAAGATTTGTTTACACAAACTGCACTGATGCATAAACAATGGGAATTTGGCCTCAATGAATATACACACTTGACAGCTTCTGTTATATTTAAAACACATTAAATGTAGGGAAAACCAACTAGCCCTCATTCAGTAACACTTTTTAACCCATATTTTTTATTGGATTTTGCACATAAAATAAAAGAACATATATTTTAATGTATGAGTATATAGGTGTTACAGTACATTTTACAGATGTACAATATGGCAAACCTATATGAACTACTGTATTTAAATACATTTATGTTATGGTGCAATTTCTTTTAATAAGCATATTGAAAATGAATTTTCTGAAAGCATAGGGAGATAAAATCAAATGCCTAGCCTAAATTGATAGCCCTTACTTGATGCAGTTTAACAATTCAAATTAAGTGTGGGACCAATACAGCACAGAAGCAAGTAACAATCAACAGCATCTAGATTACTTCACTTGATGCACATTTCCTGGAGTTCCTGTTAACACCAGTGCCTGTTACTAAGAGACTAAGGACTGTAGCTCTTTACTCCAAATAGTCACCATTGTTTCAGCAAAAGAAAAATGTACAGTACAGTACCTCATATACAGTTTCCAGACCTAAACCACCAAAGAAATTACATTTAAGGGCTTGTAAGAAAGTCGTTGAGTTGTTTTAGAATTGTAATTGCTGTTAAATTAAATCCTCAGTTGCATATTGACACTAAGGTGAAACGATTCACTACATATTAATATTGTGTTGTGCTACTGATTCCCATGTTCAGCTAACTAAACATTACACGTTCAAATAGCATTGAGACATAGAACTTTGAAAAGTATTATTTCAGAAGGAGTCCATACAATGTGGCAGTATGTAGATGTTTTCTATATGTTGTCAGCATATACATATATAATTCTGTCTGCTACTGTGGTAGGATTGGTATAAACATTTTGCTTCTAGAATGACTAAGTGGCAAGCATGTTTTAAGGGAAAGGATGCTTCAGTCCCAACAGCTGCAAGTGGCTGTAAACCAACTGGAATGTAAACAAGGGCTTTGCACACACAAATACTTACTGAGGCTGGAGAACAAAAATGTTTCTAAATAATAGTGTGGCTATGGGGCTATCACTAGAAATGCTTTTCCCATGCTTAGTTCTATAGTTTCTGAGCTTGTGCCTCTGTAGTTTACCATGCTTTCGCTGTGCTTTACTACACTAATTACTTTTATTAGCAAATTTGTGTGCAGAACAAGTGAAGAATGCGCCACACACACATACCTGATCCCACATACTGTACACACACAGACATAAGATACTGTACAGTAGTAGCCATAGGCAACCAAAACCTGTGTTGTTAGATACTCAATTTATAGGCTGCTGATCCTTCGGCATGTTCTAACACTGCTTGCCACCCACAGCTTTGTGTAAACAAGTCCCTTCTAAAGCGCTGGTGGTGTGCACTCCAGATACCAGTGGTTTGCAGAGAGCTGTCCGCCCCTGGGCCGGACTACATGCTATCGCTATCAGAAATTCAAAATGAACTAATCCTAATCTCTAGAGAGACCCCTTTTGGCATGAGGCAAGCTGCTGTGGTTTGATGTGATTTTAAAAATAGATTCTCGCTTTGTGTTTATGATGCAGATTGAATTTTGTTTTCAGAGGATAAGCTTTCCTCTGGAAACATTGTATTTGTAAACAGAATTATGTTTTAAAAAAGCAACATGGCTTAAAAAAACCCAAAGACACATGCACACACACACTCGGAGGCCTGGGTTTTGATTTGGTCTGCTTTTATCTTTTTTTTTTTTTTTTTTTGCATTTAAAAAAAAAAAAATTATTTCTTTGAAGTTTTAACATAAAATATATGGCTTTTTTACAGTGGTGTTTGTCATGCTACAGTAATGCCATGCACAGAGAAATGTGTGCATATTTAAATACTGTTAAATCTAAGAGGGGGAGAGAGTGATAGAGTGGGTGGAATTACATAATACAGTACTACTTAGTGTATTGTACATTTTGTTGAATTATATAATGTAAATAGAGCACTTATCTGTTTCATTGCACTGTGACATATTGATAAATAGTGCTTCATTCTTGATTAGCATTTCATATATTTCACGGTCATGCTACCGTAGCACGCATGCTTAAATACCTAATCAGAAGTTTCAAAATAAAATTGTTTTTTACGTTGTGATTTGGGAGCAATCCTTTTGCGTTTTTTGTTTCATACCTTTTAAGAATCAGGTCTTTGACTTGTCGTCAACATACTGTTTTGTAAAATAAATCAATCATCGTTCAGGGCAGATACTGTATAATCATGTGTGCTCTCACTTTTCACTTCAAATGTACTCTTTTGGTTTAATGTACTCAATCATACTACTGTATGTTGGAGTAAGCATTGTATTGCTCTGACATGGCTAAGGTGTTTATTTGCATTGCTATACAACATTGTGTATAGTAATGCACAAGTTTCTATATTACATTTTCACTTTATGCAATACCCTAATGAAAGTGTCCCATAGTTAAACAGTAGCAAAGTGTAATAAAGCATAGTGAAAGCACGGTAAAGCATAGGTAAGCATTATAAAGCACAGAGAGGTATGGTAAAGCAAAAACATGACAAACCAGGGTAAACTATGGTTAATGCATAGTATAACATGGGAAAAGTGCAAAAATACAGAGCAAAATACTGTGATAAACTTTATAAGGGTAGTCCCACACATAAGTACATGCATTTCTCAAGCTTTATACAGTACAACTTACAGTATGTAGCGCCTTTCATACATGAAGCATCTTAAGGTGCTTTACAAAGGAAAACATCAATACAGTCAAATAAATTGATAAATGCTGGTAAAGAAGCTGACAATAAGCTGAAATGCAGTCACTTCCAGAGTAGAATGTGGGAGCCAATCCAGGCCAGCAGACAAAGGGTGTCCCAAAGATAACGGATATCAAGTAAATACAAATAAGAAACTAACAACAGGGGCCAGTTGCATAAAAGTGGTTTAGACTAGTCTAAACTGCTAGACCGGTCTTAGTTTTGTCACTTATACTAGTCTGAAGTAAGTTAGCCAGTTGCATAAAAATGATGACTGACTAAGTCTTAGCCTAAAAAGTTAGCTACCTCACCCCCAGGCTAACTTAGAATTTAGGTCTATGTTTCAATGGAAATCATTAACGGTCAGAAAAAAATAATGGCCTCCCACTGTAATCTCTGGCTGTATGAACACTGTCTGAGGAAACAAAGAGTGCTTAAAGACAGAAACTTTACTAAAGCGCTATTTCAATAAGTGTTCCAGTTTTTGTATGGTAGTTATAGTAGCGTTAATATCCTTTCTATTAACCCTTAAAAATTGCTCAATAACAATCATGTATTTAATGTACATTATGAACTATATATTAATGCATTATAACGTATTATCAATATTTAACTAATAATACCTATCGTCCTTTATTTAAATTTTTTGTATTCAATTAGCATATAGCTAGGCCTATATACTTAAAACTCGCAAAACATAATAAAATAAAAGTGTTCAGTTTTGTGTACACCGTAAACTTAGTATGACCAATGAAATCTAACTTTCGGTTGTTACAAATGGCCTGATTTAATGTAATAGTTTTGTGGTTACCATGTCAACATACCTTTGCTATTTAACAGAGTTTCACTTTCACTGAAAGTGGCACAGTGATACTGCGACACTGTCACCGACAGTCTGAGCCTCCTGCTGGCTCAGACAGACTCCACACTCTCGCCCACCGGCAATCCCCCAAAACATCGGAGATTCCGCTGCAAAAATTTCAATAACCAATTCTGTGGTTCGTTTCAGCTTTGAGGGAGGTCCTCCTCCAATACGTGGGTGTTTCCTCTTGGAAATTTCTTTTTTAGCATCTTGTACCATATTCTTCCATCGTTTTTGTACATCTTTGACAGATCACACACACAGCGGGTTAACGCTGTTAACTTTTTTTGTTATTTTTTCCCACGCCTTGTGTTTGAGTGCGTTTAGAACATTTTTCAGAAAATATCCCCAAAAGTATTGATTTTTCTGCATTACACTCCTCTAACAGGCATACATTTTCTGTTGCTGTAAACTGAGAACATTGCTGTTTGAAGGAAGCGTCGGCCATGTTTGTTTTTTCGAGTGTCTTAAATTTCCCAGAATGTGTTGCAAAATTGACTAAGACCGGTCTAACGAAAGACTGTTTTATGCAACCGTTTTAAGTATGTGTCTGTCGTCAGTCTGACTTAACATTAGACTAAGCCAAATATGTTAGTCTATGTTTATGCAACCGACCCCTGGTGAGCGTCTCTGTGGAGTGGAGTGTTGCTTAATCTTGCATATAGGAGAGAAGCTCATGCACCTGTATGATTTATACAGTAAGCTACGAACCCCACTCCAGCACCACCCCAGAACAACTTCATACAGTAACAGCCTATGAAAGGACCTCGATTCTTACAGTGGGAGAGTAATGCTATACTTGCCATGTACTGGTCCTTCAGGGGTTAATTACGCTACTCAGTTGCGCCTCAGTGGACCATGCTTAACCTTCTGCTTGTCTCCAGTTCAATTGGTTGCTGCCAGTTAGATTTTTGCGGGCATCTCAGACAGGTACTTCAGCAGCCACTCTGGTGAGACAAACAGAAGAAACAAAAAAGGAGCCTTTGATCTGTCCCCCTTTGAATTTTGACTTTCCTTGTGATGCAGACAATAGCAAGAATGCTGTGCATTCACACCAAGCCCTCTTCTCATATGAGAAATGCTGCCTTTGTGTCATTCCTGATGAGCAGTTCTCACAGAGGCAACTCTATGTCTGCCTGAGGCCGGCTTCTTTTGTGAGTTACTGCCTTTCACAGAGTTTGCAGACATGCCAGAGCACCAGCCTCTTCACATTTACCAGTTAGCCATATGGACTACTTTCCTGTATTGTTCATCCATGGTGGCTAAAATAGTCCAGGCAGCTAGTAACCCCTTCATTTACCAGTGGCCATTTTTCTTTACAGGTAACCAAAATGACAGCTGGGACACTTTTTAAATATAAATACTGTACTGTTGTATAGTGCATTTCCCATCAGTTTAACCAAAGCTGCTATTATTAATCCATCATGCTTACAGTCGCCTCTATTTTGGCCAGGAGAAACACAATAATATTATGTTGCGTGTGTATTCCAGTAAAAGATGTAAGCATTTAATATACTACAAAGCACACAAAAATAGCAGAGCCAGCAAGCAAGGTGTCAAGTGACTCGCCAGACGGACAAACAAACGGGTCTGCTAGGTCACCCTTATTGGAGCTTCTGCTCCCTGTAGGTGAAACCTGACCCTCTGTTACACATGAAGAGAGGGTGGATGGTGGCTAAGTACTGCACTGTGTGCTTTCTCAAGACCGGACTGGTGTTATCATTTTACCTCCCCCCCCCCCCCCCCCCTCCACTGACATGATTATTTTAATATCATTGCTGTTAAAAGTAAAAGCTTGTACACAACAATTGAATGCGAGGGGTAATTACGCCTTGGTAGCATCAAGAGAAAAAAACCAAAAACCAGTAGTGTTACTAACATATTATTTTATTAAGTGACAGCATTATGCATTGCATCTTGTTAATACTGTACCACCTAACCTTCACTATCTTTGTGCAATTGTATATTTATTTGTTTTAAGCTCAGCTCAATGTGCACAATTTATTTCCAGGCTGTTTGCCAGGAATACAAGCCTGTCATCCTGCTCTGGATTCAAGGTGGCATGCTTTTTTGTTTGTTTACATCGAATACACAGAGGGGCGTGCTTACAAAGCATTTTAAAAACTGATTCGCTGGTAGGATGGGACCAGCAAATCAGATGCTAGTTAACACGAGCAGGAAAAGAAGACCACGCCCACTGTTTGTCTAGAATAAATACTGTAAATAGCAAGGCAGAGCATTCAGTGCATTTTCATTGATAATCTTAAAGGATATATAAGGACCTTTTTATTTTATTGTGTTACATGTTTCCATGTGTTTCTACAACTGTTTACGTAGGTTGATTGTATTGTTTGAATTTTTTTTTTTTTGGTTACATTTTGACCACTGAGATGTTTTTACCAGTGAGCAGGAGGATTATGTAGTTCTCAGAAAATGTAGTTCTGAGAGGTCCATGCAGGTACATATGAATCCATCTTGAGGCAAGGAATGCAATTAAAAAATTTTAAAAAGTGGTCAAAATGTAAAAAAAAAATAATAATTAAAACAATACACACTACTTACTTAAACAGTTGTAGCAACACATGGGAACATGTAACACAATAAAATAAAAAGGTCCTTATATACACACAGTGATTTGCAGAAGTATTCACCCCCCTGCAAAGTTTTCACATTTGCTTTTCACGTTTTCCCTGACTAGCTCGCAGGACGGCTAAGCCGTTTACCTGACATAAACAAAAACACACAGAACTCACAACCAGAGCACACACCCTTCTGCTTTCTTCTACTCAGCTGTCCAGAACAGCCCTGCTCTGTTACTATATATATATATATATATATATATATATATATATATATATATATATATATATATATATATATATATATATATATATATAATATTACTGTTGCTATTGGTTAACTCAAATTGGCGGGAAGGAGCGCGATATAAAAGCTGAGAGCGGGATATATATATATATATATATATATATATATATATATATATATATATATATATATATATATATATATATATATATACACACACAGACGTGCTCAAATTTGTTGGTACCCTTACAGCTCATTGAAATAATGCTTCATTCCTCCTGAAAAGTGATGAAATTAAAAGCTATTTTATCATGTATACTTGCATGCCTTTGGTATGTCATAGAATAAAGCAAAGAAGCTGTGAAAAGGGATGAATTATTGCTTATTCTACAAAGATATTCTAAAATGGCCTGGACACATTTGTTGGTACCCCTTAGAAAAGATAATTAATAATTGGATTATAGAGATATTTCAAACTAATTAGTTTCTTTAATTAGTATCACACATGTTTCCAATCTTGTAATCAGTCATTCAGCCTATTTAAATGGAGGAAAGTAGTCACTGTGCTGTTTGGTATGATTGTGTGCACCACACTGAACATGGACCAGAGAAAGCAAAGGAGAGAGTTGTCTGAGGAGATCAGAAAGAAAATAATATACAAGCATGGTAAAGGTAAAGGCCACACAACCATCTCCAAGCAGCTTGATGTTCCTGTGACAACAGTTGCAAATATTATTAAGAAGTTTAAGGTCCATGGAACTGTAGCCAACCTCCCTGGGCGCGGCCGAAGAGGAAAATCGACCCCAGATTGAACAGAAGGATAGTGCGAATGGTAGAAAAAGAACCAAGGATAACTGCCAAAGAGATACAAGCTGAACTCCAAGGTGAAGGTACGTCAGTTTCTGATCGCACCATCCGTCGCTTTTTGAGCGAAAGTGGGCTCCATGGAAGAAGACCCAGGAGGACTCCACTTTTGAAAGAAAAACATAAAAAAGCCAGACTGGAATTTGCTAAAATGCATATTGACAAGCCACAATTCTTCTGGGAGAATGTCCTTTGGACAGATGAGTCAAAACTGGAGCTTTTTGGCAAGTCACATCAGCTCTATGTTCACAGACGAAAAAATGAAGCTTTCAAAGAAAAGAACACCATACCTACAGTGAAACATGGAGGAGGCTCGGTTATGTTTTGGGGCTGCTTTGCTGCGCCTGGCACAGGGTGCCTTGAATCTGTGCAGGGCACAATGAAATCTCAAGACTATCAAGGCATTCTGGAGCGAAACGTACTGCCCAGTGTCAGAAAGCTCTGTCTCAGTCGCAGGTCATGGGTCCTCCAACAGGATAATGACCCAAAACACACAGCTAAAAGCACCCAAGAATGGATAAGAACAAAACATTGGACTATTCTGAAGTGGCCTTCTATGAGTCCTGATCTGAATCCTATCGAACATCTATGGAAAGAGCTGAAACTTGCAGTCTGGAGAAGGCACCCATCAAACCTGAGACAGCTGGAGCAGTTTGCTCAGGAAGGGTGGGCCAAACTACCTGTTAACAGGTGCAGAAGTCTCATTGAGAGCTACAGAAAACGTTTGATTGCAGTGATTGCCTCTAAAGGTTGTGCAACAAAATATTAGGTTAGCGGTCCCATCATTTTTGTCCATGCCATTTTCATTTGTTTTATTATTTACAATATTATGTTGAATAAAAAATCAAAAGCAAAGTCTGATTTCTATTAAATATGGAATAAACAATGGTGGATGCCAATTACTTTTAATTAATTGTGCATTCTTCGTTTTTTGTGGAGGGGTACCAACAAATTTGAGCACGTCTGTGTGTATATATATATATATATATATATATATATATATATATATATATATACCCACAAAATTACCTCACAAAACATATGAGATAAATAATATATTATGTACAGTAATGTGTAATATGTATTCCTGGCTGTTTCTTTCTAGCTGTGAGAGTTTAGCATCAACAGTTTTTGTTTTGGTTGTGTACATTTTAAATGACCAGTAAATTATGTAACCGTGGTGGAGTCCATTGTCATTTTGACTTTCTTATTGCAGAGGAAGTTCTTTCCCAATGCAAGTTTATAGTGCATGCCCTTGAAGAAAGGACAGCTGGTTCTGTGACCTTAGCATAGACTTCACTTTATGTTGTACCAGCCACCCATCCATAACTAGCTGGACTGTGAACAGGAATTTGGAAGTTGACTGAACTGGAGATCAAACATGCAGGCTTCAGTATTGCTGTCTGGCAGTTTAACTATTGAGAGGCTACAGTCATAATACAGTCTGACTCTTTGTAGATTTAGTGAAGGGAAAATGATATGTGTATCTTTGTCAACTCGTTTTTCTGTTAGCCAGGTTGTTATGACACTTTCAGATTTCAAATTTTCCACATTTAGTTTTTTTTCTCATGCTTTTTGACTTAAGTTATGAATTAAAACAGAATAGAAAATTTGGAAAAAAAACATGCAAATTGAACTGTAATTATGTATTCCTGAGGATCTTTCAGCCAGTCATAGAATGCGTTTCACCTGCTTCATGACCCAATTCACGAGATCAGCCATTGTTTCTACCGTGCTGTGTTCTCAATGTCTGTATGGTTGATGTCACCTGCTTTTAAAAAATCATACCTCATTGAAGAACCTCAATTGCATTCAACTGCAAAGTGAAAATTGCAATGTACTGCATGGGCCACTTCTTTTCATTCTAATATTCCATACAAAGACATTTGCCATTGTATAACCCTACAGCATATTCTACCAAACCTGGATAACCCAAAGCTGGCAATGGTGTTCAGCAGCAGTCATAACTTATAGTCTTACTTAAGACTGCAGGCTAGAATCTTTTTCAGATGTTTACTTCAAATTGTTATTTATGTTTTGCTTCTATATCCCCATGTCAGTGCTTGTCCTGAGAAAGTAATGTATGCCTCTACTAATTAACCATTTGCCATATGACACTTTCATTATGAATTGCATTCATTTGTCAAAGTTTAATTTTGAACCAACACTTCTGAACTAATTTTGCATGATTTAGTGTGAATATAAATATTATTTTAGTAGTAAAATAACCAAATTTAAAAAAAGCCCCCAAAAGGTTATTTAAATTGGAATAAAGAGAGCTGGAACTTATTGATCAGAAAAAATGGATGCCCTATATTATGTTCTTGTCCACTGCTATGCAGTGCCATTTAAAAACTGTACAATTGCCATTTCCATGTTAAATCTGTATTGTAATTGCTTCCTTTTTAAAAATGTCGTAAACAAATTAAGCAAAGAAATGCAAAAACAATAATAGTGAAGTGCACATGAAGAACTGAACTGTAGAACAGCACTGTCTTAGGAACAGTAACTTTCCCTGACGCACAGGGAAGTCAGTTTGAGGAAAGTGCAGCTTTAAATATGCAGATTTCCTTTGGAAGTATTCTCATTTGAAAAACCAAAAGGAAGAAGGATTCTTTCAGTGAATGCTTTAACTGGGGTTTATTCTCCCCAGATCATTTCTTACTATTGAACTGAACTGTTCTTGAAAAGGTGCCCCTTGACCCAATGCTTCTCTCCTGTTCTCTGTGCATCAGCAAATACCGTATAATCTCCCAATTTTCTCTGCACATGTTCATTTCTGTAAAACACAAGTGCTGGGTATTCTGAGCAAGATAGCTGGATCAGGCTTTGCCACTAGTGATGGGAAGAAGCCCTAGAGTATGCAAAAGTCCCTTTAATGTGTTGATTTAATAACTGCTGCAGCCTACACTACAGTAGGAAGCCCTGGACATTTGCCAAAGCTGCTTCCTTAGGGTACTGCTTCCTTTCGGGTATATGATGAAACTAGAGTGTTAGGGGCAATGGCACTGAATGATGCAGTCAGAAAAAACATTTTTGAATAGATACATGAGCACCCTCACCCTTTTTACTCATAGAAATGTTTAGTGGAACAGGGGCAGCAATGTGGAGTAGTGGTTAGGGCTCTGGACTCTTGACCAGAGGGTTGTGGGTTCAGTCCCAGGTGGAGGACACTGCTGCTGTACCCTTGAGCAAGGTACTTTACCTAGATTGCTCCAGTAAAAACCCAACTGTATAAATGGGTAATTGTATGTAAAAATAATGTGATATCTTGTAACACTTGTAAGTCACCCTGGATAAGGGCATCTGCTAAGAAATAAATTAAAAAAGTTCCTATTATTAGGTTATACTGATAAGCAGGGGCTCATTTGTGCCGGATCCCAGGTGCGATACCTTTTTATGTGATATGAATGTCAAAAGTGGACTGTAATGATGTGACATCTATGAGTAAGATAACTACTATTTTTTTTATTTTTATAACACAAGTGGCAAAACGCCAAATAAATAGTCCTCTTAACAACAGCAGTGTCGTCACTACTGTTCATCAGATATAGCGGCAACCGACACCAACAATGAGGC
The DNA here is from genome assembly GCF_902713425.1 of Acipenser ruthenus. Classification (NCBI taxonomy): domain Eukaryota; kingdom Metazoa; phylum Chordata; class Actinopteri; order Acipenseriformes; family Acipenseridae; genus Acipenser; species Acipenser ruthenus. Next base: position 22,657,963 of record NC_081199.1, on the reverse strand, counting down.
ACGAAACCCACAAGCAGATGAGAACTCGAAGCATATGTGAAAGCGTCTGTAATTCATGGACAGTACATTAAGTCTAGAAACAAAAATGCTATCCCTCTTCCTTGATTATAAGATCCGGTACGTTTAGTTTACAAATTAACCCAAACTTCATTTTCAAAATGCAGTTTGAACACACTCCAGCGGCCAAGCTGCAATCAGACCATGTGGTCCACAGCAAAGGTACCAGCATGCATCACTTTATTTATAGCTTTATAAATATTTGTATGTCCTGAATTAATGTTAAAAACATAAATGAAGAGCTTGCAGCTTTAAGGAGCGGGTCAGTAATAATGCAGCTAAAAAGGGTAATAAAATAGATCAGTTGGCCCTTCCAGTCCTTATCTTTGTTCCACCGCTGTTATAAATTGTTAAATTGAACCAATTAAACCTCCACCCAGACCCTAAAGCAGTTGAACATCCCATTGTACCTGTTAAACCTGGAGTGGAGTGGCCCTCCAGGACCAGGATTGGACACTGCTTCGGTAGATTTTAAAGCATTGGTTCAAACTTATTTAATTTAATAGGTCAATGTAACAGGGCGAGGAGCCCTGTAAATGATTATTTGTTTATTTTTAGAACGGGGTACCCCTCCGCCCCTGTGCAATTTATTATTTTGTATTTGTTTTGTTGTAGTATTATTATTATTATTATTATTATTATTATTATTATTATTTATTATTATTATTGTTATTATTATTATTGTTGTGATTTATGGATTTATAAATATGACGGCAAAGAGCCGTATATTTTGTATTGTTTTGCAGCGTGGATGGGAAGCCCCATCCACATTAAAAACCGTGTGGTAATGTGTGGCTGTCGGCTAGTGCGTTGTTAAACTAGCCGGCAGTCACACGTAATTAATAAACTTGTGCAGATTGTGGCCGAGTGGTAATAGAATAATTACTAGCTAGTTAAACCCCTCGGCCACGGTATTTAAACCTGCAGTGCTCTCAGTTCGGGGTGGGTGTACAGAGAAGAGTACGGGACAGCGAGAGGAGAAAAGAAAAGTTAAAAAGCATACAGGATCAGTGACAGCATCTGCCCAGCCTGACCTGTGTGTTTTGTGTTGGATTTTTGTTTTTGTTAAAACCTTTATTTTGCTCTGTGAGCAAGTGTGTTTTTTTGTTAAACCTTTTATTTTTGTTATTTTTTAAAATAAACGGCGCCGCAGCATCTTTTGCCCTGCAGTACTGTTTTTTTGTGTCTCTCAGGCCTGACGTCACCACTCAGCCAACCCTGTCACAGTCAACCTCAGAGTACACCGTCAATAGGGTGTTGAGCTAGCATGGGCTGATGGGATAGCAACTTGTTAAGTCTGCAAGGTGTATAAATTGTTCTGGAATGACACATGACCATTCCTCAATGATTTCAATGAGGGTGGCAGAAGTGTCACATTTGAGACCATTATTCTTTGTGAAACATCAGTGATTTGTGTGTTAGATATACTGGCTTTTCCTCAGTGACAGAAACTGACTTGCAACTGACTTCCAACAGCTTTCCACAAATCTACAGAGGTGCCATTTATATTCCAATTTAATGAGCAACACAAAAGTGTGTGCAGTTTTGTACTGTAACATAAATACAAAAATAGTTTTCAGTGATTACCAAGTAGACACTCCCTAATTACTAAAGGGTTCAGTATTTGAATATAAGTGAAGTGACAATTATTTTCAGAACAGTCACAGTAATGAGTAGGCTTTTGCCAAATTATGTCATTGTGAGAGGGCATTTATGGTAAGCGTCTATATTTGAAAACATTTTTAAAAGCCTTGTTCCAAATGCTTGATATTTAAAATTGATTTTAAGCTCCTATTTTCCTGGTATTGTAACTTATATTTAAAGGGATTTCCAGAGACTGCATCCTGAAACAATGAAAAAGTTTCAGTTCTACAGGATCCTGTTATTCTTACATTTCACAGAAAATCATATTCCTTGGTATTACGTTTTAATACTGTGACAGTGAAGCTTAGGATGCATTTCACTTTTGATTTTAGTTTTACTTTTGCATCATTGCCCTCTGGCTGTCTTTATATCATTTATAAACTATGTGCACCATCAATGGTCTGATAGCATTGCCCTGACTTGCTGATACAGGTTACAGATGTATACCCTGTACATATACAGGAGTCCCACATATATGCATGTATCTCAGGCTTACATTTCTAGCTTGGTGTAGCTTTGTTTGGACATTTTTTAGTTCTTGTGTATATAAGAATTCAGTTCATGAGTTATGGATTTTGCTTATTTGGGCTAATGAAGGCTATCTTCAGAACTGTTTTGCCCAAATTTGAATACACTTTGCATGGGCATTAAGTGTTTTTCTGCACGCAGATTAACACTCCAGTTTCCCACAATCATGTTCAGTTCAAAATGTAACTATATATATTTTCATCCGTATTCATCCATATTTTAGCCTTTCCGCTCTACTGACTGGTTTATTAAGATTCCCCAGTGGTACTGTATTTACTCAGACGTAAGTCAGTGAGTTACACCCATAATTAAAAAAAAAAAAAGATAAATAACTTTAAATGTAAAGCAGGGTTTGCCCTGAGTTCTAGATTTTTGTAGTCACTAGTGACTAATCCTTTCTAAAAACATTAGTCACTCCAGATATTCAGTAGTCACTACTGGCGTACAGCTCGTCTTCAAGGGTGTTATGAATCCTGTTTTTATTTTATATCTTAAATCACTGTATTGACCAAAACTATTTAATTTAAACCGTTTTAATAATGCTCTACAGTTTAAATAAATTGGTAATGTACAGCTGTAAAGTTTTAGAACATTAAAATTCAAGAACCAGATTTATTTGCCCAGAAAAGCTACATACAGACACAGAATGCATTATGAATTACTTATACCATGTATGTCTTTTTACAATAAAAAGAAGAAAAAAAACAGTGTTAGAATATTATATACAACCCATGGAAACAGAGTTTTCCAATAAGGCTGAAACTTTGCTGCTTGTTTTCTTTTTTGTTTCTGACACGTGTGAGCTTTGTTTGTTCTTTTTTTCTGGTGTTCCGAATCCAAGCCTTCATTTTCTACAACTTGTTCTGTTTGTTCTGTTTCACTCTGCTGTGGCCACGCTGAAAAAACGAGTGGATTTTCTTCTGCGACATTTTACCATATTGGCTAACAGTTTTGTTTTTTAATTCGCGCGCACAAGTTTACCGCAATCATGTATTTATATTGATGATAAAGTTATAGAAAAGAAGGCAAAGTTCACTATCTACGCATCTCTACAGCTGGCCTCAATACGAAAACATATTACTGGCATTTTTAATTATTGGTGACTAAAACGTACAGTACTGGTGCTAATTAAAAAACAACAATAAAACGCTTACCTAGTATAGTATCAGTGTCATAGATGTCCCTGCTTGTTACCACACAAATCACTGATAATGGCAGGGAAATTGGAGAGAGCTTCAGTCGCAAGACATTTTTCTTTAATCTTTGATGGTATTTCGCCTTGATCGCCATTTGCTAGTAATGTACTAGTATTGAGCAAACAATCCACATTTTTTCACTGGATTGAAAGCTAAAACTACTCTCACACCAGACGTAACGGCTTGTCAAACTAGACCGCATGACAATACTTTAGTTTCTGATTGGCCATACATTCTGTATTTTGAAATCTAGTACTTAAGTTACAATAAACTTTAATCGGGTCATTGAAAAGAATAAAATATCGACTTGCAGGCATGAACGCACACAGGAAATAAAATGAGTTAAAGACTAGGCTTAGTTTTTTAAAATGTCTTTTTTTGTATCCCAGACACAAAAAAGTAACCGCCCAACTGTTTATATTACATTTAAACAACAGGGCTTATTTAAAATGTACATACTTAATATGTAAATTAGCCATGTGTGCACTGAACGCTGTCACAGCGCGTCAGTCTGGTGTTAGCGATTAAACGCTGATTACGTGACAAAAGTTTGCAATAGATTGGAAAGTGGTACTAAATAAAATGCGTTGCCTGCAATTTCAGAATTTTTCTCGAGTAGCCCAGTTTGAAAACTGCTAGAAGAATCCACATTACCAACAGATACAGTTTAATAGTAGTAGTATTTAAATGCCATTGTCCTGACTGGTAAATTCTTCCAGCTTCCCCTTTTATTTTGACAATTGCCATATTCAAAATGACATTTTTATCTTGACATTTTCATTCTTAGCCACCAAGTAAATATTTTGGACAGTTTTCAAAACAATTGTTGCTTTATTTTTACACGTTGGTGTTGTTGATAATATGATAAACGAGTATATCTGCTTCAGGTTAAACGATGGCCCGTGTTACACAGAACACTACAAATAAAATGTCAAATATGACTGTATTTCGTTGGTTTTGTGGATTTGCTATGTTTTTAACTTATTTTAATACTTCACGTAATTATATAGTTTAGAAAATGATACTTACCAAAACCATGCTGCACGTGAACTATATTACATAAGAATTTCCTTTATTCCGATTCCTGTGGTGTTTTCTCAATGCAAGATGTATTGTATACACTGTATATATACAATTTTATCATGCTCGTTATATGCCTACTGGCAAAATGGTCAAGAGACAGTTGGTGCTTAACACATACGGAATAATTTTGGCCCTGAATTTTAGCATTTTTGGTCATAGAAAAGACACATTTCACATATTTTATAACTTTACCGTAGCCTACTTTTTTTCTTTTTTTAGGTAATGATGCGTTTTCGTTTCACAAATCTTCTGCAGACAGTATTTTTAAGCACAACTATAATAACCTATATTTCAACAGTCACTGCCGAAGCTTATTACTTATTCTTCCAGAAGTAATGGTCGGGTGTAACAGGGATATGAGGTATTTGCTCCGGGCCATGTTGTTAGCAAGCCTGATGTTGTTGTCCATGCTTTACTGTGAGACTGCCTGTGTAACCAGGGCCGGTGTGAGCGCATTCTACTGGACCGGAGAATAAAACACAGGGAGTTTAATTATGAAAACGCAAGTGTAAAGAAACAGGTAAAAAAGATTAGCCTGTCGTCAGACATGTCATGGTAATACAACATACATTCATTTACTGCGTATTGGTATTGATTGCGTCTGGTCAGGGAAGGGGGACACACGAGCGCGTTAAGAGAATTTCAGCGGGACATTGGCGCAATGGCGCGAACACTGCGGATGCAAAGGTTTGAGCAGAACTCTCTGTAGTCGTGAAAGCGCAGCAGCAGAAGCTTTCAAGTTGCAAAAAATAATGTGAGGCTGAAAGCTACAGCAGCACCGAGTACAGCCTCATAAAGCGGTCTGGGTTACCATGGTAACTGACACGCAACATGAAACTGAGGCGCTGAATGGCTGACTGGATTTACGTCGCTTACCACGGATGAGAACGTTGCAGAGTCAATGAATCGATGAGGCCGAGGCGCTGATCTGATCAGCAGCAGTGACTCTATGGTTTAGCGATCCCTTCTTTTAAAGAACGAGACGTTGTGTATGACTTTAACAAAAGGGATTTTTTTTATAGTACAAACAGAAACGATCGTCACTAGTGACGATTCCACATTTTTTTTGTCGCCACTTTCAAAAAACATTCGCAAATTACAAGAGTGACGAGCGACAGCAAAACCCCTGATGTAAAGTCACATTCAACAATAAAAGCACACCATTATTACTCAGAAAACACTAGGTGTCGGCATTAAATATATTATAAAACATAACATAGGGTTTAATAGCCTGCATAGTAACAACAAAAACAAGAAATATACAGTACTTGCTAGCAGTCTTAGAGTTTATCTATCAAACTGGAAACAAGAGCACTGTTTTATTATTAGGGATGTGACAGCAGTTAGTTTTATACATGATTACAAGTTATGACTAGCTCCAAACATTCAAACGCAACCGGTTACACAAGACCTGCTTGAGGCCTACTAAAGGTGGCTGCTGTAAGCTTTGCTCCAGACGCCTCACTCTTCATGAATCACGAGACCTTCGCAAGACATGCAAAGCCACCCTATAATTAGCATTGGAACCGATATTTGCATATTCAAACATACATTGCTTAAAATGTTGGATATTCCTTTGACATCTTCAATAAATAACGCACGTTATACAGCACTGAACAGTGGAATTTGATGGGGTACCAGGTTAATTTTACTCCTGAGATATTTTTTAACTGTTATATAGTGATAATTCTGTTTTTTCTACCAGTTTTAAATTATATCAGATATTTGAATTTTGAAAGAATGTTCAAGCATTTTCCTAGTTTAATACTTCGTACCAAAACAAAACAAAAAAACGAGTAAGGATTCTTTCAACTGATTAGTCCATTAACAATTCTAACTGGTCACAAAAACATGACTAGACTGAAAATCCATCCTCTAACCCAAGCTTCCACTATCTCTGTCCTCGATCTTATGAAAAGAACAGCTGGTCTTTCTGTTTTGCTCATTCAGTACAATGTAGCTACAGGGAGAAAGCTGTGAATTTCTTAGTCATTAACTGTGTCCTTATCTTTTGATGTAACATAAAATGGGAGGCCAGAGGTTAGAAGGCAGTAAGGACATTGTCTTGAAAGTAGTGGTGGGTGTTGGCAACCAGGGAGCTCAGATTGTTAATGCAAAGGTACTGTTCAGTAGAAACAGCACACCAAGCTGATGTAATTGACCTGCATAAGATGTGTTTAACAAATGGCTATCAAACTGACTTTGAAAAAACATTCTTTAAATGAGTCAGAGCTTTTTGAATAGGGACCAACAGCTCCAAGTTCACAATCATACTATTTAGAAAATGTGTTTAAGATACGTTTCCTTAAAACTCCACCTGTATCTTGCTTCATCTGTAGTTGCTGTAGCAATGGACTTGATTTTAATCTAGACTGGTTCCACAGAAGCTACAGTGTCTTCAATTTTCGTGTATGGTGACATAATATACAACAATTACTGGTTAGCAATACATACAGTGTCTCAGTGGAATATAGGATAGAGTGGGGTTCAATACAAACTGTTGTAGAACGATGAGAGGACAAAGGCGGTAGAAAGCCCAGCATTTTATGAAAATTGCACACACTCATATCAGTTCCAACTATAGTTTACAGTAGTTACAATGTGTTTCAGTACAGGAAAGTTAAAAAATCCCACATTGGCCTAATACAGTAGTCAATATTTTCAAGGCCCCTGGAAATTTGAGCAGTCTATGTGATGAATGTGTGTGCTGTAGTAGCTATGATGGGTTTATGGTGGAAAAAACAAACAAACAAAGAAAGCATCATCATACGATAATGAACAAGATTTGTCAGGGGAGTGACATAATGGTCAGAAGAGGGGCTAATCTGATTGGCTGTGACCTGAAGTATCCAGAGGCGTGGTTGAGCTGTCCGATGAAGCACAACACTATTAAGTTCAAATGCATCGATCTAGAGGGAGACATCTCTCCGATAACAGCAGCAGCCTATTTCTTTCAGACATGCACTGTTCTTTCACAACTCTGTTGGGAATATATAGTTACAGTTCTGTTCTGAAAATCTCCTGTGTCAGGCGCTGTCTCGCTATCTCTATTCAATTGATTGTGCAGCGACCCTTCCAGAACCCCTGCTCGAAACACAGAGCCCCACAGACGAGAGAGAGGGCCCCCAGGCTTCCCACTCTCCTTCTAGTTTGTCACAGAAAGTGGTTTTAAGATAACGTGGCTATTCATTTGTCTAAAGAGTCGACACATTGTAATGTTCTTCTGGAGAGGACTGTAACCAGGACTAAAGATGCGGACAGGTAAACATTTAAGTTTTTTGTTTCATATTGGTCTATGTTTGTGTGCTTTTATCCTTTTACAAACCATTTCACTGTCCTAAAAGAATGGAGGTTTGGTCACTGTAGCAGCATAGATAGTTTCAAAATGTGTTGTAAATAAAGCTTGCTTTGGATGTTAGGTTAACATCAGTTTTGCTGCTAATGTATCACTTACAGCAAGTGTCTACTTTTGTGTTTTTCTGTTGTACATTGTTGGGAACTGTTGTAATGTGCTGTCTCTTGCCCCGGGAACTCAATGGAAATGAGACCATGCTCTCAGTGAGGAATTATTCCCAGGTCACTTTCTAAATGAAATAACAAATAAAATAAGCAAGCTTAATTTAGCATTCTCCCAGTTTGGTACCATATATTTAATGTGCGTTATCATGGTTTTTTAAGATACTTTTTCATACTGCACATTGCTGTACATGCTTGCCTGTGAATACCATGTTATATCTGTTATTTCACTCCTATGTTTTACTACACGTTTTATGGTATACTGCGTAAAGCATTTATAACGATAAACCCATCTTTGTTGATACAGTATGTGAAGAGGTTATGGCTGGCCATTGATGGATTTGGGGGAATAACAGAAGTATAACCCACCATGAAATGGACAATTAGATAAGCCACTAAGTATGAAATGCTTCCTAGATGACATTTGGGAATAGTTTACTTGTATTTTCCTGTTAATGTACATATTCAGAAGTGGATTTTAAAAACAGGTTCTAGAAAGAATATAATATTTGCAAGAAGCGTTATTTACAGCACATTTTGAAACTGCTACTCAGTGACCAAACGTTCATTCTGTTAGGATTCTGAAAGGATTTGTGAAAAGATAAAAGTTGACAGCTTATACTGTGACTTACCGTAAAGTTGTAAATGTGTCACAGGTTCGATCACAGATGTACAGTAAATAAACCAGCCCAACCATAGGCTTTTCATACTTTTATCACCAGTCATCTCGTATATACGTATTCCAGGTGTAGATTTTTGTGATTTGTGATAACCAGCATTCAAGGTACAAAGCAGGTAGATTGTGTTTTACAGTGAGACTCCTTTTGTTTATCTGGATAAGGGCCGAATATGTGCAACACTAGTTTGTTCAATCGTAAGACAATTAATAGCTTACAAAATATCTGTGAATCTTTCGACTTGCAGTAATAACTTTGATCGTGCATTGCTAATATGCAACGCATGTCACTTAAAACATCACCTGAAGATCCTTTCAATGTGCTTACAGTACTTCTCCTGAGCTGGCTACAGTAGTCTGTTCGATATGAGGTAGTTTAAACAAGGGGTGTTAGTTTCCATTTACTGTAATTTCATAAAACTAAACGTTTCAACTTTATCATCTAAGGAATGTTTGTAATCAATTAGAAAAGGCATCATAAGATCCCGCCGTCACATTTTATAAAGTATTGTAATATGTATTTGTGTAGAAGACAGCATTTCATTTTATATAGAAAAGACTGTGAAGAAGTACCTTTTGAATATGAAATAAATTGGCCTGCACCGAATGCTAAGGCTGACATCAATATTTGACCTGCATATTTTTGACAATCGTTAAATGTTTTGCACAAAATGTTCCCTTTATGTTTGTTTGTGGTGATCATTGTCTCTTGAGTCAGTGTCTGTTGTTGACATTGCTGTTTCTGCTGTGGGCAGTGTCTGTTGTCACGGTTTTTCATAACATTCTCGTTTTGGTGTGGAGTTGATTTCTTTATTGTGGTTGGTTGAGGGTGTTGGTTTTCTCCACTGCTGAATATTTGGAGGTTAGAAATGTGTGGCTCTCCGGTTCACACCCAGCCTCCGCCCCGTTGCAGATGCTTGCAGGGTTGCCATTGCTTCAATGATTTTGTGGCGACGCAACAATTAATTGATTATTCAACACCATGGCATTCAACAACTGATTTTGTGCATTGGAATGGAGCCAGTATATTCATGGACATGGTCAAGTTTGTCTATTTACTAATTGTTTATTTTTAAGTGACACAAATGTAAATTAATTATGGAATATTCATGGACGCCACTAGTAAAAGTTCTTGAAATGTAATCTTGATAGATACAACCTTGTCCTTTATTTGCTGTTTTCTCAATTCCAGTTTTCTTCAAGTTCTATTTTAGTGATTATATTATGACCACATGTCAATGCATGCTTTTATATTTGTAGCAGAGTTTAAAAAAAAAGCTACTTTTATAAAGTTAATGATATTACTATTATTAAAAGAGAAGAATTCCCTTGCTGAAAGCCTTGGGCTGCATCGTCCCAGGCAGATCATTTTCAGTTCTATCCTCAATACTCTCTTTGTGATATTAGTTGCATCGTGAATATGATTTCCTTAAGTTCCCAAGACCGGGCCTATGAAAGGCATTTTCTATTCTGCTGTAAAATAGTCCTGCAATGCAGTCCTTTTAGCTAGACATGGGTGTTTGTGAGGGCCTTTTGTTTCAGTCGGTTCACTCTGGGTCAGCAGCAATCGCTGTGTATGGCTTGAACTTGTGGCACTTGGTCTGTTCTAGAGCAGAGTGGCAGCGAGTCACTCTCGACGCATCAGCATGGTAAGATGCATGAATGTACATAGCGTTCCTCTATCCTGCATACTGCGATGCAAGCCCTTTTGTAATCGGGTGCACATTCACAAAAAAAATGAACATGTCAGTACTGCGGTGCTCTGGCTGCAGTAGCATAGTCTGACGCAGGCGTTTTCTGACTTTTTATTCTGGGTCCACTTGTATATGCAATTATATTTTTCCCTCCCTCCCGCATTTTCCCCACAACTTCAGAGTAACAAAAAAATATCAAATCTCTATGAATGATAAGCCAGAATTGGTTAGATTATGATCTGTCATCACAGTCTTCTAACCACTTACTCTGGACCATGCGATATAATTTGTCTACCTGGCATTCCTATAGTTTTACGCAGTTGACTGGTTAATGCAGCAAGCTTTAGTGGTCTTTTCTGTCTTCATTGTTTGTTTATTGAATCAATATTGAACCTTATATAGTAAAATGAAGATCTGATCGTCAGAAGCTACAGAACACAGAAAAATGTTTGATTGTTGTTTTTTGGGTACAGTAAATGCGTGCATTGAACAGTTCTAATTTTTAAATTTTACTTTTCTATAACCCTAAAATAGGCAGGTCCATTTCAAAGCAGTCGGAGAGTGGTAGAGCTTTCTACAGTAGTGACAACAGTTTAATGTACTTTGGATTCATTTGGAAATGCTGTACTGTTTAGTGAACTTGTGCACGGAAGAAGGCTGCATAAGTGACACCTTTTTAAACCAAATAATGAGTGTTTCTCACTTGACTCTTCATATATTAGTGTGCATGTCCATTGAGACTTTTGTGAACTTAAAGCAGAAAAGGAAATGCATGCCTGCTGAATGGACCGACCCTGACTTCTGTGAATTTGGACCAGTCGTGAGTCTACTGTATATGGGTAGTTTCTAGTATGCCGTCTCCTAGAAGTTAAGTGGTTCTATGGTTCCATTGTTGATAAAGTAAAACAAGATTAGCTACAATGCTTAGTAGATGTGTCCCAATTGTCCTGCAGCATGGCATAAAGCATCAAAATAACTTGGGATGTGAACATCAATTAGCCTAAAAGGTTTACAGAAATCTAGGCTATAGTGTATAGTTAAGTGTGGCTATGATGTGTAGTTAAAAGTGTATAAAATCAAGGGAGGTTACGATGAGGTTGCATAATCCATTGGTGAGGCCGCATTGAATTGCATTCAGTTTTGGTCCCTGCATTACTTAAAGGACATTGCAGCTTTGGAGAGAGTCCAGCTAAGAGCAATCAGACTAATACCTGCACTAAAAGGTATGATGGAACAGAACCTATTTAGTTTTGAACAAAGATAGATTAGGGGAGACCAGACTGGAAACAGACTCACGTTGGAGGATATGAAATAGGTGAGAGGAATGGGAAGCTGCTTAGTCACTGGGATCCCTAGGGACTGGCTGGATGGAGTTTTGAGGTCAGTCAGCTACTAGGAACTGGACAAGCATTAATGAGCCAACTGGCCTGTAGCTTTTGTTGTGTTCTTATATTGTACTGGTGTTGTAGCAATTTTAATGTGGTTGGCTCATCAAATACAGATGTACAGTACATTTGTTTCAGTTAACAGTACAATATTAGAATGCCTGTCATGCTACATACAGTGCAGTAAACATGCTGATTTTAATAACTCGCAGATCTTCAGTGATAAAAAACATGTGTGAAAACGATAGGCCTTGCTGTCATGTACCGGAACATATTTCAATATTGGTTGATTTAAGTTCTCTGAATAAACTGCTGTACTGTGTTGTATATGGAGACAGTATCACAGTACCAATGACGATTCAAATTACAATTACAGTAATCCGTTGAGTATCCGCCCTTCACATATCCACCCTAGCCGTTTATCCACCATTATCAACCTCTTCAGCAACATTTATTTTTGAACAGAGAAGATTGGTTCAGAGATTGTAGATCCTACCAAAGTTTTCATACACTGTGTTGTATGTGCGCCATGCACTGCCATTGCTGATAGTGTCACGTGAGCTGTTCAGTGTGTTGATATGTAAGTTAAACTTTTTTGGGCCGCTCAGCCTGTGCACTATTTGCAATACAGTTTTGATGGAAATTAATTGGTTGCTTGGTTTCGAATTGATTAGCAGTATCCCAAACCCGAGTGGCATGCCTTGCTTTGCCAGGTAATCCTCTTCCAGGTCCTTCTGGATCCTTTCAGTAGCTATTTATCTGCCAACGTTACTACTTTATTATTATTATTATTATTATTATTATTATTATTATTATTATTATTATTATTATTATTATTTATTTCTTAGCAGACGCCCTTATCCAGGGCGACTTACAATTGTTACAAGATATCACATTATTTTTACATACTTATATTCATAAATTACCCATTTATACATTTATACCAGAACATTCTAGGTAAAGTACCTTGCTCAAGGGTACAGCACCAGTGTTCCCCACCCGGGATTGAACCAATGACCCTCCAGTCAAGACTGCTCCACACTACTGTAGCCGTCAGCTCTGTGTCTGTATGTGTGAGGATAAAACGCTGTTAATCCAGAAATTTTAAATTGTTGAATATAAAAAAAAACGTTTTACTCTAAAAGATTACTTGCTATTCCTAAAGGCCCATAGGCATACTGCAATAAAAAGCTTTGGGTTGCAGCTCCCTCAGATATTTTAAAGCGAGTGGTGTTGTGATTACCCATACGGCATGTCCCATTGGACTCTGAGGCGACAGGTTCAACTTTTGGTTGGGGGTCGATTGAGCCCAGCAGTCAGCCTAAAATGGATTCTCTTCCTTGGGGGCAGCAGGTTGGCTGTCTGCCAGCAGGGCAGTACTGGGTACCTGGAAATGTATCTTAGCATTTTACCAGGATGGGACCATGGAAAAAAAGAGGCCCAAACAGGAACTGAAATACACATTTAGAAGCCTAGGATGATTATGGAAAAAAAATAAAACCTATCAAGCTAAAACTTGGAGTGGAGTCTTATAATGCTGTTGTTTTTGTAATATTTTAATTATATTTTACATTAATGAAGATAATACAGTAATATATTGAATTCATTGGTCTGAAAGGTGTTCCCTTTGCTTCCAGATTGAGGTGATTTAGCATTAGGAATTTGGTGTAAAATGACCAATCCTGAGGCAATCCTGAGACTAATAAATACTATAAATGAAAATGATGGTGATTGGTTGAGATAATGAAGGCAGGATCTGCAGCGCTCCTTGTATGGACATTCGTAACAGGAAGTTATTCCACTTATTTATTATTATTATTATTATTATTATTATTATTATTATTATTATTATTATTATTATTATTTATTTCTTAGCAGACGCCCTTATCCAGGGTGACTTACAATTGTTACAAGATATCACATTATTTTTTACACTTTATTTTTACATACAATTACCCATTTATACAGTTGGGTTTTTACTGGAGCAATCTAGGTAAAGTACCTTGCTCAAGGGTACAACAGCAGTACCTCCTAACTGGGATTGAACCCACGACCCTCCGGTCAAGAGTCCAGAGCCCTAACCACTACTCCACACTGCATAGGTCATATTTTTATGACGTAGACACAAAATTGGCTCAGTTGTCAAAAGCTACAGAATGGCCTAAATTGAGTTTGCCTGCATGTACTGTATTTTAACAATTTCAGTGTTATAAAAAAAGAAACAACTTCCAATACAGCTCCTTCAGTACAACTTACGTTTTTCACTGCTTTTATAATATTGATAAAGTTGTTTGTATTTCTGAAAGGAACAGGTGGGCGAACTTTGGGCATCTCCTCAAAACAGGGGTGTTACAGTAGGAGTGTTCATTATACATGCTGTTGCTGTATGTTACAAGAGTATATAGCTGCAGAACAAAGGCTCCCAAAGCTCACACAGGGTAGCTCACACAGCGTAGCTCACATAGGGTAGTGCTGCGTGTGCAACTCGTAATTTACGTTGTGCTTCATTGACTCTCAACACCCCTACCATGTGACCATAATACCCCACGAACCTTAGGTTTAGGGTTAGGTTATTGTTATGAAATAAACTTAGTTTTAGTACCTAAATTTCACCCTTATCATGTGATCGGGCTGTAGCATATAATTATGACGTCTATTACGAGTTGCGCACGCAGCACTACCCTCTGTGAGCTACGCTGTGGGAGCCTTCGTTCTGCAGCAATACCCCTCTCGTATATTAGGGTGGCCTACCTTTCCATGCTGACGCATTGTGTTATTTCAACGTGTCATCTATTTTTCCTCCTCTCCCCTCTCCCCTGCAGTTGATGTGAGCACAGCACTGCCCCTGCAAGTCCCCCAAGCTGCAATCCCCATGGACCTCCGGGTTGATCACCAGTTCTCCCCGCCCTCTGCGGACCCTAACCTGCGGGAGAAACAGCTGCAGCAGGAGCTCCTGGCTCTGAAGCAGAAGCAGCAGATCCAGAGGCAGGTTCTCATCGCTGAGTTCCAGCGGCAGCACGAGCAGCTCTCCCGCCAACACGAGGCCCAGCTACAGGAGCACGTCAAGGTAAAGGCCGACTACGCCACCCCAGTTCAACCTTTTACCTGGGAATATGAGGTACAGCCCTTCTATAAAATGTACCTCTACCTAGCAAATACACCTGTAGTATACTGTATAGACAAAATAAGTAGTAGTCTCCAGTGTTCTTTTCATTTTTTGTTGGAGGGGTTTTTGCCTACATTCATCAGTTATAAACTAAGTGTACTGCGTGTTACAGTACATACAGTGCATACAGTACTAATGTATAGAACCCGTAAATGTGTAAACGACAGCACATTATACTGTGATGTTAATCAGAGTAATCAGTTTTAATCATGAGCTTTATACATGTTAATATAGCTTACAGTATATTACAAAAAGTATGCATTCTAAAATGTGATTTAAAAGGGTTATATTTAGTGTGTTTTATGAATCCACCCGTCAATCTTAATCACTGAGTCTGTAGTTTATGAATTATCTTGATTTCAGTTTTCAAAACTCTTTATGCCTCTTTATTAATAACACGGTGCTAAAAGATGTATATTATAATCTTAATTAATTATGACACTGTTAAACTTATAGGAAACATTTATACATTTACATTTAAAAAGACACCTCCCTGTTTTGCTTCTCTGACAATGATAAAGGGATATTTTATTAAGTTGGATTACATACAGTTATAGGAACCAACAGATTAACATTGTAGCAACATGCTTTGGTGGTTATTCTGTAACTAAAAAAGATAAGTTCAACACACTGGCACCTTTATAAACAAGTTTTGATAAGAATTTTGTGAAAATAGTGTGCTATTGAAATAAATGAATTAATTACAGAGTTTGTTTTAAAGGCCACCGTTTATTTAAATTGCTACAGTAGCTAGTTTATTTAATGTGCCGACTATTACTAAAAACAGAATGTGGGTGCGTGGGGAGCTAATGGATAGCTGACAGCTCTCCATTATTATAAAACTGATTCATGCAGAATTGACAAGCAGTGAATGAGAAGGACATCTTGTTTGGAGTAGTGGTTGCAGCATAACTTTACACCAAGCCTGTACAAACCCAGGCCCAGGAGCCAAATGTGGCCTTCATTACCATTAAATCCTGCCCTCTAACCTCTTGAGCCCAGTTGCAACTGGTTGTGACACTGATGCAAATGCTGTATTTAATATATTAAACACAACCACATCGCTAAGAGGTTTTTGGTTGGTTAAAACTAACCTTTTTTGCTAATGTGCTCTTAATACGGGCTGTGTTATGTACTTGAGCTATATTGGTCCAGTAAAAAGCCAGCTCATTATCTGCCTTTTTGTTGACTGAAAGTCTCAGAGTGGCCCTTTGTGGAATAACGTTTGGACACTCCTGCTGGTTTACTTAGGATGCCATTTCCTTGGAACCACCAGGGAATTGAAGTTGATTTTTAAAACCCCTATTTTTTTTTTTACTAGAACTGCTGCAGTGATAGAAGAAAAAAAAAATGCTTTGTTCTAAAAATAGGCTTATCTGAAAAGAAATAATCAATGTCTGTAATGTAGCGAGTCTGCCACTACTGGTGTGCTTTTTTGTCACACCTCACATCACTTCTTCTTTATTCAATAACAACTCTGTTGTAGCTTGTGGGCATTTTTTTTGTATGTGACTTGATTTAAAATGAGCAGCAAGCCAAGAGATCAGTAAAACACCTTCTTCTTCTCTCCTTTGTTATGTGCACTACATACCGTATACATTACTGTATACTGGCACCAGCATGTGGAAGCACTACCCCAAAATAAATTTATCGCTAATCTATTTTTTTTTTTAATGCTCTTTTACTGAATTTTTTTGTTGTTGTTGAAATTAATAGTTTACAAAATTCATAGAAATGAATCATTCTGCTCTTTTTTTTTTAAGTATTGCTCATGCAACTTGAAGAGTGACATGCAAACAGAATGACAGACATACAGATGCATCCATAAAATTCATGTCAACTTTTTTTTACCAGTAGTGTAGGTTCTTAGCAGACAGGAACACTGTGCTCATGAGAATAAGGACGTAATCTTCATGCGTGCAAATCATGGGTCATGGGGCAAAGAGCTTATAGGGCAGCAGAGGCCTTCCATGAAAAGTAACTTACTGCGCAGTTCATAAAAAAATAATACTCAGTATAGATTAAATGTAAAAACATGTACAAAAATGTTCAAGCAAGAGATTAATGCTCCAGTTCCTGATGGATCAATTTGTGTCTTAAATAATCCCAATGATACAGCATTAACAGCATGGCTAGGTAACCCATTCAATACCCTCAGAATTCTCTGTTTAAAGAAGCATCTTCTATCCTCAGTTCTACCTTCACTAGTTTGCAACTGTGTCCTCCTGACGCAAGTTTTATCAACTAAAAAATTGGTGGCATATGCAGAAAAAATAATAATAAAATATTGTTAAATAGTTTGTAAATTTTGTGGACAGTGCATAATGTTATTTTAAAAATGTAGTTCCAAAAATACTGTTTCAAATGTGTTACTTTCAGCATAATGTTGTTATCTTGGAAAACCATTACTTATACGTTGAAGGGAAAACTTAGCAACACCAAGGAAGCAGAGCTATATTTCAGTGTAAAATTAAACATGACTGGAAAACTGCAGCGCTGAGTAACTTCTGACACTAATAACATATTTTCAATGGGTAGTTTATTATGGAATCGCGGTTAAGGTTGTGAGATTACTGTATATTACAAACTTGGTGTTCAAAATAAGTGCTATGGCCAAACATTTTGCATCACGTAGAATTTTAGGAGTGAGACATCATTTTAAAAAAAAAACCCAACTATATGAGTATAATTTAGATATTTTATTTAACATTGTGTAATCAAAGAAAATACATAATAGTACAGTATTTCATGTTACATTTCATTCAACTTTATGAAGCACAATTTGCTAATTCTAAAGGGTGATGCAAAACCTTTGGCCATATCTGTACATTGGAATGGAAAACCATTTACTGTACAGTAGTCTCCCAAGATGTAGTACCATTTATTTACATGTTTACTTTCGTTTTAATTTGAATGCTAAAAGCTCTTCAAGTTAAAACATGAAAATAATCTGTTTGCCTGGTATGTTGATAATGAGGAACAGTTACATCATTTTTGCAGCTCCATTGTGCAACTCAACAATAGCTATCCTCTTTCCACTCCATGTAATGCATGGTTGTCTGTGAAACTCAAATATAGTACCATGAGTTGCATTTATTACAATAGGGTTGGTTACAGTCAAAACTCTTTTCAATATACAGTCTATGGCACTGTACATGTACACCACATTGTAATATTTCAATTGTTACACGTTCCAGTGTACTGTATGCTATATTGTGCTGCCATCAAACTTTATTCAGACCATTTCAATACTGTACCGCAACTTACTGACATGTAAACTTCTAAACATATGCATTGCTTTCCCAAAGAGATATTAAGTAGGGCAGAAATCAGTTGTATGGCTGTTAAATGTAAGTGTGACAGTAACAAAAGTAATATTATCAGGAGCTAGTTTCCATTGACTCCCATGATATTTATATTCTGGTCTGGCATTTCAATGTGGTGATAATAAGAGTGAGGGTGACTTTACCAGGAATGATATTAAACAGGTTTCAGTTTACATAACAAACACCGGCCTGTAATGTACCTGGGCTCCTGCGTTGATAATGTGTGTTAATCTGTGATAATGGGCATCATTAAAATACTAATTGTTAATTGCTTCTGTTTAACTATTCAGAGAGCATTGCTCTAAATAATGCATTTTATTTTATTAACCATCCTCTGTGTGGTTTTATCTTAAACCAAGGTCTTACATTTGCAGTGGTGTTATTGGTCTCATCTGAAACCAGGAACTCCTTTTTTTTTTTTTTTACTCTTGTTACCAGAAAAGCATTTATTACAGTAGTAGTTATCTCCTGCCTGGGGTGAAACACCTTGTGAAGTTGATATAATGTAGTGGAGGCCGACATATCTGGAGAACCACTTATCCAGTTGTCATGAAACTTGTTATTGACATTATTTAGCCTACGTTCTTGAGAATAACAGATTCTGGGAAAATAGGAGGGTGTCTATCTGTCCGTCCATCTGTGCATCTGTATGTCGCACCGCTAACCCAATTGTCATGAAACTTGGTCATAACATTATTTATTGGTTTACTAACTAAATGTTCCAACAGTAATTTCAGTGTGTATGGGATATGCCAAGTAGTAGCAGCAGCAAAGTAAATGTTCATGCAGGTAAATATGGACGTATGTCTTCTCATAATTCCTGTATATAACCCAGAGCACATCCAAGACGTTCATCACAATCAACAACATGAATGTATGGAAATACTTACAGCCATACCCTGTTAACAAAACAAAACTGAGTCTGCTGGGAATGTGTGTTACTATTTGAAATAGCTATTAGTTCTGCAGGTGACATGCTCTGAATTTGTGCTGCCTTATGTAATTAAACTCCATATGTCACACACTGCTGAAGGTTCATCTGCCATGCTAACAAAGGCAAATACAATTTCCAAGTAACTGTCTTCATAGTTTGTGTTTTTTAGACAATGATGCACCTGCACAATTGTGTTCTTTTTTTTGTTTTTTCTTCCGCGCACCATAAACCGATTTGTTGTGTACTGAACAAGGGTACAGTGCAGCAGGAGCAGAACGGTCACTGGCTCCCTGTGATTGGCTCTCTTCTTTATTAAGCGGAATTTTCCAGAAACATAATAATAAAAAAAAACTAAAAGAAACATTTGTGAGTTTGTATAATTCAGATTCAGACTTGTGTAAAATTGTATTTAGATTTTTATTGTTATTATTACTGTACTGTAATTACTATAATGTAAGAACGCTCACCGCGTTTTTTTTTTTTTTATAGAAAGAATATGATTCTTACAGGATCTGCGACTCTGTGTTAGTTGTATCTAATCTACATTTAGATGGATTAGGCTGCTTGTAGTGTTTCCTGTCCTAATGGATGGAGTTTAGGGATTGCTCCTGCATGGTTTCCTCACTCTCTTCCTTTGTATGGTGCTACAGGGACTCATAAACTCATCCTGGTAACAGCCTATTCCCTCCAGCATGTCTAGTGCCTAATCCCTCTGGACCGCACCTACAGTACTGTAAATTAAAAATGCTTAATTGTAAGCAGACACTACATTTTCAGGTTTAGCTATTTCAGTTTTAAATTGAGAACTGCTTATTAAAGTGGAATAAAACTTGGGAGGGGCAGCGTAACACCATTTGAAAAAACAGTGATCAGCTTGTTTAATTTGTGTTAGTCTACAATAAATGGCATATTAGGCTGATGACAGACCATGTGAGAATCTTCTAGATTTTTTTTTCTATGTCTTCAAAATTACTTGTGCGTATACAAAATGAGCCCATCTGGTTATTTTGCCTGTTGCATGATATTGGGAGATGAACACAAGAAGGGTTACAGTAACACAGGCTTGGTTTTTGTGCACTTGAAAATCGACTCTACAGTTATGACTATGTGACGTTGTCACATGAATACATTGTGAAACAGCAAAAGGAAGTCCTTTTGGCAGCGGGACTTTAAGGGCAGGGTCAATCGCTTTCTCACGATAAAAATAGCTGTAAAAACCCATGTAAACCTGAGCAGGAATCGTGCTTGTGGCTCACGAGGATTCAGCAGTCAAGATCCCGTTTTCCTGACCTAATATCACGTAATGTCCAGCAGAAAGTCCATGCAAAACATAATAAAATAAACATTTCAAAAGAAACTAGTGTGTAAAAACAAAAGTAGTTTTTAATCTAAAACAAAAGTAACATATGATTTATCTTGTGTGTGTGTGTGTCACTCGCAGCACAGAATCCAGGTTGAGCTGCTGCAGCCTGCGGCTTTGCAGTTTTGTGATCGAAATGTTTCTGCTGAAGCGCTGTGGCTAGCTTCAAGATAAAATCACACCTACCTTGTATAAAACAAAGGAATTGATGGCTGCAAGGTCCAGTAGAGATAACAACAGGCCTGTGTGTATATATATATATATAAAATGTATATTGTAGGTTATATTCAAAATAAAACCATGTATTGTAAAAGGTGGTTCTAGTGTTAATGAAATGTAACTTTTAGATGTTCCACAAACACACACACACACACACACACAATTATAAATTCTAAGTAGTAAAACATGTAGAAATTATATTTTATATAATTGTGTGTGTGTTGGAAAGTTAACCAGACAAACAAGTAGCTAATGCGCGGCGTAATTCAGAATGTGCGCGACAACACAGGAATTCATTTCTCTTGTTAAATGTTTTTATCTTCATGGCAACGCATGAAGCTCTCCTCACGATATTCAGTTGTTCTTTTCCTACTTAGACACGGACATTTAAATATCCCCTCCCCTAAATGACTATGAATTGAATAATCTGCATTGGTATGGCCGATTTGTTTTTCCTAAATCACAACTGCATAGCAACGCATTTCCTGAAAAGTACGGCAAACAGGTTGTGAGGAAAACGGTCATAATTTGTGCATGTAAACGCCGCCACAGTGTCCTCATGTATCAAAGTAAGTGATCCTGTTACTTAAACAGGCCTAATGCAGATTACAGAGGGATGCCCAAGGCTTGAGTTAAACAGATGGCATTTATCTTAATCTGTAGTTAATCAACATCTTGTGCCAGTGCTGTTCCCACAAGTTTATACTGCTACTTGATAAGGCAGGGTGAGGCAGCTATGACTAGTGGTTCTGGCAGTGTGTATCTACAGTCTGAATGGAACCTGCTGTTTTCTGCTGTAACTCAGCATGTGATAGAGAAAAGAAAGGGGTTTTTATCCATTGGCTTTTTTCTGTGTTTATGATTTTTTTGGGGTCTTTTTTGTAGATGACCAAAAAATCTGTGTTGATTGTGGGTTGTTTTTTTGTACCATCTGAATAGTGAATCCAGCTGTTCTGGTGTTGCTCAAAAGCACTCTGTGCTGAAACATCATGAGAACTGATCAAATCAAACTGCAGCACAGATACTGTAGGAATCTCAGTGTGTGCCTCTATTGTACAGTACACTTGAAAACTGAAACCCCATGTCCAAGTCAGGATTGAGAAGAGGCTGATTTGGATCACATGGGAATTATTAAAGGTGTTTTCCACTCAACAAATGACTATAACAGGTCTATAAAATGAGATTGTTTACTACAATTTATGGACAAAAATACAATAAAAATCTCTGTATAGGAGGCTGTGTGGTCTAGTGGTTAAAGAAAAGGGCTTGTAACCAGGAGGTCCCTGGTTCAAATCCTTGTGCTCCATCTTTCAGGTGAGATGTTGTAAGTGACTCTGCAGCTGATGCATAGTTCACACACCCTAGTCTCTGTAAGTCATCTTGGATAAAGGTGTCTGCTAAATAAACAAATAATAATAATAATAATAATAATAATACTATAGGGTTTTTTTCCCTTACTGTTTTATGTTGTTTGCAATAACTTTGCTTGGTTCTGGGTTCAGTTGCTGTCATATTGCATTATTATCACTGTTCTCTGCCTATTACCTGGCTTCTGGCTGCTTTAGGGTTGTATGGAGAACCCTCTATACAATGCATGTGACAATGTAGGCTTTCAACTGCCCCATCGACTACAGTTATATAGACTGAGATAGTAGGTGGGAGTTGTAATGGCACATTGTCGCATGGTTTGAATTGAAAGGAAGGCTGTTCAGTACTGGTACTTAGGATTCTCAGTGCCAGGTAAAGGCAGATTTGGAGGAAAAAAATATACAACTCAATAATGGAGCAACAGAACCCAGACACAAAATGATAGCAAACAACCTATAATAGTAAATACAATGTAACAAAAAAAGCAATTAAAATGACACCTGAAGCAACTTTCTCGTTCGTAATATGTATTTAACTTTACAATAAACACAGTGCAATCTGAACTGCAATTACATTACATTTGCAGGGTATGCTTAATTCAGTTGCTTACATTTTCAGTGTTGCAAGTTACACATTTTCACTAGTCTTTGTGCTTTTCACTAGTGTGCTTTTCTATCTATAAATATTCTGCCTGTCAAAACAGCTCAGCATAAATATGCAAAGTGTCTTGTTATGCAATGGAATATCTGTAATGTGGTTTAGCCTGGCTTCCTTTGTTTCACCCGATTGACAAAGCCATTGTGTAATAACATCACACACACACACACACACACTGCTATGTAACAATATTTGATTAATAATGAATACCAATTGTTTCAACTGGTAACTGAATTTGGCAAAAACTGAAGGTTTATCAAATAAAACAGAGATTTTTCTTCAGAAAAGATAAACACACCCAATAAAGTGACCAGAAATATACAACTTAGACATTAAATTAGAGTCTTTTTAGTAGCCCATAATGTGTTTATTTGTTTTAGAATTGTAATTGGTGTTTGAAATGGGCGAATTATGATTTAGCGCAAATAGCTTTGAGAATTTAGCCCAGTTTAGCCCTTGTTTGTACATCATTTAATTATAGGGGTGTGCAAATACGTTTTTCTAGTACTGTCCCTGTAAAATGTGTTTTTGTTTTTGTTTTTTGTCGTCAGGTATTAACCAAACAACCCTATCAATAAATGTGTTAATTTCACAACAAGAAAAGCTGCCTTTCCCTCACCTTTACAAATGAGTACCAAATGTCCTTAGACCTACTTTAAGCTACCACTGTACATACTGAGATATGTATTTTTTGTCAAGTTTAATCGCAGGTTCAGTCTTGTGGAGATAATGTATTTCCAAGCAAACAAGCAAATTGAAATCAAAATGACTTTATACCAACAGGATTTAAGAAAGTTGAGACAAATAAAATAGAGCAACAGGTTCTATATTAAGTCACACTGTGGGCTTGTTATTGAGGGGTATTCGATAGTCATGTAAGAAAGGGCACCTTGTTATTGAGGGGTACTTGATAGTCGTGTAAGCAAGGGCACCTTGTTTTGTGTTGAGTAATTATCACATTTTATTCCATTTAATTAATACCTAACAACTTAAAACTTCTTAAAGGGAATTACTAAACATGTGAATATCTGCATACCCGTATTACTGCTCTCTGCATATGGGATTAAAACAGTAACACAGTATTGTTTTCTGTTGTGTTTTCCCAGCATCAGCAGGAGATGCTGGCTCTGAAGCACCAACAGGAGCTGATGGAACACCAACGCAAGCTAGAGAAGCACCGCCAGGAGCAAGAGATGGAGAAGCACCAGAGAGAACAGAAACTGCAGCTTCTCAAGAACAAGGAGCGCGGCCAAGAGAGTAAGGACCTATTCACATCTTGCAAGGGCAGTTCATTGGCAAATGAGTGCGTCTCAGTCCTTTTGAGAGCTATGAATGTGCAAAATGCACTCTGCCCCCTCAGAGTTTGTCTTAATCAAACCAGATTTGTTACTTAATTTAATTGCTACAGTATTGCAGAAGGTAGTCTGAGTTAGTTAGGTCAATTCCTTGACATTTGTCAATATAACATTACATATGTTATATAACACTACCCCAATTCTTCACTCTAAATTAAATAAGCAAGCCATGTAAAGCATATGTTGAAGCAAGAACCAAGGTTCCTAATGAAGATATTACCACTGTACCAACCAGGTGGCTTAACACGCACTAACTTGTTTATGCAGTGTCACAGTTTAAGCAAGCACTCTGTCTGCAGAAGAGATGTAATAAGATCTTATGGTAGTTAAAAAATAAATAATAAATAAAGACTTTGACATTTCAGCAAGTCTGTATCTGTGCTTATGAGTATAGTTTAAATATTGTGATGCTCGATTGTGAATTATTCTACCTTCTTAAAATAAGCTTCAGGGCTTTTCTTATATATTTTAAAGACAGAAATACCGTAAAGACTCACAAGCATATGGAAATATGGCATCAGCTACTTCTTGCTGGTTTAAAAACTATTACAATATTGTTTTATTCCTCTTAAAAGTAGGGCCCATAGTGTAGCCAGAGTTCCCTCTCTGAGAGGGAAGGTACAGTGTGACGCTGTGTTCTGTGAACTGTTCCCTTTCCCTGGAGATTAACAACATATTCTTGTGATTAACAGGTGCAGTGGCCAGCACAGAGGTGAAGATGAAACTCCAAGAGTTTGTTTTGAATAAGAAGAAGGCTTTAGCTCAGAGAAACCTGAACCACTGCATGCCGAATGACCCTCGCTTCTGGTATGGGTACGTAAAAAACAAATGGAACCTTGACTTGCCCTGTAATATTGCACAGTGAGCGTCACCTTATTGCCTTTATTTTTAAAGGTTTAGTAGTAGCAGAATGATAACTTTTTGGCTTACAGAGATGTAGTGATATCGGAGTGGTTCCTACAGATAAAACTACCCCAGACTGGTGGAAACGATGAAACCCTAACCAATGATTGAGTCTGCTGAACACTTGTTTTATCTTTTTGTTGCCCCCTTACTTTTTTATGATGTTTGCAGTAATCTTAATGGTTCTTAATGCAGTTACTGAACGATTTTTCATTGAGGTGCATTGACCTTAATTCAGGAGCTGCTCTTCTGTTCTAGTTGCCTGCCATGGATCTAGGCCAGATCTTTAAAGAAGTAAGAGCCGTCTTATGCACAGCTGTGTATTACCAGTAAACTCTTACTGCAGTGCCTCTTTACTAGATGCTGCTAGCTCCTACATCTATAAAGACACTTTGGCTGGTCGCCTGGGTTACATAAACTATGGCAAACAACTAGAACAAAAGAACACCTCAAAGCAAGCCAGCACATAAAATATCAAAAAGTAAATTGCAATTGCAATAAGAACCAAATGATGGGACAGAAAATAATTCAGATTGCATGTGTTAATCTCTTTTTATTGTTCTGCTCGTCTAATGATAAATGGCAGAAACACAGTGTGGTTTCTGAAGAGGTTTTTAATGAGTAAAGCTTCATTCATCCCATCCTTTTCCAATAAAATGTGGACGACCCTTCATAATAAGTGGCACTTCAGGTGAATGAATGGCGGGGGTAAAGTGTAATGCTCAGTGTCTCATCAGCTGTGTGTTTGAACAACCTGTAAACTTCACTATACATTATACGTACTATACGTCTTTCAGTGGTGCCAGTCATACAAGATTTTAACATTAAGAATTTGCTTTTTTAAATCTCTTTACTGAGAAATCGGAGAAATGTAAAACTGTATCTGACAAAATAGTTTTATTAATCTGCTGCTTTGCACTTCTAGCTACATATGTCTCAATTGTGCAGGTGTGAAAGAAACACATTTTAAAATGTTACATTTTGAAACATCTGGAATACACCAGAGATGAAAAAAAGTTCTCAGTTTCTGTTGCTAACTCTCAGATAATTATAACTGCAAGGAGTATAAAACATTCTAGGTCAAAGCAAGGCGCATATAGAAAATACTTGGCATAAATACTGACTAAATAAGCTTACACTGCAGTCATCCTACTGTAAAAACTGTACCTCTGACCTCTGCCATAGTGTCAATGGTTAAACCTTTAACACTTAGAAAACATTGAGTGGCTGGTTTCACAGGGCCAGATCAGCACTAATCTTGGAGTACCCAATATTCATTTATGTTAGGAAGTCCATGACTAGTGATAATCTGAGTCTGTCAAACCAGCTGATACTAATTTAACTCTAAATTATTATCTCTATCTTGGATGCACTCTTCTGCTGCCTTTCCCATTGTCACTAAAACTGACCTGCAACAGGGAGATGCAGATTTTATATATTTCACGTCAGGGATGCCATCTGTCTACCCAATGTATTAGTCATTTATGAGTCATTTGCAGATGTTTCCAATTCTGTTGTTCCAAAGGAGAAAGGCAACAAAACATGCAAGTGGTCGTTTAACCATGTCATTCTAGAACCTCTTTTTTAATAAACAGGGTGTTGGGTACTGGCAGTTTAGCCACAGCACTCATTTTACATTTGATTTGTGTCTTTATGCCTTCAGTGTCTTTTTTGCAGTGTTTTTGTGTGTAAACAAAGCACAGGTTGGTTAACCTGAGAAGGCAGCAGTCACATGCATTACGAGTAATTCAATACAATATGCAAAGTGCAGCACTGTAAAAACAGCAATTGGATCTCAGAAGCTGATTGCTGCCGAAAGCATAAATGGATTTCTGGCAAATATCCAGCTCTGGCTTCGTAAAGGGTGGAGTTTACCTGGAAAATTGTATTTGGTAGTGGTGTGTTATTGCCTTAGTGCTAGGCTATTGCAGCACAGACATTACAGAATGAAATATCTGTTTAAAATCTGTACTGCCGGTGCATGTCAAGTCCTTATAAATTCAAAGACACATGTTTTGACTAGAAGTATTTTTCAATATACTGTTGCAGCCTGTCGGAATCTTTACACACACATGTTTCATGTTTCAAGTTTCAAAAGAAACAAACATTTATATTACAAAGACTTAATACAGTCCAACCCTTCTAATATCACTTCAAATGCATACATGGTGTCAACAAGCTGGGTTTACTTTATCAGGAGTCTACCAATAACCTGGCAAAATAAACATTGAAACACAGAGGAAATGCTGATACAGCTGACATGTCTGTTTAGCTGTGGGAATTGAAATATTGAACTAGGTATTCAATTGATTGCACCAGTGTGCATAATTAACATGTCAGGTTGAAGAGGTTGTTTGTTGTCATTTCACCTACATGGTGGTGACTTTGTCCCCACCCCTTCATCTGCTTATTTCCTGTCAATAACCATTCAGCTACTCTATTGACTGACATGTTTTCAGCCACTCACAAGACACTGCTGAAGTGAAATGACAAATGAAGTAAAGCAATTTTAGACTTCCTGTAAGGCAAGACAAGCAAACTGAGAATTGTATTTAACTTAGTGTAGTACCAGATATCTGTTTTAAAACTAAAATACACGTTTGCATTTGAGACTTATGTAGCTAATGGAAGTACAAATTGGGTAGTGTTTATGGAATGATGTTGTTTGCTCCAAATACTTTAAGTGGGGTGGAAATCAGTTGATACATTTTACTAACACAGTATAACAAAAGTGATATTCTTGCCGGGACATTTCCATGTAATGATAGTAGCCAGAGGGTGGCATAAACAGGATAGTAAGCAGATAAAAATGTTGTAAATACAGTGTTATTCAAATTGAATGTACAAAACTACTTTCATGAACTAGTCCCAGAGATTGAAACAGCTTTAAAACAGTAGCTGAGGGAAGGTAATTACGACTAATCACTAGAGCCAGTGCTTAAGTGGTGATAATGAAGTGCATGGTTTACACCCAGCAGTAATATAAATTAAACATCTTAACACTCCTATTAATAGATTGACATAAATGGAGACATGCAAGATTAGACCGAATTCTGAACCCCTACCTCAAGTTCTGGGTCAAAATTGTATTTCTGTTTTATAAAGTAGCTTTTAAAAAACGTATATCCTATATGAAGAGTCCACTTTAAACTTGGAACTCTTTCAGGTAATGGAGAAAAGAGAAAACAATAACAAAGTTGGTGGGGGCTGTTGCATCAAGTGATTATATTTATCTGGCAAAAAGCCATTTCATTACAGTCGTTTGCTATAGCTGAACACTTTATAAGCACTTTTTGTGACTGACTGGCATTTAAGTGTGTCGGAAGGTTTTTTGTTACAGAGAAAACTAAAAGTATATAAATGAAATACACCCTATAAGCCCTTACAAACCTTATTATTTGAATATACGATTATGCAGTCCTGTGTTTATACTGTCCTTGAAAATAGCATGCCTTCAGTACATTTATTAAATCAGTATTAACCACACTTAACAGCCAATTTAGCAACTTTGGTCTGGCACTAAGCGAGATAGTAACCAGCTGTTGGGAATTGGATATCTGGTTTTACATTTTATTAAACTTGATCTGGGCCTAGATGTTTAATGGCTTGGAAGTGCTGTGGTTTATCTTGGAGCGCTCAGCACTGTACCTGCAAACATGTCTGTCAGGTTTTAAATCCTACTGTATGTGGGGAGACCAGCCAAGTTCCGCCTTAAAGGCCCACAGTTAGGTTCATTTTTTTTTTTTTTCAAACTTTGCTGTAAATTAATAGGACACTAAAAGTGATGTCTTGTTCCTATCAGATGTCACTATCTTATAACTAAAAACACGAAAGTCTTCAGGTGTTGCAGTAGACTATGTGGATGGGTCTCCATGCCATGCAAGGCGTTTCAAGACTAACCAATGCTTTAAAATCACCTTTCTTACCTCTAATTAGTAGAAGCCATATATCACTGTCCCCTTCCTTTTTTGGCTTGAATATTCTTTTTTTGTTTGTTTGTTTTTATTTTCTACTTGAATTCAGTCTATCCACTTTCCTGATCACTTCCTTTGCTGTAGGTTAAACTACTTCTAATAGCCTAGCTGCAATTACATCATGTGACCTACCACCCGGGTATCAGGATGCAGCAACTTATTGTGTTTTATTAAAAAAAATCATGAATGAAATGTGAAAAAAACTAGTGAAGAACCAATAGGTTTTTTTATCATGATATAATGGCATTGATAATGTTACAGGGGGTAAAACTGGACTTTAAACCATTAGTTTGCACCAGTTAAAATTACAAAGACTGCAAAACCACACCAACGTAATGCATGGTTTCCTTTTTTTGTGCATGTTTTCCTTATTATTAAACACGTTTAAAACAAGTAAAAATGAATTATATTCCAAAACCTTGGCTTGTCTGGTTTAGGGATTATAACAACAACCTAATGGAAGATTGGTTTTACACACCCAGAATTATAAAACCTGGGCAGGACAATGAGACCTTCTCTGTTTTAACTGCAGGCAGATAGTGTGGGTATTCATGGGTACCTTGTTTTGCTTTCTGTTTTCCCTTCAGAACCTCAAAAGAAATAAAACAGGTGCACTGAAGTTAACCAAGGTTCATTTGCCTTGTTATAATTATCTAGTTATTTTATAGCGTACTGTTTTGAATGTTACAAGCCTTCACCACATGGTTTGCATGTTGTATATTGATTGTTACCCTAATGTGTTTCTCTGGCTTGGCTTTCCTTTCAGGAAAACCCAGCACAGTTCTTTGGATCAGAGCTCCCCACCCCAGACTGGGATGTCTGCCACTTTCAATCAGCCGCTTTTGGGGATGTACGATCCCAAAGATGACTTCCCTCTCCGAAAAACAGGTACCCCCAACCCACCCACTTCCTGCCTTACTTTAATCTGTGTGCTGTTTGCATGCATGCTACACGTACCAAGAACAGAGTGATTTTAGTTGTTTATTCTATTATTACTTATTTTACCAGGGTGAAAAGTCTGATACAAATATTTCATAGGTACAACTGCCCCCCTTCCTTTCAGACATTTTCTTCATAGTGTACTTCTTAATTGCACTGTAAAGAGAAGCTTTGCACAGAAACATTTGAATCTTCTAGGCTTACTGAATTTCTTTTAAGAAAAAAGAGTCCGCTTGGGGTGCAGCGTCAGCATGGGAGCAAGTGCTTAGTTTATTAAAAACAAACAAAGGACCAAACATGATAAGAGACCACTAGACTGGAAATCCTTCTTCAGTCACTCTGTGGCAAGAGATTGAGGGGTTATTTTCATTTTATTGCATCTTTTTGTTTTATAAACACTTCAAGGGGATTATAGCCCCCAGTTTGTTTTGTTTTACAGTTTGTTTACGTATGAAGGACTGCTAAGTGTTATCTAATTTTCAAGTTCAAGAATTTACACACATTTCAAGCAGCTGAAAGGTATGGTATTGACTAAACCGTTTAGCACAACCCCTGTTTAAGTTTGGATTGGAATTTTTTGTCCTAAGTCTACAGTAACTTTTAAGTTTACATTTCTTGCTGTCATTTTGTCAGGTTAAAGCCAGGCTTTCAGAACATGAAACCTTGAGTGCTTTAAAGTTTTTGGATTAGGAAATATCATAAAGCACTCAAAAGCTAGATTTTTAAAATGTTCTCACAACTGCTAAGCTACACATCAAAAAGATGGACTGAGGCCTTACCTTTTATCACATTTCCACAGCCTGTCATGCAAAATCCTAAGCACCTTCCCAATCATTTGTTGCTGTTGCCTTGGCATAGTTCTTAATCCACATTTCAAAGATTGAGGCAAAGCATTGATAGATGTAGTACTTCTGGACCAGCAATTGAGGTGCGACCACAAACAAGTCAGAAGTCATCCGAGGCTGGGATGATGGAGGACCATTGACCCCTAGAAGGGAGATACAGTTGCAATAGAGATGGTGAGGAGGAAGCGGAGGAGGACATTTAGTGAAAGATGGGTTTGGTCTATATAGGATTGGTTAGCCAATAACGTTACCTTACTGGGCTGAACTTCACCTCTAAAATGATGGCGAGTGTTCTTCTGATGGCCTGGTGCCTTATTAGGACATATGCTAACACATCTGTCTTTATCCTGAGGACCCTTATAAAAGTTTACAGTAGTGAAAGCTTGTAAAAGTGTAAAAAAGCATGGTAAGGCATAGCTAAGCATTGTAAATCCAAGAGAGGTATGGTAAAGCATACATTATAAAAAAAAAAAACAAAACATGATAACCATGGTAAACTATGGTAAATTCATATGTGGGAAAACTGCAAAATTACTGGTCAAATTTACTGTGGTAAACTTTTAAAAAAGGAGAAGCTTGCATTTCTGTGAATCCATCTGTATAAATTACTTTAAAATTGTAAATTTGGAGGTAATTATTCTTTTATAATTAATTCATGAAATAATGTTAATCCAGAATCAGGAGGTTGCGGTAAGGGCATTTTCAACAGGGAATTGAAAAAAGAGGCTAAAATTGGTTTATAAAAATAAAAAAAAGCCAATTAAATGGTATTACTTATCTAATGTTTGTTTTATGCATTTAGTTCATGTTTGACAAATATTCTAACATGACAAAATCTATGTGACAAACTCAAGTATAATCTCACTTTGACATAAAAAAAAGTGCGTATGATCAGTGGTGTAGTGGAGGGTATACGGAGGTAAACGGCGTTTACCCAATTTGAATTTGGGTAATATAGCGTTTACCCACTTCTATATATGGTATATAGATTTTACTAATTTCTACTGTCTTGTGATATGCAAATCCTGGGTTAAAGACAAGATATTTTAACAGTGAACGTCTGTTGTCTTGTAATTTTATTTTATAAAAGTTTACTGGTATGTTTGCAATTTTATCATGCTTTTCCTATTTATCAGTAGGCTTTACTATATCTCACAATGCTTACCTGTGCTTCATTGCACTTTGCTATGCTTTTGCTATCATAAACTTTTCGAAGGGTAACATGGAATGGAAACCCTTTTTGGATGTTCTAGGTACAGTGAGTTGATTTCTTCTTTGACCTTGGTACGAGATAATATATCGACTGCTGTACATCATGTACCCATTTGCAGCCAGGCTAGGAAAAGGTGACATCTGGAGCCGAAGCTGTGTCCTAAAAAGAAAAAGAGAACTGTGCCGCTCCTTTAATTGCCCTGTTTCCAAATCATGGGAATTCAAATGGCATGTTAGCAAGTACAAGTGTATTTAAAGCTGGGCTCTACTGAAGGTCAGCATTTACATTCAGATTCACCTTCGACTCATTTGGTAAGGATAAGGAGAGTTTGTAATAAATCATTTCAGAATTGGGTTGTCGGAGTGTGCAGCTTTCCACCCCTCAGCAGTAAGCTGTGCAGTGGAGCTTGTCCAAAGCTTGGAACAATTACATTGCAGTCTGATTTTCACAGCTGACAGTATTGATAAGAGTATTGTAGTCACAAGTCTCTTTCAGTGCAGCTGTTTAAAGTCTTTCAATAAAACAATAAAGGGGCCAAGGAAACGCAATTAAACAAGTTCTGCACTTCTGAGTTGTCCTGACTTGGCAGTAGTTGTGCAACTAGACCAGGGTGCAGGTTTGGGAGGAATATGGGGTTGGGGATAGTTCACCTCAACTCTGTGTGACCATCGAAAGAGTAGTCAGGCTGGGCTTGCCTCAAGGGTTCAGTAGCTCAGCAACATCCATTATTTCAGATTAAGGTTGGGGTCAGGGTTAATAAAACAGCTGTTACTGTATGTAACAGTTGGACCTTACAATATCAATAGGGTATAGGGCCAGCATGGGTAGCGATACCTGAACATTCCAAGGAAGTTGGAAGTGGAGTGGGAGTGAATCTGCAGCCAAGTCTGCTCTCCAGAATGGCCCATAGTGTCCTCACTTTTAATATGGCAGTTCCTGGAAACTGGGCTCCTCTTTTTAACTCTCTATTATCTCTAACTCTCTATTTTAGATTATCTGTCTCACCCATCATGACTAAAACTGACGTGCAACACAGGCAACTTATACCTTCCTGGAAGAATATCAGGAATGTCATTTGTATTGTGTGGAGGACAGCCCATTTACACAAACGTTTGTGCTACAGATATTTCATCTAAACAGCTTTATAAACTTTCTGTCCTGGCTCTTACAAGGTCCTGTGTCCTAGTCTATGAT
Source organism: Acipenser ruthenus (assembly GCF_902713425.1). NCBI lineage: Eukaryota > Metazoa > Chordata > Actinopteri > Acipenseriformes > Acipenseridae > Acipenser > Acipenser ruthenus. The sequence goes on along the minus strand of NC_081199.1, from coordinate 22,624,731 downwards.
ATGGTGTCTTGCTCACTAATCGTACATTTTGAATTACAACAGTTGTGTTAAAAATGCAAACAACTGGTCTCTTGCATTCTATAGGATTGCATTAAACGTTGTCTAAGAGACCTAATGAAACACTGAGTGTGCCTCATTGTTTTTTTTACGCCAGTATATTTAGCCTTAAGTGCTATTACCGGTATTTATTCCTGAGCCACAAACACACAGAACATTGCTTATCTAAATAGTCAATTAGTTATAATTGCGAATCTGTGTTTGTTTTGTTGTTGCAGTGTAAATTAGCAATCAAAATTAAGAGCAAGAGCTTTGAGAGCTGCAGAAAAGAGTCAGTACTTTAGGCATTGAGATGATACAGTGGGCTTAAGGAAGGTTATAAAGAATATATAATTTTGCAAGGACGGTTTATTTGAAATCGGAACCTTCATAATTACTTCAAATGGGCGTGACATGCATTTGGTTATATGTTAAATGCAGTCATGTCTGTACGTTATGAGTCTTGTCATCTTACATTATTATGACAGTTTTCTAAGCCTTGATGGAGGGCCTATGTTACCTTCAAGGGGCTCCTGAGTGGCGCATCCGGTTAAGGCACCACGTGGAGTGAAGGATGCGCCCTATAGCCTGGAAGTCGGCGGTTTGAGTCCAGGTTATTCCACTGACGGCCATGGATGGGAGTTCCCAGGGGGCGGCACACAGTTGGCCGAGTGCTGCCCCAGAGTGGGGAGGGATTAGGTCGTTGTCACAAAGACGGCCGGAGTGGGTGGCGTCAGACCAGAAACAGGAACACAAACGACAGAGAGATGGGGTTTTGGTGAGGCTGAACGCGTGATCGCGTTCAGCATTTAATAAACAGACAGAAAATAAAAGGTTTGAAACAACAAAAACACAGGACACGGCACTTGTAGCCAAAATAAAAGGACAAACAAAAACGGACTAGACAGACAAAACACGGTGAGCAGATTTAACTATTACTATTACTATTATTATTATTATTATTATCTTTACCTCCGTCTCCAATCCCGTTCTCCACTCACCGAACACCTAACCCTGAGTGAAAGAAACGTGCATCTATATATACTGTTGTGCTGGGATTCAATTACTAATTAATTATTCACTTGAATCCCAGCACGTGAATTAATTCTGTGCAACCCCGTGCTCACATTTTACATTTAACCAGCACGTGAAGTGATTTGTGCTCTCCTCGTGCCTAAATACAAATCTACACTTTTTAAATATACGTGAAACACAGACCCGTTTATATCCCGTGTACCAATGACTATACACCAACATTAACACACGCACGCAACATACATACACAAAACACACAAATGCACACAGGGGCGGGGCGCATTGCCACATATACCCCCCCTTGTGCGCAGCACACATGGCCTCAACGGCCACCTCCCCCCTTAAAAACCCAGCAGTCCAGGACAAAGTCTCGGGCTGGGAAGGGAGGCTCCAGTGGGCCCATGGCTGGCCATGCTGTCAGCACCCCTGCCGGTAGTGGCACGGCTGACAGCCTGTTGGTCCCGTCCTGCAGCGAAAAAGCTGCGGGGGCAGGTGGTCCCCCGACCTCCCCCTTCTTTGTAGCCGGCAGCTCCCTCCTGTGGGGCTCCGGCCACAAGAACTCCTGCAGCGAAACTGCTGCTGGGGAAAGTGGTCTCCAGACCTCGTCCCCCTTCTTTGTAGCCGGTAGCTCCCTTTGGTGGGGCTCCGACCACAGTACTGCCGGCAGCGAAGAAGCTGCAGTGGGAGCAGGTCTCCGGACCTCCCCCACGATCTCCGGCAGCGAAACTGCTGCTGGGGTTGGTGGTCTCCAGACCTCCTCCCCCTTCGTGGCCGGCAGCTCCCCTTTCTGGGGCTCCGGCCACCGTACTCCCTGCGGAGGTACGGGCAGCAGAGGCAGCTCCTGCTCCTCTGCTCCGGGCGGTGGCGGAGGCAGAGGCAGCTCCAGCTCCTCTGCTCCTGGCGGTGGTGGAGGCAGAGGCAGCTCCAGCTCCTCTGCTCCTGGCGGTGGTGGAGGCAGAGGCAGCTCCAGCTCCTCTGCTCCTGGCGGTGGTGGAACCAGCAGGTATTCACCCTCTGCTGGTGGAGGTGGGAGGGGCCAGCAGTCCTCCCACTGCGGTGGAGGTGGAACCAGCAGGTATTCACCCTCTGCTGGTGGAGGTGGGAGGGGCAAGCAGTCCTCCCACTGCGGTGGAGGTGGAACCAGCAGGCATTCACCCTCTGCTGGTGGAGGTGGGACCAGCAGGTATTCACCCTCTGCTGGCAGCTTGGGTCCTAGGGCTGTGGAAGCCCCGACTTCCCTCTCTTCGGGCTGTGGACGCACCGACTCCTCCCTTTTGGGCTGTGGACGCCCCGACTCCTCCCTGTTGGGCTGTGGACGCACCGACTCCTCCCTGTTGGGCTGTGGACGCACCGACTCCTCCCTGTTGGGCTGTGGACGCACCGACTCCTCCCTTTTGGGCTGTGGACGTTCGGGCTCCCCCCACTCAGGCGTAGGACGTTCGGGCTCCTCCCACTCAGGCGTAGGACGTTCGGGCTCCTCCCACTCAGGCGTAGGACGCTCGGGCTCCTCCCACTCAGGCGTAGGACGTTCGGGCTCCTCCCACTCAGGCGTAGGACGTTCAGGCTCCTCCCACTTAGGCTGTGGACGCTCAGGCTCCTCCCACTTGGGCTGTGGAGGCAAAACCAGCAGGAATTCTTCCTCTGCTGGTGGAGACGGGGACAGCAGGCATTCTTCCTCTGCTGGTGGGACTGCTACCTGGGCTGCTGTTCCACTTATAATTGCCTCCAGGTAGCTGAGGACAAACTCCACACCTTCCTCCAAGGTGTTTGGGGTGTGTTCCTCCTGATAGGCCTCCCATCTCTCACTGTCCATCATCCACAGGGCCTGGACGACTATGGGCAGAGACTGGGCCTCCAGCCCAGCATTCTCCAGCATCCAGTCCCGCACTTTGATGGCGTCTTCTGCCATTTTTTTTATTTATTTTTTTCTTTTTTTTAAATCCAAACTGCGGTTCCTGCTCTGGCCTGAGTCCTGGAGGCGCTGTCGATCCCACGCAGGACACCACGTGTCACAAAGACGGCCGGAGTGGGTGGCGTCAGACCAGAAACAGGAACACAAACGACAGAGAGATGGGGTTTTGGTGAGGCTGAACGCGTGATCGCGTTCAGCATTTAATAAACAAACAGAAAATAAAAGGTTTGAAACAACAAAAACACAGGACACGGCACTTGTAGCCAAAATAAAAGGACAAACAAAAACGGACTAGACAGACAAAACACGGTGAGCAGATTTAACTATTACTATTACTATTATTATTATTATTATTATCTTTACCTCCGTCTCCAATCCCGTTCTCCACTCACCGAACACCTAACCCTGAGTGAAAGAAACGTGCATCTATATATACTGTTGTGCTGGGATTCAATTACTAATTAATTATTCACTTGAATCCCAGCACGTGAATTAATTCTGTGCAACCCCGTGCTCACATTTTACATTTAACCAGCACGTGAAGTGATTTGTGCTCTCCTCGTGCCTAAATACAAATCTACACTTTTTAAATATACGTGAAACACAGACCCGTTTATATCCCGTGTACCAATGACTATACACCAACATTAACACACGCACGCAACATACATACACAAAACACACAAATGCACACAGGGGCGGGGCGCATTGCCACAGTCGTCCAGGATGTCCTCGGCTCAACGCACACCAGTGACTCCTGTAGACTGTCCGGGTGCCTGTGGGCCTGCCTGCAAGCGGCCCAGAGTTGTGTGGTCCTCCAATGCTGTAGCTCTGAGGTCGCTGCATGGCGGGGCTGCAGAGTGAAAAGATGTGGTCGGCTGACGACACACGTTTCGGAGGACGCGTGTGTTTGTCTTCATCTCTCCTGAGTCAGCGCGGCGGTTGCAGCGGTGAGCCAGGCTTACGAATTGGGGAGAAAATGGGGTAAAATACAATTGCCGATTCCAAATTAAAAAAATAAATAAATGAATGTTACCTTCAAATATTAGAAGAAGTACAGTTTGATCCTTTATTCCAGGTTAACCGTTAGCTGCCTCATTATTTTATAATTATCTTTTAATATGTTTAATATTACATCAAAAGAATATCTAATGTGAAAGAATTCTAAACAAAGCATTTAATTGTGGTTTACTTTCCATGATTAAAATGCATTGTTTAATGTCTCCATATATTTCTGTGGAAGCCTAGCCTTTTGTGTTTAAGTAAACCTGACTATCCTCAACAAATGCAGTGTACCAAATGGAAGGTGTTATCTCAAACATTTTTAGTGGGAACATAGGCAACAGTGTAAAGACATACAGTACTGTAATGTACTTGTACTGAAGCCCCAATAATAGTGGAGTAGGAGGTGGGGGTTATACACTTGCTGTATAATTTATTTCATTGCGCCTTGCTTGGGGCACGCAGTCCAGCCATTTCCAGTGGTGATCTTTGTGTGCCGCCTACACACACACACACACACACTTCCTGCTGTTGACCTGACCCATTCGCCCCAGACTCTCTTACTGTGGGATAAATGTTCTTCCCTTCCCACGGGGACATCTGAATGAATGGAGCCACAGCTGGGTCCCAGTGTGACCGCCCCGCTCAAGGGTAGGGTGGGCTCCAAGTGGTCAATGGGATTCGCTGCTGGGAAGCTGAGAGGGGAGGCTATTCAATGCCAGCTTTGGAGAGAGACTCAAAGGCTTCCAACAGTGGTGTCTTTGTGCCAACTACTGGGAACAATATTTGATTCTCTCCGAGACTGAGGAGGGGGAGATTCCACCAACATTATTATTTTATTTTTTTTTGTAAATAAATGAAGTAATTTGACCATTTGGCTATGTTGTTGTGGTAACCACAGAGCAATGGAACTTCGTAAGTGGAGTCAGGATTGGTGGTCAGCAATGCCCAAACGATTTGCCAGCCCACGGGAGCAGGGCCAATACTTCGCTATCTGTGGGCCCCCAGCGAAGACTGGTGAACCAGGGAGCTCCTAACAGTATGACTCCCCCTGCACTCCATGGTAGAAGTGCCTTTACTGGATGAGACAATGGGGACCCTCATTTATAAGTAATTTAACAAATCCACACAAGAGAGGTATAGTCCTCTCAATAATAACCGTAGCAACTGTATAATTATTCAAACTGAGCATATTTTCCTGAGTTTCTAACTCTGGTATTATTAATCATAACATTTGTTGAGGGTGAATAACAAATAACAGGAATTAAGAGGATAATTACCAAGTTGATGGCCTGTAATTATCTGTTTCATGCTCATATCAGCTAATAGGGTTAGAGTTAGGTTGAAGCTAGGGTAAGGGAAGTAAAGTCATTTAAAAGCATTACTTTTAATGGCTTTCTAACAGTATGGATTATAGTTACATATTCCCTGGTTAATGCAAGTTAGTGTTTTGGATCAGTACCATCAGGCTCGAATCACATCATGTATCTGTGGTGGAAAACATTAGTGGGGTTGAATGCCCCAAACGCTTTGGATGACATTGACAAGTGTATTATATGATTCTCTTGACCATTGTGTTTGTATTTGAGAAGCCACTTAAGATTCAGACTTGAACAAATACACATTTATGAAAGAGAGGACACTATCCATCTCATTACCACTAGTCTGGTTTCTTTGTAGCCAATTGATCCAAGAATTGTGTCTAGAAGCTTCTTAAAGGATGTTCACAAAGTTATTTAAAGAATGTGTGGAGTAGTGGTTAGGGCTCTGGACTCTTGACCGGAGGGTCGTGGGTTCAATCCCAGGTGGAGGACACTGCTGTTGTACCCTTGAGCAAGGTACTTTACCTAGATTGCTCCAGTAAAAACCCAACTATATAAATGGGTGATTGTATGTAAAAATAATGTGATATCTTGTAACAATTGTAAGTCGCCCTGGATAAGGGCGTCTGCTAAGAAATAAATAATAATAATAATAATAATAATAATAATAATAATAATAATAATAATAATAATAAATAAGTGGAATAACTTCCTGTTACGAATGTCCATAAAAGGAGCGCTGCAGATCCTGCCTTCATTATCTCAACCAATCACCATCATTTTCAATTTAAACACCATTTATAGTATTTATTAGTCTCAGGATTGCCTCAGGATTGGTCAATCCTGATAGAAAGCGGGTTCATCTGTATTTTTAAAGTTCATCCTACCTCCCACTGTTCTTGTTGTGCTATCAGTCTTTTTGCAATCGTACAGAAATTGTAGGAAGGACGTTTTAAAAACACACACACAAAAAAAGAACTGGCAGTATTTTCTAGTACATATTTTATTACTTTGTAAGTGAGTTAGATGTCTTTTTGTTTTTGAAAAGCTCAAGGTTAACATGCTGTTAACACAAGAATGAAAGAGCTCAGGCCACTATCTGAAAGGTATTGTGTGCTTATTAACAGACAAAGCTTATTTTAAAGATGAAAGCAAGTGAGCTGCAACACTTCATTTTATTTTTTTGTTTTTATTTGAAGTGTGCCGGCTGATAAACCCTTCCCTTGAAATAGAAGCTGATCTGTAGCTCTTAGAGCAGTGAAGAGATCTCATTTGTAATTTACATGCAGCCATCATTAATTGGGGCCTTTGCAGTAAACAGCGCATTTGCATCGATTTCACATTCATTTTTATATGGATTTTTGGTTTTGTTTAAAGTTGCACCGTGCTTTTCAAATGCAATTCAAAGCATGTTAAGCATCACAAAAGAGGGCTCATTAGCTTAAGAGCTTCCTTTTTTAGACGTTTTTAAAAGCAGTGCAGTTTCATCTGCAGTTTTAATAAGCCCTGTTGAATAATAATGATGTTGATTAAATGTTTTGTGAGACTGTAAAAGGTGTCGTGCCCCATATAGTTTTAAAAATAACTTATTTATTTTTTACGTACGTAGCCAGGTTGCTACCTTATAAGACCATTAATAAAATACCAGCCTGTAAAATGAAAGTAACATAAAAACCAAAAAAAAACTTTTTCAATTTCTATTTTGCATCCTGGGATTTAACCCAGTTTGGACATGTAAACCAATACTATAAGTGCAACACAGAAACCAGGACCAGAGGACTAAGTTGATAATTATGTAGCTAGACTTAGGACAGAGGGAAGGAGACACTTCTTTACACAGAGTGGTGAGGGTTTGGAATTGGTTACCTAATTATGTTGTTGATGCTGAATCACTGGGATTCTTTATGACCCAACTTGTTCTGAGATCAATCAGCTACAGGACTAGGAATCATGCGAGCAACGATAACCCGAATGGCCTCCTCTCCTCCTTACATTTTATTATGTTGTTTGGAACAACCTCTTACTGCAGTAATAGTAACATAAGTCATTTTTCCCACCAGTGCCTGTCCATTTCCTAGAAGCTGGTTAATCTAAAGCAGCGTCAAGTCGGTTCTTAAATGATCCTTATGATTCCGAGACTAGCCAGGCTGGGCCCTTACCTTCACAGAACAGTACCCCTGTTTTGTTTACTGATTCCTTTGGGCCTGCTTAACCATGCATCCAGGGTATAAGAAAGACATTTGGCTGCCTCGTCTTGGAGGAGGAGGAGGGGAGGGGGGTGGGTGTAGTTTTCAACAATTATTTTTTAACTGATGACCAGCATTATTTGAGAACGCTTATTACTTAATGACAGTTAATTTGAGCATTAATGCTTTTGCTTGCAGTTAAAAGTTGAAATCAGTTTGTACAAACTATCATCTGTTTTGGAGTCCTGTATGAGTTTTGTGTCTCAGTGGACAGGTGGCCATGTTACAAAGAACAGCATCACAGTTTGAAACTAATGGGTGCCACTGCAGAAAGCCTTTCAGAGAGACAAAGGAAAACTGGACAAACTGAACAGCTCTATCTTAAGAAAGTGGTCAATCCAGATAACGGTTGTGGCCTGCATTTTTGGTGAGGTGCTTTATGATTAATTAAATCAAGTTTGCAGTTCACAGATTCTTTTTAAACTGTTTTAAAGAGGGTGTGATGGAGTGTACATTCCAGATCAAACTTTGGCAGCTTTAGGGCAGTGGGTGTAAAGAATGCACACTGGGTAAGGCCCTGTGAGAATGTTTAATTGAGGAGATGGTTAAAGTAATAAAATGTGAAGAGCCAGCATAAACAAACTGGATGGTAAACAAAGTGTGGATATAATGTAAAATGTTTAAAAGTAAAATCAACGAGTTAATGAATGAACATAAAATGGTTATCATGGGTTGATTAAGAAAAGTTAAACAAACACATTTGGATTTAGAAAGAATAAATGGGGAGGATACTGGAGTCAGACTTAATGATGTAATTGTCGGGGAGTTAAAAGAGTTGTCAGGGGGAGGAAACGAGAGAAAGGAATTACTGAGAGCGTGAGTTGGGTTTGCGGATTTACTGAGAAAAAAAAGTAAGGAAAACTAACTAAATTAAGGGTGTGTGTAACTCGGGGTAAACAGGAGTAGCCTGTAGGTTTAATCTCAGTTTTCAAACAACCGTTTAACCCAGAATGACTTCTTGAGCTGCACAACACGGCTTTTTTATTTAAAGGTCAAGTGTGTTAATGGGTTTGAAAAAACTGAAAATGGTAAAAATGTATCAAAACTGCTGTTGTGTTTAAATGTGCAATACCTACCTGATTAAAAATAAATAAAAAACAGTCCTTAAAAGCAGCCCAATATGACTTGAGATGGCTTTGCTTGAGGAGTCTTGTGGAGTTTTTGGTTCATAGTTTATTTTACACGGTACAGCACTGTGCCGTTGCATCACACAGACTGTAACAACCCTAGTGCCATCTTAATGAGCACTAAAAATCACATATTGAAAGAAAAAATGATATTTTACAAAAATATATATAGTCCTAAACTGTCTGAAGGAAGCTGTGGTGATGATGGTGTGTGCCTGTACCGGTGGCACAGAAGGTTAAAGGCCACCTGAGATGTGGCTTGTCTTTTTCCAATGGGGTCCTGTCTTTACAGCTGGGTGCCTTGCACAGATTCAACGAGTGAGTGCTCTGATTACGTGTATTTAATACTGGTCTGTAATTAATTCTGATATTGCATGAGTTTTCTTTCTCAGCCAAAATAATATTGTAATAGCAAGAAACGAAAGTGATTTTAATCAACACTGTCATTTATTATGCAGGAGTGCAGAAAGGATATGGTTGAGGATAACAGCTGTACATTTTTAATTACTGATCCTGCCAGACAGAGTGTAAAGCAGCACTTAGCAGACTCTTATGATTTTTGAAGTTTAAAAATAAGCAAAAAGCGAATTTGGGTCGCTGATTTTCCATTACAGTTCGTTTTTTGGTAGAAAATGACTGGCCTTCATTACCTCAAAACAAATCCATATGTTTTACAGTCTTTTTAGTATTTATTTTATGATATGAGCATGAAGCCTCAAACTTTATGGAATTCATGTAGTACAAAATTTAAAAATAACCTGCATTTTATTTTTAATTTTGAGGTAAGCATTGATAATAGTTTCCTAATGAACAGATGAATAGTTTAGATTACTGGTAACCAGCAGTGCTAAATGATACAGATTATCATTTGTATTTATTTTTCTATTTACACTGAGAGACAGTATTATATTCTAATAAAAAGTGAGCGTTGTGATATATTTTGTTGGCACAGTACCTGCTATATAATATTCTGTATTAAATATGTCCCATATGTAAAACAAACAATACATCCTCTCTTAGTGCACATTTTTAAATAGTTTCTTAGTGGAAAACCCTAACCTAGCTTGGTTTGTGGCTTTTCCTGCAAGTAGCTATTTAGTTGGCCCTATTAGTGAAAATACAGTACTAAATAATATGTTGTACAGTACTTGCTGTGAAAAGGTTATTGGTATAACCATAATACTGAACAACTGCTAAGTGCACTTTACAGTATATGAAACCCATTGTCCATCACTGTCTGGACAGCACTAATTAAGACAGCATTATGGCTGGTATCTATGCACTGAATCACACACAGTAATAGAAGGGGTACATTTTAGGTCACAGCAAGGGTGGGTCTACTAAGTAGGGCAGGAGTGACAGTATGTATATTTTTCCAGTATTATAAAGGCAGCTTTTTTTAATCATGCAAGCTCATTGCTTACATGCCTTTTCCCTATTTCCCTGTGGCAGGTGGAGAAGTGTAAATATTTATACAAAGCATGTCAACTTATTTCCAAAGAGATACTGCCCCCATGCTTCAGTTGTGAAAGTTAAAGTCTATAATGCTAATTTCAAATGTTACTGTTCTAAAGTGAAAGCATGTACTACTTCATTGCGCGTGTCAAAAAATAACTTGTTCTTTTAAAACTTTCAAAAAGGGAAAATAATCTTTTTGTTTGTTTGTTTGTTTTTATAAGTTCTTTGACTAGCTAATAATTGACTCCCAAGTCGTATATTTTGGTATATTATTTTCTAAAGAGAATATTTCTCTTAAAGCACTTGGTGTGCTTGCTTGTTTCATATATTAGTGCATGAACCAGGGGGTGGTGGTGATTTAATACATTATGTATATCAAAGAGGTTCATTAGCGTAAAACAAAGGAACAAAGGAAAAACTGCCAGTTTATCAATGGGGGAAATATATAGTAAAGAAAGTCCTACATTGATGGACTCAAACATCAATCCACCATCTGAGCTCCTTCTGTCTTCTATTCAATAACTACATGTGACTCTTCTTCCTCCTCTCTGTATCTTTTGAATTTGTTTTTTTAAACAGTTTAAGAGTTGCTGAATATTGTAACTTGAGTGCTTTTGAAAAAAAAAAAAAATCAGTTGTATATTCCAGGGAAGATGCACAAGGGGCTAATTATCTGAAGGGCAAAGTAGCGATTAAAGTAGCGATTAAATAAAAGCAAATAATCGCCTATAAAATATGAATAATTTAGTTATTTTGATCTCAACAGATTCTGTATTAAATCACACTGTCAGTTTGTTACTGATTGGTACTCAACAATTGTGTAAACAAGGACAATGTTTTGTTCCATTTAAGTGATGCAAATAAAATTTAAGGGAATTATTCTGAAACTATCGGCACACATCTTCTGCAATGGTGACTTCTAGAACTGAGTTCAAGTCTTATATCTTAATAATATTGATAGAACAGTGTGGTTTGTTTTCTGATGTGTTCTCTTTCCTTGTCTTGCAGCGTCTGAACCTAACCTGAAGCTGCGTTCTCGACTAAAACAGAAGGTAACAGAAAGAAGGAGCAGCCCTTTGTTACGGAGGAAAGACTGCCCTGTCACAGCTGCAAAAAAACGGTCAATTGATGTTGCAGGTAAACCGTCATAAGGGGAATTGCTTGACAGGCTAGTCACTTAAAGATTCCTTTATTAATCAGAGGGACTGCCTGTACTAGCTCTGAGGCACATTTTTACTCAAGGTTATCTCCTGAGATAAACCCTAGAATTCACTATCCTGGAATACAGGATGATTTATAAAGATGCATGGTTGCCGTGGATAAAAAAATAGATGCCATCATAGCTATGTCACAATATGAACATTTCACAAAGTGATAATCATGAGAGAAAATATCACAATGAAACAATATTATATGTTTGTTTTTCTGTATTCAACTTTAGTTTCACCCCACTAGGGTTTTCAATAACTCTTTAGAGCCTGTAGTCCTCTTCCAGGAACTTGAGCAACTGTGGGATAAACATTAATGTTACATTCGTAGCCACAATACATCTTCAGTATGACCCATCTCCTACAGGAACGGGCCACAACACATCTTCAGGTTGACCCAACTCCTACAGGAACGGGCCACAACACATCTTCAGTATGACCCAACTCCTACAGGAACGGGCCACAACACATCTTCAGTATGACCCAACTCCTACAGGAACTGGCCACAACACATCTTCAGTATGACCCAACTCCTACAGGAACGGGCCACAACACATCTTCAGTATGACCCAACTCCTACAGGAACGGGCCACAATACATCTTCAGTATGACCCAACTCCTACAGGAACGGGCCACAATATATCTTCAGACATATATTTAGTTTGGGAGGGGGGTCCTAAAAAAGTTGCTAGTGAGTATATTACTATAAGCAAACACCTCAGACATTTTCATTCACGATAAACGCATACAGAATGAATATTATCCATCCACGAGAGTAGAGTCTGTCCTTTTTGAACAAAATATTGTTAAAGGTTAAAAGCGTTCAAACTATTTCTTCAACACTTGTGTGAACAAAGCCTTGTCGGTTTGTTTCATGTTGCATGAGAGGAATGCATTTGCATATATTTTTTTGTTGTTTTTGTTTTTTGTTTGTAGAATCAGCATGCAACAGTGCCCCTGGATCTGGACCAAGTTCTCCAAATAACAGCTCAAACAACATCACTACAGAGAACGGGATCGCAGGATCTGTTAGCAACAGCCTAGCCGAGGTACGGACCGCCACTCTGCACAGCCTGCCCAGTAGATTGAGCTGCCCAGCAAACAGCCTTCAAGCTCTGTTGTGACATAGTGTGCCAGCTAAACAATCTTGACCCCTTGAACCTCTTTATCAAACTGGCCATGAGTGGGGGTGATGGAAAAAAAGCAAGCGAGATAGATTTGTATGGCGTGCAGAAATGGGATTCGGATAATCTGATAAAGACTTGCCAGTAATATATGCTGCTGATGACTTATCTCAGATGCAGTGTCCAAAAAATATGGAGACGTTGAGAGATAAGGGCTCCTAAGTATGCATGTGACGCTTTAGAGCTATACACATGTCTAGAGAACCGCTTGTCCAATTGTGATTTACATTTGCTAAAAACATTCTTTAGTTATTGAGAGTTTCTGGAGGTACTATATACTGTGTGTATGTCACACTTAGACATGTGTACATACATGTAGGGAATCCACTTATCCAATTCCCTGTACACTTGCTAAGGACATTTTTTAGCTCTACTTATTGGGGGTATCAAAGTAGATTGGATAAACGTATGTATTACATGTAATTTAAGAAGTAGCTTCAAATTACGTTTTCATTTTTTTAATACTTTTTCCTTTACCTTTTTATGATGTTTGCAATCATTGTAAGTGGTCGTTATTTTTGGTAAGTTAAAGCTGTTCTTCAGTTGTAGTTGCCAGCCATTGACACATTTTGTGTGCATAAAGGCTAGATCTTCTAGTGTCTTTTTATAGAAGTAGGAGCCAGCTCCAGAAGCGGCAGGTCACTAGACGGTACATCATTGCAAACATTATTAAAAGGTAAGGGGACAGTAGAAAAAATTAAGAAAATTACATTTGAAGCTACTGTACTTTAATTTTAAATTTATTTATGATTTGAATTTGTGAATTTAGTGCCCACGAAATGAAAGGGACAATAGCACTGGCTAGGGCTGCTGGTTTCAGAGATTAAGAGATTCCCCCAAAGTATTCAGTCCTGGGACAGTTGTCATGGGTACAGAATCACAGCACGAAGTTCACCCCCCACTGCACCATCTTCCTTTGTCACACAGTTTTTCATTTTGTGTTGTCCTGTTTCAGCCCACCTTGGCTCACAGGCTGGTGAATCGGGAAGGATCAATGACACAGTTGTCTCTGTACACGTCGCCTTCTCTACCCAACATCACATTAGGATTGCCAGCCACTGGGCCGTCCAGTGTAAGTAACCAACAGCGTTGCATGTTGGTACCATCGCCATGGTGGAGTTTGGGCTGGGGTTGATATGGAATGCTAACTTTAAACTCAGACCAGACCAGTGAAATTATCTTAGAAAGACTACTTCCGCTCCTGTTTTGCAGACAGTAAAATGCACAAGCTGAATGGACAGGGCATCATTCTTAACTTTAAAACACTCAATCAGAATTCTAAGGTAAAATGGAAAGCTTGTCTACTGAGCTTCTTATACATTTTACCAAAAATAAAATAAGTCTTTATTAACAGACAAACAAAAATATCAATGAAATAAAAAGTAAGGACAGTTAATAATAACAACGATGTTTTATTTACACCAGTAGTTATTTTATCACAACATTAATATTTCTGCAGGTAGTGGGCCATTATTAATAAAGTTTATATCTTGAAGTGAATTCAATAACATTTTTAGGTGACTATTATTGTAGCCTCAAACTAAAGCGTGGTGAAACCAGTGTACAGAAAACCTGCTGGACACTCATTACTGCCTCGTCGGAACAAAATAAAATCTATTTTAGAGCACTGTGGTAGTGGCCTGTTCAATATTTCACTTTCAGTTTTGCTGGGATTGTTGATAGACCAATTGATAAGTCGACAAAGTAGCATTCAAAACAGGGGCTAAAAAAAAAAGGATTGAACTGATAAGGCCTCTAAGTTGCTGCTTCCTCCTTGTCTCACTGCAGACTGCCTCAGGACAGCAGGAAGGTGACCGCCTGGCCATGCCTGCACTCCAGCAGGGGCTCCCCAGAACCACTCCCTTCATCCCCGGTGCCCACCTGTCCTCCTACCTGGGTGCCGCTGCACTAGAGAGGGACGGGGGGAATGCACATAAACCTCTCCTACAGCACATAGTCCTACTGGAGCAGTCCACTGCACAAAACCCCCTGTTGACAGGTAAGGCACAGGCCACAGCCTTTTCAAACTGATGTTTGTTTATTTACAAGGTTGTTATAAAACTACTAAAATAAACTTTGTAAATTTAAAATAAAAAACGTTTTTGACGATAAATCTTTCTCAGTGTCTCAAGGTTGAAATGAGTTTTGGTTCACGTTCTCATATCCCTCGGTAGTGTGGTATCCACTCCCCCATGGGTTAACATGCTAATGTTGCCTATGTTAAACATACCCTTATGTAGGTGTAAATGGGTTAATTGTTGCTAGGTACAGTTGGCCATGTAGGCAAAGGAGAGAGAGAGAGAGAAAGGAATACAATCTGAACACTACTCTTCCAGTTTTCATGTATTCCTCACTTGCCTCTGTTAACAACTGTATCTAGCGACAGTTAGCCCATTCACACCTACAGTATCCAAGCAAACGCACATTTCTCTTAATAGGACCATTAAGAGATTTTTACACTTTAAGAATGTGAACCAAAAGTCAGTTCAAAGAATTATAGTCAAAATGTTAATTACATCTACAGTTTATCAGTTACCACTATTGAGTTGTTAAAATAAATCACTTGGGAACTAAATTGCCATGGCAACCCTGCCTAATCCAGGTGCAAGGCAAAATAATATTAATTATGAAAGAAGTTATTTAAAATTATTTACTAAAAATAAATAATACATAAGAGAATCAGTCCACATTTTCGGTGTTATTAACAACCTTTACTGAAATAAAAAGACCCCTTTCTTGTCCTTTCTAGGGATCCTCACAGTTATTATCAAATTAGGAAATTAAAAATAAATAAATAAGCATTTCAACATATCCTTAAATAATAAGTCAATTACAATTGCTACCAAATAGTTAAAAATACTGCCAAGAAAATAAATATATATTGCCCCTTGTGTTCACAAACTAACATAAACAATGTGTGAAAAAGTAATTGCACAGGTGAAACATTTTATTTTTATTTTAAATAACATTTTATTTTGTGTGTGTCAGCAATACTGAACGGCAGTCCTCCTCCTCCCTTTTTTCTCTTTTTCTCTCTTGTTATCTCTTATTCTGGTGCTGTTTTTTCTGCTTTTTCTTTTTCCTTTCACATTATCTCCAGACTGGTATGTTTCAGGCCTCGGGGCCTTGCCCCTCCACGCACAGTCCCTGGTGGGTGGCGGTGAACGGGTCTCCCCCACCATACACAAGCTGAGGCAGCACCGCCCGCTAGGCCGCACACAGTCCGCCCCCTTGCCCCAGAATGCTCAGGCCCTGCAGCAGCTCGTCATCCAACATCAGCACCAGCAGTTCCTGGAGAAACACAAGCAGCAGTTCCAGCAGCAGCAGCTGCATCTCAACAAGGTAGGTAATGCCTGTTGGCACGGCAACAAGTGTGTGGGGAGAAGAGTGATGTAGGCATTAACTTTGGTTTGTTGTTTACATCATGACATCATGCAACAATTTAGTATGATAAACGTTTTTGTTACTATTCTGTTGTGAAGTAGGCTAAATTGTTTTTTTTTCAACACCTATATGCCAAAAGGACTTAAAAACTTACAGAAAATGTCAGATGTTTATTTTTAATTCAACTTAGCCTTTGCATATTTTAGTCATAATGACTATAATACAATGTGAGTTTATTTAAAGGTGCTTTAGAAACAAGAAGGCAATAAAAAATTGATGTGTCAATTTAATTAAGTCTTTTAAAATATTAATGGTATCTGACAAATGACCCAGCAATGAATTCCATAGTCTAGATGCATCGTAACGCTCTCTAGAGCCACAGTAAGGTATTTTTGGAGTAATTATGATTAGACAAGTTTTAGTATTTAGTTAATTTTTCTTCGAATGTTGTCTGTTCAGTTTTTACATACAATGTTGTTTTGAAGGTGTTTAGTTACACATTGAAGGAAGTTAAAAGGAAGTAAAGACAATAAAACTCTAGCAGCCAACTCAAGATAAGAACTATTTTCTTACTGAAACCCAGTCAACTTTGAGGTAGTTGCCAAATAATTGTATTTAATTATTATTATTATTATTATTATTATTATTATTATTATTATTATTATTATTATTATTATTATTATTATTATTATTATTGTTGTTGTTGCTGTTTGTTAAGGGATGTCAGAAAGCCACAGAAATTCAGAGAAGCCATACTGTATATGAACTGTAGTAGACAAACAAACTGTTTTCATGAGTTTGAAGGCATGGCTCCATTGCCCTACCCAAATAATCCTGAAAAGCCATGTTCTTGTAGTGCTGTTTTTAGTGCACTGGGGCAGCTGAATGCTCCCCTTCAGAAGCTGCCTCCCCTGGGTTACAAGAATGTATGACAACCCTGCAAGAAACGGTCCTCACCACAGATAAAGTAAAAAAAAGAGGTTCTACTAAGGTAATTTTCCATGCGAAGAGCACTAGACTTGGTCTCTTGGTTCCTGACCAAGGGTCATTGTATTTTCTTCTGTGTGGTTGGTAGAGACCAAATTCACTGGCAATGTAGTTACTAAAGACGTTGTTAATTCCACTTTCCTTTACTAACATTCCAAACCAATGCTCAACATTTTCACAAAATTGTTTTTTGTAGTCTAGGGCCCTCGCTGTCACACCGCTACAGGGAGACCGCTAGATCTAAGTCCTCAATAGCCCCCTCCCCTACAGGGAACCTGGGCTACAGTACCCACAGATACAGAGAACATATTCACAGTATTTGTTTTATAATTATCTGTGCTTGGACAGGGAAAGAAAGATTTTGTGACCAGGTACAGCGCGTGCTAGTGATGGGAATCTGTGGGTGAAATGAGCATTCCTCATTGGACATTCATCTGTGACTGGTTATGCATAATCAGACCTAGATTTATTCATACCTTTTCAGTATGAATGTTATGGGTAAAATACTTTCTGTATTTAGTTTTGTTCAGACAGTTTACTTAACTCCATTTTGATCTATGTTTATGTCAATCATGTCACTGCTCCCTGGGTTTTAATATCAAATATTATAGTCGGAAACAGATGCCAACTTACAACACTCAAATGCCTGAACGGAATCATCTACAGTCAAAACCTTTTATTGTCATTGATTCAATAAAGCTGGAAGTCAATGAAGCATTTTTTATTCTCAGATTGATTCAATTACACTATGTAACACAATTTTTGTTCCTGGGTAGTAAGTGTTATTTCCTAATTGCTTATGTCTCAAAAGTATAGAAAATGGCTATTATTCCCCACAAACTTTGCTTTTGTGACCAGGACAGTGATATTTAGAAATTTACCTATTTCCAATGAGAAAATGGGCGAATTTGTGTCTTTTCGTTCGCATAAAGTCAGAAAAAAACAACATATGAATCCAAATGAACATGTATTTATACTAAAGTAATACAAAAATGACCACAAAAGATTTAGAAGTGAGTAGTTTTTCGAGATTTACGATTATACTGTAAATCACTTCCACGAATCAGCCCCCAAATGTAGTCTCCCATCATGTTCTCGTTATACTGTCCTTGGTAGCGGCGTTCAAAGTCCAGTATATCCTGGTGGAAGCGCTCGCCTTGCTCCTCCGAGTACGCTCCCATGTTCTCCTTGAATTTATCAAGATGAGGTGAGTGAATAAAGTTCCTCTTTGTTGGCAGTTTTGTTAAAGTAGATTGTAAACTTGTGCATAGCTTTCGTTATGAGTATTGTGTACCAAGCATTAAAAAAATGTATATACTCTGGGTGTTAAAGTACTTCGATGAAATGCACAGGATAATGACAGTGGGAGATTCTTTTAATAAAGTAGTGGCTTTTATTACAATATTTAGTTGGTTCAGTGAATAGAGATGCAACAATAAACCATTATTGATCGCCATGGCATTTATTTTGTGAGCCTCAATTAAACATGCATTGATCACATAATCGCCCTGCTGCACAATTTTGAGCTTCCCGTAGCCAGCTACACAGTAACACGCACTTTCCTTGCGCAGTGCTAGACTAAAGACCATCCATTTGTGTGATAAGAAATGCCAGAATTGAATGAATTTGGAAATACCAAAAGCAGCTGTCACGATGTGAGTGCCATGGGAAGAAGTGAGTCTCCGATCAGGAGGTATATTTACAATAAAAAGGTCCGTTTTTTAATTAGTATAATCCACCCCCTATATCAGCAATGGTATGGGGGTTAAAACAGCGGGTTTGATGCCCCAAACAAAAAGGTTGAACAAATAATAATCACACTACAATAATTCCACAAGTGCACAGAAAAGTGAGCCAGGTGAAATAAGTTGTTGCTTTGGTGCTGTGCTGTGCAGAGGTAGTGGTGCTTCGGAGTGTATGTGCTGGCTCCATGGCTGCAGCTCCCAAACCGCTACTCCTCTGCAAGACAATAACAAAACAAAACGCATGCCGCTTTAGTGTTTCAGTGTAAGGGGCCTGTGGCAATGTGCCCCGCCTCTGTGTGCAATTGTGTGTTGCGTGCGTATGTTAATGTTGGTGTATAGATTGGTACACGGGATATAAACGGGTCTGTGTTTCACGTGTGTTTAAAAAGTGTAGATTTGTATTTAGGCACGAGGAGAGCACAAATCACTTCACGTGCTGGTTAAATGTAATATGTGAGCACGGGGTTGCACAGAATTAATTCACGTGCTGGGATTCAAGTGAATAATTAATTAGTAATTGAATCCCAGCACAATAGTATATATAGATGCACATTTCTTGCAGTCGGGGTTGGGTGTTCGAGAGTGGAGAACGGGTGAGAGAGAGAAGGAGAACGTAAAATAGTAAAGTAAAAATAATATCTAGAAGTGTTTGTACTCACCGTGTTTGTTTGTCCCTCCGTGCACCGTTTGTTAAGTGTTTAGTACGTTTTGTTTGTCTTTTTATTTTGGCGTGTAGTGCCGTGTCCTGTTTTTGTACTGTTAAACCTTTTTATTTGTTAATAAACGCTGAGTGCAGCCATTGCACTCAGCTCATCACCACCGTCCGTCTGAATTGTGTTTGAATTCCTGTCTGGTCTGACGCAACCCACTCTGGCCGTCTTTGTGACACGTGGTGTCATCGTGGGATAGCCGCGCCTCCAAGCGTCAGACCAGGAGGGGTTTTGTTTAAAAAAAAAAAAAAAAAAAAAAAAAAAAAAAAAAGTCAATGGCAGAAGACGCCATCAAACTGCGGGGCTGGTTCCTAGAGAATGCTGGGTTGGAGGCCCAGTCTCTGCCCATAGTCGTCCGGGCCCTGTGGATGATGGACAGTGAGAGATGGGAGGCATATCAGGAGGAACACACCCCAAACACCTTGGAGGAAGGTGTGGAGTTTGTCCTCAGCTACCTGGAGGCAACCATAAACGGAACAGCAGCCCAGGTAGCAGGACCACCAGCAGAGGAGTACCTGCTGTCCCCATCTCCACCAGCAGAGGGTGAGTACCTGCTGTCCCCATCTCCACCAGCAGAGGGTGAATGCCTGCTGGTTTTGCCTTCACAGCCCAAGCGGGAGGCAGAGACGGATAAAGAGGTGAAAGACAGGGAGGAGGAGTGCCGCCTAAGGGCCAGGCATCCACGGCGATGTAACAAGCCATCGCCGGGGTGCCTCCTCTGCGACCAGAATCACCTGTTCGCCCACTGTCCCTTCCGCAGTTATGGGGAGGAGCCTGAGCGTCCACAGCCCAAATGGGAGGAGCCTGAGCGTCCACAGCCCAAATGGGAGGAGCCTGAGCATCCACAGCCCAAATGGGAGGAGCCTGAGCGTCCACAGCCCAAGCGGAAGGAGCCCGAATGTCCTACGCCTGAGTGGGAGGAGCCCGAATGTCCTACGCCTGAGTGGGAGGAGCCCGAACGTCCTACGCCTGAGTGGGAGGAGCCCGAATGTCCTACGCCTGAGTGGGGGGAGCCCGAACGTCCACAGCCCAAGAGGGGGGAGTCGGTGCGTCCACAGCCCAAAAGGGAGGAGTCGGTGCGTCCACAGCCCAAAAGGGAGGAGTCGGTGCGTCCACAGCCCAAAGGGAGGCAAGTCGGGGCTTCCACAGCCCTGGGACCCAAGCCACCAGCAGAGGGAAAATGCCTGCTGGTTCAGCCCCAAGAGCCGGAAGGGGAGGGGTTACAGGCTCAACCCCCTGAAAATTTTTTGGGGGGAGAAGGGCAGGATGCTGGTGTCCCCCAGCAGCCTCTAGCTATGCTGCTGAAGGCAGCACGGCGCGCACATGCCCAGCCGCCACAGCAGAGGGAGCCAGCACCGCCAGGAGCAGAGGAGCTGGAGCTGCCTCTGCCTCCACCACCGCCAGGAGCAGAGGAGCAGGAGCTGCCTCTGCCTCCACCACCGCCAGGAGCAGAGGAGCTGGAGCTGCCTCTGCCTCCACCACCGCCAGGAGCAGAGGAGCTGGAGCTGCCTCTGCCTCCACCACCGCCAGGAGCAGAGGAGCTGGAGCTGCCTCTGCCTCCACCACCGCCAGGAGCAGAGCAGCAGGAGCTGCCTCTGCCTCCACCACCGCCAGGAGCAGAGGAGCTGGAGCTGCCTCTGCCTCCGCCACCGCCAGGAGCAGAGGAGCTGGAGCTACCTCTGCCTCCACCACCGCCAGGAGCAGAGGAGCTGGAGCTGCCTCTGCCTCTGCCACCGCCCGGAGCAGAGGAGCAGGAGCTGCCTCTGCTGCCCGTACCTCCGCAGGGAGTACGGTGGCCGGAGCCCCAGAAAGGGGAGCTGCCGGCCACGAAGAAGGGGGAGGAGGTCTGGAGACCACCAACCCCAGCAGCAGTTTCGCTGCCGGAGATCGTGGGGGAGGTCAGGAGACCTGCTCCCACTGCAGCAGTTTCGCTGCCGGAGATCGTGGGGGAGGTCCGGAGACCTGCTCCCACTGCAGCTTCTTCGCTGCCGGCAGTACTGTGGTCGGAGCCCCACCAAAGGGAGCTACCGGCTACAAAGAAGGGGGACGAGGTCTGGAGACCACTTTCCCCAGCAGCAGTTTCGCTGCAGGAGTTCTTGTGGCCGGAGCCCCACAGGAGGGAGCTGCCGGCTACGAAGAAGGGGGAGGTCAGGGGACCACCTGCCCCCGCAGCTTTTTCGCTGCAGGACGGGACCAACAGGCTGTCAGCCGTGCCACTACCGGCAGGGGTGCTGACAGCATTGCCAGCCATGGGCCCACTGAAGCCTCCCTTCCCAGCCCGAGACTTTGGCCTGGACTGCTGGATTTTTAAGGGGGGAGGTGGCCGTTGAGGCCATGTGTGCTGCGCACAAGGGGGGGTATATGTGGCAATGTGCCCCGCCTCTGTGTGCAATTGTGTGTTGCGTGCGTATGTTAATGTTGGTGTATAGATTGGTACACGGGATATAAACGGGTCTGTGTTTCACGTGTGTTTAAAAAGTGTAGATTTGTATTTAGGCACGAGGAGAGCACAAATCACTTCACGTGCTGGTTAAATGTAATATGTGAGCACGGGGTTGCACAGAATTAATTCACGTGCTGGGATTCAAGTGAATAATTAATTAGTAATTGAATCCCAGCACAATAGTATATATAGATGCACATTTCTTGCAGTCGGGGTTGGGTGTTCGAGAGTGGAGAACGGGTGAGAGAGAGAAGGAGAACGTAAAATAGTAAAGTAAAAATAATATCTAGAAGTGTTTGTACTCACCGTGTTTGTTTGTCCCTCCGTGCACCGTTTGTTAAGTGTTTAGTAGTACGTTTTGTTTGTCTTTTTATTTTGGCGTGTAGTGCCGTGTCCTGTTTTTGTACTGTTAAACCTTTTTTATTTTGTTAATAAACGCTGAGTGCAGCCATTGCACTCAGCTCATCATCACAACCACTGTCTTTGTTTGAATTCCTTCCTACTTCCGGTCTGACGCCACCCACTCTGGCCGTCTTTGTGACAGGGCCGTACTCACGTGGCTGCATCCCCTTGTACTGCTAAACTCCTCCTTGTATTCTGTGCGGTGCCAGGCTCTATCCAATCGCTGCACACAACACAGCTGGTCACAGTACAGTTGTCTTACAAGTACGGCCTTTTCCCAAGATGGCCGACTTCCGGTTCCGCCCTACCATCGAGTCAGTACATCCCTGTGAAGGCCTATCACCAACCTTTCTTAGCGCCCTTCCTGGTCAGGAGGTAGATTTGCAGCTCAGATTCCTTCTCTCCTGTTCACAGCAGCTTAATAAATTGAGTGACAAACGTTTTGACTTTTAGTGGCACAAATAACACATTCTAATGAATAAAGCGTATGTCTTCTTACGTTTAATTAATATAATCGATAGCTATAATAGTTTTCTCAATGAATATATTATATTACTATGTATAATAATATGCACTTACATGCAGGTATTTTTAGGATTTTGTGAAGACACATTTTTATTGCCTTTTGCGTTTGAATAATAAAGTGTTCTCAGTGCATTGATTATTGCTGATTGTTAACTTACTGATATTCGATTAGGAAACTAATTGGACCATTGTCAGTATACCAGTGTGTTTTACACTGCATACTGTACAACTGTGTTCAGTCAGGTTCACTGTACTAACAAGTTCACTCCAATTACCAGCTTGCCCCAGGTCAATAACTTTGGAAATTCAGTTTGAGGGCAATAATTGAATTTGCTAATTCCCATAGGAAAGCAAAAGGTTGAACCACAGTTTAAATACACTGTAATGTAGCTATCCTGGCCTGGAAGTATGTTGAAAATGTCCCAGTATGAAAGTAAATGCAATTTAAGAGTCAAGTGAAAATATGATGGTAAAACCTGTTGAATCCAGCCCCTTTAAAAGCCTGCATCCTGTATAATTTGGCATGATGTTGGGGTCCCTATTGAAATGAATGGTGCGATACTCTCTACAATCCAGACCCTGTGTCTTCTGGAGTCTGGAATGATTTTTTCTTGTCTGATTAAAATCAATGTTAATCTAGTCCAGCACCAAGTCATGTGATTTTTCTTATCTAAGTTTATAATGAAGCATGTTGCGTAAATACACACATGTACCGTGGGTTTGGTACAGTAATATCCTTGTTTACTTAAAGGAAAATTAACATGCAATCCTTTAATTATTTCGACTGTATGTACTGTCATAGAGATTATTCTAAAGTATTCCAATAGTTTACAGACATTTATACCATTATTTTTTAGGGGTATAGTAAACCAGCACACGGTATAATTCAGCACAGTTTTGTAATAACAAAATGTGATTATGGAATCATTTTTTAACTTGGTAAATTAAATAAGTCATTCTTTATCATTACAGTACAGTGGAAAATATGGCCCAGATTAAGTTAAACTGCTGTTTTACTACACACACTGATCTCTGTAATTGACTTCACTTAAGACAGCATTTCATTTCATTTATGGAGTAACACAAGGTTGTTTTGCTTTGCTGTCTTTCATATTCTGTGTTATTCTGCAAATACTATGTCTACCCTAATTATATGTGAAAAGAGTTCAACAATTTTAGCAACTCAACTGCTTCTACCTGCAACTAAGTTGTTTCTTGCTAGTAATACTACCGTTTATGTTTTCTTTGGGAAAAATTGGTTCTAAATTGGCCCTGAGTTTCACAAGTCTTTTTTGTTATTGTTCCAACTTTTTTTCTTTGTGCATGTTTTTTTTTTTTTTTTTTTTTTTGTTGTTGTTGTTTTGTTTTTTTTTCAAACACAAAATGTATGAAAAGAGCTTCAAAATGAATCACGGGGAAAAAAAGCATGTCGCTCAGAGTGCTATGGGAGTGTTTCTCCTTAAATGAGAAAAACAGAAAGCTTGTTTGTAGAAGAAGGCAGGGATGAGGCAATTCCAGAGAGCTCTGACGTCAATGATGTTCCTCTGGAAGCAGTGCCAAAGCTGGACTTGATTCAAACACACACATTGGATGTGTTCTGAAGCTGCCGTTGCCATGGAGACTTCCCACTACACTGTGATTTCAGTATGTGCTTAGAGTGAGGCACTTTGGAATATGGGTGGTTCTAAGCCCCTCTGTGCATCTTTAATTCTTGTTTTTAATTTCACTTAGGTACATTTTGTTTTATTGTGGGTTGAAAAGATTTAGTTTTTTGCTTCTGCCCTAATTAATAGACAATATTAGGAAGTTACATTTTAGGGCTGTTCTCATGCTGGATGCTGTGTATCACTGAGTTTGTGAGACAGCATGTATTTATTAACAATTTGTATATAAATAAATACAACATATGTAAGCTTGAAGAACTGGATTTGCAGCTCTTGTTTTGGTGTGCCAAAAAGTAAATGCTGTACACGCTGAAGCAGGCCATCAGTTTAAAGTGCAGTATAAAAGTCACACAATGTTGTTAAAGGCATTTACCAATCACCATAACAGGGAATCGATCAAATTAGCGAATGGTCAAATGATAACATATCGAGGGAGCACTGTATATTGTAACATGTATGTCATGCCTGTCCATGTTAATGTGTGCTTATGTAGAAGCGTGTGTGCACATACAGTTTGTACATAAATGGGCTTTAAATGTGGTATTTTCTTTTATTTTTTAAACTAAAAGAAAGGGCACTTCAGTTGCGTTCTCATTTCCAAGCAACAGGTTTCAGCTGGGTTCAGTCGGACAGGGGAGAGAAGAGGTGAAGGGTGGAACTCTTTTATTTCCAGCAGCTCCAAAAGTGTAGGAGTGTTGATAGCTTGTCTTCACTCAACGGTTGTTGCAAGCCGAACTATAGCCTTGCTAACAAACTGTGTTCCTTAACTCTTTCCTGCTAGCAGGGGGTAACACAGAATTACAAATAGCTTTTCCAGTCTATCTGTGAGAATGCCTGCTTAAACCTGTTGTCATTGGCTTATAATATTTTATAATAATAATAACTGAAGTCATACTGCAGGCTAATCCCCTTGAGATCCAAACGACAACAAATATGTTCAACAAAAAGAGAACGTTTTAATTGGCAAAGCAACCACATGATATCTCTTCTTGATTGATGTGCATTCATTGTGCACTTTTTGTTTTGTTGTAAGTAAAAGTGCATTTGGCAGTTATTTATAACTGACAGTCATGTAGCAATAACCAGTACGTTCAAGTTGAGGTAGTACCTTGAGATTGAAAGGGTCCTATCCCTGGGGGGGGTTCCCTGAATGGCTCATCTGGTAAAGGCATGGCCTCATGCTGTGCAGGATGACTCGTACAGTCAGGGCAGTGCAGGTTTGTGTCCTGGCTGTGCAAACTCACCAGTCTTAGCTGTGGATTCCAGCAGAGGGAGCATCACATTGGCTGTGGGTTAAAGAGGCAAAACTGGCAGAGACTGCTTCTTCTCATCGGGCTACAGCAGGGGAAAACATGATCCCACTGTGTCTGCTTGCGTGCAGTTAATAAAAAAAAAGCTTACTCTAAGTAGTCATTTCCTAGCAACCATGTGACATTGTAAGCAAAATCAATGTCCCGGCTGTAGCTGAAGTACCATAACATGTGAATAAACCATCTAACTTTTAAATGAAAATGCAAGGGTAATATTAATCTGAAGTCTCTTATTATAAAAACAAATCCATAACAAAAATACTGAATCACAAGAAAGTACATTTGACAGAGCCTTGGATTTATCACGACGCCACCCTACCATGAGACTTTCAATGATCAATGACAGACTCTAATTCCACTAGAAATGCCACATTATTGGGTCTGTCTAAAACTATGATCTCAACATGCTTGAAAGCAGTGAAATCATGTCAAAGCATATATAAGTATAATAATGCATAATCATAATCAATATTGATTAAATGTATATGCGCTATTCACCGTCACTGGGATTCCAAATGATGTTTTCCTGTGATGAAAAGGCACTGTATAGTTTTAAAAAAATAATAATAATAAAATACAAGGTGCAAATTGACCATAATAAGCTTCTACAGCTTGGGAAAAATAAGAAATAATCTTGAATAAACTTAAGTCTTCTGAAATGATTGACTGTGCCCCCTGCCCCTCTAGATGATCCCGAAGCCGAGCGAGCCAAGCCGGCAGCACGAGAGCCACCCCGAGGAGACAGAGGAGGAGCTGCGGGAACACCAGGCCCTGTCGGACGAGCCCTTCCGAGACCGAGCCCCCAAGGAGGGGCAGCCCCGCCTTGTCCAGGTCAAGCAGGAGCCTCTGGAGAGCGAAGAGGACGACGCCCAGCAGCAGCAGCAGCAGCAACAACATGAGGAGCTGCAGCACAGGCAGAGGCAGGCCGAGCAGGAGGGGCTGTTCAGTCAGGTAAACACCAGGGGGCAGAATTCACCAAGCCTTTTACTACAAAGAGTCAATCGAGACCTGGTAATGTTACAAAACTAGAAGTTAACAGCTTGAGTGAGGGACGCGGTTACAGTTACATTCTTGTGTACCAGCTGAACTTAGAGAGAAGGTGTTTGAGAACTCTATTGAGGCCACAGGTGGGGGTTAACTCTTTCAGTCCTGATTTATGTTTGTCAAGCTGAAGAATAAACTCCTTTATTGATAGATGAGAACAGGACAAAACATTTCTACACTACCTCAGACTGGGACCTACAGTCCCGGGAGGTTCCGACATGATTTCCAACGGCATATGTTAACATGCGGCACAAGATAAGGCAGGGCCTTGGGGTCCAGCCAGGACTGAAAGGGTTAAACTTGGTACGGGTCAGAAATATCACACTTATCTTAGCTAAAGTGTAATTTTTCAATTAAAAAAATAAAATAACCAGGATGTGAAGACAGACATTTAAAGCACCCCTGTGTCAATAGAGCTCCTAAAAATGTCTTACTTCCAAGGTCAGCTGGTACACCAGAAGATTACTGTTAACCTGCCCTCTGCAACACTCTGCCCCTAGTGGATGTAAGAAATACCACCGAGAACAATGTTACAGGGGGGCAGGTTACACTGGTGCAGTAGTTGTATTTCAGAACAGACCTCAGGCCACTGGAGTGTTTTACATTTCTGAGTATTATGACTGATATGATGGATATGATGACTGAAACAGAAGTGATTCTGGAATGCATTAGTTAAGATCACTGTGTTATCATTTACCAAGATGCTCTTCAAGAATACCAAATAACCATTGAATTACATTCCTGAGTTGTTTATTTCAAGGTTAGAATCGTGTTATAAACTGGGTCTTTACTTAAATGTCTTTAAAGTCACTGTTTTTTAAAGAAATGTACTGCTAAGACACATTCAAAATGCACTTTCTTCATTACTTATGGCATATTAAGTCACCAAGGGGCAGTAGAGATCTCATACTGGCAGCTCAGTTTTTAAATTTGAAAATGCACTTTGCCTGTGGATGATCTTCAGGCTACAGCAGCTCCCACATACATTTCACACTGGAGCGCTCTGCTACGTGGTTAAGTTATTCTTAAGAATAAAATAAAGCATTTGTTTTAGATTACTGTTTGCAGTCAAATCGGACATGGCAAGGAAGTGGAAGATGCAAAAAAGTTTAAATAATTTATTGTATCTGGAACATTATTTTACGTATTGCAAAGCAATTCATTTAATATAATAAAGAAGTTAATATAAGTGACTGACATAAGTATTTCCTATGGAAGTTGTTTCTCCTTAAATGGAGCTACCATAGGGTGTATTTACAGAAATGAATTTGCTATTGCCACATTCTTCATTGTCCCATGTGTATTGAATCTTATAGTATAGAAGCCTACTTTAGTATATTCTTTTAGTATTTGTCACATTTCACAATGATACAAACATACCACAGTAAATACTTCCTTTTTGCTTTATTTATTTCCATCTTCTAGAACCTTGGCTCACCTGAAAAATGAATGGAAAAATAAGCCTCTTGGAATTTGGCTGTAGTCCATTTTAATTCTCTTTATTTTTTTTTTACTTCAGAATGCAAGCACGTGACATTTAGAACATTTACCCCTTCAAACCCCCATCCCTAGCATACACCAACGGAAATGTAAAGCAATTATAACTCTTCGAGAAAAGCTGTCTCATTTGGTGCTGAATGAGGTCCCTGGTGGTTTTGTTAGCAGAAGCAGTAATCTTGTACCTGCCCTCTCTCTGGGTCACACGGCATGTTTTTTTTCAGCCTTGTTTTGCCTTGTGTCCATGTTAAATACTCTCCCCGGGAGTTTGTTTGCTCTGTTTATTCCCAGGCTGGGAAATGCCTCAACTTTCAAATAAGACCCAGAGAGAACCGTTTACAAGGTAAATGGGAAGCACATACTTTAACAGTGAAGCAGGATCATTTATCATTATCTACCACCGGGAGTGCATATCCCTGGTGGTAGGGATGTAGTGGAGGTACATACATACACTTTAGAGTTTGACATGTGTCTTAAGAAGCGCTTATCCAATAGTGCAGAAACCAGGCTAACCCCAGGGCTTAAGAGAGTATGTTGCGAAGATTGAAGGAACTGAATCTATTAGCCCAGAATAAAATTAGGGGGACGATTAGTTTTTAAAATCTTAAACAGACTTAGAACAGAGGGGACACTTTTTACACAGAAGGTGGTGAGGGTGGGTAACAAGCCACATTGTTAATGCTGAATCATTGAGATCATTCAAGACTTGACAAAGCTTTGGGATTAGTCCGCTTCTAGTACCCGGATGAGCGTAGATGGGCTGAATTGGCCTCCTCTTGGTCTTAAATGTTGTACTGATGTTTCACAAGTAACAGTCGTAAAGGTAGTTTTTTTTTTTTTTAAGGTATGTGGTAATCATTGCAGAATGATCAGGTATATTTTATTCCAGAATAATTTAAAACCACTTTCCACCCTGTTGTTAGGTGCGAGCCCACTACAGTACTGGTCATTTCAGAGCTAGTCTTTACAGAGAACTGCTACACAACATGTTTGGTTACTTCTCAATCATACAGGGTGCTGAAAAACACTAGTATGTGCAATGTAATACACCCAGTACACTGTGGACAGTTAATACATTCAGACAATAACACTTTCATTGAAAATATTGGTAAATCCTTTGTTTAATATTTTTATTGCTTCACTTTAATGGTGTTTATCCTGGGTGTAACATTATACAGATAGCTTTGACAAGGGTGAGGCACATCTGCTAATTAGTGTAGTCAGCACTGCCTGCTAGAGACTAGCCCTTTAAATTCAAGTGTATCAAGTATGGGTGACAGCGTGAGTGAACAGCAGACACTGTTTCAGTTACTGCACAAACGATTACCCCTGACATTTTATTCCAAACCCCTGGTCTAGTACAAAGAAGTTATCATTTTAATGCTGCATCTATTTAATTGCTCATGAAGTAGATATGTATTTTCTAGAAACTCAAGATGCAAAACTGTAACCGAAGAGATTTCCTACGTGTATGGTTCCAATACAGTATTGAACATACTGTCTATGTAGAACAACACAACGCGGGGGAAGCATTCACTTATTTTTAATGTGTTCTTTCATGTAGGGTGGAGGGGGATGTATGTTTTTACATACATATAGTGGTTGAATATTTGGTGCAGTGATAAAATATAGATTTCAGAAGGGATGTTAGAAACCTCCTGCTGCAGGAATGTTTTACTGCATTGAATTATCAGTTTTAAAAACAGCTCTGTCAAAGCTTGGCTGATTACAAAAATGCAGCAAATAACAGGAGTGTTGGGACAAATATTTGAAAATTCAAAAAAACAGTGCTTGAAATGTATTCACTGGCAAAAATGTTTGTATTCGTTCATTTAAGAGAATTTAAAAGTGAATCTTACCAAAAAGATGAAATGGAAACAAATGCATAAATGATTTGGTACGAATTATACTTTTGTTTAGAAAGGTAAAGGAGTTTTACCTAATGACATAAATCTAGAAATCTTACATTTTGTTCACTTCCATTGTAGGTCATGTAGTTTCATTTAATGGACATGGGTATATAAAAAAAATTAAACTGTGCCTGAGGAGTAACTATTTGTAATTGTATCTAGTTACATTTATTTGAGTAATAAGTAACTAACTACTGCAACTCCCTCCTGGCTGGCCTCCCTGCGTCCGCCACCCGTCCGCTCCAGCTCATCCAGAACTCCGCTGCTCACCTGGTGTTCTCTCTGCCTCGCTTCTCCCACGCAACTCCACTGCTCCGCTCACTCCACTGGCTCCCGATCACCGCTCGCATCCAGTTCAAGACTCTTGTACTAGCCTACAGATGCCTTGACCAGACTGCACCCAGCTACCTCCAGACCCTCATCTCTCCCTACACCCCCACTCGACCTCTCCGCTCCGCCTGCACTAGAAGACTGGCTCTACCTCCTTTATGCTCCCCTGCCTCCAGAGCCCGCTCCTTCTCCACCCTTGCTCCGTAGTGGTGGAATGACCTTCCTACAGATGTCAGGACTGCCCAGTCCCTAACCACCTTCCGGCGCCTCCTCAGTACTCACCTCTTCAGAAAGCACCTGTAGAACTCCTCTTTTTTTTTCCCCTCTGGACACTTATCACTCTTCCTTAAATGCGCTTTACTTTCTCTTATCTGCCCCCTATTTTACTGCATTTAATCCTGTACTTCAGAGTACTGTAATCTGTCAAGTGTTATTTAATCTGTAGTATTTTGTATTTAATTATATCCTGATGTAACTATCACTGACACTGTTATCTGCTCGGTTACTGAATTGTATTTTGTCATACTTGTACTTGCTAGAACCAAAGTCATTGTATTTATCTTGCTCTTAATTGTACTATTACTTGTACTGTGATTCTTGAAATGTATTTTTGTTTACGACTGTAAGTCGCCCTGGACAAGGGCGTCTGCTAAGAAATGAATAATAATAATAATAATAATAATAATAATAATAATAATAATAATAATAATAATAATAATAATAATAATAACTAATTACAATTTTGTTAAAGTAACTTTTAAACTGTTTTGTATTAGTTTTTAAAAGTAACTTCCCCAACTGTCCTTAAAGATGTCCTGTGTTCCACAGCAAGCCTTGTTACTGGAACAGCAACGCATCCACCAGCTGAGGAACTACCAGGCGTCGATGGAGGCGGCCGGGATCCCCATGAGATTCGCGGGGCACCGGCCCCTCTCCAGAGCCCAGTCCTCCCCTGCCTCAGCTACCTTCCCCATCTCCGTGCAGGAGCCGCCCACCAAGCCTCGATTCACCACCGGTCAGTATCAAACCATTAGGTAGTCAAGACCCCCCTCATTTTCATGAGTGTAAGGGGAAGCAGGGGTGGGACAACTGCTTATTTGCCAGAATCGAATAATCAAGGTAAAAAGAGTCGACTAGTCACCACTGTAAATTTAAATATTATTCAAATGGTGTATATGATAATGTCCGTTGTTCGTCTTATGGATGTTTGTAACATTTAGCTCTTTGTGCGCTATACAGACGTGCTCAAATTTGTTGGTACCCTTACAGCTCATTGAAATAATGCTTCATTCCTCCTGAAAAATGATGACATTAAAAGCTATTTTATCATGTATACTTGCATGCCTTTGGTATGTCATAGAATAAAGCAAAGAAGCTGTGAAAAGAGATGAATTATTGCTTATTCTTTAAAGATATTCTAAAATGGCCTGGACACATTTGTTGGTACCCCTTAGAAAAGATAATAAATAATTGGATTATAGCGATATTTCAAACTAATTAGTTTCTTTAATTAGTATCACACATGTCTCCAATCTTGTAATCAGTCATTCAGCCTATTTAAATGGAGAAAAGTAGTCACTGTGCTGTTTGGTATCATTGTGTGCACCACACTGAACATGGACCAGAGAAAGCAAAGGAGAGAGTTGTCTGAGGAGATCAGAAAGAAAATAGACAAGCATGGTAAAGGTAAAGGCTACAAGACCATCTCCAAGCAGCTTGATGTTCCTGTGACAACAGTTGCAAATATTATTAAGAAGTTTAAGGTCCATGGAACTGTAGCCAACCTCCCTGGGCGCGGCCGCAAGAGGAAAATCAGAGTGAACAGAAGGATAGTGAAAATCAGAGTGAACAGAAGGATAGTGTGAATGGTAGAAAAAGAACCAAGGATAACTGCCAAAGAGATACAAGCTGAACTCCAAGGTGGAGGTACATCAGTTTCTGATCGCACCATCCGTCGCTTTTTGAGCGAAAGTGGACTCCATGGAAGAACTTTTGAAAGAGAAACATAAAAAAGCCAGACTGGAATTTGCTAAAATGCATATTGACAAGCCACAATCCTTCTGGGAGAATGTCCTTTGGACAGATGAGTCAAAACTGGAGCTTTTTGGCAAGTCACATCAGCTCTATGTTCATAGACGAAAAAATGAAGCTTTCAAAGAAAAGAACACCATACCTACAGTGAAACATGGAGGAGGCTCGGTTATGTTTTGGGGCTGCTTTGCTGCGCCTGGCACAGGGTGCCTTGAATCTGTGCAGGGCACAGTGAAATCTCAAGACTATCAAGGCATTCTGGAGCGAAACGTACTGCCCAATGTCAGAAAGCTCTGTCTCAGTCGCAGGTCATGGGTCCTCCAACAGGATAATGACCCAAAACACACAGCTAAAAGCACCCAAGAATGGATAAGAACAAAACACTGGACTATTCTGAAGTGGCCTTCTATGAGTCCTGATCTGAATCCTATCGAACATCTATGGAAAGAGCTGAAACTTGCAGTCTGGAGAAGGCACCCATCAAACCTGAGACAGCTGGAGCAGTTTGCTCAGGAAGAGTGGGCCAAACTACCTGTTAACAGGTGCAGAAGTCTCACTGAGAGCTACAGAAAACGTTTGATTGCAGTGATTGCCTCTAAAGGTTGTGCAACAAAATATTAGGTTAGCGGTCCCATCATTTTTGTCCATGCCATTTTCATTTGTTTTCTTATTTACAATATTATGTTGAATAAAAAATCAAAAGCAAAGTCTGATTTCTATTAAATTTGGAATAAACAATGGTGGATGCCAATTACTTTTGTCAGTTCCAAGTTATTTCAGAGAAAATTGTGCATTCTTCGTTTTTTGTGGAGGGGTACCAACAAATTTGAGCACGTCTGTATTTTAAAGTGCTTGGAATTCTCTTAAACTCTTTTAGTGTTTTTAAAATTATATTTATATGTAATGGATTGCATCCACATCTGTGCTTCCTTCCATCTGAAACTGCATGTTTCACAAAGACTTTCTGTTTCAATTCAAACAATTAACATATTCACACTGCTATTCACTACTAGTATACACTTCAAAAACATTGATATGTCCCATCCTGTCCTGTCAAAAATGTTCCTGTCCCATCCCATCCCATGAAAGAGTAATCATTTCCAATCCTGTCCCGTCCCGTCCTGTCCCGTCCCGTGATAAACAGAGATCACCTATTATTTGGAGGTACAGATATTTTCGTATTCATGTATAAAATTAGGGTTTATAGGGTTTTGCATTAAACACTACCGGTATACTACTAGTAATTTGTTTTTAGTTTTTGTTTTTTCAGAAAAAAATACAGTGCAAGCACAGGGTCTTTATAAGCACAATGTGCAATATAATGATGTAATATATAAATTCGGTAATATAAAAACAACTGTTTAGAGTTTTGTGCGGTAGTTTCAGTTTCTAAATCGGTTACTAAGCAACCCGGCTCAGAGATTTTAGTATGTCAATGCCACAATAAACTGTCAGTGAAATACAGTATTACAAACAATTAATTCATTAAAAAAATAAACAAACAAAAAAACATGGTATTTAAATAATATTTCATAAACGTTCAGGGAGTATCCATCATGTATTTATTTATTAAAAATCGTAGTACACATACCCCTTCAACGTAGCGCTGAAGCAGTACCTCCAAAAAATAGCTGCTACGGCCAAATCGTAGCCTTTGACATCTCTGCATTATGATTAGGGGTAATAATTATAAAAACCGAAAAGGTGCCCATCCTTAATATACTGTACATATGTATATAGAGAGAGATATGTTAAATACATGCCAGTAGCAATCCACAGCGTTTGGATATTCTGCTAGTATCAATAATTCATGTATCAATATTGTTAACTAAAGGACTGACATAACTATATAATTATGGGTAATATTAAATATTTTAAGTATCAATCTATGTTAAACGTAAGGGTTTTTATTAACCATTCCGTGCTGCCAAGACACTGATTCTCTGCGGACATCTGCTGTCCCGCTCTGGTCCGTCCGCGTTGGTGTTGTCGGAGTCTCTCTCTGAGTTTGAACCTTCTGATTCAGAGGCATATGGCTCAAATTGATACGAGAGGCAATCCGTTTTCTCTCTCTACATCAGATACATCACTACGTAATTCACATTCATAAGAGGTGTCTGAAAATGATAAAATTAGGCTACTCTCACTTTCACTGTCGCTGTCATCCATACTGGCAGATGCAAGGAACCTGAGGTCACAGTCTCCTGGCCCCACACCAGGTAATGGAGATCGCCCTCTGAGTATTTCTGGGTATTATTTGATTCATTGTAGCGCGATTTAAACATAATTTGGTAAAATGAATGTATGTTCACGTGAGACCTGATTATATGTTCACGTGAGACCTGTTAATATTATTTAGTATGTTTATGGTAACAGTCAAGTTCCATGTCAAAGGCTTTTTTACGACATAAAGAGCAAAAAAACACTCTTCCTGTCTGCTGGTGGCAGAGTAGTCCCATTCCTTCCCATTCCCGGAAGCTTAAATCCCGTTCTTGCCCGTCCTGAGAGCTTTATTTTTTTATTTCCCGTTCCTGCCCGTTTCCGTGAGCTTCATTCCTGTACCATCCCATCCCGCAAAATTTAACACATTTTTTTCCCCCATCCCGCGGGTCCCGCTGGAGTCCCGTCTTCATGTCACTCTCAACTATTCGGTGCTACCCCTAGTGGGAAGGAGACAACAATACACCCCAATTACAACTACTGTGAACCCTTGATTGTCAGAATCTCGATTAGCTGAACCGCTCTGCTGTCCAAACAGCCCCTTGCTAGCCTGTCTTGTTGTATGCTTTTCTCTACTGCTCTGTTGTGGTATTTCAAAACAGTTCAGTACTGTGTATTATGTACAGGGAAACTTTAATTATAGTTGAGTTGAATTACATATTTTTAGCAGGTTTCTTGATAGCGCAAGTCATTGAAACAATTTTGCAATTGTAATTCGATTAGCCAAACTCGTCTGAATTATTTCAGCTAATAGAGGTTTTACTGTACAACACAATATCACAATACAATACAAACAACTAATACATTACAGTGAACATCAGAGCAAGGTCACAAAATGAACAGCAATCCCAATTACTCACGATGCACCAAATCTTAAACTCAACTAAAGCTATTAACTTGAAGTCTGAATTATTTTATGATTATCTTATTCTGTGTACTGTAAACAGTACTTTAACAGCGAGGACACCATATTTTAAAAGGTATATCCTGGAAACCAAAAACACAATTCCACAAAAATACATTCTTACCCTAAGAGCTCTCTTTTAATTCTCGTTGATTGTGTGTGTGTGTGCTGCAGGTCTGGTGTACGACACACTGATGCTGAAACACCAGTGCATGTGTGGCAACAGCAACACACACCCAGAGCACGCTGGGAGGATCCAGAGCATATGGTCTCGGCTTCAGGAGACTGGCCTTCGAAACCAGTGCGAGGTAAGGATCACAGAGAAATCCAGCACATTGAGGGCATTCCCTACAACGTTGGGAAGGTGCTACCATGCACAATAAGCATGGTTTTATTGCTATTAGAAACTGTTCAACAACGGATTTATGGCAATTTTAAACATTTCAATTGTTGGCTTTCCTTCTGTTTCGCTTTTTTAAAGCCAGACATTTGATCTGCATGTTCCACGGTCAGCTATTGTGGTGGGGGTGCCCTGTAGTGTTCTGAAGTTTTTCGTGTTACTTAATTGATGCAAGCAGTCAGTGCAATTTCAACATGCAATCACTTTTCAAGAAGATTTCAGGTAATGTTGCCAGGGCTGTTTGATGCAGCGTTCTAACCGTTTTCTTTTAAAGGCTACCAGTCTTTTTTGGCTTTTATGATTTAGTTGTTATGGCAGGTGTTTTATATCCAGTTTCCTTTAGATTATAAATAATATTATACTTGCAATTTAAGCAAGTGTCAATGCTCTTTGCAACTCTTTCCTGTGTGAGTAACAATTAAGGAATTTATGCAGTATATAAGGTATTCATTAATTTTAACAGCAGAGGGCAGTATTGCACCATGAATTGCCTGTACTGTACTTTTTTTTTTTTTTTTTTAAATGCTCAAAGACAAGGTAATATATAGCCACTAACTACCAAAAAAAAAAAAACGTTCTGCTCCACCAACTTTAATTTAATGTCATAGCAAAATCTCAATTGCTTCGTTTATTATTCTATAATAGTACTGATTGAAAGGAACTGGGGTCCAATGAAAGGCTGGCCTTGCTTATCTGTAATCTGGCACAAGGGCTTTGTAAAACAGACTCTTTGTTTTAACTTGCTGTCATCACAGATTTGCCAGTGACATGCTTGCCTACTGACAGAGGTTTACTACTGTTGCTGTTAAATTGAGAATGTATGAGTAGCTGTGAAAAATAGCAGTACAGCCTTTTGCCGGATGTGTCTTACAGGACTGAAATTGAAACGATTTTCTAACTTGTCCCCTGTGATAAATAGACTATGTCCCCCCCACACATAAATAACACCTGGTTTGAGCTGTTATTCTGCTTTAAGATAAAGCGCTGAAGCCCTTTTACTGAAAAGTTTAAAATAAAACCCCATTAGGAACTAAAATTGTGTAAAACCCTGATGAAACTCCAGCAGAATTATTAGCAGACAGTAAAGGCAAATAAAACAGACACAGCACAGTGGGACTGATACAGTACTGCAATGGGTTCCATACCATACCATAAAATGGCTTATCCCATTGGAGCTGCCCTTCCAGTTCCCTGTATTTCAAGACCATTGCTTTGTACTACCACTGCACTGAGATTGAATTACAGTAGTTTGTGGTAAGGTTTTTGTATAGGTCCCACTATAAGTTTAATAAATATAAAAATATATGTATTACTGACTGTTTTATGGTAAATTAAGTACTGACAAATACAATACATGGAAATGTACTTTCCCACTTTAAAATTGCCATTGTTTCTTTGCTACCGTCCTGCAATACATGCACCTGTTTTCCAGGTTGTCTTGTATTCTTGCCAACTATGTCCACAGAAACCAAGAGATTAATTGACCGAGAGATATCTGGAGAATTAATTATGATGAAACTTGAAAAGGACATTTTTAGCAAGTTTCTGATTGTATAGTCCCGTAGTATGTGGTATCTGTGTGTCTGTCTTTCTATATGTCACACCTTTTTACATATGGATCTGTAGAGAACCACTTGTCCAATTCTGTTGAAACCTGCTAAGGAAATTCTTGAGCATAATTATTATGATTATCGTAAGTACATGGAGGGGTCTCTTTCCGTCCCTCTACAGTATGTCTGTGCTTACAGTGGATCAAGCTGATCTACTTCTTCATGTGGCTGTCCGGGGGATGATTGTCACTGACATGCTTGTTCTTTTCTCTGGCTCCGCAGTGTATTCGTGGAAGGAAGGCGACGCTGGAGGAGCTGCAGACAGTTCACTCGGAGCCCCACGTCCTGCTCTATGGCACAAACCCGCTCAATAGGCAAAAATTAGACAGTAAGAACCTGCTTTAATGTGCTGCCTGTGGCACTTCCACAGGCTCAAGGGATACAGCATGAGAGCAGGCTGTGAAGGGAGCAGTGAAGGCCACTCCCCCTTCAGCTACTGCACCATAGCCAAAAATGAAAGTCCTTGCACCTGACCGCTCTAAAGCCCACGGCATCTTTCCCTCTTTCCTGTCCGCAGGTTCTTTGACCCCCATGTTCGTGAGGCTCCCCTGCGGCGGAGTTGGAGTAAGTCTTTTCTTTAATGTAAAAATATTGTCATGTTTGTTCTCTCCATTCCAGAGCTATCAGAACTTGTTGCTTTGCTTTCCTTTGAGTGGGAAATTGTGACCAGATTTTTTCTGTAAACAGGTTTTGTGTGTTGAGGGGGTGGGGGGTAAAGTCGAGGTGACAGTTTGAGAGTTTTGCTGTTGTAAAATTATAAATGACATCCACCATGTTTAAATTACCCATCAATTGTATACGCTAAGGCTTGAAGCTGTAACTCATAACAGTGATGGATTTACATTCCACCACCACTGAAAATATAAAACATCAGGGAGTAGCTTCGTATTGATTTGAATGGTGGGCTAAAGATTTGTCACTATTTGTATCATTGAATGCACCCCAGTATCCTAACTACAGTAAAACCTGGCTAATCTAACCCTACAAACCAGCATTTTGTATAATTCAGCATCGTTTTCAGGTGCCGACCAAATCGCTGTTGAAATTTAATGGTGTTGATTTAACAAGATTTTACTGTAGTCCCAACTTTGTGGGAAAACCTTTTTAAAAGGCGAGCTGGACTCGCTGTTAGGTGGAATCTGGAATAAAACATCATCAATAGGTTAGTTAGTGACATGCCATTTATTTCTTCTTAAAAGTCAGCAACGTGGTGCATTATAATAAACTGTTTAAAATCTGCATACCCATAAGTGCTGCGTTAATGGCTCTATCATAGATCATCTTGTATACCGTACTACAGATGAGATTGCACAGGCAAATGCTAAAGCTCTGATCTCTAAACAGAATGAAAGTGAAGGTGGTGAGAAGCAGGACCTGGATTCTGTTATGGAAATGGGACAAAGTTGTTTTCTTCCTGACTTTGCAAAGAAAAAAGTCTCCACTTTGAAAATGATCCTGTCAGAATGAGGATAAACTGCATGTATTCATTCCAAGGCGCACTCTCTCCCTCATTTTGTATCATAAATGCACCGCAGTCTCGTAATTTCTGGCAGTCATTCTTGGCCAGACTTGAAAAGGTTGGAGTTTTTACACTGCCCTTGAGCAAGTCATGCCATTCAAAGCTAAACTGATAAATTGTAAACGGAAATTTATTCCAAGTTGAGGGGGTGAGCCCGTGGCTTTGGCTAAGTGTGGTTGTCTGTTGTCTGAATAGAGAAGCCTATTGTTTAGTTGCTTTCCTTCAATTCACCCTTGCCTGAGGAATGGAAATTGTTCATGTTATTTATGAGAGGTGTGTATCAGGGGGGACATACAGACGTGCTCAAATTTGTTGGTACCCCTCCACAAAAAACGAAGAATGCACAATTTTCTCTGAAATAACTTGAAACTGACAAAAGTAATTGGCATCCACCATTGTTTATTCCATATTTAATAGAAATCAGACTTTGCTTTTGATTTTTTATTCAACATAATATTGTAAATAAGAAAACAAATGAAAATGGCATGGACAAAAATGATGGGACCGCTAACCTAATATTTTGTTGCACAACCTTTAGAGGCAATCACTGCAATCAAACGTTTTCTGTAGCTCTCAATGAGACTTCTGCACCTGTTAACAGGTAGTTTGGCCCACTCTTCCTGAGCAAACTGCTCCAGCTGTCTCAGGTTTGATGGGTGCCTTCTCCAGACTGCAAGTTTCAGCTCTTTCCATAGATGTTCGATAGGATTCAGATCAGGACTCATAGAAGGCCACTTCAGAATAGTCCAATGTTTTGTTCTTATCCATTCTTGGGTGCTTTTAGCTGTGTGTTTTGGGTCATTATCCTGTTGGAGGACCCATGACCTGCGACTGACACAAAGCTTTCTGACACTGGGCAGTACGTTTCGCTCCAGAATGCCTTGATAGTCTTGAGATTTCATTGTGCCCTGCACAGATTCAAGGCACCCTGTGCCAGGTGCAGCAAAGCAGCCCCAAAACATAACCGAGCCTCCTCCATGTTTCACTGTAGGTATTGTGTTCTTTTCTTTGAAAGCTTCATTTTTTCATCTGTGAACATAGAGCTGATGTGACTTGCCAAAAAGCTCCAGTTTTGACTCATCTGTCCAAAGGACATTCTCCCAGAAGGATTGTGGCTTGTCAATATGCATATTAGCAAATTCCAGTCTGGCTTTTTTATGTTTCTGTCAAAAGTGGAGTCCTCCTGGGTCTTCTTCCATGGAGCCCACTTTCGCTCAAAAAGCGACGGATGATGCGATCAGAAACTGACGTACCTTCACCTTGGAGTTCAGCTTGTATCTCTTTGGCAGTTATCCTTGGTTCTTTTTCTACCATTCGCACTATCCTTCTGTTCAATCTGGGGTCAATTTTCCTCTTGCGGCCGCGCCCAGGGAGGTTGCCTACAGTTCCATGGACCTTAAACTTCTTAATAATATTTGCAACTGTTGTCACAGGAACATCAAGCTGCTTGGAGATGGTCTTGTAGCCTTTACCTTTACCATGCTTGTCTATTATTTTCTTTCTGATCTCCTCAGACAACTCTCTCCTTTGCTTTCTCTGGTCCATGTTCAGTGTGGTGCACACAATGATACCAAACAGCACAGTGACTACTTTTCTCCATTTAAATAGGCTGAATGACTGATTACAAGATTGGAGACATGTGTGATACTAATTAAAGAAACTAATTAGTTTGAAATATCACTATAATCCAATTATTTATTATCTTTTCTAAGGGATGCAAGTATACATGATAAAATAGCTTTTAATTTCATCACTTTTCAGGAGGAATGAAGCATTATTTCAATGAGCTGTAAGGGTACCAACAAATTTGAGCACGTCTGTATAAACCTGGTATGGCAATCTCTATCTTAAAGATCGGATTATTAAGGGCCAGCAATCCCACAACAACGTCAAGTGCTTCAGTCATCTATGTCTAGTAGATTCAAAAACTGTGAGCTGAGTAGTTTTATTATTAAAGCTAAAGCTATTTATCTGTTTAATTGCCATTGAGTGCTATTTTATTAACAAAAAATGTTATAATAAAATTCTGGGCAAGGTGCTCAGCATGTACTCTATATACAGTAAAGCCAGACTCGAAAGTGTAGGTCACAGGGTCTGTTCAATTGATAGAAATAACTATGGATTTTTATATATTCCAGAATACATCATTTTCTTCTCAGTCAGAATCCAACACCTGCACAGAAAAAGACCCAATACTTTATGTTGTGGCTCGTGTACAAAGAATTCCTCTTTTCTCCAGACACCCTAAACTGCATTGTGCTCTGACTAAATAGAACATGTTAGACCCTAAGTGCTAAGTGGCTGTCTTTGTTAAAATACAGGTCTCTCTGTGGTGAAAACCAACACCACCTACTGCTTGCTTTAGGGTAAACGTGTGTCTGCATAATTGCCAGTGACTAAAAACTACCTGATGAATGACTGGCCTCGTTTTTGAATTCCCTGTTGGGATTTTGTTCTTTTACCAGTTTTCCGTGTCAAATGTTTGTTCTTCATGCTGGGAATAAACGCTTGTTCATTCTGTGGTGTGTTGTTCTAAGACCAAGCAAATCTTTTCTACGACTGTACTAGGTTGAGATATGTCATTGAGGGTTGGTAGTCTGCATCTTTTTTTTCTCTAGGTTTTGAATCTTGCCTGCAGTTTTCACAAAGCTGTCCACTTCTAATACCCACTCTGCCTTTTTGTCTGGTTTTGTAGGTAGACAGTGACACGATTTGGAACGAGGTGCACTCATCCAGCGCTGCAAGGTTAGCTGTGGGCTCTGTGGTCGAGCTGGTCTTCAAAGTAGCCTCTGGAGAGCTAAAGGTGGGTTCTCTTTCCCTTTGGGAGTGCTGTATAGACAGACACAAATACACACTGTTTATGTACGTATACATGTCATAACCATACCTGCTGACACGAGTTTGCACTCATTATGTCTAAATAAATGTAGAGAAGGCGGAGAATAGCACAGCCTAGTAACTATGGCTCCCGACTGTAGCGTTATAAAGGGGAAGTACTGTAGAATGTTTGCACACCATAATAGTAAAGGAATTGTAAAAAAAAAACAACAATTAAAATGACAGCCTGAGTAGGCCCATCCTTCAGGGTACAGTACCGTAAAGGTGAATGTACCTGGCAGGATTGTTCTCACAGTTTTTTTGTTTCAGAATGGCTTTGCTGTGGTCCGGCCCCCTGGACACCATGCTGAGGAGAGCACCCCCATGTGAGTATGTGCTCCTTCAGGCTGTAATGTACAGTACGGGCATGGCCGTAACTAGTTATGAGGACACCGAGGTTGTGTCCTCGGTTGTTGTTATTTATTTATTTATTTTTTTTTTTTGCACCATCAGTGCTGGTAAAGTACAAAAGACCCCTTAATTTTCCTTAAACGACGCTGAGTATGGGTCGTTCTGTTCCAGCCCAGTCATGGAGTCATTTCCATGACAGGTGTTAGACAGGCAGTTTGAAATAAAAGTTTCTTTTGGTTGGGATACTGAAGACTTCAGCATTAGTCAAATTTAATGACGTTTTCATGGGAACAGTAAACTTCTTTAAGACCACCTCATGGTTAAAGCCACTTTTTATAGAACTGATTTGCTGCAAATGATGGCGAAGTAAAGTCACCTTCTATATTAAGGCCACCCCTGCATTCAATATAAATACTTAGGTTTCCCTGTTTATCTATAGAACCAGTTATCCAATTGTAATTAAACTGTATGAGAATATACTTTAGCACAATTTATTATGTTTTTTAGGTTTTTGGGTTGCTTCTCACCAATATGCATTTCAATTTGTATAAGCACATACAGTGGATGTATGTCACAGTTATCTCATTCTTCATGAGCAGAGATACACTGGCTTAACATTATTGGGGCTCCTCCACTTTTATTTTTTAAATTGTATCTCATACATCCATCAAACTAGAATAAGTTTATTCAGTGCAAACTGTCACTTTTGTGTTTATTTCACACTTAGATGCTGTGTTCTTTGAAAATTCCCCTCTATCATTAGTCACAGCATGGCAAATTGTAGGCATGTGTTTTTAAAATGCATTTATTTGATTTATTTTTAAACAGTTCACTGTAAGAGCTCTTGCTGCAAGTATTTTTAAGGCTGTTTGAAATGCTAAGAAGCCTATATTTCACTTGACAGTCATCAAAAAAAGATGCCCCAATAATATTGGAGACCACTGTATTTAGTTTGCATTGGACCTTGAAAGAGGGGCTTGTGATTGCAGTGTTTGGCAAAGTAGATGTACAAAATTTCATTGATATACGATAACAGTTCATGAACCCCCTGCAATTAACACTGTTTGTCTTTCTTTTCTCCTAACTTCTAGGGGGTTCTGCTACTTCAATTCTGTGGCAATTGCTGCCAAGCTTTTGCAACAGAGACTCAATGTTAGCAAGATCTTAATAGTCGACTGGGTAAGTGCGAGGCCTTGGGGGGGGGAGGGTTAGTGAGAGGGGGTTTTCTACATGTAATATATCCCTGGTGACTGTGATGTAGTGTGAGGGGCTGGTATGTCGCCATGTATTTTAGCCATATCTTGAGAACCGCGTACCCATCTGTGGTGAAACTTGCTGTAGGTATCCTTAAGCACAGCAAAGTCATGCCAGCCTTAATTTTTACATGGAAGCATAATATAGCTTGTTTGATCATAATAAATCACATTTAAGCAATAAACCAATCGCTGTTACGAATTTGACCACGTGTTCCTGTGCATAGACCATGCATCACTTTTTTTATGAAAAACATTAAAAAGTTCAATTGTAAAAAAGAAAATCTGAGAAAGAGAGAGAACTTATGCTTACTGTTTTCACAGATGTTTTACCATCAACTAGAGGCTTCTAAATGCTGTGCTTTTCCTGGTATATTATAGTAACAGTAGTTTATTTTAAAAGGTGTTCATTCTCCTGTTTCAATTCAGGATGTTCACCATGGCAACGGCACCCAGCAAGCCTTCTACGACGACCCCAACGTGCTCTACCTTTCACTCCATCGCTACGACGATGGTAACTTTTTCCCAGGCAGTGGTGCTCCCGACGAGGTACAGTAAGAGTGTTCAAACAGGATATGCATGTCGGACACATAGGGATATGCAGGATGATATAGGATTCTGTGTTAAAGTGCTTAGGGGCAGCAGTGTGGAGTAGTGGTTAGGGCTCTGGACTCTTGACCGGAGGGTCGTGGGTTCAATCCCAGGTGGAGGACACTGATACTGTACCCTTGAGCAAGGTACTTTTACCTAGATTGCTCCAATAAAAACCCAACTGTATAAATGGGTAATTG
The DNA here is from genome assembly GCF_902713425.1 of Acipenser ruthenus. Classification (NCBI taxonomy): domain Eukaryota; kingdom Metazoa; phylum Chordata; class Actinopteri; order Acipenseriformes; family Acipenseridae; genus Acipenser; species Acipenser ruthenus. The sequence continues at coordinate 22,580,294 of NC_081199.1, read as the reverse complement.
TATGTAAAAAAATAATGTGAAGTCGCCCTGGATAATGGCATTGGCTAAAAAAGAAATAATAATAATAGACCTTAAAGCTGAGGGAACATGAAGCCACTTTTTCAGGATCAGTGGCTTGAAACCTGGTTCCAGGAGACCAAGTTTGAGGCAACTTTGCTGTATCAAACCCCAAGTCTCCCCTGGTGTGCCTGAAACCTAGTCTCCTGAAACTAAGGTCCAAGCCACAAAGTGGATTTGTGTTCCCTCAGCTTAAGAGGTTAGAAAAGTTGCACAGAAGTTTTACTAACTTTACTAACAAAGATACTTTGGCTGCTCTAGCCCATGTTTCATATGTTAATGACCATCAACAAGAATTCAGCAGCAGCACTGCAGCACAGACAAAAGAAAATGCAATCCTGTATTTGAGTTATTGCAGTAACCCAAAATGTTCAAGGAAAAATACATGTATGAAAATGTAAAAAAAAATATTTTTAAATCGACTTATGCTTTAAAAAGAGAAGGCTAAACTCTTAATGGAGCAAGGATGATAAATCGCTCCATTTTGTACTTTTGCAAGTCAGTTAATCCCTCAGTATTTGTGCAATTCAGTCAATAGAGAAGTCACTTAGCTGGAAACTTTTCCAAAATGGCAGTTAAACGACTTCAGGGTGACAAACACTATCAAGATGTTTTGAATAATTCTTGATTTGGATTCAGTTGTGAGTTCAGTCTACAATGTGCAAACAATGTTGGTTTTTGCAGGGTGGAGTATTGGGTGCCTTTGTGAGTTTCCAGCTGGCCAGACCACAGCACTCACTACTGGTGTCTGTGCCATGAACAAGTCTGACCACACATTCCATTAGCTCTGGGGTTTCTGCCCAGGTCTTCAACACAAAATTTGCTGATGCCTAGGATTTTCGAATTAAGATTGTTTTGGTTAATTATTTATTTTATGAGTTTTTAACCAGTTTAAAAGACTTATTATTTACCACTCAATGCCTGATAAGCATATGTGCCATGACAACAACAAAAAAATAAATCTTTAAATCTGCAGTATATTGACCCAGCTGGTGTTTTCCCTCAATAGTGATTTTAAACGTCATTAACATCACTTAATACAATAACGCATATGTTGGAAAGAGGTATGTAATAAAGCAGTCTTCATGGGGGTGATATTATGATTTGCCATTAATTAATTAAAATAGATATCTTTTTATATACCCACTGCCCACAAGTGAATCCAACCCATATCTACAGTACATTTAGTTATTTTCTGTTTTAAAGTTTCAGATTAATTAGATGCCCACATTCATAAAGACATTGAAAAAGTCTTCTTGAACACCAATCAAAGCACTCCATATTCTGCTGGTATTAAAGTTTTAGACCTCTAGGGATCGGTACTATAGCTCCTTTTATGGTCTAACTGAAAACCAGCTGTGAGAGGGGAGGGATCTGGACTGGCCATCAGGCACTTGCGTGAGCTTGTAGGGGATTCAGGAGTCAGCTGTGAAGGAATCGGGTGACGCTCTGTCATTGGCTAGGGGGTGGTACTATACGGGGTGAATGGCTAAATAAAAAGGCACTGTCTTGTATCCTCTCGGGCTCATACAGGAAGTATAGTGCAGAGTGACTTCACAGCAGAATCCTGATAGTGTGACGTGAAACTGGAAACTCTGGAGCAGCGAGTCGGGGAGACAGTGCGGCAACTCCAGCGTGAGACACACACACCCGGTGGTGCAAGCAAGCCACGCACCGGCTATTTATTTGTCACTATCTTAGATAGTTAGCTTAGTGCGACTGAGCCGTCCCACAGTGTGTAAGAGAGGATATTGAACAGTGCCTGTTTCTCCGGGCTTCTACCGCTAGAGGGAGCAACAAGCCGCAGTTAAAAACCTGCACACTTTATTTTGTAGATTTTCCTTGGTGTTTTGTTTACCTTTTTCCTTTCACCTTTTACTTATTCTTTTTTTGGTTTACACACCTGCGTGTGTGATTTATGAAGACAGGGCACAATACCATTGCTGGTAGAGTGCCACTGAACTGTCACAGAAGCACCTGCCAACTGAGCGCGGAATAATAAATCTGGACACCTGTGCCGGCGTTTCATATTCGAACTTTGTGTCTGCCTTGTGGTTTCCCACACCCTTCCACACCAGCATACCCATTATAGATCATAATATTCCCTGTGATAGACCAGTAAAGATGCTACATCTCTTTACAGACAGGTTCTCCCTGCCCCGTGTCATAATAGAGGGCTGTGAAATGATTTGTCTTAGGCATGACCACTCTCACATGACTCACCCTGCACTCCAAACATTTACAGTTAGCCACTGGGGATGCATTAGTCTTGTCACATTTTTTACCATCTTTGTTCTTCAGTTTATGGAGACATTGTAAAATCCCAACCTGATGTTGTTGACTCATTCCTCAGGTTGGCAGCGGCCCTGGGGCTGGATTTAATGTTAACATTGCATTCACTGGTGGTGTGGACCCTCCAATGAGCGACGCAGAATACCTTGCGGCTTTCAGGTAAGACAAGGCTCAAATATACATGACCACACACACGCTGCTCCATGCAGACTGGTATACTGGGTAATGTGTGTATTAACAGCAACAAGGAACAGATGCCAAAGAGAGCTTAAACAAACTCCCACAGACATTACTAGCACGCTGTAAGAAATCCTTTATAATTAACACACAATCCATATACTTACTTACAGGGTGTCTGATTTTAGGTTTACTCATTTGTGTTCTAATGGTTCAAGCAGACTTTATTTTAACACAGACATTAACACTTTTCTGTGGCATTGTGTTCACTGGTTTAAACATTAATCTTCTACCTTTTGACTATGTCCATAATGAAAAACCAAGCTGATATTTTGTCTGCTTATTGCTTTTCATGTCAAGGCATTTCAGGGCAAAAACAAATGTCTGTGTTCTCTGTGCGGGGACTCGCTATCAGCCAGCTTGTTTACTTATGACCGCCCCGTTATCTGATACCAGGGCCATGTATGACTATTCATGAGATACGCCTTTTTTTTTTTTTTTTTTTTTTCGACTTGTCTCGGCTCCTGTCGTTCCCACTCGGCCATTGAATGGTTTTCTTGACTTTTTCCGGAGAAAAAACGACTAAAACCCGTTTTTTTGTGTTTCAATAATGATGTCGGACAGGGTCCGACAATGGACCTGATAGGAATAATTGCAATGTCGGACCAGGTCCGACAATGGACCGCAAAGGGTTAAAGAGCTAGTCATTAGCGATGACAGTCAAAGCTGTTCTTTACCTGTCTTCATGCCGGAACAATAAAATCAATTAGCTTTCTATTTCCAGTAAATATATATTGTTATAGGTTTGTTAGAATGTAATTTTAAAACCTGCAGAATAGCCATAGCTGATTGGGTAGTACCTGTACATCAACCTCTCCCTAATCTAAATGCAAGAGAAATATAAGAACAATTAAGAACGAGAGGCGGCCATTCCGCCCATAGTAGCTGACTGATCATAAAACGTTATCATTCAGCTTTGTGTAAATTATGGATAGTCAGTGCGCCCTATGAGCCACAGTGAAAATTGTTGTGACAGCTTGCAGAACAGTAGTTGGACATAGCTGAATAGTTCAGGTAAAAATAGTCAAATACTCCAGATCGACTAGTCACCACTTTATGAACATGCCGTTTCATAACATTTTGCTGTTTGTGCACTATAATTTAAAACTGCTTGAGTGTTTTTTTTGTTTTGTTTTTTAATATGATGTTTTTGTTATTAGATTACAACAGGAACTGTGCTTCCGTCCACCTGAAACCGCACACTTCACAATCACGGTCAATTCCTGAGTCGACTATTCGGTGCTAGACCTGTCTCCTGCGTTACTTTATCCCCGTCCGTCCCTGTATCTATTTAAATGGATTTTAGAAATCATGCATGTAATTCATTTGATGCTGGCATGGCATGAAACTACAGCTATGGCCAAAGGTTTTGCATCACCTAGAATTTTAGGATTGAGACATTCATTTAAAAAAACAACAACAACAAAAAAAAACACAATTGAAATCTTTTATTTAAGATCATGTAATCAAAGAAACTACAAAATGATATTGCAAAAGTCTACCGGAAGCCATACTAGTAGTACAGTATTTTGTGTTAGATTTTGAAAAATTACAACATTCATTTCCGTTGGTATGGGGACTGAAGAGGTTGTTATCCCCAGGTACATAACAGATGCTTGGAAAGCATTCAACGGTTTGTTGACCCCCTGTGGTCTACTGTAGGCTCTAGAAGAAACCTGGCTATCGGAGGGTAGGCTTTTAAAACACAACTCCTAAACCTTTCATCTAAAATGGCTTTCTAATCCTCTGTCACGTTGAAATATCCATAAATATCCTAACTGTTTGCGCAGTGAGTAGAACTAAGCACCTTTTTTTTCCCCTTGTTGTGTGAGTATCATGTCTCCTGGGACTGTTCTTATTGATATCAGCATGCAGTAGGGCTTGGATGTTCAGAATTTATAGTCCCCAATGAGTTCTGGAAGGAGCACTCAACAGCTCATAGATCCACTCCAGGTTTTTTTCTTTTTTTTCTAATTTGTGGGGCCCCTGAGACAATCTGTGCTTTGAAGGCAGCACCTTGTTATTTAGACCCAGCAAGTGCCACGTTGCATTTGCAGGGAATCAAGACTGAGATGAAAAAAGAATGAGAGAGGCACACAAAAAAAAGATAAGAAAATTGTCTCTAATGAAATCCAGAAGCTCGGGCACTTTCACCATGAACTTGGAAACAGCGTGGAGATTTGAACTTAACTCAAACCAGCTCTCCGCACTGCCAGATGACAAGGCTTTGATGTTTTTGCAAAGGGAACCAGTGGAAAACCCTGTGAGCGTGACAGCAGATAGCCATGTTTACCATTAACCCTTCATATGCCTTTGGCCCATCGTCTATCCCCAACACGGGCTACCTTATTCTTGCATTGATGCACAATGCAGGAACTGGCCAGCAATGGATGGGTTTTAGCACAGAACCTGTCTGTGTTTAGTACAGGTTTGCCCTATTCATAGACTTGTACATTGCTACCAGTAATTAAATTAAAATTTCTGATCCACTGATGCCTTTTTATTGGGTTTTCTGCAAAACAACTCAAGGGCACTTGCAGGCTGGGGCAATGCAGAAATACATTCCGTATTTTAAGTTTGTTTCTGGCAGGTTTGAATTTGTCATTCATAGATGAAAATGGTTTGCAAAAATTGGCATGAAAAACGACAAACACCACAACAGCTTCACACACCAAGGTAAACGTGAACTTGGATATGATTTAGAAACCCCATTACTTAAACAGCGCCAAATGCCTCAGGTTTAAAAACATGGCATCAAGCATCCCAGCTTCCCCTTGTGGAGCCTGTAAAGGTGAACTGCTCTCGCCTTCACAAAATCGATAAGTATCAGAGACAATCAAAATTAGCCAATCAAATTGATTAACTCAACAAACCATTATTTTTTTTTACACTTACAGTTCTGCAAAAATTATTAAAAAAAAAAAAGTTAGGATCCAAGTTTCAGGGGTGAACATCAAAGGTGATACAAAATAAAAACCAATAGCCGCTATGATTTATGTCTGGACAATTCCCAGCACAGAGGTTTTAGTTGGGCTCCATTTGTTCTCTCTGATATCTAGTTATAATACATCATGAAGTTAACAGGAAGCGTCTATGTACCCTCAAAGTCTCCAGACTGGTGCTTGAGGGCTATTGTAAGGAAACTGGCTACTTAGTTTGCCAACTCATTGTACCTGGCTGATGATGAGAAAGTTTTGCTTCTCTTTGCTGTATAATGCTATACAATTTGATGAGCATCCTTTGCTTGGATCGCTTCACTATAACAAGGCAAGACAGCATGTATTATACATTTGTAGTAGCACTTAGCTATTTAAAGTACACTCTGTCAATGGTAGTAAAGGAAAATGCAAAAGAATCACTGCCTGTTTGTAAGCTACGTGACACAGTAAGTGGCAGGGATTCAAATATACTCTCTAAAGGGTAGTTTTCCCATTTTGATTATGAATTCCACATGTATTCATATGAACCACTACTGCTTGTAATGCATCCTCATAAATATACAGAGCTTAAATTATTAATAAAACGTTGCTGTGTCCCACAGTCATGTTTGGGTTTAAAATATAAACCACTGGTGCAAATTTACTGAGAGGAATACAATTATTGACCAAAAAAATAATAATAAATAACATTTACTTTCCTAAATGTTAACATTTTAACATTGGGAATGTCTGTAACCAGTCAGAAAAGCCATAATGAATAGGCCTCTTTTTATAAAACATTGCAACGAGTACTGCATTTAAATGTATTTTGAAAAGGCTGTGAAGAACTATTGAATGTGATATACATTTTCTTACAGAAAACACCTAGATTCTTTGACAGTGGTTAATTGTATAAGATGAATTCTAAATGCTTAACACTTAGCTAAAATATAAACAAAATGTGAGCATTTTCTTACTGGTTTTTTAAATGTATTCTTCTCTTTAAAAAATTGTAATAGAGACTTGAGAGTTTCATGAGCTAAAGTAAAAACCTTTTTTAAATACCAGTATATGAAGGAAAAAAGAATGTGTACAGGACATTGATTTCAAGTATCAATGCATGCATGCTAAAATCAAATACAACAGTGTCAAAATCTATTCAAATAAAGCCAATAAAAAAACCAAAAAAAACATTGTCATTGAAAAGTTGTAATTAGTTAGGGATTTGAAACCCCACCAAATGAAGAATCGACCTTGTCAAATCCCCTGTTCTTGGTCCCTGCTCATTTAATAACTTACAATGTTATTAATCTGGTTATTAATCTAGTAATACACTTGAAAAACAGATTTAAGGGTAGAAACTAGTGCTTGTGCAAGAATACTGTACAGCTATGGCCAAAAGTTTAGCATCACTTCTTACATTCGAATGAAGCCTGCTGAATAATGTTACGTATATTGAATTACGTACTGTTAAGTTTTTCATATGCTTAACGAAAACCTGACAGAAATAGAAAAATGTGACATTTCAAAATCTAACATGAAATACTATACTACTATTATGGCTTCCCGTAGACTTTTGCAATATCATTTTGTAGTTTATTTGATTATATGATGTTAAATAAAAGATCTAACTTATGTTCATATAGTCGTTTTTTTTTCCTAAAATTTTAGGTGATGCAAAACTTTTGTCCATAGCTGTACAGTATTAGAATCCAGTCAACAAAAACAACAGTAACATCCAAGTTTAAATACATTCAGAATACAACCCCAATATTTGTATTGCATTCCAGATAAATAAATGCAGATCCCATAAGTTACAGTACCAGTCAGGCACAATCAAAATCTATCTGTAAATCAAATAAATGTACTGCGTCCTTGATTGGATGGCAAAAGCGTTCCCTATTTTGAGGATTTTAGTACAGCACTCTTTTCAGGAAGCATGCACCACAGATGATTGATTAGGTTCACTCTCCAAAGAAACTCTGTTTGCTCAGACAGGAATTTTAACTGTATCCATCACATTTATATTTCTGAGTGTTGATGCTTTGTCTCAGCAGGGTTGCCCTTTCTACTTTCACACTCATATAATTGAAAAAAGGGGCCCTGTACTCAAACAAGTGCAAAGGAACATTTACAAAGAGGAATATAATTATTTTAACATAGTATAATACTACACCAGAACAATAAGTATGAGGCTTCTTGGTAGTTAGTCATGTTCTTTGGAATTTCTCTTCAAAACAGGTCCCAAAACATCAAAAAGTAGACAAGAACATAAGATAATTTACAAACAAGTGGTGGCCATTCTGTCCATCAGTGATCAGCTGGTTCCTAGTAGCTGATTGATCTCAAAACTGCCAAATCGTGTCTTAAAGGATCCCAGTGATTCAGCATCAACAACATGGCTAGGAAACCCATTCCATACCATCACCATTTTCTGTGTAAAGAAGTATCTCTTTCCCTCTGGCCTAAGTCTGCCTCCACTTTTCTGCGCTGTGCTTAAACTGTTGGTTAGGTTTCATTTTCTCAACTCTTTATAACATTTTAAAGACTTCAATCAAGTCCCCCTTATTTCTTCAGTTCCTTCAGCTTATCTTAATAGCTCATTCTTTTAGCCCTACAATTAGTCTGGTTGCTCAGGCCACAAAAACCTTTGGTGGCGTTTTTATTAAAAGTAAATCAGCATATTTTTATTTATTTAAAAAAGTCATGTACTTACTTCATAGACGCAGACAGTAGAGCAATTTTGTAGGTAAACTATGGAAAAACTACAGTACAGTGCTACACCACGGGCCATATTACAGTAAACGCTTACAGTCACAGCAACTGGTAATAGGTGCATTGGGTGTCACTCCCTAAAAACCACAGAGCCTTACCCCCTGTAGCTCATTTCTCTGTTTATAAGAGCAGTTTTCCATCCTTTTGAATTCCACAGCTCAGCAACTACAAGTACTTCAAAGCTAAAATAAACAAAAAAAACATCCCACAGAGTGCGCTTGCCACTTTAAGGTCTCTTGTAAGAGCTTTGCAACCAACCGTGGCTTCTTGTCAAAGGATTGTGGTTAGCTAAGATTGTTGGCTTTTAAGACACAGTAAACAAATAAAAAAAAAAATCTGACAAAACCAAACCTATCATTATCCCCTGCTCAGGATCAACTATCTGCAGCAACAGGGATATTGTGGACTTAGTCATACTTCCATTGTAGCTACATCTTGAGAACCAGCCATTTCATTTGGAGGAAACCTGGTACGGGCATTCCTAGCACGTGGCATCACCATTACCTTAAATTATCTTTTAACTTCCATTAACTGTGATTTTCTCCCTAGTTAGTAGTTCTTCCTCTCTTGTCTGCTTTTAGCGTGTTGGCTTTTTAAAATGCAGCCTGTTCGCTCCAACAATACAGGGCGGAAATTAAAGTACTGTATTAAAGTAATGTTCTGCAGCCCTGTTTAATTACGTGGTCATCTAACATATCTCTCAAATGGACAAATCGATTACAGGAAGACAGGAACAAAACATTTCAGTCACAGTGGTGCTGATCCCTTTTGGACATTTTGGATAGACATTAGTAAATACTTAACATCAAACGAATAACCTTTTTACAGTACTGACACCCGATTGGTTGAGCTATTGAAAGATAATTATTGGAAACAGCTCATCTGGATTTTTCACTTTCAAATAATAGTACATATAGAGGACATGCCTAAATGCTGTCTGTCCAGGTGTTGTGGAGTCTGCTTTTAAGTAAAACATTCTGCTTTTTAATTGTTTCTTTGCTTGAAATATACAGTGCCTGAGGAAGATCCACTACTGATCTGTTAAGGCAAATTAAATTAAAAAGCAGGACATTATAGTATATTGTGGCAGGGTGCCCCGCCCTTGTGTGTATTTTGTGTTTCATGTCGTCTGTTATATGTGGATATAGTGGTGCACGGGATATAAATGGGTCTGTGTAGCACGAGTGATTTAAAATATATAGTTGTATTTAGGTACGAGGATTGCACAATCAGTTCACGTGCAGATAAAGTGTGTATTAATATGTGAGCACGGGGAGTGCACAAATTAGATCACGTGCTGGGATTCAAATGAATGATTAATTAGTAATTGAATCCCAGCACAACTGTATAAATAGTTGCACAATTCACTCACTCGGGGTTGGTGTGTTCGAGAGTGGAGAATGGGTGTGGAGAGGAGAAAAATAATTAAAAACGTAATTAAATAATAACAATTGCTACTTTGTGCTGGAGGACCAGCACGGTACTTGTTTGTTTTGTCCACTGTTTTGCCTGTTTGTTCGTTTGGCCATTGTGCCGTTTATTTTGAGTGTTTTGTTTTGTTTAAACCTTTTATTTTTATTTAGTTTACATTCCCCAATGGAAATTTACAATTTACAACCTCTTTTAAACGATTAGGATATTTGTCAATGTACTTTTGGCATGATTCTTTAGTGACTTTTGACCATTCTTCAAAGCAAAATTGTTCCAGTTTATTCAAATTCCGAGGACTTCTCTTGTGCACAGCCTTCTTCAACTCATACCAAAGATTCTCAATCGGATTTAGATCGGGACTTTGACTACAGTGCCTTGCATAAGTATTCACCCCCCTTGGACTTTTCCACATTTTGTAGTGTTACAACCTGGAATTAAAATGGATTTAATTAGGATTTTTTGTCACTGATCTACACAAAATAGTCCATAATGTCGAAGTGGGGGAAAAAAATCTACATATTTTTCACAATTATTTACAAATAAAAAACTGAAAAGTTGATTGCATAAGTATTCACCCCCTTTGCTGTGACACCCCTAAATAAGCTCTGGTGCAACCAATTGCCCTTAGAAGTCACATAATTAGTTGAATGGAGTCACATGGTCTCAGATTAAATACACCTGTTTCTGGAAGGCCCCAGAGTTTGTTAGAGAGCATATCTAAACAAACAGCATCATGAAGACCAAGGAGCTATCAAAACAAGTCTGGGATAAAGTTCTGGAGAAGCACCAATCAGGGTTGGATTATAAAAAATATCCCAAACTTTGAACATCCCCCGGAGCACCGTTAAATCCATTGTTAAAAAATGGAAAGAATATGACACAACCGCGACTCTGCCTAGAGAAGGCCGTCCACCAAAACTCAGTGACCAGGTAAGGAGGGCATTAGTCAGAGAAGCAACCAAGAGGCCAATGGTACCTCTGAAGGAGCTGGAGAGATCCACAGCTGAGATGGGAGAAACCGTCCATGGGACAACTATAACCCGGATGCTCCACAAAGCTGGACTGTATGGAAGAGTGGTGAGAAGAAAGCCATTGCTGAAAAAAACCCATATCAAATCCCGTTTGGATTTTGCCAAAAGGCATGTGGGAGACACAGCAAACGTGGAAAAAGGTTCTCTGGTCTGATGAGACCAAAATTGAACTTTTTGGCCTTAGCGCAAAACGTTATGTGTGGCGCAAAGTCAACACAGCTCATCACCCTGAGAACACCATCCCCACGGTGAAGCATGGTGGTGGTAGCATCATGTTATGGGGATGCTTTTCATCGGCAGGGACTGGGAAACTGGTCAGGATTGAGGGCAAGATGGATGGAGCCAAATACAGGGAAATTCTAGAGGAAAACCTGTTTCAGTCTGCAAGAGACCTGGGACTGGGGCGGAGGTTCACCTTCCAGCAGGACAATGACCCTAAACACACAGCCAAAGCTACACTGGAGTGGTTTAGAAACAAGAACCTGAATGTCTTAGAATGGCCCAGTCAAAGCCCAGACCTCAATCCGATTGAGAATCTGTGGCAAGACTTGAAAATTGCTGTTCACCAACGGTCCCCATCCAACTTGACAGAGCTTGAGCAATTTTGCCAAGAAGAATGGGCAAAAATTGCAGGATCCAGATGTGCAAAGCTGGTAGATACTTAACCAAAAAGACTCACAGCTGTAATTGCACCTTCAAAGTGTTAAGTATGTTGTGTAAATCTAATGGTAAAAATCCCAATTAAGTCCATTTTAGTTCCAGGTTGTAACACTACAAAATGTGGAAAAGTCCAAGGGGGGTGAATACTTATGCAAGGCACTGTACCATAAGTCTTGTACTTCTTGATAATAGAAACAGTAGTGGAAATTGGGATAGTCAAATGCTTGGAAATCTTCTTGTATCCTTCTCCAGCTTTATGACAATAAATAAGTTTCTGCCTATGGTCTTCAGATAACTATTTACTTTTTCCCATATTGACTTATTGGTAATGACAGCAATCATCCTATGCCTAACCATTTTATACTCTTTAAGAATGTTCACCTACAATCCAGCATTTTCTAGACTTTTCTAGAATTAGGTTCTGCATTATCATATTGATATTTCTAGCACCTTGTAGACAATACTAGCATAGCATCAAAGGGTATGAATACTTTTGAATTAGTATATTTGGAGTTTTGCAAAAAAAAAAGAAAATGCTGAAATAAATAATTGTATTCATCTATTTCTTGTAACATTTTCTCCTCATCCACAAAAGCAAAACTTTTGCTACTTTGAGAAATTTCTAGAAATTATACATTTCCATTGAGGTATGTAAATTTTGACTACAACTGTATGTATGTGTATATATATATGTATGTATGTAAGAGAACAATCTGGTACTGTACGTTCTTACCAACAGTGAAAGACTGCACTTTAAACTTACCTAGCACGCTTTATGTCTGATTACACTGGGCGCAGTAGCGGAAAGCGGTAAACTGTGTGGCAAACAGGGTCTGGAAGTTTAGAGTTTTCAGTGCAGGGCCTCTTAAAAATGAAGCCACCCATGCTTGAGCAGGGCCAGCAGATGTTGTACATGCTGTGTCTTTAATTATGGTTTAATAAGTAAAGTGCAAGATGGAAAAAAAGAAAATAGAAGGGCTTCAGAAGCCAGGGCAGTGCTAGGGCCGAACCCAAGGCATGACCACAGGAGACAAGTGCGTGAGCAATGTAAACAGACCAACCAGAAAGATCCAGAAACAGGTTCACACAATCATGTTTAACTGTGAACTAAATGCGATTCCTTGGTAACTTTTTACTGCATTCTTCCATAGCGTACCCTTCTGACATGCTCTTTGCTATAATGATGTTTTACCTGAAGTTCATTGTGGCAAAGTGCCCCGCCCCTGTGTGCATTTGTGTGTTCTGTGTATGTATGTTGCGTGCGTATGTTAATGTTGGTGTATAGATTGGTACACGGGATATAAACGGGTCTGTGTTTCACGTGTGTTTAAAGTGTATAATTATATTTAGGCACGAGGATGGCACATCACTTCACGTGCAGATAAAATGTGTATAATGTGTGGCACGGGGTTGCACGTAATGAATTCACGTGCTGGGATTCAAGTGAGTAATTAATTAGTAATTGAATCCCAGCACAACAGTATATATAGATGCACAGTTTCACTCAGTCGGGGTTGGTGTTCGGTGAGTGGAGAACGGGATTGGAGACGGAGGTAAAGATAATAATAATAATAATAATAGTAATAGTTAAATCTGCTCACCGTGTTTTGTCTGTCTAGTCCGTTTTTGTTTGTCCTTTTATTTTGGCTACAAGTGCCGTGTCCTGTGTTTTGTTGTTTCAAACCTTTTATTTTCTGTCTGTTTATTAAATGCTGAACGCGATCACGCGTTCAGCCTCACCAAAACCCCATCTCTCTGTTTATTGTGTTCCTGTTTCTGGTCTGACGCCACCCACTCCGGCCGTCTTTGTGACACGTGGTGTCCTGCGTGGGATCGACAGCGCCTCCAGGACTCAGGCCAGAGCAGGAACCGCAGTTTGGATTTAAAAAAAAGAGAAAAAAAAAAAAAAAATGGCAGAAGACGCCATCAAAGTGCGGGACTGGATGCTGGAGAATGCTGGGCTGGAGGCCCAGTCTCTGCCCATAGTCGTCCAGGCCCTGTGGATGATGGACTGTGAGAGATGGGAGGCCTATCAGGAGGAACACACCCCAAACACCTTGGAGGAAGGTGTGGAGTTTGTCCTCAGCTACCTGGAGGCAACCATAAATGGAACAGCAGCCCAGGTAGCAGGACCACCAGCAGAGGAGTACCTGCTGTCCCCATCTCCACCAGCAGAGGGTGAGTACCTGCTGTCCCCATCTCCACCAGCAGAGGGTGAGTACCTGCTGTCCCCATCTCCACCAGCAGAGGGTGAGTACCTGCTGTCCCCATCTCCACCAGCAGAGGGTGAATGCCTGCTGGTTTTGCCTCCACAGCCCAAATGGGAGGAGCCTGAGCATCCACAGCCCAAATGGGAGGAGCCCAAGCGGAAGGAGCCCGAATGTCCTACGCCTGAGTGGGAGGAGCCCGAACGTCCTACGCCTGAGTGGGAGGAGCCCGAACGTCCTACGCCTGAGTGGGAGGAGCCCGAACGTCCTACGCCTGAGTGGGAGGAGCCCGAACGTCCTACGCCTGAGTGGGAGGAGCCCGAACGTCCTACGCCTGAGTGGGAGGAGCCCGAACGTCCTACGCCTGAGTGGGGGGAGCCCGAACGTCCACAGCCTGAGTGGGGGGAGCCCGAACGTCCACAGCCCAACAGGGAGGAGTCGGGGCGTCCACAGCCCAACAGGGAGGAGTCGGGGCGTCCACAGCCCAACAGGGAGGAGTCGGGGCGTCCACAGCCCAACAGGGAGGAGTCGGGGCGTCCACAGCCCAAAGGGAGGCAAGTCGGGGCTTCCACAGCCCTGGGACCCAAGCCACCAGCAGAGGGAAAATGCCTGCTGGTTCAGCCCCAGGAGCCAGAAGGGGAGGAGTTACAGGCTCAACCCCCTGAAAATTTTTGGGGGGGAGAAGGGCAGGATGCTGGTGTCCCCCAGCAGCCTCTCGCTATGCTGCTGAAGGCAGCACGGCGTGCACATGCCCAGCCGCCACAGCAGAGGGAGCCAGCACCGCCAGGAGCAGAGGAGCTGGAGCTGCCTCTGCCTCCACCACCTCCAGGAGCAGAGGAGCAGGAGCTGCCTCTGCCTCCACCACCTCCAGGAGCAGAGGAGCAGGAGCTGCCTCTGCCTCCGCCACCACCACCGCCAGGAGCAGAGGAGCAGGAGCTGCCTCTGCCTCCACCACCTCCAGGAGCAGAGGAGCAGGAGCTGCCTCTGCCTCCGCCACCACCACCGCAAGGAGCAGAGGAGCAGGAGCTGCCTCTGCCTCCGCCACCACCACCGCCAGGAGCAGAGGAGCTGGAGCTGCCTCTGCCTCCGCCACCACCACCGCCAGGAGCAGAGGAGCTGGAGCTGCCTCTGCCTCCGCCACCACCACCGCCAGGAGCAGAGGAGCTGGAGCTGCCTCTGCCTCCGCCACCACCACCGCCAGGAGCAGAGGAGCTGGAGCTGCCTCTGCCTCCGCCACCGCCCGGAGCAGAGGAGCAGGAGCTGCCTCTGCTGCCCGTACCTCCGCAGGGAGTACGGTGGCCGGAGCCCCAGAAAGGGGAGCTGCCGGCCACGAAGGGGGACGAGGTCTGGAGACCACTTTCCCCAGCAGCAGTTTCGCTGCAGGAGTTCTTGTGGCCGGAGCCCCACAGGAGGGAGCTGCCGGCTACGAAGAAGGGGGAGGTCGGGGGACCACCTGCCCCCGCAGCTTTTTCGCTGCAGGACAGGACCAACAGGCTGTCAGCCGTGCCACTACCGGCAGGGGTGCTGACAGCATGGCCAGCCATGGGCCCACTGGAGCCTCCCTTCCCAGCCCGAGACTTTGTCCTGGACTGCTGGATTTTTAAGGGGGGAGGTGGCCGTTGAGGCCATGTGTGCTGCGCACAAGGGGGGGTATATGTGGCAAAGTGCCCCGCCCCTGTGTGCATTTGTGTGTTCTGTGTATGTATGTTGCGTGCGTATGTTAATGTTGGTGTATAGATTGGTACACGGGATATAAACGGGTCTGTGTTTCACGTGTGTTTAAAGTGTATAATTATATTTAGGCACGAGGATGGCACATCACTTCACGTGCAGATAAAATGTGTATAATGTGTGGCACGGGGTTGCACGTAATGAATTCACGTGCTGGGATTCAAGTGAGTAATTAATTAGTAATTGAATCCCAGCACAACAGTATATATAGATGCACAGTTTCACTCAGTCGGGGTTGGTGTTCGGTGAGTGGAGAACGGGATTGGAGACGGAGGTAAAGATAATAATAATAATAATAATAGTAATAGTTAAATCTGCTCACCGTGTTTTGTCTGTCTAGTCCGTTTTTGTTTGTCCTTTTATTTTGGCTACAAGTGCCGTGTCCTGTGTTTTGTTGTTTCAAACCTTTTATTTTCTGTCTGTTTATTAAATGCTGAACGCGATCACGCGTTCAGCCTCACCAAAACCCCATCTCTCTGTTTATTGTGTTCCTGTTTCTGGTCTGACGCCACCCACTCCGGCCGTCTTTGTGACATTCATATAAAATAAAAGTTGGTAATTTATTGTAAAAAAATATATATTTCAAGGTAATATAATTTCTACTTTAATTTTTAATGAATACTTTCAGAATAATATGTTGTTTATAAAAGTGAACTAAGAAGTGTATCCATAAAGCTATAACACCTTAATGAAAAAAAAGATTATTTTTGTATTTAAAACATTTAAAAGGATTAATAAGAAGTGTTGTCAGCACCTGGATGCTTGTTGTCACTCCAGAAGGACTTCCTCTGATATTTTTATTTCCTGTTATAAGCATAATCTAACTAAGGAAAAAAAAGCTCCCAGTCTTCATGCTTGCTGTTGCTTGTTTGCAGAACTGTGGTAATGCCCATTGCGAACGAGTTTGCTCCCGACGTGGTGCTGGTTTCTTCAGGATTCGATGCAGTTGAGGGACACCCATCTCCACTCGGAGGATACAACGTCACTGCAAAGTGTAAGTACCCGTGTAACACATTCAGCGTTTGCAATTGTTATTAACCATCATACAGTACATGATGCAGCAAAGCACAATGGTCTACCATCATTAAGAAATAATAAGAATGTGGCAATAGTTCGTTTCTGAAATACCCTATGGTAGAAACAACTTCCATAGTAAATCTAATTTACACATTGAGCTTATTGATGTACATATATTTATAAACATATATTTGCAGCTCTGCTGTAAAAATATCTATTATATATAACCCATATTGTATCCCGTTGAAATGCTCATAAATCTGTCCATTTTACAGGCAGCTAACTAACAGCTGTACAGCTATGGCCACAAGTTTTGCATCGCTATAGAATTAACTAATTTTACTTCATAAAGTCAAATGAAACCGCTGAATAATGTTACGTTAACATATTAAATTGCATACCGCTTTGTAGTTTTCCCATATACCATATGTAAAAACTGACCAAAATTGAAAAATGTGACATTTTGAAATCTAACATAAAATACTTTACCACTGTATGGCTTCTGGTAGACATTTTTGCGATATCATTTTGTAGTTTCTTTGATTACATGATGTTAAATAAAATATCTAAGTTATATATATTTTAAATTATGTCTCAATCCTAAAATTGTAGGTGATGTAAAGCTTTTGACCACAGCTGTAGGTCTTCTATACTGCACAGTAGATCACATAACACATCACGGTGTGCCTGCTTTATTTTAAGAGAGACATATCATAGTATTATACAATTATGTCAATATACCACATATCATTGAACTGTATTACCTGTGTGTCAAGGTACAGTACCTTTATTGCACTTGCTGAACGAGAACACAGGAATTTGAATATTTCCCCTAAACTAATCTGTTACTTTTCCCTTCAGGAGACAACATTATACGTATGTTCTCATATTTAGCTTTGTAGGACTATTCCATAACCACTAATGCAGAAGAATTTAATAGTGCTCGCTGCCAAACTACAGTGTTAAGCACAGAACTGTAATAACGTATCACTGATTATTCCTTTCAGTATCATTTTTCTTTTTTTTTTAGATCTTGTTTTACTTGGAGACCCTTTCTGAGTCTAGTGTGCCAGTAGAACATACTCAAAAAAATGTATCTGAGATTTCCATAAAAAAAAAATGGATAAATTAAAGAAAAGATCAAAAGGAGACTGAAGCCAAACTACTAAGCTGCATTTATTACCATTGAACCTGGCTTGTATTAAGTGTTTAGTCCTAGTAAATCCCAAGTGTCTTTTTTTTTTTTTATAAAGAGAAAAATATGATGTAATACCTTTTTTCCCGCTACCCTTTGATCACGATCCAAGAGCCAAAGTTACCCACCAAACTTTGACCTTTATTGCATTTCCTGTTTCCTGTGGCAGGTTTTGGCTACCTGACGAAGCAGCTGATGGGATTGGCTGGGGGCCGCGTGGTGCTGGCTTTGGAAGGGGGTCACGACCTCACCGCCATTTGTGATGCATCTGAAGCATGTGTTTCTGCTTTACTAGGAAACGAGGTAAGAAAAAAATACATAATAAAAAAGTGTACTGTGTTTGAATGTTTGACAAATACATCTCACACACACACGCACACACACACACACAAACAGCACTTTAGTACCTATCACTGAGCTCTAAGTTCCATATCAGGGCAATTTTCCTACTGTGAGGTTAACTTTGTTCAGTGTTCATGATCATTTTGTATTTAATAAATACACAGAGCATTTATAGGCGTACTCTAGTCATTCCACAAATGAAGATATAATGTTGATGGCTATCCTTATGAGTTCAATAGCTGCAACACTATAAACGTTCAACACTTGTTCTATAAAAAAAAGTACATGTGATAATTACAACTAAAGGAGTTACGAGATGGCATGTTAGTGTTTTTGATTTAAAATGCTCAATGAAAGAAGTTGTGTTTCCAGAGACTCTGACCCTATAAAATACAGTTAATGTTTTTGAGCAGTCCATTGAGAGAGTTCTGTACAGGGGGCCATTGTGGAGGTGCAGGTCCGTACGTACAGCATGTCATACTTTAGTTTTGCACTAAACCACTTGTCCAATGGTGATGGAACCTGCTGCACACTTTCTTTAGCACAGGTCTTTGATCGTATACGAATATGAGGGTAAATAGAGGCTTTCACTCTCCAACTGTATGTCACAACTGCATTTCAACATATATCTGGTGAGTCTCAATTCAGACAAACTTGCTAACGACATTCTTTAGCACAAGCTATTGAGTGGTTAGTTTCCTGTGGCTCTTTGAGACCCACCATGCTCTAATGTGCCTACTGGCCCTGGGCTGATTGTGTCTACAAGTCTATTAAGTGAATAATTTTAGCAGAGGAGTAAACCTATGAACACTCGTTCACAAATAGACCTCGATTAAGATGAGTTACTGGTCCATGGCGAAAGTACTAGACCACCTCACATGTCTTGCAAATAGGATATCCCATCACTATGCTAAAGCAAGTCACACCTTTTTATTTATTGCTCAAGTTCTGGAATACTTTAAGCGCCAATTGAAAAATAGAAATGTCAAGTTAAGGCATCTGTGGTGCACTGGGAGTGATTGCGTTGGCTGAAGATACAAAAGGACCCAAAGCGCTGCTCATAGTTCTGGCTGCCTACACCATCAACTGGGATTAATACATTTAGGCAGACAGGCCATGTGGTAGATATACATGCATAAGAGGAGTTTAATGCATTGACATAATGGTAGAAGTACAAATATATACAGTATATATATATATATATATATATAGATGTACTTTCACAAGTACATATTATTGAAATGCACAACAAATAAAACAGAACAATACTGTGAAGTTCAACAAAATAATTATAAAAATATAGTTAACAACTGAGAAAATAAAAAAAAAAATCCCTGTACAGCATTTACATATTTCTAAGGCCCTCTGTTAAACTTCACTAGAGCCCTGTGTTTTTTGCAGATACGAAATAGCACAAAATAAAATGAAAAACCATTATAAAGCAACCATAGAATGACATTTTTAAATTGGGAGGTTTATACAAAAAATACTTTCAATAAATTCTTGCAATCGTAGTTGTCAAGGCTCAGCCGTTACCATAGACACGGTCTGAAGGGAAACGGAAGCTCTGACTTGCACATATGTATATATACAGGATCTTGACAGGCAGCTTAATCAAATCAGTTTAAACGCAAGGGACATAAAGTTCCCATTCGCTGCCTGTTGCTATTATCAAGACAGACGTCTAGATGTAATTCCTTGCAAATGCAATGGCAATATTCCAGTTTGATTTGAAATCCAAACAAAAAATAAACAAAAAGCATATTAAAATGTACTTTTTCCAAGACAGCTGCCTTAATGGAAGTAGCTTCATGAGTCATCTCCGTCTGACATCAGCGTAGGGGTGTCTTAATGTGAGCTTAACTGGTGGTCTCAGCCTCGGGGTATTGGCTAAAACAAAAAATAAATAAACACTAAAAATCTTAAAGAATGCCACAAAACAGTTTTATTTTTCTGAAAATCGGGCTGATCTTAGTCAAGCAGTCATGTGTTTATAGCCAAATGAACAGTGACACCAGGTTTGAGTTTTGTTTTTTAAATGTGACACTGTTAACTATATTTTCTGAACCGTTAATCCAGTTATGATCCAACTTGGTATGGCATTCCTTAGAGTCGGGCTTGGATGCCATCTGTCTTTGGAACTGGTTAGAGTGCTTCAGTAAGCAAATGCAGGCCTCTGACCAAGGGTCACCACCGACTGTGGGCCAGCTTGACGATGTTGTAGTCCCTACCTCATCCACCAGGGGAAATCAGGGGAAATTATGTGGAGTTACTACGCATGTCACACTTTACAGTTTTACAGTGCACATCAAATGGCACTCATTTGTTTGATGGCTCCATCTACGTATGTTAAGAGTAAAAAGGAGGATAGCAGAGATAAAATGTTTTTAATTCACATCAAAAAGCAGGAAGTAGGAATGTTTTATCAGGATCTGTAATGTAATAAAGCTGGAATGTATTGAAATGGCTCTGTCCTGCAGTCTTTGATGAAACAGATAGAGGCAGGGCGTGAGAGAGAGTGAGCTGGAGGAATCGCCACGCGCTTGTATGGAAACCCAGCTGCAGCTCTGTGCTTTTGGCTTGGTCTACAATCACGAACATGCGCTGCGTGTCGCACTAAGGAAATGAAAGTGTGTGTCCCTTTCAGTATAAAGAGGAGACTCCATGAAATTCAAATAGTACCGTAAATAACCACAGCACTATGAATGTCATGTTTAATCCTGTATATTTAACAGCTGATATCAAAGAATTGCTTTCCTTTGATCAAGCTCCACATCTGCTTAGCAACGTAGTGGATTCTGGAAAAGTGCGATTCATCCGGTCATTCTGTTGTTGGATTTGAATGAACGCAAGATAGATTCCAAAATGAGATCCAGTAAGAAAAATATTCACTCAAAAAGTTATTCAGTGCTAGATATCTCAATGTTTGTTGTAAACATAATGTATAGGTACGTTTCTCAAGTTGTATGTAACCAGAACCCCTTGATGGCATAACTGTTCTGCACTGTTGGTTTTTTGTATTTGTTGTAATACTTCGTTACAGCAGT
Organism: Acipenser ruthenus; assembly: GCF_902713425.1. Lineage (NCBI taxonomy): Eukaryota > Metazoa > Chordata > Actinopteri > Acipenseriformes > Acipenseridae > Acipenser > Acipenser ruthenus. The sequence goes on along the minus strand of NC_081199.1, from coordinate 22,559,354 downwards.
ATAAGTCATGTGCGAGAAATCGACCATCATTAAGGATTTATCAAAATTACAGTACATCTCATCTACAGGTGTCAACCCATGCATAGAAAACTAATAAGTAAAAAATATAAAAAAACACTATGTTTAGTAGCAGTTCCAGAGTACAGTTTAGTTTTTGTGATTTTATAATAAGGTACCATAAAAAACGTTGTATAAGTCAATTTTCTAGGCATGTTTTGGGTCTAAAAAAGGGGGGAGCGACTAATACACACCCTACACAAGACATAATAACTTACATAAAAGCACAGAGATAGATTGTACTATAGAAATACACTGGGAAATGATTAAAAATAACAAAGCACCTTTCTAATATGCAAACAAAGATCAGCCTTCATAATATAAAGTACATTAAGCAAATCTTTTTCCCTCTACCTGTAAAATTTGTACTGATATGACCTAACTGGAAAGTGTATCCAAAATGTGTCAAGAACAATTATTTAATACATACAATTGTATTACTCGTATAACTATTCGGATAGAACAATAAATAACATAGCTCACTTTACATCAGAACGAACAACTCAATTGTTTTAGATTGTAGTATTTCTTCTAATGTGGTTGAATTAGAACTCACAGCAGAGCTGTACAGAGATTATTGGTTTTCCTTTTAAGAATGGTGTTGTTTTGATTAAGTGGTACAGGGCTTTGTTATATCAGGAACTTGAAAATACAAGCTCCAAATACTTATTTTATTGGAGACAAAAACTCATTCAGTAAAAAGCTGCTTTAAAATAACAATGGAGTAATTTGCACTCTATAACCGAGTTGACAGTAAAGGATACTGACAAATAGCTCCTTTTAAAGTAGTCACCTCTTTATGAAATACTTCTTTGTCTAGGAAAGGTTATTTAGATAGGGGCTGAGGGGAATGTTTTTTTAATCTCTCTCCTTTTTAAAACTTTCTGATAATCAAAAAAATCAACACGGAGCAATTGGAGTCCAAAGCACTTAGGAAGCGCGTAGCGGGCGATGTCAAAGAGGGGGGGTACGGGGAAGTGGTGTCAGGGTTGATTTCAGACTGCCTGTCTGTGGAGTGAGGCTAACTGAGTTCAGACACAGGCACTGCTAGTTTTAGGGAGGGGGTAACCAGTGCAATTGCCGAGGGCCCCCATGAGGGTAAACTAAGTCACAGATTAGAGAAAAACAAATTCAGCATTAGAATTCATAATAGTACTGTTGCTTGTCTCCAACTGTGGCACAATCGTGCCCTTTCAATTAACTAATCGGATGCGAGAAAGTTGTGAAGCGAACTTACAGCAGTAGCGCATTGTTTATTAATGTGAAGAAAAAAAAGTGCAGTAATGAAACGTTCCTATTCAAGTGGTGCTCATAAACTCCAGATTTCTGAGGAAAAGGCCAAAAGCTTGGCATATCCTAAATTAACCACATTCTTTACATCACAAGAGGCAGAATAGCCACATGCTCCACCTCTGTTGATCAAAGTGCTTTAATGACTGAGATATCGCCATAGATACGAATACCTTAAGTGAAAATAGAAGATGTTTGGCTCTGAAAATGGGTGCTGATAACTTGAACCTGGAGATCCACTCAGCTGTAAATGCTTTACCAGCTGCCATGTCCAGTTCACCTCTGGGGATGCTCAACTTCATTTAAACTGAAAAGTTGTTGGATCTGTAGCCAAACCTTAGCATTGCATTGCGAATCCTTCTGACTGTACCTGTAGCTGTGACATCAGGAGAAATCAGCTTTTCGCTTTTGAAAATAGTGAAGAACTACTTGCGTTCAACGATATCACTAGATCATCTGAATGGCCTTGCTGAAATTTCAATGGAACATAATATTTGCCGCAAGTTATTATTATTGTTATTATTATTATTATTATTATTATAATGGCTGCAAAATGTTGCAAAAAAAGTTGCTTCATTATTTGTATGGTGACGTAAACAAACTAGCAGTGAAAGTAATGGAATGTGTGGTGGGTGGAGGGCCCACGCTTCAACCTCTGCCCTGGGCCCCCACCAGTCTAACTCTGGCCCTGGACACAGGATCACTAAGACTGCTGCTTTAGGGCTCACGTAGATAAAGGTCAAAGAAATTGGCTTCAGCAAGGAATACAAATAAACAGGTAACGGTAGCTTTCTTAGTTAGCAGCTTCCTGTCTGAGACAACCAGGTAGAAAATAATAATGTTAACACGACATAGATACTTACATTTTTTACACACCTTTTTAAATTTATAAAAGTATATACTTTTTTATCTTAGAAAACAAAATGGTGTTTGTACTTTCGAGGAATACGTTCAGAAAAAATATGTATTAAAAATTATTATTATTATTATTATTATTATTATTATTATTATTATGACCACTAATAACAAAGGATGTTTTCCACTTTGTGAACCTGTTTGTTTTTTTTTGTTTTGTTTTGTTTTGTTTTTTACTAAAATAAACAGCCACAGTAATGTTAGTTACAGCCATATGTCTCACAACAGTCAGCCAGTCAGGTGTGGACTTGCATCATGAAAGTTTACAGGCATGCACCAGAGCTGTGAATCAAAATTATTCACCACCTTTAGTCCTGTTCATCCGTGCAAGATTCCAGTCAGTCATGGTTCGTTTCGAGCAAGAACATGAAACATGGAAAATGCTTCACATATCTACCAGATTCTGTGTGGGCTATATTTAAAAGATGTTAGAACCACTCCACTATAAACTTGCCTGCAACTGAGCTCCTGAGATGGGGTTTGTCAATCCATGACCATCTTTCCCCCCCAAAACCCTGGAGCTGCATGTGCCTGACCACCTAAACAGACACACTGAGCTATTAAATCAGACAATTGGTGCTCAGATTAGTGATTGACTGTCGCATACTGTTTGGACCATACTTCTGTAAACAGGTCTGACTGGAATCTACAATGGGGAGCAAACAAATGTTTTCTTCAACAACAGTAAAAGGTAGCTAAAAGTTGCAATGATGATCCATATAGTCATATGTTAATACTTAGGTATGGGTTCTACTTTGAGCTACACTTCCTATTTTATTACCAGATCAATGTAATTCTTAAGGCAGGGTGCAGAGCTTTTTTGGTTTGCATTGGCAAACAAGCAAAGTAAATAAATCTTGTGTTTTTTTCTGGGCTACAGTACCTCTTGTCAAATGGTGGAGCATTTGGAAATATGATATTTGAGTGCTGTTGACTGCTTGCTTCAAGAATTAGGAATGTTACTTGTGGAAATGAAGCGCATATACACACACACATTATTATTATTATTATTATTATTTATTTCTTAGCAGACGCCCTTATCCAGGGCGACTTACAATTGTTACAAGATATCACATTATTTTTACGTACAATTACATTATTTTTACATACAATTACCCATTTATACAGTTGGGTTTTTACTGGAGCAATCTAGGTAAAGTACCTTGCTGAAGGGTACAGCAGCAGTGTCCCCCACCTGGGATTGAACCCATGACCCTCCGGTCAAGAGTCCAGAGCCCTAATCACTACCCCATACTGCTGCCCTCACACATGCACACAATCCCCATCTAGGACTGTGAAAGAAAGCAATCCAAACAGAACTGGTAGGGAATCAATGATGAAACTGGAGTCCCATATCCTTCAAAAACAGACTTTTTGTTTTGGTACCTGTAACGGGGGGGGGCGGGGGGGGGCAGGAGCCTCGTAAGATCTGCCTGTCAATCATGACATTGACACGGAGACCCAAGCTTACCGTCATAGCGGCAGTGGGGGCACTGCATAAGCAGCACTTTTGTTTTGTAATTTTTCATTTCACCTGGTTTTTATTATTATTTTTGAGCACCTGTGAGTGCGCCTGCAATTACCTGTGTTGGTAACCTGTGGTCCTGATTACCATTGCCATTATACAGGCCAGAGACAACAGCGCCCTCTGCGGGCTAAAATAAATAAATAAATAAATAAATAAATAAATAAATAAAAGGAGAAAATAAATAAAACTGGTCACCTGTGCGGTGTTTTCAAGTAAACCTTCTGTCTCCCATGTGTGTCAGTGAATTGCCCACCACCCTTTCACAGTACCCAAATTTGAGAGTGACACTGCTCCCACTTCTGGCTATATCCTGACCTCTTTGAAGAACCTGACTTTTGTGTACCATTCATTTCCTGTGCTGCCGAAGCCTGTGTCTATTTCAAACAAAATAAACAATGGCCACAGAAGCCCATTTGTTCTTGATTTGCATTCTCCAGCCTTCTCCAGCAGACAATGACCTAGTCCTTGTTAAAGTAAAGGGATACCTCTTTGTGTTTAATATCATTTTATTGAATGGATGGATCAGGGTGGATGGTGGTAGTGGTTTGATTGAGGTTTCTATCGTGCCGCATCAACGAGAGTCTCAGTCCCCTGTCTCTTTCACTTCCTTTTTTTTTTTAAATTAAAATAACTTCCAGCTTAGTTTTCTTTTCCCGTTTTGGCACATTAAGTCGTGTGGTGTACTGTTTCTGGTGTAGGCTTTAATGTTTTGTGTGGGGGATGCATACTTTGAATGTTTTCAGAAAAAAATGTTTGGCTAAGTCACTTTTTTCTTTATACATGAGGGAAAACACACAGACAGAAGGAAATCTAATCATCCGATATCTGAAGTTTTAAGTACATAATTTGGTGCTTTCTGAATTAAAAGGCTTTTTATTCTCATTTTGAAACACATTTATCAGCTAAAGAAACAGTGATTGAAGTAAAGGCGCTCCGTGTGGAGTGCAGGATGTGCCCTATAGTCTGGACGTCGCGAGTTCAAGTCCAGGCTATTCCTTTGCCGACCGAGGACGGGAGCTTCCAGGGGGCGGCGCTCAATTGGCCGATCGCCGCCGGGGGGGAGGGAGGACTAGGTCAGCCAGGGTGTCCTCGGATCACCGTGCACCAGTGACCCCTGTAGTCTGGCGGGCTTGTCTGTAAGCTGCCCGAGAGCTGCGTTGTCCTCCGACGCTGTAGCTCTTGGGTGGCTGCATGGTGAGTCCGCAGTGTGAAGAAAAAGTGGTCGGCTGACGGCACACGCTTCGGAGGACAGCATGTGTTCGACTACGCCCTCCTGAGTCAGCGCAGGGGTGGTAGCGGTGAGCTGAGCATTAATAAAATAATTGGCCAGTGCAAATTGGGAGAAAATAACAAAAAATAATTGGCAATGACTAAATTTATAGAAAAAAAAGACAGTGATTGAAAAAAAAATCTATAATAATGTAAAATACTTTATAATCAAAGCACTTTGTTTTCACTTTTTAACAAGTTAAAAATCAGTTTGACCCAATTAAGCATTTTAAAAAAGTACTGATTTATATCACAGGAATCTGGTAAATCCTGTGTATTATTTTATGTAAATGATAAATGTATTTCAGTGCAATAGAGGCATTTTTTTAAACACTGTAATGCTGAAACAGGTTCACCAGCTTTATATGGTCTCAGAGACCGCTGTTTTCACCGCCAAAAGAAGCAAAGTTAGCTGCATCTGCACCCACACCCCAGTATTATCAATGCATTGAGATCACTTTATTTTTCAAAAGCAAGAAACAAAGAAATGTGTTAACTCTTCTCAAGTCTTCAAATATAACTGAAACATTTATATTACTATACTAGCACACGCGTAAGTGTAATATACATAATATACAAAAGTGAGGTGCGAGGCTCCAAAAGGACATCGGGGAGATTATTTAATAATGAATGTTTAATTGAAGCTTGGAAAATATACGCAATGGTGATCAATAGTGAATTGTTACAGCTCTAATGACAGAATCTTCAAATACAATTAAACTTACCAGCTACTGGAAGTGGTCCATTTATTTCAAGTAAATAAACACCAAAAAACAAACTTCAAAATCTGAAATTTTAATTAAAAAAAAAAAATAATAAAATAAAACCCATATTAGACGTACTGGTTTATAAAACAAAGGCGTACCTCTACTCACCCATCTGTGATGATACAACATTCGTTGGTAAATAAAACACTGACTTTTGAATTAGCTACTTACAGTAAATATGTATTAAGTTCTAACTCCATTAGGATATTTATTTTCAATGAATAAAATAAAGTTTGGTATTCATGTTCTAAAGAATATTGTTGGTTTCTTTAGAACATTTTAGAACAGTTTCATGAATATCAAAAATTTAATCCATCAAAAAAGATTTAAATGACTGAAGGGTTAGTTGAGCCTGTAATCTGAAGCTTACAGCGGTCATTTCTAGAACAGCTGAGACAGTATTATAAGTTACACTTCACAGTTCCATGTAAAGCATTTGGAAATCCAAAAACATAAACTGTAACGGTACTGTATAATATTGCTTGGCAAATTGGAAGAATAGGATTTATTTTTCTTATTTGATTTGATTACAGCTCAGTCCCATTCCACAAGAGGTGTTGCAGCAAAGGCCAAACCCAAATGCTGTACAATCCATGGAAAAGGTCATTGAGATACAGGGTAAGTACATACCGATGCACATCTGTTTTTTAAAGTAGATTTATGAAATGATCGGCATGTAGAAAAAGACTTGCATTGCAATTCATAATGGAATTGTCCACCACATCATGAAATCCCAGGCATACACAAAAGACTAAACCAGTGCAGAAAGCAGACCTCAAGAAAGCATATTATATTTCTATACCATTGATGATGATGATTAATTGTTCAGGTCTATGTTGATAGCCTGCCCTTCAACCGCGCATTTGGCAGTTGCATAAAAGCGAGATGCCATGTTGTAAAATAATGCGTGTTTATCCTGTTAGGTAAATACTGGCACTCTCTCCAGCGCCATGCCTCCACTGTGGACTACTCTCTCATTGAAGCTCAGAAGCTTGAGACAGAAGAAACAGAGACAGTCACAGCCATGGCCTCCCTGTCGGTGGGAGTCAAAAGCATGGAGAAAAGGTCGGTGATTTTTCCCTCTTCCTTTTCGTCATCACCCTGCCGTATTTTACACTCATAGAACTCAGTTTCATCTCATGTGGCAGCATTACAGTTGTGCTCAGAGCTTTTCGAACCAACAATTTAAGCGTTGCACAGAAACTAGTACCAGAGGACACAGTTATCATTATTATTATTTACAGTTGAAAATTAAAAATGGAGAAAGACTTAGGACAGAGGGAAGGAGACATTTCTTCACACAGAGTGGAGAGGGTATGGAATGGGTTACCTAGTCATGCTGTTGATGCTGAATCACTTGGATCATTTAAGACCCAACTTGACAAACCTTAGATGGGCCAAATGGCCTCTCTTTCATTAATTTTCTTATGTTCTTTCCTCACAAATCAGTTTTATTTCTCTCTACCTGTTCAGGTTTGAAGATGAGCCAATGGAGGAGGAGCCATCCCTGTAACAGCAGACAGAGCCACTCCTTAAGTTCCTGATCCAGAGTCTCTTGCGTCTCTTGCTAGAAAGTCAATTTTATTTTTTCCCCTCGTTATGCCAACATCCTCTTACGGGGTTTCATCCGGGATCCGGCAAAAAACGAGTGTGGGAGCTGTGAACAGATGGAAGAAAACAATATATTATTCTAGAAAGCAACATGTTGATTCTGTAGTACGTTCTGAAATAAAGGGGCAGCCAGCCGCCACATTGGGCAGAGTATATGGACAGTTTAAAATAAAAAAACAGAAACAAGAGATATATATGTAGATGTGAAAGCTGGAGCTTATAACTTTACCTTTGGTTCAACGTTCAAGGCAGAATGACTGTTACTGCTTGTGGTTTTCTTTTTTTGGATCTTATTCAGAGACATTTGTTATCTCTTACAAATAAACTAAAAGACATTGCCGTGATTGTTTGAAAATTAAAACACTTTCCAAGAAAGAGGATACAGCTGAGGGACTGGGCTTCAGGCTCCAATTTTAAAGCGTTGTGCCTTTTTTTGACCTGATGGATTTCATGATAAATTCAGAAGAACAATGCCTTAAACAAGTGACGTAACAGAATGATTCTTCATCTTTCTTTCTTTTTCACACACACACGATCGGAACGCCCAAAGCACGGCGGTAAACTAAACTCTTCAGCATATTTACGAGGAAAAGTGGTGAAGCCAACAGCTTACGTTTCAGAATGTTTTATTTTTTTTTGCTGTTATATTAAAAACAATACATACATAAAATAACCATTTGTAAGGTAGTTGCCAGTTAAGGGGCAAACATTGTTGGAATAAAAATTGATTTTTACAGTTAGCGTAGGCCTGTGTAGATTTAAGAGATAAAAACTTGACCAAATATACTGTATGTATATATATATATATATATATATATATATATATATATATATATATAATTTTGTTTTAAAAAGCATGTACTGTATAAGAGTGACTTGTCTTTTGCAAATTTGAATGCCATTTAAAAAGTAATAAGAATAATACGAAACAACCAAAGCATGAAAGTTTGCTTCTAGCTCTTTATTCCATGAATACTGCAAGCATATTAAGCAAGGCTTTTTCCTTTATGAACAAACTAACAAAGTATATAGGAATATTTTTTAAACAATGTACTGCGTACATGGCAATATTTATATGCCAGACCTTCCAACCTATAACCTCACAGCATACTGTATATGCAAGGTGTTTTGTAAATTGATATAGTCAGGGTGGTTATAATGATGCTGGAATGTAACCTTGATTAGTTAAAAACAAATTGCAACTGAAATTCCAATTGCTGGAAAGATCTAAGTGTATTTCCAAAGGTTTGGAAGTTTCTTTGACCAGAACCGTCTTGTGAGAGATTCTTATTTTACTGGTCAAACAAAAGTTAACAGATACATATTTTACTTATTCATGGGTTGCCTCAATTTGACATATCTCACAGCGGTGTCAGACAGTACTGAGCATGTATACGTCACTTGGCGTAAATCAGGACGTTTCTTGATGACACTGCAGGTCACTGCGAGGGTGTTTGGGATTTTAGCGTGACAGGACCATACACAGAAAATGAGATACAGAAGTTAAACAGTGTATACAGTCTGTATTCACATGTATAGAGATTGATAACCCCGCTTTACCAGGGAGCTGCGAGAGGGACACTTAAGAAACTGGAGGCCAAGATTTAAACCCCAGCTTAAATTTTAAAAACCAACTTATGTTGAGCCACTTGGCAACTACCTGAATCATATTTTTATTGGGTATGGAGTTTGATCATGATTGTTTTTTTTATATTATTGTTAGAAATATGTTCAAACTTAAAAGCAAGGAACTGTATGTTTTATTATTACTGCGTTTTACAGATTTTTGTGGGTGTGAAAATGATGCTTTTACCTATGCTTTTTTTTTTTTTTTTTTTTTTTTTACTTTTTATTTTTCTTTTGGTTTTCTTCCTGTACAGTTTAGAACGCATTTCTGCAGGCTTAAAAGAACGGGTCGCAGTTTTTGCTCACAAGTTTTCAGAAAGCCGAATTTTAATGTTTGTGGGAGGTGGGAGGGGGAAAGGGGGGGTGGGGGGGTTGTTTCTACTTTGTATAATGATTCCAGCAGTTGTATATTTACTATATGTTCTGTTCATAGTAGATTTATATAAAAATGCAGTCTTGTTAAAAGAAATAGTATTGCAAAGTGATATTCTACACACATTAACTCAAGCTAGTGGAGATGCTCTTTCTGGTATTTTTGTAGGCTGCAACAGATTAAGGGAGCTTGCATTAATTATTTGGTTTTAATTTAGTGTATTTCGTTTTTCCCCCTCATGAAAATACAGCTTTTGGCTGCAAAACATTGGCTTCACAGTTGAACACTGGTAGTATTTTCAACTGAAATTAAAAAAAAAAAACAAGCTCTACACAAAATAAAAATAGGCTTAAATTGGAAAAATGCTCAGTTTACATCTGTGCAGGCAGCAAGTACTTTAGGGAATGTGTTGTACAACTGACAGAAGGGTCCTAGCATGTGTTTTCTTTCTCATTTCCATTGAGCAATTAAACAATTTGCATTCCTGGGTTTGAGATTAGAGCCTTCTTGTTAAATTTTACTAGAGCGTAATGTGCTAGAAGGCCTTTTCTGTCATTTCTATTCCACAAATGTAAAATACACTACTATTGTATTTTGAAATGTTTTGAACTAAACATGGTCAGTTGTTTATGATGTACTTTTCCACAAATTCTGATTGTTTTTAGAAATGTGGACCTCTTTTTTATGAACCACTTAGCTGCTTGTTACATATATATATATATATATATATAAAATCATTGTTTTACTGCAAATGTTCACATTCACAGTCCTAACCTTCTTGGGGTTTATTTTTAAACAAAGTGGCCCTTTTCCTATGGTAGATGCCCGCTAAACTACCACAGCTTAACCTTGAAAGTCACTGTGACAGAAACTTGATGCTGGTCCATTACAAAACATAAATAAATACATTAAAATTGTCTTCAAATACAAATTTTGGGTAGATAATTGCTTCTCCAGTATGTACTGTTACCTGCTAGACAACTGGCCTTGTCTTCCATTAGGTACTCCCATCCATATTTGGCTTGGGATACTTAACTGTAAGTGCGGCCAGTTATCTGAGAGAAGGCTCTCTGCATCCGATATAAAATGTCACTACATTTTAGGTAGTTTTCACTAAACATGGTAGCAAACAACAACAAATGCAATATAGGAGATGGTATAATGGCCAGAGGGGTACAACAGGCTCATGTTTTGGCTGAATTTTAATCAGACAGTGCTGTGGAGGATAGTGTTTATTTTGTTTTACCCTTAACAGTAGTTCGTAAGTTTAGCCTATGAGTTAGTTTAATGACTCATCTTTTATTAATATTTTAATTTATCATCATCAAACCCTCAAACTGTTAGTATTTCCAAGTGGCCTAACTTCATTCACAGCAAGCCATTACTACAACCACCATTTTGTCTGCTCTTGAAAACTATCTGGCATTCTCACAGAGTTTACAAAAACAGGCCAGATCTCACACCAGGATTATAGAGGTATTGCAAATTAATCACAATAGAGGCTAGTGCTTCATAAACCGTTATGTAGCACAGTGGTGTTTGTGAATATAGAGTAGCAGAATGCAACTACTTTAGTTCCTCTCTTACTACAGATTCAATTACACATCATGTCAGCTGGCATCATGGGCACATCACTGCTTTAGTGGGCCCAATTTTGCCCAAAGATGAGGAACATGGATCTTGCAATACAATCTTAAAAGCATTTTAATTTACAGATGTGTCATGCAAACTCTAATGAGAATTGTTAATTTGTTAACGGATTGGGCAACTCCTTGTAATATTAAAACATTAGGAGGGTTAATCTGTTGGGAAAATGGTACCTGTTATCTGCCTAATTTACAATGTGCATTCAGCTCAACCTGAAAGGACCCATTAAAGTAATGCTATGAAAACATAAGCTTTGAATGCAGTTTTAAAGTTGGTGTGAGTTGAGAGGCAATGCATTCACTGTGCACTGCAGCTGTCTAATTCTTACTGTATTTTTACACAATGCAGTGCAGCTGGAGACCTCTTTGTACCCAGGTTCGCCACATACCTGCAACCTTTGCCCTTCTTCAACATAAACCTGATGCAATCACAATAGGCACACAATAAAACAAAAGCAATGCATTCTGCTACAGCTAAGGTGCTCATTTTAAAATGATCCGTGAATATCCACTTTAACTTAACACAGCCAGTCTTAACTTGCCAGAAAGTTGCAGATTTTTAATTTTGTTCACAGCCCTAAAATACAACAATCTGATCAGGCAGCTGTTTTTATATTTCTATTACAAAGACTGACTCTAAGACCTACACCACAACTTCATGTCAACTTTATACTGTAGGTCTCAGGGGAGATTTTGCAATAACTCTGTGGGCACTCAATTGAGCAGCTTGTTTTCTTAGTTAGTTAAAGGGATCTGTAACCACAGTCTCCAGCTGGTGCTCTGCATTTATTCATAAAATTATGAAGAAAACATTCCTTTTTTTTTATATATTTGACACGTCCATTCCTTTTCTCATCAGCAGCGGCCCATTTTCTACAAGGGCATTACTTATTATTTATTTTTTGTTCACCTAAAATGTTTTGCATGGTTTCTGTGTGGGCATGTCTTTATAACATATTTGCACAGCAGAGGTAGGCACTGACAGACCAATTTAAAAAGCACTTACAGCATTTGTGGAAAAAAAATATTGGAAAGAAAAAGAGCTAGAACGAGAGATGCTTTTTGTGTCCTTAAAAAAAGCGTTTTAATTGTAAAAACTGAACTATTTAAACATTTGAATATTTAACACATTATCTAGCACTTGACATATAGATAATAGGTTTCATTGTATTTATGTAGAAAAAAATGTTTTTGTAAACTACATAAAACACACGAATCACGTCAGACTGCCTGTGTTTCTTTTTTGTTTTGTTTTTTTTTGAGGGGGGGGGGTGGAGAAGATGGGGGGTCAGAGATTATACTAACAACAAGCAGTGTCAGTTAGGACTCTATTCTGCGAATATGTCACCTTAATATTGTGTACATATTAATCCACTTCAGCCAGTAATACACTGTGTGACCACTGTGATTTAAAAACTACAATTTACAAGATAAGCAGAAAGTAAAAGAAAATGACTGAGGTTGCATTTTTATTTTTTTCATTGTCACGAAGCCAAACTATGTTCCATGCTTGGCTTCAGTGTTCGTCTTTGATATCGACTGTTTAAAAAAATATAAATTAAAATGTATTGCTTTTGTGTGCTCCCATTTTGGAAATGTATTTTTTTCCCTCCAGTTTACAGGGATGACAAACTATATATATATTATATAAATATGTAATAAAACAAAAAAACAAAACAAAAAGTTGAGACCCACATACTGGTATGTAGTATTGGGTATGTAGCTTCTGTTGTACAATTTTACATGTTACACACTCAGAATAACGTCACCATTGATATCAGAGGGTTTTGTTCTATATTTTTATGCACAAAAGCTTGTTCTAGTATGAACATTTGTTCCATTGATGGTAGCATTGATTGTGCTCACTTGTTATAATTTTCTTTTTTGATGGTCTTTTTGTTGCCTGGTGGATTTACAGAATTTCGGTTTTATTTTTTTTTTTTTTTACTCTTCAACTGGCCAATGGTGTCTTTCTTTGACAGTACCGACTATATGAAATTTATTAAGAGTCCAGTATTTTGTACCACAATATGACAACATGTTATTCTTGTGGTGTAAATAAAAAAAAAGTATCACTGATGGTATTGTGTTTCAGCTACTTTTTTCAATTAGAAATAGATATAGATAGATAGATAGATATTTTATTTTTTTAATTTTAAATCCCTTTATTTCAATAATTAACCAACAAAATACAATCCACAATAAAACATACATGTACATTCATACTTTATAATTCCCCCTCTACATATACATTCCCCCCCCTCACAAGTTCATACACAACTGCCCCTCCTTTACTGCACACACCACCTCCCCCACTCCCCAAACCTTCTCAAACATGTCCAGTTTGTGCACAAGCTTGTAATATGTAAAATCAACTCTTACTCGGGAGGCAACCAATACCTTAAATACCAACATCACATCCCCAGTCAGTACCCCTCTCTCCCGGTTCTTACGACTCTTTAAAATGGCCATCTTGGCCTGTCCCAGCAAGAAATTTGCCAGCTGCAAACCACACTTATTTTTTCCAACATACTTTACACCAAAAATAAAAACAATGGAAGAAAATTCGATGTTCAGCCCTTCAAATAACTCTTTTAAAACCCCAAAGGCTGTAATCTGGAACAGTACAAATAGCAGTGGAAAATAGTTTCTCGGTTATTACAAAAACTACACTTATCAGAAACCCCTGGTTGAATTACCGCAAGAAAGGAATTAGTAGCCATAACAGTATGTAACACCCTCCATTGTAAATTTCCACCACGTTTCTGCAGTGGTGGCTTATACAGAGACCTCCAGGCTGGAACTATGGCCTCATGCACCTGTAATTTTGCACGCCAGTGTGTGTTGGGACTCCCTTTAAGGTTTTGGTAGTATTTAATTTTACCACACAAACAATACAATTCTTTCTTATCAGTGGCCGTAAAGCTGTGTGGTCCAGTGGTTAAAGAAAAGGGCTTATAACCAGGAGGTCCCCGGTTCAAATCCCACCTTAGCCACTGACTCATTGTGTGACCCTGAGCAAGTCACTTAACCTCCTTGTGCTCCGTCTTTCGGGTGAGATGTAATTGTAAGTGACTCTGCAGCTGATGCATAGTTCACACATCCTAGTCTCTGTAAGTCGCCTTGGATAAAGGCATCTGCTAAATAAACAAATAATAAGGTATAAGGTATAATTATCTCTAAACTGCAAAATCTCTCCTGACCTGTCCTCAATCTGCTCCACAACTGGACTGCACTGTAGCTCAAAATCTGGGGGCTCTAACTCTAAACCAACAGCATCTGTAGTTGAACTAATTTTGCTTCATAGAGTCGAATTCTAGGTGATGCAAAATGTTTGGCCATGGCTGTATATGTGTCTGCACTGGTATTGCACCAGTAGCCCCCACTGATTCCCAGTCTCACACCAGTTTGTTTCCTCTCTTGCAGGACAGAGTCGGTGGCCGAGAAGATGCTGACAAACTGGTTCACTTTCCTGCTGCACAGATTCCTCAAGGTGTGCAGGCTTTTGAATTTCCCGCTCCTGTCTTTGCACAGACTGCTGGCCACTTTATTAGGGCATGCCTACCACGATTTGGCATCTGAATTAAACGCGTGCCAAGTAGATTGATCATGTGAAAGCTGGTCTGTGTTAATCTGCTGAAACTTAATTGGGGAAAGCGCCTGCTTACTTGCGTAGTTTACTGTAGAACTCTGTTTCGCTGTACAATTTAAGATCCAGTGATTTTATTACACTGCGCGTTCCCAGCTCATGTCAGTTTGCAGCAGCCACTAGAAAGAGTTTCAACAAAACTTCAAACGATTCATATCAGAGGCTGCTTTTAACCGCAGGGTCGACTCGTTGCTGACTGACTGACTGCTGAGTTTTATGATTACCAGATCGTCATTGTGAAATAAGAAATTGTTCTCAATTGACATCTGGATAAATAAAGGTTTTCATTGATGTAAAATATAATCCCCACAACACAATTGATCAGAACAGATGGCACAACATCGCACCAGGCCAACTGCGAAAAGCCAGTTGCAAACCATGGTAGAGTATTATTATTATTATTTGTTTATTTAGCAGACGCCTTTATCCAAGGCGACTTACAGAGACTAGGGTGTGTGAACTATGCATCAGCTGCAGAGTCACTTACAACTACATCTCACCCGAAAGACGGAGCACAAGGCGGTGAAGTGACTTGCTCAGGGTCACACAGTGAGTCAGTGGCCGAGGTGGGATTTGAACCGGGGACCTCCTGGTTACAAGCCCTTCTCTTTAACCACCGGACCACACAGCCTCCTATAGAGTGTGGTGAATGTCTCGGATAACCATGGGAATAAACTAATAAATTACCATGCGCAATACCATGGTAAACTTTTAAGTGGTGTGATGCAGCCCTGTGTGTTTTCAGGAGTGTGCCGGGGAGCCTCTGTTTATGCTGTACTGTGCGATCAAACAGCAGATGGAGAAGGGACCCATTGACACGATCACTGGAGAAGCACGATACTCATTGAGCGAGGACAAACTGATCCGACAGCAGATAGACTACAAGCAACTGGTGAGAGATTGCAAACTGTTAGCAACCCCTGAACTCTTCAGACTGGTCTGTAATGCAGGGGTGTTCAAAGTTGGCTCATCCACTCCTGGTCTTTGTTCCAACCGTGTTCTGAATGGTTTCATTGAATCAAGCCTCCATCCAGACCCTGAAGCAGTTCATGATCTCATTTTACCAGCAAAAACTGGAGTGGAGTAATGGCCCTCCAGGACCGGGATCGATTGCACACACAAACACCCTGCTGAAAGGAAACTAAATGAATGTGTGTAAATTTCTGTGTGAAGGATTGAAGCAGAATTTAAAAAGTTTCCTTTATTCCGATAATCAAAAAGTCACATTTTAACAGCTTAATCATAAGAAAAGTTTGAGAGTGAGAAAAATCCATTCGGCCCATCAAGTCTCGCCCCATAATCATTAGATTATTAACAGAAATTAAGCAATGACCCTATCTGTGAGGAGCATCGGGCACTGGTGTGTGTGTGTGTGTGTCAATGGAGGATCTTCTCAAACATACTCTCAAATGCCTGTCTTGTATATCTTACCTAAATGTATGTGTGAAGCTAAACCACCAAGTGTCTCTTTTTGCGAGTAGTGTTCCCACACCTCACTCGGTCGTCTTGCAGTTGTGCTGACACACATATGAACATAATTTTGATGATGTTATTTACCGTAATCAAAGACACAACAAAATGATATTGCAAAAGTCCTACCGGAAAAGGGTGCTTCCTCCAGTCCAGGGCAGGCTGGAGGCATGGAGACTGAACTTACTCCAACATCAAAATTGTTAACTGAAAGCTATCCGTTTCCTTAGTGACACGTAAAGTGCAGCTGACATCTGTACTATAAATAGACTGGCAAGTCGTCCCTTTGGCACATTTTAATTCAGTGTGCGACAGTTTGAACTCCTTTTAAAGGAAGATTGCACCGTGCAAGAAGTGGAAGAAAACAAATGAATAAGAAAGACAATTATACTTTCCAAAATCAAAATATAGTTTTAGACTGAAGTAAAAATGCCGCCTGTCCCTTTAAACAAAGTCAAAACTACTCTGCGCTTTTTTGCATAAAAGAACGCAGGGTGTGTTTACCAGTAAACATACCACTTAGAATTTAAAGACAAGAAGAATTCCAAACTTACTTACCGGCTTGGAGTTACAAACAGAAGGAAAATGCAATCAAGGACTCAAACAATATCAGTCAAGTCTGTTTAAGTTTGTGTTGCATGTCATTTAGTTTTGTGTTTGTTTATATTTACTCTATTGAGCTGGCTTTTGTTTGGTTTTGGTTGATGTTTGAGAATGCACATAGTTCTGAGTTAAAAACAAAAATGATAACACTAACTACTACTAACAATTAAGACAGTAGGAATCTGATCAGCATTGGTTTGTTACACTTATACACAAAAAAAAAACTATATGTGCACAGGCGGGTCTGGTGTCCAGCGCAGAATCTGGGCTCTGGTCCACTTGTACCGCTCTGACTGTGAAAGTGTAGGGAAACAGATTGACAGGAACGAGCTCCCAGAATACTGTCAATAGGCCAGGCAGGCACCAATTACTGATTTATTTTAATTAAAACAGCTACAATAATGTGCACTGTAGAGTGGATGGCCTCGTCCTTACAAAGTAACAGTTTGTTGATTCCAGGTTTCCCTGAATTCCTAAACTTGACAGTGACCGCTGTGTGTACACCTTCCACCCCCTCTCCCCTCCTCCTCCTGTCCCAGACTCTGAACTGCGTGCCTCCTGGGGGGGGAGCCAGGCTCTGAGGTCCCGGTCAAGGTGCTGAACTGCGACACCGTGACCCAGGTGAAGAACAAGCTGCTGGACGCTGTGCATAAGAGCATCCCCTTCTCACAGAGACCCCAGGCAGAGGACGGACCTGGGTAAGAGAGGAAGACACACACACAGCCTCCACACGAGAGTGCAGGGGCACACGCACACACATGAGAAAGCAGGGGCACATGCGCACGCGCACACCCCAGAGTGCAGAGGCACACGCGCACACCCCAGAGTGCAGGGGCACACGCACACACACACACGAAAGAGCAGGGGCACTGCAGATATCAATGCACAAGACACAAAGTGATAGTGGCAGTCAGTGTACAGTCCTTATACAAGTTTCCCTTAGTAAAAGCACAGTGAAAGCATAGGTAAGCATAGTGAAGACCAGCAAGGCATGGTACATTAATAAACATGGCAAACCAGGGGAAGCTGTGGTAAATGCATAATATAACCATGGGAAGAGCATGGTACCAACCAAAGTGCACGTTTAATTACATAAAAAAAAAAAAAATGTGCATATCATATGCTGCATTAATTTTATATTCTCAAAAAAATTCTTATAGGTTGTGTTTCTTGCATAATTCCGTTTGAGATTACTAGCCCTCTACCATGCAGCAAAATCTCTTGAAATGCAGAGAATCAAGACTTAAAAGGTCATTGGGACAGATCATAAAAAAAAAAAAAATCAAATTAAATTGATTTCTCCATCTTACTGATGGAATTACACCACATTTTAGAACTGAAATGTTGACCCTGTGACTGATCCGGGGTAGTAGATGGGATTTAAAATAAGCCTTTGGAGAGCAGTTTGATCCATTCCTCGTTTTACTAAGAGTTAAATAAGACACCCCTGAACTTGTTACCTATACACTGTGACTAATCAAGCTGGTTGTAAAACCTGGAGTGGATCGAACTGCTATGCAACAGGAGTCTTATTTCCCATTCCAGGTTTTAATATGTGCTATGTTAGCCACAGTGTGTATAGGTAACAAGCTCAAGGGTGTCTTATTAAGTAGTAACACCAGGAACGGATCAACCTGCTATGCAATGGGAGTCTTATTGCCATCCCTGGTATTGCAAACATGTATTTCAGTAATAACGTAGTACAGGGATGGAAATAAGACTCCTATTGCATAGCAGTTTTTCACCCATGCCAGCATTTTAATATGTGCTAGATTCAGTGTATAGGTAATAAGCTCAGATGTGTCCTTATTAAAGTCATGGTAAAACCAGGAATGGGTCAGAGTGCTATGAAATGGGAATCTTATTCCCATCTCTGCTCCCTGTCCCTGGCTGGTTTGGGTAACTGATTCTCAGCTGTCACTCTGAACTCTGCTCCTCAGAGTGGCGGCAGGGCAGGCTGACCAGAGACATTCTCCAAGACGAAGACGTCACGACAAAGATTGAGAGCGACTGGAAGAGACTGAACTCGCTGGCGCACTACCAGGTACCTGCACAGAACAGAGCGAGACAAACTCACAAAGCCAGCCAGCCCGGGGTCAAGGCTACCAAGAGACTTCAGAGGTCAACCCTAAACTGGACCAGCTAGATCAATAACCCCAACTGTGCCATTGTTCAATACAGGCTAAATTAACTCATTATAAAATTGCAACTCAGTGACTTGCACCTCACTTTTATACGTATTTCAAATATAAGGCTGGATTCTCAAGTGTGTCGCTGGAAGTCTAAGCTATGCTGTTCTGTGTCGGCAGGTGTCGGATGGTTCGTTGGTGGCGCTGGTTCAGAAGCAGGTATCTGCCTATAACATTGCCAACTCCTTCACCTTCACCAGATCTCTTAGTGGATACGGTAATTCAGTACACTGGCAGTGTAGACACCGGCTCCCCTTATTCAAGCCAGTATACATAGAATACTGTGTGGAATGCTTTATGATATCCATTCAATGCAAGAGCTCACTAAATACAAACTTCTACATGAAGCCTTTTGCTTGTGTTTAAAGCATGTTATATTGTTTGTCAGTGTGACTCTCAGTGCTGTGTGTGTGTCTGTACAGCTATGGCCAAAAGTTTTGCATCACAATATAGAATTAATTAATTTTGCTTCGTAAAGTGGAATGAAACCTGATGCATGACGTTACGTTAACATATTGAATTGCACACCGCTTTGCAGTTAACTGGGAAAACTGACACAAATTGAAAGACATTTCGAAATCGAACCTGAAATACTACTGTACTGCTGTTATGGCTTCCTGTAGACTTTTGCAAGATCGTTTGGTTGCATGATGTTAAATAGAAGATCTAAATTATGTTCGTATAGTTTTTTTTTTTTTTTTAACTTTGAGGCAGAGCTGTAGAGTCTCAGTGCTGTGTGACGGCACCCCCTTGTGTTTCAGAGTCTCCTGCGCACCTCCAGCAGTCCGGATAGCCCTGCGTTCGCGAGCCCCCATGATCACCCTGGACCAGGAGAGCAGTACCAAGCTGTGGCACCTCGTCAAGAACCACGAGCACTCGGACCACCGGGAGGGGGACCGGGGCAGCAAGATGGTGTCCAAGATCTACCTCACCCGCCTGCTCGCCACCAAGGTACCCCCCAGGACCAGGGCATCGAACCCGTGCAGCAGCAGCTTGCCAACATGTTCAGCTGTATCTTGAGCTCAACCAGTACCTCTCTATGTCTTAAGAACAGCTTTAAGCTGTATATTGAGGGTGTATTTAGCTCTAGCTTGAGAATCTCTCCCCCAGTACATCTTTAGCTGTATCTTGACAAGACCTTTAACTTTAATTAAAGGTTCTCACAATTGAGCCAAGCTCCTCCTATGCAGCTCTCCCTCCTTCTACAATAGAATTTTTTTTTTCATATAGCGCCTTTCACAACAGAGTTATCACAAAGCGCTGTCCAATCAAGAATATGATAAAGGAACGTTTTTAACATCTCTCTCTCTCTCCCCTCTCAGGGCACGCTGCAGAAGTTTGTGGACGACCTGTTTGAGACGGTATTCAGCACAGCACACAGAGGAAGCGCCCTCCCGCTCGCCATCAAGTACATGTTTGATTTCCTGGACGAGCAGGCAGACCGGAGACAGATTAGTGACCCCGATGTGCGACACACCTGGAAAAGCATCTGGTGAGCACGTCTCAGCGCCCCCGCAGGATCTCGATCTCCTAAGCGGCGCAACTTGGTTTGCCCTCTGTCCCTGTTTCCCCAGGATCATCCTGGTTTTGCCCCTTCCTGGTGCATAAAGATCCTGTTTTTTTTATTGTATGCTTCCACATGCATGTAGATTCAGTCAATCAATTTGAAAGCCTTCTACAGCTCTGGCTAAAAGTTTTGCATCGCCTAGAATTTTTGGATTGAGGTATAATTACAAACATAATATAGATGTAATCAAAGAAACTACAAATGATATTGCTAAAGTGTACTGGAAGCCATACTAGTAGTACAGCATTTCATGTTAAGTTTTGAAGTGTCACATTGTCAGTTTTCCTTGAAGCATACGGAAAACTACAAAGCGGTATGTAATTCAATGGGTGCGTTCACGACACGCAGACTTTCGTCATTCTGTGCAGAATCGGAGCAAGTAGCCAATTAATTTTCAGAATCTTTGCAGAATCTGTGCAGACTTAGCAAAGTCTGCCTCTCGTGAACGCACCCAATATGTTAACGAATTAGTTCATTCTATAGGTTGATGCAAAACATTTGGCCAGAGCTGTAGGTATAGCAGATTTTTAATAAAAGCGAAACCAGTGAATATTTCTTGCCAGCAAACTAATGTTTTACGGTATTTTCCTTCCTTTCTCTGGACCGTGTTTCTCTCTCCAGCCTCCCTTTGCGGTTCTGGGTGAATGTCATTAAGAACCCGCAGTTTGGGGCTCCCGAGTGGCGCATCCAGTAAAAAAAGCACTCGCTAGAGTGCAGGATGCGCTCTATAGCCTGGACGTCGCGAGTTCGAGTCCAGGCTATTCCACAGCCGACCGTGGACGGGAGCTTCCAGGTGGCGGCGCTCAATTGGCCGAGCGTCGCCCGGGTGGAGGGAGGGTTAAGTCGGCCAGGGTGTCCTCGGCTCACCGCGCACCAGCGACCCCTGTAGTCTGGCCGGGCGCCTGCGGGCTTGCCTGTAAGCTGCCCAGAGCTGCGTTGTCCTCCGACGCTGTAGCTCTGAGGCGGCTGCACGGTGAGTTCGCAGTGTGTAAAGAAGCAGGCGGCTGACGGCACATGCTTTGGAGGACAGCGTGTGTTCATCTTCGCCCCTCCCGAGTCAGCGCAGGGGTGGTAGCGGTGAGCTGAGCATATTTTTTTTTTTATTAATTGGGCATTTCAAATTGGGGAGAAAAAATAATAAAAACTAATTGGCAACGACTAAATTATTTAAAAAAAAAAAAAAAGAACCCGCAGTTTGTGTTTGACATTCACAAGAGCAGTATCACGGACGCCTGCCTCTCTGTCGTGGTTCAGACCTTCATGGATTCCTGCTCCACCTCTGAGCACCGCCTGGGCAAGGACTCCCCTTCCAACAAGCTGCTCTATGCCAAAGACATCCCCAACTACAAGAACTGTGTGGAGAGGTGAGCCTGCAGCCTAGAACTTAGAGCCAAGGAGAATCAGGGTCCAACGGGATACTCAGAAAGGTCACTTTAGACCTTGCTTATTTAAAAATGTAATTCAAATATGTATTGGAGACACAGCTGAAGTGAGACCTAGTATCATATCATGTTGGGACAGCAGTGTGGAGTAGTGGTTAGGGCTCTGGACTCTTCTTGACCGGAGGGTTGTAGGTTCAATCCCAGGTGGGGGACAATGCTGCTGTACCCTTGAGCAAGGTACTTTACCTAGATTGCTCCAGTAAAAACAATGTGATATCTTGTAACAATTGTAAGTCGCCCTGGATAAGGGCGTCTGCTAAGAAAGAAGAAACAATAATGTTATAAAATGAAAAATCATGTTTATGTTTTTGAAAACTACACAGTGGTGTAGCTAATGGAAGATGCTGAGATTATATAATCTGAAACCCTTCCCCCTTCTCTCTCTCAGATACTACAGAGATATCGCTAAAATGCCAGCAATCAGTGACCAGGATATGGACGCTTACCTGGTTGAGCAATCCCGTCTCCTTGCCAACGAGTTCAACACTCTGAGCGCGCTCAGTGAGCTCTATTTCTATATCAACAAATACAAAGAGGAGGTAGGGGTCAAAATTCATATCATATACGCAGGGCTTCTGATTTTTGGTTTAAACACCCCCAATAGAAAATCGGTGGATAGCCAATGAACACCGGGAAAACTGTGGAAATGGTTAATCTAGTGTAATCCATTCCAGGTTTTACTACCAGCTTGATTAGCCCCAGGTGTGTCTAATTATTAAACTCCCAGTGAAACCAGGACTGGATCACACTGCTGTGCAACGGGAGTCTTATTTCCAACCCTGCAGTCAGTGACTCTGCTCTCTCCTATCCGTGCAGATCCTGACCTCGCTGGACCGCGACGTTTACTGTCGGAAACACAAACTGAGACAGAAGCTGGAGCAAGCCATTAACCTGATGTCCGGCAGCAGTTGAGGTTAGGAGCAGTCACAGTGAGACTGACCTACAGCAAAGTGCCATACAACACGACTTGAGAGGAGACTGGAGACCGAGAGAGAGAGAGGAGGTCTGGGCTGTAGAGAAGATCATGTGGGCCCAACTTGGGTTTCTCACCTTGGTTCTGAAAACAAAGGACTGTTTCATACAGGCGGACCTCTTTGGGAATGAAGCAGACTTTTGGGGAGGTTGGACGGACACTAGCATTGATGGACCGCGGTTGTTTCTAAGAGGAGAAATGTGTCCATGTTTGATGCCGTCTCCAGGCTATTTGTTTTGGGGAAACGTGCAAGGGAATTACATATATATATAAAAAAAAAGCAAAGCAGTCATTCAGTTGAAATTAAATTGTCGTTTTTGTGGTGAATATATATAATCGATGGATGATCAATAGGGTTTGTAGTGGTACCAGAAATTCGCTATAAAGTTGCACTATACCTAGTTTTATATATTGAATTTAACAAATATTTGTAAAAAAAATCAAATAAAAATCTCAACCAAGATTCAATGTCAAATACCCGGCCAGCAGAAAACATAAATTGAAACAATATTGTGGCAGTCTATGACTAACACAACCATTGAAAAAGAAGAATCAAAATGTATGTGGTTTGCAGAAAAAACATAATCAGAAGTAAATCAAACATATTATTGAGACAGTTAACGTAACAAAATTTATGTCAGTTTAATGGGGAAAATATTGAAGAGTGTAGCCAGCAGGTTGGGCAATTTAAAACCAGAGGTTTAATATATCAAGCTTTTAGGTAGGTTTGTGGTTCCACTGTAGTGACCTGCGAAAAGCGCCTTTTTAAAAAATTGAATACGGGCCCACAGGTGACCCCTGAATACATGAATTATATGGGGGTCCCCTGTTTTTGTGTGGCTAGTTATATGGGCAACCAGTAGCCCCTAAAAGTTGCCTGTTTTGAAGTATGTGTTTTCTTTGCCGTCCATCAAAACCCTATGAGCTCCATTCATTTATAGAAGATTTTTCTTTGGTTACAAAATGGATTTGAGGAAATAGCCTTTTTTCTTTGTTGCTTCTTCCTGCTGGCTGAGTTGTGTTTTGCAGAATAAGTCTGCTAATGGTGGTGAATGTGAGTGAATAGAAACCGTCTCCCTCGCTAGTGGTGGAATTGCGATCGTCCAATACAAGGACAGCTTTCTGTTCTTGTATCTTAATCATTGTGGACAGTTTAAGGTGTACTGTAAGTTTTTTTTTTGGGGGGGGGGGGGGGGAATATTGGAGGTGCTTGTCAGCTGGTGTTGGGGGATGAAAGTAAATTGTTTTTCTGTACAGCAGAAAGAAATGTTACGATGTGGTGTTTAGACCTTTACTAAATGGAAAACACAATTATGGGAAGAGCAGGGCATTCGGGAAAGGATTATTATTATTATTATTATTTATTTCTTAGCAGACGCCCTTATCCAGGGCGACTTACAATCGCAAGCAAATACAAATACATTCAAGTGTTACAATATAAGTCATACAATAAGAACAAGAAATACAATAATTCTCAAGTGTGACAAACCACAATTCAATAATACAGCAGATAATAGTGAAAGTTACATCAGGATATGATTAAGTAGTGATAGTTACATCAGGATATGATTAAGTACAAAATACTACAGATTAAACACTTGGGAGATTACAATATTCTGAGGTACAGGATTAAATGCAGTAAAATAGGGGGCAGATAAGAGCAAAATAAAGCATATTTAAATGAAGGGTGATAGTGTCCCAGGATACAACAGAGGAGTTCTACAGGTGCTGTTTGAAGAGGTGAGTCTTAAGGAGGCGCCGGAATGTGGTCAGGGACTGGGCAGTCCTGACATCTGTAGGAAGGTCGTTCCACCACTGCGGAGCAAGGGTGGAGAAGGAGCGGGCTCGGGAGCGTAGCGGAGGTAGAGCCAGTCTTCTAGTGCAGGCGGAGCGGAGAGGTCGAGTGGGGGTGTAGGGAGAGATGAGGGTCTGGAGGTAGCTGGGTGCAGTCTGATCAAGGCATCTGTAGGCTAGTACAAGAGTCTTGAACTGGATGCGAGCGGTGATCGGGAGCCAGTGGAGCGAGCGGTGATCGGGAGCCAGTGGAGCGAGCGGAGTAGTGGAGTAGCGTGGGCGAAGCGAGGCAGAGAGAACACCAGGCGGGCAGCAGAGTTCTGGATGAGCTGGAGCGGACGGGTGGCGGACGCAGGGAGGCCAGCCAGGAGGGAGTTGCAGTAGTCTAGGCGGGAGAGTACCAGGGCCTGGACCAGGAGCTGGGTAGCATAGTTGGTGAGGAAGGGTCGGATTCTTCGGATGTTGCTCAGGAAGAATCTGCAAGTGCGTGCCAGAGTGGAGATGTGCTGGGAATAAGAGAGGCAGGGGTCCAGGGTGACTCCAAGGTTTTTAGCTGAGGAAGAGGGAGAGAGTGTGGTAGATTCCAGAGGAACAGAGATAGAGAGATCAGAGGAGGGGGAGGAGGAGGGAAAGAAAAGGAGGTCAGATTTAGAGAGGTTGAGTTTGAGGTGATGCGAGTGCATCCAGGAGGAAATAGCAGACAGACAGGTAGAGATACGGGAGGAGATGGTGGAGTCAGAGGTGGGGAAGGAGAGGAAAATCTGAGCATCATCAGCATAGAAATGGTATGAGAAACCATAGGATGCGATGAGGGGGCCCAGGGATTCTGGTAGCGTTTTGGGGAAATGGCTGCTGTCTTTTAAGAATCCAGCACGCGTATGTGTGTCGATAAGGAATCTTTCTGCGTTGAACTTTGTGGTCGTCACAGTGAATAGGCTGCAAAATACTGTCTGGCCTGTCGCTGAATTGCAGTAATTATGTTTACTCTTTCAAAATAAATAGATTAACGGTAACCCCCCCCCAAATGACTCATGCTCCCTTTCCCTCTGTGGTGTTCAGTTCTGTGCCATAGGTGCTAGCTTGTAATGTTGCAATAGGAGTTGTTTTGGTGCCTTGGAATGAATGAATAGCTGAAATGTAAGTCAAGCCCTGTTTCTAAACGTGTAAATAAATAAGGATGTATAGAGGCCCGTGTGGATCACAGGCATACTTAAGCAGTACGTTGTTTGTCTTTGTGCTGCGCTGGTAACGCTACTAGTTGAATTTTGTCTTTCTTCAAAAAAAAAAAAAAAAAAAAAACCACAAACCCATAAACTTGCTGTCTAAATGCAGCTCAGATAGAAACCGGAATTGATTGTTTGAAAGGATATTTTTTTTAAGACATCGCTGTGGTTTCCAATCTGTTTCACAGGCGTTTTTAAAATGTTACAGATTTTTTGTTTGCAAATTTCTGAAAAAAAATAAAACATGGAATTTATAGATTTGATTTCCTGAGCAAAAGCATTTAGTTTATTTTTCTGTTCTTCCTACACACCCTGCTCCATTTTTTTTTTTTTACCATTTGGAATCCTTGGAGTTGTGGGAAATAATTCATGGCAGTGTGTGTGCGCCACACTGGACTGTTCTGTATGGTTTTTGAAGTTGTGTGGGGGAAGAAAGCATGGTAGTTTGTCCTAATGTAACAAACAATTGTAAATGCAAAGACTAATAAAGTTTTCAAAAAGAATGTTGGTCCAATTGTGTTAACATTAAATAGAACTGTGAGTGGTTTAAGCTGAGAGGACATGATCATGTTGGAAGGGTGCACGGGCTGCCTTGTCCCACTGGGATGATAAAGTTGGCAATGCATTTGTCACGTGCCTGCCTTTGTTTCAGGAGGTAAATGGTGTTCAGTGGGAAATTTGTATGAGTGGATTTGACGAAGTAAATGGATTTCCCCCCCCCCCCCCCCCCCTCCCCCCCCCCCTCCCCCTCCCCTCTCTTACAGCATGTATGTATTTCTTAGCAGATGCCCTACAAAAGAGACCACATTGAATGTAAAGAAAATACACAAACCAATTTATACAGTTGGGTTTTTATTGGAGCAATCTAGGTAAGGTACATTTTGTATGCTGTATCACTCAAATGTGTATGAAAGCTTACCTTTTGAGAAAGAAAAGGAGTTTATGGGGGGGTAATGGTTTTGCTAAATGATGTTTCTCTGTCTTTCAGGTAAGCCATGTGAAAGTGTTTAAATCCGGCTAATAAACACCACACAGAGAAAAAAAAAAAAAAATTAGTTGACATGTTAACCCAAAAAATTTCACTCTCCTTAGTGCGAAGTCAAGTGAGTGTAGAAAGTGAAATGTTTTGGGTTAAGTCAAGAGTGACATTTTTTTAGGGTTAAATCAAGAAATGTCATGGCAACAAAGTCCAAAAGGAACTTTATTCAGAATGTAAATGTGTAAAAAATAAGCTGTGGGTACATAAATAAATCAAAAGGCAACATTGTACTCAATCAACATCTGAATTAGTTCTGTTGGAAACAGAAGAATTATAAGCAAAGTCTAACCACCATGAATTATAGAAGAAAATACACATTCAGATACTGGTTAACATTAAGAAACTCATGAGTTTTCATTTCAAAATATGCTTTGTAAAAGAAAACAAACATGTTTAGAATAGAGCAGTGGCCTATTGTAACATTAAAGTTTGTAAAATGTAACACACTAAAAATGGCTATTCCAAGCTGTTTACAGATGATAGTTGACTGACGCTAAAAAAAAAAAAAAAGTTACTACATTCAACAATAAAAAAAAAAAAAAAAAAAATATTGAAGTGGACATTTTCAAAGACACACGTGCAACTTCAAAACGAGTTCGGGTCTTTTTGCGAAACAGAAGCAACTAATTTTAAAGTCGGTACAATTAACCACACACACCGGTTAAACGCCAAACTGATCCTTCTGTAAAAAAAAAAAAATAATAATTATATTCAAACAGATGTGGCAAAACGAAATGTTGTACAAATCACTTGTGTAAGTATTTTCATATACAAAGACTTGGGTATATTTTGTTTGACGACAGTCCTGGTCTGTAGAAGGAATCTGCGCATGCGCAGTACCGTCCCGCTGTAACTTCCAAACAAAATGGAATTCGGTGGAACTCGCTTACAAAAACAACCGTAGTATCAGTCTGTGGTAACGATCTATGTAACCTCACATCAAAACACCGAGTCTTCTGTACAGACGCAGCAGAAGTTATTCGTAATAATTCACATTTAAAAAAAAAAAAGTCACTTAACACTTCAAAACGAGCCCAGGTGCTTCAAGGAATAGACAAAAAAACCAATATGCTACAAAACCATACGTAACTACAGGCAAAACACAACTTACCATTTCGCTCAGAGAAGTTCAATCAAACGAGTCTCGGTCCTTCTGGGGAAACAAAAAAAGTCGCGTTGGTTCTATCACTTACAAACGGGCGTCATCTGCTATGGGGAAGATCGACGTTTTGTATCAAATACAAAACAATAGTCTTCGTGCAAAGCAGGTGAAATGCATCAAACTGAACTCGAGGGTGGAAGTATTATCCAATCTGACAAGTATTCGGATGGACGCGCTAAAACAAGAGTTCGGCTTTTCTTACTACGCACGTTTTACTTAACTGCAATATCTGGCAGCTGACCAACTCGGTTAGCGTTAAACAAAAAAGCCACCATTACTCTATAAAACAACACTTGCAGGAAATGCATTTTCGAGTTTGTTATAAACCAGTACCCTGCTTCAGAAACTTACAATAAAGACGTTGTCAAAGCGCAGCAACCTAAACTGGCCCAATTACTGCCTGTTTTTTCACCTCGTTTGCGATGCTATTTGGGATAGATAATGCTCATTGCTGAAATGAGAATGCTTACCATTTCCTTTGGAGAAGCGTAAATGAAACTATAATTCTCCACTTCAAACCACCGCTGTGGAAAAAAAATTAACAAGGTGGAACATATGCAACAAACGGATCCTTGCAATTCACAAACATGGAGAACAAAATACAAACTCGCCATTTTCACAGCTCTACCTCTTACCTGCACATGCAAAAACCAAAACAAAGCTCCCGCTCGTGTCTAAAAACAGACAATACGTAAATGAAACCGCAGACACATCTATTCGATGCAATTCGCTTCCAAAACAAACAAAAAAACGACAGCTTACCATTAGTGGGAGTCATGCACGCCATCAAACGAAGTCTGCACTTCAAAAACGAGCCCCGAATACCATGAAAAAAAAGTTAGAATATAGAACCGAAACAAAAATGACTGATTCAAATTACAAACTAAGAAGAAAAAAAACAAGCAAACTTACCATCACTGTTGCAGAAGTTTGATCAAACGCGCCGTTTAAACTTCAAACGAGCCTGTAAAAATAAAGAAACACAAAAGTTAAATATAGAAGAGACAAAAAAATGCCTCATTCAAATCACTTCCAAATAAAGAAAAAAACGTACCATTATTACGCTCAGAGAAGTTGAATCAAACGCGCCCTTTCAACTTCAAAACGAGTCTCGGTCCTTCTGGGTATTAAAAAAAAAAAAAAGTTAACAAAATAGATTCATTGAATTCAACAACAAAATGGAGAAAGAACACCACTTACCATTTTCGGTGCCCAATTTAACATTTTGTGCAGTTTGTTTGTCCATGTGTGGGCAAACGCAAAGTTTCTTGTCTTAAAATCGAAGAGAAACAAAGTGTTAAGCGACCCTACCCGCTGACCGAGTTTTCGCTGTTCCAAAAACAAACATCTTAACACATTAAAACACCGCAAAACTAACCTCGCTCCTCCCTTCCGACAGCTTTCAAGCATTTTGCGGTGCATTTCTCTTCTCAGCCTGCAACTCCCCCCGGAGCTCCGTTCACACACAACACACTCCACGGCCCCTCCGGCTCGAATGAACTCTCGAGTCGGAACTGGGTGTGTTTATCCACGGGGCTTCGAACGCACCTGGCCGAGGGGGCGGGGCTGGAGTACCTGCGCATTCACCTGACTCCACCAGACTCCTCAACTCTTTCACGACGCCTCCTGGACTTTACCGGCATTGCACTTTCCCCACAGAGCCCCTGCTGGTGTTCTGAAAGTTTGCAAAATGGCCCATTTTATTTAATTGTTTATTAGTATTTTAATTGCTGCCAATTAACACTATCCTCCTTTTTTGCCCCTTTTGAGGTAACCGCCCGAAAAACGGCGATTACCCCAAAAATGCCGACGCGGTAGAGAACGGGCCACCGTGTAAAACTCACCACACCCCGTTCGGGCCAACGCGAGCAATGGCTCTTGTCAGCCTTCCCGAAGCATGTTGGCGAGAGACTTTGGGTTTCACGTCACCAGACCCTACCTGGATTCGAAACCTGTCTCGAAACCGCGCAGAGTATAGTGTACACTTGTGATCAATCGCCCAAAGCCTCACGCCACCGTGCCGGCGATACTCCAGCGCGATTTTTAAATATTTCAATGTCACAAACAGGGCTACTACGTCACATAATGTAACTGCTAGCCACCTAAAATCGCAAGAAATGAAATTAAAAAAAAATAGAAAGAAAAATAATGCGTGTCAAAAAAACAGTATTTAAGTATGTTTAAATGATTCTGTTATAAAATGATTAGTTAGGTTCCCAGAACGGTAGAGAGTAATTCATCAAACCTCAACAGCTCAACACGTAGCTCGCTAGTGGTTAATATAAAAAACTGCCGTGTTCAAATCCTTGCGTGTGTGAACTTTTTTTTTTACTTCACTAAAACTTTAAATACAAATATATATTTTAAAAAAACGCGTTTACAACGCACAGACTACCTTCTAATTATACACGTCGTTTTTAATTCTAGTGATGCACACTTGAATCGTTAGCCGAGAAAAATCCATCTACCCATTCTACACTGCTGGGAAAAAAACGCGAGTATGATTATATTGCACAGCGGACAGAACCTTGAACTTCAATGCTAGCGATCCGGGTTCAATTCCCAACAGTTATTTTTTTTATATAGATACATCATATTTATTATATCTTTTTATACAACGGTTTAACACCACTCTCAGTGTCTGTACTGGTAGAAGGCAGCCTGTCTATCGCAAGGTCGACAGAAGCATCACGTTATAACAAAAACTTTAATCACAAACTTCAAAATATACTACACCCCATAGCCTACCCTGAGATTAGTTTACCTGCGTTACCTACACAGGGTGTAACGATAAAACCCTCCCTCGCTGTAATTATGTATTATTTCTCGATAAGAGAAATACTTTTAGGACGTGGTATCTTTCTAGTCATTTTAAGAGTATGTGATTAAACAGCTATTTCTGAAGCCGTCGTGTTTTTGAAGGTAGTGTCATAGTTACCATTATTTGTATTATTAATTGCATTATTAAATGTGTCAGATTGAGCATTCTAAGAATATGCAAATATGTTATGTAAATATCCCTTACCAAACAAGAGTTTTTTTCTATCCAAAACTAAAGCTTACTGAAAAAAAATATTATATATATATATATATATATATATATATATATATATATATATATATATATATATATAATGTACACAATACTTTTTGATAAAAAAATTAGTTAGACTCAACACCTGTAAAAAACTCCTCCAGTACAGATAGCCCATCCCCTGATAAGGCAGCATGCATTTGCATTAGAAAAACATTAATAAACCATACTGACCTCACTCCCATCTGACCTGCCAAGAGCGCAGGGCTTTTACAGTCTCGTCTATCCAAGTTTAATAGATGGGACACTTTAAGCACTTTACTAGAGATTAAAATCTTAATAAAACTCTGAGATTCAAACACTGGACAGGTCAAGGCTTGATTATAAATCAAAGGCTCCTCTAAAAGCCAATACAATCCCTCTGTACCAACCTCCCGCTGAACCTTAAACCTTCCCCACATTTCCAGCATCCCTTTATAGAAATTTGGCAAAACAGCAAGATTAAGTTTTTGTGAATTTATTATAAATATGTGTCTGTCAAAATCCAGATCTTCTACCTTTTGCAGGAAACCAAAAGCTATAGCTCTCCAAGGGAGAGACTCTGCGTGAAACAGCAGCCTCTGTAGAGACTGCAGTCTAAAAGCTGCAACTCTGCTACTGACATCCACCAAACCCTGCCCCCCCGACCCCCCTCTGCCACAGGCAGAACCAGCACACTCTGCTTAACCCAGTGAATACCATCCCAGAAGAAATCTATCAAAAGCCTTTGGATCTCCTTAACTAGGGACTGTGGGGGGTCAACACATCTGAGTTTATGCCATAACATTGTGAAAAACAAATTATTTATAACTAAGACCCCTAAAAGATAATTTTGTTATAAGCCAGCGCCAATTTTGAAGCCTACCTCGTACCTGCTCAATAATCCCATCCCAATTCTCTTTAGCCACCCCCTCTCCTCCCAAAAAGACACCCAAATACTTAAACACTTTTTGATTCCACTGCAAACCTGCAGGTAAATCCGGGGGCCTAACACCTACCCAATCCCCCATTAAAAAAGCATTACTTAAGTTTTGCAGAAGACACTCTTTCAAACAATTTCTGACAGTCATCTAGAATTTGTACATCCTGGCTATTCTTTATAATTACTGTAATGTCATATGCATAAGCCACCACTTTTACAGGCTCCATTAGCACACTTGGAATAACCAGACCACTCCTTAGTCTATGTAAGAGGGGTTCAATTGAAAGAGAATATAGCATTCCAGATAAGGGACAACCCTGACGAATGCCCCTCAACACTGGGAAAGGAAAACTAAGACTGCCATTAAGTTTCAATACACTATAAATGTTATTATAAAGCAACTTAATGTGTCCTACAAACTTCGGACCAAACCCAAATGCTTTAACTACATTATACAAATAATTATGGTCAACTCTATCAAATGCTTTCTCTTGATCCAACATAATAAGACCTGCTTTGAAGCCAAACAGTCTGGAGGTGTCTAAAAGATCTCGGACTAAAAAAATATTATCAAAAATTGACCTGTTGGACATACAAAAAGTTTGTTCTGGCCGCACAACAGTATTCAAAACAGTACCTAAGCGGATTGTCAATACTTTAGACAGTATTTTATAATCCGAACACAAGAGACTTACAGGACGCCAATTCTTTATATTACACAGGTCTCCCTTCTTTGGCAGTAAACTTATGACTGCACGACGACAGCTCAAAGGCAGCTCATGTGTTCTCATACTCTCCGTAAAGACCTCCAACAGATCTTGTCCAATCTGTGGCCAAACAGTCTTAAAAAAATCAACAGATAGTCCATCAAGTCCTGGAGCCTTCCCCATATTTAATCCATCCAGAGCCTCTGTGAGCTCCTGCAATGTCAACTCTCTTTCAAGCAACTCCTTATCCTTTTCCAGAACCTGAGACAGATCCTGGAGGAATCGCTGAGCCTCCTCCGACACATCCACCGCCTCATCCCTGAACAGTTCCGAGTAGAAATCCACTGCCAACCTCCGGATCTCCTGAGGCTCATACAACAATTGTCCCGTTTCTGTCCACAGACAGTGCATCATTTTTCCCTGAGCGTTTTTCTTTTCCAAGGCAAAGAAATACTTTGTAGGTGCATCCATCTGGGCAATATTTTGAAATCGCGACCGTACCAACACCCCCTGTACTTGTATGTCCAACAGATCAGCAAGCCTCCTCTTTTTCAATCTCAAGTCCTCAAACAATAATATATTACTGTATTTGGACTCCAGAGCTCTATGGAGCACAGTAATATCCTCCTCCAGATCTTTCATTTCTACACTAGTGCTCTTTGTAACATTTATAGTATATTGTTGACTCAGCATTTTAATTTGAACCTTTGTCACATCCCACCACTGTTGCAATGGAGTAAAAAATATTTTTTTCTGTCTCCATCTTTCCCCAAAAAAACTAAAACATTTTAAAAAAAATGAGCATCCTGCAGCAATCTATTATTAAAATGCCAATAAGAAGAATGAACATTTATTTTAGATACAACCATATCTAAAACAACCATACTATGGTCTGAGAAACCCGTAGGTAAAATGTCACACTTAGTGAAAAGATTTAAAGAATGTTTAAAAACATAGAACTTATCTAACCTGGCTAATGAAATCCCCCCTGCACTACCTCTAGCCCAAGTGTATTGTCTGACATTATTATGAATTGATCTCCAGATGTCTACAAGTTCATGAGCATCCAACCCTGTAACCAGTTCCCTAACTGCTTGAGGGTGAGGCTCAAGACTTTTCCTGTCAGATTTAGCATCCAAGGTGCAATTAAAATCACCACCCAATACAATCACTTCTTCAGGCTTACACTGGGCTAACAATTCATTTAGTATTTTGAAAAACTTAACTTTTTCCCTCCCATCATTAGGAGCATACACGTTAATAAAAAGAAACGTTCTGCGTCCCACACAAGCCTTCACTTACAATAATCTTCCTTGTACCACTTCAGTTACAGTAAAAGAATCAGGTTTAAAATCTGGAGCAAATAATACAGCAATGCCTGCACTAAAATTCGTACCATGGCTTAAAACAACCTCCCCTTTCCAATCATTAAACCAATCTGCCTGATTAACCTTATCTGTATGTGTGTCCTGAAGGTAAGCTACCTTAATTTTCTTCTGTTCCAAATACTCAAAGCAAATTGCCCTCTTTATTGTATCCCTCCCACCATTTACATTTAAAATGCCCACCTTAATATTCTGCATGGCGATATTATATAGAGAGAAACATGAAATTATCCAAATAGTAAACAAGAAGTAATCAGGAAAAGAAAAATACATTTTATTTGAGTTCATCGCTGTTACTCTTTTTAAGGGAAACACAAACTTTACTAATCCAGTTCTTTAATCGATCTTTTTCTTTTTTCTCAAGTCCTAGTGCCGCCGCATCTCTCATCACCTGATTAGCGGATCCTACAAACAGCATGACATCGGGAAAGTGATCCCTCACATTAATCCCTCTACGATCTTTAACAAACTCTAAAATACTGGATACTCTGAGCGCTATAACCTCCTCTTGCCTGCTGGCTCGCTGAAAGCTCATAACTACACAAAGAATCTGTGTCACTTCCTCCCTCTTCACCGTCACTGTCTGCACTATCATGCTCTAGAGCCTGAGGTGCAACGCCTTTCTTTGAGACTGAACCTTCCACCTCCATCACTGCTCTCTCATCGCACACAACATTACCCAAACTCATACCGCATTTAGCAGGACTATCACTATATTGAACTTTCCTTATTCGTTTCCGTTTAGGGAACTTAAAAGCTATATCTTCATTACTTCCTACTTCTCCAATCCCCTCTCCTTCAATCACCATTCCTGTTCCTGTCTCTTCACTAACCTGGAGCTCGTCCCCTCCCTCACTCCCCTCCCTGACTTCACCACATACCTGTTCTCTATCCGAACCCCCTTGACCTGCAACCTCAGGCTCTGCCACAGCCTCTGTAGTTCCCACAGTAGCAAGCTCAACCCTCACACTCTCCTCCGAAACCCCTGCCTCTGAGCTGGCCGGCTCAGCTGCGCCTTCTTCAGTATCACTCTCAACCACATCACTTTCAGCAGCAGATCTTTTACAATTTTTTGCAATATGCCCCACACGCCCACACACATAACATTTCATTTGTTCAGAAGATGCAAAAACGATATATTCACTGCCATCAACACGAAACCTAAAAGCAATATTCAGTTCGGTATCTGGATTATTTAGCAACATATACACCTGTCGTCTAAATGAAATTACATGTTTTAAATCTTGTGCTTTACATCCCAACAGAATCATTGTGATTTCTGACATTATTTTGCCATGGCGGCTCAGCTCATTAAACAACAGCTCATTCTTTAAATAAGGTGGTACATTTGAAAATATAATTTTTCTCACAGGAACAGTGAGAGGCAAAACCGAAACCAAAACCCCCTCAATGACTAACCCCTCCTGAACAACTTGATGCACAAGCTCTTCACTACTTAAAAATACAACCACTGCCTTGTTCATGCGAGCCGATTTTATATTCTTCCCTGCTACAACTTATGCTAACTCAGTGACACATTTCTCCACACTAACGATGGAATCGACAATGATTTTTATACCGTGTTTTCTAGTTAATTTATCAAAGGAGGAATTGTGTCCTCTTGGGACTCCCTTTCCTGGAACCATACTGACTAAATCAACTGACAATTCAGCTTTTTGTTAAAACACACCCAGTAACTCAAGAATAAAGTTAAAACTTTTTAGAAGAAACTAACAGAAAAAAAGGGGGAACAGGGAAAAAACAAACTCCACTCACACAAGCCGCTCTCGCTCCCTCCAGCTTCACTCCCATACACTCCCGACAGACAGCAAGAGTAGATAAGTAGATAGATAGATAGATAGATAGATAGATAGATAGATAGAGTGAGTTAAATAGAAACAAGTGAGCATAGTTAACAAGGCACCAAAAGCCTTTAAGTACATCCACTGTTAGTTTTCAAACACAGTTTCCCTTGACGGAAACGTCGGGAAGTTGGCTCTTTTGAGCAAAAACATTTATATATACAGCTATGGCCAAAAGTTTTGCATCACCCTATAGACTGAACTAATGTTGCTTCATAAAGTCGAATGAAACATGCTGAATAATATTACATTAACATACTGAATTACATACTGATTTGTAGTTTTCTATACTTTCTATACGAAAAACTGACAAATTGAAAAATGTGAAATTTAAAAAATCGAACATGAGATACTGTACTGGAAGGAAGGGAGAATGTAAATTAAATATTACTTTAATAATTACTTATACAAATATCCGACCGCACCTACCAGGTAACCTGGCATGGCTCAACCTCCACACCTCGCCCTCTCTCAACAGGGTCAGTCTTGGGTCCTCTCCTGTTCTATCTCTACACCCGCTCCCTGGGCCCCCTAATCGTATCCTATGGTTTCTCATACCATTTCTATGCTGATGATGCTCAGATCTTCGTCTCCTCCCCACCATCCCCTCCTGTATCTCTACCTGTCTGTCTGCTATCTCCTCCTGGATGCACTCACATCACCTCAAACTCTCTATCTCCATTCCTCTGGAATCTACATGCTCTCTCCCTCCTCCTCAGCCAAGAACCTCGGAGTAACCCTGGACCACTGCCTCTCCTACTCCTAGCATATCTCCACTCGAGCACGCACTTGCCGATTCTTCCTGAGTGACATACGAAGAATCCAACCCTTCCTCACCAACTACTCCACGCAACTCCTTGTCCAGGCCCTGGTACTCTCCCGCCTAGACTACTGCAACTCCCTCCTGGCCGGCCTCTCTGCGTCCACCACCCGTCCGCTCCAGCTCATCCAGAACTCCACTGCTCACCTGATGTTCTCTCTGCCTCGCTTCTCCCATGCTACTCCACTGCTCCGCTCACTCCACTGGCTCTTCAACTCTTGAACTCGTCTACCGATGCCTTGACCAGACTGCACCCAGCTACCTCCAGACACTCACTCTCCCTGCACCCCCACCCGACCTCTCTGCTCCGCCTGCAGTAGAAGACTGGCTGTACATCCTCTACGCTCCTCTGCCTCCAGAGCCCGCTCCTTCTCCACCCTCGCCCCGCAGTGGTGGAACAACCTTCCTTTGGATGTCAGGACTGCCCAGTCCCTGACCACCTTCTGGCGCCTCCTCAAAACAGACCTTTTTAGACAACACCTGTAAAACTCAGCTCTTCCATTCTGGACAATATAGCACTCTGCCTTTAATGCACTTTAACTTGCACTTATCTGCTCCCTATTTTACTGTATTTAATCCTGCACTGAACCCAATCTGTAGTATTTTGTATTTCACTTGCACTCGTACCTAACCCTGATGTAACTATCAACACTGTTATCTGCTCTTCAATAGCAGATAACAGTGCTATTGAAGAGCAGTAGTACATCAATAGTACATCGTACTGGGTTTTGTATTTGCTCTTATTGTACTGTAATTCTTGATATATATTTTATTTTGTATACAACTGTAAGTCGCCCTGGGTAAGGAATAAATAAAAAAATAATAATATTTTATAATAGTCAAATGATCACCTTTAAGAATGGGATTTTTCATAGCTCCATGCAGCTTTGTGAGCCCCCTCCAAATATAAAACCATTTTGAACACACCTCATAGATAGATAGTGTTGAAGAAACCTGCAACTTGAGGCAATGGCTAAGGAACACCGAAAGATTTCAGAACAGCAGTAGCCCGCGTTCAAATGTCTCG
Organism: Acipenser ruthenus; assembly: GCF_902713425.1. Lineage (NCBI taxonomy): Eukaryota > Metazoa > Chordata > Actinopteri > Acipenseriformes > Acipenseridae > Acipenser > Acipenser ruthenus. The sequence continues at coordinate 22,521,365 of NC_081199.1, read as the reverse complement.
CTATTCCCAGATCTCAAGGTTAGTTAGTATTCCTTTAGAATTAGAATATATATATATATATATATATATATATATATATATATATATATATATATACACACACACACACACACACACACACACACACACACACACACACAGTGGTTTGCAGAAGTATTCACCCCACTGCAAAGTTTTCACATTTTATTGGCACCTGAGCGTACGCCACAACACTTTGAAATTAGACTTTACATGTAGAATCTACACAAACTACTCCACATTGATAGTTAATATATAGAATATAAATAAGTAAGATTTACAGAGAAAAACAGATTAATCTCAGTTGCATAAGTATTCAACCCCTTTGCTACTGCAGCCCTAAATCAGCTCAGGTGCATTTTTTTTTTTTTCAAAGGTCACAAAATTAGTGAAATGGTTTCAGCCTGTGTGTACTCAAATGGTTTAACTTGTAGATCATTTCCCTCATATATATATATATATATAAAGACTTTCAAGTTGCAACTCATATAGTGATCCAACAAAGCAACCATTAAGAAGTGGAAGATGCATCATACCACCCAGACACCACCCAAGCAGGAAACTGGTTCGGGATGTCACTCTGACGCCAACAATGACTTTGAGAGATCTACAAAGTTCTGTGTCTGAGATGGGAGTCAGTGTTCACAAATCAACAATAAGCTGGTCCCTACACAAAGCTGGCCTGTATGGACGGGTGGCAAGAAAGAAACCATTACTCAAAAAGCCTCATCTTAAAGCACGTATGGAGTTTGAGAAAAAGTAGACTTGTGGAAAAAGGTTTTGTGGTCAGACACAACAAAAATTGAACTTTTCAGTCTAAATTCCAAGGGTTAAGTCTGGCGCAAGCCCAACACTGCACATCACCCAGTCAACACCATCCCAACTGCCAATCATGGTGGTGGCAGCATCATGTTATGGGGAGACTTCTCTTCAGCAGGGACTGTGAAGCTTGTCAGGATAGAGGGGAGAATGGATGGTGCAAAGTACAGGTGAATCCTTGAGAAAAATCTGTTTAAGTTAGCCAAGACTCTGAAACTGGGGAGGAAATTCAAATTTCAGCAGGACAATGACCCGAAGCACAAAGCCAAAGCCACACTGGAGTGCTTGAACAAGAACATAATTAATATTCTTGGGTGGCCCAGTCAAGTTCCTGACTTGAATCCAATCAAATTTATGGTGAGACTTGAAGATTGCAGTCCATCGACGATCCCCAACAAATTGATCAGAACTGGAGCAATTTTCCCGTGAAGAAGGGGGAAAAAATTCACCATCCTACTGTGCAAAGCTAGTAGAGACCTATGCAAAAAGACTCATAGCAGTAATTGCTGCAAAAGGTGCTTCTATCAAGTACTGACTTAAGGGACTGAATACTTATGCAACCAGTAAATTTCATTTTGTACATTTTCTTTGCAAGTTTTGCTGACATTTAACCTCCTGCTCATATAACAGTGTTCAGTTTAACCACTACAGCTTTGAATAAAAAAAGTTTGTTTGAAAAACTGTGCATACATTATTTGTAATTCAGCAAAATGCGACATTATTGGTAGGGGGTGAATACTTCTGCAAACCATGGTATATATATAATACAGTGCCATGAAAAAGTATTTGCCCACTGTCTGATTTTCTGCATTTATGCACATTTTTCACATTGTATTTGGTAAGATTTTTTTGTGGGTTGTAGTAATATAGAGAGGGAGTGTGAGAGAAAAAATGACACCAAAGTTTGGTGTTTCTTTCATTTGTTTGGTGTGCAAGGTAATCAAACATTCAATCTTCAGCTGTGAAAAAGTTATTGCCCCCCACACAGGTTCTAGTGGCACATCATGCCACGAACAAAAGAAATTCCTAAAGACCTCCGGAAAAAAGTTGTTGATGCCTATCAGTCTGGAAAGGGTTACAAAGCCATTTCTAAGGCTCTGGGGCTCCACCGGACCACAGTCACAGCCATATTGTCCAAATGGAGAAAGTTTGGGACAATAGTGAATCTTCCCAGGAGTGGCCGTCCTGCCAAAATCTCTCCAAGAGCAAGGCGTAAAATCATCCAGGAAGTCACAAAGAACCCTAGAACAACATCCAGGGATCTGCAGGCCTCTCTCACCTCGGCTAAGGTCAGTGTTCATGACTTCACCATCAGAAAGACACTGGGCAAAAATGGGATTCATGGCAGAGTAGCAAGGCAGAAACCATTGCTCACTAAGAAGAACATGAATGCTCGTTTCAAGTTTGCCAAAAAGCACCTGGATGATCCTCAAGAGTTCTGGAACAATGTTCTATGGACAGATGAGTCAAAAGTGGAACTTTTTGGCCGACATGGGCCCCGTTATGTCTGGCGAAAACCAAACCCTGCATTCCACAGTAAGAACCTCATACCAACGGTCAAGCATGGTGGAGGTAGTGTCATGGTTTGGGGATGCTTTGCTGCATCAGGACCTGGGCGCCTTGCCATCATTGAAGGAACCATGAATTCTGCTCTGTATCAGAGAATTCTACAGGAGAATGTCAGGCCATCCGTCCGTGAGCTGAAGCTGAAGCGCAGCTGGGTCATGCAGCAAGACAATGATCCGAAACACACAAGCAAGTCTACATGAGAATGGTTGAAGAACAAGAAATGTAAAGTTTTGGAATTGCCTAGTCAAAGTCCAGACCTAAACCCCATTGAGATGTTGTGGCAGGACCTGAAACAAGCAGTTCATGCTCGAAAACCCACAAATGTCACTGAGTTGAAGCAGTTCTGCATGGAGGAGTGGGCCAAAATTCCTCCACGGCGCTGTAAGAGACTAATCAATAACTACAGGAAGCGTTTGGTTGCAGTTATTGCTGCTAAAGGTGGTGTAACCAGTTATTGAGTCTAAGGGGGCTGTAACATAGCAGGGAAGGGGTTAAAATCCTCCCTGCGTAAGACATGTGCGCAGGCACATTTTTGTTGGTTTATTTAATTGTTTTGCTGTATTGTTTTAATTTAATTTGCTAATTGTTTTATTGTTTAATTATCCCCTGCACCTGGGTGGTAATTGTAAATTAGGACCAGGTGCAGGGTATAAAAGAGAGACAGTTAGTTTGCTCAGGGCTGCTTAGGAGAAGGAGGCAGAAGGGGTGCTCTGCTTCCAAGCAGTCACTAAAAGGACAAAGAGAGTCAGTAGAGTTATTTTGTGTTTTGTTTATTTTGTTTATTAAAAATATAGCACGTCAGTGTGTGAAAAATCCATTCTTGTGTCCTGGGTCTATTCTTAAAGGGGCAAAGAACCGTAAGAGGTGCGATTCTTGTTACAGGGCGATTACTTTTTCACACGGGGACATTGGGTGTTGCATAACTTTCTTTAATAAATCAATGAAATATGTATCAAGATCTGATAACATTCAGTGTCAAAAATATGCAAAAATGCAGAAAATCAGACAGGGGGCAAACACTTGTTCACGGCACTGTATATATATATATTATATATATATATATATATATATATATATATATAGTTCATTAAAAAAAAAGTTTTATTTGACAAGGTAACATATCCATACATACTGTATGTATGTGTGTGTGTGCATGTATTTCTGGATGTAGTACTGTGTTTTTTTCTTTAATGTGTATATAGTTCCCTTTCAATTCGAAGATGACCAAGAACCATACTTTTGGGATATGCCTGCCACAGGTCAGGTATTCACTGAGCATTTTATATCAAAACTGCCGATAGGCCCCTCCGTGGAGTGACGACCTCGGTCCCGCCTAATAAATAGTCACTGCACGGAGATCTCACTCTCTTTTGCTTCTCATAACCAGGTAAGTAAGGTAGTGTCACAAAGACGGCCGGAGTGGGTGGTGTCAGACCAGATCCAGGAAATAAAACGACAGAGACTTGGGGTTTTGGTGAAGCTGAGCGCGTGATCGTGCTCAGCATTTAATAATTAACAGACAGAAAATAAAAAGGTTTTAAACACAAAACAGGACATGGCACTTGAGGCCAAAATAAATAGACGAACAAAACGAACTAAAACAGTAAACAGACAGACAAACGGTGAGTGAAGCAAAACAAACGTTTCTTTCTTTCTTTCTTTCTTTCTTACTTTCTTTCTCCTCTCTCTCTCTCCCGTTCTCCACTCACGAACACCCAACCCCGAGTGAGTGCTACGTGTCTCTATATATACTGTTGTGCTGGGATTCAATTACTAATTAATTATTCACTTGAATCCCAGCACGTGAATTCATTACGTGCAACCCCGTGCTCACATATTATACTTTAAATGCATGTGCAGTGATGTGCAATCCCGTGCCTAAATACAAATATACAATTTATTATTATTATTATTATTTATTTCTTAGCAGACGCCCTTATCCAGGGCGACTTACAATCGTAAGCAAATCACACGTGAAACACAGACCCATTTATATCCCGTGTACCAAGCTCTATACACCAACATTAACACACGCAACATACAACACATAACACACAAATGCACACAGGGGCGGGGCACATTGCCACAGGTAGGTATAACTAACCTCTTCCAGTTGTGTGTTCAACTCTTTTTAAAAGGAGCTCTTTCTTCGAGTTTTCTGTGGTTCCCTGGCTAATTATTGCTGGAAGTCGGCTTGCTTCTTCCCCGGAATCAGGACTCGACAGCTGAAGCCTGAGCTAACGCTGCGCAATGCTGCTCTGTTTTAAAATTATTATTATTATTATTTATTTCTTAGCAGATGCCCTTATCCAGGGCGACTTACAATTGTTACAAGATATCACATTATTTTTTACATACAATTACCCATTTATACAGTTGGGTTTTTACTGGAGCAATCTAGGTAAAGTACCTTGCTCAAGGGTACAGCAGCAGTGTCCCCTACCTGGGATTGAACCCACGACCCTCCGGTCAAGAGTCCAGAGCCCTAACCACTACTCCACACTGCTGCTGTATAAAATTTAAAAAAAAAAAAATACAGCTCGGCTGGCGATTGTAGTCTGCTTTCACTAACTTTGCAGCTTGCTGCCTGTGTTGTATTTTTCTCTGCCTCAAGCAGCTTTCGAAAAAAAAAAAACAGAGAGAGATGCTATCCTCCAGTGAGACCCAGCTCTGCTGCACCTGCTGTGGAGTCGAGGACTCTGGGCTACCTCGGTGCGCACACTCGCTGTGCTCGGCCTAGTCTGCCCCTAGAGGTTGCTGATTACTATTGAAATACTGCTTTCCAAAAAAAGTGTCTCGGCCTCATCGCCCTTGATGCACTCGGGTCCTCGTCGCTTCGGCGCCTCTGTACCCTAGAGCCTTGATGCCTCGGTGCCTTGGTGATCTAGCGCTCCCCTGCATAGGTGGCTTCATGCCCCAGTGCCCAGCCTTAAGTGCCCTGGTGCTCCAGGGCCTCAGTACCTCGGTGCTCCTGCACCCCTGGTCCCCAAGGCTTAATGCCTCAGTGCCTCGACACCTTAGTGTCTCCAGAGCACAGTGCATCCATGGCCTGGGTGCCTTTCGGCCCCTGTGCTTAGAGCTTGGGTGCCTTGACGCCTCAGTGCATTGACGCCCTTGGTGCTTAAGCGCCCCTGGCATCGGTATTGATACCTTGGTGCTCTCAGTGCCCTAGTGCCCTATAGCCTCAATGCCTCGGTGCTTCAGTGTTGTCCTGGTGCCTGGGTGCTCATGCACCCTGTGCATAGGCAGCCTCAGGCCACTCGGTACATTGCTATCTCTGTGCCCCAGTGCATTGGCGCGTCGATAAAATCAGCGCCCCAGTGTTTAGAGCATCAGTGCGTTTGCGCATTAGGTGCTTTAGTGCCTTAGAGCCTCAGTGCCTCAGTGCCCTTGGCCAAAAGACCTTGCACAATGTTGGGCTTTCAGCCTTGCACATCTTGCAGGGCGAACCTTCCCCCACAGGACAAACACTTGCTGTGTGTCCGGTGCTTGGGAATGCAGCACGCCTCATCTGCACTGGAAGACAGGGTGTTCTGCCCTATCTACGCAGGGATAAAGCCCTGCACAGAAGGCTAGCGCAGTTCACTGGCTTGACCTCTACGGTCAGTTCAGATGAACTGTCTGCAGTCTCAGGGGTCCCGGTCTCCCCCCCTCCTCCACCTGCCTTTCAGCCCGAGTATACCCTGCGCACAGGCTTCAGCTCGCTGCCGCTCAAGCTGTCCAAGGAGCAGCAAGCAGTCGTGGCATTCAAAGCAGGCTAAAGATATTTCAGACCTGAAGAGCCAGATGGCCCAGGTTTTGGAGTATCTGGTCAGGCAGCAGGCTATTAACCCTGCCCCTGCCCCAGCTCAGCCACCGGCACTGGTCCCAGCTCTGCCTCTGGCACTTGCTGCGGAACCAACCCCGCATGCTCCAGAGGTTGCCCCAGTCGTCTCAAAGCGAGACGAGGCTATGAGCATGGAGGACAATGACGCAATCTCCATCGAGTCGTCGTGGGAAGGGGACTCATTGGAGTGCCCAAACCCTGAGGTCCAGGAGTTGACCAAGGAGGCAGGCCCCAGCTCTGAGGCTCCTTTGGAGACTAATATTGCTCCTCCACCAAGCTCAGGTTGAGCGCTTATAAAGCGAGCCTCCAGCTTCCTCCAGGTCCCCTGGAAGACAGTGCCTGAACAACTGGTCTGTGTTCAGACCGTCACAAGCTTCAACCCCCCAACCCTTTCCGTTGTTCCCGGATTTTCTGGAGGAGGTAAAGGCGTCAAGCGTCTCCAAGAGTGCAGCTCCTCTGGTCTTTACTACGGTAACTCGGACTGTTCCAATCCCCACGGCGCCGCCTCCAGACCTCCGTGGCAGCTAATACATGGGGCCATCAGCAAGAACTGGGAAATGCTGGTCGTGGAGCCCCAGCGCACCAGCGATCAGGGAGACAGTTCCAACGGAACCGCCCCATGCAGCCTCCAAGACAGTCTACGCCCCAGCCCCAGCAGGGGCCCTGAAGGCTTGGGGCCTCAGACCCACCCATTCGCAAAACACCAGCTACAATACTGGTGCAATTGCACCTCAGACTCCTGGGTGCTCGCCACCATACACACCGGTTATGCACTGCAGTTCTGCCTGGGACCTCCGCACCTTCGAGGGATTATGGTCACATCCGTTACCGACCCTCTCCTGGTCTTGGCTCTCAGGCAAGAAGTAGAAACACTGCTTATCAAAACAAGCCATCCGTCTCGTAGAACACACCTCTCAAAGAGAGGGGTTCTACTCGAGATACTTCTTGGTGCCAAAAAGTCTGGCTGGGCGACTGGTTTACAACAGTGGACCTGAAGGACGTGTATTTTCACGTTCCTATCCATCCAGCCCACAGGAAATATCTCCGCTTTGCCTTTCAGGGGAGCATCTTCGTGTTTTCCGTGCTGCCATTCGGCCTCTCCTTAGCCCCCACACATTTTCAAAGTGTATGCATGCCATCCTAGCTCCCTTGTGGCTGCAAGGAATCAGGGTGATGAATTACCAGGACGACTGGTTGATCTGTTCCCAGTCCCAGGAAGGAGCATTGGCCCACACAGCGATTGTGACACAGCATCTGTCGAGGCTGGGTCTCACCCTCAACAATGCAAAGAGCCAATTCATACCAGTGCAAAGTACTGTCTACTTGGGTCTCCAGCTGGATTCCCTTATGATGTGAGCCTACCTGCCATTCGCAACTGTCTGGCCCTGTTTCAACAAGGGTCCACAGTACAATTGGTGTTGTGCCAAAAATTACTAGGTCTGATGGTCGCAGCTTCAGCAGCCATCCAACTATGCTGGGAAACCCTACGCTGGTGGAGGAAACCCTCTCACCTGAGAAAAGGCGTAAGAATGAGAGTGATACACAATCGCCAAGTGGCGACGACAGATGCGTCAAACTCCAGTTGGGGGGCGGTCTGTGCAGGCAGAGGAGTCCGTGGACCCTGGGTGGGCCACTGGGCATCCCTGCACATAAATGCACTAGAGCCGAGAGCAGTCCACCTCGCACTTCAACATTTCCTCCCTGTGCTCCAGGACAGACATGTCCTTGTCTGCCCAGACATGTCAGTAGTTGCTTACGTGAACCACCAGGGAGGGCTTTGGTCCCCGGGGTTACACCGCATAGCCTTTCGGCTGTTGATCTGGGCACAGAGGCACTTCCTATCCCTCTGGGCTGTCCATCTCCCGGGAGTGGTGAACTGGGCAGCGGACCTCTCGAGGCTCCTCACTTGTCAGAATGGTGACTGCACCCTCAGGTGGTGCAGCGCATTTGGGAACGCTTTGGGGAAGCCGAAGTCGATCTCTTTGCCACGGTAGACACGACCCATTGCCCCTTGTGGTTCTCCCTCCGCAGCTGCGGAGGTCCATTAGGTGTCGACGCCTTAGCCTATGAGTGGCCCAAGGCGCTTTTGTACGCTTTCCCGCTGCTCTCTGGCTTCATTGAGAGGGTCTGGAGAGACAAGGCGACAATTCTCCTGGTGGCCCCCAGATGGCCCAGGAGAATCTGGTTTCCGAGTCTCTGCCAGCTGCTGCAGGGCCAGCCCTGGGAGATTCCGCTACGCATTGATCTCGTCAGTCGGATGAAAGGCACCCTCTGGCACCCAGAGCTGGGCAGACTCCAACTGTGGGTCTGGCCCCTGAACAGGACCTCTGTCCGCTTATGGCTCTCAGACGCAGTCGTCACTACACTGCAGAACGCTCTTCTTCCACAAGAGCTTTGTACGCCTACAAATGGAAGTATTTTCAAAACTGGTGCATGACCAGAGGTCATTATCCCATCTATTGCCCTATAGCAATTATTTTACAGTTTCTGCAAGATCTGTTAGAGGCGGGTAAATTGTTGAAAGTGTACCTAGCAGCCATATCTGCATGCCATGTCCCCATTGACTCAGTATCCCCTGACGCTCATATACTAGCGATCCGTTTTCTAAAGGGTGACCCATTGTGAAATTCATTACAGAATAGTTATGGTTTAAGCTTGAAACTACAAAGGTCAAGAAATATCTTACAAAAATGGCAATTTACTTAAAGGGTACTGTGGCAATGTGCCCCGTCCCTGTGTGCATTTGTGTGTTGCGTGCGTGTGTTAATGTTGGTGTATAGTCATTGGTACACAGGATATAAACGGGTCTGTGTTTCATGTGTATTTAAAAAGTGTATATTTGTATTTAGGCACGGGATTGCACATCACGCACGTGCATTTAACATATAATATGTGAACACGGGGTTTCACGTAATGAATTCACGTGCTGGGATTCAAGTGAATAATTAATTAGTAATTGAATCCCAGCACAAACAGTATAAATAGATGCACGTTTAGTCACTCGTGGTTAGGTGTTCGGTGAGTGGAGAACGGGATTGGAGACGGAGGTGAAGTAAAGTAATAATAATAATAGTAAAAGTAATAGTTAAATCTGCTCACCGTGTTTGTTCGTCTGTCCTGCACCGTCTGTTTAGTGTTTAGTCGTTTTGTTTGTCTCTTTATTTTGGCGTGTAGTGCCGTGTCCCGTGTTTTTGTCTGTTAAAACCTTTTATTTTCTGTTTATTAAATGCTGAGCGCGATCACGCGCCCAGCTTATACCAAACCACATCTCTCTGTTTATTTATTTCCTGCATCTGGTCTGACGCCACCCACTCCGGCCGTCTTTGTGACACGTGGTGTCCTGCGTGGGATCGACAGCTCCTCCAGGACTCAGGCCAGAGCAGGAACCGCAGTTTCTTGGATTTAAAATAAATAAATAAATAAATAAATTAAAACAAAATACAATGGAAGGCTGGAACTGGAGAGACGGCTGCAGTGAGCTGGAGGAGCTCCTCGGCAGGTTGGAGGACCAAGGCTGGTGCCTTGCCTGCGGGGTGTATGGGCACACAGTGGCTGTCTGCCCCTTCCAGGAAGAGGAGGAGGAACCAGCCCAAATGAGGAAGGTGAGGAGAAGGAGGCAGAGAGGGGGAAAAGTGAGGAGGAAGCAGAGGGAGCCAAGTTGGTGCACCATGTGCATTGCCTATGGGCATGAGGACGAGGACTGCCCAGAGCAGGAGCCAGGGGAGGAGGAGCCCGAACGTCCTACGCCTGAGTGGGAGGAGCCCGAACGTCCTACGCCTGAGTGGGGGGAGCCCGAACGTCCACAGCCCAAGAGGGGGGAGTCGGTGCGTCCACAGCCCAAAAGGGAGGAGTCGGTGCGTCCACAGCCCAAAAGGGAGGAGTCGGTGCGTCCACAGCCCAAAGAGAGGAAAGTCGGGGCTTCCATAACCCTAGGAACCAAGCTGCCAGCAGAGGGAAAATGCCTGCTGTCCCCATCTCCACCAGCAGAGGAAGAATGCCTGCTGGTTTCCCCTTCCGAGGCAGAGCCGCACCAGTCCCCTGCAAGAGAGGCAGAGCAGCACCAGTCCCCTGAAAAAGGGGGAGACTACACGCTGCTCCCACCTCCGTTGTCAGGAGACTACACGCTGCTCCCACCTTCACCGGCAGGAGCAGAGCAGCCGGAGCTGTCTCGTGTCTCCGCCACCTTCACCGGCAGGAGCAGAGCAGCAGGAGCTGCCTCTGCCTCCGCCACCTCCACCACTTCCTCCATTAGGAGCAGAGCAGCAGGAGCTGCCTCTGCCTCCACCACCGCCAGGAGCAGAGGAGCAGGAGCTGCCTCTGCCTCCGCCACCTCCACCGGCAGGAGCAGAGCAGCAGGAGCTGCCTCTGCCTCCGCCATGTCCACCAGCAGAGGGTGAATGCCTGCTGGGTCCCTGTCCACCAGCAGAGGGTGAATGCCTGCTGGTATCACTTCCCCCACCAGCAGAGGGTGAATGCCTGCTGGTATCACTTCCCCCACCAGCAGAGGATGAATGCCTGCTGGTATCACTTCCCCCACCAGCAGAGGATGAATGCCTGCTGGTATCACTTCCCCCACCAGCAGAGGGTGAATGCCTGCTGGTATCACTTCCCCCACCAGCAGAGGGTGAATGCCTGCTGGTATCACTTCCCCCACCAGCAGAGGGTGAATACCTGCTGGTATCACTTCCCCCACCAGCAGAGGATGAATGCCTGCTGGTATCACTTTCCCCACCATCCCGAGGAGAGGAGCGGGAGCTGCCTCTGCCTCCATCACCATCAGGGGGAGAGAAGCAGGAGCTGCCTCTCCCTTCACCAGAAAGACCAGGACGTGAAGCTGGCGGCCCTTGCATAGGCTGCTGAGGGAAGCATGGGGAAGAACCGCCTGGCCGCAGAGGCCGAGAAGAGGGCCAACACCCGCACCCCGGCTGGTCCTGACTCCCTGCCACGCTTCACCCAAAGATGCCTGTCTGGCATCGCCTGGGGTTGCCAGCCGCGCCGCATCGCCTGGGGATGCCAGCCGCGCCGCATCGCCTGGGGTTGCCTGCCACGCCGCATCGCCTGGGGTTGCCAGCTGCTCCGCATCGCCTGGGGCTGCCAGTTGCTCCGCATCGCAGCAGGAAGTACTGTGGCCCGGACCCCACCAAGGGGAGCTGCCAGCCACGAAGAAAGTGGGGGAGGTCAGGAGACCTGCTCCCACTGCAGCAGTTTCGCTGCCGGAGATCGTGGGGGAGGTCTGGAGACCTGCTCCCACTGCAGCAGTTTCGCTGCCGGAGATCGTGGGGGAGGTCCGGAGACCTGCTCCCACTGCAGCAGTTTCGCTGCCGGAGATCGTGGGGGAGGTCCGGAGACCTGCTCTCACTGCAGCACTTGTGCTGCAGAAGAGACTGTGGCCGGAGCCCCGGAAGAGGGAGCTGCCGGCTACGAAGAAGAGGGGAGGTCAGGAGACCATCCCCCAAGCAGCCTTTCCGCTGCCAGGACTGCCCCGGCTGAAGGAGTCAGTCTGGGAGCTGTCAGCACGTCTGCTGACAGCATGGCCAGTAGCAGCCTGGCTACTGGCAACATTGCCACCTGTGGGCCCCTGGAAGCCTCCCTTCCCAGCCCGAGACTTTGGCCTGGACTGCTGGATTTTTAAGGGGGGAGGTGGCCGTTGAGGCCATGTGTGCTGCGCACAAGGGGGGGTATATGTGGCAATGTGCCCCGTCCCTGTGTGCATTTGTGTGTTGCGTGCGTGTGTTAATGTTGGTGTATAGTCATTGGTACACGGGATATAAACGGGTCTGTGTTTCACGTGTATTTAAAAAGTGTATATTTGTATTTAGGCACGGGATTGCACATCACGCACGTGCATTTAAAATATAATATGTGAACACGGGGTTTCACGTAATGAATTCACGTGCTGGGATTCAAGTGAATAATTAATTAGTAATTGAATCCCAGCACAAACAGTATAAATAGATGCACGTTTAGTCACTCGTGGTTAGGTGTTCGGTGAGTGGAGAACGGGATTGGAGACGGAGGTGAAGTAAAGTAATAATAATAATAGTAAAAGTAATAGTTAAATCTGCTCACCGTGTTTGTTCGTCTGTCCTGCACCATCTGTTTAGTGTTTAGTCGTTTTGTTTGTCTCTTTATTTTGGCGTGTAGTGCCGTGTCCCGTGTTTTTGTCTGTTAAAACCTTTTATTTTCTGTTTATTAAATGCTGAGCGCGATCACGCGCCCAGCTTATACCAAACCACATCTCTCTGTTTATTTATTTCCTGCATCTGGTCTGACGCCACCCACTCCGGCCGTCTTTGTGACAGGTACATATGGACCTTTTTATTTTATTGTGTTACATATTCCCATGTGTTGCTACAACTGTTTATGTCAGGTGTGTGCATTGCTTTATTTTTATTTTACATTTTGAGCACTTTTAAACTTTTAAATTGCTTTCCCTGATGCAAAATGTAAGAAAGAAAATAAATAATTAAAACAACACACACCTTACGTAAACAGTTGTAGCAGCACATGGGAACATAAAATAAAAAGGTCCTTATGTACCCTTTAAGTGGTGCAGCTTGAAGCCACAAAAGTCAGGAAATGCCATACCACCCATAACTCAACTGCATCCAGGTTAGGCATTTAGCATACAGAGATATGACGGACAGGGTAGCAGAGGTAAGAAAATGAATTTTAAAACCTTAGCAACAACATCTTTAACAAGGAAAATTTGCTGGAAATGTGATAACTGCTGACAATAACTTATTTTTATGTATTTTTAAGCTGTAAAAAAACGTAAACACTTCAATTTACAAAATGTGAGCGTGTTGGTTCTTTTTTTTTATTTTTATTTTTTTAATTTAGTCGTCGCCAATTATTTTTACCCCGGTTTTCACCCCAATTTAGCATGCCCAATTATTATTATCTGTATCCCCGGCTCACCGTTCGCAACCCCCCTGCCGACTCAGGAAACGGAGGCTGGAACACGCGTCCTCCGAAACGTGCTCCTTCCAAGCCGTCATTTTTCGCACTGCAGATCCACAGCAATGCCACCAGACCTATAGTGCCGGAGGACAACACAGATCTGGCGGCTCCGCTGCAGAGCCACAGGCGCCCTATCGGCCACAGGGGTCGCTGATGCGCGGTGAGCCGTGGATTCCCCTGCCGACCTAAGCCCTCCCTACCCGGGCAGCGCTCAGCCAATTGTGCGCCGCCCCCTAGGAACTCTCGGTCACGGTCAGCTGTGACATAGCCTGGATTCGAACCAGCGATCTCCAGGCTATAGGGCACATCCTGCGAGGAGCGCCTTTACTGGATGTGCCACTCGGGAGCTCAGCGTGTTGGTTCTTAACACAAGGCGCAGTGTGGTGGCAAGTAAGTTTTAATTTATATCTGTTTATATTTGACTGAAACTATATGGCTGTATTGGGTGGGGTATTTTCATAAATGCGTTTTGACTGAGCTACAGTATTATGGTTGAAAATCAGAGTTTAACATAAGTCGTGCTGCTATAATGTTGATGTGAGTGTATAGAAACCATTAAGTATTTTATTCAAAATCGCTATTAAGTTTTAGCTGACAGTTTTAATTAAACAAATGAAGATAGTGTTTAAAATGTTGATAATTAATTTCATATGCGGTATACGGCCCATGTGGCTGTCGGAAGCTGCCTGTGCAAAAATGACAGGCTGCTGGGCGTGCCAGGCGGAGACAGAGACAGGCAACAAACTGCTGCATTCTCACACAGCGCCTTGTATTATGGGTGCATATCTTTGAGTGGACATGATGGAAAACCACCAGCTCTCAAACATTCCAATATACACTTGACAAAGACATTATATTCTTTAATAACACACTCGGGTTTATTAAGGAGCATTTTGCCCTTTAAAAAGTGTTGGTGTCTGAGACAGAGTGAATGTTTGTCTATTTTGTTTTAATTTATCTTGCTGTAGGAAATTTATTACCCTGCAAATAACACACCGCCATAACAAATGTGTTGTGGAAGATTTATCTTAGGAAACTGCAGTTTTAGAATCACACTGTGTACTTTGTTTTCATAGACCAGCAGGGAAAATACAAGTACAGGCCTACCTCTGAGACTAACAGGGTTCATGATGTTTCAATGAATATCCCAAGTGAGCTGAAAACTAGTATGTTCCAAAATGTGATTTATTATGGTATTTTGGACAATGAAAAATTCTAGGCCTATTATAACAATGCATCAAAACTGTACATATGAAGACTGCAATTCAGTCTCTGGGTTCGGATGTCTTTAAAACAAAGGAAAAACCAATGACCCGTGCTGGAACGTCTGAAAGGCAAGAGCCAGTAAAATGTAAATCTAGATCCAAAAATACAGAGTCAGTTTTGTGCTTCTTGGTCTTTAAGCCATTTAACCTGTAGCTACCCTGTTAAAGTTAACTTTGCTAACACTCATTCAACACTAAACAGATACTCATCCTGGGGATCCTTGCCAGTTAAACACTGAATCAAAAGCAACAAATGACCCACAGCACATTAGACCTATGGGGTATTCCATGTGACATCACTACACACCAGTTTTTGAGTTACTGTCTAGGATGTGTTAATAAGGTCCATAGAGAAAATTAAGCACACCGAATTGAAGGTTTCTACCATCCATGACGTCCAACAGTTTCCTTTAAACCTCCATAAATTAACATAAACATGCTGCGTTTGAATGTATAGATGAATGTGAGGTAAACCCACTATTTTGTTTAAATATTTTTGCACTGATCACAAAAGTATAGTATATATTGATATTTTTGGATAGATGTTGATGAGATCTACAAGAATCAAACAAAACATTTTGGATTTTTAGCAGATCGTTGCGTTTGTCATGCATTCGAGCATTGCTTATGGCCACTTTGGTGAGGCTAAAGTGACACATAGTCCTAACCAAACTGGCGTTATTCTTCAATATTGCATTGCCTGGGGTTAGATCTAGAGTAAAAAGTGACAGGGTCTGCTTCCAGTGGCACTAGCTTGGAGATAAGGGGTTATGAACTTGTGTGGAACTTAGATTTATTTGTTACAGTGACATATTTGAAACTACCAAAACCTCACTTAGGTGTGTTTTAAAAACTACAAACTGATAGAAAACACAAAAAATAGATTACCATGGTAAACTTGAGGGGTTAACTTCCGGCGTCACTAGAATTTCATGTCTACTCTGGAATCAAACTAAAAATCTCAGTTCTTTTAAGTATATAAGGACGCAAAAAGGAAAGGATCTTGAACATTTAAAAAGTTGCATGCAGAATGTGGTTGCTATAAAAAGCACAAAAACCACACATCACAAAGTTCAGTAATCTTGAATGGGGATGAAGATTGTCTTCACAATGATCATCCATTCATAGAATAGTCTGTCCATAGGAGTCGAGTTCTGAAATTCTCGGGGCGGGGGGTTTGGGGGCTGACTTAGTTGTCACTCCCAACCCCCCCCCCCCCCCCCCCCCCAAAAAATATAAAACCACAAAAACACCAAATGCAAAATAAACAAATATGCAAAATAAATGTGCAAACAAATATCAAATCCACAAGTAAAATCAAATGACGTGACCAATTCCTGCATCTCCAGTACACGCAGGACGTGGTGGGTTTATATGGGAGGTGAAAGTAACAAAAATTAAATAATGAATGACAATTCATTAAATGTTAAATTTAAGCAAGTATCGCATATTCAATTTTAGCATCAAATAATAAATACTAGCATTAAATATTAAATTCATGTATCAAATGTTAAATTTTAACATCAAATAATAAATTCAACATTAAATATTAAATGCAAGGATTGAATGTTAAATACTACCATCGAATGTTAAAAACTAGCATCAAACATTAAATATGAGCTTTATACATTCAATGTGCATTTTATCCATTCGGTGTGCACTTTGTCATTCGATGCATGCACTTGCAAACTGTCAATCAATCCCATCATGCCCGCCCATTCTCACCCCTTCCACCTCGGGGAGATCGGATCGGTGTTCCTCTTCAAGCATCAAGCAGGTTAGTTAGACGCGATCTCCCTTTCCTAAAACCATGCTGACTGTCCCCCAGGATACTGTTACCATACAGATAATTTTCCATTTTGGATCTTATTATAGTTTCTATAAGTTTACACATAATAGAAGTCAGGCTTATTGGTCTGTAGTTACCTGGTTCGGTTTTGTCTCCCTTTTTGTGGATCGGTATTACGTTTGCAATTCTCCAGTCTGTCGAGTACAACCCGGCTTGTGTCAAGAGACTGTTGCATGATCTTGGTTAGCGGTTTGTAAATAACTTCTTTCATTTATACTATTAACTTTAATATAACTAGTGTTTCAAACATATATTAACTAAAACAAAAAGTCTTCATGAATTTATATAACAAACATGCACATACTGTACAATCCGCACAGTACTGTCTTTTCCAATGAGCACGCACAGAGCAGGTTGACTGAGTCTAACCGCACGTCCAGAACGAGGCGACGGCGATATTCTTTAATACGTTTTCACGTGTGTGGTCAAATTCGAAAATAGTTTGCTGGAAAAGATTTCTATTTATTTTCGAAAAAGTTTCAAAACGTGTGGGAACTCGTGTGGGCACTGCTGTTTGTATGCATTCACGTTCGGTATGTCAGGTGAGCTGAGCGAGACTTCTCCAACTTGTATGCATATTAACAGCTTACCTGATGCTTTTGTTTTCATTGTAAAGAATCGCTCATATTGTTTTCTACTGGTTTAAATGTTTTTTGTTTATAGGTATTGCGGCGAGCTGTGGGGAACTCTATGGTTTATGAACACGCCAGTCTGGCCGAGGACGTGACCGCTGATTACTGTTTACTTATTGCTGTTGTTTACTTAATGTTTATTTGCTTATTTATGATTACCAATCCTTTTCTCTTTTTTACTGTATTTATTTGGTTATTTATCTATAATTACCGACCTTACCCTCTATTTAAATCAACATTTTTTTTTTTTAATGTAATTTCTTATTTCTAATACACTTTGTATTTCGGTTAGCGTTATTATTATTGAATGTGCCTTTTGCACTGTAACTTGACAAAGTGCAAACCCACCACGGCCTGCATGTACTGGAGACGCAGGAATTGGTCACGTCGTTTGATTTTACTTAGGGATTTGATATTTGTTTGTACATTTATTTTGCATTTGGTGTTTTTGTGGTTTTAAATTTATGGTGGGGGTGACCGTGATTTACACTTACAGTCCATATACTTCAAGTTCAAGTTCTTATCTGCATGTGCCTGGTCCAGGTTTTTTTTGTCTAATCACCGTATAACAATTTTTAAAAAAATTTTTGTTCCTGGGTAGTAAGTGTTATTTCCTAATTGCTTATGCCTCAAAGTGTAGAAAATGGCTATTATTCCCCACAAACTTTGCTTTTGTGACCAGGACAGTGATATTTTGAAATTTACCTATTTTCCAGAACATTCCAGATAGATTCAGTGCTGAGTAAACTTGGAGTAACTTCTAGAACTTTCTAGAACTTTCCAGTAATATAAATAGTAGTATAAATACAGGGGCCTTAAGCCCACCAGTTCAGTTTAGTTCCAGCTGCCTAAGTGGATACATATCTGCATTTTTCTGAGATGGCATCAAGAGGCTGCAAGCATCCGGCAGACGCATTTTGCTATGTCTGCGGCCAATTTATCAAGACAAGAGCGAAAAAGTACTCCGTGGAAGCATCTGCTAAGATGTGTGAAGCCTACAAGGCATATTTCGGCATGCCTGTCGGGGATCAAGACAAACCCTGGGCACCTCATTTCACCTGCGAGCACTGCAAAAGAACTCTGGAAGGTAAGATGGACAATTGTTGTTCGGAATTTTATGTTATAAAATTTGTTAAAATTTTTAAAATTGTAAAAGTTTTTAATTTTAAAATGTTTTACAATTTTCAATGTTATTGAAAAAATATATCATATATGAAAAATGTTGCGAGAATCTCTTACACATTAGTCATGGGTGAAATAAATGTATTTTTGTAGGATGGTACAGAGGGGAAAAGAGAGCCATGAAGTTCGCTATCCCAAGAATTTGGCGGGAACCCACTGACCACTCAAACAACTGCTACTTCTGCATGGTGGACCCTTCCAAACGTCGGACTGGCAAGAATGCACCTGCTATCACGTATTCGGACCTTCCTTCATCCATCGCCCCGGTGCCACACTGCCATGAGCTCCCCGTACCCACTCCTCCGGAGAGAGAGCAGCTGTCTTTAGAAGAGAGCAGCAAGTCAGAGAGCGAGGAAGACGTTGTAGATCCAGATGACAATTTCAGAGGTGGAGCTGAGGAGAGAAACCCATACTACCCCAACCAAAAAGACCTCAACGACTTGATTAGAGATCTTGGTCTCACCAAGTCCAATGCCGAGCTTTTGACGTCTAGGCTCAAGCAGTGGAACTTGTTGGATGAAAGTGTGCAAGTCGCAGATCAGAGGAAGCGTCACCAACCTTTTTCCAGCTTCTTCACCCGTCAAGATGGGCTCTGCTTCTGCCACAATGTGACCAGTCTGTTCGAGGCAATCGGAATCGCCTGTAACCAGAATGAGTGGCGCCTCTTCATTGACAGCTCATCCAGGAGCCTCAAAGCCGTGCTGCTCCATAATGGTAACAAGTACCCGTCTCTTCCCCTGGCTCACTCGGTGCACCTCAAAGAGGATTACAACAGCATCAAGACCTTGCTGGACGCCTTGAAGTATGATGAGTACGGCTGGGAGGTCATAGGAGACTTCAAAATGGTGGCATTCCTGATGGGTCTCCAAGGCGGTTTTACCAAGTTTCCCTGCTATCTTTGCCTTTGGGACAGCAGGGACACCAAGGCGCACTACCACAGGCGGGACTGGCCACAGCGGACCGAGTTCTCTGTGGGGAGGAACAACGTCAAATGGGAGCCACTGGTGGACCCCCGGAAGGTGCTGATGCCACCACTGCACATCAAATTGGGCCTTATGAAACAATTTGTCAGAGCTCTAGATAAGGAGTCGGCAGCCTTCAAGTACCTTCAAGACTTCTTCCCTAAGCTGTCTGAGGCAAAGGTCAAAGCCAGTGTCTTCGTCGGACCACTGATAAAGAAGATCCTGGAGTGCAATGAATTCCCCAAGAAGCTCACTAGTAAGGAGAAAGTGGCTTGGAACAGCTTTGTCGCAGTGGTTCGGGGCTTCCTGGGCAATCACAAGGCCGAAAACTATGTGGAGCTGGTTGAGACTCTGGTGAAGACCTACGGCACAATGGGCTGTAGGATGTCCCTCAAAGTCCATATCCTTGATACTCATCTTGATAAATTCAAGGAGAACATGGGAGCGTACTCGGAGGAGCAAGGCGAGTGCTTCCACCAGGATATACTGGACTTTGAACGCCGCTACCAAGGACAGTATAACGAGAACATGATGGGAGACTACATTTGGGGGCTGATTCGTGAAAGTGATTTACAGTATAATCGTAAATCTCGAAGAACTACTCACTTCTAAATCTTTTGTAGTCATTTTTGTATTACTTTAGTATAAATACATGTTAATTTGGATTCATATGTTGTTTTTTTCTGACTATGTGAACGAAAAGACACAAATTCGCCCGTTTTCTCATTGGAAATAGGTAAATTTCAAAATATCACTGTCCTGGTCACAAAAGCAAAGTTTGTGGGGAATAATAGCCATTTTCTATACTTTTTAGGCATAAGCAATTAGGAAATAACACTTACTACCCAGGAACAAAAATTGTGTTACATAGTGTTGTTGGGAGCTGCATGCAGATTGCCTAGGCATCTTATATAATCAGTTTTGAACAATACCAGTTTTTTTTTTCTTTTTTTATTCATTCACTAAAGCTTTACGTTGTATGAAGAGATGAGACAGTTAAAATTGTAAATTAATTTATTGAGAAGAAACGCAAGTTATAAATTACAGATAGAACCCGAGTTAACTTCATTTTGAATTTAAACTTGTACAGAAGCTGTTCAGAAAGACGGGATACTGTATTCTCGCAGATTTAATTTCAAATGTCATAAACTGTCAATCTTCGTTATTGTTTTGGGGTAGATATCCACACAAATGTTAGCGCAAAACTAGGTCCCGCACTCTTGAATACAGTATTGAAACTTGTTTTCAGTACTGAATTCAGTTTACAGTTTTTGCTTTTCCTTTTAACGTTTTTAAAAAAAGTGAAAGCAATAAATTGATATGCATGTGCATAGAAACAAAACAGCAGCGCTTCACTTGTTTGACTCCGTTTTACATTTCTTATACTTGTGAATAACGCTTCAGTACCGCTGTCAGATGTGCTTTGCAGAGTGATGTTATAGGGGCTATCAGAAAAATACTCATTTTTAAATAAACCTTTAGAGTCCAATACATGTACGTGTCTTGATGTTTTTGTAAACATCTGAACGCTAATTAATACAAACCATTGCTATGTTCCCCAGCTGTGGGATGAATGGGCTAGCGTTTCCATTTTTATAGCTGCTTAATTAGTGATTGCAAAAAGGGAGCCACAACCTGCATTCAGTGTGGTCCTAGTGTCCCACAATTCAACAAGTTCATCAACATCCTATCAAAATCCCAGAGGGGGCTGAGCCCCCTTTTTAAAATTCCGGGAGGAGCTGGGGACCCCAAGCCCCCCCCGTAGTCAACGCCTCTGTCCTCAGGGAAGGGCCACTGAAGTAATGTATATGTTTCAAATCAGGGACCTCCCTCTTGATCAAAGGAATGACCTCCTTCTGAAATCCATACACTGTCGACCTGGAGGGCTGCATTTACTATGAGAAGCCTTCTGTAGGTTCACTTCCTGTTCATGTCTGACTTCAGAATATACTGTTTAATGAGAAAAATGAACATCCTTTTATGAAATCCTTGTATTTTTTTAAACCAAAGAGTTTTACCGGATAGGCCTCTGCGCTAAGACAAAGCAGGTCTTTAAGGGGAAGGTTAGTTCTTCCTAATAGAGGAAGACATCTTCCTGTAAACAAAAACAGCAAAATATCCAAATAAAGTACATTTTAAAATCCAGTTGTAACCCAACTACCTGCTTAATAAAACAGGACACAATAACAGGACCTTCCCCCAAACTGAACAAAAGGTTTTCTTATATAGAGCCAACTAATTACTTTGTTAAGGATAGGTAATAGCTTAATTAGCATCCAGCTCTGTCAGTCTTCCTGCATGTCCTCAACCATCATGGCCATGAAGCCAAATATTCTTACCACAGTGCATCTGCACTATGGGTAGCATTACCTCCTAGGATCTCCATGGTCCTAAAGCCCCCTAATTTTGTTAGTGCATGTACAGTGGCTCTCAAAAGTATTCACCCCCCTTGGACTTTTCCACATTTTATTGTGTTACAACATGAAATCAAAATGGATTTAATTAGGAGTTTTTGCCACTGATCAACACAAAAAAAGTCCATAATGTCAAAGTGAAAAATAAAATTTACAAATTGTTCTAAATTAATTACAAATAAAAAACAGAAAATAATTGATTGCATAAGTATTCACCCCCTTGAGTCAATAATTGGTAGAGGCACCTTTGGCAACAATTACAGCCATGAGTCTATTTGGATAAGTCTCAACCAGCTTTGCACATCTGTACACTGCAATTTTTGCCCATTCTTCTTTGCAAAATTGCTCAAGCTCCGTCAAGTTGGATGGGGACCTTTGGTGAACAGCAATTTTCAACTCTTTCCACATGATTGCGGTCCGGGCTTTGACTGGGCCACTCCAGGACATTGACCTTTTTGTTTTTAAGCCACTCCACTGTGGCTTTGGCTGTATGTTTGGGGTCATTGTCCTACTGGAAGATGAATCTTCTCCCAAGCCCCAGGTTTCTTGCAGACTTCAGCAGGTTTTCCTCCAGGATTTCTCTGTACTTTGCTGCATCCAGTTTGCCCTTTATCTTCACAAGCTTTCCAGGCCCTGACACAGAGAAGCATCCCCATAGCATGATACTGCCACCACCATGCATCATGGTAGGGATGGTGTTCTCAGGATGATGTGCAGTGTTAGGCTTGCGCTAAACATAGCGCTTAGTATTGAGGCCAAAAAGCTCTATTTTGGTCTCCCACATGCCTTCTGGCAAACTCTAGCCGAGATTTGATGTGAGTTTTTTTCAACAATGGCTTTCTTTTTGCCACTCTCCCATAAAAGGCCAGTTTTGTGAAGCACCCAGGCTCTTGTTGCCGTATGCACAGTGTCTCCCAGCTCAGCCGTGGAACACTAACTCCTTTAGAGTTGCCATAGGCCTCTTGGTGGCCTCCCTGACTAGTGCCCTTCTCGCCCGGATACTCAGTTATTGAGGATGGCCTGTTCTAGACAGATTCACAGTTGTGCCATATTCTCTCCATTTCTTAATAATGGACTTTACTGTGCTCCAGGGGATATTAAATGCCTTGGAAATGTTCTTATATCTTACCCCTGATTGGTGCTTTTGAAGAACCTTATTCCAGATTTGCTTTGAATGTTCCTTCGTCTTCATGATGTAGTTTTTGTTAGGAAATGTACTAACCAACTGTGGGACCTCCCAGAGACAGATGTATTTAACCTGAAATCATGTGAAACACCTTAATTGCACACAGGTGGACTCCATTCAACTAATTATGTGACTAAAGACAATTGGTTGCACCAGAGCTTATTTAGGTTTGTCATAGCAAAGGGGGTGAATACTTATGCAATCAAATATTATCTGAATTGTTGGAGTATTTTCAGTTTGTGTCGTCCATAACCTACTATACTTTACAAAAACGATAAAGTATTTAAAACAAATGTTCAATAAATAACATGACAGCATTATTAAACTACTAACAATTCATTCACAAACATTCATAAATGTGTTAATACATTCAAGGAAATTACCCCACCCCCCACACGATACAGCCATATAAGAAACTGTCATTCAAACAGAGTAGAAAAAAGTTCAGTCAAATAAAAACAGATTTAAAATATAGTTGCTGCCACACAGCGACTTGTTAATTGCAGTGTTTACATTTTTGGTCTTGTTTTTTTACAGCTTAGAAGTAGTAATTGTTACGTTTCCAGTAAGTACAAACCACCATCGAATGGGTTATTTAACATAAGACACTTGTTATTTGTTATTAATTTGAACTAAAGTTAATTGCAGTCGCCATTTTCACTATTTATAGTGGCACGATAGTTTCTGCTGACTATTTCATACAATGGTTAGATATGTAGTTTTAAAGTTATTTTGATTTTAATTCCAATTTCTGTGGCGTGTACATTCGAGTATTTGCGAGAATATTAAGCCAATAACATCTATGAACAACAGGATGTTGTTTTGTCTAATTGGTTGTTTTGGAAATAGCACTTCATTAGCACTTGCACATACCAAGTTCCATCACAACTGAATGAGTGACTTTCAAGGTATACTGTAGTTAAAACAAGCATACAGACATCTCACCTGTATCCCTGTCACCTTGGTGAAGTGTAAATAGAAATGTTACCTAAGCTAATCAGTTAGCAAAGTGTAATTTTAAAACCACCCTTAATAAAACATTACCAATGCTGAACAACTGATGATCAGTGGAGCAGTGGAAACGTGATGGGTAATGGATTTTCACTGCTCCCCTTATCATTGTTTAGCTGAACTTTTCCTTGTTGAAGGTGTTGCTGCTCCAAAGGTCAAATTGGAATTACTCCAAAAATCTGAGTATCTGCACAACCCTACCTTTACATATTACTGGAATAGCCAAGTGTAGTTCAAGGAGCACAAACTTTTGTTGAAATGGGCTGATTAACATTTTCTGTAAATGGCACCCTAACATTTTCAATAAGTTGCTTTGATGAAGGACAGATAGTAGTTTCAGGTGCCTTTGTATCCAAGACCAGACTCCTCACTGATGGTTCAGTGTCTCATAGCCATCTGGTGGCAGTGGCTTATTTCCTTTGTGTGTGTGTCTGGGAAAGACTGGTTGGCACAGAAGAAACCTTGAAGTAAATCTAAACAAACTGCTCTCAAAGACTCGGTTTATTTTAGTAAGGAGCAGAGTGCAGTCTGTTTTCTGGACCGGTATATAGATTCATCCGCTCCCAACTTCCCTGAAGGAATAAGTGTCACTATACACTAAAGAATGGTCTCCAGTCTCTCCTGAATAAGTTCATTCTTTTAACACTGCAGGTCTAGGACAGAAAACTCCTCTCAGCACTGCACACCACTATTGCATTATGAAATAATAAAAGAAACTCAATAATCTCTGTGACAAATGTTTCATCTTGTTTTTCAGTGTCTTTTAGTATTTCTAAATTCTGTGCTAGTGAGTGTTTAATAGTTATGGAAGTCTGCTATTGTATTATAAAATATACTAGGGGTAGCAACAACTAGTCAACTACTTGAATCAAAAAGTGACTGGTAGTCAACTCAATCAATGTCATTCAATTTCAAAACAGCAGCAGAGCAGCATGTTACTACTAGAAAAACTAACAAAAATAGTCATGTTTCTGTGTGCTGAAAGTGTATGCTAGTAGTGAACTAGCAATGCCAGTATTTTAGTTCTATTCAGCTGTTGCAATTAAAACAGAAAGTAATGTAAAGCATGTGGTTTCAGATGTGGTTGCAATCTGTTACCATAGAAATGACATTTTAGAACCCAAATAGATTTTTATTTATTTTTAAATGTTTTAATTTAAGCAGTTTAAAGTATAGTGCACAAACAGCAAAATGTTACAAAACAGTATGTTCACATATAGAGCAGGATTATCAAATAAGCATGATTCACCTTTTTTTTTTTTTACGTTAATTGACCCCTAGTACACACTACTGACCACCAGTTAACAATCCCACAGAGGAGAGATTTTTAAGGGCAATGGGGATTAGTGTTGCTTCACCATTTTTGAGATGTGGTTTAGTCGGGGTGCACACCTGTGTCTGTATTTCAGAAGAATTGACCATTCCTCTGGTTCAAACAATCCCTCTGTTCTTACTGTGCTCATGAACTCTTACTAAAATAAACATTGTAATGTGGAAACAAGTCATTGATGTGCGCAGCTGTTTAGATTTCTGTGAAGGTTTCTTCTGTGCAGACCAGGCCTTCCTAGACGCACGCTCTGTACACTGAGCTCACAAACCACACAGAAAGAAAATAAGCTGCTGCCCCTGGCCAGCTGCAAAGACACTCATTCCAACCTCACCAGGACTGCAGGCTGGCTTGAAATCCCCAGTGTAAACCTCCGTGTGACTTAGCAAGCAAACTCAACAAGGGCTGCTGCCTGCACAGGTCATCTCAGTTTGGTCTGAAAGCTGTATTCATAGGGTGGGACAAAAAAAAAAATGTGTACATCTAAGTCACTACAGCTTGTGCTTACATGCTTACGAAACATGAATGCAATTGGCTTTAGGGTAGTAAGTGATGGGTGCATTTGTAGATTAAATATAACAGTGTAATATGGTTTTAATATAATGACAGTAGTGGCACAACAGGCACATGTTTTGCTGAATGAATCAATATTGTAGTCGGCTATTAGTATATAAAAACAAAAACAAAACAAAAAACGCACAAAACAGAGTGCCGCCTGACAGAGTGAGTTTACAACGCACCCAATATCTCCCCATGCCAAGCAGGGACATTACAGAGACATCTTTATGTTAGTGAACAATCCCTGAGAAATCATTTGCCGTGATTTGATTATATCCTCTTCCTCCCTACAAGTGCACTGTACAGAAAATGTTCAAAGTTTATACAGCTCCAAACTGTTTTTAATGGATATATTATTTATAAGTGCTATCTCTCTTCCATGCACTTTCATTGGACAATGGCAACACAGCACACAGAATCACTAATTCTGCTTAAGTCAGTGTTTCCAGCACATAACATACTTTTTATTAAAAAAATTGAGATTTTTTAAAAAAAGTCTAAAGCAGTTGTCACATATAGCTACAACTAGAGTACTTGGAGTGTGCAATGTTCTTGACTGTCCCATATTTTGTCCTTGTCAGACCTGTTACGTGCGTTAGCTATTATATAATACAAGAAAATAATAGGCTTTGTGACAAGTTGTGTATTTTCCTCTTCATCAATGTTATAACATTAGACAAAACATTTGTCAACTTTACTGGAGTTACTGAGTGTTTGAAGTTATAGAGGACATATATTAATTCTGCCTGTTAAGTTATCGAGGACATATATTTTTCTCTGTTTCCCCCAGTGGTGATTTATTGACACCCTTTTAAACTCTATTAAATACAAGACAAATATTGTGAAAGAGTTCTGCGACAGAGGTTTCCGAGAGCAGTATTTTGATTTGCTGTGTTTAGATCATTAAAACAAGACCCCCTGGCTGTTTCCAAACATAAAATTCAGCCTTGTGAAGGAACAAGAAATATAGAGGTGCACATCAATCACCCAAGGCCTCAATAATACCCCTAATGAAATTAGGGAAAGGGCAAACTGGCAACTGATGCATTGAATGGAAAACAAGAGCTTGGTAATAAATCCTGTGACAAGCAACAGAGGGCCTCCATAGTAAAACATGAACTGCACACTTTAAATGCCAAAAAAGTGTTAGTAATTGTGGCAATGTGCCCCACCCCTGTGTGCATATTATGTGTTGTATGTTGCGTGCGTGTGTTAATGTTGGTGTATAGATTGGTACACGGGATATAAACGGGTCTGTGTTTCACGTGTGATTTAATAAGTGTAGATTTGTATTTAGGCACGAGGAGGGCACAAATCACTTCACGTGCTGGTTAAATGTATTATGTGAGCACGGTCTGTTCAAACCTTTTATTTTCTGTTCTGTTATTAAAGCATTCGCTCAGCTTCACCAAACCCCAAATCTCTGTCTGTTTATTTCCTGCATCTGGTCTGACGCCACCCACTCCGGCCATCTTTGTGACAGTAATATATCAAGATAATTCTATAGACGGGAAAATCTGTCACATACAGCTTTAGTCACAACCTTCCTTGAAGACAATATTGTATTAGGCTATTATTTAGTATTATGCATGTATTTGATTTAGAAGTGGAATATCCCAGTTAAGGCTCTTAATGGGGTTGAAAACTAAACTGTACAGTATACTGTACTAAAGCTGAGTTTTTTGCTGTGCTTCCTTTATTGAATCCCTTGTGGAAGAACCCCAAAAATAGTGTTTTACTGGCCACCAAACTTAAAAAAAAAACTCTTTCAACACTAAATAACTATAGAAACAAATATAAAAAAGAAATCAAATTATTAAATACTTAAACTAAATAGAATATTTGGAACCGAATAAAATTAATCCAGCAAGAAACAGCCTGCCCTAATATTACATTTTAATGGATCAAATAATAAAAACTATGATAACTAAGTTTGGTTCTTTAATGTTATGCAACACTCAAGGTTGTCTCAGACAAGCAGAGCACAGATTGCCAATCCTTTATTATGCAGCAAAAGCACAAATACAACCCAAAATGTGAAATATACCCTCAACCGTGCAGTTATATAGCTAAACATGTTATTATAGCCATGCAGTCATACTATAGCCCTGCCTGAAACCTGCATCACAGCTGAATTAGATTCTGCACATCTCGTTACTTTACTAGAGTTCCGTAGCAACTGCATCCTTCAACTGTCCATTCTAGAACTGCACAGACAGAATGAACAAAAAACGTAAGCACTGCATAAGTGAAATAATCAAGCAGCATCACCTGTTTACGACTAGTTGATTATTCCAGAACACAGCATACACCGTCATTGGTTATCTTTTTCACAGTCAGGGAGGGCCAAATGAGTTTTCTGCCATTTTTATTTCTTTCTATTTGGGCATTCCCAGCAGAGGTTTACCGATCTGTAATTTTATCTTCCCAATGCTGTGATAGTGGCCTGTTGTTTTCTGTGCAGCTAGCTTTACGAGAATTATGAGGTAATGGATACAAGCTTATTATAGAAAGAGCTTCAGAGTCTCAGAGGATAGTGTGTCATCAATTTCTCTCCCCACCCTAACTGTTTAGGTGCTGGCTCGCACAAACCAGCCAGCAATGGGTTTATAGTCATATAGTTTTCATTCAACAGCTAACTGCTCCATTAGTTGATCTTGTGTAACACAACCCTCTGTCTCCTATCAGTTGTCAGAACCTGGCCAGCTCGGTGGATGTTAGTCTCTAGTCGTTTCTGAGCTTGACCCCACAAATGGTGTCACTCCCGGCTGTAAAATTTTGATGGCTATTCGACATTTAAATATGATTCCACCCCCTTTGTGGTTTGTTTTATTTCTGTTGCTGTTTACTCCTCTTCCTGTCTTAATTACTTTTATTTTATTACTTTTCTCCTCCTTGCTCTTTACATCCCACTTCCAATGTGAATGTTCCATTTCATTATCCTTACCCTGAACCTTTTCCATTCCATGTGGTTTGGTTATTTCCTCACATACTTTAACTCAACGTTTCCCAAAGTGGGGGTCGCGGCAAGGTTTCTGATGGGTCGCCAAACAATCTAAAAAATATAACATTCAGTGCACACTGTTAAGATTTTGTTTCACTACACAACTTCTTATACTTATATTCAAAATAAATACAAATTTGCAGTAATTATGTAAACAATGTATCTTTTATCACCAGTCTTCTGCTTTAAATATGAACCAAAAAATAAGGTGACATTTTATGTTCGGTTACTTGTGATTTTGAAAACGATTG
This sequence comes from Acipenser ruthenus, assembly GCF_902713425.1. Taxonomy (NCBI): domain Eukaryota; kingdom Metazoa; phylum Chordata; class Actinopteri; order Acipenseriformes; family Acipenseridae; genus Acipenser; species Acipenser ruthenus. The sequence goes on along the minus strand of NC_081199.1, from coordinate 22,492,529 downwards.
TTAAAATGGATGCAGAATGAAAACATGTCTAATACTACTTGCAGCTCAAAGAAACAAACAAACAAACAAAAAAATCGCTATTACCATCTTATATTAACTTGGTTTTTTCTTACATTCGTGACGAGGATGATCCGCGGCCTAATTTCCGTCCCATCTCCAATCTCCTTTTTCTCTAAAGCTCTCGAAAGGGCTTTAGCCAGTCAGCTGATGAAACATCTCACGGATAACAATCTGCTTGAATCTCTACAGTCTGGTTTCCGGCCGCATCACAGTACTGAAACAGCTCTGAATGATCTCCTGCTCAATGCTGATGCTGGTGCTCCGTCTGTGCCTGTCCTCCTTGACCTAACAGCTGCTTTTGACACCATAGTTCATGGCATTCTTCTTGACTGCCTTCAGAAGTACGCTGGAATCTCTGGAACCCGTCTCTCCTGGATGTCCTCTTACCTATCCAGACACATGTAGTCTGTTTTCTATGCTGGACGCAGTGGAGTTGCAAACCTGGTCACTTGTGGTGTCCCCCAAGGATCTGTTCTTGGGCCCCTTCTCTTCAATATCTACATGGGTCACCTCATCCGCCAACACAGCCTCATGTTTCACTCCTATGCTGACGACACCCAGCTCTACTTAAAACTCGACCCTGGAAGCCCCTCTGCCATGGTCCAGCTCTCGGCTTACGTTCAAGACATCGAGGCATGGATGTTTGCCAATCTTCTTCAGCTGAACACTAGCAAATCTGATCTGAAGTAGGATCTAAAACTCAACTTAAGAATCTCAATATAGCTGCCCTGAACCTCGGAAACTGTCTGCTGCTGCCTTCCCCCACAGTACGAAGCCTTGGTGTACTTCTTGACAGCAACATCTCCTTTGATGCCCACATCTCCTCCGTGGTCAAATTTTCCTTCTACCATATTCGAAATATCTCCAAAGTCCGTCCCTATCTTTACCTCCCAGATGCGGAGATACTTTGTCATGCATTTGTCTTGTCTCGACTCAACTACTGCAACTCTCTATATGGTGGTCTCCCAGTATGCACCATAAACCGACTGGAGCTAGTTCAGAATGTCGCTGCCAAGATCCTTACCAGATGTAAAAAATGTGATCACATCACCCCGTCTTGCCCAGCTGCACTGGCTACCTGTAAAGTTCAGGATTATTTTCTCTCCTGCTCACCTACAATGCCTGCAATACACAGGTCCCGAGTACCTCCTCAACCTGCTGACCCGCTATGTCCCTGCCTGCAAGCGGAGGTCCTCCGGCTGGCCTGCTTGTTATCCCCAAGCAAAAGTGCACCACACTTGGAGAACGCTGGTTTAGCTTCATGGCTCCGACTCGTTGGAACACTCTCGCAGCTTTGGTGCATGCTCTTTAAGCCGTATATCTGCTGTGTTGCTGCTGCTATTTCATAATCTAGATTGCATTGGGAAATGACACAAGTTTTTCCAGAAGAAAGCTGATCAATTAGCTAAACAGCAAGACGTTCTTAAAAAAAATCAGTCACTGTCTCAGAGGAGATGAATGTATCCTACCTGGTTACAATGCATATTGCAAAAAACAAAAAATTGCACAACTGACTGTTGTCGGTATGTTTGCAATGCTTGATGTTGAATTGAAAATTAAAACTGGTATTCATTATGTTGCAACACAATTTTAAATTGATATTGTAACATGGAGGTAAAGGAAGCAATCCAGGCAATTCTGGTCTCAAATGCACATTTTATTTTACAAGAACGAGGAGTTCAGTAAAATAAATGCAATAAACAATAACAGTTCTGGGCACCTCGTTACAAAAAGGATATTGCTGCTCTAGAAAGAGTGCAAAGAAGAGCGACCAGAATTATCCCGGGTTTAGAAGGCATGTCATATGCAGACAGGCTAAAAGAATTGAATCTATTCAGTCTTGAACAAAGAAGACTACACGGTGATCTGATTCAAGCATTCAAAATTCTAAAAGGTATTGACAATGTTGACCCAGGGGACTTTTTCGACCTGAAAAAAGAAACAAGGACCAGGGGTCACAAATGGAGATTAGATAAAGGGGCATTCAGAACAGAAAATAGGAGGCACTTTTTTTACACAGAGAATTGTGAGGGTCTGGAACCAACCCCCCAGTAATTTTGAAGCTGACACCCTGGGATCCTTCAAGAAGCTGCTTGATGAGATTCTGGGATCAATAAGCTACTAACAACCAAACAAACAAGATGGGCCGAATGGCTTCCTCTCGTTTGTAAACTTTCTTATGTTCTTATCAACACAGGATAAATTAAAGGGTTTAATAAACAGGCAGTTAACACACACAAAGCCAACGGTCTCTGCATGTCTGCAATTAAGAAAAAAAAAACACAACAGGTTCTCTCCCACAGCTGTAAAACAAACTCTTCTCCCAGCCCCTCCCTCTGTCAGGCTTACATTTCGCTTCATCGTGCGCACTTCCCCAATCACAGGCATGCATTCCTAGTGCCAACCTTATAAACATACATGTATTTTGACCTGAAAGATCAAGACTGCCTGCAGTCATACACAACAAAAGAACCCCGCTTTATAATTCTACTTACATGGATATACTATTAAAACGCCAGTGTTTTAACTTCTGCACAAAAGAGGCTAAGGATTTTAATTTTAATTTGACAGGTAGCCGTGTAATATGACTTGCATGTTAGCAATTCATTTTTAGAAGATACATATTAACTATCCTGTATCCTGTGCCAATAACTCCACTGCTGATGTAACCACACAGCTGCATGTTACCACCCAAGTATATCCCACCAGGCTCCCTCCTGATCATCCTGCTGGGGGACTGAACAGCAATCAGACAGTGGAGTCTACTTTATTAATCAAATTAGTAACAGAGCTTTAACCCTGCTGGGGTTGGGGTGATTTACAGACCTTATTAATATATAATAGAAATACAGTGAGGGGTCCTCAATGCCTCACCTGATAAAAGCACGTCCACATGGCGTGCATACAGACAGGGAGCGCAGGTTCACGTCCTGGCTGTGTAAGGTTGCTGGTCTTCGCTGGGAATTCCAGAGGGAGCATTGCATTGGCTCTCGAACTCCCATGGGTTAGGGATGCAAAACCATCACAGACGTTCTCCTCATTGCGATACAGCGGACCCTACTGACCAGGGGCCTTGTGAGCTCAAGCAGACACCTGCAGGGCTGGCCTTTGTTCTACAGAGGCTGGTAGCTCACCAACATCCGCTCTTGAGTTCCTGGGTGTAAAGAGACAATTGGCTTTGTTATGGGATCGAAGGACACCCACAGACCTTCAGTTCTTCAGAGCTGTGTGGGGGAAAGGCTGCAGTGAAGGAATGTAATTGGACTTTCTAAAATTAAGGAGAAAATCAGGGGTAAAATAATTAGGCGCTTTATTTTAAAAATAACATAAAATAAAGAGCTGCAGTCTCAGAAAATCAAGTTGAGAAATGCTGTGGTGGCTGTATTAAGATCCATCATTGTTATCACTGTAATCAATAAAATTGTGACTTTATGATTTGGGATAACGCTTTGATTTGTGATTAGGTCTATGTGAAGATGCTCTTGGCAGTGGATGCACCAGAAGTATTTTCCTCTGGATGAAGCAATGTGCATATATAGATGTAGCATACAGCCCAATCTGCTGAGGTAAAGTATTTGGGTAACCAGTGACAAGCTTCCAATTTGTTTTTATATTTATTTTTGGGAGTAACTATTTAAAACAAAATACAAATTTATAGTACCGTTTATAAAAATGATGTTCCCATACCAAGTACAACATTTATGTTGGTCTAAATTATACAGAGGAACTTTCCTGAATAGTAAACTAAGCATTTACTGTACCCCCTCTGAAATGGTTTAATTTTAGCTCAATTTACATGGCTTACGCACAGATCCCCTGCAGCAAGGATACCCTTATAAAATAAACTGTATTATTTCATCTTCAGTGCTTCACATCAGGAAAACATTGCTGGGTACGTTTAAATACAGTCATCCCTAACATTTTGCTTTAATTACAGGCATAATGAGGATCCAAAGGAAAATATTTTTAAATTATACAATTAAAGGTTATTATTAGTGTGGGGCAGAAATCCCCCTTACATGATTTATTTACAGTTGGGGGGGGGGGGGGTTTGCATTGAAAAATTGCCATGAGATACCATTAAAACGCATACAGAAACTCTAGTAGACTACAGCATTGCCACCAATGGCAGCACAATGGATCCTGATGCAGAAATGATACCATGGCATGGTACGAGCATGTATTGGTTCGAGCATGCATTGGTTCATACGTTAAAGTATTACAAGTCATCAAGTTTTGGCCAATTTCAATTTCAATATGTCAAAAATTTTATAAAGTTACCACTGTTTCTTAATAGGGCAGCAGTGTGGAGTAGTGGTTAGGGCTCTGGACTCTTGACCGGAGGGTTGTGGGTTCAGTTGCCAGCTGGGGGACACTGCTGCTGTACCCTTGAGCAAGGTACTTTACCTAGATTGCTCCAGTAAAAACCCAACTGTATAAATGGGTAATTGTATGTGAAAATAATGTGATATCTTGTAACAATTGTAAGTCGCCCTGGATAAGGGCGTCTGCTAAGAAATAAATAATAATAATAATAATAATACTTTATTAATAATAATAATTTCTTAGCAGACACCCTTATCTAGGACGACTTACAAAGTATCACATTATAGATAATAGCTGTTATAAAATACAATAAAATCAATAGTAAGAGCAACTTTAAATGAGAGAAAATAAATATAGTGGGCAGCAGTGTGGAGTAATGGTTAGGGCTCTGGACTCTGGACCGGAGGGTTGTGGGTTCAATCCCCAGTGGGGGACACTGCTGTTGTACCCTTGAGCAAGGTACTTTGCCTAGATTGCTCCAGTAAAAACCCAACTGTATAAATGGGTAACTGTATGTAAAATAATGTGATATCTGTATAATGTGAAATAATGTATAATGTGATATCTTGTAACAATTGTAAGTCGCCCTGGATAAGGGCTTCTGCTAAGAAATAAATAATAATAATAATAATAGTATATAATTACATTTTAGTAGCTGCCATTGTGTTACCATTGCCCCTTATATAGAATCTTTGCAATATGGAAATAATTGCCTTCAAGCAGTGCTCCCCTATTTACTGTTATAAATACATTAGTGTTCAGATCAGCTCCTGAACTGAGGTCAAACCAAAAAAACAGTATCAACTCATCAAATTAATTATGAGATTACTTTGATTACCACAGCAAAGTCTCTTGACAAAAAAATGAAACACAGTATTTTAGTAATTGTACTGTAATAAGAACCAGTGATGGTGTGATCTGAGATACACACCATCACTATGATCTTTACCCTGTCTCAAAATATAAAAGACGATGTGACAAAAGACATTCTCATTATTATTGTCTGTTTCAAATAAATAATGTAAACATAAAAGAGTAACAGATACTGTGAAAATGGAAAGACAAATGTATAATTTACTTAGGAGACTGCGCTTGGTCGTTGACGTTCTCCTTTGTAAAAACAAAACGGGGAAAAGTTAAACTTTGTTTGAGTCAAACATGGCTACAATTAATACTTTGTATTGAATAGGTGCACATTTTCTTTGCAATGTTATTGTGGGTTGCTTGGTGGAGGGCCAGTGAAAAAATGTAAAATGTCACTTGTTCATACCGTTCCTTATGTATTGTGTAAACTGATTAATCTGCTGTGCATGGATTTCACAACAGCAAATCTCAGTGCTAAAAGATCACTTAGACAACAGGGAAAAGTCAGTGAAAAAGCATTTTGAAAATGACTCTGCTCTTGAGTAAACAATTTCAATCTGCAACACTATGCCTTCACAATCTGCGTAATTATGAAAAGGCCACAAACCTTTATTATAATCTACTTTGAGATTGCACTTTAAGAATTTGCATCAAAGGTGAAAGGTATGTTAATAGAGCCTGTTTAAAAGTGAAATCGCTGATCAGAACTGTAACCCCTGTGCAACCTTGTGTGACCCCTGTGACCCCTGTGCTAATGAAGGAGAACATGATTTGTTGTACAAACATGTCACAGCCGGAGATTTACAAAAGTGGGATCCAATTACAATGTAAGGGGAAAAAGAACTAACCCTCAATACAATATATATACAGAATACAATATATATTCCCTGCAACCACCACACCATACGTCACAAGATATCCTCATTCAAGCCACTGAATGCGTTGCAAAACTGGAAAACTTAATTCTGCCATCGCTGCTATCCATGCTGCCCTTTTAAAATTATGCAGCATGTTGGTGGGGTCTACAGCATTTGACTTAGGATGGTAATCCGAACAGCTTGCAACCTAGTCAGATAACATATGCAGACCCATCAAGTTTTCTATTTATTCTATTCTAGCCTTTTCTTCTTAAGCTTCTAGGGTCCCATCTATCATCAATATTAAAGTTAGAGTAGCACTCGTTGCGGTACAAGAAGGGATTCTACTCGTTTGCACTCGCACAAGGACAGAGATGTACTTAGATGGTGGTGACAAAAATGACTTTCTTGCAGTTAGTTTCTTGCCGGTGTCATAATTTGTCAGTCAGTAGAGGTCTACTGACTCAGTGATAATAGTGACTCAGTGAATCTACAGAGTTATCAAAAACAAGGTAACTGGATCAGTTATAGAAAGATCTGGTTATAGATATGTAAAGATGTAAAAGCACTCATTCCTGAGTTAAGGCATCAGTTTTCTGTACCAGTGGAAACAAGGCATTAGTGTCTTGCAGTTCTTCTTGACTTGGATGAAGGCCAGTCTGCAAGTTGATCCTGCCTCATTCCAACCCTCCAATTGAAATCTGATTGATCAAAGGAAAGGTTGGGAGGAAAATGCTGTCTAAGAGGTTTGTTCCTAAGGAGCAGCCTGGCTTTGAAGTGAGCAGGAGTCAAATCAAACGACCTGATTTATAAAAGTCCCACAGCTTTTTACAAGACTTTGCATTATGGTTTTGCTTATTTTGAAAGTAAAATTTAAAAGGACGGGGGGTATTGAAAGGCTGGGTTGGAGCTAAATAGAAGCCTTTTATTGTAGCAGATATTTAAAACTCACTGTGCTTAAAAACAAGAGACCATTTTTTCTAGGGAAAACGTACGCTCCATGGAGGAAAGTGTCAGGTAGCAATGGCATAGGAAAAAGGACGGTATGGTTTTCAGCTTAGGTCACGGGAGAAAGTACCCAAGCATATTTACCTGGATGCTTCAAAACAGACTTATAACATAGTAAATATGTCACCATATCTGCCAGCTTGGAATTTTAAGTACCCCTCTGACTGATTCACTTGATAACCAGTTCACTTTGTTAGGGGTGGAGGTGGCACTTTATAAGCACAACACACAACATGGTGTTCAGAAATGGTTCACTGGACCATATTTGAACACCCTGTCGAGTGTTATTGCTTTCAAATAAGACTAAATCGTGGCTAAAGTATGTAATTTGCTATTGAGCGCTTGATGTCCTCTTTAGATCAACATAGTGCAAAGATGTGGTACAAGTTGTCAATTGCACCATCCACTTCCCTTGATCTACTGTTGCAGCCTGCCAGGATTCGTTGTTTTCTGGTGTTTATCTGAAGAGGACATTTATTTTTTCATCACCCTGTATATAGGAACACTTGTCTGTTAAGCTCCTATGTCACATGTTTTTAATGATTTGCAGGGATGGAAATAAGCCTCCCATAGCATAGCAATTTGATTGTATTCCCAGTTTTACTATGAGGTAAAGAGGCACACCTGAACATGTTACCTGTACACTGTGTCTAATAAAGCTTGTGTGAAAATGGAATGAGTGAAACTGCAATATTTATAATGAATGTATTTAAAATTGCAGTATAGGAAAGATCAGTGGAAAATTAAATCTATAAAAATGACAGAAATGCCCCAGTTAGTCACAGTGCAAGTTTATCCATGCTACCCTAGGAAATGTGCCTCAGCTCTGGCCTTGCAGGAGCCCCCTCCAAGGTATTCTCCAGCCACAATACACATTCCACTGTAGACCCATCTGCAACATGTACCAGTTACCAGCGGTTGTGATGTTGCCATTAGAAACTAGGCAGAAACTGTACAATCTTAGGCCTAAAGCAGAAGTTAGCTAGAAATAATAAACACTGCTGGACAAAGGGTAACTTAGTGGTAGTAAGGCTGCCAGACTGTTATTCTTTAAGACAGCGTGTGATGTAGTACAAAATCGACAATAATAAATCCAGCTGTTGCTGCTTATTCAAACACCAGACGTGGAAACCCGCAAGAAATAAAATAAGGACAACAAAAAATAAATGAGCAGAGTACAGCATTGTGGCAGGGCAGAAACCCTGTGTGTGTGAGGGAATGCAAGGTTGGCAGGGATGAGGTTAAATCTGTCCATGTAAGCAATCATATGTATAGAAAAGAAGCAAAATCCTTTGTTTGGGAGAGGAGATTTTTTGGGGGGGGGTGGGGGTGGGGGGGGGTTGTGCTGTTATTTTTGTATTGTTTTGTATCTGTAGTGAAGGCTAATAGTCCCAGTCTACAAGTGATTTATTATTTTGTTTGAACATTTTATTTTGGCCCTTGTGCCAGTTTGTTTTGTTACTGGTCTTGTTAATAAACATGTGCACCACTGCATTATCCACAGCTTTCGGTCTCTGGGTCTCTTTCCTGCCGTAACAGCTTGGGCTGTGATGCTACCTGGTCACCAGCATTAGCAGCAATGTCAATGCAATGGATTTGCATACCCTGAGGGATGTGACTTAGCGCTGGGGCGCTCTCCTCCGAAACTATGCTTAACATGCATCAAAGACGCTCACAGTCCTTGAACTCTATTGTTATCTTCAATAAATAGAATATAAATCTGAAAGTTAACATTATAAATAGTAGTGAAAAATGTTGATTGGATGTCATTGTCTGAACCACTTCCTGTACACAAAGGGTAATACTTTTCAGTCCCAAAGAACTTCAGTGTATGTCTACTCTTCCAAACTTCTCAGAAATCAGTTTTAATGTCTTCTGTCTTGCCAATACAAATTCCATAAATGACATTAACAACATTTTGAAACCACTTTATTGTTTCTGGAGTCCTTTTCTTATACAGATAAATTTTTCTTCTGAGAGTTGTGAAAATCTTTCTTTGGTCAGGTCAGTTTCTGGAAGAGGGGGAGTGGTAATGTCTGCACTTTTTAACAGAGCTCAAAAAGATCAGTGATTTAAGCATCCTAAAACTTTTAGCATAGTTTCATACAGGTTTGCCCAGCTCCTTTGAGCTTTGGGTACATGTTGGGTTACCAGCCTTATTTATTTATTTAGTGTGTGTTCTGGTCGGAAACAGTAAAACTTTTATTTGTTCTCATCCGATTTGTTTCCAAAATAAGAACTTTTTATGGAGTAGCTTTTTTGTTCCATTGATTATGTTGAACTTAATAGAAAAGGAAACATGGACTATTTATAAATTGACAAATTTGACTCGTGCATCAAGATGTTAAACCAAAGCAAGTGTCAGTAACTTTATTAGAATACAGTAGTAGTAATTACATTTCTTTTAAATTATACAAAAATTGCAAAACTCACTTAAAGCAACTGTTTTAATACACAGCGATTTCTTGCCTACTTAACAGACCATTCAATAACTGCTAACCTATGGTAAATACACCAGATCATTAACTTTTAAATTATGATATACAGATAGATAGACAAATAGATAAAGAGTCATTTTAACTGCTTCAGAGATGCTACAGCATCATAGAACTGAAACAATATATATATCTGGAAATGTGGTAATCCTGGGTATCTGGGTGTCAAATGCTGATAATAATCCCACTTGGGACATTGGGGCCTGCGTTAACAGAGGTTAAACTGCCAACCAAGGGACTGTCAGTAACAGATTATGTTGATCATTAGTAATTACCATTGTTGGCAGCAATAATAAAATACAAAATAAACTGTATGCATTGCTATTTTATATTCTCTCAGAGGTCCCAACCAACTCACTCAACTCAAAGAACAAGGTGATCCTCTGCCAAGTGGAACTAAGTGCAGAACCTTCACTACAACTGTGCTCTTCTGACTCACTGCTATTAATCTCATGGGGAATAAACAGCAATGAGAGCTGAAATTTGGTAGGCAACAGTCGCTACAAGATGTGCTCTACATTGTCACAACTTCCACTGTGAGCCAAAGGGCTGCTAATTTACACACACAGTAATTTAATTAACTGGCATTGTATATACGTCTTGGTGGATTGAAGGTTCTTGAGTGGCATCTGGTAAAGGCTTAGCCAACTGGTGTGCAGGGCAAGTCATACAGTCAGGGGAGCAAAAGGTTCATGTACTGGATGTGCAAAGTTACTGGTCTTCAATGGGGATTTCCCTGGGAGCATTGCATTGGCTCTGGCGATCCGGTGGGTTAGGGAGACAAAATCGTGAGGGACTCTCCAACATAAAAAAGGCACCTGGCTAGGATGTGAGGACTTCCAAAACCCTTCAGTTGTCCAGTGCCCTTGTGGGGATTGCTGCGATGAGGGAACATAATTCGACAATCTAAATTGGGGAGTTTATCTAAACTGGGCTAAAATATTTGTGCATTCTAAAGCCATTATTCTTGATGGACTAAAAGGTTGGTTGTGTCCGGCGCAGACTATATGACCATGAAACAGTAAGCCTTGATTTTCTCCACCATTGCTGGTAAGTTTCCACGTCACTATTCAAATGCATTAACATGCATCCATTTGAGTTCATTGAAAAGCATTCTATTAAGCTCAAAATCACCAGGTGGGTTTGGGTTGATGAAGGGGTGTGGGACAATTTCACCCTCCACGTAAACTGGCCCAGCAAGTACAACACTAACTGAAAGCATAGCTTGTAAACAGACTTTTTATTTATTTATTTATTTATTTATTTATTTTTTAAAATATCAGCTGTAGTACCAGATATCATGTTTTACACTAAAAATACAAGTTTACTTGTTTCTTTCAAAATTGAACATTTTATATCATATTTTATTATTATTATTTATTTCTTAGCAGACACCCTTATCCAGGGAAGACTTACAATGGTTACAAGATATCACATTATTTTTACATACAATTACCCATTTATACAGTTGGGTTTTTACTGGAGCAATCTAGGTAAAATGTACCTTGCTCAAGGGTACAGCAGCAGTGTCCCCTACCTGGGATTGAACCCACGACCCTCAAGGTCAGGATTCCAGAGCCATAACCCCTACTCCACACTGCTGCCCCTGAATGTTGGGCTGGTAACCCAACATGTACCCAAAGCTCAAAGGAGCTGGGCAAACCTGTATGAAACTGCTAAAGGTATGAATTGAAATATCTGCAGTTACTGGAGGTGCCTAAAAATTAAAAGTAGGATGCTTAAAATCACAGATCTTTTTGAGTGCAGACATTACCACTCCCCCTCTTGCAGAAACTGACCTGACCAAAGAACGATTTTCATATAACAAATAAAAATGTACTACATCCTCACAGTCCCCAAACTAGTGCCTGATCACAGGACTTGCCTTCCACCACGTTGATCCGCACCACCACTAACTTACTATCACAATCCTGGGTTTCACAGGAGGAATTCGCTTGCACTCTCATTTCTAGAGCGACTGATCTGCTCCAAAACCACTGTCCATCCGTCCATAGATCTTTGCCATGCCCACAGCATGCTTGGCTAGCGTTCTTTAGGCTAATGATGCTTTCTGGAATTTGACTGCAGCTACATTGGAAATGCAATTCAACCTAAAGGTTTAAATTCAATTAACTTTTTAGCTATGGGGGGGGGGGAATAAGTATTTAGGCAAAATGTGTAATGTGCAATAAACAGTGCATTGTCAGTACTACTGTGTGTCAATATAATAAAATATTGTATAAAAATACTTTTAAAAACCTGATTTCATATTTAAATTGTTTCTATTTCAAAACTTTCTCTTGCATTTGTAAAATTAAGTTACATTTTCCTGACATGCCAGGCAAACCACATGACACAAGGCAGGTGCTGCCATTTGTTATTAGCTGTAAAAATACCAGGTCAGTGCCAGTGTGCTACCTTTTCAGGACTACTGGGCGATATCTGATCCTAAAGTTAACACTATGGTTCTTCTAGTGTTGTGTTTCTGCAGGGTTATACAGTGGTATTACAATGATATATCTTGTTTTACTTTTCAAGTGAATGTATTCCCCACCCTGTTCCTCCACCATTTAAAAAAAAAAAAAACAACTTACCCAAGCTCTACTATAATTATAAGCTTGCGGTTTCCCAGTAAGGTTTTCCGCTCTTCAGAAAACCAGATCAGAAAATTGAAAAATACCATCAACTTGTGTTTCTGCTTTTTTTATGTGATTAAAAACTGAAAGCATCATTAAACATTTAATGAAAAAATAAAGACATCAGGTGATAATTAGAAACAGCTGCTGTACCCTTGAGTAAGGTACTTTACCTATATTGCTCCAGTAAAAACCCAACTGTATAAATGGTTAATTGTATGTAAAAAATAATGTGATATCTTGTAACAATTGGATAAGGGCGTCTGCTAAGAAAGAAATAATAATAATAATAATAATAATAATAACACAGATTTTTCAATTATGCAGTCTAATGAGCTTCCTATCTCAGTTACATATTGGTCTTTTTTCATTGGCATTAAAACTGACCTAATTGACTTAAATGGTAGTATTAAATTTCAGTCATTTTATTTAATGTATAAAAGAGTAAAAGTTTGCTTCATCTCTCTCACAGCAACTTAATATTTTGTAGTTTTTTCCACTGCCATTTATGGGAAACATCTGCAGTTTATAGGCTATTATTACTAAAGCCCATTTAAAGTGATATTTGGCTCTTGGGTAAAAGGCTGGGGATCACTGATCTAATGACTCATTATCAGAAGACTTACAATTTTTGAAAATACAAAAAGTATTTTCCATCATACCTGAAATGCACTGCCATAATATCAATAAACAACTGGATGTTAACCATTTCTTCTGAATATTATGTTTTTCCACTTACTGACAACATTTGACACTGTCAGGGGCAAAAACCCTATGCCCAACACGAAATTGTTAGCAATATACACACACATTTTATATATATATAATTATACACACACACACACATATATACACAAAGTACAGTATAGGCACAGAATTTTCAAAATAATTTTAGAGTTTTCCTAAATATTGGAATATTGTTGTCAGAAAGTAATTCATACTTATGGCAACTATTCGATATGCACTTTGTTGTGTTTATCCAGTAACAACATACAATGCAGAAGTCACAGAATTTTCTAATGTTTAATTGAGATAAAACTGAGGTTTAGGGGCTCACAGAACCAACTAAAAGGAAATGTCAGATTATACGAGCTCGACCCCTACAGTCTCTCATCAAAACTTAAACTCTGATCCTGAAAGAGACTCCACGCTGCACTGACGAACAGTACTGTCATGCGCTGTCTCATGAATAAATCACAGGGCTGGTTGTACTAACGACATCAAAAAAAATAATAATAATTAACATTAATATTATAATAAGGCCTAATCTGCAACAGGACATGATGCAAACATGTACTGTGCATACAACTTAAGAAAGACTGGATGTTTTATCTTGTTTCAGTTTAATAACCCGTGCATTTATTTATGTATTTAAAGCAAGGAAAAGCAGTAAACCTAATTTTGTCGATCATGCGACGCACGCTCTCGTCTTAATGTCTCCATTTTAAAACATTCGATCAAGCTCTGATCTGACTCTGCATCCGATTTTGAGCCGAAACTGAGCTCAGGATCAGCGCTGATCTATTTAGTACAACCCAGTACGTCACATGAGCAGGATCGGCTCAAGTACAACCGGCCCAAGAAACAGGCGCAGTCCTCTCACAATCATCCCTTCAGTTATTTGGTGAGTTTGACTTAAGTAAAAGTACTTTATTTCATCATTAGTCAAATAAAGGTGGGTCGCTTTTTTAACATTTAAAAAGGTGGGTCGTCAGGTGGAAAAGTTTGAAAACCACTGGTTTAACTGACCGGAACAAGTTAGATCGATAATGAGGACAAACCTATAAACCGTTCTTTACTAATCGCATGTGCGATATGCAGCGTCATAAAGGGATCCCTGTCAGCGAGCTTTCAAAATGCCAGTCGACGTAACTACATCCCTCCTCTTTGAACGGACAGCAAAATCGAGATCCCTGCTATCATTGGTTGCTTCAAGTGTCCATTGATAGAAAATGATTCATGTTATGAATTTGAGTGATTCCACCGATCGCTCTTCATTATATTTTATAAAACCTTGAAGCAGCCAATGATAGCACTACCACCGATGGACTTTTTAATGATGGAACCCTCCAGCTTTAAGTAAAATCTGGGGACGTATTTAATTATGGGTCAGCGATAATAAACTCAGTTACCCGGAGATCGTTGACAGATCCCAGAAAACCTTGAGACTAGAAAAATCGGGAGGTTAGGCAGGTATGGATGCCAGGTAATATGCAACCTCGCTGCCAATATGAAAAAAACTTTCCTGTTAAATGTAGTGACGGTACGCATTTGCGTCTTGAATAACAATACGGAAGTCTGCTGTGTTTATTGGTGCGCATACGTACCTATTATGTGAACCCCTGCATAGCTAACCGGCTTTTATGAACTACTTCCCGACCTCCTAGGACCACCAAACTTGGCATGGGAGATGTACTCCATCACCTATATTTCGGTAGGGGCGCTGCAGTGAATAGCTGACCTTTTTTTATTATCTGTTTATTTTAGCAGAGGTCTCACAGAGAGAGCACAAGGAGGTAAGTGACATGGTCACACAGCTGAGTTGGGATTTGAACCAGTGTCCTGCTAGTTACAAGCCTGTTTCTTTAACCACTGGACCACACAGCCTCCTATTATATCTTTTTATTTATAAATAGGTTTTATCCTAACTTGCTGCATCTTGTATTTATTTTATACCTTGCACATCCCGTAAACTTACTGCATTTAAATATTGTTCTTGTATTGCCCTGTAACACCTGTAAGTTGCCTTGGATAAAGGTGTAAGCCATATAATTAAGAATAATATTTTCAAACCACTGAGGTCAACCGAATGTTATGCAAATGTTACTGCAAAATCTATACATAAAACCAGTTAGTCTTCAGGAAGGCAAGCACTTTAAAACCTGTCTGCATAAAACATGTGCAAATAAATGTTATGATTAAGTATGTTCATACCATATCTATTTGGCCAGCTAATCAAATAAATAAATAAATAAAAACAACTTCAAGAATAAGCTTCAATTACATCAAAGATCGTAATGACTAAAAGCTTGCCCAATCTTATACTGACTCCATGAATGTAACAGATATTACATACTGTAGGTGTGGAAGGAAGAAGAGCCAGGGGAGCTAAACTGAAATGCCTACATTTAAATGCAAGAAGCATTAGAAATACATTTCTAGAATTAGAAGCTGTAGTCAATGTGGATAGCTATGATATTATAGGGATAACAGAATCCTGGTTAACTCCAAATGATGGAGACGAGTTTAACACGGGAACTAATTCTGGGAACTAAAAGACCTGTAAGTTTAACATCAATCATATGTAAAATCATGGAAACTATAATAAGGACCAAAATGGAGGAATATTTATATAGTAACAACATATTATAAGTCACAGCCATCATGGCTTTAGGAAGGGTAGATCTTGTTAAATTTACTAGATTTTTCAGGAGATGACTACTAGAGTGTACAAGGATAGTGCGTATGACATAATCTACTTAGATTTTTCAAAAAGCATTTGACAAAGTACCGCACGAAAGGCTATATCTAAAGAGCAAATCAGTAGGAATAAATGGTAAAGTAGCAGCATGATTCATAACTGGTTACAAGATAGGAAGCAGAGAGTGATAACACTGTGTAACAAATTTTTTTGTGTTATTTCCTAATTGCTTATGCCTCAAAAGTATAGAAAATGGCTATTATTCCCCACAAACTTTGCTTTTGTGACCAGGACAGTGATATTTTGAAATTTACCTATTTCCAATGAGAAAACGGGCGAATTTGTGTCTTTTCGTTCTCATAAAGTCAGAAAAAAACAACATATGAATCCAAATTAACATGTATTTATACTAAAGTAATACAAAAATGACTACAAAAGATTTAGAAGTGAGTAGTTTTTCGAGATTTACGATAATACTGTAAATCACTTACACGAATCAGCCCCCAAATGTAGTCTCCCATCATGTTCTTGTTATACTGTCCTTGGTAGCGGAGTTCAAAGTCCACTATATCCTGGTGGAAGCTCTCGCCTTGCTCCTCCAAGTACGCTTCCATGTTCTCCTTGAATTTATCAAGATGAGCATCAAGGATATGGACTTTGAGGGACATCCTACAGCCCATTGTGCCGTAGTTCTTCACCAGAGTCTCAACCAGCTCCACATAGTTTTTGGCCTTGTGATTGCCCAGGAAGCCCCGAACCACTGCGACAAAGCTGTTCCAAGCCGCTTTCTCCTTACTAGTGAGCTTCTTGGGGAATTCATTGCACTCCAGGATCTTCTTTATCTGTGGTCCGATGAAGACACCGGCTTTGACCTTTGCCTTAGACAGCTTAGGGAAGAAGTCTTGAAAGTACTTGAAGGCTGCCAACTCCTTATCTAGAGCTCTGACAAATTGTTTCATAAGGCCCAATTTGATGTGCAGTGGTGGCATCAGCACCTTCCGGGGGTTCCAGCCGTACTCATCATACTTCAAGGCGTCCAGCAAGGTCTTGATGCTGTTGTAATCCTCTTTGAGGTGCACCGAGTGAGCCAGGGGAAGAGACGGGTACTTGTTACCATTATGGAGCAGCACGGCTTTGAGGCTCCTGGATGAGCTGTCAATGAAGGACAGTATAACGAGAACATGATGGGAGACTACATTTGGGGGCTGATTCGTGAAAGTGATTTACAGTATAATCATGAATCTCGAAAAACTACTCACTTCTAAATCTTTTGTAGTCATTTTTGTATTACTTTAGTATAAATACATGTTAATTTGGATTCATATGTTGTTTTTTTCTGACTTTATGTGAACGAAGACACAAATTCGCCCGTTTTCTCATTGGAAATAGGTAAATTTCAAAATATCACTCCTGGTCACAAAAGCAAAGTTTGTGGGGAATAAGAGCCATTTTCTATACTTTTGAGGCATAAGCAATCAGGAAATAACACTTACTACCCAGGAACAAAAATTGTGTTACATAGAGGCCAAGCATCAAACTGGAGTAACTTAACAGATGGTATACCGCAGGGATCAGTATTGGGACCATTGCTATTCTTAATCTATATAAATGACTTGGACCAAGACAATCAGTAAACTATGCAAATTTGCAAACACAAAACTGGGGGGGGGGGGGGGGGTCGCCAACTCTCAACCAGCAACTTTAATAATACAAAGATTTAGACAAGATTCAAGCTTGGGCTGACACATGGCAGCTGAAATTTAATGTGAAAATACAAAGCCTTGCACATAGGGTGCAAAAACATTACAGGCAAGTACAGCATGAATAGTAACAAAATAGAGGAGGCTCTGTATGAAAAGAACTTGGGGGTAGTAGTGGATGAATCTCTCAAGCCAACTAGGTAGTGCGGAAAAGCTATAAAAAAGGTAAATAGAATGTTAGTCAAGACAGTTGTATTCAAATCTAGAGATGTTATATTAAAAGTATACAATGCATTGGTACAACCACACTTTAGAATATTATGTCCAGTTATGGTCCCCATATCATAAGAAAGACATTAAGGCAATGGAGAGAGTAGAAGAGAGCAACACGATTAATTCCAGGATTGAAGAGCATGTCAGTCATATGAAGATAGACTGAAAGAGCTGAATCTGTATAGCCGAGAAAGGAGAGCCAGAGGCGACTTAATAGAGGTATTTAAAATTGTCAAGGGGTTTAACAAAGTAACGGTCCCACATTGTAATTGCATGTGTGTAATGCACGTGGTAATTGGGTCCCTGTGTTACTGTTGCAATACCCCCCTCCCCCAGGGCTCTGGCACATTATTCTGATATAAGAATTAAAAAAAAAAAAACACAGCATAGAGGTGCTTGTATGCAATGATTTGATAGTGGATTTTAATGTAACAACTTTTAAGTAATAGTCATTAGTTTCGCATTAGGTGCCACAGCAATGAATAGCAATCTGGAAACCCTAATAACAAGATGGTCAGGAAGTAGACAGTGTAAATACCCCGGGCGGAACTACGTTCCATGGTGATGTGGGCTGGGGCAAACCCGAAAAGCCTCCCCTAGATCAATGATAATATATTATACTAGATGTGTGTCTACTTTTTTGTGATTGGGCCCTGCAGATAGTAGTTTACTGGTGCCCTCAAATCCTGTGCATTTAGCCAATAGGAAGGCTCATGATTCCTGCAAGCAGACAGGGAGCCTTCCCATTGGCTGTCTGGTGTGGAAACAGCGGTACGAGCTGCCAGCGACTAATCAGGGGGCTGCACAGTCTGTAGCCTCAATGACAGGCAGATTAGATAGACTGGAGTTAGTAAGAGGTGAGCCTCACATTTCCACAATATTTATTTTGTGCACAATAATTGTACACTTAAGCAAAGTCAAGTGATCCGAACATTTGCCCCATAGATTTACTTTTTTTTTCAGAAACTGGAAAACTGAAAATATTGTTTGTTCTTTGGATTTTTCAGGGTTTTTTTTTTTTTTTCATCTACAGTTCAAAAATTGAAGAAAAAAAGCAAACATCAAACTGGAGTAGCGAATAGCAAACTGGAACAGCGAACTGCAGGCTGGAATAGCAAACTGGAATAATTTGGAGCTGGAATAGCGAACTGTTTGCTAACTTCACTAAAGTTATCAGAACTCAGCGATGAGACTGTACATCCTGTGTGAGTCGTCCACTAGTTGGGCATCACTTGTAATGCCTTTAATATTAATTATTTAATTTTACTTTCACAGCGAACCGCCGACCCTCGGCACTACAGGCAGACACGCTACAGCTTTGCTAAAGGGGAATCCCCCTAGCGGGGTTTGTAGTCATGTCTTTACGCACACATACAATGTGCCTATTTGGCCAGCAGGGGTCACTCATTACAGTACGCTGAAATCGGGATCTTGTTTGGTTTTATTTAGCAGAAGATCCACCTGTGCTGATTAATCCTGGTACGCGCAATCGTGATTCGCAGGTGTAGGCCTACTCATTTTAGTCCAATTCAGTGGACTATACCTGCGTAATTCACACATTAGGTGCAATTGACACCGTGTGCTTAGCAGGTGTTTCTATTGTCTGTCTGACCCCCTAGTAGGCTATATTCCTTCTAACCTATAACCAATGGGAGATAGTGAAATTGAAGAAGGGAACTATGAAAAAGACCTAGGAGTTTATGTTGACTCAGAAATGTCTTCATCTAGACAATGTGGGGAAGCTATAAAAAAAGGCTAACAAGATGCTCGGATATATTGTGAGAAGTGTTGAATTTAAATCAAGGGAAGTAATGTTAAAACTCTACAATGCATTAGTAAGATCTCACCTAGAATATTGTGTTCAGTTCTGGTCACCTCGTTACAAAAGGATATTGCTGCTCTAGAAAGAGTGCAAAGAAGAGCAACCAGAATTATCCAGGGTTTAAAAGGCATGTCATATGCAGACAGGCTAAAAGAATTGAATCTATTCAGTCTTGAACAAAGAAGACTACGCGGCGATCTGATTCAAACATTCAAAATCCTAAAAGGTATAGACAATGTCAACCCAGGGGACTTCTTTGACCTGAAAAAAGAAACAAGGACCAGGGGTCACAAATGGAGATTAGATAAAGGGGCATTCAGAACAGAAAATAGGAGGCACTTTTTTACACAGAGAATTGTGAGGGTATGGAACCAACTCCCCAGTAATGTTGAATATGACACCCTGGGATCCTTCAAGAAGCTGCTTGATGAGATTCTGGGATCAATAAGCTACTAACAACCAAACGAGCAAGATGGGCTGAATTGCCTCCTCTCGTTTGTAAACTTTTTCTTATGTTCTTATTATTAACTAACAGTTAACAGAAAATCAATAATCTACATTTACATGTTTATTAGCTGTTTATTGACAGTTAACTAACAAAACAAACGAAAAAAACGGCCCTTAAAATAAAGCGTGACCAAATTTCTACGGTTACTCCGCCCCTTTGCTCGACTGTAAAGAATTCACCCCGAGGCTCGGCTATTTAAACGATGACTTGTTAAAAGCAGCCAACCCTTTTATATCCCCTGGTTTGTACGAGGCTCGGGTTTCCAGCCTCTTAATGAAGCTCTTTTAATGAAGTTTTTTTTTATAAGTTATCTACCGTTTTCTTTCCACAATAAAAAATAATAACAGCCAAAGAAAAACCTAATATTCACCGACTTTATTGCAAAGCAAGAGTTTGTTTTGCTGTTTTTTGTTTGTTCTTTCTTTTTTAAAGCACTGCACGAGCTAAAACTGACTTATTTTACACTAAACATTCCTTTAATGTGGGAAAATAAGGAAGACATTAAAAAAGAGAAACTAATTAGATAAAGACAACACAAACTGATAGACATTATGTTATATTATTCAATTAATATGTACCTTAAAACAAGGCGTTAAAATAATTATCCTTCAACTAAATTATTTTGATTTGTAATAATCTGCGTGTGGTCCATTCCTTTCAACTGATGCAGTTTGGATTTGTATTTACCATAACATTTTTAAATACATACATAAATTAATAAATGCTACTGGCTTTGTTTAAAGAAATATGTTTAAAATAAACCTGTTCGTAGAACAATAATAATAAAACTGTTTAAAAGTTATAACAATAGTCACTTGGCTTGATAAAAAATATTTTTAATAAATAAAAAAACGAGCAGCATTTATACTAACCCGAATAGACTACAGAATAGAAAAGCTGAGGAAAAAAAAAAAAAAGGTTTCAAGCGTCCATGCAGCATATTTTGAGAATTCGGGTTTCTTTCTGATTGCATTGTTCCTTTTGAAAGAAAGCCAAGAAACACCAATAGTTATGTACAATATTTCGATTTGTTTGTACATTTATATTAACAAAAGCAAGACAAAAGTACAATATATATATATATATATATATATATATATATATATATATATACAAAAAAGGTGGAAGTTTTCCTGAATCATCATACCGGTATTAAAAATTTAAATTCTTCAGGATTTGTAAAGATGTTTGCAGGAGACATCAACACATTTAGGTTTGTCGTTGTAGTTGTCGTTGTTGGTGGTTGTTTTTGTAAGTATTCTGACACGAGAGCTTCTGTCCTGTGGAGTCTCGTGACCATCTTTTTGAGGTTCTTTAGGTTGTTCAATAAATCCTTTTATCTTCTTCAGAAAGTAAAAACAGTCTGAAAAGAAATAAATCATATTAAAAAAGTTAATCATTTTGTTTACTTTTGATCATTACAACGGTCACTTGTAGGCCTATATCAGATTATTAGATTGTTGACATATTTAGAATTGTTAATATTTTTTTTAACGTCAGTCAACACGTCGTTGTAAACATATTTACTATATTATGTATTATCTTAATATTGTACTTTGAATTAGCGGTCACAGATTAATTTGGCAATCTCGATTAATTTACTGTGATTAATCTTGAATATCAGTTAATACAACACAAAATGCAGGTTTAAAACCTTTTACATTTACGCGGTTTAGTCCATTCGAATTTTGCCACATTACCTGTTACACCTTACAGAAAATGTATTGCCTTGTTAGTTTTGTTCTGCCGTCTAAAAATGATATACATTATATATAGGCCTATACATTTTTAATTTATTGGTGTATTTAAAATTACCTAATACATATTAGAATATTCATGATATAAAATGACTGTGGTTCAAGAGGTGACCCGAAATAAACAGAATAAAAACTTGGCATGCAATTGGCTGCACCTCCTGAAAATAAATAAATAAATAAATCATCCCGCATATTAATTATATTTATAGCAGGGATTCTAAAACGTGACATTTAATAGGTCTAAATTCACCAATAACTTGAAGAAAGGTATAATAAATTAATGAACAGAAAATAACACACGAGCAACGGAAGTGACCGTTTGTGGCTATACGCATACTAAATTCTAACTAGAGCCAAGCTTTCACAAATGGCAGTTCCTGCATAGTAACACTTATCAAAATGATATGACCAATTATTGTTTAAAACACTTATGAAGAACCTGATGAATAAACCAAATTAACTTAGTTACTGAGCTAAGCACCCAAATGTTGACTAGGTCGATAGAGGTGTAAACATTAAGACAATATGATCATCACATTATAAAACTGACTGACAGCCTACGTAGAAATAGAGCATTTCTTGCTTTGAGTATTTCACTTGATTGATCTGTAGAATAAACGTTTGCGAACAAAATATTGGGGGGAGGGGGTTGTTAACAGATTATAAAAATTAGGGTTTATATGCATTGCACACTGCGTGTTTTGGGGTCTGTAAATTTAAGAACTGGTGTTCGAGAAGAGACGGGAGAAGGACAGACTTATCCAAGTTTGTAAGATCTCACACTATCAAAGTTTACCCACACAATAACTTTATGAAATATCATAAGCATACTATATTTGTGTCCAGTATTCACCATAATAAAACTCCCTTACATATGCCTGCCGAAACGCAAATAATTAGTTCTCACTTGCGAATATTGCGAAGAATGACACCAAGTACAAAAAAGTGGATTTTCTTATGAGTATTTTGAAAATACTATTGCATGCATACAAATTAAGATCAAATACGTTTATCTAGTCATTTAGCAAAGTAGTGCCTTCACCCAATCTGAAAACCTTTCTTTCCCTTTTCGCTTACACAATAACCAATATTAGTCCAGTAATATAACCATTAAGCATACACCATGAAATCAAATGCAGATTTATGTTTAATTAAAACACACACACACACACACACACACACACACACACACACACACCACAACATTTGTGCTTGTTGAGAATATTAGTAGGCTACACAAGTCACTAGCCGAAACGTTTGTCTACGTGATATACATTTGACCGTTTTGGTGAATAAAGACGCACCACACACACAAACTCGTAAAATACCAACCTTGCATAAACAATGTGTTTACAATATAGCTACATACAAGAATACAAATTAGTAAAATGTGTTTATTGTGGTCTAAGTTTTTAGCTTAGTAAATCCTGCGACCTAAGCATAACCAAAAAAAAAAAAAAAAAAAAAAAAAAAACCACACACACAACAACATCACACACGGTCTCCTTATGAAAACGAAAGCCTATTCCAAAAATTCTGTTAAAGGGGATTTAGACAGGCCTCATGAGACTTTGTTTGATCAGCAATTAAATATTGGATTACACTTTCTGCCCAATCGCATGCAATTGTATTTCTGTGGTAAAGGTCACGGGAAAGCATTCCATTATAAACCATAATTATACATAAGGGACTGGCCATTTTCAATCTTGCTTGGTACAGTTTGTACTGCTCTCAGGCCAATACTTTCCTAAAATACCCATGCAGTTAGTGGCATGGCTGCAGGTCTAGAGTACAATATTGATTTAAAAAGTACAAACTGTGTGTTGTTCGAAATTCTGTAAGTGATATAGAAAACCATGCTTCTTTCCTAGGTGTTTATTTTAGTAGATCTACATACAAACAGACACGCGGCATTTTACAGCAATGCAGTGATTGACAGGTGTGTGCTGGCTCTCGGCCCTTATGTATCGTTTGTGTCGAAACACACAAGCCCGTCTAAGAATTAACCATTCCATTAAAACGAAATCAAAATTGCACGAAAAACTAAACAAATGTCCAGATCATACCATATTTAATTTTATATGTTCAAGCTAAACCTGAAAATTCGAAATTCTATCAATTCAAAACGATTAAACATATACATTTATAAGAGTGTTCTATGGAATGCAACACTTTTTTTGTAATGAGTATAAAGAAACGGTCATTTACGCCAAACAGTGTTTAACACCAAACGTTTAAGAATTAAATATGCAATCTTATTTATAAAACACGTGAGTGTTCATGAAACGTGTAAAATCTGTTGCATAAGAGCCATGTTTAATCCTTTTAGCGAAGGGCTCCTGTATCCCAATATAATACACTGTAAATCAAGATTTGCGTTTAAGATTTAAATATAAATACATTGCAAACATTTTAGTTACGTTTACAGTGTAATGCTCATTTGGCAACAGTAGTCAAACAATTAAAATACACAAAAATGTGTTGAAGAAGAATAAAACAAATCTATATGGAACACATTATAAACGCATAGTTTACAACGCATGGCGTGTGGTACGCACTATCATTTAATAATTTAGCAGTGGTAACCAACCCACTTTACATTTTAAAATCACTCTATTTTTAGTGTTTTGAACAAATTCCTATAAAAAAATAGCTTAGGATCTCGTCTTTTGAATATGACCCCAACAATGGCTTATCAAATGCACGCCCCTCAGTAAAGGCGAAATTATAAGAATAACGGTAAGCTGGCTACTTTTTGGGGAGGCCTCACGTTGTGCACTGAAATTACAGTAAGAACGATCTTCCGTGTGTACTGTCGATTATTTTTTTTAAGTAAGCCACATTGTATAGCAGCTGTAACATTGTGCAGAGTCGTGTCTGTTGATTTTTGGAAATCGTAGCGTACTGTGGCTCCACAGTAAACACCACCTCCATTTTCGTTTTTGTTTTTAAAGAAAACAAAATGCATCAAGGCAGTGCATTGGCGTCGGTTAGAAAGCATTTACTGACAAACTGAATTGTGTAAGGCTGAGACACTGGCAATCGTTCCGATTGTCATATTGTTATGTTGCATCTCTGTCTATATGTTGGTATACATCTGTGAAGAGACAACATTAGCAACTGGGTGCGTAATATGATTATACAGATAGGTAGGTTATTGCAATTGTGTTTGCTCTGTAGATGTTAAGTGTACTTTTACTGCAGTACAACATTCAACTACTTCACTATTACAATATTTTCCCATAAAACAACAATAGTAATCCAACGTTAAATGGGAACCTTGAAAACACTTTCCCCAAATGATCACTCACTCGTACGTTGACACCTACCCCTTTGGCATACCATGAATGACTTTGTTGCTAGTGGGATGCAGACATTGACCAAGCGCCTTCCATCCGCCACACTGAAAATGCGTAACTGAGCCGCTCTTGAGCCACATAGCTGCAACTGGACATCTTGCTGTCCATCTCGTCGCTTTGCAGGACCTGATAGAGAAAGTCTATGTATCTGGAAGCCAACTTGAGTGTCTGGATCTTACTGAGTTTATCGGAGGGCAGAGTTGGGATAATTTTCCTCAAGGATGCAAAGGCTTCATTGAGTGATTGAGTCCTTTGCCTTTCCCTGACGTTAGCCAGGACTCGCTGTTTTTGGAGTTCTTCGTAGGACTGGGTGGCGCTGGGACTCGGCTTCTTTCCCCGCTTTCCTGAACTGTGGCTGCTGTCTTCACTAAACTTTTTGCTGCATCTCCGTTTCTTTCCAAGTCTCTGCTGTTGTCTGTCCAACTCCTCCTCACTGGTCACTAAACTATCCACAGGGGATACGGGAGCACTTGAACAATCTTCCATTTCTTCCCGAAAGAAATGCAAAGAGAAAGGGTTATCACTTTAAAATCCGTGATTAGAGAAATATCCTTACAATTCAGATAAAGTATAGAGATGTTTAATGCCCGGGATAAACCCGATTTAAATATATATTTGGCAGTCCTTTTTTTTTTTTTTTTAAGGTATTTACTATTTTTTTTTTTTATTTTTTTTTTTTTTGGAAACTTAGTCGAGTTTCAGATCCTAAATAGTTGTCTGAATTGAGGGGGTGGCAGCCTTGGACGCCAATTGGCTGGCTAATATTGCAGGAGGAGTCAGTTTAATGTTACAGTTTATCTAATTGGAGTTGCCTCAGATGCCGTTAGTGAACAGTATTAATATAATTATTGTCATTAGAATAAAGAAAAAAGTCCACGAGAAATAAACGTTTACAAGGAGCATTGATCTTAAAACGAAAATAAATGTGACCATAAAATTGTACGATATTGAAATTGTTCTTTTGAAAAATGTCATACTGGTGTGTTATATTAGATGCGAATGTTGATTACTTTACCCATAACCACTCAGTAATGAGTCATTTACCAATATGTAAAATGCATTACATTTTTAAATGGAATGCATTTTACATATTGGTAAATAACTTTATTAATGCAGACCTGTCAACTCTCCCTTATTTGGCGGGACTCTCCCGTTTTTTGGACACTTCTGCAGGACAATTCCCCGGACAGATTTTCTCCCGTATTCTGCTCAAAACTCTACTGTTATACCCCTTTAGGTCAGCCAACTTTAATTTCTGCACAGCGCATGTACTTTACTGCAATCCCAGTCTGTACAGAGCAGGGATTAGGACCCAGGGGAGCCATGTGGCAGGCATGCATTCAGTGCGCCAGGCAACCTCACATTGTTGCCCATCAACGACGGCTGCGCGTGCAATAAGCTTTCCTCGTCCGGTAAAAATATATATATTTATGCAAATTAAGCTTCTTCGACCGTAACATATTTTCACATAATCTCGAACGGTGGAAAAAAACAGATTTTCTGTAATCTGTGCAGGATTGATTTTAACGGCGAGACATGGGAGCAACAACAATTTGGGGTAAGCACCAGAGATCACAAAAACACCAAAAAGCAGAACAGCTTTCGTTGCCAAAGGAAAAAGCAGAGATCAAGAAAGTTACATATGCAGAGACCTTTACACGTTGTGACTAGTTCAGCAAATCTGTAGGAGACATGTTCCCAGACTCACAAATTGCAAAGTGCATGAAAGTCAAAGTGTCACACAAATAGTGAAAGAGCGGTTCTATTACAATTTCAGCATCAACATTGCATTGCAGATTGAGAATGTGTGTTCATACACAGCAATTGTGTGTTCATTTAAAATTAGAAGGTACCCTACAATGAAATGTTCCTGGCAGTGGTATTACTGATCCTCTACCTGCCTCTCAAGTTACCGTTTTTCCCATCACAGTGTTAACTTCACTTGTAGACAATCCATTAAGTATTAACTGAAGTGTAAAGCTTCCCCATGTTTTGTTCGTTAAGTAAAAAAAAATACATAACTAAAAAGAAAAAAATAGGTCTTGAACAACCCGATTTACATTTTTGCAAACTTAATTTTTGTGTTTGTTTTAGAAAAATAGATTTCCAAAACTTCCATTCGAGAGAATTATTTCTAAATCTAATATAAACTATGTGTAGTCTAATGAACTCGAGTCTCATCTGAAAATAAACCTTGTCCTGTCATAGAACTTTTGAACCAGGCAACACTCTATAGCAGCGGTTCTCAAACTTCGCGGTACTGAGAACACCTTCTACCAATAAAATGTTACTGCAGAATAGTTAGTATTGATAAGTAAAACATACATTGCAAGTTAATATCAACAAAACTACTATTGTAATTGCTCATTTTTACAACCAACAGTATACAAAAATACAGAAATTACTTTACTTAATGGAAGGGGTGAGCTTGCATGGACGAATACAAATGCTTCAATTTGGGACATAAGTAGTTTACAAAAACAATCATTGCAGGGGTAAGTAGATTTTGTTTTATATAACAAATTATTTATCTCTACTAAGAATAGTACACAACGTATCAAACTGATTTGTGTCTCCAAGATTGATACATCAAGGCTGTGGAATCAGTAATATATTATATTATCTCCTGTGTTCTGAACCTATATATAAGCTTAAAAATAAGGCTTTATTTGGTACTGGGTCTGCACGCCACAGGTGCAGATTGCTTAGCTTTAAAAGTTGTCTATTTGTCATGTCTTGGTAATTTTGTTGTCGTATGATTTATAAAAAAAATATATCTTAAATAAATCACAGACACGCTCCAGTAATACACTGATTTTAAAGTTAGCATCTGCATTTTATATACTCGCTTTACCAAAGGCATCGGTTTCAACGGGTTTTTTTTAACGGAGAGACACGACATAATTCTAATATAAACCACATGAGCGTTCCAATTCTGTACTGTGCTTGACGACATAGGTAAAGCAGTTTCTGTCAACACGCGTAAGCATTTCCCAGGAATTATTTTAAGCAACTTTAGAACTATTACTTCTAGAACCCCGTATGTTTTCAATAAAGTTCTGAAAACAATACCCGTTTTTTTTTTTTGTTTTTTTTGTTTTTTTTTAAACATTAAGACAATTCTAAGCTCAAATCTCTTAAAGTAATCTACAATTCTATTTTTTCCCTGCCTAATTCATCACTGTACATGTGAAATATTGTAAACAGTATTAATTAATATTGTATTAGTTATACACTATATTAAATAGCAATAACATTTATTAATAGGAGAATAGTATGGAAAGCTGTCCTTTTAGACTTTCTCATTTTTTTTAGCAATGGCCCACGTTGAAAGCAGGACTATTTTGAGTGGAAATTGTTTATGCAGCTCCCACAGTTTAAAGTATTTTGAATGCCTTTCTATTGTTAGAAAAAAATGAGAAATGTTCAAGGTTTGTTTCTCTAAATAATTTGATCGAGTTCTACAGCACCTGAAGCTTCCATATTCTTTTCAGAAACACACACACTGTAATTCAGTTGCATAAGTTCTGTTCCGTCTGTCTTCTAACCATGTTAAGCTATGATGTTAATATTGTCCTTGTTCTAGAACAGCGGTTCTCAAACTTTTTGGGCCATGCCCCCCTTCCTCTTGTCTGTGGTACTTGATGCTCCCCACCTGCCCTAGGGTGGTGCGTTCCCCAGTTTGAGAACCACTATTCTAGAATTATTTTTAATATAAAATTCCCTCCCTGCCCAAAGAAACTCACAAGGCAAATACTACTTTAACACCATTTAGTGTAACAATAAAATGTGCCATTCCTTGTCCAATTTCCCTCATGTTTTATGCCTTAAAGCTTTGATTTATCACAGCATTGAATCATTTAGTAATAGCAGCAGCGAATGGAAGCCAGTAGTTCTATGAAATCTTATAGAAAACGTGAACCCCAGTGTAACAATCCCCTGTCTTCACGTACATTACAGCATGCCTCCATGTTGCGAGTATTTGCAGTTTTTAAAACTCTGTCTCTAAGATTCCTTTTTTATTTATGAGGTGTTGTATGTTGCTGTGGAAAAACTAAATGTGCACACTAATTAGAACTGGAGGGGGTACGGTTATGTGAAGCCAGGACCGGTCTGTGATATTACAGGGCACTCTTTAAAGCAGAGTCCTGTCTCTCCTGGGGGTTTCATTGATTACATATTTTAATAATCACCATTAGCTAATGTTCAGCAGTGTCCTGGCAGTGAACACACAGAGTACAGAATCAAAGAATAACCAATTACTGCCTATCCGGCAAATGTAAGGGAACATTCAAATCTGTCACTTTGGGCCCCTTTGTGAAGCAGTTTGTCCTAAAATTAATTATATCCACCTTTTATAGTTTTACAATTCTTATCCTGGATATAGAAGTCATTTATAATATATCAATAATGTCAAATTAATCCAAATAAACACTGCTTCACATAGTATGAATACTTTAGTTCATGATATGGTGTTCATTGCTTTTAAATTAGGGCAAATGTGTTTTTCATCTATGCAACAACAGCTATATCATGTAAAAATACATGGAATTATTTACAGTAGGACTCCCATTGTGTAGCAGTTTAAACCAACCCAGCTTTGCAAATATGAGTCTTTAATTTTAGCCTGAAATATTCATTTGATGAATACAAAAAAGAAATTCTACAAAAGCAAATGCTAAACATTAAGCAATATACACCCGGTTAACTGTTTCAGTGGATTACTTGACAAAGGTAAATAAATAACTTAAATATATTTAACATTGTTTAATCAATAATTGTCTTGATTTTCTTTCATGGTCATAAATACATCGGGAAATAGATTTCTCAACTTTTGAGTGTTCACCAGGAGAGTTTCTTATGAGCATCACACTCCCGCCTGCAACAATGTTTTTTTCCTCTTTGGATACACTTTGATGCGCTTAAATGAAACCCTTTCGCTTGGTGAACACTGTTGAGTATAAATTGAGAAATGCATTCCCCAGTTGATTTAGGACTCGAGATGCATGGATAACAATATCAAAACAACTGTTGAAAAATATAATCTCTAAACACGGGCAACACGGGATACAGCAGAGTAATGGGTTTCTGCAGGGTGCTCAGAATATAGTAACATTTAAAAAGAGCATTGCCTCCAGTGTACTGCACGTTAAATCAGTAGGTTAGACCTTACTGGATGAGTGAAAGTACATTAAAATCACCTTTTATTATTATTATTTTTTTATATATAAATAAACTTCACACCGGGTTCTTTTTCCAGGGATTTCCTTCTGTTAAGATAACCCACTTTGCTTGACCCAGGGGTCGCTCCTGTCTTACATTCTCTATAGGAAAGTTTGCTTAGGGATATTTGCTAACTTGTGAGTGGGAGTGTTATTTTGTAGAGTGGTTGTGACACTTTTGAAGCACCCACAAGTCTGATCCCTTTCCTTTCAAGCACAAACAGTCAAATAAATGGTTTTGTACGCCCTTCACTTAAACTACAGTAGTCAACATGTTCATATATTCAGTGCACAGTCACTTTTTGGAGACCAGTTTGCTTTAGTACTTCAGGGACAAAAAGTACAAGTTAAACAAGTCAAATATGCCTTGGATGGTGCACCATAAATACTAGTGTAGTACACTGAAAATCATCATTTCAATAAAGCCTTTCAGTCTGTTTACACTTGTGTCAGTGAGCACATACCCAAATGCCTGTAGCTTTTCACATCTTCAACAGTCCTGGACCTTTGTTTTGACCTCAACAATGCACCTTTTTAGGTGACCAAATAGATGAAGACATGTGAACAGTGGAAAGCATTATCCTGCAGCAAAAAGACATAAACAGACCAGATCATGTACCATGTACAGCCCAGACCCTTTACCTTCCCCGGGAATTTCAACTTATTTGGTCCACTGATAAATCACCTTGGTGGTGACAGATTTAGGACTCATGAGGAAGTACTTTTATCCTGCAGGTATCAAGGAAGTTTATACAGATGGAAACGTCCTAGCAGCTTTTTACACTGCATGTGTGCTTCCTGTACTGTCGAGTGCAAGGGTACTGTGGCACTGGCTTACAAAGTAGATGCAACATAAAGAACCACCAACCCCCGATTTTATGGTCCTGATTTGCAGTTCTCACTTTAGTTTTTCTAGATGTTTGTATGCAAAAGCTCCATCATCACAGTTGACCTTGAGAATCATCAAGTACAGTTGTGTACGCTTTTGCCTGAGGAATTACAATAACCCTGAAAATAAGAAGTTAGAATCTTGTAAAGGATTGAGATATTAGCTGTGGAAATACCATAGCAGTGGAAGTACGTATTGGCAAACACACAGCTCCCTGCACAGGGATGCAAATGACTGAATCTATGTTAATTTTTACATTTAGAAATACTAAAAGAAACAAAAAAATTAAATGACAAACGTTTTGTCTAGAAGTTTTTTTCAACGTCTTAAATGTTTGTCATTGAATTTGAGTATTTCTAAATTCAGCTCCAGTGTTGGGGAGTAACGCATTACTGTAATCTGATTACATTTTTCAAACTTTTAAGAGCAATGGTTCCTTTGTTTAGCCAGGTAGCACAATGTGGGAATGCATTATATTTTATGTGAATTAAAAAAAAAAAGAGACGACTACGGCAAGTGCATAACGTGGCAGACAGAGCAAGTAAAACCTTACATGTCACATGAACAAGCTTTTTACATCATCTTATTAGAAAATGGCATCAGAGGAAGAAATAAGTGGGTTTGATACAATATTTTGAACTGCAGTCTGACCAAACTGAAGATGATATCTCTGTAAACTATGCCTCGTTACAATGTTCTACAAATGAAAACATTATAATTGTTTTACTGTCAATTATTTTTAGATTACGCATCACAAAAGGTCTATATAAAATTCTATATATATATATATATATATATATATATATATATATATATATATATATATATATATATTTATATACAGTGACTGTTGAAGTTTTGGGGCGCTTCCAAGCATGAATATACTACATACTACCTACTGGGGGGACTCATGTAACACCTTGAATAAACAGTATTTAATTTATTTGCATCATGACAAAAACTTTTGAAAAAAACTGCTATTTATATTCTCTTGTATTCCAGATATTGTTGTTTACAACAATCGTATAATCAACATAATTAATACTTTTGCTCTTGCACAGATACTGAAGATCCTGCCTGATGAAGTTTGCCGATTTAGTTCGGGCTTGGTGCCTACTTTTGATGTTTTTGTGTTGTCCAAACGGTCAGAATCATCACTCGGTGATTGCTCAGTCTTAGATTGCTTTGGCTGGCCTAGATTTGTCTCTTCATTCTGATGTCATAAAACTATTACACAAAAATAAAAGAGCTGAAATTCAACGTATTAGTAGGATTTGACTATTTCCAGCACACAAGTAATGCATAACATTCACGGGTTCAGTGACCTATAGGGGAAGTGCTTCCGGAGAATAAGGGCATGAATATACTCGTGCTATGTAGAGACACTTTAACCACTGGTAAACAATGATGGGACTTTAGAGACCGTATATACAGAGGGTACTCAGCGTAACAAGCGTGCAGTACCTGAAAACATATTTCTATAAAATCAAGAGTTTATTAGGTTATACCGTTCACAATGTAGTGTGTGAACTACTGAGAAATAAATGGACGGACGCGATCAGTTCTAAAACAGTCCCCACTTTTTTAATGGACCCTAAAACAAACATGGTTACTACTTTTAACTGTTTCTTTTATCGTGCAGACAATCTTTGATTGATAACTCATGGTAGTATATAAAAAAGCTTGGGAAATGTATGATCACTGGAAACAAATAGAAAATGTCATTAAATGATAAACAAACAAAAATAAATGCTTGGGAAGAAAATAGTATGGGGACTGGGCAATTTTGTAAACAATTAACAATGCAAAAGTGGATACAACGTATCTTTAAAATAGATAATGAATACAGAACACGAGATGGTTGGTTTGTCCCCAAATACAATACAAAGGAAGTGGAAACATCAATTCAAATTTTTTATGTAGCACATTTCATGGTGAGCCATCCCAAAGCGCTTCAGTCAAATAAGCAAAAAACGGCCCAGGAAAACATGACCAAACAATGAAAGTAAAATAAAAACTTAAAACTATAAATCACACACCAAAGGCTTGGCAGAACAAATAGGCTTCAGCCATGACAATAGGTTGATGATCCCTGGCAAGCATTCTAAAGAGCCCAGAGCATTGTGGGAAAAACTGCAACCTCCTAGCATGACAATTAGACACTGGTGAAACCAGCGGCCCTGAATGTGTTGATCGCTACTGGCAGCCAGGGTTATGGATGGATCAGTTCTGAGAGTTAAGTAAGATCCAGACATGCTTTAAAATGTCAGCAACAAAATTTTAAAAGACATACAAAAGCTAATAAGCCAGTGCAGTCATAGTAAAACAAATGTAACATGTTCAGTCCTTTTAGTACCAGTGAGAATTCTTACTGCAGCATTTTGAACAAGTTATAACATTGACTAGTCGAGCAGGCAACACAGCAAATAGAGCTTTACAATAATAAATGTGAAGAAAAAAATGCATGCACCAAAACCTCAGCATCATGTAAAGATATGTATGTATGACCTCTAGTGATGTTTCACAGGTGGTGATAAACTGATTTGACCACAGAGGCAAAAGCAAGACCAGCATCCAATACAGCTTCCTAATTGCAGAAGGTCAAAGAAAGAAAGGTAGTTCTATGTTATATCCTAGTCCCCACTAGCAACAGCTCAGTTTTACTTGCATTCAATAGGAGGACGTTTTTGGACATCCAAACTGCAGAATCAACCCAAATGAGCAGTTAACCTGAGTCAGCATTTGTATCACCAGGGGTTAAATAAAAGTAAACCTGTCTATCATCCACATAGGAGTGAGAATTAAGGTCATGTTTTCTGATCACATCTCCCAGAGGAAGCATATACAAGTTAAAAGGTAGACCCAAGCAGTGCCACCCACAGGGATTTTCGGGCCCGGGACAAGTTTAAGTCAGGACCGTGCAAGATTACAAAACGTGTTCCATTTAGCTTTCAGGGAAGAGTCATCCTCGAGAGTGCAAAATGTTACAGGATTTTTTTTCCATTTTTTGTACTGCCCAGCACCTCCTTCAGTGTACCTTCACCATTGCGGGTATTGTTTCTCAGAAATTGTAGGATCTTCATCTAAAAAGGTATACACTCTCTTCTAAAAGTTTTACACAACATTTTTGAAGCTTTCCCCATGGTTAAACTATGCATTTACCCATGCCATGTATATTAATATGCTTTACCATATCTTGTTACTCTTTACACTGCTGACCTTTGTTTTATTATACTTTGCTGTGCTTTTACAAGGGCCGTCTCAGTTTGGTGTCTTTGCTGTTGCAACACAAATTGTGTCACAGTGGTTTCCCTCCACTTGCCTGCAAGTTCTACTGGCGATAGTTCTGAGCTGCCTCTTGTACAACAGAGTAGCTATCTGCAAAGGGAAAACTTAATAAAAACGTACTGTATATCATCCACATTTTTCTATTGTTTCAGTTACTGTTTAATATCCTATTGTATATTCTGTATAACTCAATTGTTATTTTTGTTAGTTCATTATTTGCATTACTTACAAACTATTTCATTCAAAATTGATGGCTTAAAACAGGTAAGAAGTTAAGATAAATAAATAGAAGGAAAATGTTCTGCAAAGTAAAAAATGTGCCAGGTACAGTAAGTCACCACACCTTCATCCCATCCAAGAAAAAAAAGGGAAATCTATACTTTAATAAATGACAGAAATGATTTAAGCAGCCTATCAGCTCACAGTAGAGGCTATTCAAAACCACGGGCTGTATATTGCCTTTGATGGAAATGGTAGATAATGTTTGACATGTACAAAGAGCATCATGACATTCAAATTAAAATCGTACACCCACATGGACCAGTACCAAGCAATAAGGAAGACACCCGCAGGGTGTTCAATAGTCACGTCCTGTGCCAAGTTCCACTGTCTGCAGTATCAGGATACGTGTTTTGTCAGACTCCCTTTTTAGTTAGAAAGCCAATTAGCACATGATGGTGTGCCATCATGCTTTACTGAAACAAGGGACAGATGAATTAGAGATAAATATTTTATTGAAAACAATGACACTCTGCAGACCAACACATGGAAGAGGGCTGCTGTATATTGCTTTACATCTCTATAGAGGTTTACAAATTTAAGAAAGGTTAGTAAAATGACACCTTGAAACTTATTTGAATGGATGAATGAACTCCTTCCCTCTTTCTTTCGGTCACGCACAGCCGTGTTTAAACACATTGTTTACACTTCACCCAAGACAAAGTGTGAATCTGACATTTCCACGAGAACTAGCAGAGTACACAGATTTGTACAAACACTGTAAATAAGTCACCTTTCTCCAACTCAATGTGCTTAACAAATGGATGTGACAAACTACCTGGTTTGTAATATAAAGCAGACAAGATGAGGAGCGTCAGAAAAGCCAAAATGAACTGTAAAACTGTTGATGTCTGTTCTGACTTGCAGGGGGATGCATAGGACATACTGACATACAGTAAAACCACTCTAATCCAGCCCCACTACAAACAGGCATTCTGTGTTATTCAGCATCATTTTTTGGGTCCCGACCAAATCCCTATTAAAATGAATGGTGTGATACCCTCTACAATCCAGAATCTGTCTATTCTGGAATCCAGTTTGAGTTGTAATTCTTGTCTGTTCAATTTAAATCTGACTGCGCAGTACAGTGCCGTGCAATGTTGTAGAAATACGCACATATCCTGAGGGTATGGTACTGTAAAATCCTTGTTTACTTAATGGAAAAAATTTAATTAATGCAATTATTCAATTACAGGGTATACCTGGACAGTACTGTTTGCACTGTCACCATTTTGAGGTGTGTAGCAGGGCAGTAGAGAGCCCTGCTGTGTAAATGTATTTATTTATTTTTAGAACAGGGTTTTCCCCCCCTGCCCCTGTGTTATTTTGTATTTGTTTTGTATTATTATTATTGTCGTTATGATTTAGTGTGTGAATATGACGGCGAGAGACGTATGTTTTGTTGTTGTTTATTTGTATTTATGTATATGTGACGGCGAAGCGCCGCAGGTTTTGTTATTGTTTTATTTAAAATGTGTTCTGGCAGAGGCGAGAGTGGGTACACCACTGCCTGGAGGTCTTCCAGGACACAGACCTGGATTGGGAGGAGCCCGAACTTCCTGCGCCTGAGTGGGAGGAACCCGAACGTCCTGCGCCTGAGTGGGAGGAGCCCGAACGTCCACAGCCCAAGAGGGGGGGGAGTCGGTGCATCCACAGCCCAAGAGCGGGGAGTTGGTGCGTCCACAGAAGAGGGGGGAGTCGGTGCGTCCACAGCCCAAGAGACCAGCTACCCCCGCATCAGTTTCATTGCCGGAAATTGGGTGGCCGGAGCCCCATGGAGTGTGGCTGAAGCCCCTGAAGAGGGAACTGTTAGCCACAAAGAAGTGGGGAGTGGAGGACATTCCACCATGGCCACCCCCAGAAACACCTTGCTTCCCCCTCTTCTGGGACTTTGAGACTGGGGGGAGGTGTGCCAAGTGTGCGTTGCACAAGGGGGGGGGGGGGGGGGGGGGCAATATGTAGCAGGGCGGTAGAGCCCTGCTGTGTAAATGTATTTATTTTTAGAACGGGGTTTCCCCCTCCGCCCCGTGTTATTTCTTATTTGTTTTGTATTATTATTGTCGTTATGATTTAGTGTGTGAATATGACGGCGAGAGCCGTGTGCTGTATGTTTTGTTGTTGTTTATTTGTATATGTGACGGCGAAGCGCCGCAGGTTTTGTTATTGTTTTATTTAAAATGTGTTCTGGCAGAGGCTAGAGTGGGTACTCGTCCTCTGCCAGGAATAATTAGAAAACCTGTGCAGAATGTGAACGGGGGATTATTAAATAATTAATAGGTAGTTAATCCCTAGGTCACTAATATAAAAGCCTGCAGCTCTCGGCACTTGTGGTGGGTGTGTTAGGAGCGGAGAGAGCGAGAGACAAAACGTAACTAGTAATAAAGGAACAGTGAAGGTTACTGCCCAGCCTGACCTGTGTTATTTTTGTGTTTGTGACTTGTTTTTGTTTAACTGTTTTATTTCGCTCTGTGAGCAAGTTTCTTTTTGTTAAAACCTTTTTATTTATTTTGGTATTATTTAAATAAAACTGTGCACGCCACACCTTTAACTGCAGTACTTGCCTGGTGTCAGTGTTTTTTCAGTTCCTGCTTCTGGCCTTGCGTCACACGTCTCAGCCACCCTGCCACAGGTATTTAAACAGTTTTCATTTAAACCGTTTTGTTTAGATACAGTATTAAATAATACAGTACCTCTAAACTACAACACTGTCTAATACAGCACAGTTTTCTGGTCCCAGATGATACCGGAAGACAGGTTTTACTGTACTATTAATGCTACTGAATTGTGTTACAGTACCCATCTCCTATCAGAGAGCAAAAAAAAAAAAAAAAAATTACATTACCTACAATTCCATTTATTAGAAGATTCTGTTTGTTTTCACTTCTACCATCGTGGAGAGCAGATGTGAGGTCCTAGGAAAACACGTGTGGCCAATATGGCCTTAAAGCATTTCAAGTGCTAGATTTTGTGTCCTTGGAAAATTTACAGTGGGATCAATGCATTATGGGGCTGCACAATGGTGCGGTGGTTAGCGCTGCTGTCTTACAGCTCCAGGGTCCTGAGTTCGATTCCGGCCTCAGGGGTCTGTCTGTGTAGAATTTGCATGTTCTTCCTGTGTTCACGTCTGTTTTTTCCGGGTACTCTGGTTTCCTCCCACAGTCCAAAGACATGCTGGCTAGATAGATTGGCCTCTCCAAATTGCCCCTTAGTTGCCCTGCGATGGACTGACGTCCCATCCAGGGTGTAGTCCTGCCTTGCGCCCTGTGTCTGCCAAGTTAGACTCTGGCTCACCGTGACCCTCTATAGGATTAAGATGGATGGATGGACCAATACATTATTAAAATCAGGTTGATGCAGTCTTCAACTTATATTTCACTCTGAATTTCATCTAACCTTGATGACAAGGTACATCTGAAATCCTGTTGCAGGTATTCATACATGTTTCACAAGGGAGGTTGTAACAGCTTGAAACATTTAGTTGGGTTTAATAAGATGCAGATTTTTTATGCAGCCTGTCAAGATGAAGACTCTGTGTTTGAAGAACCACTTTCCTTATGCCAAGGGTCCAGAAAAAAATCCTAATTCCTTTCATATTAAATGATCTGGAATTCACAGGAGATTGTCTGCCGACTGTCATTTTTTAACAAAAGCTGCTTAGCTTTGTGTAACTTGACTCTGACTAGAGAACAGCGACCATGTTATTGATAAATATAAAATAAGACAGATTTACCAAGGCCAACAAACCAGAAATCAACTTAATATTGTTGCCGCGTAATTACATTATTCGTAAAGGACAAAAGGCAGTTTGCATAATGTATTCCAGAAACACTTATTTTACAAAACTCAGAGGAAACATCTTCAAATGTATTTTTATTCCCCACAGAGCTCTATTCTTACAAAAAAAAAAAAAAAAAAAACACAGTCCCATGACCAAGTCAATTTCCTCTTTTACACCCAGGAACTGGATAGTAGATGTCAGCGAGCTACTGACCTCTGGAGGACAAAGGCCAGCCCTGTAGGTGTCCGTTTGACCTTATCAGGTGCATGACCAGTCGGGTCCACTGTAGCACAATGAGAAGAAACAGTCTCTTCCGGTTTTGGCCCCCTAATCCGCAGGAGCACGTCTCACCCTGAGCACATTTTGGGGCACAGACCTGGTTTGCTACTCTTCCCTAGCAGGCCGCATTAACACAGCCTGTTCTGACTAGATGGTAAATACTGCACTAACCTGGCTTCAATAGAAAACCTAACCAAACTCCCACAACCTGGACTGACATAACAGAACGAACGTCGAATAGTGCTCAATCGTGAGCCATCCAGGTGGCACATCAAAAGGGGGCACACATTTTTTGAAATACGTTGTCACTACTGTGGAGGTAAAGAGGAGTGCTGGAAGTGCTAATAAAAGACAGGAAACCTGAATATGAGGGTGTTTACAAAGAATCATGTGAGCTATTATTTCTTTCTTAGCAGACGCCCTTATCCAGGGTGACTTACAATTGTTACAAGATATCACATTATTTTTTTACACATTATTTTTAATTCGCAGGTATTTTCTAGTCTGCGTTTGAAGTGGATTATATCACAGGTCTGCTGCAATCGACCGCCAGCATCCCCCCGCGCTTTCTCTTCCCCCGGTGAAGGCTCCATATCCCGGATGTCTCCTGGCCATCCGGCAGGATCTCATACTGGAAATCTTTAACGGGATCCCGGGAAAAGAAGGACCACATCTTGAGTTCTTTTGTGAACCAGCGGCATCAAAACACAGAGAGGCTGAGTGTTTTATGTTACAGTCCCTACTTTTGTGATGCATATAAAATCTATACTAGAAATGTGTTGACAAATTTAGCAATACAAGAGTACAGCTGGAATGTGGCAGTCTTGTGTGCAAGTATATAGCAAAAAAGATAAAATTGTGAAAAAATCTGTATAGCTCTGATGATGCATTCATTTCACACATCATTGCACTTTTATTCCTTCTGGAACATCTTGCAACATTTCAGGGATGTGACTATGGAATTGATCGCTGCTGTAAAAAAGAAACATGTGCTAGAATTCATACAATTTAGTAAAAACATGAATTATTACAATAGTATGCTTTTGTTTGCATATAGTTGCTTTGGACCGACTACAATCTTAGAAAATAAGTTTGGGCATTCCTTGCAATAGAAATCTGAATCAAGAACCAAACCCATAATGATGATTTACATATTCAAAAAGGTTAAAATGGGATTAGACTTATTAAAATGCATGTATGGGACCACTGAAGGGCACAACTGTATATTTCTTTTTCCAACAGCATGTGTTAATTTTATTAGGAATCACTTGAATAAAAATGTTGAACAAAGTTGGTGCTTTCAGAATAGAAGACTAGGAAACAGGCAGTAGTAATTCTAAACACTTCTGACCTATTTGCCAAGGTTGCCAGCTTAACTGAATCATTAGCCACAGATGTCATGCACAGTTGGGGAGGACCCTTCCTAAACTGTGCTATTTGCTTTGCCGATTGGAGTAGTACAGGGTGAAGAGTAAACATTGTAAATGGAAAGATGACATTTACAGTAAACTGTAAAACCTACAGGCACTCAGAAAAGCCTTGTAAACCAGTGCTGCATGTTGCTAATTGTGCCGAGGAAATAGGCCAGCACCATCAATTTTCAGTGAATCACCTAATTATTAGTTTAGTTAGCAGATGCCTTTATCCAAGGCGACTTACAGAGACTAGGGTGTGTGAACTGTGAATCAGCTGCAGAGTCACTTAAAACAACGTCTCACCCGAAAGACAGCACAAGGAGGTTAAGTGACTTGCTCAGGGTCACACAGCAAGTCAGGGAGTGAGCTCCTGGTTACAAGCCCATTTCTTTAACCACCAGATCACACAGCCTCCATATTCAACTACAGCTTAACTCCTACTACATTTACTAGCTATAAATCTTTCACGTTTTTTATATAAGCCCTTATTGAGGTGCCACATCTGTCAAGTACACGTAACCACTTATAGGGGATTTAGAGGCACAAGAAGCTGATAAGTTCTTACTCCCTTTTCTTATCTCTAAAACATCCCAAATGCAGTTTAGAAGATGACACTACAGAAAACTCCCTCCACCAAGCATGACTGTCTCACCATTCAGACTACATCATCTCTGCTGATAGAGCAGGGCTAGGGCTTTTAGCGCAGGGATATTAAGCTTGGTTTAGACTAAAACTTCTTAGAGGGTTATTTGGTGTTACAACCTAGAATACATATACATCCAAAAAAAAAAAAAAAAAAAGATTTGCAATATTGATTTAAATGGATACATGACTGTGCAGGTGTGAGAAAACATGAACCTGCCTCACTAATAATGTAGGGTGTACAATGTAAAAGGTACACCAATCATTGTCACTTTGTAATAAAATTTCACACCAGTTTATTCAGTCTAAAGCTCCTCAGCTTAGGATGGGCTTGCCTTCACACAAAGCTAGCTGTGTCCAAGAGACCTAATTTCCTGTCTCAGGGCTGACTGTTTACCAAAGTGACACAATGTTTCATGCAGTATTATTTTATCAGCACTGTTTAATTTGTCTTTCCTGCAAAAAAACAACAGCCAGCAGCTGAGCTTGTATATTTGTATTTCTGTGAAAAGTGTATTTGCACAAAGCAATATCTTCAAGGAAATCCCAACATGAATCTGAGAATGTTTCAATGTAGCTCCCTGTGGTGAGGGAAACGTCAACAATCCTAAAATGCAATGTAAAAAAACAAGACAGCCGTTTCAAACCAATCTGAATTATTAGCTAGCAAGACAAATGAAGGATCTCGTGAAAACAGACACTAATGAGAAAATCAGGAAGGACTTGGAAACAGTTTCCCACAGCTCTCTAGAGCCAAGTAAGCAAAAACTGAACTTGCATAATGGGACCAATATATGTTGCATGTGCAAAAAAAGCTTAAAAAAAACTGGCCCAGCATATGATATTATAATAGTCTTTTCCTCTAGGTATTGTATTAGATGTTGTAAATCACATAGCCCCTGCAAAGTCTAAATACAAATGGCTAAGTCTCTAGAAGACACAAGCAGTTCCTTCTTATTTCAAAGTTGAATATATGAACCAGGACAATTGTGGTGAAGCAAACTGGCAGCTTATAGTTTAAACTAAACTGATTATTATTAATAATAATACTAATAATAATAATAATAATAATATATAGCCCACTATACTGCTGAGCACAGGCCCAAGCATTAACAAAAAGTTACACAATCCAAGTATCAGGCTGAACCAGCACTTACAACCAACTACACAAATCCTGGAGGTTGTCACTATATTAGGCATTTACTGAAAAAGCCACCCAAAAAAAAAAATCTCCCCATATATATCGCTTGTGACATGAAAACCATGTCAAGCATATTTGCTCACTCCACGGTTAATTGAAAACTATGTTGCACAACTTTCCTCAGTAAAACCATAAAAAATAGCTACATAATAGCTTTATACCGTAGTTATATTTGCTTAAAAAGAGATGGTTCAAAATACTTTGCAAGTATCCCGACTGTATGACTGCACGCCAAACAACCATGCCTTTACCAGTTAAGCCACTCCGAGACACACCGGTTAAAAATTCTATTTTTTGCTGCCATTTCGACTGCAACTTGTTTCCGGCACTAGTTAGTACAATTAACAGTTAATTCGATTGTACCCAAACCCAATAGAAAAGTCTATATAGTAGACTAGTTTGGAGAATTTTTATGAAAACTCAAAGTACTTATTGTGTCGCCATGTAGAGTTTGAGACAGTCTCCACGTTTTAAATGAGGATCATAAAACATTAAGTTATTCATATTCTAGATCGCTAATTTAGTAGCGTAGCCATTATAAACAGCTAATCCTAGGGAAGCTGATTGTAGTCAATTATTTATAGTACCTACTGTATATACAGTATGTTTGAGTCAGGACACGAGAAAGACAAAAGAAAAGTACTACAATCATTCAGAGTGGCTCTTAGTGCAATTCTCCCAAATACTGTGTTAAAGTGCTTGGACTAGGAGTTCAGGAACTACTTCTCTGTTCCAGTTATCTCTCATAGACACAGTACTAAGTAGGCTAAATCAGCCAAAGTATAATTATATTACTATACACTAAGCCCTTTCTAG
Organism: Acipenser ruthenus; assembly: GCF_902713425.1. Lineage (NCBI taxonomy): Eukaryota > Metazoa > Chordata > Actinopteri > Acipenseriformes > Acipenseridae > Acipenser > Acipenser ruthenus. The sequence goes on along the minus strand of NC_081199.1, from coordinate 22,449,634 downwards.
AACATAGCTGTGCATTACCAGCAAAACAAAAGGACATTTGATCTAAAGCAGTCTGATTACTTGGTGGCGCTGGCCCTTATTTCTATAAAGACACTCCAGGTGATCCAGCCTATGTTAAATATGTCAATGATGGACAACTGGATTGGGTAGAAGCTCCTAAACACAGAAATATCCCATGTAATTTTATTATATATATATATATATATATATATATATATATATTATACACACACACATACACACACACACACACAGAGTATATATATTATATATATATATATATATATTATATATATATATATATATATATGCACGACAGTGCAATAATACTAAGAAAACGTAATTGGAAGTCACATTACTCTTCAAACACAGCAGTTTCTGGATCCCACAGGACTAAACTGGACCCATACATACCATTAATATTACCACAGGTTACTCAGAACAGTGAAACGAAATAGATGGTGAAATCAAAAAAGTAAATGATGCATACTGTTCAGATCTCAAGGATGCTAAGATTTATTTTTTTTTCCTACATTTCTGGTACATCAAAATCAAGCAGTGTTCAGTCTAGGCCTAGCATGCCGTTGCTGTGGAAACCTGCTGTTTCCTTTAAACTCTGGTATGCCACCCCACAGGAAATCTGCTAAATAAGTGACTTTATTATAAGCACTTCCATATCGGTCATATTTCACATTTTAGATCAATAAACAGTCTCCAAAGTTCTGTGATCCTGGCTCCAACATGTGCAGTGCAACTCATTTAATGCCGTTGCAGTGGGGTCCGCAGCGGGAATCTTTAGTTGCAGTGGGGTCCGCAGTGGGAATCTAGTTATTCCACCGAAGTAATTTCTGCCTGAATTGACCCCACTATTTTGGGATAAGTCCTACACAAGTCCTAAACAAGTCCTAAACTCAATGAAGTCTTCCTTTTAAATGTATGGGTACATGGAATTCTAATATATTTTGTAAAATCAACATTTGTTTTGCGCAGTCATAATCACGCCTTCTATTACTCTGTAGCGGGGTCAGGGTATGAGGCAAGGGTGACTACCAAAGGACTCTTTCATTCAGGATGTAAATAAGCAGCAGGTGTATTAGGATCAATTTATATATATATAATTATATATAAATTAGGAATGACATGGGGTACTCGGGTATCCAGGGTACCTGGTTCTCGATATTACCCGAATCCATTTTCAGGATTAGATTCCTCTTCGAATCCCTTTTTGCTAAAATCGAATGTCTCAATTTTCCACGCGACCTGTTGTAGCGGAGCCACTCGACTTGACCGGCCAGACCAGTGCTTTTCAACCTGTGGTATGCGTACCTTTACTGGTAAGCGACGGGCTTGCCACTGGTACCCGTCGACAGTTCTTTATGACGATATGATTCCTCAAAACACAATGCTCTGTCAATCGCACCATCATGTATCAATCTGTTTGTACCACTGAAGCACAGAGAAATTAGAAAAATGAGAAAATGCTGCAGACTGTGATTTTATATATATATTAGCTCAAAGAACCAGCTTAATGTAATTTATAATTATATATATATATATATATTATACACACACACACACACACACACACACACACACTGAAAGTAGTCTCTACGGCAATGCAAGCGTTCAAATTTACTTCAGCCAAACTATATTTCACTGGTTGCCTACAAGGGCTTTGAGAGGAGGCGAGATTGGGAGTGAGATATTGAGAGTGAGACGAGTTTGAGAGGGATGGCGAGATTGAGGGATGGAGTCTGAGAATGGTGCTTAGTAACACTGATGTTAGATACTGATAGCAGGACGAGATAGGGTAGCATGCCACGAGAAGAGCAAAGGGTTAGATATATACACTTTCTGGGCGACGTAAAAGTGAGAGAAAAAAGGAGCAAAATTTAGACACATAACATAAAACAAATCTGACTCTCGCTCCCGACGGGTCAGGCAGCATCCTCTGGCTGCTGGGTGTTTAGTGGAGCAAGAGACAGGAAGGGGACGTACAGGACAAAAGGACAGATCCTTCGCAACTCAGAACTCAGTGCAGTATCCTCAGGCAGCTAAGCGGCGTGGAGAGCTTAGGAAAAGTGTCTGTGGTCCGCTTAGGAGAGACAAAAACAGAGAACCCCCTCCCCCTCCCCCTCCCCTCGGTCGGGGCCCACTCGGCAGGTGGAGGCTCGGCCTACTGCATGAGGGGGCTGAAATGGTCCTGGACCTGCAATGGAAGAGAGGAGATGGGACAGCAAGGTTGAGGCCTGGAAGTCTTAGCGCATAAGAATAGGATGTGGCAGGGGGTCCCCTCAGGCCGGAAAAGAACAGCCGGGCGTCAGTGGTTGACGAGAGGCCGACCCGGACAGCCGGGGGAGTGCGACTCACTTCCCCCTCTGAGGGAGCCCTTGTGCAGACAGTGTGATATAGAAAGGAGCAGAGGAACAAAAAACCAAACACAGACAAGGAGGCGGAAGTAGTGCTGGGTTCCACCCGGAAGAGATCGGCGGGCACTTCCCGGGGCAGGATGCCGCAGAGGGAAGGTTAGACTGGCTAAAGAAAGGGTTTTAGGATAGGTAAGAGCAGCGCAAAGCAGGAGAGTGCCCTCTACGGCACCCCCCAAATTATGCCTAAAGGCTAACATTTAAATGGCTTACCAAACAAAATTCATCATTTTGCTTCAAAGCTTAAATACTTCACTCCCGCTCGTTTATATTCATCAATTTCTTTATTGATTTAAAAAAAGGACATCGTTGTAAAACAAACACATTTTGACACTAACGTGTCTATCAGGTAGATTAACACCAGCAGAATACATGAACCCCAGTTTCTTGTAACAGTTGTGATGGTGACCAAACATGCGAGTACTGTTGTGTAAAAAAGTAGCTTAAAATGAACAGTTGTTTAGGAAATGTAGAACAAGAACAGCAACAAATAAAAATACACTTAAGATTTGTGTCTTGCACACATGTCATTTACAAAATGCACTGAAAACTTAATGGAATTAATGAAGGGCTGTAATGCAGTAAAAAGAGCAAGAATTAAACAGCAAGGATGTGAAAAGGTTACCCTAGCAAGCTGAAAAAAAGTTGTCTGTGTGAACTCCAATAAACCAATGTTATCTTTCGCCAGTCAAATCGTAGAGTGCCTAAATATAGTTTTGAAGTCAACACGAATAGATTTTTTTCGTCTCTTGCATCCCAGTAGATTTTGTTACATTGTTTACCGTCAGGAGTTTAAGTGATTTAATTGCACAAGATTCCATGGTTAGATGATGAGCTGATAATATCTCTTCAGCCAAAGAATCAGCCACAGGAATTTAAGAACAACGTTACCATTATGTAAAACAGTATGTAGCGTGAGCTTTGTACTAAAGCTGGGTCAGTTGTTTAACAAAGTTTAATTCTCAAACAGACCATTAAAAGAATGTGAAAGCAGAACATACAGAAATGCGTGCGGTCAGCTGGCTTGCATTCCCTTCCCTTGTCCCCTGCTCCGGCCATGACATACGACCTTCAAACTTGATTACTTCGACCTACAGCCACAAACACACGCACATTAGTTTGTAGTGCTTTAGGGGCAAAAATTGTGTAATTAACCCTTTCCAGGAATCGGGTAACCCAGTTCCTGGCCTAGAGCCGACTCTGAATTCTTCTACCCAATGTCATGCTTAATAAATATATATTTAGGTATTTCAGAAAATTCTAATGTCATATAAGTCAAGTATGCATGTGTCATAACTTTTGCATTATTACTACAACATTTCAATCATATTTAGATAATGTGACACAGGCAATTTTGATGCAGACTTAAAAGGATATGGCAACTAGTAGCGGTGTTCTTAAAGGCTATTCATTCATTGGTACACAGTAGGGTTTTTGTGTCGTCCTTCAAAAATCACAATATTTGACCAGGGACCAGGCCAACGAGAATGCAGAGGTATCCAGAAATACTCGGCATTAGTATTTATAGCTGTATTTGTTCATAACTGGTTCATAAGACCCAACACAGCAGGGAATTGTACTTGTCAAACTGGGCTGCAATTCCTTACAAATTGCACAATAATTGTTTTTTTTTTTGGTTTGTTTGTTTAACAGGTCATACCAATATTGCATTCCAGAAACTAGAGTCTGGTTACCTAATCTAGTGCTATGGTACTATACCTCTGTATCTTCAGTAGGTTTATGTCAAACTCTGCACATTAATGGGAAAATGTTTTAAGAGTGCGCTGTGGACAGGACTCTAAAATCACTTAAATATTTTTAATACAAATTCCGGTATATTGGGAGGTCTGAATAAAAATTAAAAAAAAACCTGATATCAGTGTATACTACTTAATAATATGAATATTCTAACACATTACATCAAAAGGATGCAAATAAAACTTTTAGTAACTGTAGCAACCTTACAGACAGGACAGAAAGTGCATACACAATAAATAAATAAATAAATAAATAAATAAATAAATAAATATTCTATATACCAAACATTTGCTTCTTTTTGAGTAATCATTTTCAATATAGAGTTCCTAGCATCTTATTTTTACCTTGTTTAATTTATAACAAATTCTCTAATTTCATATAGCCAATTTACATCATTTAACACAAATCATTCTAATTAAACTTTTTTCTAAAATATTTATTTTATAAAATGTAGATGAAAGTAAAGTACCTACCTTTTCCATTTGTTTATTTATCTTGCTTACTTCCCATAGCAGCAGGATGCCAAGTTCTAACTGACGTTTGTCTTCGTCGTGTTTATACGAGGCTACTTGGAAAGTTTAGCTCGTGCTCACAATAAACACACCTGCAAACCCGAAGCAAAATGACGTCTCGGTGTGTCACAAATCATACAGGTCTGTTAATTCTAAATGGGGTGAATGTCTGAGGAGACAAACCGACTGATAACATTTAAAGTGGGGCTCGTACAACACGGTTTGCTTTAATGGGCTACCACAACTTATATATATATTATATAAATTATATACATTCGCAAAGGTGCAATAAGCTTTCGCATTAGTGTGACTCTAACACCTTGTTATTCATTAGCACACACAGCTGACACGTCTGTCAGTTTTCCAATGCGAAATTTAAAAACACGAGGATGTCCTTTTCAGCGTTAGTATGTAAGAAAAACATTAATGTACGCAAAAACACACGAAACAAACGTAGAAAAACGTTACAGTGCAATAAGTAATGATAAGCAATGAAAACAGTTGCTACTTTGTTGACGAGGCTGAGGCTGAGACTGTAACTGCAGTAGGTGCAGAAAAGGTCAAATCGGATATTGTTTTATATGAACTACTATTAAAATGCAGATTTTCACTTAAAAAAAATAATTAATTAATAAAATAAAAAAAGACCTTGTGATTTGCATGGTGCCCCGAGATTGGTTGGGGGAAGTGAAGGATCACCTGCCAAATCTGTTAAAACTTTACGTGGACATTTGTTACAATAAATTAATTCACAAAAATAATCACCATCAGATTAAAAACCGTTTACGACATGCACCACGTTTCGTCTGCATGGTTGTTGTAATAATGTGACTCACAAAATGATTCTTCCAAGATCTTGTAGTCTTTAAGAACACGCGTGATGCCATCACGGTGATTTCTAGTTGTTAGCAAACTCCCTGCTGCCTTTGGGTTCAGATTATTCTCCCATGATCCCACCAACCAGGAAACCATGTTTACAAAGCACGGGAAAGGCTGAAAACAGTTCCTCGTGCAAAGCAGTGGAATTTGGTGATACCATAAAACATTTATGATGAGTGGTTCTTCTCCGAACAGTATTTTTAAACAATTACTGTGATAACTGCATTAAGGGAAAGAGTAACCAAAATAAGGTGTAAATGTGCAATTCTTTATACAAGAAATCCACCCTGTTTTGAAAATATGAATGACTCTTTCAAGTGGTTTCTAAATTTATAGTGTTTTGGCATTGGTGTGATATTAAACAGGTTACAGAACCCAACAGTGAAATTCTTCAGACTTATTTTTAATTAACGGATGTTAAGGTACATTCCTCAGGAATGAGTCCTCGCCACATGCACACGCGCGCACACATGCACACAAAATTATGGCAAATGGAGAACATATCTTATGCTCACTTTAGCATCTTGTACCACAGGCTTGGGCCAAATCTAACATAATATAATCTTTTGGAAAACAAAACTTTAAATATTGAAAAAGTACTCTTACAGAAGTTTGCAGTGCTGTGAAACCACCAATGGCAACTCTTTTGGAAAGAAAATATTGCATAGTGGTCCTGATTTGGTGAAACATCTGTACTGATTAGGCAGTGCAGTGGGTTACCAGTGTGTATTTCATGCAATCAGTATGAATATATTAAAATGCCAACTCTAGTACAATTTTACCAATGTCAGCCATTGCACATTCAATGCCATTTAGTAGTGCTTTGTTGCTAGGAAATCAGTAAAATGGCCACATACACAATAAAAAGATGCTTCACATACCCTGCATGCGTTTCTATTTCCAAAATGCCTCTTAGTTTATGGGCCATGGTGTATGTCTTATATATACTTCTGACTCAGACAATTTATTTAGCGTAGGTCGTACAATGGGGAACCGTAAAGCCTATGTGAGAGGTTCTTTTATTCTTTTATACTGGTATCAGTAATTTAACATGGCTGACTCCTCAATATTTTGATGTCTGTGTGAGTGCTATCATATAAGCACATTGTCTTACCCTCCTGCTGATGTGTTTCTTGCATCTACTAGTTGCAGGGGGACAGAACAATAGTTACACTCGGCTGGTTACACTTAGAGGCAAGACATGCTTGAGGGGGACTTTTGAGGCCATAGGGATGCTTTAAAACTTCTGGGTTTTAAAAACTTACCAGGATGAAATGTAATGCAAAGTTAATCGAAACAAGAAGAGGAGTTCAGAAGTGTAGGTAACTGATACAGAACCGAGTTATATTGGAACATATGAGCAGAACATTCATAATATGTTTTTGGACCATTCTGTATTAAAGTCAATTTTGGAATGAAAGTTATAACTTTTGAGCACTTGATACATGTAGTTTGCCATATGACCAAAATGACTAAAACATATCAAAATGATATTGCCATCATTTGCAGTACATACATTTATTTATTTTATTGCATTATATACCGTTTTTATACAAAATTATCACAAAGCACTGCACAGTACATAGCAGAAAAAAAGAACAAACCCCTATACATTTGTATAACATGTTACACATACAACCACCACAATCAGACCATTTAAATAACAGTATACACATAACAATACAAAAGCATCAATTTTACATTTACATTTAAACCCAATAAGATAAGAAAGACATTTTATAAAAGTGCGTTTTTAGTCTTGACTTGAAAACTGTAACGGTTGCAGCTTCCCTGACAAACGAAGGCAGAGCATTCCATAATTTAGGAGCTCTACAAGAAAAGCCCTACCTCTGTGTTGCTTTTGTTGGCCTTAGGAATAACCAGCAGCCCCACATTCTGTGATCTCAGAATGCGGTTTGGAAGATACGGGGTCAGTAACTCCTGTAAATAACTAGGTGCTAATCTATTCAGGGCCTTGTAAGTTAACAGCAAAATCTTAAAATCAATTCTATACTGCACAGGGAGCCAGTGTAAAGAGGCCAAAACAGGGGTAACATGTTCACTTTTCCTGGTTTTAGTCAGAATTCTAGCGGCGATATTCTGAACAAGCTACAACAGCTACACGTTTTGGAACACCAGAAAAACATGCATTACAATAATCAACTGTCATCAGATACGGAAAAAAAATGTCTAAATTTGGCTATATTTCTCAAATGGTAAAAAGATACTTTAGTAACTGAGTCTCAAATGATAGATCAGGATCAAAGATGACCCCCAAACTCTTAATTTCTAGTTTAAGTTTTGATGACAGACTGCAAGGGTCGAGCTCATGTAATCCCACATTTCCTTTTAGTTGTTTCTGTGATCCCACTACATGACCTCTGTTTTATCTGAATTCAAAATTAGAAAATTCTTTGACATCCAATGCTGGATGTCTGTAAGACAAGTAGCTAATAACACCCAGGCAGAAGAAATTCCTGGCTTTAGGGACACATATAGCTGCGTATCATCAGCATAGCAATGGAAGTTCGCTCCTAGACCTAAAATGGAGCCCTGTGGAACACCGCAGACAACTTCCGATAATGTCACAGATGGCTTTGTGTGGCGTGTGGGTGGTGATGTCAGGTTCAGGAAGCAATGGACACAGACAGTCTGGATTTACGGGTGAATCTGAGCGCTTGGTTGTGCTCAGTATTTATTAAATAAACAAATGAAAGATTTAAACAAAAAACAGCACACTGCACTTTAGGCCAAGAAAGATTTCAGAAAGATTTGAACCAGAATAGGAAAAGGCCAGACAGTCCTACTGTGCTTTCAAGACGATTCAGAATGGTTTACAGTATGAAAGACAGCACATAGATCAAGAAGCATTAATACTGATGGAAAGCCAGAGTCAGAGCTTATCAGCGGATACATGATCAATGAAAATAAACTGTTTGGATATTCAGTATAGGGCAACAGTTCAATCAAAGAGGTTCACATGATGCAGTAAACCGCAAAACTGAATGCTGATCAGATTTTGGATATCACGTGAAACCCGAGATTGAGTTATTGCTTTGTGTTTTTAGCAGCCGCTCATTATAGTGTGTTAGATATACAGACGTGCTCAAATTTGTTGGTACCCTTACAGCTCATTGAAATAATGCTTCATTCCTCCTGAAAAGTGATGAAATTAAAAGCTATTTTATCATGTATACTTGCATGCCTTTGGTATGTCATAGAATAAAGCAAAGAAGCTGTGAAAAGAGATGAATTATTGCTTATTCTGCAAAGATATTCTAAAATGGCCTGGACACATTTGTTGGTACCCCTTAGAAAAGATAATAAATAATTGGATTATAGTGATATTTCAAACTAATTAGTTCCTTTAATTAGTATCACACATGTCTCCAATCTTATAATCAGTCATTCAGCCTATTTAAATGGAGAAAAGTAGTCACTGTGCTGTTTGGTATGATTGTGTGCACCGCACTGAACATGGACCAGAGAAAGCAAAGGAGAGAGTTGTCTGAGGAGATCAGAAAGAAAATAATAGACAAGCATGGTAAAGGTAAAGGCTACAAGACCATCTCCAAGCAGCTTGATGTTCCTGTGACAACAGTTGCAAATATTATTATTAGTGAAACATGGAGGAGGCTCGGTTATGTTTTGGGGCTGCTTTACTGCGCCTGGCACAGGGTGCCTTGAATCTGTGCAGGGCACAATGAAATCTCAAGCCCAGCGTCAGAAAGCTCTGTCTCAGTCGCAGGTCAAGAATGGATAAGAACAAAACATTGGACTATTCTGAAGTGACCTTCTATGAGTCCTGATCTGAATCCTATCGAACATCTATGGAAAGAGCTGAAACTTGCAGTCTGGAGAAGGCACCCATCAAACCTGAGACAGCTGGAGCAGTTTGCTCAGGAAGAGTGGGCCAAACTACCTGTTAACAGGTGCAGAAGTCTCATTGAGAGCTACAGAAAACGTTTGATTGCAGTGATTGCCTCTAAAGGTTGTGCAACAAAATATTAGGTTAGCGGTCCCATCATTTTTGTCCATGCCATTTTCATTTGTTTTATTATTTACAATATTATGTTGAATAAAAAATCAAAAGCAAAGTCTGATTTCTATTAAATATGGAATAAACAATGGTGGATGCCAATTACTTTTGTCAGTTTCAAGTTATTTCAGAGAAAATTGTGCATTCTTCGTTTTTTGTGGAGGGGTACCAACAAATTTGAGCACGTCTGTACCTAATTAAAGAGAGAGCTGGCAAGTATAGTAGTCCAGCTCACTGATTCCATCTCTTATATGCACTTGCCTTTACACACTGCTGGTCAACATCTAGTTTTACAGCAGTTTATACCAAAACATTGCTGTTGTGCCGGTGTTTCAACAAAGTTCAAGTTTTTAAAAAAAAAGATCTGTTGTTGCAGGGCATCAATGTATTAATATCTTAAAACACTTGGACAATGACAAAAACAGTATTGTGAGTTTGTGCTCTTTCAAGTCAGGGACATTTTGCGAAGCGATGAAGATCTGAATAAGATGACATTTCAGACAGGATTATTATTGACCTTAATGAATCCTCAGCAATCTTTTGGCATAAAAATTGCTACAAAACCTATACAAACAAAACTTTACTTGATCGACTGGTAAGTCCTGATCCAGATACTCATGAAGTAAGAGTCTTGCTCCAGATACTCAAGAAGTAAGAGCCACTTGCTCTTCACCATCAGATCTTGATTGGAGCAAGTGCTTCATCTGTCAAAAGGTGAGTCACAAAGGAAACAAGCATATCATATAGCTGCACAAAGTAAAGATGGTGAAACCTCTCTTAGAAATGCAGCAAAGAACCTAAAAGACCATGCCGTGCTTTTGAACCTGATTTTTTTTTTTTAAAACACCATGCCACCACTCCGTGTGGAGTGCAGAATGCGCCCTATAGCCTGGACGTCGCCAGTTCGAATCCAGGCTATTCCACTGCCGACCATGGATGGGAGCTCCTAGGGGGCGGCACACAATTGGTTGAGTGCCGCCGGGGGTGGGAGTGGCGGGGGTGGGGGGTCTTAGTTTGGCCAGGGTATCCTTGGCTCACCACGCACCAGTGACCCCTGTGGTCTTGCCGGGTGTCTGCGGGCTTGCCTGTAAGCTGCCCAGAGTTGTGTTGTACTCCAATGCTGTAGCTCTGAGGTGGCTGCATGGTAGGCCTGCAGTGTGTAAAAGAAGCGGGCGGCTGACGGCACACGTTTCGGAGGACAGCGTGTGCTCGTCTTCGCCTCTCCTGAGACAGTGCGGGGGTGGTAGCGGTGAGCTGAGCCTAAAAATAATTGGCTATTCCAAATTGGGGAGAAAATGATAAAAAAACTAAATAAATAAATTAGTGACTACTAAATTTAGAAACCCAAACAAACAAAAAAAAGACCATGCCATGCTTTTGAACCATGCTATGCTTTTGTCCTCCTCACTCTATTAAATGAGCGGAATTTTGGGGAAATGTATGAAGTACCTGCTTCTATAAAAAGGGTCATAGCTCAGCCCTGCCACTGATCTGATACTAATTTTGAACTACAGGAGTCCCTCTATCAGGCTGACACAGGTAAAATGTTATTCTTCAGGGGCAAGAAAAAGTTAAAATCTTGACTTGGGCCCCAGACTATATGGTAATGATCTGATTTCCCCAGGGTACAGTATGTGTATTCTGTACACGCTAGAACTAGATAGATCTTAAAATTTCCAAATGTTATAACTGATTGCCACAAGGGGGCAGCAGGTTTGGATTTTGTCATTCAGGGGTTACTGTCTTTGGAATTGCGTTTCAATTTAGAATCCACTTGGGATTGCTCTCACCCTCATCCTTTGGTCTCTAGAGCCCAAAGCAAATACATCACACATGGTAAAGTCAGTGCATCACAAAAAAATCCATTAGCAAGCTTAATATACCCAACTATGAATATATGTTAGTTTTTTGGAGCAGTGTATTTCCAACTTATACTGTATGTGTAAACAGGGGTTCCAATTGTTCATATAGTGTGTGATCACACCAATACAAGCCTGGCATTGACTATCCATGTTAAGTAAGTATGTCAGTAAGATACAGTGCATACCAGCTATAAGTATGATGACACATCAACAATATTACAGAATAGTTTAGAAAACGAATTAACAATAAGATGTCTAAATCACAATTTGTCATTATCCAGATGAATTCACACTTGTAAGTGTAACATACAGATAGAAGGATGAACAAACATATAGGAACCGCCCCCTGTATCCCTGCAATCCCATGTTCTCAACACCTAACTCGGATTAATACCAAGTTTCATGACAACTGGATACGCATTTCTCCAGATATATGAAAAGATGTGTCATGTGCAACATAAGTAGGCAGAACCAGGTCCACTACATCCTTTTTTAAAAAGGGATTTCATCCCTGGAGGGGGATAATACATGTGTGAGTACACTACAGGAATTTACCAAAAAGCAGCATTAACTTCATCTATGAAGAAACATCTTCATATTTTTTCATCACAACAAAAGCTTGGTGGGCTGTGATAATGTAAGAAAACTAATTTAAAAACTTTGGTTAGAACTCCTTAAAGCAGGAATACCATCATTCACATACCACTGCTTTAGGAACAGTTTCTAAGGAGATTCCTGGAAAATTGCACCTTTGGTTCTATGTGCAAAGTCAGCATATTCTACCTGTGAGTTTTAATATGAAGTGATTCTATTGGCAAATGTCCAAATTAGCCACAGCTGAATTCCAAGCTGGGAGTGTTTTGATTAGCAGCCTGGTGCCCAATAGCTGTTCAGACTCTGGGGTTACTTTGTAATTCTCTATTAGCTCAAGTGTAAGTCAGTGGTTTTAATATCCGACTTGAATTTTCATATTAAAAGGCAAACACTTACAATATTATCCAAATTAAACATAATGACTAAATTATACAGATTGACAGTTTTTGTCTGACACATATTCTATAAAGCATTAGGTAGAAAGAGACAGAACCGTTAAGTGAAACTCGGTATGAGTACAAATGAATTGCCACAGTTATCTTAACTGATGTATTCTTTTTTAGATTTAGTTTGTATATCATTTTCTGTTTCAGTCAACAACTATGTCAAATACAGTGCCTTGCGAAAGTATTCGGCCCCCTTGAACTTTGCGACCTTTTGCCACATTTCAGGCTTCAAACATAAAGATATGAAACTGTAATTTTTTGTGAAGAATCAACAACAAGTGGGACACAATCATGAAGTGGAACGAAATTTATTGGATATTTCAAACTTTTTTAACAAATAAAAAACTGAAAAATTGGGCGTGCAAAATTATTCAGCCCCTTTACTTTCAGTGCAGCAAACTCTCTCCAGAAGTTCAGTGAGGATCTCTGAATGATCCAATGTTGACCTAAATGACTAATGATGATAAATAGAATCCACCTGTGTGTAATCAAGTCTCCGTATAAATGCACCTGCACTGTGATAGTCTCAGAGGTCCGTTTAAAGCGCAGAGAGCATCATGAAGAACAAGGAACACACCAGGCAGGTCCGAGATACTGTTGTGGAGAAGTTTAAAGCCGGATTTGGATACAAAAAGATTTCCCAAGCTTTAAACATCCCAAGGAGCACTGTGCAAGTGATAATATTGAAATGGAAGGAGTATCAGACCACTGCAAATCTACCAAGACCTGGCCGTCCCTCTAAACTTTCAGCTCATACAAGGAGAAGACTGATCAGAGATGCAGCCAAGAGGCCCATGATCACTCTGGATGAACTGCAGAGATCTACAGCTGAGGTGGGAGACTCTGTCCATAGGACAACAATCAGTCGTATAATGCACAAATCTGGCCTTTATGGAAGAGTGGCAAGAAGAAAGCCATTTCTTAAAGATATCCATAAAAAGTGTCGTTTACAGTTTGCCACAAGCCACCTGGGAGACACACCAAACATGTGGAAGAAGGTGCTCTGGTCAGATGAAACCAAAATCGAACTTTTTGGCAACAATGCAAAACGTTATGTTTGGCGTAAAAGCAACACAGCTCATCACCCTGAACACACCATCCCCACTGTCAAACATGGTGGTGGCAGCATCATGGTTTGGGCCTGCTTTTCTTCAGCAGGGACAGGGAAGATGGTTAAAATTGATGGGAAGATGGATGGAGCCAAATACAGGACCATTCTGGAAGAAAACCTGATGGAGTCTGCAAAAGACCTGAGACTGGGACGGAGATTTGTCTTCCAACAAGACAATGATCCAAAACATAAAGCAAAATCTACAATGGAATGGTTCACAAATAAACATATCCAGGTGTTAGAATGGCCAAGTCAAAGTCCAGACCTGAATCCAATCGAGAATCTGTGGAAAGAACTGAAAACTGCTGTTCACAAATGCTCTCCATCCAACCTCACTGAGCTCGAGCTGTTTTGCAAGGAGGAATGGGCAAAAATTTCAGTCTCTCGATGTGCAAAACTGATAGAGACATACCCCAAGCGACTTACAGCTGTAATCGCAGCAAAAGGTGGCGCTACAAAGTATTAACTTAAGGGGGCTGAATAATTTTGCACGCCCAATTTTTCAGTTTTTTATTTGTTAAAAAAGTTTGAAATATCCAATAAATTTCGTTCCACTTCATGATTGTGTCCCACTTGTTGTTGATTCTTCACAAAAAATTACAGTTTCATATCTTTATGTTTGAAGCCTGAAATGTGGCAAAAGGTCGCAAAGTTCAAGGGGGCCGAATACTTTCGCAAGGCACTGTATGTTAAACTCCCCCTCTAACCTCAATAAAGCTCCAGAGAGTAACCAATAACCAGAACCCCTGTAAGAAATATACATTTGCTCGATGTCTTTCTTACTCATGTATTTCCTTCATCCACTAGGGCAGAGTATTGCAGGAAGACAGGTAATGGTTACATTGCTGTACTTGGAGAGAATACCTGCTGGAGGTTTGCACAGAGGCAGCAGGGGTGCTTTAAAACTTTAAAAAGGTCACTGCGATGTTATGACTGAAACAGATATATATATATATATATATATATATATATATATATATATATATATATATATATAGTCACCTCCAAAATTATTGGCACCCTTGATAAAGATGAGCAAAAAAGACTATATAAAATAAATAATACCAGTACTGAGCTATATTGTAATTTTCCAACATGTGGAATATATTTGACTTTATTAATGGCTCAATGGAATCAACCAATATTACACATTTCTCAAATTATAAATTTATTTCCAAAAAAATTGAAGTGTCACAATTATTGGCACCCTTGTTTTCAGTACATTGTGCACCCTCCCCTTGCAAGGATAATGGCACTGAGTTTTTTTCTATAATGTTTAATGAGATTGGAGAACACATTGGGAGGGATCGTAGACCATTCCTCCATACAGAATCTTTCCAGATCCTTCATATCCTTCGGTCTGCGCTTATGGACTGCCCTCTTCAATTGAAACCACAGGTTTTCAATGGGGTTCAAGTCCGGAGACTGAGATGGCCATTGCAAAATGTTGATTTTGTGGTCAATTAACCATTTCTTTGTGGATTTTGATGTGTGCTTGGGGTCATTGTCTTGCAGGAAGATCCACAAGTTTCAGCATCCTGGCAGAGGCAACCAGGTTTTTGGTTAAAATGTCCTGGTACTGGGTAGAGTTCATGATGCCGTTGACCTTAACAAGGGCACAAGGACCAGGGGAAGCAAAACAGCCCCACAACATCAAGATCCACCACCATATTTTACAGTAGGTATGAGGTTCTTTTCTGCACACACATCCTTCTTTCAACGCCAAACCCACTGCTGGTGTGCGTGGCCAAAGAGCTCTATTTTCGTCTCATCTGACCATAGCACCCGGTTCCAATCGCAGTGCCATTGCCGTTTAGCAAACTCCAGGCGCTTACGTTTGTTGGTTGCTCTCAATAAAGGCTTTTTTCTGGCAACCCTTCCAAATAGCCTATTGGCATGGAAGTGGCGTCAATTGTAGATTTGGAGACTTGGTGACCCCAAGATGCAACCAAGTTCTGTAATTCTCCAACTGTGGCCCTATTTCCCTTTGCCTCCTGAACCATCTGCCTCACTGTGCGTGGGGGCAAGATACACTTGCGTCCTCTACCAGGCAAGTTTACCACTGTTCCAGTAGTTTTGAACTTCTTAATTATTGCCCTAATAGTGGTAAGTGGTATATTTAGTTTTTAGCTATTGTTTTGTACCCATTGCCTGATTTATGAAGGTCAGCAACCATTTGTATCTTTTCATTTGTGAGTTCTTTTCCTTTCCCCATGGTGATGGATGACAAAAGGATTTCATATGTGTGTTACTTCATTTTTATACCCCAGTGAAACAGGAAGCCATGGAAGGCCACAATACAGTTCCTTAAGACTGAGATGAACTTAAAGAAGTTGAATGTTAATGCAGATTATTTTTTTTTTTAAATATAGCTAATTACCTGTGTTGTTTATTTTATACTGGCTTTTTTGCTCGCTCATCTTTATCAAGGGTGCCAATAATTTTGGAGGTGACTGTGTGTGTATATATATATATATATATATATATATATATATATATATATATATATATATATATATATATATATATATATATATACATATCAATAATCTTTTTTATCTTTTTTTAATGAATTCTTTGTTTAATTTATTTATATACAATTGCAGATATCAATAATACAATTACTAATACATAGCACAATATGTTTTAAATAAGTCTAATAATAGTATATAGGTTAATTTAGTACTGAATTTTGATGCTGAAAGTTGATATAGATATAGAGAAAGATATAGCTATATATCATTTTGTCAGTAACACTTTAAAATAAGTGTTTGCTCATGTTTATTTCATGTGTATTGGGAAATGTTATGAAGTCACGAAAAGTATGTCATGAATGCTTGTAACTTGAACTCAATAGGAATTTCATTTGAAATCAGTAGGACATCGTGTAGTTACATTGGAATTACAGACACATTTTAAAGTGTTACCATTTTGTCAGTAATTTATAAACAATACAGATAATATACATTTTACAAATTGGTAAATAATTTTAATTGTTAATCTGCATTTATTAATTATATTTATTTAAAAAAAAACATGAAAAATGCCAGTCTTCTATCAGCTCCTAAAACAAATCACGGATGAAAAAACAAGTGATGGACGCACCTTCTTATGAATTCCAATGGACTACCAGTAATTTCTGCAGTGTTCCACCTGAATTCATTTTTATTTATCTATCTTCATGACAACAAAAATCATTACAACATACCATTTGTTATGCAGGTGTTAGTCCAATGCAATCCAGTGAAACTCGTGTGGATTTGAGGCCATTATTTAAGTGTTACCCAATGAACAAAACCAATGGTTTAACTCTGTTTGTTCATATATTATTTGAAGCATTCACGATTTACAGTAGGCAAGGCCGTAGCCAGCTATGAGGCACCCGAGGCACGGGGCTCGTTTAAAATCATGCTAGTCATTATTTATTTAGGCTTTTACACGTTGCTTTGCTGCAAATAAAAACGCATTTCATGACTCGTTGTGTGCGCACATTAATTACAAAGTCCTGCTGAATAAATAAAAATCGAAATAAATAAAAATAAATAAATAAAAAACAAAATACATAAAAATCGAAATACATTACATACATAGAAACATTTATTTATTTCGATAATTATTTATGTATTTGTTTATTTATTTCGATTTATTTATTTATTTCTATATTTATTTATTTATTTATTTATTTATGTATTTATTGATTTCGATTTATTTATTTATTTGTTTGTTTATTTTTGACACAAATTATTTTCCATAGAGTAGGCCTTCCTCTCTTCAAATTAGAATATCATCAGGCATGGAGTACAATAGCCTATACTTTCTTTGAATAATCAAAGTCATTTATGAAGGCTGTTATATCTGAAACTAACAACACGGTGTAAAAGGACCAATGCAACCTAGACCACAAAACGCTATTTAGATTATCATGCTGTCAATCGATCTAACCCTTTACGCAGTATTTATGATTTAATTTCATATGATAAATATAAATATAGAGTTATTTTTAAAATATAAAATAAATATCATGACATTATCTCAGCTGTCTATATTAAGCCCTCAATTGTGCTGAACTGAGATATGCTGAATAAACTAAAATTCAATGACAAACGTTTCCCACAAGAAGGAAGAAATGGAAAAGTCCAAACATATGTCATGTTAGTTTCTTTTAGTATTTCTAAATTCTCAGCTGTCGACTTTGATTCAAGAGGCATCAAGCCTTATAAAACGTTATGGTCTAATTAATTCTGACTGAGTATTTATCTTCCCAATGCTAAAACTATTATAAAGTCATTCGAAATGGAGCAAAAGTGTATACAACTTTAGTCAGATTTAAAATCCCTTTGATTACATTTTTGGAACCCGACTTAGTTAAACAAACAAAACCTTATGGAAAAATACAGGATTGCTCGTTTCCAGCACTTGATTGGCATTGAAAATATATCCCTTTTTCAAACTGACCCCCTCCTGAATCTTGCCCTAATGTAATATTACATTTCTCGGTATCTATAAGTTTCTTCGCCCCTTTGTTATTTTTATATGGTAAGCATTTGGCCAACACAGTTAAATATGTTTGCATGCTAACCGACATTATTGTTCTGAGTGACTGTTAAGGCAAGTTTAGATTTCATCGACTGTACTCCACTGGGTTTAATCAACCAGCCTGGATCGCGTGAGCAACATTTATTTCAGACTCCAAGCTCACTTGCTGTGGGTCAACGCTTGGTTTGGTAACAAGCTGTGGCTACGCTTTTTACAAATAATTACATAAACGAAGAATCATCTCTTTACGCCGGTAAATATACATAACACCGATTTTTTTAATTGTTTGGGATTCTCAAACTATTTCTAATACATGTCTATATTTTAGAAATGTAAATTGGTAAGTAAATAGGTCTAATTCTCAAACACCTGTTTAACATCAGTAAAAACAACACATGATGAATGAAATGTGTTAAAAGGCCGTTCGTATAAAAAGTTTTCCTTAGCAAAGGTTTGAGAATTGAACCCATTGTAAAGAAATCTATAGATAGTTACACGTGTAATGAACGGGAAGTATGCATTATGTAAACGTGTCTTACCAGCACATAGGCCACCTAAACACATGTAGCCTTAAAGCATCTTACTCGTGTCTGAAATGTATTCACCAAACATAAACAAAAATCTTTTACTGTTCTGTGCTCCCAATGTCCTTCCAAAATGAGTTCCTATAATACTATGCTGAATGGGTGAAGGTATAAATGTAATCTGATGTTAGTTTGTACATTTTTTGAAATATAATTAGATGTAGGCACTATTTATAAATAGATGTTAGAAAATGTAATGCCATTGATTTCCAGCCACACATTCTACAATAGGAACCGAAATAGTGTTTAATATCAGCACTCTTAAAAACAACAAAGAGCAATTGGCCTATAATAAATATGAACTTTATTCATGAAACACGAACATAATACATAACTCATTCAGATCTGTAAACTAATGATCAATTAGTGAAATGTATTACATCATAAATACACTAAACAAACTACGTATTTTAAAAAAAAACTATTGTGACATATTTAAATATTTTAACATTAATTTGATCATTGAAGTGCAAAACCGCAATGTATTGAATTATAAAACTGAACGCAACATTACAATTTAAATAACTAAGAATGAATAGGATGTGTGTGTGTAAAATGAACACAAAGAGAAACAATGAATTCAGTATATAGTAAATGCAAAACAAAAAAAAACCACATAAGAAACGAATTTAAATATAAAATAAATAAACTAGCATGTAGAGCAGTTTGGTGCTGGTGAGAAGCGAGCAGCTGGTTCGCAGCAGTGACGTCATCGTGTACCCCTCGGCAAAAAGATTCACCATCTTGTTGCTGTCCATAATTCGACCCCTAATCCCACTTTACCCAAGAAAGGCGTGCTGTCAGATCTACATTTAAACAGGAAAACAAAAACAAGACCAACAGGATGATTTAAATACATTTTAATGAGCATTTAACAAGCCAAGCCATTCAAGTCTTCCTTAAGAAGCAAATTAATTCATTAAACCTACCCATGACTGAAGTACAATAAGGGAAATTGGTTAACCAAAGAAATCAATGGACTATTGATGCCACTGAAACCACTTGGGTTTTATGGGGACTTTCGTCGACAAGAGACAATGTTTGGCAGCTGGGCTATTAAGCACACAAGAAACGCGAACAAAACAAATTGTTTAATGGCCTATCCTGATTGCTGTTTAAACTATTTGATCGAAATGTAATGTCACGTACATGTTGTATTTGGAATTATTCATGTATTATTCCCTGTTTAAAGTTGATTTGATTTCCATGTAGCGACTCGCCTCTTAAGAGCTGATTCAACATCCTTTTAATTAAAATGTGTAAAGCCTTGAATATACAATAGAAAAAGTATTCAGCCAACAGAGTAAGAGTATTAGGTTAACTCCAGTTTTCAGGTGATGTTTTTGTTTTTCGTGCTCGTCATTTCTAAACCAAAACAAGATTATTGTAGCGTAGTAATGCAATGACTTCCATGACCATTATTATTAGGTCTATTTTAATGATCTCCAAATACAATCGCCTTATAACTTGTAAATCCATTTGGCTCTTATTAAACGTAGGCTAGATCATTTTTATATAAACAATAGGGGAAATCATCAAGGGGATCTATAATATGTATAATCATATTTATTTTATATTTACTGTTTAGATAATTAAATATACCCATTTTCTCAAAATAGATCAGAATATAGGTCTTCCTCTTTTACAACATAACAACTTTTACTTTATAACAATCTCACTGTAGTTTTTCTTTCTAAATAAATGCGTTACCTCTTTCAATATAAAAAGTGTCCAAATGCTTAAATGTCAATAATAATATCAGAAATTACAATTAACATCGTACCTGGAGTTTTGATATGGAATAAACGAGTGTGGTCATTTAATTTAAATAAATATTGAATGGCATCCAATACCCCCTAACCTAAATAAACCGAATCTATATGTTGTGTGTTTATTTACATGTCATAAAATTCAAACCTGACCAAGACACGACTTTTGTATGTTATGTATGCATTTGAGTATTAAACCAATGCATTTATACAGATTCACCAAAGCAAAAATGATCTAAGATACATATTAGATAGTAAGGTGTGTATTATATACTGAACAAGTGAAGAGTTCATGTTAGGAATGAATGGAGTCTGCATTGAAATAATATTATGCCACTTAAAGGTACAACCAACTACAACAGAACTGCTATAATAATAACTACTTTATTTCACACAATCTGGTTAATGTTTAAATGAATGGCTACTATATATTTTCAGGGTATACATAGGCTATTGATTTAAAAAGCGGCTTACCACTAGTATTCCAGATTGCGTTGGTCTGGTTTTTATAGCCGTTTTTCATGCATTCGTCCACGTAAGACTTGGGGTCGCAACCCGACAGCAAGATTTCCCTAAGCAGTGCAATATAAGCAATAGCCAGTCTCAAAGTGTCAATTTTGGAAAGTCGCTTCTCATAAGGAAATGTAGGCACATAGGACCGGAGCTCCTCGAAAGCACAATTAATGCTCAGCATTCGTTTCCTTTCCCTGATGTTGGCGGCGTGTCGCTGGACCTTGTAGGGATAGTTCGGTACCACTCCACGCTGTATCCTATTGTTGAGTTCGTGAGCCTCGTCCGCCGCTAAGGAGCTGTCCAGTTCAGCACCTTCTAACTGCAGGGTTTGCGAATCTAGATCAGTGAGCTGGGCGTCGGGGAACATCGACTGGCACGCAAAGGATGACCATGGGGACAACTGTCCGGTAAAGGAGTGGCAGTCCAAGAGTATATTGTCTAATTGAGGCTGGAACTGGAAGTTTGGGTCCATTTGCCCCCAAAAGGCAAAGTCTGATGTAGGTTCTTGGTCAAAGTCAAAAAACATCTCTTCCATTTTATCCTAATAGAATTTATATGGATGTTTTACTAATTAAAAAACATAAGAAATAAGATAAAACGTGCGTTGGTAAATCTGTCAATTATCTTAATATTAACCTGTTTGAAAAGCGATGTATTTATTTTAGTCTTAAATTTCAGACAGGCTTCAGTTAGGGTCTTCAAATCGCACTCAGTCAAAGTCGTGTGCCAAGTGATTGAAGCGAATAAATGTTGAAGGTTAAATAGTTTGAGATCTCCTAGTGGGATCCTTATCCCTATTCTTCTACCGTCAAAGAACCTAATTAGAGCACATGGCTATTTTCTAATTGATCAGAATTGTCTTAGAAAAGACGGGGATGAATGCACTGAAAGGACCGTGGATTCTCAATTGACCAGCTTCATAAAGGAGTATGCGACCAATTATAAAGTTCTAAGTTGTATCCTATCAACATCAGCCAGTAGCCACATTTGCGAGGAAATTGATGGAAGGTTTTGGCGTGAATGCTCTTTTTTTTCAATTCGGAATTTCAATAGCCACGCGTCCTGGCTTATTGCTAGACGTAGGGTTCATTGAGCTGTCTCTTGAAAGTCTTAATTAAAACTCAAGCGACATAATATAAATAAATAAATAAATAAAAACCCTGTCAGAAACATATGATAGTATCTTTCTTTATAGAACGTTGGGTGCATATATCGTGATTATGTTAATCTTTCAAACGTAATTAACGTTTCATTATTATTAATACTATTAATGTTATCAATTACTGTTTACATATAAACAAATATATCATCTTATACATTAACAGTTAATCAGTTAGATTAAGCACAAATTATACTGCAAAAAACGACAACAAAAAAAAAACAATCATGATGAATGCAAGATATTTTAAGTTTTGTAAATTCATTATGTGAGTTTTGCATTACTGTTAATGTTATCTACTGTGTGTAGACCTGCAAACTGGCAACTCTATAAATCGATGAATCTATAAAATGCAGCCTACACTAGATGGAGTATCTACTGCAAGTAATAATATAATGTTAAATGTTTAGTTCACAAAACATCCTGTATTCTGCAATTATGTGTCTACTATGTTCAAATCTTCTTAAATCAACATGTAACTCCTGATTTTAGCATTTTTTTCCAGAATAGTTATAACACAAATTAATATGTTGGGTTGATTAGTTTTTATACAAACCAGTGGTCCAATTCTTGCAAAACGTCTTAGGAACTCCAATTTGAGCTTTTAAACTATAAAAAACCAAAAAATAACAAGGCACGTTTCATAAAGATATTTCAATTTCAATTAATCTCTCTTTTAAAAAGAAAAAAAAACGTGTTGTAAATTTCACTTAATTATAAAGACATTGATAAACATTAGTACAGTACCAGCAACAATTTTATTTCAATACAATATGAAACACATTTAAACCATTGCATAATTAGACAAACATTTCAGATACACATTTGATCTTAAATAGGTTTGCCAGAATATAATTGCAAGCCTTGCTTACCCCCCATGCACTTTCCCAATTTACAGTACAGACAGTTACATCACATACAACTTTCCCTTTCAAAAATAGGAAACACTATTTTGTTTTATGTACTTTCCTGTACCACTATATTGCTGTATTCATTAGAAAATACCATTATTATTATTGCATTTTTAGTCAGCAAAGAACTTTTATTTATTTTGTCAATGTGTCTACATTACCTTAAATTAGGTTTAGAGGATTCATTTGAGTAGTGTAAATTCACTGTACCAACCTTTAAATCTAGGAGGTACTGTTGTCTGATAGTTAGAGCTTCTAAAACACAGGACCCAGGATATTGGTTACCCACTCCCATTTCTGCAAAATAACGAGCGTCTGACTTTTGCTAAAATGTTGCACTCTGAGAAGTGCAAAAAATAGGTCTTTCTATAGACCAAGACTAAAAAGTATGATCTATTCATGAAAGTGCCCTATTCACACTCTCTTAGGTTTACAGTGCTTTGAAAAATGAGAATAAGCCGATAAACCTCAAACAGTTGATTTATTTAATCGAAGGGGGATTTAAAAGAAGAGTCCTTAACAGAACATTCCCTAAACACAGTCCTATTATTATTATTATTTATCTCTTAGCAGACGCCCTTATCCAGGGCGACTTACAATTGTTACAAGGTTTCACATTATACAGATATCACATTATTTTTACATACAATTACCCATTTATACAGTTGGGTTTTTACTGGAGCAATCTAGGTAAAGTACCTTGCTCAAGGGTACAACAGCAGTGTCCCCCACTGGGGATTGAACCCACAACCCTCCGGTCAAGAGTCCAGAGCCCTAACCACTACTCCACACTGCTGCCCATTGTGCTGCTGCAGTCCTAGTTGTATGTTTCTGTGTCTTTCGCTTTCTTTAATGGTGGTTTTAAAGATATATGAAAATATTCCCTCAGTTTCTTAAGAACCTGTCAAGATTTTAAGAACAGGCCTACTAAACTTAATGTAACAGAAACAACTCCCACTTCTACCTCTTTCCCTCTTGGGTGCAATTTGCCAATATACTGCACAGGCTTTGAAAACTAAATCTGAGAACACAATGGAAATGTGAATGTTAAAAACCTTTCTAGGTAAATATTTTAAATGAGGCTTGATTTACATACAGTTTAGAAACTCCACATTCTCTCAATTTTCGTGAGAATAGTAGTACACACATATCACACACTGTTCGGGCAAAGTGATTAAAAAATAAAGTTTTCCTTACATGGCAACAAGCTTGAAAGCAGTACCATATGTTCATGAGACTTCAGCAGTGAAGATCCCGTTTGTACTACAGTACTGTATAACTAAAGGTTCTACCAAATGCTTTTTTATTAACTGAGATCTGCTGAAAGTATCCCTAACAAGCTTCTTTGACCAATTAGAAAAAAATAAGCATACAAAGTATTTGAGACCTTTTCATTGAGTATGTTTTTTTCTTTTAAAGTGACACCATTTATGAAATGTTTTAAATTACTGCTACTTGCAGACGGCCCTTAAAATGATAAAGCTTTATAATTTAGCTGTTTTTCAAGCAAGGTTATAAAAAGGACTGAAGCATACTACATATTTTTTAAAAAAGAAAAAAAGCAGCCCATTGCAAAAAAATACATGCATAAATAAATAACCAAGCTCTTTGCAAAACTATTTTTTATACTTTGCACCTTTGATATTTTCCTATTTGGTGATTGGATAGTTGATTGCTTTAAGATTAGACTTTTCAGTCCCTTAGCAGTAAGATTAGGGAGTGGTTAACATGTAGAAAACAGAAAGTAGTGATTAGAGGAGAAACTTCAAAATGGAGCGAGGTAATCAGTGGAGTACCACAGGGATCAGTATTAGGTCCTCTGCTATTCCTAAGCTACATTAATGACTTAGATTCTGGTATAATAAGCAAACTTGTTAAATTTGCAGACAACACAAAAAATAGGAGGAGTGGCAAACACTGTTGCAGCAGCAAAGGTAATTCAAAATGATCTAGATAGCATTCAGAATTGGGCAGACACATGGCAAATGACATTTAATAAAGAAAAGTGTAAGGTACTGCACGCAGGCAATAAAAATGTGCATTATAAAGATCATAT
Source organism: Acipenser ruthenus (assembly GCF_902713425.1). NCBI lineage: Eukaryota > Metazoa > Chordata > Actinopteri > Acipenseriformes > Acipenseridae > Acipenser > Acipenser ruthenus. The sequence goes on along the minus strand of NC_081199.1, from coordinate 22,424,479 downwards.
GGGAGATACTGAAATTGAAAAAGGAATCTATGAAAAAGACCTAGGAGTTTATGTTGACTCAGAAATGTCTTCATCTAGACAATGAGGGGAAGCTATAAAAAAGGCCAACAAGATGCTTGGATATATAGTGAAAAGTGTTGCATTTAAATCAAGGGAAGTAATGTTAAAACTTTATAATGTATTAGTAAGACCTCATCTAGAATATTGTGTTCAGTTCTGGTCACCTTGCTACAAAAAGGATATTGCTTTTCTAGAAAGAGTGCAAAGAAGAGCGACCAGAATTATTCCAGGTTTAAAAGGCATGTCATATGAAGACCGGCTAAAAGAATTGAATCGATTCAGTCTTGAACAAAGAAGACTCTGTGACGGTGATCTGATTCAAGCATTCAAAATTCTAAAAGGTATTGACAATGTCGACCCAAGGGACTTTTTCGACCTGAAAAAAGATACAAGGACCAGGGGTCACCAATGGAGATTAGATAAAGGGGCATTCAGAACAGAAAATAGGAGGCACTTTTTTTACACAGAGAATTGTGAGGGTCTGGAACCAACTCCCCTGTAATGTTGTTGAAGCTGACACCCTGGGATCCTTCAAGAAGCTGATTGATGACATTCTGGTTTCAATAAGCTACTAACCAAATGAGCAAGATGGGCCAAATGGCCTCCTCTCATTTTTAAACTTTCTTATGTTCTTATGTTCTTATAAGAGACAATGCATGTTATATTAGTCTTAAGTCGCATAATAATTAGGTTGTTTGAATTTTGAAGGAGAATTTCACTCTCTGAAAGAAAACTACCCAAATTGTCAGAAAGGTACTACCAAAATAGTGTGACAAAAAGGTGAGACTTATTTTTATTTTTGTATGTAAACTAAGCCAGTGTTGACTAATGAAGTCAATTTGTCCACATGATTATTTACCTTTTTTCTATTAGTATTACTGTTCACGATGACTGAGGGCAAAGGAAGAGAGAGGTTTGATTGCGGAATCATTTAGCACTTTTGACAACAAGTTTTAAAAAGTGTTACTGACAATGCCAGTCATATATATATATATATATATATATATATATATATATATATATATATATATATATATTGTAAGACAGCAGGGAGGGGGTTAAATCCTCCCTGCAGAAAACATGTGCGTAGGCACATTTGTTTAGTTTAATTGTCTATTGTTTAATTGTTTAATTTTCAGTTGTTAATTATTTGTGTTAATTATCCCCTGCACCTGGTGGTAATTGTAAATTAGAACCCGGTGCAGGGTATTTAAGAGAGGCAGTCAGTCTGCTCAGGACTGCTGTGGAGAAGGAAGCAGAAGGCGTGTGCTCTGTTTCCAGGCAGTCACCCTTGTGAGTACGAAGTGGTTAGTGTGTGTTCTGTTTATGACAGGTAAATGGCTTAGCTGTCCTGCGGGATAGTCAGGGACCTGCCTGTTGTTTAGTTAGTGCTCCAAAGGAGCTAGGTGTTTGTTTTGGTTTTTGTTCATTTTGTGTTTGGTTTATTAAAAAAAATAGCGCGTAGCGCTGAAAACATCAATTTCCTGTGTCCTGGGTCTGTTTTAAAGGGGCAAAGAACCTTAGTGGGTGTGGTTCATTTACAATATATATATATATATATATATATATATATATATATATATATTGTAAACATGCAGAGAAACATCTTTCACATAACGTTGCCTGTTAGTATGTGACCTTTTTTGAGTGCCAGCCATCAGTCTCATTCTAAACTCCTACTGACACCCTATCCACGCTATCTAAATCGCCATCAATACTGTACATGTTTGTCATCGACTCCATTCACCATTATGGTTTCAAACCGCAATGATTGCATTAATATTAGAGTAGTTTGACTAATGTAATAGTTACCTCAATCTTTTCCTACATCAAGTAAGAAATCAACCAAAGATCTACAGCTCACATGATACATATAAAACTGGATAACTCCTATAATCACTATAGTCAGAGCAGATTTAGCTCAGATTGCTGTAACAATTGTCAACAAGGTAGTTCTGATAACAAGGACTGGGTGTTGAACAAGTTAACCTCTTTCCCCTATTTTGGATGAATTTTCTCAAAACAGGTCACACATGATTATATTAGTAGTCCAAAAACATAAAAAGGTACCAAGTGGTTAATAATCTGTATTCATGAAAACATAAATCACAGTTCACTGATAGATTAAATAATTACACACAGGGGTAGATTCAATCTAAAACTAAGGCACTGTGTGTGTTCTGAATTGTGCGGCTTTACAACTTGTAGTCTCATTTACACAGCATCATACTATATCTAAATTCCTAAATATTATGGCTTAGACACAATTCTGTCTTATCTACTTCTTGTACACACAGTGGCAGTTCTTTGTCAATACAGCAGGGTGTTTTATTTATGTGGGTCTGGGTTGATCACAAAGCTGTGTTATTGATGTTTAATGGGTTACTGGTATTACAAAAACAAATACATTTAGTGGTCTTGCTTCTTTGGGTTTAAGGAAACACTGAAGCTCATTAATCGTTTCTAACAAATTGTAGTACAGTTCAAAGTGGTCCTATTTAAAAAAAGAAACTGCCTTGATTTTATACCAAACACCCCCCAACATTTATCATCCACACCTAGCCTTCTATAAGCGTTTCTGATTGCATTTGATTGAATAACAAACATTTTTAACCTTCCAGTTGCAGTGTGATTATTCTGGGTTTCTGAGGACTCTCTGTATGTGCATACATAGGTTATCTAAGCCAACCAACATTTCAGTTTCAAAGAGTTGGAAGAATTTCACACTCCTGATTTAATTAATGATATGGCCTTTTGATTTTCCAGGTCACTTTTCCAGTGCTATTTAATTTTCCAGATACGTTTGAAACATTTAAAAAAAAAAAACAACTTGGTGTACATTATTCTAACCAGTAAATAAGATAACCAGTCAGAACCTGTATTTTACAGGATGGCTTATTAGGCCCCTGGAAGCTGAATGGTTTTAGGAAAACTAAATGGTGTATTCTTATCATTTTGACAAAGAAAATAAGCCAGAATCCTGTTACTGTGCTACTGTCATTGGATGAAGATTATTAAATCTAAGTGAGATACAGAGAGAATTAAGGATATACATACAACATGGATAAGTGCTAACTTTATCAGAGGTATAGATACAATTTTAGTATTACTTATTATTTTATGATGGAGTGTGTGTAATTATGGAAGAATAACATTTCAGGTTACTGTATTCCCCGTTGTCCGTTTAATACTGATCAATAACAGTTAATAAACTGCACATCACTCTTGTACAGGGGGCATAATATTGTTGAATGACCAATCCTCATCATTATGTGAGTCAAGTATGAGGGGATATATGTAAAATGGGCATGTGGGTGCAGCAATGCAACAGGAGCGAGTGCAATCACAGCTGCGCTTCTGAATTATTTTAAATATGTGCGCTCTATTTATAGAAATCTTTAACACAACACCTGGTGAAATTGGTAGGCAAGTAAAATAATTTGGTAGGCAATACCTCCCTTTGCCTTCCGCTATGTCTGCCACAGAGCAACATTACTGTGGAGGAACAGATAAATAAAAATAAACAAAAATTCTGTCCTATACAGTTAACCATGGCAACAATTGTCAAAGTATAATTCATCATCTGAAGCTGCCTGCACTTTATTAGAAAAGTAAGCTGTCAGTACATCAGTCATGTACACATCTGGATAGTATTCCACCATTGAACATCCTGGTTTCATCTCCTTCTTATTCTAAACTACAAAGGGAAGCTGTGATCTATGACAGCGATCTAACGTTTCTCTCTTTTTGGTAGTATTGTATGACCTGAAAAAATGCAAAAGGAATGACAGGTTTTATATGCCATCTTTTAACTGCAGTAGCCAAGTTTCCAAACAATCAACCTTGCTGACTCATACTGTGATACACTGGGTCCAATTTATCATGAGCTTTATTCAAAAACGCATTTTAAACCATTTGTTGTATACAAGATTAGTTCTAAAAGTAACAGCATATCTGCTTGCAGTTGCAAATACAATATGTTAAATGTGTGCTTGCCTTTACTCATTACATTTATCTGCATCTTCTCACTGCTGTGTCAAGTGGCTGTGTGTTAGAAATCAGGAAGGTTTCATTGAAAAGTAAGCATTAGTTCCTGAAACCTGAGTTTACGCTCTGTCACTGTGATACAAACAACTTGTTTCATCTAATCCAGTTCCCTTTCCATGAATTCAGCTGATGTCAAGCCCTGAAAAAAAAAATATATCATTCACCAAGTTACATGGTTATCAGTGGTCCTGATCGTGCCATGTCAGAAGCAAAGTCTAGGCCTAATGTTTTGAATAGAAAAGGCTATGCAGACACATCGGGGCAGTTTACAAGCAAAAACTGAAAAGCGTGACAACAGATCTCCTGCACTTTTATGGTCATGACAGTTCTGTTTCCACGTTTACTTGAGAGTTTATTTTAAAGAGAGAATTTAGTCGTCCAAATGCAAACTACCTCATTAATAATAAAATAATGGGAGGGTTTATTTAAAAATCACCAAACGCGCTGAAAAGAGATGCTGCGAGATAAAGGATATCGTTCAAATAATGCACAGGGGTTTACATGAGGCTTTACGCGCTAGGCAGAGATGAAGAGGTTACCCCCCATCTGTCTAGAATGCAAAAGGCTTGCAGTTAAAACGGTTCATGCTGCCAAGAAGAAGAAAATAATAATAGTTATTACTATTATTGTTTAGAATGAGTTGTTCTAGAAATGGTAGAAGTATCATGTGTACAAAAACCGACAGCACTCACCAATTCCCATTACTGCTTTTCTTATGCTTCTTAGGCTACTGATGTCCTTTCACACACCCATATATATTAGTCTTAGCCAACTGCATAACTGTTAATGTGCTAAACAAAAGTAGTATGCGTTCAATAATCACAAATATGCGTTAATGTGGAACAAATATATTAAAAACAACTCATGTTGTGTTGGTTTCAAACACAGGTACTTTGTTGAAATATTAAAATTATGCAGAAAATGTGGAAACTTACACAAACGCTATTAATATAATAGATACATAATTTGTGTGTATTTGCTAATTAGTTATAAGGGTATATAAAATCATAGGCCTACTTACAACGTAGTTGCGACAAAAATGGATGGATGGAGAAGACGCAGACAAACACTGGCTAGATTAAGTCTTGTATGGGAAGAAATCCTTCAGTCCCATGCAATGGGTTTGCAGGAAAGGAATCGTATTGTGCGCAGAAATTCGGCGTGGAACGCAACCACTTCTTGGTGCTGTTGATCAGACGATGCTCCTGGGTCAGCAGCTACAGCAGCTACAGCGTTCAAAACAACTTTAATTTAAAGAAGAACAGTTGTGAATTGCTTCACAGCTTTTGTTTTACATGTGAATCCTAAGAATAATATGTGAAAAACAAAACATATCGCATATGCGCACACACTTAGCCCGACATGCGTAAAATGGCTTGATATCCCCAACTATTTGTTTTTTCACAAATTATCCTTAGGCTTCACATGTAAAACAGAAGCTGTGAAACAATTCACATTTGGCATCCTTTAAATTAAAGTTGGTTTGAGCGCTGTAGCTGCTGTGATTGAGGAGATAAAGCCATTTTACGCGTGTCAGGTAGGCTGTGTGCGTATATGCGGTATGTTATTGTTTTTCACAATTTATTTGTTTGATTCACATGTAAAGGAGAGCTTGTGAAACAATTCACAATTGGTGTTCTTCACATTGAAGTTGGTTTGGACGATCTAGCTACTGTGGTTGAGGAGATAAAGCCCTTTTACGCATGGATGAGGCTAAGTGTGCGTATGTGCGGTATGTTATTATTTTCCATAAATTATTCTTAGGATTCACATGTAAAACAGAGACTGTGAAACAATTCACAATTGGTCTCCTTTAAATTAAAGTTGGTTTGAGCACTCTAGCTTCTGTGGTTGGCGAGATACAGCCATTTTCATTCATGTCAGGTTAGCTTGAGTTGAATATCAAACGAATATCAAACGTCAAGCTAACTTTACCGAGGTAGCATATTTTAGTTTAAAAAAGTAAATGACGGCTGGCGCAGTTACCATATTGTATTGATGGGGCTGGTATTTCACAGGACGTCTGGAATGATGAGGATTCCAGCAAATGGTCCGATGACACTGCCACTGGCCGGTCACCCATTAACCGGTGCATTTCCGAAATTGGGACCTCGAGCTTTGACCGCAGAACTACAGGTGTTTTCTCTTCTGCAGGTACAGATATTTCAGTTTCTTGAATTTATCTCGTACCTGCAGGAGAGTTCTATTTATACCAAGTTCAACCAGAGCACCGGTAATACTGGTGAAAATGGTGGCATTTATTTGGCGAGTTCGATATATGGACTGTAGGTTTATTGTCTCTGTAGAATAGAATTGATTTCCTTGCCCATTGGTGGCCCCAGAGATGCGCAACTGTAACGATAGGGTAGATTTCTAATAGAGCTGTTGCTTTGAGGTGGGGGGATAGGTTCTGAATTTCGGGGGGCCACTCGCTAGAGAACCATTCAGATCTGAGGAATCCGCCGAATCCTGAGAGGGAAGCATCGGTAAAGAGGGCGAGATCGTGAGGAGCCGAAATTAAATCTTTATAAAATAAAGAAAGACCGTTCCAATGGGTGATTAATGTGGCCCAAATTTTGAAATATTTTCTTGGCTTTGGAAGATATGTCAGTGTAGGCATTGAGGTTTTCAACTGTGGTGGATAGGGCCAGAAGACAAGAAATAAAGGTCCTGCCCTGAGTTACAATGCAAATTGCATAGTTAAAATGACTGAGGAGGGATAGCAGGTCTGTTTTTTTTTATTGAAGTTGAAATTTGGAAATTGTTGATGAGAGAATGAATGCGGATAAATTTAGAGGAGGGTAGTGATTCCAAGAAATTCCAAGGAGTTAGAAGGGCCAACGGCTTTGTCTTCTGATAAAGGAACACCGACTGAAGAAAAGAGAGATTTCAAATTGTTAATTGCTTGAGCTGGAGGATCTAAAGGAGGAGATATTAGAAGAAAATCATCCATAAGATGGAGCAGGAAGGGAATGTTATAGGAACTGAGAAGGGTCCAGCACAGGGCTTCAGACAGAGAGTCAAATATCTTCGGGCGCTGCGGCAGCCGAAGGTGAGTTGAGTGGCGAAGTAGAATGTATCTTCCCCAGCGGATTCCAAACAAGTGACGAAGAGAAGGATGGATTGGCATAACTTTAAAGGCATCGGAAATGTCAGCTTTGGCTAGCCAGGAACCACAGCCAGCAATGTTGATGAATTGAACCACTTCAACTCCAGATGTAAAAATGCAACCCCTTCCCAGGTACCAGATTTTGAAAATAATAATAATAATGTTTTCAAAACTGTAATTGCTATAAAATGTTAACATATGATGAATAAAATACAAATTAATTACCTAAACTGTGTTTTTCATTAACCCTGTATGCTGCTGTGTACTACATACCCCTATTGAATATTGAGATAAAAAGTTTTTGTTTTTTTTTTGTTTTTTTTTAACAATGCAAACAAAAATGCTGCTAATAACAATAATAATCAGTAAACAGTAATGATCAAATAAAAATCAAACAACATCAAAACGTGACTTGCTCTGTGCCATTTATTGAAATGTTCAATACAACAGAACCCGAGGTTGCCTTCGCAACCACTGCACATTTTTCTTGTGTCTTTTCTTTTCTTTTCATTTTTGTAGCAGACCCTGCAACTTTGTTGCAGTCTCTGCTTCCCTTGTGTTGGCGGGATAGTCACAAATGCGTGTAAACAGCTACTTTGTGCAGGTATTGTGATGGATCTGGCTGCCACATTGCCTATACCCAGTGTTGTGTTTTGATAGTATTTCGTCACAGCACTGTCATTTCAAACCAAACAGCTTCCTGTTTGCAGCTGGCTTACCTGTAAAGTAGCTGCATGCTCTTTTGTTTGTACAGTTTGTACTGCTCTTGGCTCCACGTCCTCTTCATCATCATCGCTGAGTGATAAGTCAGCATCACTGTTGCTGGAATCAAAATCCTCCGAACCAACTTCACTCCCGTTGCTCATTATAGAAAGACCACGTACATTGCCATGATTAGCGATCGCTAAAAACTATATAAACTACAACTAAACATGTAAAACTAATAATAAAACAAAAAAATAATAATTTAAAACACTTGTAAAAGTTGAATGGCTTCCCGCAATATATCTGTCTTCTAAACGCCCACAGGTAGATTGGAATTGCTACATGACAAGCAACTGGATACAAATGTCACCTGACCCTCCCCTGACTTTCATTGCACATTCCACAGTACTAGCACTGCCTTAGAGAATGAAACCTGAAACGCTAGACTGAGAAACCAATCATAGAATCAAATGGGAAACTTGACGTACGCAGGTACGGTATGGTACTGTAAGTGGGTTTTCATTTGACGTACGTGCGTACGTCATGGTGTTGAAGTGGTTAGTGGCGTTAATGAACTTGATATAATGGAGAGAGAATTCGTCATGAGAAATGAGAGAGTTGATACTGCTAGTAGAAGATCCACGAGGTGCTGAGAGATCGATAATTAATTGCTTCTTGCCTGAAACTTTGCAAGTGGGGATGCCTATGGGATTGATATGGTATGAAGTGAAACGAGGTGCTGGGAATGGGACAATAATAAAGCCTTTATTCACTTTGGCTTCAATTAGAGAGCTGGTTATCTGGGGTTCGGCAGTAGCAGAATGGAGGTTTTCGCAGATGAAGGAGGATGAAGGTATTTTTGAAAGGCCAGTGGAAAAACCATTCAGAAGGCCATCGATGAGATACGATGTGAAGTGTTTGTCAGGGTGATGCTGGAGGGTGTGGGCAAGGGCTGGAACGATAACTGGAGTGAATACTGAAAGCATTGTTGAATATCATCTGGAAGCGTCGGGGCAGATGATTTTAGAATGGGCGTCACCACAGAAGCTGCAGATGTGAAGGTTTTTACACAATTTAGATGAACAGGAGCTGATGAATGGATAAGATTTGAATCAGAAAGGCTGGTACTGAGCAGAGGGGGAATGTTGCGTTGACCTATACGGAATGAGCTGGAGGCAACTCTCAGGCACAGGTGGGTGGAATGGGCTGTGGAGGCCCAAACTCTGTAGGTGTTTATGCGTAACCCGCTGAATATCCTGTTGAAGTGATCAGGATTTGGACAAGACCAGTCAGTCATGATGTTATCGGCAGTGAGGATTGGCACTGTTTTAGCAGAAAAGGATTTATAGTAACTATAAAACATTGTGTCTCCATATCTGACGGATAGCTCCACGATATAAAATAAATATTGATCGAGCTTCTGACGGTGATGAGGATAAGCAGAACATAGAACATCTCGGTAGACTGAAAATGCCAGTCTTTGTAGAACAGACCCAATAATGTCCCATATAGTACATCTACTTGAGCTACAATGTAATAAAACCCTGAATAGAGGGTAGTGTTGGACAATACCAAAAATTTGCAAGAGGGCACCAAGGCCACTAAACTTCAGTCAAGGTCAAAGTGTAGGATGTTGTGTTTTGATGTTTTTATTCTGTTTTCACATTTAAACCACAGGGATGAATAAATGAATAGCATAATAATCACACAGGAAAAAAATCAATGAAACACTATCCAAAAAAATACAATTCAGCAGGGTTCAAAATTGGGCACTACACTGAGAATTTGCTTTTTGTGTGGAGTTCATCATACAAGGTAAGTAATTAGTGTTTAGTAGAAAAATCCCCTGCGTTACACTGTAATGTGAATATACCGTATTTACCCCCATGATAATTTCAATTCCACTTAGTAGCATGCAATGCATAGGCACCAACTATGGGGGCGCCGACTATGGGGGGCTTTCTCATGATGTTACAAACAAAATGCTTTCAATTATGGCACACGATATCCTTTACACATTAACAAAGGAGATACATGAAGCTGGATTTTATGCTGTTGTTGTGGACGAGACTGCAGACATTTCTGTCAGGGAGCAGGTGTCATTTTGCTTTTGAATAGTTAAGGAGACTATTGAAGTTGAGGAGCTTTTCTTTGGCTTTTACACAACATCTGCAGCTACAGCTGATGCTCTTTTTGCCATGCTTTAAGATGTACTTCTCTGATTCAATTTTCCAATCGAAAAATGTCGACGACAGTGCTATGATGGAGCAGCTTTGTATGTGCACTGTTTAGCACACAGTCTGAACTTGGTGGTGCAAGATATGCTACAAAGCGTTGACATTTGTTGAAATTTGATGACAATAATTCATGACCTGATAGGCTTTGTCAAGAATACTCCAAAACGAATTGCTTGGTTTGAAAAGTTTCAGATAGGGGAGCAAGACAAAATGCGTATGCGCCCATTTTGTCCGACAAGATGGACACTCAGAGCATCTTCGCTGCAGTCAGTGGTCTCCAACTACAATGAATTAATCGGGTTTCTTGAAGATCTATCAAGTCATGTGAGGAATGGTGGTGGGCAATTCACTGACACACAGGAGACAGAACTGTAGTTGAAATGCTGCTCTGGCGCACTGATTTATTTTGGCCTGCAGAGGGTGCTGTTGTCCGTGGGCTGAATACCGGCAATGGTAATCAGGACTACAGAGTTACCAACACTGGTATACAGTCCGGTTGTATACCAGTGACTCTTGTACACTGGGGATTGTAAGTGCAGTTTGGTTCTACTTGCTAGAACCAAAGTCATTGTATTTTATCTTGCTCTTAATTGTATTAATACTTGTTCTGTGATTCTTGAAATGTATTTTTGTTTATGACTGTAACTCGCCCTGGATAAGGGCGTCTGCTAAGAAATAAATAATAATAATAATAATAATAATGAGGCAAGCCAGACTGAACCATGTAACCTTGCTACATGGTCACAAACACCTTTCTTGGGAGATTGATCTCAATGCAGTGGCAAATCAATTCATCCAGCGATCAGCTTCCAGGTGAGCCACTTTCAGCATTGAAAATTAAGATCATATTAGGTAAGCACTGTATATGTTACATATTATGTGAATATGTGGGATTGTTCTATACTTTGTAGTAAAACTATGATTTGATCTCAAGTTTATAATCAATGTGGATAGGCCTAAATGTTTTATTTTATTTTTTAAAATACTTAAATGAAATGATTAGTAGATAACAGGAAACAGAAACAAAGCTGCCTTTGTAAAGTAATATACTTTGTTTTAAATAGGTGGAAGTACAGTATGTAAACAATTAAGAAAGTAACAGATCAAAGCTGGGTTGTTAAAGAGTAAATAGGAGCTTATCTAGTAGACTGGATTTGAGTTCTCAATCTTTGAAGGACTGTGTAAGCTGGTAATACTACCTTGACTGGAAGGGGTGGAATTGCTTGTGTGCAGTTATGTTTCCTATACATACTCCTATACTGCGGAACCTCTGTCTCGCAGGTTTACTTTACTGCAAACTAACTGATATTTGTAAAAGGCATGAGAGGGGTCAACTGGAGTTGTATTAGTTGTTATAGGTCTAAATAAAGGGAACAAGACCTGACGTGGTTTACAATGGGTTAACTTTTAATTGAAGTGTGTGTGGTTTAATTTATTATTTGTGTTACACGCTTAAATAAACGTTTTTTATTTTATTTTTAGAAACAGCGTTTTATTAAAACTTTATATCATTGTCAAATAATAAAAAATAAAAATAAAAAGTCAATCTGTGTGCTGACATCTCTGCACCTAGTATACCCTGAAGTAGTTGAAGTGACAGACTAACCTCCCCCCCCCCCCACTAAACAATTAGCAACGGAAGGGTAAAGTGTATTATTTTCCATGCAGTCCTTTTATGGAAGGAAATTGCTGAATTTCAATGGCTAGTCATTTGTCAAAACCTTCTGTGATGAATGAATTGCAAAGTACGTACCAAACGGACATGATTGGATGTAGAGCCGCTGAAGTGCTGAGGCTGTCATAACCAGACACTGTTTCAGTGAAAGGATATCTTAACCAGCCCTGCTAAGTCGCAATACACACTGACTGACGTGCATTAAAATATATCAACATTCCTGTAAATCCTGTTAACAAATACATATAAAGCAACATATACTGTAAAGCCAAAAGTGTAAAAATTACCAGATAACATACACCATTTGAGGGAAAATGGTGATCCTTTTTTAAATTTCCATTTTGCTTAACAGATAATGGGGTCTATTTCAAAGAGCTTAACAGTGACAGATATTTATACTAGCCTTAAATTTAAATCTATTTTCCTCAGTTTATTTTATTGTATGGAGTAATAACCCCAGTTACTTTAATAAAGAGTTGTACACTGTAGACAGTAAAAAGGCAACACATTGTCAAATTATTCTAAAATATGCAAGCCTATTTCTTTTTTTTTGTTTTATGTAAAAATGTATTTCACAAACACTAATAACTCACTGGAACTAAGAAGTGTCTTGCTGGTGTCGGCTGTGGACAGTAACCTTCAGTGACACGTTAAGTATCCATCTTGCAGAAAGAGAAAACTTACAAGTCTGAAAGTTAAATACATGAGACCTGTGGTTTATTATGAGCAGCAATCTGTTTATTGATGATTGCCAGGATTGGTGCAGTTTGAATCCCTCGAGGAAATTTGTTCTGAGAAAGTGGAGCTGGAAAGTAAATGTACTTTTAAGCAATAAATGAGACATCTGGTAACAATTAGAACCCCCTTTTTGAAGTTTCCCAGCTTTGGAGTTAATAGAACTAAGTTTTTGTTTAACTTTCACTCCAACTTAATGAGTTTCTACTTTACTTAGTTTGGGATTGTTCTGTCCATTTCTGAGGTTTTAGTCTGTTACTCTTTTCTCTTATTAAAAATATCTGTCAGAACATAAGAGCATACATCTAATTTACAATGGGGTTAAAGGGATTACTTGTGCCTTTTTCCAGGTTACACTTTATTTTAAAACCTTAATTTAAAACTTTCTCTAAATTGACCTATTTTTGTTATGCAGCAAACTACATATATACCTGACATTGTAGCAGGAAAATATGTGCAAAGATAAATTAATATGTCACTGTAAGCTGCCAAACGATATGTTTTGGTAAATGGACAACTTTACATGAGGTGTCAATCAAATGTCAAGACTGCCAAAAAATAGAAAAATGCTGTAATGTGTGCTATGAACTTTTTATTTTCTGATAAATCACAGTAATATACACCCCCTGCTAGGGCTGTACATTCAGAATTAGCTTTATTAGTATGACAAAAGAGTTGATTACATATATTAACAGTTTGAACAGAATGGTGTCAAATAAGAAATGGCAATGGGTAGTTACTGAAAATTAGATAAGCAGCATTTAAGACCTTGATGTCATTCAAATGATGTGTTAGTATCATGGTCAAGTATATTAAAATCAATGAGTTACAGTATGTGGAATAACTTATTGTGTTCAAGATACATGTAACATCTTAAGTTTGACATACAGATGGATGGCTGTACAGACAGAGAGACACCTCCATACATCCAAACAATCATAACTTATGCAAAATAATGTTAATACCAAGTTTCATTCCAACTGAAGAAGCCGTTTCATATCTATATATATACAGTATATATATAAAATGCTAATTCAAAGTATTCATACACTTTGATGCTGTGATAGTATTGTCTACAAAGTATTAGAAATTTCAATATGATAATGCAGAACCTAATTCTAGAAAAGTCTAGAAAATGCTGGATTGTTATTGACTTCTTAGAGAGTATAAAAGGGTTAGGCATAGGATGATTGCTGTCATTACAAATAAGTCAATATGGGAAAAAGTAAAGAGCTATCTGAAGACCTTAGGCAGAAACATATTTATTGTAATAAAGCTGGAGAAGGATACAAGAACATTTCCAAACATTTGTCTATCCCACTTTCAACTATTGTTTCTATTATCAAGAAGTACAAGACCCAGGGTACTGTCACAATGCTCCCTAGGTCTGGAAGAAAGAAGGTTCTTTCACCAAGAACAAGTAGAAGAATTGTGAGGAAGGTTAATAACAATCCAAGATTGACTGCCAAAGATATTCAAAGTGAATTGGCTGCAAGTGGGACTGGGGTTTCCATTTCAACCATAGGTCGAGTAGTGTGTGGTGAAGTTCTCAATTGATCGCAGACCAAGGAAAAAGTCACTCTTACAAAAACGTCACAAGGACAATCACTTAAAGTTTCAAAAAGGCATTTGAATGATGGAGATGAGTTCTGGTCAAAGATTTTGTGGAGTGATGAAACAAAAATCGAGCTATTTGGTCACACTGATAGTCGTTATGTTTGGAGAAAGTCTGGTGAGGCATACAAAGAAAAGAAAACCATACCTACTGTCAAGCATGGAGGTGGTAATATCCTTCTATGGGGCTGTTTTTCCTCTAATGGCACAGGGAATGGCACTTTTCAGAGGTAGATTTCTGCAGTTTTTCATTCCAGGAACACCCAGGAGACTGTCAATGCTGCCATTATGTTAAGGGACAAGCCGTTTACACGATTATGTTACCCCCTGTGGCAGGGCTGAGGCCTGTGCTTCGCAGAGGCGGAGGAGGAGGAGGAGAAGGAGGAGGAGAAGAACTCTCATGTTTAACTGTTTATGTAGGGAGAAGGTTCCGGAAGCGGGACCTCCCTTTTAGTGGGAGTAGCGCTTGCCTACCTTTTATTTCCTAGTTATTTTTGCAGTGTTTTGTTTTGCCTTTTTGTTATTCATGTACCAGGTGGCAAGCAAGCCATGATGGACCTAACCTGCAAACATGTGTAATGGACTTTGACAAGACTTGCTACAGTGGTCCAAATCACAGAAGCCTTCAGCATTGGATAATTCAGCATTGGATAAGACACACTTTTTTCATCTCAAAAGTGCAATGAAAGCTGTAGTCTTAAAGCAATTACTTAGAAAAACATATCTACCTGTGTTGTTAAAACAAGTCAGTATGACCAACATCTCAAGTCAATATCTGCATAACAAAACAGTGTTTTGAAACTTGCCATCAATATGACTAGTTCAGAGGCATTTTGTTTGCATGGACCAAAGAGAAAGAAAAGGGTGCAATTTCTACATTTATTTCTAAACATATTCAATTAAAAGGACTGTAACTCTCTGTGATAAAACATTTGCTGCACAGCAATGTCTTCTGGAGGAGCCAAAAGTTTGGGCAACTGGTTCATTTATGTCACTGTTGCTGAGATTTCCCATGCATAATTTCCTTACCTGCTTAACATAGTGATCATCCATCATGAGAAGGGGTTCCATTGTAGAGAACAGTAACACACAACACTTCTTTGTGAATGTCATCCTTCAACATGGAGGTCTTGGATTGAGGTCTGGTTCATCTAATTTAGCTGCTACACATTTACCCAGCTGGTGATTATCCCAGCAAACAAGCTGTACATTTTTATTGTGTCTCGAAGCTGTACATTTTTACTGTGTGACGAATTTGCAACAAACTAGATAATGCGCTTTAACATTGAAACATTCACAGGTCAGAGTCCCCGAATGTGTTATCTGGTAAAGGCATGACTGTGTGGTGTGCAGAGGAGTGCACGTTCGCTTCATGGCTATAACAAGTTACCGATTTTCACTAGGGATTCCACAGCAAGCGTTTCACTGGCAGGCTATGAAGACAGCATCAGCAGGGATCAATTTTCTTCATCGGGCTACACCAGACTCTACTGGCCAGGTGCCCGGTGAGCTCATACAGCTCACAAATATTCACTATCAAGCTTCTGGGTGTAAAGAGGCAATTGGTTTAATGGTGGGATTAGAGAACAGCGGTGAGGAAATACATTGAGACATTTTAATTTGGGGAGAAAAATAATGGACACTCTAAATTAATCACAGTACGAAAACTCATGGTTTCTGTGCATCGTGAACTTTCAGGAACCCCTACCACCCTGGTTTTCCTCAAGTGCGCCTTTCATAAAATGTCAAATAAAAACGCTGAGAAAGCATTTCACAATGTGATCTTTACATACCGCTCATTCCCACATTAACAATGGGTCCCAATAACATACTGTAATTTACCAGAACCATGTTATTACAGTATAAAGAAGACCCTACAGGCCATACTATCAATTGTGTGCTTACTGAGAAAGAACCTTCCAGCATGCCAATTTAAGTCTTGTAAATCTAATTAATGTTTTCCAGTCTTCCACTGTAAATATGTTAAACACAACCCCTCAGAAACTACTTCTGAATAGATGTGGTATCAAAAACAGATGGCCTATTGTTTAATTTAGCGTGCTCAAATTAAAGGGGTTCCAGCTCACTTGTGGTTCGAATCATTCAGAGTGAGCAAGGGTCAGTGTTATAGAAACTAGCCTGGCTTTCTGTATGGTTGAGGTATAAAGTTGAGGGACTCACTGTAGGTTTTGAAAGCAGCTGATGCTATTTTCAAGTAAAGAATGTAGATATTATTCTGCACCAAATACTGTATTAATCTCATTTTTGTACAGCCAATTACTAACTTACCTTACTTTTGAGATTGAACCATATCAGAATCCTAGGTAGTATTGTTTCAGGCAATGCAATTGGTTACAGTGAATAAATTGAACATTCTCATACTTAAAATCATACTTCTACAGTAATCTGCTTACATGGTTGAAAATCTACCTGCATGTTTGAAGAATATTTAACTTTAATTTATTTGGGAACCAAGCAAGCTGGGAGCATGGTTGCTATGGTTGCTACAGTAAACATGTGAGACTCTAAGCCAATCAGTCGGAGTAGATATTGGTGGACATTGAAGATGTTTTCCCCAAACAAATTCACACATATAATTTTTTTTTTTTTGAAATGATGCAAAATTTTAACAGGAATGAAATGTTTTATTTGAAATGTATAGTGCTGATTTACCAGCACTTATTGTATTACTAGAAAAGTCAGAAGCGTCACCATTTATGTCATCCCACTGCATGTAGACCTCATGGAAACAGACATTGGAAAATTTTAAATTTCAAATTAACAATTTGCTCAAATTAACGATGTGGTCACCTGAACGTCCTTTATGTATGAGTAATGTGGCATGCTGCCTCCCAGAATGTGCTTATTTCTGCAAAAGGATGCTTTTTCCAATAATCTAGGGACAATGTGCTTTTTTCCCTGTTTTTTCTTTTTGCAAGCCTCATCTGGAAAATGCATCATCTAAATAAAATCTGCTTGTATAAACCCGCACCCTGGGGTTATAAGGGGATAACCACATTAAAACACCAACGTGCCTGTGGCTGTCTTACAATGCTCAAAGCGTCATTCTTTTTTTTAATAAAAACGATAACCCTTTTGAGCATGGATGCTGTTGTTAATTATTGTCCCAGATTTCTGCCAGCGAAGCCATGCTTGAGTCAGCGTGTGGACTGCATGCGATGGGAGTGTGTCTGTTTTATCGCCTTCAAATACGCACCACAAATACGACAGAAGAGAGGGGGAGATATCTGACACATTCCACCGCGGTCTGAGAACTGTAGCCATCTGATAAATAGAACCGTGACAAAAGAAGGTTCCAGTAAACAGGCCAGATGTAAACTCATAGCGCCCTTGCCCTTATACTGTAGTTTGAGAGAACAAAGAATGGTGGTTCTTTGATCGCAGGTGCAGCTGATATAAACATATATAAAAATATAATTAAAAAAATATATATCTGGCACTGCGTGTAGAAACATCTCCTTTTTGAACGCATGTTGTACCAAGAAAAAAATATATCTTCCTTATTGCTTGCATACCTTGCAATGGCTTGTCTACAAAATCACACTGTGAAATAGAGTTTACTATTCAGAAAGGATATAGCCTCTACACAAAAATTCTTATTCCGGTGTGTTGTAAATTGAAACAATTGTTGTTGGATTTGTAACTTAACAGTAAAGCAGTATAGCGTTATAAATGGGGAGTGTCTGGGTAAGAGTTAAGGCTGGGACACACATGAGCAACGCGGCACCACTAGTGAGGAGCGGTGAGGGGCGATACAAGATGGAAAAAGAAGAATTTCAAACTAAATGATATGCCGTTTATCAGTATATGCAGTTAATTCACTAAAGAACATATTGTTATTTACGGACCAGGAAAGAAACGGGAGGACTTGTTCTGTGCAGCAGTATGTTTCCCATCATCTCAACGCTACCTTGTCATTCATGAATAGTGAGCTTATTTAAAGGTTACATAATTGAAATGTACATGCATTGCTTCAGTCTGTGGTTCAGATTTCTTAGTTTCATTTTAATAAACACCAATGAAAGAGGTGTTAATTTAGTAAGGAAACCCTTCATTATGCTTTTAAAAAAAATTGCCTTATTATTATTTGATTTCTTAGCAGACGCCCTTATCCAGGGCGACTTATAATTGTTACAAGATATCACATTTTTTTTACATACAATTACCCATTTATACAGTTGGGTTTTTTCACAGGAGCAATCTAGGTAAAGTACCTTGCTCAAGGGTACAGCAGCAGTGTCCCCCACTGTGGATTGAACCCACAACCCTTCGGTCAAGAGTCCAGCGCCCTAACGACTGCTCCACACTGCTGCCCTTATGTTTCTGAGAGCTTAATTTTTTCCCTTAACTTTCTGTTCTTACAGAATTAAATATCAATAACTGTAGTTGGTTCAATCCCAGGTTGGGGACACTGCTGCTGTACCCTTGAGCAAGGTACTTTACCTAGATTGCTCCAATAAAACCCAACTGTATAAATGGGTAATTGTATGTAAAATAATGTGTAAAAAATAATGTGATATCTTGTAACAATTGTAAGTCGCCCTGGATAAGGGCGTCTGCTAAGAAATAAATAAATAAATAATAATAATAATAATAATAATAATAATAATAATAATAATAATAATAATAATAATAATTACCCCTAACAGGCACCAAGTAAAACCAGGCCAAAATGTTTTGAATGTAGTTTGGGATTAACATTTCTTCTTGTTACTTATGTCAGTGATGAAGTTGTATAAAGTAATCACACAAATCATGTTGATGGATATGCTGAAGTTTCCATTCAGATATCACATATAATGCAATCCCAAACCACCCATCTGATTGGTTAGAGCTAGAGTTGCCGCTGCGGGAAAATGTCTCAGCTGCAAAATATCGCTTGCCAAGCGATATTTTGCAGTTCTAAAATTGTGCTGCTGGGAAACATTTCTGCTACGGTATTTTTTTGTCAATGTGAGTTCAGTCTTATTGAAATAAATGCAGTTTTTTCTGCACATGTGTGTCCCAGGCTTTATAGTGACACTTGTAGCAGGAAGTGAATTTATTTTTAGATATACCCTAATACACAGATGTTCAATGTCCCAGATGCATTTACCTGAGTATCAAACACATTTTATACATATTTTGCCCAAGTTGAAAAATAGCCTTGGCTTCAGTTTTGAACCCAACCAGGTCTTGCTGGCTAGGATTGAAAATGATACTGAAAAAGAGTGGGAAAAGATGTCCTCCAGAAGCCATCACTGTTACATCATAACAAATCTCAACAGTTGGAGCCATCAGTGAAAAAACACCATGAAATACAGTACTGTACTGTAGTTTGGCATATGGACAAACAGTTTACTCCATATGCATTCAGATTCTGATGAACCAGGGACGCAAAATAGGCTGATCCCTGGAGCCAGCATTACCCTTCAGCCATCAGATGGATCACATTAATTTACAGTAAAAGAAGCTATGTCTTAGTTGGTGCTTATCTTGGTGAGAGCTGAGTCCAATATCATCATGCGGTTTTAGCACCTACTCTCATGTAATGGAACTCATACTTTCAATAAGTTTAGATAACTTTATCTGGAAGTGCAGTAGTTTCTGGTACCAAATCAATTTTAGCTTCAAAGGTATTGACCTTCAAGTGATTGACTTATTGGGATTGAACCAACACTCCCTGTGGAAGGGTGGTGGGCAATTCACTGACACACACGGGAGACAGAAGTTTTATTTGAAAACAATGCACTGGTGCCCAGTTTTATTATTTTTGCTGTTTTGTCTTTTAGCCCCCAGAGGGCGCTGTTGTCCGTGGCCTGAGTACCGACAACGGTACACAGGACCACAGGAAAACCAATACTGATAAACAGTAAAAACACTGGTGCACTCACAGGTGCTCAAAATAATAATTAAAACAAAAGGCAAAATGAAAAAGGAAAATAAAACTACAAATAAAGGTGCTGCTTACGCAGTGCCCCCACTGCCACTAAGCCAGTCAGTATGGACCTCCGACCTACGCTCAGCTATTTCTATACACTGGGGTGGCCAGAGTTCCCCGTATACCTACACATGTCCCCTCGGGTATGTAATTATTTCTTTTATTTTGTAAATTATTTTAAGGCCGGCTGTCTGCCTCAGCCGCGCTTGCCTGGTCCTTGTTTTACACTGGCATCTTCTGGCAGTGTCACTGTATATTCCCAAACACGGCCACCTGAATGCACAACCAAGCGCAGTTCTTATGGGCCGAGCAATCTCCCAAGGCCCGCCTCTCAGCCACTCAGAGAGAGGGAAAGCCAACACACCCTCTTCCCCACCTCTCCGTGTCATTGCCACGACTGACAGGCAGATCTTACGAGACTGCTGCCCTCTTCCTGCAGTAGCACGCATGTGCCAGATAGCCAGTCCAGATCTCCCCTGTTACACTCCCCCTTTAACCTGTTCATACTGAAGTAGGCTTCTAAGATCATACTGAAGTGGGCTTCTAGTACCGTGACTGTGTAAACATGATAAAAAAAATGCACTTTGTTTTGATGATTTACAGGGCCACTGTACTCTGCAGGGTGGAGAAGATTTTGGTAGCATGGAGAGAGAAGACATCACAGCCTGCTTCAGAGAAACTTGTTTAGAGGTAAGAAAGACACATAAAAACACTGTAAATCCAATGTATTTGACTTATAACACATTAGAACATTTATTCTGTCTCATTTGTTTTATAGTATATGTTTTTACAACATTTATAAATATCAGCTAAAAATGTTTTTAAAAAAAGTCACTCAGGTGAAACAATGTCCTGTAATTTGCCCAAGCATCAATATTATTTAACAAAACTTTCAAGAAGTATTGTAAGGTCCCTCAGGTCACATAATATCAATTTCAATTTTATACACTTATCTCTTTGAAAACACTAAGCGGAATGCCTAATAATAAAAAAAAATATGTTTTAAATACATTTTTTAAATACTAAATATAGTCTTTATAATGTTCTCAGAGTTTTCTGAAAAAGGGACACAATTTCTAGATGCTACTGTAGAAAATAGATTTTTACTGAATTTTTATAGGAAGAGTCAAATACAGCCAAAAAAAACCTGGCCCTGGGGGAGCATCCTGCTGAAAAACGCTTGGTCTTGTAGAGGCGTTTTTTTTTATTATCTTGTTACACATTGTACTGTTATATGTAACTACAAAACTGAAAAAGAATATGCAAGTGGCGATATCCTACAACCCACTCCCTTGCTTTATTGTGTTTCCATGTTGAGTTTTACATAATTTTTTTCCCCCAAACATGATTTACCATGGCTAACAAATAATAATGTGGCTGTTCTGGCCATTCATTGAAACCCAGTCTTTGAACGTGTGTTTATCTCACTAATGAGGATGGTTGAAACCAATCTACTTGCCCCTTTCTAGGTGTCATCACAGTTATTTAACCTTTCTCATTCGTGGAAAAACTACTGTGTATATCTCACAATTACAGTACATGTTTATGGATGAGAAATGTAAGCTGTAGGATTCAGACTAGGATGTGTATGGAAACAGAGCCTTTCCCCCATTGAGGATGGTCGTATCTGGGCAGGTAGGTACAGAGTGTGCCCAGAACGGCCCCTCCTCCCAAGAGTCTCCAGCTCTTAAACTCCAGAAATACAGCATGTCACATTATTTCACACATTTGGTTTATTCGCAGTTAGGCCATGTTGGCAGTAAATTCCTTAATTCACAGCCCTAAATATTTCACAATCTATTGATGTGTAAATCAGAAAATGAAGCATTGTACATTGTGAAACACATGAATAACCTTCCTTTCACACTGTACAGTGTATTCAAGCAGAACATAACAGGCTGTGAGACTCTTTCGCAATTTAAACATAATTGCTATGTTGTTTTATTATATTTTGATCCAAAACAGTTTAACAATACACTGGGGGATGGCAATTTGAGTGAGTAATGCACTGTTGCACATGCAAAAAGGATTGAAGTTCACAAGCAAACTAACCTAAAATTCTGAAACCTTTCCAGAAGTATCTGATAGAGTAACACCAAGAGTACCATATTGTTTTCATGTCTGTTGGAACACTGCTATAAACTCACGCTGTAAAGACATAAACCTCTATTATAGTGCAGAGGTAGTCCTATGCATATTTCTCATATTTTTCAGATTGTGTGATTAGCTCTTTGGCTGTC
The DNA here is from genome assembly GCF_902713425.1 of Acipenser ruthenus. NCBI lineage: Eukaryota > Metazoa > Chordata > Actinopteri > Acipenseriformes > Acipenseridae > Acipenser > Acipenser ruthenus. The sequence continues at coordinate 22,402,116 of NC_081199.1, read as the reverse complement.
CAACTCGGAATCTCCAGATGAGTGCTCAGTCAATGATGTCAGGCTGTAGTGAAACAATTCAGCTGACAAATGTTTTTTGATTAAAAAACACTTTATATACAAGAAAGGTATACCTCCAATACAATCATATAAGCACGAGATTTAAACTGACTTTGGACAAGGCCTCAGTACAGTTCAGTGCATATGTTTGTATTAGAAAGCAAGGATATCCATGGAGTAAATTCGAAAGAGATGAAAAGACTGACAAAACTTCACAATGTTTGATATTTTTACCTTTGTAAACAATTGTTGACTCCACTCCCATTTGTCTTACTTCTGTCCAATGATAGGGGTTTCCACTCACTCTATTATTGCACACTTCCTCTGCGGGGGAAGAGGGTGGGGGGGGGTTGCATACCACGTTATACCTAGCAGGGCGCATCCATCTTGTCTTTCAGTTCCCCTCCCCCATCTCACACTATCTCTGCTAATCTCCTGCGTTTTGGTGTTTAGCTCAGACACTTATCTGTGACTTTGAGCCGTGTTAGGCTATGCAAAACTGCACCTAGCTAGTTTGCTGATGGAAAATGAAAGAACTTGAAACTTACACAATACTGTATAGAAACTTAATATAAAAGCATATTAAAGCAACTGAATTAGTAAGCATATTAAAACAACTATAAAAACACATTCACACACAATTTAAACAATGATTAAAAACAACTTAACTATAAAACACACACATACACATAATGTAAAACATATAATTAATACCTCATGCAGAAAGCCATCACTAGTTTTTTGGAATAACTAATAAGATACATAATAATTTGGTTGTACTTGATTGCAGTTGTACAATTCAGTACAAAAAAGGTGGACTGTAGTGATGGCTTTCTGCATGAGGTGTTAATTATTAATTATAAGATTTACATTATGTGTATGTGTATCATGCACCGAAATAGGCTCTGGCGACACCCAGGACTTCAGGAGTAGCTACACATAAATGATCACAAGTGTCAGACTCATACCTTTAAGCTTTAGGTTGCTGTTTTGTTATTGCTGTAAGCCTCTAAATGGCACAGGAGGTAGCATCATAATTCATAACATTAGATGAAGGAAATATTTAAACAGATGATATTCCAGGAGCATACTGGGAAAAGAGTGAATGGTTTGAGATGTGTCGAGTTTGACAGTAGAGCCATGGACGTTCTCAAAGTCTTTTTAAGTGGACAAACCGATACCTTGCAACCTGATGAAGGTTCAAGTAAAATGGCATAGAATAAGTCTTAAGGAACACAGTGATGCAATAGAAAAAATTGCAGCCCTATGTTAAAGGCTTAGCTAAAAAAACCCAAAACATTTTAAACCATATCTCCCCTCACTTTGTATTTATATTGTTGATAATGCATCAAGCATTTCCCAGATATCAAAAACACTTTTTCTTGTACGACACCCATGAATGAACTGAACTAAGGAATCACAGAATACATATGTGTACAGAGTATGAAGTCAATATCTTGAAGTGTTAGGTTTTTATCATTGGGAAACTAAAATGGCAGCCATCTTTGGCCCCAGGTCAAAGTGAAAGCTGTTGTTAGATATTAAAAACAACAGTTCCCAATAGAAGCCTGAATCTCCAAATCCCTAAATGCCTACACTAATTTAAGCATTAAGTAAACATCAATTTACCTTCCCACTTGTCTCCATGATGCTGAGCTCACACAGTGATTCAAAATTAGGCTTACACACGTGACTAATGTCAACCCTTCTGGAATTATGGGATGCAAAATTCAAGGAGACAGACGTCACTACATCACGCTGCAAGCACGTTTTTTGAGTTTCACCCAGGATTTCATCTGAATCTGGTAAATCCTGTTACATACAGTACTGTTTTACAATGTGAACAAGTTTCTTTGCATAAAAAAACCTTAATACCACTATTATTATATATTAAAATGACACTACAAAAATTGTAATTTCTTCTTTTGCAGCCAACATATTAATGTAAGCATTTTCTTGGTGGTTGGTTTGCCTTCTGTCTTATTTAGGAGTATTTTTGTAGTGTCATATTGTAATATAACAATAGTACTATGTTTTTTTTTATTTTTATTTTTTTTTAGTAATAGGCATTTAGAGATTTGTAGATTCAGGCTTCTATGTTGAACTGTTGTTTATAAGCCACAGGTGGTGTGTAATATATATATATATAATTCATGCCCTTTAATGTAATCATTGGAGATTAAAATAATAATACTAATGTATGTATTGTGTATTATTTTTCTCAGGGAAAAAATTAATGAGAATGAAAAAGAACCAAGTCAAGGAAAACCTGGAAGGAACAAGGAGCAATTTAGGAGGCAGCCATATATGTGTATATATATATATATATATATATATATATATATATATATATATATATATATATATATATATATATATATATGATACTTCATAATGGTTAATTGCATAGCTAATAACATGTTTATAGATTGTTTATAACCACTTATAATGGATACCTAAACTAAAGTGTTACCGAAATGTCCATGTAATTCATTTTTTAGCAGGCTTTTAAATACATATTTATAAACATAAATATATCAATCTAACTTCAAGTCACACACCCATCCCTGGGTTGCTTTTTATTGCTTCGCACATCTGAAAACAATTAAGCAGCTATTTTTTCTTTCTAATCGCGCCAAGTTTCAAGCAAAATCCTGGCAGTGCATAGATTATCCACTTGCCACTCAAGCTTTCATAAAGTGGAAATAGTCATAGGCAGTTTGCACAAATCAAAAAGCAACAAAAGCAAACTGAAGGCAGCCAGACAGTGGGTTGCACCTCCAACAATTGTAACATGCAAAAGATAAAAAGCAGATTGTATACATTTTGAATTTGGAGATAATAATAAGTTTTGATATTCAGTGTACATTGTGACAATAAAGTTGGTTATTGATTTCAAATTTAATTTTGCTTTCAATGTGTTTAGTTCTAGTAAAGGCAACTGAGATATTATTTGAAAATTGATTCCTTCATGAATTCAGTTAGATTCATAAGTGTTAAATGTTCATTTCCGTGTATTTCACGGAGCAATTGATTTAGGAAAACTTAAGAAATATAACACAAGTAACAAACAAAAGGATTGTATTTGGCCCATTCCTGCTACTGTATCTGATTAATCTCAAAACATTGTCAAGTCTGGTCTTTTTCTCCATTTCCTACCCTTACCACTCCCTGTGTAAAGAAATGTCTCCAGCTCTCTGTCCTAAGTCCGTTCCCACCTAATTACCAAAAGATACAGTATAGCAGTACAGTTCACAGCAAAGGTAAGTAATGAATTGATTCTAAATACTAGTGTAAAACTGACTATGTTTACAACAAAAAAATGAGGTAGCACTATGACTTTAGTGCCACTATTCCTGAAAAAAATCCACTTGACCTTGTCCTTTTTTTTGGGGGGGGGGGGTTACAGTACTTCTAAATGTCATGCCAGTGGGTGTCATTTTATGGTAATTAAGGTGGGGCTATGCTAATATTTCAGATGTCATGCTGTGATCAGGATGGCTGGTGGTGACGTCAAACTAGTATAGGAAGTATATGGACACAGAATACTGAGTGAATGCGATGTTGCGCTGGTTTATTGTAAAAATAAAAGATTGAACAATAACATGGCCAAAACAGACAGACAAAACAAACACTGGAGAAAAACGCTAAATAAAACACATATCGCGCTGGTGTAAAACCAGCACAAATAGCAATTGTATTTATTTGTCTAAAGCTTACTCCCGACTCTCTCTCCCGTTCTCTCCACACTGAACACCCAACCCAGTGTGAGTGATTCATGACTGCTTTTATCTACTGCTGTGCTGGGACCCGATTGCTAATTAATCATTCACTTGAATCCCGGCAAAGTCTGGACGTGAACTAATTGTGCACTCCCCATGCTCACTGTCACCAAGTGGGTAAGGTAGTGCAGGTGAAAGCAATGCAGCAGTGCAGAAGAAACAGACAGACAACGAGATTCAGGTGCAATGGTGTTTAATGATCTTTGTTTTTCCAAAGCCTGACGGCAAAACAAACAGTAAACAATAATGATAGAAAGCAATACAGCGGCATGTATTACTTTGCTTATAATCCCCGGGTTTGACCCGCAACCAAAAAGTCCCGTTCCTTATACACCCACACGTAACACAAAACACATACACAAGTCCTTTAGTGAGTGAATTCGTGCTCATGGTGCAAATGCAGTTCTTCATGAAATAAGTGATGATCTTGTCCGGTTTGGTGCTGGCCTTTGGCAACAGCTCCGGATCGTGTTAGCTGTCTAATCAATGAACAAACAGGTTTTTAACAAGACAGTACAAACAAACAAAACACTCACGTTTTTCACAGTTCTCCTTTTTAGGATTCATCTAACCGATTACAAAAGGAACTGATCACTTCACTACGTCCCCTTTTTATACCCTCACTCATGACCCCTTGGTTAACGAGCGCATCTGCTCCTCCAATCCGCGGATGCTACGCCGTTTCCCGTATGGGTCATTGAGTTTGTGTACTGTAGCTCCGCCCCCTTTCAAGATGGCCAACTTCCACCTAACCCTGGGAATAAACTGTCATGCCATTTATTCAAGGGTACTCTTTTCCCTTTGCACAGCGCCCTCACAGGTCGGGAGGGAGCTCTAACACCAAGAATCATTCGATCTCTGTCACACTCACATACAAACACCTATTTTAATCTGCACATGACGTGATTGTGCAATCCCTGTGCCTAAATGCAAATATACATTTTAAATCACCCGTGCTACATAACCCACACTTCGTGCACCACTACACACATACATGTTAACCCTTGTGTGTAATTCGGGGGGACGGTAACCAGGGCTCCACTTCCTCCTATCCTCCTATCAAACAATCTAGACTCCCTATTTAAACCCCTCACAGCCTATGCTCTCTCTCTTGTGTTAGCTTTTTAGCATACACTGCGACCAGTTCATCCCTTTCGGATTCTCCTCAAAATATCTAATCATTTCTCCAATGGAAGCTCAGTACCGTCTACTTCTAATGCAGACCTCTACCCAGCAACCAGACCTGCTCCCCCGGCACTACGGAGATGAAAACCCCTTGCCAGCAGGCTCAGCCTCCTGAGCAGCTATGTCATAAGGATTGGCCACTCGCCAAACTCTTAAAAACCCTGCACGACAACAATATCAACATCCCAGCTGGAAGCGAGCGTATGGAGTTCAATAATAATTGTACCTTTATATCTGCTACACCCATGTTGCCTACTTCTCGCACACGCGCTTCTGCAAACTCGCTCGCCCAGAGTCCCAGCACAGGCGCAGCAGCCCCTCCTCTCCAGTCATGGTTGTCGTCTCCTCTCCAGCACAGCAGCGCAGCAAACAGACAGACCTGAACAGTTCATCCTTCAGCTTCATAACAACATTTTTGAGGATAAAGTCCCTTTGTCCCTTATTCACACCATCGCTGTCTCAATTGCTTCAATCAATACACGGCTCAGCCACTTCAATCATGGCCGCAGTTTTCAGGTTCAGCACTTCCGGTCCCCACAACTGAAGTTCCCACCTACAACCGGACATCAGCCACCCTCAATGGTCCACAGCAAGCACTTGTAGTCAGAAATCAAGTACAGTGATCACATATGGTTTCTTTAATTTGTGCAATATTAAGGGTTATTTTCTAAGCTCATTTCGTTTTATTTTTCTTAAAGGGAACATTTTCAAGTACAATTCTAATATAGACTGCTCGAAAGTACTTTTTCTGAAAGGGAACATTCTCTGTTGTCGTTTCTGTTTTCAGGCTTTACACTGCTATTTTATTGGACTTTCCCATTCTGTACACTAACAGTTTTCACTGCAACTATACTGAAGCTATTTTTTCATAATTTCGATTTTATCCCGTCAAAGCCGAATTTTTCACTCGCGCCCTGCTCCTGCTCGCTCAGCAGCACCAGCAACGACTTGTCAGCAATAAACACTCGTTTAGATGGCATAGACAATCGCTAGCACCATTGCAGGTCCTCTTTCAGCCTGTCATCTCCGCCCCCCCCTTTTAATAACCTGTCATGCCTTTTAGTCCAGGGTCTTCTGTTCCCTTTACACAGTGACCTCGCAGGTCGGGAGGGAGCTCTAACACCAAGAATCATTTGATCTCTGTCACATATCCCACTGCATAGAGTGGAGCTGAAGGAACACCCGACTAAATCTGCTTTTCCCATTACTCCCTCCTCCCGGGGAAAATAATCAGCATTTTGATGGTCTTTACCTGCACGGTGTACCATGTGGTACATGAAGGGCTGCAATGCCAGATACCACTGAGTTATCCGGGCATTGCTGTCCTTCATTGTGCTTAACTACTTGAGTGGTGCGTGGTCAGTGATGAGATCAAATGAATGTCCCAGCAGATATTATCATAAATAGTGAGTAGCCCATTTAATGGCCAAACACTCCTTTTCGACCATGAAGTAGTTGCGCTCCCGAGGGAGCATCTTTTTACTGAGGTACAGGATGGGGTGTCCTACTCCTCCTACCGTTTGGGACAAGACTGCACCCAAACCGACATCCGACGCATCGGTGTGGAGGATGAATCTCTTACTGAAGTCTGGAGTGATGAGAGTGGGGGCCTGGCACAGTCTCTGCTTAACAGTACCAAACGCCTCCTGACATTCTACTGACCACTTAATTGAATTTGGTGCCCTCTTTTTGGTGAGGTCAACTAAGGGATTGACCACTGTGGCATGCTCAGGGATGAATCTTCGCTAATAACCGGCTAATCCCAGTAGAGACCTCACCTGAGCCTTGGTTTTGGGGATTGCCGCATCCAACAAAGCCTGGACTTTGGTGACAATGGGTTTCACCCTTCCATTCCCCATTATAAATTCCAAATATTAAGTCTATGGGTCGCTGGTCCTCCTCAGCAGTTAATTTATACATCCGATCTTTGCCTTCTGATATTGCAGCAGCACAACAGTCTATCACTAGCATGCCTGGAATGGGGGTGCCCTCTTCGCCGGTACTACCATAGATTTCCCCCTAATAGAGGGTTTTTTTCCTCTCCACCGAGTGCATGGTCTACACATGGTTTTTTCCCATAACCAGTCTTTCCGTTTGTCTCTTCTTCCCTGTTTTATGTTACATGTTGGCCCGTGGTCTTTGTTTGTCTTCACAGGTGCGGGTTCTGTAGGGAGCCGGTGGTCCTTCTTCTGGGGGGATAGTGAGTCTCACTTCCCCGGCCTAAGTAGATTGAATATGCAGGTTCTTCGAATAGTCAGAGGGGACCACAGGCCAAACTATTCTTTCACAGCTCATGTGCTATATCTTGCCTCAAGACGAGAAGGCTCTTCCTCTATCCTCCTGGGACGTGGACCTCTTAATGTTCGAGTCCTGCAACTAACAGTCTTCTATGTTTTCAGACTCTTTTCTCTTTTCTTTCAAGGTTCTGAAACTGTTTCATCCTCTCAGGGAAATCCAGCTCTTGAGTACCCAGCTGCAGGGCAACGCCTATTAACAGCTCTCGAGAGTCAGAGTTTCTGTGATTTCAGGGGCCCGGTAGACCAACACGTCTGGTCTCAAACCCTTCAAGAAGGTTCGGGTGGGTCCGGGCCTGTCCTTTTCTCTCCCCTTCAGCATCTCTCCCTTACACGTTCCTAAGAACTTTTATCCCCGAAGCCACGCCTCAACCTCTATGCACCCGAGGCCAAGCCTCTACCTAACCCTTACGCAGCCCTGGCTTCCGTCCCATGAAATATAAACATAAAATACACACAGGGGCGGGGCACCCCGCCTCATATCTCCCCCCATGTCGCAGCACACATGGCCTCAAAAGGCCACCAAAAGGCCACCCTTAAAAGCCCAAAAGTCTTGTCTATAGTCCTGGGCCAAGCATGAAGTAATCAATGGGCCGACGGGCGTCAATGTTGTTAGCGACAATGCTGACAGTGGCAATGCTGTCACCGGAAATGCTGACTGCTTACAGGCAGACTCCTCCAGCCGGGGCAGTCCTAGCAGCGGAAATGCTGCTAATGTCAGCATTTGCAATGCTGTGGTAATGCTGATGGCAGCGATGCTGTCAGTGGAAATGCTGACAGATGTCAGGCTGGCTCTTCCAGCTGAGGCGATCCTGGCAGCGCCAATGCTGACAGCAGAGTGAGGTCCCCCTCCAATGGCAAGGCTGTCAGTGGCAATGCTATCAGTGGAAATGTTGACAGCGAACAAGCTGGCTTTTCCAGCAGAGGCAATTCTGGCAACAGAAATGTTGCCAGTGACACTGCTGGCAGCTGCACTGCTGAAAATTGCCATGCTGTCAGCGAACATGCTGACAACGTCAAGGCTGGTTCCTCCAGCAGCGGCAGATCTTGCAAATGCTGCTGCTGGATACAACAAAGCACCGGGTGATGACAAACAGGCATCCCCGGGCAGTGTTGTGCAGGCCTCCCTGGGCCATGGCGAGCTGGTCTCCCTGGGCAATGGCAAGCTGGCCTACCCGGGAGATGGCGAGCTGGCCTCCCTGTGCATTGCAGGACAGGGCAGGAGTTGACTCTTGGGAGCTAGCTTTAGCTCCTCTGGTGGTGACGATGGGAGCATCAGGTAGTCTCCCTCTAGCGTGGCTCCTCCCGATGGGAATCGAACCTGAGGGGGCAGCCCCATATCCACAGCCAGGTAGTTGAATACCACAGAAATGTCATTAATAAGGTGATTGATAAATGTGTAAAGAAAATGCAAATAGTTTGTTTTTATGAACTTACAGTATTTAAACACTAGCTCACCTTCTTTCTCTGACAAGTATTTATAACAAAGAGTTCTGATACGCTACGCTCCCTGTATGTTTTTGTTCGTGATTCCATTTTGTATGCACTATGGGAGCTTTACAGGAGGGCGGGTCTCGAGGTTCTTGCCCTACAGATCCCAGAGTGAGAGCAGCTTCAGTGGTTGCCTGAAGTGAACCGCTGGAATTGAAAGTTGCTGCGAAGCAGAAGTAACTTTTATAATGAGTGACCATAAAGAAAACGTGATGTATAATAACCGATCGAAATTGTGCAGTTTATTAATTGTCCAAAGTCGGTTTCGGTGTTTAATTTAATAATCGGAAATACACCTCCCAGAAGGTCACAGACTGAAAAACCTTAATTGTATTATTGTTTGACTTAATTATTATTTATTAATTGGTTTATTGTTTTGGCTGTTGGCCTCATTATTGTAAATTGAGGCAAGCTGCCAAGTATAAAAGGAGAGCAGCCAGTCTGTTCAGGACTGCTGAGCAGAAGGAAGCAGGAAGGTGTACCCTGTTGCCGAGCAGTCAGTGAGTACTGTGTGTATTGATTTATGAATTGTGTGTTTAACAGGTAAACAGCTTAGCTGTCCTGTATAATAAGGTTTCAAAGTGTGCAGCTAGGTTTTTGTTTGTGTTTTGTTTATTTTTGTATTATTAAAAGTGTGTATCAGTGCCAAACCTTCAATTCCTGTGTTGGGTCTTTCAAGTTTTTAAAGGGGCAAAGGAACGAGTGGAGTGCAGCTTTGTTACTCTCTCTCTCTCTCTCTCTCTCTCTCTCTCTCTCTCTCTCTCTCTCTCTCTCTCTCTCTCTCTCTCTCTCTATATATATATATATATATATATATATATATATATATACAGTTGTTGTCAAAAGTTTACATACCCCAATGGAAATGTATAATTTCTAGAAATTTCTCAAAAACAAATAATTATAGGGAAAAATCTTTTGTAGCAAAAGTTTTGTTTTTGTGGATGAGGAAAAAAAAAGTTACAAGAAACAGATGTCTACAATTATTTATTTCAGCAATTTTTTTTTTTTTGCAAAACTCTAAAAATGCTAATTCAAAGTATTCATACCCTGACAAGGAAAATAAAATTAATAACTAGTTGAGGCACCTTTACCAATAATAACCTCTTTTAAATGATTAGGATATTTGTCAATGAGCTTTTGGCATGATTCTTTAGCGATTTTTGACCATTCTTCAATGCAAAATTGTTCCAGTTCATTCAGATTCCGAGGACTTATCTTGTGCACAGCCTTCTTCAACTCATACCAAGATTCTCAATCGGATTTAGATCTGTACTTTGACTAGGCCAATCCAGAACCTTGATTTTATTCTTCTTTAACCATTCTGAAGTAGATTTTGATGTATGCTTCGGATCGTTGTCATGTTGAAACGTCCAGTTGCACTTTAAACCATGTTTTGCAGCGGCAGGTTTCAGATGATTGGCCAATATGTAAGAAATAACCCATGACAGGGTGTGCGGTAAGACCATTCTTACCGCACGCCCTGGGTGCATTGTGAGTTCAACCACCCAGGAAGTGTGGTAAGAATTGTCTTACAGCACACCCTGGAGTGGGTTATTTTGCGTATAAAATGACTACACTTTTTTATTAAATAATTACACAACATAGCCTTTTTAAGGAAAAAAATAAAATATATGTTTTGTATCCTTCCACTGAGAAAAAATAGTCTCTGAAGATTTGTACTTTTTTTTAATTTGCCATAAACATTGCATTGAACATCGCCATTTATAGTAACATTTTTCAAGATGAAATGACATTTGATTTCCCACATCTGAGGAAGGATTCATGGAACAGCCAAACACTGCACTGCAGCGGCACTCGAGGGAGGGGCTTCCGAGGTGTGTGTGTTTTTTGTGTGTAGGAAATGATCCTACTCAGGCTTTGCGGTCTTCAAGAGAAGCTGACCAATAATTTCTGGGGCTGTTTTCACACCGATGCCAGTAACCGGAATAATTTCCCTAGATTGTAAACCAGCAATAGATGATATGTGGACTAAACGACTTCCGTGTCAGTTTGTGCAGTGCTGCAGTCCTTCCCGTCTGCGGCGAGCACAACAGAATTCTATGCCGAACCCGACCTTGTTTAAATGCCCAATGGTTGTGCCAGCAGAGAGCAGGAAAGATTTTAGTTTTATTTTAAATATGTTTCTGAAATCTGAGGGTAGTGTTGTGTCTAGTTGAGTTGCATTGCATACTCACTAGTTAGTTTTGTAAGGTGATATTTAGTTTAACAAGTAGATGCCGCTGCTGCATATACCGTATATCTTATATGCTGATTGAAATCACTTACGTGGTGATTTCTCAGATGGCTTTTGAATAGTGTTACTGCTACTGCTTGCCTCTGAGTTTTCTTTGTTCTGTTCTCTGACTAGATAAATACCACAGTATATTTGCCAATTTTTCTGTAATTCTTAGTGACAGAGATGAAAAAAAAGATTGAGTGCCATAAATGCTGTTTCAGTTGTATGTTGACATTTTTACCTACAGAAACACTGTTTAGACAATTGTTACTATTAAGGCGTAGTAATATTAATAGATCAGGTAAGTAAGTTGGTCTATGATGTCATAGCCGTGTGGTAAGACAATTATTACCGCACGGTCATGTGATCTTGTTCAGCCAACCACAGTATTTAATTTATCCAAGCAATTTTATAATTTTTGGTATGCTATGAAATCCATTTTACCATGTATTGGAACTAAATTTCATGTGCCATTAGAGGAAAAACAGCCCCATAGAAGGATATTACCACCTCCATGCTTGACAGTAGGTTTGGTGTTCTTTTCTTTGTACGCCTCACCAGACTTTCTCCAAATGTAACGACTATCATCAAGACCAAATAGCTTGATTTTTGTTTCATCACTCCAGAAAACCTTTGACCAGAACTCATCTCCATCATTCAAATGCTGTTTTGCAAACTTTAAGCGTTTGTCCTTGTGATGTTTTCCTAAGAGTGGCTTTTTCCTTGGCCTGCGACCACTGATTCCTTCACCATACAATACTCGACCTATGACTGAAATGGAAACCCCAGTCCCACTTGCAGCCAATTCACTTTGAATATCTTTGGCAGTAAATCTTAGATTGTTATTAACATTCCTCACAATTCTTCTACTTGTTCTTGGTGAAAGAACCTTTTTTCTTCAAGACCAAGGGACCGTTGTGACAGTATGTGACAGGCTAGCTGCAGTGATGGCGTCAGACCAGAAAGAATCACTCACAGAGGCAGAATTGATTAATGAAACTGAGCTGCAATGGCTGCACTCAGTGCGTTTAATAAACAAACAAAAGGTTTTAAACAGAAACAGAAGACAGGACACTGCACTTTACGCCAAAATAAACAGACAAACAAAACGGACTAACATTAACAAACGGTGGACGGATAGACACACAAACACGGTGAGTTTAAATAAACAAACAAGTATCGTGCTGGTCATACCAGCACGCAATAGTTATTTACTTCATCTCTCCTCTCCACACCTGTTCTCCACTCACTGAACACACAACCCCGAGTGAATAAAATGTGCATCTATATATACTGCTGTGCTGGGATTCAATTACTAATTAATTATTCACTTGAATCCCAGCACGTGAATTAATTATGTGCAACCTCGTGCTCACATATTAAATACTTTAAATGCACGTGAAGTGATAGTGCAATCCCGTGCCTAAATACAATTATACATTTTAAATACTCGTGCTCATTACCCACATTATATCCTGTGTACCAACTACAATACACCAACATTAACACACCACACGCAACATATAACACAGAAATGCACACAGGGGCGGGACACATTGCCACACGGTATCATGAGTAACATAAGTTGAAATTGGGATACTCAAATGGTGGAAATCTTCTTGTATCCTTGTCCAGATGTACTTTTTCCCATATTGACTTATTGGTAATGACATCAATCATCCTATGCCTAACCCCATTCTAAGAATGTTCATTTACAATCCAGAATTTTCTAGAATTAAATTTTGCATTATCATATTGAAATTTCTAGCACCTGGTAGACAATACCATCATAGCATCAAAGGGCAAGAATACTATTAGCATTTTTGGAGTTTTACAAAAAAATGAAAAAATGCTGAAATAAATAATTGTATAATTATCTATTTCTTGCAACTTTTTTTTTCCTCAGCCACAAAAACAAAACTTTTGTAACAAAAGATTTTTTCTTTAATTACTTGTTTGCGAGAAATTTCTAGAAATAATGCATTTCCATTGGGGTATGTAAACTTTTGACAACAACTCATATTATATATATATACAGACGTGCTCAAATTTGTTGGTACCCCTCCACAAAAAACGAAGAATGCACAATGTTCTCTGAAATAACTTGAAACTGACAAAAGTAATTGGCATCCACCATTGTTTATTCCATATTTAATAGAAATCAGACTTTGCTTTTGATTTTTTATTCAACATAATATTGTAAATAAGAAAACAAATGAAAATGGCATGGACAAAAATGATGGGACCGCTAACTTAATATTTTGTTGCACAACCTTTAAAGGCAATCACTGCAATCAAACGTTTCCTGTAGCTCTCAATGAGACTTCTGCACCTGTTAACAGGTAGTTTGGCCCACTCTTCCTGAGCAAACTGCTCCAGCTGTCTCAGGTTTGATGGGTGCCTTCTCCAGACTGCACGTTTCAGCTCTTTCCATAGATGTTCGATAGGATTCAGATCAGGACTCATAGAAGGCCACTTCAGAATAGTCCAATGTTTTGTTCTTATCCATTCTTGGGTGCTTTTAGCTGTGTGTTTTGAATCATTATCCTGTTGGAGGACCCATGACCTGCGACTGAGACAGAGCTTTTTGACACTGGGCAGTACGTTTCACTCCAGAATGCCTTGATAGTCTTGAGATTTCATTGTGCCCTGCACAGATTCAAGGCACCCTGTGCCAGGTGCAGCAAAGCAGCCCCAAAACATAACCGAGCCTCCTCCATGTTTCACTGTAGGTATGGTGTTCTTTTCTTTGAAAGCTTCATTTTTTCGTCTGTGAACATAGAGCTGATGTGACTTGCCAAAAAGCTCCAGTTTTGACTCATCTGTCCAAAGGACATTCTCCCAGAAGGATTGTGGCTTGTCAATATGCATTTTAGCAAATTCCAGTCTGGCTTTTTTATGTTTTTCTGTCAAAAGTGGAGTCCTCCTGGGTCTTCTTCCATGGAGCCCACTTTCGCTCAAAAAGCGACGGATGGTGCGATCAGAAACTGACGTACCTTCACCTTGGAGTTCAGCTTGTATCTCTTTGGCAGTTATCCTTGGTTCTTTTTCTACCATTCGCACTATCCTTCTCTTCAATCTGGGGTCGATTTTCCTCTTGCGGCCGCGCCCAGGGAGGTTGGCTACAGTTCCATGGACCTTAAGCGTCTTAATAATATTTGCAACTGTTGTCACAGGAACATCAAGCTGCTTGGAGATGGTCTTGTAGCCTTTACCTTTACCATGCTTGTCTATTATTTTCTTTCTGATCTCCTCAGACAACTCTCTCCTTTGCTTTCTCTGGTCCATGTTCAGTGTGGTGCACACAATGATACCAAACAGCACAGTGACTACTTTTCTCCATTTAAACAAGCTGAATGACTGATTACAAGATTGGAGACATGTGTGATACTAATTAAAGAAACTAATTAGTTTGAAATACCACTATAATCCAATTAGTTATTATCTTTTCTAAGGGGTACCAACAAATGTGTCCAGGCCATTTTAGAATATCTTTGTAGAATAAGCAGTAATTCATCTCTTTTCACAGCTTCTTTGCTTTATTCTATGACATACCAAAGGCATGCAAGTATACATGATAAAATAGCTATTAATTTCATCACTTTTCAGGAGGAATGAAGCATTATTTCAATGAGCTGTAAGGGTTCCAACAAATATGAGCACGTCTGTATATTGTAAAAGAATCGCACCCACTCGGGTTCGTTGCCCATTTAAAAATAGACCCAGGACACAGATTTCGAGGTTTCAAAGCGCTCCTGTGCTATTTTTTTAATAGCAGAAACCAAAACAAAATAAACAAAACAAACACCTAACTCTTTGCTTGAGCACTAAACTAAAACACCAAACAGGAACCTAAACTATAAACAGGACAGCTAAGCTGTTTACCTGTTGCCAAAGAAAACAAAACAAACACAAAGTTATACAGCACATTTCACAAAAGGTTTCACACTACCTTTCTCTTTGTACACCTGCACACACTCGCAAGCAGGCTCTTCACACAACAGCCCCAAACAGACTGGCTGCTTTTCTTAAATACCCTGCACCTGGCTCTAATTTACAATGCTAGCCAGGTGCAGTTGATCATTACTAATTAATCAATTAAACAAATTAAATTAAACAAATTAAGGCTGTTCCCTTTCTGGGAGATGTAGTCCTATTCCCCCAGGACTACACTATCTCACAATATATATATATATATATATATATATATAACTGCTGTGCAAAAGTCTTAGACACATTGCATTTTTCTACTCTGATGCATTATTAGCATCAACAATTTACTCAAAGCCTCCACTACTGTTTTCTACTATTATAACAACCTTGACTTGCATAAAGAAGGAAAAACATTGAGTGAAATGGCTCGCATCACTTGATTTTCAAGGTGTGGTATCCGAAGCATAATCAACAAGTACAGAGAAACATCATCTGTAATTGACAAACCCAGGACTGGAAGACCCAAAAAGCTGTCTAACAAGGATGAGCAATACTTGAAGATAATATCCTTAAGGAATAGAAAGAAGACAAGCGTTGAATTGGCAACAGAACTGGCAGAAGGCACAGGTGTCATTGTCCATCCATCAACAGTCCAAAGCACCTTTGACCATTGTTCCATAGTCCAATTTCTGTGTTCTTGTGCATATTTTAGCCTTTTAGTCTTGTTCCCCTTTCTATTTTTACTGCAACACATCCTTTAAGTCCTGATTTCAAAAGTGACATTCGTACTGTTGATTTGATGGACAATGACACCTGTGCCTTCTGCCAGTCCTTTTGCCAATTCAACGCTTGTCTTCTTTCTATTCTTTAAGGATATTATCTTCAAGTGTTGCTCATCCTTGTTAGACAGCTTTTTGGGTATTCCAGTCCTGGGCTGGTCAATTACAGATGATGTTTCTCTGTACTTGTTAATTATGCTTCGGATACCACACCTTGAAAATCGAGTGATGCAAACTATTTCACTCAATGTTTTTCCTTTATGCAAGTCAAGGTTGTATATATATATATATATATATATATATATATATATATATATATATATATATATATATATACAGTGCCTTGCAAAAGTATTCAGACCCCTGACCAATTCTCTCATATTACTGAATTACAAATGGTACATTGAAATTTCGTTCAGTTTGATATTTTATTTTAAAACACTGAAACTCCAAATCAATTATTGTAAGGTGGACATTGGTTCTATGTTGGGAAATATTTTTAAGAAAAATAAAAAACTGAAATATCTTGCTTGCATAAGTATTCAACCCCCACACATTAATATTTGGTAGAGCCACCTTTCGCTGCAATAACAGCTTTAAGTCTTTTGGGGTAAGTATGTACCAGATTTGCACACAGTGTCGGAGTGATTTTGGCCCATTCTTCTTGGCAGATTTGCTCCAGGTTGTTCAGGTTGGTTGGACGACGCTTGTGGACTGCAATTTTCAAATAGTGCCACAGATTCTCAATGGGATTGAGATCAGGACTTTGACTGGGCCACTGTAGGACAGTCACCTTTTGGTTCATGAGCCACTCCAATGTTGCTTTGGCCTTGTGCTTGGGATCATTGTCTTGCTGAAAGGTGAATTTCCTCCCAAGCTTCAGTTTTTTAGCGGACTGAAGCAGGTTCTCTTGCAGTATTTCCCTGTATTTTGCTCCATCCATTCTTCCTTCAATTTTAACAAGATGCCCAGTCCCTGCTGATGAGAAGCATCCCCACAGCATGATGCTGCCACCACCATACTTCACTGTAGGGATGGCGTGTCTTGAGGCATTGTCAGTGTTAGGTTCGTGCCACACATAGCGCTTTGACTTTTGGCCAAAAAGCTCTATTTTGGTCTCATCTGACCACAAAACCTTTTCCCACATCGCAGCTGGGTCACTCTCATGCTTTCTAGCAAACTCCAGATGTGCTTTCAGATGGTACTTTTTGAGTAACAGCTTTTTTCTTGCCACCCTCCCATACAGGCCAGTGTTATGGTTGACTGGTGCACCATTACTCCACTCCCAGCCACTGAACTCTGTAGCTCCTTCAAAGTGATTGTTGGCCTCCTGTGGCTTCTCTCACAAGTCTCCTTCTTGATTGAGCGCTGAGTTTTGAGGGACGGCCTTTTCTTGGCAGTGCCTGGGTGGTGTGGTGCAGCTTCCACATCCTGATTATTGATCCAACTGTGCTCACTGGGATATCCAAACACTTGGATATTATTTTGTACCCTTTCCCTAATCTATGCATTTGTATTACTTTATCTCTAACTTCTGTAGAATGCTCTTTGGTCTTCATTTTCCTTCAGATTCACAGCCTGACCAATGATCCTTCAACAGTGGGGTTTTTATCCAGAAAATGTGACAGCAACTTTAATGGTTCACAGGTGGAGGCCAATGGTAAGGTAATTGTGTCCTCGTTAGGGCAATTTCTTTCATCGGTGTAAACTTGGAGCTTCCACAGCACAGGGGTTGAATACTTATGCAAGCAAGATATTTCAGTTTTTTATTTTTCTTAAAAATATTTCCCAACATAAAACCAATGTCACCTTACAATAATTGATTTTGAGTTTCAGTGTTTTAAAATAAAATATCAAACAGAACGAAATTTCAATGTACCATTTTTAATTCAGTAATATGAGAGAATTGGTCAGGGGTCTGAATACTTTTGCAAGGCACTGTATATATATATATATATTGTGAGCGGGTGGGTGCACACAGAGAAAACAGACAGTAGTTTCCAAAACAAAGCAAGTTTTTATTCCAGTATTCTATAAGGCTTGCTCTTATACTGCAATGTCAGCTGCATTATCGAGCCGTGTCCATAAAGAAAGTAAACAGTTCAAACAAGATTTCAAACAAAACAAATCCACCAAAACAAAAATGCCGATGTAAACCAACTGGACCAATAACCACGTCCAGTTGGTGAATAGGTAATTCCACCTGGGGTTTGGGTTTTTTTCTAGCTTGCTTGGCTTCTTCTTTAGGAAACCCTTCTCCTACCCTTACTCTGCAGTCCAGTCTTTTATGGATCCCAGCAGCAGACAGGCCGTTCCTCGTAGCCCCTGTAGAGAACAGGGAATTGCAGATGCAAAGGACCACAACGTTATCTGACACTGATTCCTGTTATTCTATTCCAGTCTTATTGTAGATAAACCCCAGAGGTTCTCAGGCAGGAAAACAAAACAAACAACCCATCAGACTGCCGGCACATGCTCCCTTTTACCAGCCAGGCATTTGGCTGTTACAGGCTACAGGTGTGGGCCAATTAAGGCCAATGATAGTCTAACAATAGTCAAACCATAATTGCCTACCTAACCACACCTACAGCCTGTTGGCCCGTTAACTCCTTGACATTATGGCAGGCATGTATGCTGCCCACAGTCCATCTGATCATTACTGACAACCTCTGTGGGCTCATACCAAGCCTGCCATGAACGACTCCTGGTGGTAAACTTGTGAGCTGCCTCACAATATATATATATATATATAAATTCTGCTTTGTTATGCCATGATTTGTAATACAAATATATCATGTTTTTAGTCACATATTAAATGTTTTATATGCCCGCTTTATAATGATCAAATTTACTTCCCTTGGCTGTCACTAGATGGCAGCATCAGGAGTCAGTACATGACATGTTTGCTTGGGAGTGTATGAGTTTATTTAGCCCTGTAAGAAGTCAACCATTCATAAATCAGCAATAATCAGACATTGTAGTGCTGAGAAGAAACTTATTGTAGTGTAATGCTTAAGTGGTACTGAACTGAATGTTATTTATGGTGTGAACCAAGAACCTGGCTTTCTTACATGCTGAGAGACACACATTGTTGTTGCAATGGTGTTTATCTAAAGAAATAAAAGTATTGCTTATATTTAATGCTGTCATTTTTTTTGCAGCCATTTACAACCTTTAGTAATATCATTTAACAAATGCCTGTACAAAAACCTTTATGACTAAGTATTTAAAGTTATTTGAGAATGAAATACTGTAATGAGGTACTGCCATCTCATCCTATGTGTGAAGTCTTTCCGTAGGTCCTTACAGCAAACCAGCATCAAATAGAAGTGTTTTGGAATATAAGTCAGGAAAAAGGTCCTTCAAATATAATGGAGCTATGTGGAGGAGTGTCCCGCCCCTTTGTTTGTTGTTTATTTATATTATGATTTATGTTTATATTACGGTGAAAGCCGATTGTTATTTGTTATTGTTTTGTATTTTAAAAACCTCGTGAGGATACGTGGCTGATCAGCTAGTGATTTATTTAACTAGCTGACAGTCACACATCCTTACTAAACTCGTGCAGACTATGACCAAGGGGTAATAAGATAATTAACAGCTAGTTAACCCCTTGGCCAGAATATAAAAGCCTGCAGCTGGCCGCGCTCAAGGAGGAGAGTGTCGGAGGAGAGACGTAAGTCTGTGGGAGAATGAGATTTAACAATTGCTATATACGTGCTGGCTATAAACCAGCACAATACTTGTTAGGTTTGTTTGTTTGGCCAACGTGCCCTTTTGTTTCTGTTTTGTTTTGTTGAAATCTTTTGGTTTTTTGTTTATTATTTAATAAAAGGCTGAACGCTGTAGCGCTGCTTACAGGGGGCAGTGCCAGTGAATCCACGTGTGGAAGGGTGGTGGGTAATTCACTGACACATGGGAGACACGGATGATCTTGACAACACCGCACAGGTGCCCAGTTTTATTATTAGTGGGGCAGTTCCACGTTTTGGCCCGCAGACGGCGCTGTTGTGTTGCATTCCAGAGGCGGTACCGTTATAAAGTACAGGCGCACTCGCAGGTGCTCAAACCAAAAAATAAGCAAAAAGAGAAAAGAACAAGGAAAATAAAACATAGTAATCAAAAACTACAAATAAAAGGTGCTGCACTCGGCAGCTTCACCCCGACCGTCACTACCCGCACGGTCCGGGTCTCTGTCCTACCCTCGCCGCTCCCTCAGACTGCTAAAACAAATACTGATGGGGTCTGCCCACGGTTTTCCCTGCTAACCCTGTTTTCTTTCTTTTCTCTTTTATTTCTTTTGGGGTTTTCCTCCCCGGCCGTGTTCTGGATCGGGACCAGTGCGTCCGCACGTCTTTTTTCTCTCAAAGGGGCATACCTGAGGGAACAGCAGAATGTTATTTTATAGGGCCAGCAATCCCCCCAAAACCCGCCTCTCTGCCATTCAGAGAGAAGAAAAGCCTGCACACCCACTCTCCCACCTCTCCGTGTCACTGCCATGACTGACAGCCGAATATTGAATGGCTGCTGCCCTCTTCCTGCAGCACTTTGAACACATCAGAAGAGTCAATACAGGTCTCCCCCTGTTACAGGGGGATTAGGATCTCAGGGCTACGGCAGAGAGGATTAAAACCATTTAGCTCTTCCAACAGTTACTTCCAGGTGTTAGTCTTTCAGCTGCTAATTATCTTAACATGCATGACCTTCTGAGGGCCAGTACACCGGCACGCTGTGATGCTAAGTCATGGCTGTGACTAATGCTGACTCACTCCCCAGGTATCACTCTGCACATTTGCAATGCAGGCACTACCTCTAAATATGTACTGTACACTACAGTCATGCTGTTTATTTGAGATTATTGATGCGAATATTGAATATTAGGATGTGCTGTTCCATTATGTTTTACACCATTTTACAACCAAAGAAGAGTAAAATATTGATCTAATCTAAAAATGTTACTGTAATTTACAAAATAGTATGTACTGCTACAGTAATATAAAGGCACAGTTATTAGTCATGATACAGAATAATACACTCACCATCCCTGAATATTAATGAAGTGTAATACCTGTTCTCCAACATAGGCCAAGCTTGTGGAAAAATGTTCCAGCTCCAACATCTAAACATCCAACCACTTTGACTAAAACAATGTACTGTTCTGCTGATGGGCTTGGAAAAAGACTTCCTAAGAGCATTATTAGCCTCTCTGTTAGATATAAACTTCATTCAACATGACATTTTCTTTTTCTATAACAGTAATAAAAACAAAACACAAACATTCAAAATGTAAATTTAAAATCAGAAATCATACTTATACTGTACAGTATAACTATGATTTTTGAATTTAGGTTTTAACCGATAATCACTGTTGAAAGACCCAGTGAACAAGCTGGCTGGTGGTGATGTCAGGGCAGGAAATGAATGCAACACAACAGCAGAATGGGGAATGAAACACGGTGATGTGCGTATTTATTAAATATAATAAAAGGTTTTTAAACAGAACAAAAGACTTTCACAAACACAAAACAAAACGGTGCGTTGGCCAAAATAAATAGACAAACAAAACACTGACCCAAACAAGTACCATGCTAAGGTGGTTTAGCACCAGTAGCAATTGTTATTCTTATTATTATTTTCTTTCTCCTCTCTTTACTCCCGTTCTCCACTCACCGAACACCCAACACCCCGATTGAGTGATCCGTGCATCTATACATACAGCTGTGTGGGATTCAATTGCTAATTAATCATTCACTTGAATCCCAGCACGTGAACTAATTTGTGCACTCCCCGTGTTCACATCCTAATACACATTTTATCTGCATGTGAAGTGTTTGTGCAATCCCTGTGCCTAGATACAAATATACAGTTTAAATCACTTGTGCTACATAGCCCAATTTATACCCCGTGCACCACTATGTCCACACCAACAATAACACACCACATACAACATAAAACACAAAAATACTCACAGGGGTTGGGGCACCCCGCCACAGACCCCCAAAATAAAATGAAATTATTTAATAATTTGCTGGCCCAAATAACTTTTATACATTGACTCAATGGCATCACCACCACATAACAAGACACATCAAAAGTCTATTAACCTTAACACACTAAACATAAGGCATTTAATAAATGTCATATCACTTATTGGATTTGATAAACTACAAATACCACAAAAAAAATTAACAAATGACATGCCTGAAAAAAACCACCACAATATTGGTAACATTGCCATTTCAGATGCTGAAAAAGTCTACAGGCCGAGCCCCTGTACCCTAGGAGTCACCCAAGGCCCAATCCTAAACCCTTTCTCTTTTCCTGCTCTACATCAATGGCCTTCCATCCTCCTGTCCCAATACCCAGTGCCTTCCATATGCTGACAATACAGCAATGTATACATCCAATTA
This sequence comes from Acipenser ruthenus, assembly GCF_902713425.1. Taxonomy (NCBI): domain Eukaryota; kingdom Metazoa; phylum Chordata; class Actinopteri; order Acipenseriformes; family Acipenseridae; genus Acipenser; species Acipenser ruthenus. The sequence goes on along the minus strand of NC_081199.1, from coordinate 22,379,964 downwards.
TGACTAACCACAGTTCCACACTAGCTACACACAATTCACCTAACACTGCTGGGATGAATGTGGATTTTTAAAGTTAAAATATAATTTCAAAATTCAAATGAATATTTTTTTCATTTTGAATTAGCTACACAGACAGAGAGGTAATTTAACAAACTGAGCTCCCTCTCTGGACCAGAAGCTAGGCACATGTTTTATTGTGGGTATTTGCATATCTTGGCAGAGGTCGCTTTTTTTTTTTTTAGGGCAATGAAAAAGAATTTCCTGTCAATATACAAACAGAACAAAAAGACAAGATGCTCAAGCACTATAAGTTATACGGGACAAATGTTCAGATGACTATGAACAGTCAGTAGAGTAATCATAGGACTGTTCTCTTAACATTTTCCTTTTGGTTTTTCCTTCATATATTTTTTGTGGCATATTACATCTTTATGATTTACGGGTAAGTAAGCTGGGCTGTTGAGTGGGGAATGGAGGTGGGTGACGCTGGAATGCCAGAATCACCGTGGAGCCCTCTTGAGGTGTCGTGGGCTAGTCGACGAAACACTGAGGATGGAAGGTGCCCACTTGAAGACCCAAAGAGAAAATTACCCCTAGAGTCTGCGAGAGCGGGGGCGGAAGATGACTCAATGTTGGACAACACGGTTAACGACTTAGGAATGGAAACAGATATGAGTATGGAGTCTGCAGTTAGCAAAGACATGGAACTCCAGGTTTGTGTCTGCAGCTGGAGCAAGACGACAACGGTCAGGAGTTTGAAGATTCATCAAAGGAGAATGAAATGCTTGAGGGAGAAGGGACAAGGGCCTCACACTGATCAGTACTTCTTACAAAGTCAGTCAAGTCAGTCGAATGAAATCCAGCAACAGGAAGCAAACCACAGTTCGCAGGATATCAGCACCCCTGTCATAGACGTGAGGAGGACTTGCAAGGATACAGTTAGTGATGAACCTAATGATCATTGTGAACCCGGTCAGACAAACCAGCATAAGAGAGAAAAGAACCTCAACGGGCACAAGCCTGGAGTTAAATGGCCAAGAGCTTGTGAGAAAACTGCATGGGACACAGTAAACACAGATCTCTGCGTTGCATTGGAAAGATTAAATGGAACAGTTGAAAAGAAGGTGGATAAATTTGGGGACATCATCTACGCATATGGAAGTGAGAGGTTTGGAGTTGAAAAAAGGAAGGAAAAAGTACAAACTATTCCTGGAAAGTCTAGACGGCAGCAGGAGATTGAACGCTTAGTTAGAGAAAGGAGACAGCTGAGGAACCAATGGAGAAGAGCAGAACAAAGTCAGAAGGAGGAACTCAATCTCTTACAAAGGGTCATAAAAGATAAGCTTGCAACATTGCGCAGAGCTGAGCAACATTGCGCAGAGCTGAGCGCCTACGGAAACGCTACAAAAAGAAGGAGCGTGCGAGAGCTAACTTTTATAAAGACCCATTCAAATTTGTAAAGTTATTCACCAGTGAGAAGAATGGCACACTAAAAGCATCTAAGGTTGAGCTGGAGAGATATTTGGAGGAAACACATACAGATTCAAAAAGGCAGGAGCCTATGTCAATTCCGTCAGACATCCCACCTATCAATCCACCAGAATACCAAATGGAGGACTGTGCACCTAAGTGGAAAGAAATAGAGCAAGCTGTGAAAAAAGCAAGGGCTTCATCATCTCCAGGGCCTAATGGAGTTCCATACAGAGTGTACAAGAGTGCTTCAGGAGTTCTACGAATTCTGTGGAAATTGATGAAAGTGGCATGGGAAAAACAGGTTGTACCAAGAGCATGGCGCCGAGCAGGTGGAGTCTTTATACCTAAAGAAAAAGATTCTACAAGCATCAGTCAGTTTCGTCCCATTTCCCTATTAAACGTAGAAGGCAAGATTTTCTTCAGCATTATTGCTCAGAGATTGTCAGCTTACCTATTAAAGAACTGCTTCATTGACACTTCAATACAAAAAGCGGGCATTCCAGGTTTCCCAGGTTGCTTAGAACACATCAATGTGATCTGGCAACAAATTCAATCAGCTAAAAAGGAGAGGAAGGAGCTCCATGTGACATTCCTGGATTTGGCTAATGCATATGGTTCAGTGCCACATGAACTACTTTGGGCAGCATTTGATTTTTTCAGTGTACCGATGACAATAACAAATTTAGTGAAAGCCTATTTTGGAGATTTGCAATTCAGTTTTTCAACTTCAGAATTCAGCACTACATGGCAATGCCTAGAGGTTGGAATAATGGCAGGATGCACCATTTCTCCACTGGCTTTTACCATGGCAATGGAAGTAATCATTAGGGCATCAAAATGGGTAGTAGGAGGAGAGCGCTTGGCTTCTGGAATGCGACTACCACCAATTCGAGCATACATGGATGACATGACAACCATGACTACAACAGTAGCCTGCACTAATCGATTATTGGGCAAATTAACCAATAACATTGAATGGGCACGAATGCAATTCAAGCCCACTAAATCAAGGAGCATCTCTATAATTAAAGGCAAAGTAGTAGATAAAACATTCTTCATTAATGGTGAGGCAATACCAACAGTGTCTGAGAAGCCAGTGAAGAGTCTTGGGAGATGGTACGACGGGGATCTAAAGGACACAGTTCGTGTGGGAGAAGTTAGACAACAAGCAGTGGAAGGGTTGAAGAGCATAGACAGCTGCGCTCTACCAGGTAAACTAAAACTCTGGTGCTTTCAGTTTGGTCTACTGCCGAGGTTGCTGTGGCCACTGACTGTGTACGAGGTTTCTTTGACAACAGTAGAGAAGCTGGAAGCTTTAATCAGTTCATACATCAGGAAATGGTTGGAAGTTCCACGCTGCCTCAGCAGAGTGGGACTTTATGGTAAAGGAATACTGCAGCTACCAGTCTCTGCTCTAACCGAGGAGTTTAAGTGCGCCAAGGTCAGATTGGAAATGACATTAGTAGAGTCACGCGATAAATGCGTAAGGGAGGCAGCACCTGTGTTGAAAACTGGAAGAAAGTGGGCGGCAAAGAAAGCTGTGGAAGATGCAAAGGCTGCCCTTCGAATTGGTGATATCATGGGGCAAGTTCAGCATGGAAGAGGGGGTCTTGGTTTCAGTTCAACTCCTCCTACATGGCACAAGGCGGCCCCAGCTCAAAGAAGGAAGCTGGTAGTCAACGAGGTGCAAAAGCAGGAGGAGAGGATGAGGTGTATAAAGGCCATTTCCCAGGCCAAACAGGGAGAATGGATGAGATGGGAGAGTGTGGAACAACGCAAGATTGGCTGGCAAGACCTATGGTCAATGGAACAGAGCAGGATCAGTTTCCTCATCAGGTCAACATATGATGTTCTCCCATCACCACAGAACCTAAACCTCTGGGTAGGAGAGGATCCCTCATGTCCTTTGTGTTCATCACCTGCAACATTAAGGCACATTTTGACAGGATGTAAGGTGGCTCTTAGCCAAGGAAGGTTTACTTGGCGCCATGACCAGGTGCTGCGATGTTTGGCCTTAGCATTGGAAGACAAGCGTAACATGACCAATAAGTTGCCACCTGTTCCATCAAAACATTACACACAAAAGACAACATTCCTCCGCCCAGGAGAGCAACCACCAAGAAAAGGTGTTAAAACCAATCCTCGCCCAGGACAACTGGAAGCTGCTAGAGACTGGAATATGCTGGCAGATGTTGGTCAACGGCTTATTTTTCCACCTGAGATTGCCACCACTAACCTTCGACCAGATATTGTCTTGTGGTCTGGATCAGCACGCCTTGTTCACCTGGTAGAGTTAACAGTGCCATGGGAGGATGCTGTAGATGAGGCGTATGAGAGGAAGAAACTGCGGTATGCTCAACTAGCCACTGAAGCGGAACAGCGAGGATGGAGAGTTCGGGTTTACCCAGTGGAAGTGGGTTGTCGAGGATTTGTGGCACACTCTACAACCCGGTTTCTCAGAGACGTCGGATTCAGTGGCCAAGAGTTGCGTCGCACAGTGAAGAACTTATCTGAAGCAGCAGAGAGGAGCAGCAACTGGCTGTGGTTGAGACGGAAAGATTCTGGCTGGGGACAGGTAAGTAAACTGGGCTGAGTTGAGTGGGGGACGGAGGGGGGTGATGCTGGGACGCCAGAATCACCGTCGAGCCCTCTTGAGGTGTCGTGGGCTAGTCGACGAAACACTGAGGATGGAAGGTGCCCACTTGAAAACCCCAGAGATGTACCCTACTTAGCTCAATCCAGACGGTTGTCATGCTGATGCGCTGGGGAGGCCGCACTTTGGTTGATCCCCGGAGCCAGCATCGCAGCCGTTGTGTGTGCTGATGCGCCAGGGAGGCAAAATAAGCTGATCCCTGGAGCCAGCATTACACTTCAGCCATTAACACCAGACAGAAGGATATCTACATCATCATATGGAAGGAAACGTAAATGGATGGAGACGCATATGGATCACATTAGTTTACTGTAAAGCTACGTCTTAGTTGGTGCTTATCTTGGCGAGAGCCGAGTTCAAATCAGCATGAAGTTTTAACATCTACTCTCGTGTAATGGAAATCAGGCTTGTTGGTCTGTAGTTTCCTGGTTCGGTTTTGTCTCCCTTTTTGTGGATCGGTATTACGTTTGCAATTTTCCAGTCTGTCGGTTCAACCCCTGTGTCAAGAAACTGTTGCATGACCTTGGTTAGCGGTTTGTAAATAATCTTGTAATAATTTGTAATAATCTTTGAGTACTATTGGGAGGATCTCATCCGGCCCTGGGGATTTGTTTATTTTAAGAGCTCCTAGTCCCTTTAACACTTCTGCCTCTGTTATGCTAAAGTTATTTAAAACTGGATAGGAACAGGTCAACATGTGGGGCATGTTGTGCATGTCCTCCTTTGTAAAAACTTGAAAAGTAATTATTTAATATATATTTGCCATTTTCTTTTCTTCGTCTATGATTTTGCCATTTGTGTCTCTTAGACATTTTACCTCCTCTTTGAATGTTCTCTTGCTGTTATAATATTGGAAAACATTTTGCAATTGGTTTTAGCCCTGTTAGCAATGTTCATTTCTATCTCTCTCTTGGCCTTTTTAACTTCCTTTTTGACTTGCGTTTGCAGTTCCAAGTACTCTTTGTGTGTACTTTGTTTTTGGTCCCTTTTAAACGCTCTGTAAAGTGCCTTTTTTCGCTGAATATTTTTTTAAAATTGATCTATTAAACCATTTTGGCCATTTTGTTTTAGATTTAGATTTGTCTACTTTTGGGATGTAATTGTTTTGTGCCTCTAGTCCTACATTTTTAAAAAACAGCCATCCTTTTTCTGTGGATGTTTTCTCTATTTTACTCCAATCTACTTCTGTTAGTCTCTGTTTCATACCTTCATAGTTTGCTTTTCTAAAATTGTAAACCTTAGCTTTAGTCATTACTTTTGGGGTTTTAAAAAACACTCCAAATGAAACCATGTTGTGGTCTGAGTTTGCCAATGGCTCTCTGACCTCTGTTTTAGTTATTCTGTCTCCGTTATTTGAAAAGACTAAATCAAGGCATGCATCCCCTCTAATCGGTGCCTTGACAAATTGCGTTAGGAAGCAGTCATTTGTCATTTCCACCATTTCAATTTTGTCCGTCGTGCTCCCCACCGGGTTCTCCCATTTTATATGGGGGAAGTTGAAATCCCCAATTATTATGGCTTCTCCTTTGCTACATGCATTTCTAATTTCATTGTATAACAGATTATTTTGCTCGCCGTCTGAATTTGGCGGTCTATAGCATGCTCCTATTATTATGCCCTTTGAATTTTTGTCCTTTTATTCTGACCCATATTGATTTGGTGTTGTTTTCTTTGTCCAGATTTAACACCTGGGCTTCAAGACTATTTCTTATGTATAGCGCAACCCCTCCGCCTCTTCTGTCCTGCCTGTCTTTCCTATACAGTGTGTACCCACTAATATTATATTCGTCTCCATCACTCTCAGACAACCAAGTTTCTGTAACACCTATCACATTGTAGTTACTTGTTAGTGCAGTAGCTTCAAGTTCTAACATTTTGTTTCTGAGACTTCTAGCATTAAGATAAATACATTTAATAGCTGTCTTACCTGAGTTGTTGCCTTTGTTTTGATGTGGTGTCCCTTCTTTTTTTTTGTTTTCTCCCCCCTTCCTTTCTAGTTTAAATGCTTCTGGATCTCTGTTAGATCTAACACTGGTAAGAACATATTGGTGTGAAGCTGGAACAACGTGCAAATGAAAGTGTCATATCATAGACTATTTTTGTGCCATGAAATATTTTGTTCTGTATAGCTGTGGATAAAAAAATCTACTTTTTCCCCAAATACCAATTTATTATAGAACGCGTTGCAAACTACATGATCAAAGTTTTGCCAAAAATTTTGAAAACCAGTAATACAGCTTTTTGTGTTGCCAAAAATCATTCCAGACTTCTGGCTTTGGGACCCCGAGTGTCTGCTAACAGCTACTTGGCAAAAAATGTATAGCGTTCCACAAATAGGTTAACGTTTACATTTTTTGTAGATGATCTGTCAATGCTGAAGGCCAGCTGGGGCGAGATGAGACAGTTTGTTCCTTCCATGGGTTGGTGCAAATTATAACAGGGATATGCAGATACTCTTACATGAATTTGATTAAATATTAAAATGATTGCAGACTGTAATGACTGACATATTGTGTAGCCATTTATGATGATCAATACATGTTAAGATATCATGTTTCTTTCAGCACATTTTAGATTTCCTTGACAGAAGATTTATTGAAATATTATATTAGCTACAGGCGCTTTAAAACTGCTTGGCATAAATGGGCAGGCCCCATCATCAAGAACTCTAAACACCTCAGTGAACAGTCCTTTGTTGTGGGCTTTACTTACTTTGTTGTGGGCACACTGAGGCAAGTTTTAAAAACTGCGGTCCTTAAAATATGTTAAGCACACAAAACCTGCTAATCAGGGCAAGTGGCTTTCTTTATTGACTTAAATAGGACTTTTCATGTTTGTTGTTATTTGTCACATATAATAAATGTTGTACATGATTGGCATTTCTTGTACATGTTTTTTAATCATCAAGATCAACATTAGTCAGCTAATTAAAGCCATTCTTTACTAATTAAAGGAAAATATGCAATAAATAAATTATATAATATAATACAGGTTGTCCCATCAGTCAGGCATCATAGGCAATAGGGTATATAATGCCGATTAAGATTGTTCTCTGTTAAATCAGGCGGCCACACCCCGTTGAATATCTGCTTCGCACATCAAAATGACATTTCAAACCTCAAAGCAAATAGACTAATATTACCAATCATTATATAACAAATATATACTATCACATAAAATGTATGTCTTGAGTTGTTTCTATTTACCAATTTCCAGTTGTGCCCATACTTTAAGCCTTACTGTTAAAGAATATCTACTACATAATTTATTTCCTTGAATCAAACACAAAATGAAAGATCTGAGATCTGGATGCCAATACATAATGCATTGCATATTGTTTTTTTTTTGATGTGGAAAGAAATCTCTGTTGCAAGTCTTGTACTTCTTTGGTCATTTCATCTGGAGAGTGAAATTGTTTTGAGTGACATGGTTTGCAGTCAGTGCCAAGCTTTGAAGTTGAAAAAAAGTAATTCCCTAGTTGACTTACCTATGATGTGTGAATACAAATATCAAAACAATTTGAATTGTGTTGAAAATATATTTTGCTGCTGTATGGACAACATGGGATACAGCAAAGGCTAAGTAATGTGTTTCTTTTAAGCACTGCAGGGGGTACCACTTAACATGCTAACTATTCTTTTTATTCTGATTTCTTCTGAAAAAATGCAGTCCTAAAAAATGCCACTGGTTTTCAACCTGATTTTTCCAATAAGAAATGGACAAACGGTCACATATCAAATCCCAGTACAGCTCAAATTCTCCATACCTACCCTTATCAAACGCCCATTCACTACTGTACACCACCTTGGAAATGTAGCCAAAATATTTGTTGTAAGATCTTGGGAACTAAAATGTTACCAAATCAGAAATAAACTACTCGGACATTTAAATGTAGTGATTTGGGAATAAAAACATACAGCTATGGCCAAAGGTTTTGCATTATATAGAATTAACAAAGTTTGTTTCATAAAGTCAAATGGAACATAACGTTACATTAACATATTGAATTACAAACCGCTTTGTAGTTTTCCATATTCTTAATGAAAAACTGACAAAAAGTTAAAAAATGTGACATTTCGAAATCTAAAGTGAAATACTGTACTATTATTATGGATTCCGGTAGACTTTTGCTATATCATTTTGTAGTTTCTTTTATTACAAGATGTTAAATAAAATATCTAAATTATGTTTCAATCCTAAAGTTCTAGGTGATGCAAAACTTTTGGCCATAACTGTAAGAACATAAGAACATTTACAAATGAGAGGAGGCCATCTAGCTCATCTAAGCTCATCCAGTGCCTAATAGCTGATTGATCTCAACATTTTGTCAAGTAGGGTGTGACGGGGTACACCCCGCCCTGTGCATATTATGTTTTGTTTTATTTTGTATTTGTATTATTATTTGAAATGTATTGTTTAATTGGTAAAACACAATGTTTTGTTGTTATTGTTTACAGTCTGGATGGGGTTAAAATGCCTACTCCAGATAAAATCGTGAGAATGCATGGCAACAGCAAGGGCTTATTGACAAACTGGCTGTTGACCACGCAGATGAGAAACCCTGTGACGAATGTGACAGAGGGATAAACTAGGTAATTAATAGCCAGTTATTCCCTCTGTAGCAATATAAAAACCTGCAGCTTTAGGTGTATGAGGGAGAGTGTGTTCAGAGCGGCAAATGGGAGAGACATGAGTGAAATAGAAACTAAAAACATAATAATTGCTACTCGTGCTGGATTTGGACCAGCATGATACTTGTTTGTTCAATGTTTGTTTGCTGTATTGTCTGCTTGTTTTTGCCATCATGCCATGCAGCGCATTCATACCTCGCAGTCCTGACTGTCTGTGTGTCAATTCTCTTCCTGGTCTGACGTCACCACGCAAGCAATCCATGACAAAGGGTCATAAGGGAGCCATGTGATTCTGCCTCAACAACATGACTAGGTAACCCATTCCATACTCTCACCACTCTTCATATGAAGAAGTGTCTCCTTCCCTCTGATCCATTTCATTTCCAGCTGTGTCCTGGTTTCTGTACTGCGCTTAAAGTATTGATTAGGATTAACTATGTCAGATACTTTATTAAGAGTCCACCCTAACCCTAATGTCCCCTCTATAGTTCTGTTTAGTAAATACAAAAAAAAAACATGACCAAAACTATTTGGAGTACAAAGTTTTAAAAAAACTAACCGTAAATTATGAATTGATACACGTGTTTTTTGTTATCAGATTTGTTCAGCATAACCCAATTAATGATGAATATTCCTGGAATCATCACAGTGCCAGAGAACTTTCTCCTTTTTATTTTTAAAAATAAAAAATGGCTTTTTTTAAATGTATTATGCAAGCAATAAAACATTGGAAAAGAGACCATTTCACAATTAAGGCCAATTTCTTTGAAGTCTGGTTTTGCTCTTCTTGACAGCAATGTAAAGCCATCTCTTCATTATCAAGGCCACCCTGTATTCTGCATTAAGGCAAGCATCTGCAGTCCCAAATTTATCACTGTGGCAAAGTGGTTTGCAGTGCGCAGGTGTAGAGGTAATACAGTGTTCAGTAATAACAAACACAACACAGTTCACGGTAGAAAAACAGCTCTTTATTTGTACTGCAACTAATAGTAACTGGCCCAACACAACGATGTGTATGGCACAGTTAAAACCCACGGGGTTCAGTCCTGAAATAATAATAACACTAATAAAGACACACACTTTATACACACACACGATCACAAGTCCAACAGTGCAAGTGGTGAATTATACAGCAGTTAGTGAAACAGTAGTGCATTGTGGTCCGGGGTTGGTGCTGGCTTTTAGCGACAGCTCCTGGATAGACAATTGTTAATAGACAGACAAAAACAACATGAAAAACACTCACAGTTAAATAACAGTTCTCCTTTTCAGGTCCTATCGTAACCATAACAAAAGGAACAGATTGGTTCGCCACATCCCCTGATATACCCTCAGTCACGCCCCCTTCTGTAGCGAGTGCAATCACGTATCCTCCAATCCATGACTGACACATCGCCTACCGTATAAAGGCGATGACTTCTGGTATTGTGACTCCACCCCCTTTCTGAATGGCCTTTCTGTTGGCCCGTCGTGTGTCAGCTGTCCTTCATTACAAAAGCTAAAATCGTTGATACGCAAGATTGTAACGTCGCCACTATCAGCTTTCATTCTGATAAGATTTCATTTTGGCATACAACACAAATCTCTGCCCATTAATGATGGTGTGATATGAAAACAGCGATATGGAGTAATATTATTTTCTTCAGTACGGAAGGTAAATGTTACGTATAGTGATCAACGTTTTGTTTTGTTGTGTTGTGATCCTATTTTCTGTTATGAGGAGAATAATAAACGAAAACCAAAGTGGTGTTTTCTTTTTATTTGTGCAACGCCCCCTTTTCCACATTTATTTCTTGAAGAGTTTAAGTTCAATTTGACAGTTTTCACTTATGTGCACAGCTTTAAAAAAAAACCTCAAATGCTATTACTTTATGAAAAGAAGTCATTTGCCACTTCGTTTATTGCGAAGAAACTACAATGGCAGGGATAAAAAAAAGAAACTTTTTATACTGTTTCTGCCTGAAATACACACATGAAAAGTGTATAATTTTAAGTTTTGACATCCTCTGCTTTTATAGTTAATTCAGTGGAGCAAAATAAAGAATTCACAACCTATTCTGGAATATTACAGTTTTATGATTGATTAACCTAATACGTTTGACCTGGTGTCAGAGTAAATTTTTTTAATCTTGCAAATCAGCAGATTTATGTCTCCAGTTCATTATAGAAAGGCTTTTGAAGTTGAGAGGGGCTGCTGTATGTTTTTAAATGAGAAACAGTTAGGCTTTATTATAGAAATACATTAAAAACTTAAGTGCATATGTCTATATGTTCTTTATTTTTCATATGATAAACTAAGTATTTTTAGGAAAAAATAGCAATTTTACCCCAGCAAAGCTGAATTTTTCCTTTGCGCCCTGCTCGCACAGTAGCAATAAACACTTGTTTAGATGGCATAGTCAATCGATAGCACCATTGCAGTTCCTCCTTCAGCCTCTCATGTGCCAATCACCGCCCCCTCTTTCATTACATCTTCTGTTTCAACTGTTCCATTGCTTACCCCAGCCCAGCATTCCATCAGCATTCTAGAGGACAACCTGGATACAGCATGTGCTTCAGGCTCCCAATCAGCAGCTGCCATCTGGCATCATGCCCTCTCCTCATTGATCCAAAAGCAAATAATAAAAGAAACCCAAGTTACACACAAGAGACACCCACACCACCCCGTGGTCATAGACCCACAAAACTTCTGCACCGCCTGCAGTCACAGATTCGCCATACTTTAAAAGCCTTGGTTGGCCCCTTCGTAATCTCCCTCTGTCCCATTCATATGCAAAAACCTGGTTTCTCACATATAAATACCTTTCAGAAGCAAGAAACCCTCCTCCAGAGCGCCAACGCTCCAGCTTTCCTCCAATTCTTGGATCGTGGCAGCCATTTCCGCAGTCAAGGCTAACGCTAATTCCCATCTAATATGTCAGCTCATCCTCTCAAATACTACAAACATTAATACATGGTGAGAGACGTGGTACGAGACTGCAAATCTGTCTTGATTATGAGTTAAGGAGTTCCACTACTAGGAGAGTGACTGGAGTTGTGAAACCCAAATCTCTGACTATGAGTTCACCTTTTCCATTCCAAGCAGACATGATAGTAGCAAACCGCTGATAGATCCTGTATTAACTAACACACAGGATGGTCGGCATCTCATCTCTTTAGACATCAGAATGTAGTACACCTTGCTGCAACACTGAAGCAATCAATGAATGATGTTCCAGCAGCTCATCTTCAATACAGATCACCAAGTCGCTTCAGCAGGAACATCAACTGCGCTACAGTTTTCTGCATCCACCCCTCCGTCCTCCTCCTCAAAAAAGGTAATGTTCCAAGGTATCCGTCAGACATGCAGAACAGAAAGCTAAGCTCCAAATCCGCACTGTTAACTACGACGGCAGGGATTGACCGCTGCAGGGTCAGGGAAAGGCTACAGGCAGCTCTCGCTGGATTGCAAGATCTACATCTGCTGAACATGAAGCAGTCATACTTGGTGCAAGAAACTTTGGAAATGGACCAAGAGATGTCTTCACTGTCGTCCCAGAGAGAGGAGGAATGCTGGATAGCTACTCTGAGGAGCAGCACTTGGAAGCGACGTTAGACGCATTAAAGGAGCAATTGGTCCTCAAGTTCCAGAGCCTGGTTCCCAAAGCGGACTCTCTTCCCCCTAGTCCCCCCCTTCAAGGACCTGACGTTTGTCTGAACCCTACCCTCTCCGGTCTCCTCCACACAGCACGACAGTTCACGTCTAAGGCTTTAGCTCCTTCCACCCAGTTCGCCTACTCCACCACCTGGTCAACATTCTTCCTATTCTGCACCCAGAACCGGATCTCATATTCAGTCTTCAACCTGGACCAATTCCTCGCATTCATTATTATTTGTTTATTTAGCAGACGCCTTTATCCAAGGCAACTTACAGAGACTAGGGTTGTGAACTATGCATCAGCTGCAGAGTCACTTACAGTTACATCTCACCCGAAAGACGGAGCACAAGGAGGTTAAGTGACTTGCTAAGGGTCACACGAGTCAGTGGTTGAAGTGGGATTTGAACCGGGGACCTTCTGATTACAAGCCAGTTTCTTTAACCACTGGACCACACAGCCTCTTCCCATTACCTACCTGCGGGTCTCCTTGAACCTCCTTCCTTCGTCTATCAGATCCTATGTCTCCAGCATTCAACATCAGTTCCATCTTCTGTCCATCCGTGCACCACAGCTCCTGTCCATCCCGGCTATTCGCCTGACTCGCCGCGGCATGGAAAGAGCTCTCCCGGCAGCGGCGCCTTCCAGGCTATCAATCTCCTTGGACGTCCTTCGACTTCTGATCTCCACACTCAGGAACTGCTGATTCAATCTGTCGGATGACCTCACCATGGAGGTACTGTGCCTATGTGCTTTCTTCTGCTTCCTCTGCTGTTCGGAGTTCTCTGTTCCTTCTCCAACCAGCTTTCTAGCGCATGGCTTGCGACACTCTAACCTATCCCAGCTTCCCGGTGGTCACTTCGTTCTTCTCCAAGGTTCTCCAAGAGGTCAGTTCGTCAAGCTATCAAAGATTCACTCCTCCCTCTGCCCCAGCTCAGCTTTAACTAGATATCTCACTGCTAAGAGCTCTCTTCTTCCCTCAGATCCTCAGGGACTATTATCTCCAGACATTGGTTCTCTTCCCACCTATCCACCCTCCTGTCAAGAGCCAGACTTCCTTCTCCATCCTATTCTTCTCATTCCTTCCCGATTGAAGCTCTATGACAGAAGACGTTGGTCTTCTGTCATAGAGACCTACATTAGAACTTCTTTGCTGGACATTGCAGCTGCCCAACAATCCTTGGTTAGCATGCCCGGAGTGGGGGCGCTCTCTCCTCCAGGTCTACCAGAGGTTTCCTCCCTCTTGGGGGGGGGTTCCTCTCCACAGCGCAGATGGCCTCCAATCCATAGCCTGTCCCTACTAATCTCTCCATGTCCTTCTGTTTTCCAGCTTGCGTTTATGTGTGCGACATGCAGTCTTTTCTTTTTCCTGTCCCACGGGTGCGGTTCTGCAGGGAGCTAGGGGTCCATCCTTTGAGGGGGAAGTGAGTCTCACTCCCCCGGCCGGGCCTGGTCATCCAGGCTCCTCATAGGTCAGAGGGGACCCCCGGCCACACTTGTTTATTCGCAGCTCGTGCGCTTTAGCTTCACCGAGGCTCTAATCTATACGCCTTTCTCTTATTCTAACCCTCTTCCCCTTTTCCTCCAGGTCCCGTGGGCATCCAGTGGGTGCCCAGCCCTCACTTCGGGGCTCACACCTAATGGAGGTCGGTTCTACGGACGGGACCTGTCTAGATCTTTCCTTTTCCAGGTCTGGGTACCTTTCTGTCGCCCCGGGGTAGCCGGGTCTCCCTACCACCAGGCAAGCTGCCGGGATGGGTCCTCCACCGAGGGGGGGGGGATTTCCTCTATCCATGTTTTTGGTCTCCAACCATACCAGAGACCACTTGTCCCCTACTCTCCACAAACGCTCAAGCAGCTAGCGGACCTCCAAGCAGTAGGGGACCTGTCCTGTCTGTTCGACTTTGTCACTAACACTCAAGTCCCACAAGCACTCCATTCCCTTCCGCCTTTGCAGGCGCCCCGTGAATTTACATTTAAACACATTGGAGTTAGAACATGCATATTTAGACACCGTGCTACACTTTTAATCAGGCGCTTAATAAAATGCTTATACAACATAAATAAAGTGATCACTAATTAACATGCTTAGTTAACTTGAATGCTTGCTGCGCAGTCATTTTCAGAACATTTTCTAGTTTTAATAAAATTAAAATGAATAACATGCTGTTTTAATAGCATTACAGTGGGATTTGTATAATTATTTGTTTGCAAGATGTTGTTTGAATAGTGTCAGAAAAATATCAGGAAAAAATATATTTGCTTTCTATTTTTATTATTAAATGGCGATTGTTCATTGTAAATAGTTATTTCTGACATGTATTAGTTGATTGGTGCAAGTGTAGTGTTGCAAAGTTCTGTTACTGTATGTAAAGTATAATTGCATAGTAAGATTTTCATGATCATTTAAACCACCCCCCACCACTACGCACATCTTGAGCACCCTGTGGTCCCCCAAGGTTTGGACATTGCCTTATCTGGCCTGCCAGAGAATGTAATTGAGTAGCCCGGGCCTACGGCCTACAGCCTACAGCCAGTTAGTTTGATCCTTTATTTTGGCCCTTGAACCAGTTTGTTTGTTCCTGTTTATTTGTTGTTTTGTTTATTAAATATGCACTCTAGTGCTTAAACTGCAGCTTCCTTGTCTCTTTTCTGCTGATAACATCTGGGCCCACAGTGCTATCCTTTCACAGTGGATTTTTCACAGTGCTAGCCCAACATGCAGTAAAGCAACTACCTTATTTTTTAAAATTCAAACCTTTTAAAAAAAAAACGTGGAAAACTTGGTGCAACATGGATGCCATTAGAAACCAATATAGAAACCTGACGAAGTATAAATTAGAACAGCTTGCCGACTGTTCAATAAAGTGTTAAATACAGTGATACAGCTAAACTTAAAACTTGTAAAATAACCAATAGCTAATGGTTTTGATTCTTTCTGGTTCCTTGACTGGCCTAGATTTTATTGTACAAAAAAACATATCAATAAAGTATGATGCTGTATCATTAGATAAAGGACAAGTGGGATGGTAAGAGAGCTTCAGTATAGTTTACAGGATGGCATGAAGGAACCACCCCAGACCCATCCTCCCTCTATCCCCATGATTAAAGTTGCCAACAAAATAAATTAAGTTCAGTAAAACTGCACCACCAAGTGTATAAACTGTATTCCAAATACTTGCCAACGCCCTTTGATCTCTCAGTTCCCTTTTAAGATGTCAATAAAAAACATGACATCATCTTGTCAGGGGATGCCACAGGGACCATCTCTTCACTCCCACGTGTCTGGAAGGTAAACTCGTCAGTACAGCTTCACCTCACTGCTTGCTGAGCAACAGCTAACACCTGCAGGGCTGGCATTTGACCTCAGGCTGCCAGTATCTCCTTGGCATCCACTGTCAAGCTCCAAGGTGTAAAGCGGTGATTGGCTTGGCGGTGGAATTGCAGGATGTCCACTGACTTTCAATTCTTCTGAGCTATTGTGTGGAGTTGCTACGGTGAGGGAACTTAGTTGGGCTGGGGAGAAAACCAGGGCTTAAATAAAATACCATTACATTTCCCTGACAAGTTCTTTGTCAATTCAATTTAAAAACTGAAATAAAATTATACATATTAAATTAAACCCATAAAGCTCATTCTCCCAGTAATGCTTTGACCTTTTTAAAAGTTAATGCACCGTGCAACCAGTCTCATTGATCAAACATTGCGTCAACCTAGACGTATCACACAGTAAATGGCAGTGCCAGCATGGGGTTTGGGGTAGAGATTTAGTGCAATGTGTTTCTTATTATTTGATAAGCTGATGTTATTTTAATGACTTTAAACTATTTCTTTCAAGGTTAGCACTGAAATTGTAATGATATGTTTGGAACAGTCCACCAGCAGGGTTCCCTGAAGTAAACATATATCATTATTACAGTGACATTTTCCAACATAACTACTACTGCCAGTAAGAACACAGGGAAGATGTTTTCCACTTATTTATTTTGGGCATTGGAGTTTTTTTATCTCATTTTTTGTATTTCATTTTGTAAATTCTAACCAACTGTCATTAGTTCTTCAAGCACTGTGTCTGTGGGTACCTGCTGTGTCCCCACCCTGTCTAGGCCTCGGTCAGCAGCGCTAGCAATGACAGCCTCAGGCTAACTCCAGCTTTGTTCTTACTCCATTTGATGGAAAGCCAAACGAGGCTGGTAACTGAACCAGAACGTTACTCACTTATGAACTTTTCTACAGATGCATTTGCCTCTTTTATCGTAACAAATTTCACATGCTTTCCACAGTAAACTACTACTTTCTATGCATGTCTCTGCATATTCCCATAGAGCCAATTTAAATTACCCCTTGTGTATCTGCAGTGCATTAGGGCAGCGGTTCCCACATTCAGGGACCCCTGGGGGTCCGTAAAGGGGCTCCCCAGGAAATTCTAGAAATTGTTTTGTAAAACAATGTATTTCATTTACTGAAAGGATATTTTACTGTTGTGGTGAGAGACAGGCCTTACAATACTTACAGACACTATATACATAAACATTTACTTTCACTGCAGTAGGTTCTTCCTTTTTTATAACTTGTCTCAGTTTTCATTTGGAGGTGCCGATTTAAAATGTTTTTTGAAAAGGGGTCCCCCAAACAAAAAAAGTTTCAGAACCTCTGTATCGGGGCACACCCTGGCCTGAATACTCTGTTAGCGCAAAATTTCAGATTCAAAAATAGGCAAATAATTTTAAGAAGCTACAGATGTAGTGTTACCCCTTATTGTATTCATTGACTAGCAATACAGAACAACTGGATGGGATATTATGTTAAAAAATTGTTTCAGCAATGGAGACTGCCAATACATGTATTCCATTGACTGTCAAACCAGTTTTGGTGGCAGTCCAGTCAAATTTAGTTTGTCAGAAAATAGGGTCACGCTTTATTTTAAAGGATTTTATTTTAAGTTTATTAACTGAACAAACATTGTTAATTTTTAGCTAAGGGTTAAGGTTTCAAGCATATGATCGACTGGGTATTGATCATCCATAGGGCTCTGGTGTTTGATTGATCATCCATAGGGCTCTGGTGTTTGTAGTTTTAGCTGGTCTATTCTATATTATTAACTAACAGTTAACAGAACATCAATAATCAATAACATATTTATTAGCGGTTTGTTAACAGTTAATAAACAAAAAAAACAGCCCTTAAAATAATGCATGACCGAAAACAGGGAGCATTTTTTACCATTTAAGTCTTATTTCTGACCATTTAAGTTGCCATGTCCCTGGTTTTACCATTCTTGGGTGATACAGTTTGGGAGAGTGTGACAGAGATCGAATGAGTCTTAGTGTTAGATCTCCCTTTCGACCTGTGAGAGCACGGTGTACGAGGAACAGAGTACCCTTAATGAAATGGCACGACAATTTATTCCGTAGGGTAGATGGAAGTCGGTCAGTTCGGAAGGGGGCGGAGCTATGGCACCCGAGCTCAGTGACCCAGACGGTAAGCGGCCTGGCATCCGAGGACTGGAGGAGCGGATGCGCTCGTTAACCTCGGGGTCATGGGCGAGGGTATAAATAGGGGGCATGGCTTGAGTGATCTGTTCCTTTGCATATGGTTAACTCATATAACCAAGAAGGAGCCCGTATTGTGGAAATCGACCGTGAGTGTTTTTGTGTCTGTGTCCTAACACTGTGTGTCTTGTGTGTTGTTGTCTCACTAAAGATTACTGAGCACGATCCGGAGCTGCAGCCGCAGGCCAGCGAAAACCCGGACTTCACCACTCACCTTTTTCACTATCGGAACTGTCTTTGTGTTTGCACCTTTTAGCACTTGAATCACGCACTGTCTTTGTGTTTGTGTTTAGTGTGGGTGTCTGAACGGGACTTTGGGGTTGCGGGTCAAACCCGTAGGATTACAATTAGAAGTGATACACGCTGCTGTATCACTTCCAGCACTATTATTATTTACAGGTTTTGCCTTGAGGCTCTGGACATTTATTAAATTAAATAAACACCCTTGCACCTGTACCAACGTCTGTCTGTGTGATTATTCTGCACTGCACTCACCTGCACGTCATTACCACTTTGCCACACGTGGTTGTCAGAAGTAAGGATGGACTACGCAACACTGTCGGCGCTGCTGGAGCAGCTGGACAGCAGACGGGAGGTGGAGGAAAGACGGAGAGAGGAGAGGTACACTGCGCTGATCGAGAGGGTCGGGCTGGCAATACCTCCCACAGCATCAGCGGAACGCGGCTTCATAGCGCCCAAAGCCAGGACGCATAAAATGACGGCGGATGATGATCCAGAGGCATACCTGGTGGCATTTGAGTGGCTGGCTACCACCGCGTCATGGCCCCGACAGTTCTGGGCAAGCCAGCTGGGACCCTGCCTGATTGGGGAAGCGCAGGCAGCCTACCAGGCGATGGGGGATGACGACGCCGCTCAATATGACCTGGTAAAGCTGGCTATTCTCCGCCGTCTGAATATTACGGAGGAAACGCACCGAGTGAGGTTCAGGGAGTACAGGAGGTCCCCGAACGTACGCCCCAGGGTGGTCACGCAGAAGCTCTGTGACCACATGATACACTGGCTCACCCCGGCGCTAAAAACAACTGCCCAGATGGGGGAGGCCATCGTTATTGAGCAGTTTTGTCATGTGGTCGGCGCCGAGACCCAAGGATGGATACGGCGCCACAACCCCGACACCCTGGAACAGGCAGTCAAGCTCGCTGAGGACTTCGAGGACTCCCTGGTATCCGCCCAGACCGGGCTACTCACCCCGCTACCTCAACGGAGTGGCCGAGCCCCACCTCCTCTCTCTGCTCCGCCAGCCCCACCACCAGGACCGGTTCAACGACCTCCGAGAGCACCAACCCCAATGGGCGACCTTGCCTCCTCTTCATGGAGACCAAGGTTGGCCCCCAGCTGGGGTAGAGGTGCTGCCCCTGCCCCGTTGCCATACCAGCAGCGGGACAGACCATTTAATACTGTGCCCTCCTTTCCCCCTACCTGTTTTAGGTGCCGCCAGCCGGGACATCAGGCTAGGTCAGGCCCATCTGCGATGGAGTGTGACGTGGCCATCTGTAATCTGGCATCTGAAGCGGGTAAGCGAGGGAAAAATGGTCGGGAGGGGCCTTGTATTGTTAAGGTGATTTTTGGAAATGTGAAAACCCATGCATTAGTGGACACAGGGTGTGGTCAGACCTTAATTAGAGCATCTCTCTTAGGTATGGTGTGGCAGCCACAAGGTCAGGTGGCGATCTCCTGTATCCATGGAGACACGGCAACATACCCCACAGTAAAAGCATATTTATCGGTCGGTCCGATTAAACGTTCCCTGGTAGTTGCGGTAGCGGAAAGGTTACCACATCCCGTTATTCTGGGTCGGGACTGGCCCAACTATAAAGATTTATTGAAATTAAGGGCAGTCCCGGCCATACACGCAAATGTGGCAGAAAAAGTAGAAAGGGAAATGATTGGTAATGTTTTTCCCTTTCAAGCGGAAATGTTCTCTTCCCTGTTCCGGCCGAAAAAAACAAACAAAGAGAGAAGGCTGCGGAAATGGGAGGGAGCGTTAATGAGACAAGGCTGGGGGCTGGTGGGAGCCTGTTATAACGGTGAAAAACGTCAGTCGAAGGGGGTCGGAACGCAGTGTGACCGAGAGGGCGAGGTTACTGGGCCATCAAGGGCAGATGTTACTCCCGCCCCGCTCAATATACCGGACATGTGGCACTCGAATGTGAACCTAGTGTGGGAGCAGGACAATGACCCATCACTGGTGCACATTCGGGGACAGGTCCGGTCCATTGAAGGTAAGGATGTTGAAGGCGCTGGGGCACTAGTATTTCCACACTTCATTATCAAGGGGCAATTACTATATAGGGTAAACCTGGCCGCGGGCACAGGACATCCTGTAACACAATTATTGGTTCCCCCGTCTTGTCGACTGGAGGTCATGAGGCTGGCGCATGATATCCCTTTTGCGGGGCACCTCGGAGTTGACAAGACAAGGGAACGGATATTGGCTCGATTCTTTTGGCCAGGTCTTTATAAGGAAGTGTCGAAATATGTAGCCACATGCCCAGACTGCCAGCGAGTAGCGCCGGGTCGAGTGCGCCCCGCCCCTTTGGTCCCACTGCCGATTATTTCCACCCCCTTCGAACGCATCGCAGTGGACATAGTCGGCCCTTTGCTACCTTCTGACTCCGGGTATACGCATATCTTAGTGGTGGTAGATTACGCAACGCGATACCCAGAGGCAGTTCCATTGAGGTCCACTAGTGCTGCTGCGATAGCCAAAGAACTAGTGCAGATTATGGCAAGAGTAGGGATCTCCAACGAGATATTGACTGATCATGGAACTAATTTCTTGTCAAATACGCTACAGCAGGTATATAAATTACAAAAAATACGTCCCATCAGAATGTCGGTTTATCATCCACAGACGGACGGTTTGGTGGAACGTTTTAATCAGACTCTAAAGGCGATGCTGAGACAATTTGTGAATCAAGAGCAAAAACATTGGGCATCGCTTCTTCCCTACCTCCTTTTTGCAGTGAGAGTGGTGCCGCAGAGTTCGACAGGGTTCTCCCCCTTCGAGCTCTTGTACGGCCGACAGCCTCGCAGCATTCTCGATCTGTTGAGAGAGGGGTGGGAGAAGCACAAAGGCTCATCCAAAAATGTAGTGCAGCATGTGCTCCTACTGAGAGATCGCCTAGATTTGGTCGGTCGTTTGGCCCAAGACAATCTCAGATCGGCTCAGCATCGACAACAGCAGCATTACAATCAAAATGCATTAATCCGAACTTTTCGACCTGGAGACAAGGTAATGCTGCTACTTCCCTCATCGGAATCCAAACTATGTGCTAAATGGCAAGGGCCATATGAGGTGATTCGGGCTATAGGAAAGGTGAATTACGAAATTAAACAGCCCGATCGCCGTAACAAAAAAGAAATTTATCACATAAATTTATTAAAGCCCTGGCAGGCAAGAGAGGTGTTATTCATAGCCCAGGGCAATATAGAGGATGATTTAGGGCCCGAGCTAGAACCCTCTAGCACAAAGAACATTTCGATGGGGGAACAGTTACTTCCTGATCAGCAACGTGAACTACATAGGTTAATTGAGGAATTTAGCGATGTTTTTTCTAACACGCCCGGTAGAACTAACCTCGCTGAATATGACATTATCTCTCCCCCAGGTGTCACAGTGCGAGAGAGACCTTACCGGATCCCAGAAAGTCGACGGAGTGGCGTTCGCAAAGAGGTATGGGACATGCTCGAACTTGGGGTGATTGAGCCTTCCAGGAGCGAGTGGTGCAGTCCAATTGTGATAGTGGCCAAAAAGTACGGCACCAACCGCTTCTGCGTTGATTTCCGCAAGGTAAACGCTATTGCCAAGTTTGATGCGTATCCCATGCCTCGGGTCGACGAACTCCTAGATAGACTGGGGACGGCGAGGTTCATCTCCACTCTGGATCTGACGAAGGGATATTGACAGATCCCGTTAACTCGTAGTTCTAGAGAGAAAACCGCATTTTCAACACCAGAGTGGCTGTTTCATTTTACAATCATGCCGTTTGGGTTACATGGTGCGCCTGCTGCCTTCCAGAGACTGATGGACCAGGTTTTACACCCACATCGTGAATATGCGGCAGCGTATATTGATGATGTGGTCATTTACAGCTCCACCTGGCGAGAGCATTTGGCTAGGATCACAGCCGTCCTTCAGTCTCTAAGGGCAGCCCGGCTGACAGCTAACTTGCGAAAATGTGCGTTTGCCAAAAAAGAAACACAATATTTGGGATTTGTAATGGGGAATGGCAGGGTGAAACCCGTTGTCTCCAAGGTCCAGGCCTTGGTAGACGCGGCAATCCCCAAAACCAAGGCTCAAGTGAGGTCGCTACTGGGGTTAGCCGGTTATTACCGCCGCTTTATCCCCGAGTATGCCACAGTGGTTAATCCCTTAGTTGACCTCACCAAAAAGAGCGCACCAAATTCAATTAAATGGTCAGAAGAATGTCAGGGGGCGTTTAATACTGTTAAGCAGAGACTTTGCCAGGCCCCTGCTCTCATCACGCCAGACTTCACTAAGAGATTCATCCTCCACACAGATGCTTTGGATGTCGGTTTGGGTGCAGTCCTGTCTCAAATGGTAGGCGGAATAGAACACCCTGTTCTATACATAAGTAAAAAAATGCTCCCGGAGCGCAACTACTCCGTCGTCGAAAAAGAGTGTTTGGCCATTAAATGGCCTACGGTCAAACCCGTAGGATTACAATTAGAAGTGATACACGCCGCTGTATCACTTCCAGCACTATTATTATTTACAGGTTTTGCCTTGAGGCTCTGGACATTTATTAAATTAAATAAACACCCTTGCACCTGTACCAACGTCTGTCTGTGTGATTATTCTGCACTGCACTCACCTGCACGTCATTACCACTTTGCCACAGAGAGCAACAACTTTTTCAGAATACTAGAAAAAAAGTTTCTTTAATAATAAAAACTAATTGTCTTGAGGGAAGTATATATGTTTCCCACCCTGAAAGAATTTACCGCTAAACTCATTAGGCTAATTTTAAATTGTTTTACTTAAAACTATGTTTGGGAGCAATGAGTCACTGGGTGTTTTTGAAATGTCTAACAATTAAAAAATGCAGTTACCTCAGACTTTTTGAAAAAACACATTAAGTATGGCACAGAGAGTATGCAGTACCTTGGCTGTGTTAGTGTGTACTCTACGCATACCAGACTGCTTTAAAAACAGGATGTAACATATCATGTTTTTTTTATGTGAGTTTAATTGATCATCTCTGCAGAATAGACGTCTTGGACACTGGTTAACTGTGTTGTAGGAATGTCTTAATGACAGTAGTTTGTCGCCATCCTTGGCTGAAGTGACAATAGCCACAAGTACTCCTTTGTACTTGAATGTGGACAGGGCTGCTATCGCCATCCAAACAATTGTTTGGACGGTTCAAAACCCAACAGACCTGCCTGCTTTCCCCTGTAGACAAACCATATGCAGGGGTGAATACATTTTTTTTTATATATAGTGACTTCCCCCTCTGCAAACCAAATGTTTCTTGTGGAGCAGTAGAGCAGGCTTCCTGGTGGCCAGTGCTTTATAATTGTCATCTCCGCATGCAAACATCTGTGATTGTCTTTGAGCCCTATTTTTTTCTCTTTTTATAAATAGAAGGTATTATGCAAGAGGCTTTAATCTGTACTTTTACATTATGAGGGGTGAGAAATGATGTGGTGTCCATCTAACCCACTCAATCATTTAGAAGGCAAAGCTCAAACTGCATCCATGGGAGATGCTGACATTTTTTTAGCAGCTGACCGCAGAAAAGGCTGCTTGAACTGGAGATTTTGAGAAAGGCCTCTACCAGAAGGAACAGATTTGCAGGCCCCGTTTGATCCGCATGTGATTCTTTTATTTGTTTAAGCCACATCCTTTTCACTGCCTCACTTGGTGTAAGATGCTTCAAATTAGGGTTGGGGGAATATATAAACTTGGCATTTACACTGCACCCAAGCATTCAATGTGGTAGGTCGGATTTGGGGCTGACAATTACACACGGTATAAACGCTGCAAAATAAAAACCACGGGGGTTCCAATTGCCAGCATATTGCATTTTATTAATTTTTTTCTTCTTATGTTTATTTAATATCTCCTTTCACCCTTTATTTTGAAATGGTTTGCACAATATCCTTTCTGTTGCTTGGTCATGAGGGTAACGCCAGTGATGGCACTAGGTTTGCTTCCTTCCTGCTTTTTTCCCACAATCAGAAACTGCAAATGGTACATGATGCACAGCCACCCAGGTAAATGAGTAATCTTTAATGATAAAACTACATCATGTATTCAACATGGAACTATGACGCTCAGCTTTATTTGGGGCAAATTTTCATAAATCTTTACAAATAAAATGTGATTTTAAATCCAAGCACTCAGTAAAAATCAAAGTAAACAAGCCACACTAATAATACACTTGGGATTGATTATGTTCTGTGAACGGAATACCCGTTCTGCAACAGCAAGTGGGTTTAGACTAGGATTAAACATTTTAGAATATGTAAGAAAGAAAAAAATATATTCAATGCCCATACAGTACCTGTCAACTATCAAGAATGATTGTAAATAAGCAGAATCACAGAAAATATATTTTGCAATAGGACAAGAACAAACCATGGTTTTAGCAGGATTTTTATTGTTGTACGGTCTGACAACAGGAATTTGCAATAGAAATTTACAGATGACAGAGTGTAGTCTACTACTACAAGTTGACTTTGTAGATTTTGCTCTGTTATGTGTTACGGGCCCTGCATTTTTTAACCAAATGTTTACATTGTAACTAGAGCTGTCAATCCATTACAATTTTTGATCGGTTAATTTATTGGCATTAGTTGATTAATCGATAGAATGGCCAATGGGAATTTGGTCTTTTTAAAAGCATTTGTATTATTATTTTTATTTTAGTAAATATTACACATTTCACAGAACATTGGTTGTTTACATAGCTACATACTTGGCTTCCTTCCTGTACTTCTGAATCTAGCAGAACCTAAGGCAACGAATCTTGTTACAGGTAACCGTGAATACTGTGGCTATTGACAAGTGATTGCTTAACATGCTGTCATAGTCAGAAATCAAAGAAAGTAATTCCACATAATGACCTATATTTGAAGAATTGGTGCCTTCATCAGTTCAGGTATTTCTGGTGTACACCTCCATTTTTTCTGAGAAAGTTCTTGCAAATTGATTTGTTACCAAATCGACTAAAATGTCTCCGTCGTCATATGACTTTTCCTTTAATTTGTAAAAAGCAATTTGAAATATTACTTCAAAGGACAATAACCATAATAAGCAATATTGTGTGAAATTTAGCTTTGCATACATCCTACCCTAACATATTTATGTCCAGCCTCTGCTCACTCATGATTGGTCACCTGTATAACAAGCAGTGGCGTGCCGTGACAAAATGGACTGGGGTACCAGAGTCGTCGCAGTGTAAAATAAAAATTGAAATAATTACATGTTGTAAAGGTATTTGTATTTATCAATGTATATTTATAAACAATATCGTGCGAAATCCAGCTATCTTCCTAACTGCAGTGCTAACCAAGGAATATTCATGTTTTGGGGTTGCTCACTAATGATTGGTCAGCTGTAAGAGCTTTGACTTTCCCATTGGTTGCTAAAGCAGGCCCTTCAAATGAGGCAGAGAATACCCTGGGAGATTTATGGCCCGCCTCTGCTCACTCCTGATTGGTCGCCTGTCTAAAAAAAAAAGGACATTCTTCGACTTGCCTATTGGTTAAACTCACTCAAGCCCTTCAAGTGAAAAGGATAATACCGTCAACTGTTTTTTTTTCTAGCACCTGGTCGTTGTTTTAGACTTATGCGGGTGTAATGCAGATCTCTTATTGGCTGATCACATCCCCTTCATTAAACCCCTAGACTCTTAAAAAAAACTCTAGTATGACATCTTGGATAAAGGCGTCAGACAAATTAACAAATAATAATTAGAGTAGTATGCTTCATAGTATAAGCAAGCACACTGTACGCAAGTGAGTGAGGCAACAGAATGTCATTTGACTGACAGTTTACTTGGCACTGTCTGGTCAGCAGAGAAAACCTTGAAGGTCCTGACGGCACGCCACTGATAACAAGGTTCAGATCTTTGACTCTCTGTGACAGAGATTGAATGATTCTTGGTGTTAGATCTCCCTCCCGACCTGTGAGGGCATTGTATAAAAGGAACAGAGTACCCTTAACTAAATGGCACGACAATTTATTCCTTAGGGTAGGTGGAAGTTGGTCATTTAGGAAAGAGGCACAACTACGGTATCCAAACTCAATGACCTGGACAGTAAACAGTGGCATCTGAGGATTGGAGGAGCGGGTGCGCTCGTTAACCTATGGGTCATGAGCGAGGATATAAATAGGGGTCATAGCTGCCGTGATCTGTTCCTTGGTAAATGGTTAGTGCTGAAAACCTACAAGGAGTCTGTGTGCTGTTTCGCGAACCGTGAGTTTTGTCTTGTGTTTGTTAGTATTTTGTGAACTGTCGTCTGTTTTTTAATACCAGTTGCATGATCCGGAGCTGTAGCGAAAGCCAGCATAAACCCGGACATCACTTTCACCCCCTGCATTTCACGGAGAACTGTATTACATCACTTGCACGTATTCACTATCACTAACAACTGTGTTTGTGTTTTGTGTATAATGTTGGTGTGTAAAACTGGACTTTTGGTTACGAGTCAAACCCGGGGATTTACAAATACCGAGTGATACACGCCGCTGTATCACTCCATAATTATTATTTACAGGTGTTTGCCATAAGGCTCTGGACATTGTCAATTAAATCAATAAACACCCTTGCACTTGGAAATCATTGTCTGTCTGTTTTGTATCCACTCTGCACTGCACACAGCTGTAACCACTCACCACTTTGCCACACTCTCCCATTGGTTAAACCTACTAAAGACCTTCAACTGTTTATGTCCCGCCTCTGCTCACTTATGATTGGACTGCCGTGGATAAAATGCAGATCTTCTCTTGGTTGATTTTATTTTATATACAAAACTAGAACTGCACAATTACATTTAGAGAAAAAAACAATCTGCGGTCAACTCTTTAGTTGATTAATTGGTCTGAGTAATCTATTAATTGGTTGCATCAGTTGGCTTTTCATGTTCTGTACCAGTTTATTAATCTATTAATCAGAGCAGCACTAATTGTAAGAAATGTTGGTATGGATTGGGATGTTGGAATTATTACTGCACAAATTAGTAACCAATGTTTGAGGTCCATTCATCAGTCAAGATGTATTCGATAATAACACAAGCATACATTAACTGTTCCCCATGAGACAGCAGTATAACTGAAGCACAAACAAGTATGTTTATACAACTTGCTGGTGTGTAGCATACAGTACCACCACTGTGCATACAATGGGAGTACAAATAAACATAATACTCTTGTTTCTTTATATCTTCAACAGAGCCGTCCATAAAATGACAGCACACACTGTCTGACACCTGTTAATCTAGTATAGGATTATTAGAAGGCATCTGATTTTATGAAACTTGGAACATACTGCAAGCCACCACATTTGTAATTAGGTTAATTATTAAATTACTATTGCACTTAAAAATGCTCGTGCAATTGTACAGCATATAGCTAGGTAGCCTACAGTATGTGAACAAATGCATTAAAGTCAGTTGGCTTTCCAAGTACCGTACCAGTTTATTGACTATGACTGTTTTACATACAGAATAATATAACATTTTTGTATTAATATCTATAGATAGATCGATAGATCGATAGATAGATAGATAGATAGAAACCACATTTAATTAAATGTAATTAAATTTGTTGTTCACTTATTAAAAATAAATTGCACGTCACTGTTTATTGTGAATTTATGCATTGAAAGTGGCATCTTGAAACTAGAGGACTAAGTACAAGCTAATGATGTTGATGGTCTGGACGGAGTTTCAAATAACACTGAGGAAGGCAGGAGAGCAGCTGTGATGGATGCTGAAGCCGGATCTTGAGGTGAGTTTGTGTCCTCGTTATATGCGAGGTACACATATTCAAATCTGTTTTCACCCTTTCTGATCTCAAAAGATGTTTTTGTTAGTTGTCGAACACCCTCGTGTCCACGTCGTACCAGATTAAGTTTAAGATCGAACCAGACTTTATGCACCAATCCGACCGCGATGTCAGGGGACAGTGCATCAGTTTCCCGCAGATGCTTAAAATCCAAGCCGGTAATTCGGGGGGTGGTGTCTGACCTTGTCTATCTGCTTTTCTAAAAGTTTTCATGACTGACAGGAGTACATTATAGCTGGTTTTAAACTCGCTGTCAGCAGAGGTGTTAACACTTCTATTGTTAAAATGTTCCTCATCTCCTGTTATGTGTCTACTCTTGACAGTTGCTAGTGCACTTATTTTTTATTTATTTTTTGGTCATGTGAACTGCTTTCTTCACTCAGAAAGTTGGTGTTGTACCAGTTATCTGGAGCTTCATCCCCAAATATATTAAAGGAAATAGGTGGAATGTCACTCATTTTTGGCAGTGGTTTTGTAACTAATAACAAATAAAATGGCAGTTTGTCATGGAATTTAGAATGCAGTGGTGCGTAGTGATTTATTCAATGTGAAGCAGTTCATTAGTATGCAAGCCATGGTATACGCTATAGATGCATACGGTCATGTGATGCTGTTTAACCAATCAGAGGTTGTTATTTTTCCAAGCCGTGTTATATATATATGGTGAGCAATTTTTTAATGGGCTCATCCATTTAAAGAAAAAAAAAACAATAAAAGTTGAATTCTTTGGTTATCTTGACATTCAGTTCTCAATAACAGACTGTGGCAGGCTGGCTCGCAGTGGTGAGGTTGATGACGTCACGGACCAGGAAGTAACTCAAACCAAAACAGTGGATGGGCGGGTGAAGCTGAATGCAATTGCATTCAGCGTATTTAATAAACAAATAAATGATTTTAACAAAACACAGAACAAAAGGGCACGAGGGCCAAACGAATAAACAAACAAACAAGTAAGTGTCGTGCTGGATAATCCAGCATGGTTTAGCAATTGTTTTTAAATATTGTTCTTTCTCTCTGCTCCCCGTACTCTCCACTCTACATTCAACCGCGAGTGCAGAGAGCTGCAGGTTTATATATTCTGGCCGAGGGATTAACTAGTTGTTAATTATCTTATTACCCCTCGGCCAGAGTCTGCACGCATTTGGTAAGGATGCATGACTGTCAGCTAGTTAAATAATCAGTAGCTCATCAGCCATGCATCCTCACAGGGTTTTTAAATATAATAAAAGACGTGGCGCTTTTATCCGCGCCGCAAACAAAAATACAAATAATAATGAATAGGGGCGGGGACACTCCGCCACACAGACATTTGGAAACCATCTTACCTCTCATTATAGAAACATTTCCTTATCATTCTTCTGTAGACTGTTTAGTTACCCAGACTTTCTTATCATTCTTCTGTAGACTGTTTCGACTTTTTCACGTGAAACTCAATTTTTCCATAAGGTGTGAGTTTGTATCCTCCTTGTTGCTGTACAGGCAGTTGATTTACTGTGGTGTGTAAATAGCCTTTACCCATTTACATTTTGGTTTGCCAAATAGTGCAATTAGGTGCAAAATACTTTGATACATATTTCCTGTTATGCCCGTCCTTTCATAATATACAGCTATGGACAAAAGTTTGGCATCACCTAGAATTTTAGGATTGAGACATAATGAGAAAAAAAAAAAAACTATATGAACATAATTTAGATGTTTCATATAACATCATACAATCCAGGACACCACAAAATGATATTGCAATAGTCTACTGGAAGCCATAATAGTAGTACAGTGTTTTAGTGCTAGATTTCAAAATGTCACATGTTTCAATTTCTGTCAGTTTTTCATTAAGTATATGGAAAACTACAAAGCGGTATGTAATTCAATATAACATAACATTATTCAGCGGGTTTCATTCAACTTTATGAGGCAAAACATTTGGCCATAGCTGGAAAGCATGATTCTCAGAAGGTTCTCAGTTAGTGCCAAAATTATCGGCATATTCAAAAAAGAAAATGTATTACACATATTGGATAAAAATAACAACAACAACAACAACATGGTTTTACATATGAAGTGAAATCTGTACACCCAAACCAATAACTATTTTATTCTTTCTCATTGTAATTTTAAGAATGGAATTATTATTATTTTTTACTAGTTTCATAGTAACGTCATGATTAATAATGAAAGCTGTTTTTGACCATGGCTCTACAGGAATATACCTGGAATTCACAGTCATGGTAAGACTCTGCAAAGTTCAAATTGATATAGAAAAGTACACAGTTTGTCAGTATGTAGCTTCACTACTATACTAATGTTTTTAAAGCGTTTCTTCTCGTCTCTTTAGGGAAAGCAATGCACAAAGCAGAGCCCCTGCAGATGCACTGACAGCAATCCATGGACTCCAAACACTTATTTAACACATGTTGCCCTTTTTTGTTTTTAATTCTATGCAACCAATACTTCTGCCAGTAGGAGGTCCCTGGAAATTAATCTGTTTCTAAGTATACATATATTGAATATTTTATATATGGTATAACAGCTGCTTCTACCAGTGGCAGGACCAACTGCCCATTCTGTGTGGACCACTGTCGTGGTCTGCTTATGTTAAGTTTACATAGCTGAGCAAATTGAGAAATCTAACAGAGGGGTAACTTGATTACTACATGGTAAAAAGGTCCTTCTTTTAATTGTGATGGACCACAGGTTATAGGTTTTCATGAATTCACAACAACTGAACAAGTAAGGATAAGGATTAAAACGCTATATTATTGAAAGCCAAATAGAAAATAAACATTAATGAAGCTCCAAAGACACAGAGGCACTCCATTATTAAAGTGCTCAAGGCGTATTGCAGAAATACGATCCTCAAAACCAGTCTTCTGCAGAATTTCTATGCTGCGCTGGTGTCTGAAAACCAAATGGAGATTAAGGGTTTAATAAAACATATATGGACTAGATATATATGGACAGCCTTTGGCTTTGTGCAATATACTGCCCTGGAGTACACTACAATATGTCAACTCAAGGGGACATTAGTACGCCTCAACTCTAGTCCATATTTGTAATATATATTCTTATTAAATACATATTAGAAAATGTTTATTCCTGTCTGAAGTCAATATCTTACACAGACAACATCTGAATAAAAACATTTTTGGCTAAATAAAGAACAGATACACAATAGAAGATATGTTGGCTATATTCAGGAAAACACTTCTGCTTCCAGAATAAGAAAAAAACAATTCATGAATCATAGTTTATTTCTTCTTTCTTTCTTTCTTTTTTTCCCAAAATATTAGTCATTCATTATTTATTTCCAGTGATGTCCTGGTGCATGTAAGTTATGACACGAATAAACTGCTGTATAAGAAATCAGGCATAACAGAACACTTCATCAAATCTGCTTGGATCTTTCAGAATCACAATACATTTGCTGCGTATGTCTAGTCGAATTATTTCAGCATCCAGTGTAAACTGGGCCATCATCTGCATTGTTCCAAACATTCACATACGGTGGTACAAACCAGACTAATTAAAAAAAAAAAAAAAAAAATTAAGATTTATATTTGCAACACTGTCTTCATTTGTATTATAATGATTAGTGTTTGAAAAAAAAGATGCACTTTCTATGTTGGGGTTTCTGAACAAAGATGTGCTCTATTTGTAGATTTAAATGACAATAGCAATGCATTGCAGCACTTGGGGAGCAGTGACAACACATAACCTCAGCAAGACTGAGTGGATTCCTGATGCTAACTGAAGTAGTGCAGATGGCCGTTACATCTCTTGTGGGTCAAGGCAACAGATGATACTATTTTGTTTATACTTATGCAATGCCTAATATATGTTGAACAGTAACATACAAACACACAGTACATATGTTTCCCCAGTTGGGGATTATAGTAAGAGAAATTAACTTACTGTAAAAACCTGGTACACATGCGCTAAGCATTTGATAAGGCACACACCCAACTTTTGGCACTAATCCCTTTGACCAAAGATTTAATAAAAATAACAGTGTGGTACAAAGTGTTGCATGCAAGTGTATTATCTGGAGAAATATGGCGGCCATCACTGTGGGATGTGGAAATGCCCAATAATAAATATAACAGCTTCAGAAGCAGAACTGTTCATATGCTGTATTATACAATTGTAATTGGAAGAAGCCTGGAGCTTTCCATTCATCAATTAGCAACTATTCTGATTTGCCTTTGTACGCTGTAATTACATAAAAACAGCCTCACTTTCTACCTCCTGTCACAGATAGCCATTCATTTATTACACAGCAACATAAATCCAAGCCAAATCATGTCAAATATACCTTCAACCATGCAGTTATACTGCTAAACATGTAACTACAGACATGCAGTTATACTACAGCCCTGAATTAAACGTCACCGTTGAATTAGATGCAACCTATGTGCTATGGTTCAGTTGAAACAGTTACCGTTTCTGTTACCAGGGTTCCATACCCACACCTCGGTACTACACAGGACCAGCCGCCGCTGAGCTCACAACACCTGTCCTTCTAAAACTGGACTATCCAAAGTGTTTTATAAATAAAACAATTAAGCAGCATCCCCTGGATTCCTTGGGAATAATTGTACTTGTCCATCACAAACACTTGCCTTCGGCTTGTTTTTACAAATATATAACTACTAGCAGCTTTTTCTCTAAAAACAAAACTATGAACACAGTACTGTTAATCACTGTTTGGCAGTCAAGGATACAGGTACTTTGTAACCAGGCACTTCTAATCAAATCAAAATACTGAATCTTATCTATCAATAACAACTCAGATGTGTACAGACCACTGCTGTGGTCTACATATTGTATTGGAAGGGACAATAAAGAAAAAACTTGAAGAACTCCCAAAAGCCACTCAAAAGCAGCTGTTAATGTTGATGGGTAATGTAAAATATATGCTCTTTTATAATAATATCCCACAGAAAAAAATTTTCCCAGCCTGCAGGGAGTCTAAATGTTTTACCCAGCAGCTTGTCTGCATGATCTATTCAGTTTGCCCAATAGTGAATAAGGGGAAGGGGTCATACTGTTCTTCTGCGGTATATCTCCAAGGATGAGAAAATGCAAAACAATTAAAAGAACAGAATTGTGGATGTCGAAGCTCCGATTTTTCCAAAATGTGCTGCCTTCCTGGAAGATTAAATTATAGGGCACTGTCCTATCAAACTGTGTACATTTAAAAACGACTAAACAAGGGATGAGTCAGTCGATTTTTGGTTTACCCAAATATGGATGGGAACCCTCACATAACATAAAGCCAAGGCTTATTTAAATAGCTTGGGGTGACCCCATATTTTCCTTTAGTTTGTTTCTGCAAGCTTTGATTGTTCAGATTCCCATGGGGAGTGCCAAAACCATTAGTTTGTGGCAATTTGATTTTTGAATAGTATAGTATTCCAGCTAATATACACCCCCACAATCTATCACAATTTACCCCAAAAATAAATTACATTTTGTAAAGCCAAAAAATACCTTGTTCATGCTGTGAGTTTTATACTAACATATAAAGATTGTTATGTGACAATGTCGACTTCTTGACAGGATGCCTTGTTTCATTTGTTTAGTTACCATAAAACTGAAGTAAGAACATAAAACGAGAGTAGGCCAGTTGGTCCGTCAGTGCTCATCCAGTTCCTAGTAAAGGATTTATATCAAAACTTAAAGAAAGTTGGTTCTTAAAGTATCCCAGTGATTCAGCCTCAACAATGTGGCTTGTAGCCCTAGTCAGTAAAAAAATGTGTCTGTCTCCACTTAGTTTCCAACTGTGTCCTCTTGTCCTGGTCTCTATTGGTTAGAGTAAACTTTGTCAACTTAATCAATTTAAAAACTTCAATCAAGTCTCCTTTAATCCTCAAAGGCCACAATGTCCTTTTTGTAGTGTAAGGACCAGAACTGAGCAACAGTGTGTTTTCACCAGTACATTATACAACTTCATCATAAGCTCCCTACCAGTAGTTTAACCTATTAGTTAAGTTTAACTTAATCGTTATTCAGGCAATTTAATAGAAAATCAGGGCCAGTTTCCAAAAGCACTTCTAGTCATTAGCAGGCTTCTTGCTAGAAAGCTGTCTTTTAAAACTCTTTCACAAAACAATATTTCAAGACAGAAAAGTTCAGAATTCTATCTTAATACTGGCTCAGTGATAGGGGGTGTAAGCACTTTGATATGGAGCAGCAGATGTACTGTGAAGAAGCGTGGATCTCCATGTGCGACTGAGATCTATGACCCAGGCCTCTGGCTCTTGCATTAGGCCCCTGACTTCAGTACAGTCGGTGCTGCCTAATCAGGATACTTATAATCAGGATTGCTGCTTAAATGGGATACAACTCTGTCTTCCCATTGCTTTTTATGTCATCTAATTGGGAAGTTACTTAGTTTAATTGGGATACATTTCAGAGCAAGTGTGTGTGTGATTATGCTGTGACTTGTGTAAATTGCGTAAACCACATTGAACTCCAAGAAGGAGTAGTCTCCTGTGGTTTCTCAGGCTGCTGTTGCAAAGAAAGTTGGCGTGTCAACAACACATGTGTGATTAACTTTGTTTAGGAATAAAAAATAAAAAAATTGACTCATTTTAAATTATGGATTTAACATTTAATCATAATGTGATGTTATTTTATTATTTTTCTTTTTAATAAGAATCGAAAAAGTGACTATGGTCGTCTCAACTGCCTCTTGTTTAATTGGGGCAGCCGCTTATCAGGATATTTTTCCTTCTACTGAGGCATCCCGATCAAGCGGCGCTGACTGTACTTGTTACAAGTCAACATATGTTCGAGACTGAAACAGAGGGCTGCATTCTGATTCTGAGTTTATTAAGTTGTCCATTGGCCCGAGTTGCCTATAACCATTCTAAAAGTTGACTGTAGTACCAAAAGCATTTGAGCACACTACTGCTATTTACTTTCCTTGGAAAAGCAACCTCTTCTTCCCCCCACGGTCCCTTGCCAATCCCCTGCAGTCATTGGACTGCCTGTCTCAGGGGATAGACACAGAGTGACAAACAGATGGGCATCAAATAGAGAACAGTAAATCAATAGAGGGTTCATATGACTTCATGAACCGCAAGACCAAAGCTTTTGGGGACTTAGTTCTCAACCCAGAAGTTGAATTACTGGCTTATATTTTGTCCAGCCATCTGTTATGGTTTTTTTAAAAATATTTTTTATTATATACTGTTCATACATTTCTTGCTTTTCTTTGGAGATTTTCCTTTTTAGCGGTGAAGTCTTTTTATGAGTCGCAGTTTTTGATTTTGAACCAACATTCAGATTCAATTTTAACAATCCACTGTGCTCTGCCAGGTCAGTGCTCTACATACATGTCTATTATGTTACAGAACCAGAAGGATTCTGATACTGTCTATCATGTTTAAGACACGGACACAGTGTTTTATGTGTAATCTAGTTGAAACTCTCTTAATGGAAATTAAATGTGTAATGGTTTTGTATTTGTCAGATACAAACCTGTACAATGATTTATATTTTTAAACATCAAAATTAGAAATGCAGTTAGGACTTTGAAGATAGTAAATGCAACATGGGAAGTAACAATACTGGCACCTGGCCATTTCAATGATATAACCCAAATGAAGGGAGTTCTGAAATCCAGAATTGGCTGCAATGTGAGTACTGTATCTAACCCTGAACATAGCCAAATTTAATGAATTGTACAACCAATTATACAATGGTGTTAGCTGTGTACATTTAATTTATCAATTACATTTTGTAACTACTATGAATCATGTATACATGGCACATTCATGTAAAATACATTAACTTTCAGCAACTCTGCAAAAACACAACCCTCTAATAATTGTATACTTTAGTTTTAATTTATTTTATGGAAATAATGCACAAAAAATGATATGCTAGGATACACAATACAGGGACTGGTTAACTGGTCTGTCATTTTCTGTGGAGTTATTGGTAGACCTCTTAGAAGTGTTGAAAGAGTTAAATATAAAAATGATTCACAATCAGCCTGATCATTCAACCAGAGGAAATGTATGGGACAAAAAAAAGAAGAAAAGAAAAATCAAATCAAACAGGTCATGTAATCTGAATTAAACATCAGCAGCAAAATGCTGATTAAGAAAAAAAAAGAAACGTATGTTCTGACATTCCTAGCAGATGGAAAGAAACATGAGAACCTTTGCCAAGATGGAATGTATATACAAAGTGTGACCTGGAGTTTTGTATCTGGAAACCTAATTTCTGCATCCTTGTCGGAGGTGGAAATGGTGATTTGAACTGGCATGCTGCAGTGGAATTGGATCCACACCCACCTTCTGTCACAGGGGCTCTGCTGAGAGATAAAAAGGAATCCTGAGCGGCTTCACACCAGCACTCTCCGCGATTTCCGGCCAGGGAGCAGATGTGTTGGAACAGTATTTATTAGCTATTAAATATATTAAAGGGGTGGAATGGATGGCCGTAGATACAGGCAACTGAAACTGAAGTAGAACAGCTTAGGTGGTCTTTTTCATTTATAAACCTTCGACACATGTTTTATGAAAACATACAGTGCCTTGCGAAAGTATTCGGCCCCCTTGAACTTTGCGACCTTTTGCCACATTTCAGGCTTCAAACATAAAGATATGAAACTGTAATTTTTTGTGAAGAATCAACAACAAGTGGGACACAATCATGAAGTGGAACGAAATTTATTGGATATTTCAAACTTTTTTAACAAATAAAAAACTGAAAAATTGGGCGTGCAAAATTATTCAGCCCCTTTACTTTCAGTGCAGCAAACTCTCTCCAGAAGTTCAGTGAGGATCTCTGAATGATCCAATGTTGACCTAAATGACTAATGATGATAAATAGAATCCACCTGTGTGTAATCAAGTCTCCGTATAAATGCACCTGCACTGTGATAGTCTCAGAGGTCCGTTTAAAGCGCAGAGAGCATCGTGAAGAACAAGGAACACACCAGGCAGGTCCGAGATACTGTTGTGGAGAAGTTTAAAGCCGGATTTGGATACAAAAAGATTTCCCAAGCTTTAAACATCCCAAGGAGCACTGTGCAAGCGATAATATTGAAATGGAAGGAGTATCAGACCACTGCAAATCTACCAAGACCTGGCCGTCCCTCTAAACTTTCAGCTCATACAAGGAGAAGACTGATCAGAGATGCAGCCAAGAGGCCCATGATCACTCTGGATGAACTGCAGAGATCTACAGCTGAGGTGGGAGACTCTGTCCATAGGACAACAATCAGTCGTATACTGCACAAATCTGGCCTTTATGGAAGAGTGGCAAGAAGAAAGCCATTTCTTAAAGATATCCATAAAAAGTGTTGTTTACAGTTTGCCACAAGCCACCTGGGAGACACACCAAACATGTGGAAGAAGGTGCTCTGGTCAGATGAAACCAAAATCAAACTTTTTGGCAACAATGCAAAACGTTATGTTTGGCGTAAAAGCAACATAGCTCATCACCCTGAACACACCATCCCCACTGTCAAACATGGTGGTGGCAGCATCATGGTTTGGGCCTGATTTTCTTCAGCAGGGACAGGGAAGATGGTTAAAATTGATGGGAAGATGGATGGAGCCAAATACAGGACCATTCTGGAAGAAAACCTGATGGAGTCTGCAAAAGACCTGAGACTGGGACGGAGATTTGTCTTCCAACAAGACAATGATCCAAAACATAAAGCAAAAACTACAATGGAATGGTTCACAAATAAACATATCCAGGTGTTAGAATGGCCAAGTCAAAGTCCAGACCTGAATCCAATCGAGAATCTGTGGAAAGAACTGAAAACTGCTGTTCACAAATGCTCTCCATCCAACCTCACTGAGCTCGAGCTGTTTTGCAAGGAGGAATGGGCAAAAATTTCAGTCTCTCGATGTGCAAAACTGATAGAGACATACCCCAAGCGACTTACAGCTGTAATCGCAGCAAAAGGTGGCGCTACAAAGTATTAACTTAAGGGGGCTGAATAATTTTGCACGCCCAATTTTTCAGTTTTCTATTTGTTAAAAAAGTTTGAAATATCCAATAAATTTCGTTCCACTTCATGATTGTGTCCCACTTGTTGTTGATTCTTCACAAAAAATTACAGTTTCATATCTTTATGTTTGAAGCCTGAAATGTGGCAAAAGGTCGCAAAGTTCAAGGGGGCCGAATACTTTCGCAAGGCACTGTAATAAATAAATAAATTAATAAATTAAGTCAATGTATATTGTGAAAAAAACATTATTTACCACAATTTTATTGGATCAATCAATAGTCTCCGTGATGTTTGATTGAAAATACATATTTAAGAACAATCCCAAAAAATGGTAAAGGACATCATGATGTACATAATTCATGTACTCAATAACCATTCTATATAATGGACAGAAAAACTCTGACCATGTATGCCAATATTGAGTTATTACATTATGCATAAAAAATTATTATGTTATAGAGCAGAAATCTGTATTACATTAAAGTTATTATATTATCCGGTGATTATTACATTATAGGCAAAAAATGATTATATTATGGAGTATTATTACATTATCGGTTAGGTATTACATTAATAGGTGTTACAATAGATCAATCAAGACCAGTTGGGACTGTTTGCATTTGTAATTTGTAATCTGTAACATATTAAAAATGTCTGTTTTTTAAACTTATATTCAATAAAGAAATTTAAATAACACATGAATAATACTTTTAATAAAACACGCCGAGATAGCTGTAAACGTTAAGCATTAAAAACATATAAAATCAGTGGAATTTTCATTTTATACTGCAAAACCAGTTATGGTGGCACAGTTGTGGCTCCCATTTGCTCCATAATCCCATTACTCTAGCAGAACAGAAATAACAGTCTTGTAACTAAGACTCCTGACTAGATCCTTTTAAAGGAGAACACTATATTTATCTGCAGTCAAAAGGATGCTGTAGATGAGGCGTATGAGAGGAAGAAACTGCGGTATGCTCAACTAGCCACTGAAGCGGAACAGCGAGGATGGAGAGTTCGGGTTTACCCAGTGGAAGTGGGTTGTCGAGGATTTGTGGCACACTCTACAACCCGGTTTCTCAGAGACGTCGGATTCAGTGGCCAAGAGTTGCGTCGCACAGTGAAGAACTTATCTGAAGCAGCAGAGAGGAGCAGCAACTGGCTGTGGTTGAGACGGAAAGATTCTGGCTGGGGACAGGTAAGTAAGCTGGGCTGAGTTGAGTGGGGGACGGAGGGGGGTGATGCTGGGACGCCAGAATCACCGTCGAGCCCTCTTGAGGTGTCGTGGGCTAGTCGACGAAACACTGAGGATGGAAGGTGCCCACTTGAAAACCCCAGAGATGTACCCTACTTAGCTCAATCCAGACGGTTGTCATGCTGATGCGCTGGGGAGGCCGCACTTTGGTTGATCCCCGGAGCCAGCATCGCAGCCGTTGTGTGTGCTGATGCGCCAGGGAGGCAAAATAAGCTGATCCCTGGAGCCAGCATTACACTTCAGCCATTAACACCAGACAGAAGGATATCTACATCATCATATGGAAGGAAACGTAAATGGATGGAGACGCATATGGATCACATTAGTTTACTGTAAAGCTACGTCTTAGTTGGTGCTTATCTTGGCGAGAGCCGAGTTCAAATCAGCATGAAGTTTTAACATCTACTCTCGTGTAATGGAAATCATAACCATGGAAAGGTTTTTGACCGTACTCCAAACATGTTGTTGCACTTATTCACAAATACAACTGATGTTAATAGAGCCCGAAACTACTAAATTGTAAGACAACAAACACTGTAGATATTAGAACCTGCATATTGCCAAATGAATAATGATAGCTCAAATGTACTGAATAATGAGTTCTGCATTTTCTGTTTTTATCTTTAAAAAATAAATCCAAGACTTTTTCGGAGTTTATGTTACATCTATTAAAATATGGATAAAATCGGTGGAAAAAAAAGTTTCTAATTGAAACATCGGTAGAAATCGGGGGGGGGGGGGGGGGGGAATCTCAGTATACACAATTTACATGTGGAATATGATGCGTAGCAGTTCTGATTTCTGATTAAGTTTAGTGTCCCTGGCATGTTTGATGAAGCAGAATCTGTGCCAGTCAAAGCCACATTTTCCCAAGTTAGCCGGTACTTTGCAAATGTTTGGGCAGTTGCTGTGCTGACGGAAATAGTATCTACAGAAGGTATGAATATGACATCAGCACAAACTAAGCCAGGTTTATTCACCTGGAAACCATAAAAATTGGGAGACGAGTCAAAAACCACACTGGACATTTCCAGCAATGCGTTCCATAAGTTTACCAATTAAAGCATCACCATTTTCTGTCAAATATTTACGATTAAGATTGTCGGCGTTAGGCAGTGTTGTAGCTGATGGACAGTACTGTCACCAATACATACCTCTCTGCAATAAACAGTGGCTGTCCAGCAAAGCACAGAACTCTGACAAACTCATTAACAGTCATGGCGGATTCTCCATGCTGAATTGATTGCTTGTCTCTCAGTTCACTTTATTGTTTTAGTTTAATGTGCCGCTTATTTTTCAGTATGTTCTTTTATTGTCAGCATGAACATGTACCTCAATGCAGCAGTATTTGCAGCGCTATGCGTCCTCTGCCTCATATGACCCACTTCTGCTATTTTTGCTTTTTGTATACTTCGAAACATTTGTTTTCTTTTAAATACTCAAACTGATTTACTTTTTCTCCCCATTCCTTATCCACTAAAAATATAATATTTTTGTGTAAGTATTTCAGTTTAGTTTTTGATCAAGCCAGTAGTTACTACGCCCAGCAAATGCCATAATAATCAGACTTTCGCCAACATAATCAGGTGATAATGTGTTTGTGAAGTGACAGAGAACCACTTTTGAACGTTATTTGATCCTCTGACGTTTAAACGTCTTCTGTATCCTAGGATACAGTGTAGGGCTGCTTATTACAATGTCAGAGTCAAAATAAAACAGCATTTTAATCAAAATATTGTGTATTTCCTAGAGAATACTGAATAATAGACGAAAATCAGGTATAAATCAGTAAAAAACAAAAAATCCTGTAATTTATCAGTAAAATTTGGAATTAACCAGAAATGCGGAACACAATGAATTATGATAGCTCAAATGTTTGTAATCCATCTGTCATAATACTAGTGCAAGCTATCCTACAGTACACAAATATTGACTCGAGTTGAGGCTTATAGTGGGCAATTATTGGCCAGAGGTTTGAAAATATTACATACAGTGGGCTATAGTGTCCCAAGGCTTTGATCAAAGACTTGTTTTCTAACCGGATTCAGGAGTAGGAGTAATACAGTACACCTGCTGGTTCCCATTACTCCACCGTTTTATACTGGCAAGTTATTCTTTTCTATTTGAAAAAGTATACAGTCTGTCTGGGATCTTTTAAAAGTAAAAGTTATGAAATAAAAAGATCTGTGAGCCTGAGAAAAACATTCAGATATAAAAGTTTTGGAAAGGAATAAGGTGGTTAGTATTGGCATCGAGGGGTTTTGGAGCTCTGGACGATACGCTATGGTTATCAAAAGATACAGTAAAAATAACAAATACAACATGTATTATAACCCCAAAATAGTCATCTATTAATTATTATTATTGTTATTTATTTCTTAGCAGACGCCCTTACCAAGGGTGACTTACAGTCGTAAACAAAAATACATTTCAATGACATTTATAAAGCACTTTGCAAAAGTTCTATATGGGAAAAATACGGCAGGAAGTATAACATTATAAATCCCTTAAGTAGGCAATCAAAACACTTTAAAAAAGATCCCAGTATATCTTATTTTTGTACTAAGTATCCCATGAAATCAGCTGAAAAAATACATTAGCTGTCATAAAACATCTTTGCACATCATCATGATGCAACCAGGTTTCAAGCTACCAGAAAGTAAAACAGTCCGACAAGCAATCATGACCGCTATTCAGTTATAGAGGCCTTAATAGTAGTACAGTATTAAACATAATTGTATTAAAAATTAGACCAGGTATGGGACACTGGCAGCCTGGGAACTGCATCCAACCAATCAAACCATCTTTTACTATGATAAGATAAGGTACTTCAAATTTAAAGTGCTTGTTTCACTGAGGAAGACTGATGGCTTAAGGGGTCTGGTTGTGTTCTTCTTTGGGTTGCGTGTATTCTGAAGAAAATTCAATCTGTTGAAACATCAGGTTTTTAGTAGATTTTGTGACATTACTACCTCAAAGTTGTCCATCCCTGATTTAGAGCAACGTTTCGACGCAGCACATAGAAGTTTGTTGTAAACTGTTGTCAACATTTTTTTTAGGAATAATAGCACAATTATAATTTTTGTTGTAAATGTAGCCACCGTCACATGATTTGTATAGACTGACGAAGTCAATGCTATGCCAGGAAAAGAATAACCATACCCAGAAACCAAATAACAAACATTCAATTTGAATCATAAGATTAAGCTCCCAATGTTTTACCCCTTAACCCTCAAGCAAATGTATTAAGGTAGGTATGATGTTTCTTGTGGTACGAAACTATTTCCAAGATGAGGAAATCATTCTGACTAATGGTAAAGTACCTTTGGTTTTTATTTTTGCATACAATTTCCAGGCAATGACATGTTCACGTTGAACACAGTGTATGTAACTTAGCTGCAAAATTCTGGGAAATGAAGTGCTGCTGCTGAGTCAAGCTTTTACAGTGTAACAGTTCAGAATAGCACATGGAATCGAAAGGATTTTATAATACACTAGTCACAGGCACGAGTGATCCAAATTCAAATACCCAACGGATTGCAAAGAAACTCTCAGGACCGCTTTGTTCTTTTTTTTTTTAGCATTTTCATTGAAACGGGAATGAAGGTGGATGAAAGGAATGAAAGAAAATAGAAACATGTGTATGCTAGTGACAAATGATGTGCTTTTGAAAAGACTAACAGCAAGACCAAATGAATCCACTGCTTCACAGCTTGTCATGAAGAGATTGCCATCTACAGGTTAAGGAAGGTACGTGAACATATTTTTTTTTTTGGTGGGGGGGGAATCAATTAATGTTTTTTTATGATAATTAAAATATAATAATAATAATAATAATAATAATAATAATAATAATAATAATAATAATAATAATAATAATAATAGATAATAATCAATTTTACAACAAACTTCTCATTGTTGTTTCTGGTTTTGAACAATCAGATACATATACACTGCCTGGCAACTTAATTAGGACTGTTGATCTGGCATCACCCTGAATTAGAGATGCAAAGTAAGTAGTGATGTG
Source organism: Acipenser ruthenus (assembly GCF_902713425.1). Lineage (NCBI taxonomy): Eukaryota > Metazoa > Chordata > Actinopteri > Acipenseriformes > Acipenseridae > Acipenser > Acipenser ruthenus. The sequence goes on along the minus strand of NC_081199.1, from coordinate 22,336,702 downwards.
ACATGGGATCCCTGCAGCAGTATAAAGCTGTGGGAGCAGCACAAGTGCCAGAAAGTCTACCAGAAATGGGGAAAAGAGTCATGGATACATGTCAAGCAGGTGCCAGAGTAGCAGTAGTAGGACAGTCAAGCTAGTAGTCTGCTGCAAGAGTCATCAGAGTGGATCAGCAATGGCAAAACTAAGGGATTTGTAGCCGCAATTAGAGGGAAAAAATGATTAGAGGCTTGTCCAGTCTGAAATATTAATCTGAATTGATTAACATCGCTCAAGACACCTTCCAGCATCTTGTGGAGTCGATCCCATGTCGTGTCAAGGCTGTTATCAGGGCAAGCAGTGTTCCAATATGATATTAGGTACAGGTCTTAATAAAGTGGCCTGGCAGTGTAGGAACATTACTGAAAATAACAAAAAACTGTGGAATCACAAGTCATTAATATAACACATACTGTATGGGTCATTTAAGCTGCTGACTAACTCTCTAGCTCAAATGGTTCATGCAAAACAACATTTCTGTGGTGGGTGGTAAGAAACACGAGACACCCAGTACAAACCATTCAATGTCACATTCAATATACTGTAGAAAGGAGTAAATAATAAAATGTGATTATTAAAATGCACAGAAATGTGTAACATATGATGGAAATCATACTCACAAATGTTAAACATCATGTTGGATTCTTCTCCTGTGTATATTTTTCTTTCCTTATTTTCTAACCCCAATGACAACAGCATTATTAATTACTTGTGTTCCATGTGCACTGAATTTCATCTCTGCTTCCATATGCGGTGAAGCAATTTGAACACTGTGCATATCTTCCTTACTCACCCACGATGGCCCACCAACAATGTTGTTTTAAAAAGTTTTTAATATTTAGAAACTATCAGTGACTTCACGTTAAAACCAGGTCAGTAATAAAACAGCCTCCCCTTTCGATTGTGTAGCTGAGACTACAAACAGAACATTAAAACAATTGTAAAAAAAAAGAGATAGAGAACTCTGGTAAATGACACAGCACGGGGGAAAATTATACTATTTTCACATTCAGAACTGGGCAGAAACGTGACAAATTAAATTCAATGTCCACAAATGTAAAGTGTTACATGATTTGATACAAAATGGGGGGTATACAACTCGAACAGGCTCAGCAAAAGAAGATCCTGGTGTTGTAAGAGATTCATCTCTGTCAGCAACCACACAGTAGTACAAATCCAAGGAGGTTATGATGAGGTTGTATAATGCACTGGTGAGACGGCACTTCTGTCCAATTCTGGTCACCACAGTACCAAAAGGACATTGTGGCCCTGAAGAGAGTCCAAAGAAGAGGGGCCAGACTAATCCCAGGGCTTCAGGAATGAGCTACAAAGACAGACTGAAATAACTGAATCTATTTTGCCTCGAACAAAGCTCCACAATATGGCTCTTTTGATTCATACTTGAAGTGTCTCATTTAAGGTCAATGGCAATCTATAGTTTTGTTTAAATATGCTAAATCTGCTCTTCATCTATTTTATTTTAAACTTCTTTGCAACTATTCAGTCAGCTTTTTAGTAAACTAAATCACATCTAAACAACCAGAGCTACATTTAGAGGCTTAATAATTTGTGGTAAAAAAAGTGTATACCAAGTTTCATCATAATTGGAATATTAGTTAAAAATGTAACTCCCTGTAACAAATATGCAACATTCCATTAAACTGAAGAAACCGGTTTCTAAGACTTCATTAGCGTAATCAATCAGAGACTAGAACTCATAGGTCAGAATAACATAACATTCTCAAAAGAACTTGTCCTAATGGATACCAAGTTTCATCACAATTGACCCGTTTCAAATATATATTAAAAAAAATAAAATAAAAGCTTGTTTATAGGTACAGCCCCTCCACGGGTTATACAAAAGAACGTGAGGCAATTGGGCCACACGGCCTTGTTCTTTTGTAGCATACAAGGGATACAGATTAGCTGAAAGAACATTCCCATGCTACTTGGGCTATCTACTGGGAATGAATCTGTATGTTTCAAAGGTGGCTTGTCTCTAATTTAGCACATAACCTTAAATATTCCTAACGTAGGTTCCACTTCGAGGCATGGTGGTCTCCTGGATCTTTGCCATCTTTCATCAGAGGCTGATTCATAAACAAGGACATCTCTGGAACCGACAGCATCTTAAACAACTGCACAAGCTTTCAGCGCTAAATAGTGGATACATGACATGGAATTATGATTTATAGTTTGAACTTCCCAGCTATCCCACTTGTGGGAGCAAGACATAAATCATGACTTCTTGCCTCCTATTTATTTCATTAAGTCCCATTTTGCCTTCAACTGTCTCACTTCTTCCAATTTCCCAGGGTTTATTTTTCCCTTTTTATGTGGTTTCAGTTTGACTAGAGGCGTGAGACACAGCAGGTCTGCAGACTTTTTTTTTCCCTATTCACTGAGGGTTTGAGAATGTATATATTAAATACTCTTACCAAACTGGATTACTAATTTAGTAAATTAAGTGTAGGGGTATCCTGTTCCTAGGTCCACCAAAAGGTTTGTGGTGCTAGGGATTTGTTTGTTTTTTAACCCCGCTTCAACACTTTTATATCTTGGTAACCTGAGTTAGACCATATTCCGTTCTTTAAAAATATATTAATAAGCAAGTGCTGTGGTACCCCAAATGTAATCAATTTCTTCCCATAGAGAATGACTGGCTGGGATATTTGCTCTACATTTTATGCCAACAAATGTGATGGTAGGAGTATCATTGGTGATAAAATATGACTTTAAAAGCTGAATTTATAATGGTGATGCCACCTGAACATATATATTTCTAAAATAGTTGCAAAACAGGTGTGTCATCCAGGTACTCGTATACTAACTCTTTGTATTTCCTGTTCTGTACCAGATAACTATTGTTCTGTTCTTCCTATGCTTTCAAAATGTGTTTTGCCATTTTTCTTCTTTTTCGTGATATTTGTTAAGAGGGGAAAAATATATTTACAGTAGGACTTAAATGTTAACAGAAATTAACTTTTCTCAACCGCCTTATAAACTAACATAGTTCATAAAGATACAAGAGCAGTAGGACATTGGCTCTCAAAGACGCACAAGGCAATGACATTCAAACAATGACAAAGTGTACATTCCCGTTGTACTGTTGTGACAGGATTGAAAGGAGTCCCTGTTGTAATTCGCCCTCCCGACCACCGGCAGTGCTGTGTAGGGTTGACCGTGATTGGGTCAGGAGGCTGAACTCTGACCATACAGGAAGTTCCGGGTCAGGCGGCCATCTTGGACCAAGGTGGAACCATGCGGCCGTCAGGTCCCATCATTGCAATCAGCTGTGCTGTTCTCGTCGATTGGCTGACGTGAGGCAGCGTGCTGATTGCAGGGGTGGGACTTGGCAGTATTTAAGCAGTATGGTTTTGCCATTCGGCTCCCTGTCCTGAACTGAAAACACGTGCTGTGCTTTGTTTTTATCAAACTGCTGTAATTCGCAGAAGCTTGAAACTTTAAGGAACTTTGGTGGATTGCCGTAGTGGAGGAAACCCAGGACAAGCCAGTAATCCATGGAAGGGGGCCAAGAGGCGATGAGAGGAAACCCACTGCAGTAGCACGGAGAAACCCAGTGCTTCCTTTATTGTTGTTTTGTAACGAGACGTTTTTGTTTATTCTTTTTATTTGAAACCTGAGTTTACCATCGCTGGTATTCCAGGTGGTTTTCTTGTTTATTTTCTGCAATGCTGGACTGTTCTATTTTTGTTTGTTAAAATAAAATCCTGCCTGTACCATTGATGGTACAGGGCTCCAAGGACTAAACGACACTTCCGGCTCCTGTGTGCTGTCATTTCTGGTCCTTCCCTAAAGCTCCACCCACTACCCTCCCACAACTGTATAGTGGTGATTTTTATACAGTTAAGTGAGCATGTGCATTGTGAACTGATGTAAACAGGAACGTGAATGATTTCAATACGTTCCCTCACTAAAAAGGAAACAAAGACTTTTCATTAAGAGACTGTGGAGGACTATGATGTGCTAAAATAAACATAGCATTTGATAAAGGTACGTCGATAGGGATTTCTGTTGTTTTCATGTAGGCTAAAATTACATGTAGATGTATGAAGAGATTATGAATGAATACAGTTTTCACATTGAATATGGTAAATTATCTGCGATGTACAGCATTTAATAACAATTATTTCCATTTAATTCTTCAAAATAAAAACTGGTATTTTGTCAATGTGGATTACTGTACATTTAATTCATGGGGTGCCTGCCGGGACTATAGGCAGCACAGAGAAGGCAGAAACGAGGTGTTAGTGCGACAGTAACAGGCGAAGGGGGCCCCAACTTAGAGAAGTGGACTGCGGCCCGGACTTCTGAACAGACTGTGGTCTGGATAGAAAAGAGATCCCCCACCAGAGAGCCGTCCTCTGCGGAGGAGAGGGCTTGGTCTTGAAGGCTGCCGCCCTGGGGATCTGAAAAACATAAGAAAACTCTAATGCGGCAGAGGTCGCCTCGTGGGACGAGAATAGTTCTCGATGAGACCTGAAAGGAAGTAATAGTAAAGGGTTCCCTGACCGATGTGGCGCTGCCCTCGAATGAGGTGAGGCTGCGGTCTCCAAAGCCGGGAGCAGAGGGGCGTCCCGCAGGGAACTTGTAAAGAACGAGAACAGATGGGTTAGTTGGGACTCAAGCACTGAGAGATTAAAGCGGGCCACGTCCCAAAATGTTAAATACAGGATAGAGCATCACTGCGGTAAGGTAAGATAAGCGCATGAGCTTTAATAAGGTTGAGGAAGCACAGCTTGACCTCAGGTCGGGGAAGTGAGGCTCACTGTTGCTGTGCTGGAGACTGGATGGTTGCAGGAAAGACTAACGTTGGAGCTCCTGCGGCCAAACAGAGAAGCTGAATGATGAGAAGAATCACCTGAGTAGTTAGGAAAATAACTGATATCTTGACAGCGCTGTACACAGATGTCACCTGCAGTGAAAGCTGAAGCATGAATGACGGAGTCTGAGCGTTTGCTACAAAACGAAAAACCATAGACAGAGAAGGTGTGTGTGATTAGGGTTTAAATGGGAGATTGGTAAATGTTAGGCAGCAATTAAGGATCCCGGCACGCCCCCTCGAATTCCGCTGAAAGAACATAAGAACATAAGAACGTAAGAAAGTTTACAAACGAGAGGAAGCCAGTCGGCCCATCTTGCTCGTTTGGTTTTTATTAGCTTATTGATCCCAGAATCTCATCAAGCAACTTCTTGAAGGATCCCAGGGTGTCAGCTTCAACAACATTACTGGGGAGTTGGTTCCAGACCCTCACAATTCTCACAAGTGCCTCATATTTTCAGTTCGGAATGCCCCTGTATCTAATCTCCATTTGTGACCCCTGGCCCTTGTTTCTTTTTTCAGGTCGAAAAAGTCCCCTGGGTCGACATTGTCAATACCTTTTAGAATTTTGAATGCTTGAATCAGATCACCGCGTAGTCTTCTTTGTTCAAGACTGAATAGATTCAATTCTCTGAGCCTGTCTGCATACAACATGCCTTTTTCTAGAGCAGCAATATCCTTTTTGTAAGAAGGTGACCAGAACTGAACACAATATTCTAGATGAGGTCTTACTAATTTATTGTAAAGTTTTAACATTACTTCCCTTGATTTAAATGCAACACTTTTCACTATATATCCGAGCATCTTGTTGGCCTTTTTTATAGCTTCCCCACATTGTCCAGATGAAGACATTTCTGAGTCAACATAAACTCCTAGGTCTTTTTCATAGATTCCTTCTTCAATTTCAGTATCTCCCATATGATATTTGTAATGCACATTTTTATTGCCTACGTGCAGTACCTTACACTTCTGTATTAAATGTCATTTGCCACGTGTCTGCCCAGTTCTGAATGCTGTCTAGATCATTTTGAATGACCTTTGCTGCTGCAACAGTGTTTGCCATTCATCCTATTTTTGTGTCATCTGCAAATTTAACAAGTTTGCCTACTATACCAGAATCTAAGTCATTAATGTAGATTAGGAATAGCAGAAGACCTAATACAGATCCCTGTGGTACACCACTGGTTACCTCACTCCATTTTGAGGTTTCTCCTCTAATCAGTACTTTCTGTTTTCTACATGTTAACCACTCCCTAATCCATGTGCATGCATTTCCTTGAATCCCTACTGCGTTCAGTTTGAGAATTAATCTTTTATGCAGGACTTTGTCAAAAGCTTCCTGGAAAGCTAAATAAACCATGTCATATGCTTTGCAATTATCCAATGTCGATGTTGCATCCTCAAAAAAATCAAACAGGTTAGTTAGACACGATCTCCCTTTCCTAAAACCATGCTGACTGTCTCCCAGGATATTGTTACCATATAGGTAATTTTCCATTTTGGATCTTATTATAGTTTCCATAAGTTTACATATAATAGAAGTCAGGCTTGTTGGTCTGCAGTTACCTGGTTCGGTTTTGTCTCCCTTCTTGTGGATCGGTATTACGTTTGCAATTTTCCAGTCCGTCGGTACAACCCCTGTGTCAAGAGACTGTTGCACGATCTTGGTTAGCGGTTTGTAAATAACTTCTTTCATTTCTTTGAGTACTATTGGGAGGTTCTCATCCGGCCCAGGGGATTTGTTTATTTTAAGAGCTCCTAGTCCCTTTAACACTTCTGCCTCTGCTATGCTAAAGTTAATTAAAACTGGATAGGAACAGGTCAACATGTGGGGCATGTTGTGCATGTCCTCCTTTGTAAAAACTTGAAAAGTAATTATTTAATATATATTTGCCATTTTCTTTTCTTCGTCTATGATTTTGCCATTTGTGTCTCTTAGACATTTAACCTCCTCTTTCTCTTGTTGTTATAGTATTGGAAAAACATTTTGGAATTGGTTTTAGCCCCCTTAGCAATGTTCATTTCTATCTCTCTCTTGGCCTTTTTAACTTCCTTTTTGACTTGCGTTTGCATTCCAAGTACTCTTTGTGTGTACTTTGTTTTTGGTCCCTTTTAAACGCTCTGTAAAGTGCCTTTTTTCGCTAAATATTTTTTTTAATTGATCTATTAAACCATTTTGTTTTAGATTTAGATTTGTCTACTTTTGGGATGTAATTGTTTTGCGCCTCTAGTACTACATTTTTAAAAAAACAGCCATCCTTTTTCTGTGGATGTTTTCTCTATTTTACTTCTATCTACTTCTGTTAGTCTGTTTCATACCTTCATAGTTTGCTTTTGTAAAATTGTAAACCTTAGCTTTAGTCATTACTTTTTGGGTTTTAAAAATCACTTCAAATGAAACCATGTTGTGATCTGAATTTGCCAATGGCTCTCTGACCTCTGAGTTATTTTTTATAGTTGTCTTCGTTATTTGAAAACTACTAAATCAAGGCATGCTTCCCCTCTAGTCGGTGCCTTGACAAATCGCGTTAGGAAGCAGTCATTTGTCATTTCCACCATTTCAATTTCTTCCGTTGTGCTCCCCACCGGGTTCTCCCATTTTATACGGGGGAAGTTGAAATCCCCCATTAGTATGGCTTCTCCTTTGCTACACACATTTCTAATGTCATTGTATAACAGATTATTTTGCTCAGCGTCTCAATTTGGCGGTCTATAGCATGCTCCCATTATTATGACCTTTGAATTTTTGTCCATTATTCTGACCCATATTGTTGCATTGTTTTCTTCATCCAGATTTAACACCTGGGCTTCAAGACTATTTCTTATGTATAGCGCTACGCCTCCGCCTCTTCTGTCCTGCCTGTTTTTCCTATAGTGTATACCCACTAATATTATATTCGTCTCCATCACTCTCAGACAACCAAGTTTCTGTAACACCGATCACATCATAGTTACTTATTAGTGCAGTAGCTTCAAGTTCTAACATTTTATTTCTGAGATTTCTAGCATTTAGATAAATACATTTAATAGCTGTCTTACCTGATTTGTTGCCCTTGTTTTGATGTGGTCTCCTTTCTGTTTTTTTCTTTTCTCCCCCCTTCCTTTCTAGTTTAAATGCTTCTGAACCTCCTCAAGGATCCTTTCTTTGAGTAGAAAGGCTAAGATTTAAAATGTGTTATAAACTGACAGTTCTGTGTTTTCTTATTCAAGCACAATTATTAATTGTTGAGAAATGATAAACAGCATAATGTATTTTTTTTTTTACAGGTATAGTAATATTTTATAAAAAGAATTGGGATTGCAAATCATGAACCTGCAGAAGTTTAAACTCTGTTTAGGTGTGTAAATATACATGAAAAATAGATTATACACTTTAGTGGGTTAGACTATATATGCCGTATCATGAAAATAAAATCTCTTCTCATTTGGTTGAATGACACAATAACACAAAATATGTTTTACATTTTTGCATTTTAATTCCACATTTGCTAATTTTACTAGAATCCAGGTACACCTCACTGGATAGCTGAGAGTGCAAATAAAAAACATCTACCGTTAACACATTATTTTGACCAGAAAATGTAATTATTAGCAACAAGGTATGCAAGTAACATGTCCTCAGCCAATCATGAGTACATACTCCAGGTGACAGTACCATGACTGACATCTCACAACAAATGACCATGCAGCTTCATCAATAGTCTACAAGCGGTTCAATACATCGGCCAATGCCAGTACGGTGACCTACATAATAATATGTGGAACAACAACGTTCAAGCAAAGTTTAATAAAATTCAGGCATGCGGTTCCCAATAAATAGAAGCTTGCTGCTGTTCAAAAAGAGAAGAGTAGGAAACTCACACTACTGCACCCAGTCCTGGTTTTCAAAACTACCTTGTTTAGGTATATCACTGAAATAACCAGGTGCCAGGAAGGTACGTAGAGGACCAAGTTTCCAATCCTGTCTATCTCCACTTCTAGCCATGCCTCTTCCAGCTATGCTTCCCCTCTCTTTAAAGTCTCTGTCTTCTCTACTTCTCCTCTTTGGGGGAAAGACTCATTGACCTTTCTACATTAGCAGCTCATAATGCAGCAGCGAGCAACTGAGGTAGCCCATCTAAACCTCAGTCCATGGGCTGTGACCATTCTCCCACCTCACTGGCAAGTTTGTGGGATAGTGTAGTAGGTTCAGGATCTACCCTTCCTTATGCTAACTGCTTTGATAGGACTGGTCTTGGTCACTAAAATTAAACTCTACTTCTGCTTGGCCCGAGGCATAATGGAGAGTGACTGGGGGTCAACCTCTATACTGCTGTATAACTGTATTATGTAATCTGGATGTACTGTTGCATGTAATGCATAGCGATGAGACGATTAACCGTGTATTGATTTACAACAAGAAACGATACACCTTTGTGTATCGTTATACAAGCCTGAAATGAGTAGCTAATATGGCACATTTATTAAACTGCCAATTATGAAATAAAAGGTCTTGGTTTCTTGAAAGTAAACTTCGCGTGATCCTAGACATAGCCCATTGTGCAATGACTTGGTCAGACGCTTCCAGAATTTAAGCGGGAGTAGAGGAAACAATGGTGAGTTATTTCTTTTAATTTAATTTAATTAAAATGTGAAATGACATAACAATAATAAAAAGTTAAATGAAATTTAGAGAAAAAAAGTAAAACTTAGATAAAAACCTTAATAATAATAATAATAATAATAATAATAATAATATTAATAATAATAATAATAATAATAATAAATAGGCCCAAATAATAAGATATTTTTTTTCCTGTATTCCATTGCTAGCAAGCAGGGAATACTGACACTGTCCTAAAGGTTTCAGAACAGGCTGCAGAAACACTGCCTGGCTAATGTTAGTTAAGACAGCAATGATTCTGGCCAATGGGAGTGTAGAGGAGGCGGAGACAGTCTGCCTTGTTTGTTGTGGACACAGAGGAATCAGTAAGCGAGTATTGTCTGTAAAAACTCGCTGCTATGACTGGAATTTTACTAAAGTTACTAGTTTTTGTATTCAAACGCTACAGTGCCTATAGTAAGTATTCACCCCCCTTGGACGTTTTCAGTTTGTTGTGTTACAACCTGAAATCTTGATGCATTTAAATTGGATTTTTTTTTTCCTTTGATTTACACAACCTACTCAACACTTTCAATGTGTGAAAAAACTTCATTAGATAAGTATTCACCCCCTTTGCTATGACACTCCTAAATAAGCTCAGGTGCAACCAATTGCCTTCAGAATGCACACAATATGTTAAATGGAGTCCATCTGTGTGCAATAAAAGTGGTTCACATGATTTCAGATTAAATACACCTGTCTCTGTAAGGTCCCACAGTTGGGTAGTGCATTCAAAGCAAAGACACTACCATGAAGACCAAGGAGCTTTCAGAAAAACTGCGGGATAAAGTTGTGGAAAGGCACAGATCAGGGGAGGGGTATAAAAAGATTTCAAAGGCATTGAATATCCCTTGAAGCAGTCAAGTCGATCATTAAGAAGTGGAAGGTATACGGCACCACCCAGAATCTGCTTAGAGCAGGCCGTCCTCCCAAACTGAGCAGCTGGGTAAGAAGGGCATTGGTCAGAGAAGCCAGCAAGAGGCCAATGACAACTCTGAAAGACCTACAGCATTCCATGGCTGAGATGGAAAAAACTGTCCATGTGTCAACAATAGCTCAGGTACTCCACAAATCTGGCCTGTATTGAAGAGTGGCAAGAAGGAAGCCATTTCTGTAAAAATAATGTGTAAAAAATAATGTAATTGTATGTAAAAATAATGTGATATAACAATTGTAAGTCGCCCTGGATAAGGGCGTCTGCTAAGAAATAAATAATAATAATAATAATAATAATAATAATAATAATAATAATAATAATATGGGGATGCTTTTCATCGGCAGGGACTGGAAAGCTTGTCAGGGTAGAGGGCAAAATGGATGAAGCTAAATACAGGTAAATCCTTGATGAAAACCTGCTTTAGTCTGCAAAAGACCCAAGACTGGAGATTCACCTTTCAGCAGGACAATGTCCCCAAGCACACAGCCAAAGCGACACTGGAGTGGCTTAAAAACAAGAAAGTGAATGTCTTAGAGTGGCCCAGTCAAAGCCCGGACTTGAATCTGATTGAGAATCTGTGGCAAGACTTGAAGATTGCTGTCCACCAACGATCCCCATCCAACTTGACAGAGCTTGAACAATTTTGCCAAGAAGAATGGGCGAATATTGCACGATCCAGTTGTGCAAACCTGGTAGAGACTTGCCCCAAAAGACTTACAGCTGTAATTACTGCCAAAGGTGGTTCTACCAATTATTGACTCATGGGGATGAATACTTATCTAACCAAGACATTTCAGTTTTTTTATATTTCATTAACTGCTGTTTCACAATAAAAATTCTCTTGCCTGTGAAAACGCCCAAGGGGGGTGAATACTTACTATAGGCACTGTATATATTTCTTTGTCGTCTTTTGTGAGAGAGCATTTTATTTTACATATAGATATACTGTAGCTATATGTTATTCTTTTTTATTTTACCAGTTGTAATCTATTGCTCTCCTTTACTTATTTAATACTAATTTTATCATTAATTTTAATCTAAGAATTACAATTATTTCTAACCACATTTAAGAACAGCACAGTGTAGAATAGTATATAAAATAAAATAATATACTCAAGCTTAACTTCCAAAATACAAATACTTAGTGATAAAAGGTATGGTATATTATTATTATTATTATTATTATTATTATTATTATTATTATTATTATTATTATTATTATTAATAATAATACTCATAATGAGTTAAAGTTAAGTATGATGCAAGCAAAAACGCTGATGTACTTTTTAAAAATATTAAAATTGTTATTGATTAGACTTCACTGATATTTAGATGTTTCTAAAGAAGGACGTGAACAAAGTTTGTACTTTAATAGTTATCAAACACATTGCTTAGTATTTTTTTCCTCTCTCAGAAGTGTGGTAAGGAGATTTGGTTAATTCGGCTAAAATGGATATCCCAGGAACTCTAGTTGACATACTGCTTTGTCTTTAAATTCAAACTAGTGGTTTATTACTTTGTGGGAAATAAATAAAATTTATTTTGAACTGAATCTGTGTCTATAGAATTGAAATTGTAATTATTTTCCAGTCCGTCAAGTAGAGATGAGTTTTTCAGTAGTATCGTGATACGTATCGTATTGTGACCTTGGTGTATTGTCTCACCCCTAGTAATGCAACATCCTTGCCTTGCTCATGGATGCACATAAGGAGATCCTGTGATTAGTCCTGTTCTTCCCACAGAGAACTTGGGGTGTAACAAGTCATTGTTTATCGATGAAAAGGGATTCTTTCTTTACATGGTACAGTTGTCACCGCTTAGATCGGACGCGTTTGTGTTAACGCGATACACCCACACTAAGTGATGGCCAGTATAAGCACGGAGTACATCCCACACGTTAACCTGACATTCAAAATGTCCTCCGATCACCAGTACAGTAAACAAAACAAACAAGCGTGTATGCAGTCCATTTCAAGCAGAGCATCGTGATCACCAAGGTGACACAGCTGAGAGAATTCTTCCTCTGACATCCCATCTGGTGTTGTCAAAGTGTCAGTTTGTGTCGTATTTCCATCAGCACTCTCCTTCTCAACTACAGAAAACCCAGCTTTCTTGATGCAACGGTGGATTGTTTGCTGACTGACAGAGTCCCAAGCATGCTTCAGCAGGCGCACAGCATCAAACATATGCACTGAACTGCACCGCGCTCTGTAGAGTTCAGTTACTCAATAACTCTCTCTCTCATTGACCATTCAAACTGTAAACCCGACACTGCGTACAGGGATTAAATAGCCATGGTACAGTGCACGGGTAGCCCATCAGGACCATCACATGTATTGTAATGCATATTGTATCGCAACCCGTATATCGTGATACATGCCGTATCGTGACATTAGTGTATCGTTACACCCTGTGGCAGTGTGAAAGCCCTGCCGGAGCACAGGTGTGTGTGTGTATGCGGGGGAATATTGGATGGCAGGCTGTGGGGTTAAATTCCTCCCTGCAAAATCACATGGGAATGTGGCTTGAGCTGACAATTGAATAAATTATTAATTTGGCTCCAGCCACAGGTGTATAAAATAGGTGTCACGGGTGTTAGAGAGAATGACTAGAGTTGATGTTGGTGATGGAGGTGGAGATCTGTGTTTTGTGTTCCATGCTGTGCTGTCCGTGTTTATTTTTATGAGTTTTTGTAGAACCTTTTGTTTTGGCCCTTGTGTCGTTTATTTTGTTTAGTGGGTTTGTCAATGTTATTTTTTTTTATTTGTAAATAAAGAGCTCATTAGCGCAAATTATCTTGCAGCTTTCTGTGTCTGAGTCTTTCTCCCTGCCAAGACCATCTGGGCTGTGACGCTACCGCACAACACACCCCTACAGAGAACCTGCAATTTCAGCAGAACTCCATATAGTGACACAGTGAATTCCACATGATAACAGATATCCAGGCTGCTACTGTAAATTAAACACTGAGATTACCCCAGAAATGTATCTGGTTTATCAGCAACAATCGAAACAGGCTCTGTGCAACTCCCACAAACTTCATGCAAGTTACTTTTTAAAGGTTTTTATGGAGCAAGAAGAGCTTGATGCTGTGAGGCATTTGTAGACTCTGAATGTCTTTCAGCCGCTGTTTTCCAAGCACTCTTCGGATGGCGATACGGCACAGTGATGTCAACGTCCGAGGAGAACCTACAGGCGAGAGTGGCTGGGATTACATTTTAATAAGTGCTGCCTCCCAGACCCCAGCCTCAAACCTCAACTCCATTACAGAAGATAATGCAGCACCCAACTGACTGCTACCAAATCCCTGGCAGCTTCAGCAAAAGGTGGTATGTCATATTAGATCAATTTGTTGGTAAGCATGAAGTAAAATGGAATTGTGAAAAAAAAACTGTATCATTGATATATCCCGTAGTGAAAATTTCTACTGGACACCACCTGCAATGGAGTCATCTTGTTGATTTTGCCAGAGTTTAATGCAATGCGGCAGTAAAACGGTTCATATAACTAAAACTGTATCTATACAGCTGTAGATTAAAAAATCACATGACCTCAATATGCCAGCCATACTAGGTCACAGGTCAAGGTCATGGTCGTCAACACATTTATCATGAACTGTTCATTTAACCCTGCAAATATGAAATTATTCTTGTAAATCATCCAGAATCAAACTTCAGAGAATATATACAGTCACCTCAAATTATTGGCACCCTTGATAAAGGCTGTATAAAATAAACAACACAGGTAATGAGCTATACTTTATGCTCAAATATATGGGAAAATCATATTCTTTTATTCTAATACAACTGCTCAGAGAAAAAGTTTTATATTAACAAGTAAAGGTAGGTGTCAGACTTATTGGCACCTCTAAAGATTCTTCTAAATAAAATCAAACAAAATTAAATCTACCTTAACATTCTACTTCTTTAAATTAATCTCAGTCTTGTATTGTGGCCTTCCATGGCTTCCTGTTTCACTGGAAGCCATGGAATAGGCTACAGTGCCTTGCACCCCCTTGGACTTTTCCACATTTTGTAGTGTTACAACATGGAATTAAAATGGATTTAATTAGGATTTTTTGTCACTGATCTACACAAAATAGTCCATAATGTCGAAGTGGGGAAAAAAATCTACATATTTTTCAAAATTATTTACAAATAAAAAACTGAAAAGTTGATTGCATAAGTATTCACCCCCTTTGCTGTGACACCCCTAAATAAGCTCTGGTGCAACCAATTGCCCTTAGAAGTCACATAATTAGTTGAATGGAGTCCACATGTGTGCAATTAAAGTGTCGAATGATCTCAGATTAAATACACCTGTTTCTGGAAGGCCCCAGAGTTTGTTAGAGAGCATATCTAAACAAACAGCATCATGAATACCAAGGAGCTATCAAAACAAGTCCGGGATAAAGTTCTGGAGAAGCACCAATCAGGGTTGGGTTCTAAAAAAATATCCCAAACTTTTAACATCCCCCGGAGCACCGTTAAATCCATTATTAAAAAATGGAAAGAATATGGTACAACCGCGACACTGCCTAGAGAAGGCCGTCCACCAAAACTCAGTGACCAGGTAAGGAGGGCATTAGTCAGAGAAGCAACCAAGAGGCCAATGGTAACTCTGAAGGAGCTGGAGAGATCCACAGATGAGATGGGAGAAACCGTCCATGGGACAACTATAACCCGGACGCTCCACAAAGCTGGGCTTTATGGAAGAGTGGCGAGAAGAAAGCCATTGCTGAAATAAAACAAATCCCGTTCGGATTTTGCCAAAAGGCATGTGGGAGACACAGCAAACATGTGGAAAAAGGTTCTCTGGTCTGATGAGACCAAAATGGAACTTTTTGGCCTTTAACACTACAAAATGTGGAAAAGTCCAAAGGGGGGGGTGAATACTTATGCAAGGCACTGTATTTGGAAGGGTTGCCAGAAAAAAGCCTTTACTGAGAGCAACCAACAAACGGAAGCGCCTGGAGTTTGCTAAACGGCATTGGCACTTCGATTGGAACTGGGTGCTATGGTCAAATGAGACGAAAATAGAGCTCTTTGGCCACGCACACCAGCGGTGGGTTTGGCGTTGAAAGAAGAATGCGTGTGCAGAAAAGAACCTCATACCTACTGTAAAATATGGTGGTGGATCTTTGATGTTATGGGGCTGTTTTGCTTCCACTGGTCCTGGAGCCCTTGTTAAGGTCAACGGCATCATGAACTCTACCCAGTACCAGGACATTTTAGCCAAAAACCTGCTTGCCTCTGCCAGGATGCTGAAACTTGGCCGCAAGTGGATCTTCCAGCAAGACAATGACCCCAAGCACACATCAAAATCCACAAAGAAATGGTTGATTGACCACAAAATCAACATTTTGCAATGGCCATCTCAGTCTCCGGACTTGAACCCCATTGAAAACCTGTGGTTTCAATTGAAGAGGGCAGTCCATAAGCACAGACCGAAGGATATCAAGGATCTGGAAAGATTCTGTATAGAGGAATGGTCTAAGATCCCTCCCAATGTGTTCTCCAATCTCATTAAACATTATAGAAAAAGACTCAGTGTTGTTATCCTTGCCAGGGGAGGGTGCACAAAGTACTGAAAACAAGGGTGCCAATAATTGTGACACTTTTTTTTGGAAATAGATTTATAATTTGAGAAATGTGTAACTTTGATTGATTCCATTGAATCATTAATGAAGTCCAATATATTCCACATGTTGGAAAATTACAATATAGCTGAGTACTGGTATTATTTATTTCATACAGTCTTTTTTGCTCATCTTTATCAAGGGTGCCAATAATTTTGGAGGTGACTGTATGTGTAGCGAGTATGAAGCCATTATTTCAAAGCACTAGGTCTTCATAATCTGGAAACCAAACAGTCACATGACCCCAATATGTCTGCCATCTTGGTTTCCAGGCCAAAGTAAAGGGTGCCGTTAGATTTTGTCCAAGGAGTTTTCACAACACTGAAAAAATGAAGTTGTCAGCTTAATAGAAGTAGATACGGCTGCAGGTTTGCAAACTCATACAAGCTCCCCTCCCTGGGATGCTTAAGTTACACAGTGTCTTAATGACAAGGGACATGGACAGAGTCTGCTTGGCAGTCTCAGAAATAAAACAAACAGTCTTAAGAGGGTAAAATGAATAAATGTCCCACTCAACTCAAGGTCAACTTATTTTTCACAGCCTCAAAAAGAGACATTTAAAAAACAAACAAACAAAAAAAAGAATCCTTTGTTCAGTAAAATGCGTCGGGGTAAAGAATCTGAATATTATGGACAAACTAATTTACATGAAAGTTCACATAGCACGGTGGGGCTATGCTTGAATAACATTTCAATCTAAACTAGTAACACATTTACAGCCATCTTATAATAAAAAAAAAATTTAAAAAAAAAATCAAGCATACTTCTTGCCTCTCTGAAGAGCTGCAGTGCATCCTGGTTCACTTTGACTCTTCCCATGGTCTCTGGGTCCAGGGCCTCCCACTCGACCAGGTTCAGGTTGGCTCCATAGTCAATGAGCAGCATGACAAAGGCAGGCTCACAGCCGTGTCGCAGCACCGCGTCCAGCATACAGGTGGGGGAGCCCCTGCTGAACGCCTCCCTGCTCACCGGGCCCCAGTAGTTGTAGTCGGGGTTGGCCCCGGCCTGCATGAGCAGCTGGAAGCTGTGGAGGTGGTGGTAGGCAGCACTGATGTAGAGTGGGCAGACCACCAGGGAGGTGAAGCGCCGCGCGTTAGGCAGCAGGGGGCGCACAGCCAGCTGCTGGTCAACATCCACATTAGCACCAAACCTGGAATACAAATTAATTTCAGTGACACTACCAATATTGATTGTTATATTCATATAGTCTGTCCCTGATTATTATAATACATATCTAGAAGTTAAAAAAATGTATAAAAATCCAAGTCATTATTTTATTACTATAACATCTCAAAAAAGCTCTGCAAATGTCTGTGTTCTCTGTGCACTGATTGTCAGCCAACTTGTTTACTTACGACCGCCCCGTTATCTGATACCAGATACCATGTAAGACTATTCATGAGATACGCCTTTTTTTTTTTTTTTTTTTTTTCTCCACTTGTCTCGGCTCCTGTCGCTCCCACTCGGCAATTGAATGGTTTTCTCGGCTTTTTCCGGAGAAAAAACGACTAGAAACCCGTTTTTTGCGTTGCTATATTGATGTCGGACCCAGTCCGACAAAGGACCTGTGAGGAATAATTGCAATGTCGGACCCAGTCCGACAATGGACCGCAAAGGGTTAAAAAAAATATTAAATGAAAAAAGGCACTTTACAGAGCTTTTAAAAGGGACCAAAAACAAAGTACACAGAGAGAGTACTTGGAACTGCAAACACAAGTCAAAAAGGAAGTTAGAAAGGCCAAGAGAGAGACACAGAAATGAACATTGCTAGGGGCTAAACCAATTCCAAAATGTTTTTCCAATATTGTAACAGCAAGAGAACATTCAAAGAGGAGGTTAAATGTCTAAGAGATACAAATGGCAAAATCATAGACGAAGAAAAGAAAATAGCAAATATATATAAATGATTACTTTTCACAAGTTTTTACAAAGGAGGATACAGATAACATGCCCCACATGTCAACCTGTTCCTATACAGTTTTAAATAAATTTAGTATAACAGAGGCATAAGTGTTAAAGGGACTAGGAGCTCTTAAAATAAACAAATCCCCTGGGCCAAATGGGATCCTCCCAATAGTACTCAAAGAAATGAAAGAAGTTATTTACAAACCGCTAACCATGATCATGCAGCAGTCTCTTGACACAGGGGTTGTACCGACAGACTGGAGAATTGCAAACGTAAAAATGACAACTAGGTAACTACAGACCAATAAGCCTGATTTCTATTATATGTAAACTTATGCAAACTATAATAAGATCCAAAATGGAAAATTACCTATATGGTAATAGTATCCTGGGAGACAGTCAGCATGGTTTTAGGAAAGGGAGATCGTGTCTAACTAACCTGCTTCATTTTTTTGAGAATGCAACATCGATAATAGATAATTGCAAAGCATATGACATGGTTTATTTAGATTTCCAGAAAGCTTTTGACAAAGTCCCGCATAAAAGATTAATTCTCAAACTGAACGCAGTAGGGATTCAAGGAAATGCATGCACATGGATTAGGGAGTTGTTTAACATGTAGAAAACAGAAAGTACTGATTAGATGAGAAAACTCAAAATGGAGCGAGGTAACCAGTGGAGTACCACAGGGGTCAGTATTATGTCCTCTGCTATTCCTAATCTAGATTAATGATTTAGATTCTGGTATAGTAAGCAAACTTGTTAAATTTGCAGACGACACAAAAATAGGAAGAGTGGCAAACACTGTTGCAGCAGCAAAGGTCATTCAAAATGATCTAGACAGCATTCAGAACTGGGCAGATACATGGCAAATGACATTTAATACAGAAGTGTGTTAGGTACAGCACACAGGCAATAAAAATGTGCATATAAATATCAGATGGGAGATACTGAAATTGAAGAAGGAATCTATGAAAAAGACCTAGGAGTTTATGTTGACTCAGAAATGTCTTCAACTAGACAATGTGGGGAAGCTATAAAAAAGGCCAACAAGATGCTCGGATATATAGTGAAAAGTGTTGCATTTAAATCAAGGGAAGTAATGTTAAAACTTTACAATGCATTAGTAAGACCTCACCTAGAAAATTGTGTTCAGTTCTGGTCACCTTGTTACAAAAAGGATATTGCTGCTCTAGAAAGAGTGCAAAGAAGAGTGTCTAGAATTATCCAGGGTTTAAAAGGCATGTCGTATGCAGATAGTCTCAAAGAATTTAATCTGTTCAGTCTTGAACAAAGAAGACTACGCGGTGATCTGATTCAAGCATTCCAAATTCTAAAAGATATTGACAATGTCGACCCAGGGGACTTTTTCAACCTGAGAAAAGAAATAAGGACCAGGGGTCACAAATGGAGATTCGATAAAGGGGCATTCAGAACAGAAAATAGAAGGCATTTTTTACACAGACAATTTACTCTGGTAAAATGTTAAGGTTCAGTATGCATGTGTTCATAAATTTCAGCAGGACGCTAAATAAATGACAAACCCACAGTATAAACCAAATAAATTTACTTTTTTTTATTATTATTAAATAAAAGCACTGCAGTATTTATATCAAACGCAGTAATACTTTGGAGAATACACAGCAGAATATGATTATTCTTAATGCTACTGTAGCAACAAAACAGAGCTGTACATCGAATGCTCATCCCGGAACACTCATTCAGTTTCAAATAAACTTCTTTCTAACTTCTATGCAGATCACAAAAGGAATTACATCAGGATTCTATGTTTTCTTAACTTTCAAAATTAAATCGGAAATAAAACTGTTCAACGACAAATGATGAGATCTGTTTGAGTGAGTGAGCGAGTGCTCTTCTAGGGCTGCAAATAGCCCAAAAAAACCCATTTATTTAAGTATAGCGCACAATTCCACTTGATGGATAAACAATTTCATTCTATTATCTTTCTGTACTATTTTTATAAAAGTGAGTGGTAACTAGCATCACTACTTTTACTGCTAACAGGATCTTAAGGCTGCACATAGAGCTATCTGGATGCTATATGGAGTTGCAATTTCTTTGAATGTGACTATTTTGCACACAGTGACACCCAGTGGACCAATACTGTAACTGCAGCTCTTAAATTCAATGCAATATTTTCATAGACAGAAATAGAAAACTATAAAAAGGAAGGCGATCATGAGGTGTACACAGGCGCTGGGTGTTGATCTAAACAGTGGTGGATCTAAACACTGCTGTCCTTTACTAAATAGGACCAGGGAGACTCACATGCACTGTTAGATGATTGACTTTGGTGCACTTTAATTTTCTCAGTAACCAAGAGTCATTGCTGCAATTGAACAGACCCTACATATCATACTACTGCACCAACTTCACTGAAGCTTTGTGTCCTCACCTGATAAGCTCCTGGAGGATGTCCACCCTCCCTTCTCGCGCT
This sequence comes from Acipenser ruthenus, assembly GCF_902713425.1. Lineage (NCBI taxonomy): Eukaryota > Metazoa > Chordata > Actinopteri > Acipenseriformes > Acipenseridae > Acipenser > Acipenser ruthenus. The sequence goes on along the minus strand of NC_081199.1, from coordinate 22,316,246 downwards.
GCGTGGTACACGGGCGTGCTGCGGTGGTGTCTGCTACCATTGGGGTCGGCCCCTGCCTCCAGCAGGATTCGCACACAGCTCAGGTGTCCGTTGACTACGGCCACGTAGAGTGCGGTCTGCCCCTTGACGTCCACCAGGTCCAACTCGGCACCCTCTCCAATCAGGAAGCTGACGCAATTCCCGTGGCCAGCCGTGGCGGCAATGCGCAGGGGGGTGCAGGGCAGCCAGCCACAGCACCACACTGACTTCTCATTAATCCGCCTGGGGCGAGAGGATCAGGCAGGGTTAGCGTGGCTTACTTTATTATTTAGAATATAGTGGGAGGCAGTCGTATATGTTCGTCACACTTTACATTTACTTGAAAAAACCCTTATTAAAATTGTGAGGAGACAAGGTATTAACATTATTTATCAGATTGTAGGGACACAAAGAGGCATTTCTCTGTCTGTACATCTATCCGTCAATATGTCACACTTAACTTCTTGTGTTCTCAAGACACGTAAAAATGTATCTTGAACACAAGAAGTTATTACACATGCTGTAAAACCAGTCATTTTAATATACATTACCATGATTTGACTATACTACTTATTCAATGTTTATTAAACTATTCACTGCCATTTCATATTCTATATGCGGTTCTTTTAGCAAATCACAGCGCACATTTTGTTCCACGGCACATCATGGAGAAACCCCATTCATGACATCACCCATCAATCATATTGTGGTTTTACTGGGCACTATATTCTCCGTACCAGTATGGTTGACCTCACCTGCTTAGTTCAACTGCATGACAAGTTCTCATGAGAAGGCACTCATACCAGAGACAGGGTCAACTGTACATATTAATGTACATTAGGAGACGCTCTGGACTGGTCCCTAGTGATGCTGGTCTCTCACCGTTTGAAGCTGTCCTCTCGCAAGAGGTTTTTGATGGTGTCCAGGTCTCCCACATAGGCCGCGTCGTGTAGGCGCATGTCCTCACACTGGTCCAGGGGCTTGTCACAAAACTGCTCCCGTAGCCACTCCTTCAGGTTGTGACCTGTGCAGGAAACAGTGTCTGGTCTACACCTTTCATTGGAACCCATACACAGACAGCACCGCACAAATATTATCTTCAGAAATGTAACAAATGGATCTTGTTTTAATTTTTTTTTTTTTAAGTGAAAGATAATTCATATTTGATGGAGTTAACATTTCTAGATTTAAGTTACAACCCCCCCTCCCCCCCATTTTATTTGTTGTTCTTAAGAAACAAAGACAAACATTTACAGACATTTTATCTCAAATTAGTAAATTTGACAAAGGGTCAAATAACTGTTTTTGCACATTGTATTGTGCAATCGGTCACACACGTTTATAGTATCCCACATTTGAAAAAGTCAATTTTGCCCGCAAATTGATTTTAACTTGGGAGCGGGGAAAGGAGAGAGTGGGGAGGAAATACGTGGTTCTGCATTACTAAATAGGTAAATAAGTAGTGCATAGTTTATTATTTGGGTACCAGTGCACTTGAATTGCTCATTGAAAATGTTATGAAATCAAATTCGAATGTGTCTTAAAATAGGACGATAGTCAGAGACCTCAAACAAGATAATTTAGTGAGCATGAAGTGGGACAAACTGGACAATAAAGCACTCCCGTCGTTGTGAATGTATTCATTTATACATCATGCTCCAAGATGGTAAAAAATACCTATTTACATTACAGTAACCTAACCCGCAACAAGCAATGCAGCTTGTGTGTAAGTGCAAAATGAAGATAACCTTTGTGAATAAAATAACACATTCTCTGGAATTCTCAGGCGTTCCCAAACTCCCCAAATCGAATGAAAATGTTTGTGGGCCTCCTTACATTACCTGCACTGGCACCGCCGCCCATCCCATGAGAAGACAGTGATTGGGTTTCTCCAACGCTGGAGTCGCTAAAATCGGCCCCAGAGGCACAGCCGCCTTCCGCCATCTCCCTCTCCCTCTCCCTCTCCCTCTCCCTCTCGCGTCTACATTCTACTTGGCCGTCTCTCTTACAATCGCTGTTATAAAGATTGTATTTATTTAAGTTAACGGCGGTGTAGTTCTCTTTCTGCAAACTCAACCCAAAACCTCAGTTCAGCCGACATGTATTTACAAAGTTCCCCCTTTCGTGCTTTCCGATTGGAAGATTACACCGCTTCCTGTCCAGTGCTTGACCTTAAGGTGGGTTGTTGCTTATTAAGGCATACTTCAAAGGTGCCTTAAAAATAACAATACCTATGTTTCATAAATCATACAGCAGAAATTGTTAAATAGTAACTCCTTTACTGTGAAGTCCTGTGACACGCTATGTAAAACATTTTTGAATGGTAAACAGTTTGGATTAGGGGAAGCATTTACAGCATGTGCAAATTTTAAGACCAAGCTTTTGAACTTGGGTTATCAAATGATGATTGACAGTGTGGAATATTTAATTAATAATTGGTTCTATTTACAGAATGTTTTATTGTATTATTATTATTATTATTATTATTATTATTATTATTATTATTATTATTATTATTATTTATTTGTTTGTTTGTTTGTTTGTTTGTTTATTTAGTAATATTATTCATATGTTTTTTTTTTTGTTTATTTTTTTTGTTTTTTTTTACTTTGAAACTACCTGTCATTTTGTAAACCACACTTGTCCCAGCTTGGCATTTAGGTTGTTGCATATAAGGTTATGTATGTATTAATATAAAATTTAAATAAATAAATGTTTTAATGACTTTAATAACACAGTGTAACACTTTTTTTTTTTTTTGGTTCCTGGGTAGTAAGTGTTATTTCCTAATTACTTATGCCTCAAAAGTATAGAAAATGGCTATTATTCCCCACAAACTTTGCTTTTGTGACCAGGACAGTGATATTTTGAAATTTACCTATTTTCCAGAACATTCCAGATAGATTCAGTGCTGAGTAAACTTGGAGTAACTTCTAGAACTTTCTAGAACTTTCCAGTAATATACATAGTAGTATAAATACAGGGACCTTAAGCCCACCAGTTCAGTTTAGTTCCAGCTGCCTAAGAGGATACATATCTGCATTTTTCTGAGATGGCATCAAGAGGCTGCAAGCATCCGGCAGACGCATTTTGCTATGTCTGCGGCCAATTTATCAAGACAAGAGCGAAAAAGTACTCCGTGGAAGCATCTGCTAAGATGTGTGAGGCCTAGAAGGCATATTTCGGCATGCCTGTCGGGGATCAAGACAAACCCTGGGCACCTCATTTCACCTGCGAGCACTGCAAAAAAAAAACTCTGGAAGGTAAGATGGACAATTGTTGCTTGGAATTTTATGTTATAAAATTTGTTAAAATTTTTAAAATTGTAAAAGTTTTTAATTTTAAAATGTTTTACAATTTTCAATGTTATTGAAAAAAGATATCATATATGAAAAATGTTGTGAGAATCTCTTACACATTGGTCATGGGTGAAATAAATGTATTTTTGTAGGATGGTACAGAGGGGAAAAGAGAGCCATGAAGTTCGCTATCCCAAGAATTTGGTGGGAACCCACTGACCACTCAAGCAACTGCTACTTCTGCAGGGTGGACCCTTCCAAACGTCGGACTGGCAAGAATGCACCTGCTATCATGTATCCGGACCTTCCTTCATTCATCGCCCCGGTGCCACACTGCCATGAGCTCCCCATACCCACTCCTCCGGAGAGAGAGCAGCCGTCTTTAGAAGAGAGCAGCAAGTCAGAGAGCGAGGAAGACGTTGTAGATCCAGATGACAATTTCAGAGGTGGAGCTGAGGAGAGAAACCCATACTACCCCAACCAAAAAGACCTCAACGACTTGATTAGAGATCTTGGTCTCACCAAGTCGAATACCGAGCTTTTGACGTCTAGGCTCAAGCAGTGGAACTTGTTGGATGAAAGTGTGCAAGTCGCAGATCAGAGGAAGTGTCACCAACCTTTTTCCAGCTTCTTCACCCGTCAAGATGGGCTCTGCTTCTGCCACAATGTGACCAGTCTGTTCGAGGCAATCGTAATCGCCTGTAACCAGAAATCTCGAAAAACTACTCACTTCTAAATCTTTTGTAGTCATTTTTGTATTACTTTAGTATAAATACATGTTAATTTGGATTCATATGTTGTTTTTTTCTGACTTCATGTGAACGAAAAGACACAAATTCGCCCGTTTTCTCATTGGAAATAGGTAAATTTCAAAATATCACTGTCCTGGTCTCAAAAGCAAAGTTTGTGGGGAATAATAGCCATTTTCTATACTTTTGAGGCATAAGCAATTAGGAAATAACACTTACTACCCAGGAACAAAAATTGTGTTACATAGTGTAATCAACAGCTAATAATAACTCACCTGTAACAATTGAGTTACTAATATGAAAAGTTAAAATTATTATACATGAGTTACTTGACTATAATTATTAGGGCACATTTCTGTGAAACACATCCTTTTGAATGAGGAAAGCAGTGACTGGTTTAATATGTATTGAGTTTAAAATCTCTTTTGCTATCCCTGTTTGCTGTTTTTTTTTGTTTTTTTTTTGGGGGGGGGGGGGGGGTCATACCTGACACTGCTAGAGAGGATCATTCCAAAAAGTGGAAAAGGGGAAAGTGTCCTGTTACTGTATGATGGAAGCTGATCCCTGTAGAAGGGAGACAACCAAGTGCTTAAGAGCAGAAGCCTGTCTTTTAAAAATATATGCCAGGGTATGCCTAAGACAGTTTCCTAGATCACTGCATATATATTTACTATCTAAGTTGTTTTTACCTTTAACCCATTAAGTACCTTTTTTTTCTTTGAATAAATCAGAACACAAACCGTATTCATGTAATTTGATATGCTACATTGAGACTTAACAAAAGTACATTTTCATAACAATATAGTTAAAGAGAACATTTAAATAACAGGTAGATGCCAGTTAAAACTGCTCCAAAAAAAGTCACACTTAATGGAACTGCCATATATTATATTATTATTAGTTTATTTAGCAGATGCCTTTATCCAAGGCAACTTACAGAGACCAGGGTGCATGAACTACGCATCAGCTGCAGAGTCACTTACAACAACATATCAAAAGACGGAGCACAAGGAGGTTAAGTGACTTGCTCAGGGTCACACAATGAGTCAGTGGCTGAGCTGGAATTTGAAGCAGGGATGCTTCTAGTTTCAAGCCCTTTTCTTTAACCACTGGACCTCCACAGATTATACTTGCAGAAATCGGTTTGTCTATTGCCAAATTCTTATCTTTTCAATGTGTCAAATTCTATGTAGGCCCAGTGTTCATTTTGAGGTTATTTTTTCAAACTCTGCATTCATTTTAGAATTTTTTTGCTAACTCTTTATATACCACAATGCTTTGCGCGCAGTGAGACGGAAGTCTCCATTGAAATTCAGCGGAGTCGAGTATCTTGTTATCTTTTGAAACGCCTGTCTAAATATTATTGGCTGAAGCAGTTTTGAGTGAGGCTGGATTTTCATTGTTAAAATATTACTGTGTGCTCCCATTGGCTAGAAAGGTTGCAGTGTTTTCGGCACAGTGCGAGATTGACAGTTGTTGGAAGTTTGTCTGGTTGATTGGAAATTTGCACGTCCGTACAGCCTTTCGTATTAATGAATTGACAAATTAATTAGATTAATTAACAAATACATTTATGAATTACTGTATGAATTGGCAAATGTATGGACGAATTGCTGGACAAATTGACCAATTCACGAATTGACAAACAAATTGACAAACAAATTGTCAAACTAACTGCCGGATATTTTTGGCATATGTGCAAATATTATTATTATTATTTTTTTAAATCATAACACTTGCACATGTACAATACTTAATCTGTCCCAATAATTAATTTTAAAAATATACACTACCGGTCAAAAGTTTTAGAACACCCCCATTTTTCCAGTTTTTATTGAAATTTAAGCAGTTCAAGTCCAGTGAATAACCTGAAATGGTACAAAGGTAAGAGGTAAACTGCCAGAGGTTAAAAAAAAAGTTTAGGTTACCAAAAACTGAAAAATAATGTACATTTCAGAGTTATACAAAAAGGCCTTTTTCAGGGAACAAGTAATGGGTTAACAACTTACAGCTGTTCTGCAGCAATGGAAGTAAATTAAGCCTTGAAAGTTGATGCTAACAATTCCTACAGGTGTCCCAACTTTTGTTGATTACTTACAAACCCTCTGTCTGTATAAAAGCAGTGTTGGAACAGACTGTGTTACTACACCCTCTTAAGCATTATTTGGATAGTATTGTACTGCAGGAAGTAGTATATTGCTCTCATAATGGCGACAAAAAGGCAATTAACAAAGGAAGACAGACAGACCATTATAACCCTTAAAAGTGTAGGTCTTTCCTTTAGAGAAATTGCAAAGAAAGCCAAGGTGTCAGTGAGTACAGATTCCTACACCATCAAAAGGCACTTGGAAACTGGAGGAAACTCTGACAGGAAGAGGTCTGGCAGACCCAAAGCCACAACAGAATCAGAAGACAAGTTTCTGAGAGTCAACAGCTTGCATGATAGGCGGCTCACAGGACAACAGCTTTAAGCACAGCTTAACACTGGTCGAAGTAAGCAAGTCTCAGTTTCAACTGTGAAGAGAAGACATCGAGCTGCAGGTTTGACAGGTTGAGTGGCAGTAAGAAAGCCATTGCTAAGATGGCAAAATAAGAAAAAGAGGCTTGCCTGGGCCATGAAGCACCGCCAGTGGACTACTGAAGACTGGAAGAAGGTCTTATGGACCGATGAATCAAAATTTGAAATCTTCGGTTCATCACGGAGGGTTTTTGTACGTCGTCGAGTAGGCGAAGGGATGGTTCCTCGGTGTGTGACACCAACTGTCAAACATGGAGGAGGAAGCGTGATGGTCTGGGGCTCTTTTGCTGGATCCAGAGTCGGCGACTTGCACAGAGTGAGTGGCACCCTGAACCAAAACTGCTACCACAGCATTTTGCAGCGCCATGCAATACCCTCTGGTATACGCCTAGTTGGTCAGGGGTTCATCCTACAGCAAGATAATGACCCAAAACATACTTCCAGGCTATGTCAGAACTACCTTAGAAGAAAAGAACAAGACGGTAGGCTTCAAATCATGGAATGGCCAGCACAGTCTCCAGACTTAAACCCCACCGAGCTGGTTTGGGATGAACTGGACAGAAGGGTGAAAGCAAAGCAACCTACAAGTGCAACACATTTGTGGGAACTTCTGCAACAGTGTTGGGAAGAACTTTCCAAACAATATTTGATTTCCATTGTAGAAAGAATGCCATGAGTGTGTTCGGCTATTATATCTGCAAAAGGTGGCTACTTTGATGAGTCAAACATTTAGATTACATTTTGTTAAACAAAACGATTCCATGATTTCTGTTTTATCTCCAATTGTTTATTTGTTCTATGCTTTAATTTCAGAGTACATTGAGACATTAAACTGCGTAAATTTCAATAAAAACTGGAAAAATTGAGGTGTTCTAAAACTTTTGACCGGTAGTGTATATCTAAATAAATAATTACATATAAATAATAAAATGATACACTTTGGAAAACCACTGTGATGCATCAGAGAGGAAACAGAAACATATCTTTGTATTCTGTATTCCTTTCAGACCACCTTGGTAATTACATGTTAGGAGCTATAAATCAAATGTAGAAACTGTCACTGCCAAGAAGGGCTGCATTTCCAGCTTTGAAAACAAATGGGAGGCACATGGCTCATCTGGTTAAGACATAAAACTCAATGGTACAGAAGCTTAGAAAATCAAATTACCTTCTTTCCTACGCTGCAACCCCACAGGACAAAGGTAATAATAGAGACCTGGCAGCACGTGCAGCCTCTTTGTCTTTCTGTGGGCACCTCTCTCAAAGAACACATTCACAGTTCAAACCTAAATGTCAGTTTGAATAGGAAATGATGGGATGAAAATGAAAAGAACAGCAACTTCACAGTAGCAGATGTCCACTTGTTCAAGTTTTTAAGTTTAACAGACTTGTGCCCCCAAAGTCTCTGCCAAATACTCTTTAATTTAGATTTTTTTCATTCTCTTTTCTGTTTTGAAGTTTCTGTGCAGCTGTTTTGTCAGATTTGCACAAATACAAAAGTAATTAGTGTTTAAGGATTAAGGGTCTATTAAGTGTAGATTACAACTGATATGTTTCCTCACAATAGTAACAGATTATTCTAAAGAGGGCAACTGTTTGTTAAACTTTTCAAGGGTTATTAGTGCTGAATGTTTTTGGTTTTGTTTTTTTGGTTGTTTTCCAGTTTAACCTTGAAACCAACTGAACACAAAGCAACTCTCAGTTGGCACCTTTTTAACAACTACTAGACATTTTCCAATCACTTTTACCCCTTTGTGAAAAGTTTAAGCAATAACATAAAAACAATTAGGATTTTAGCAGCTTGGTTAAACTGCTTGGAATAAATAAGTAAATAAACAGTGCCCTGAATATTGCTTCTTGTTTCAAGGCCAACATTATAGGAAATAGCCTACAAGAACCAACACCACACCTATGATATCTCTATTTATTTATACAAAGCCTTTTCACTGGTACTTTATTTTGATTAATTATTATTTGTAAAAAATAATCCATTAAGACTAGCGTCTCATTTCTAAGGGGGTCCTGTGGATAGTGTATTTAAATACCAGGATTCTCAGTCACTTTGGTCCAACACAGACCCCTGCAGGTTGATACAGGAGGGCAGTAACTCCAGGCTTCCCCCAAAGCCACAAACTATTGATGCCTGCTATTGCTTCTTGTGCTGGTTCAAAGTGTACAGTAATGTTACACATTAATGGTGAAACTACTTCCATAGTAAATATTTAAAAATAGCAATAACAGCCCATTTAGCAATATCTAATTTCATTGAAACCCTGATTAACAGGTGTTACATTGGCAGCTGGCCTTGTCTCTATGGTAAAAGAATAAAAAGCCACTGTTTACCAGTGTGTTATTGCAATGAAACCACAAATAATGTGTTCTTACCTTCCCAACTTAGTCAACTACCAGAATGTAATGCCCTGTAATATGCCCTGTAGTTTGGTTGCTGGTCTCAACAAGGATCAATGTTATGATAGAATTATTCTCATAATTATAAAAGGGATCAGTAATTTCAAAAAGTAGGTTTAGGATCAAAAAGTTTATTCTTCTTTAGGATACAAACATTTTGGCTAATGCTTTAGTCTGTCTTAATCAGATATCAAAAGGGGGTGGGGGGGGGGAAGTTGCCACTTAACACTAGGAAAGATATTACAGTATTAATTTGTTTAGAAAGAGCACAGCTTAGGGTTACTGTCTACCCCTCCACAAAAAACGAAGAATGCACAATTTTCTCTGAAATAACTTGAAACTGACAAAAGTAATTGGCATCCACCATTGTTTATTCCATATTTAATAGAAATCAGACTTTGCTTTTGATTTTTTATTCAACATAATATTGTAAATAAGAAAACAAATGAAAATGGCATGGACAAAAATGACGGGACCGCTAACCTAATATTTTGTTGCACAATCTTTAGAGGCAATCACTGCAATCAAACGTTTTCTGTAGCTCTCAATGAGACTTCTGCACCTGTTAACAGGTAGTTTGGCCCACTCTTCCTGAGCAAACTGCTCCAGCTGTCTTAGGTTTGATGGGTGCCTTCTCCAGACTGCACGTTTCAGCTCTTTCCGTAGATGTTCGATAGGATTCAGATCAGGACTCATAGAAGGCCACTTCAGAATAGTCCAATGTTTTGTTCTTATCCATTCTTGGGTGTTTTTAGCTGTGTGTTTTTGGTCATTATCCTGTTGGAGGACCCATGACCTGCGACTGAGACAGAGCTTTCTGACACTGGGCAGTACGTTTCGCTCCAGAATGCCTTGATAGTCTTGAGATTTCATTGTGCCCTGCACAGATTCAAGGCATCCTGTGCCAGGCGCAGCAAAGCAGCCCCAAAACATAACCGAGCCTCCTCCATGTTTCATTGTAGGTATGGTGTTCTTTTCTTTGAAAGCTTCATTTTTTCGTCTGTGAACATAGAGCTGATGTGACTTGCCAAAAAGCTCCAGTTTTGACTCATCTGTCCAAAGGACATTCTCCCAGAAGGATTGTGGCTTGTCAATATGCATTTTAGCAAATTCCAGTCTGGCTTTTTTATGTTTTTCTTTCAAAAGTGGAGTCCTCCTGGGTCTTCTTCCATGGAGCCCACTTTCGCTCAAAAAGCGACGGATGGTGCGATCAAAAACTGACATACCTTCACCTTGGAGTTCAGCTTGTATCTCTTTGGCAGTTGTCCTTGGTTCTTTTTCTACCATTCGCACTATCCTTCTGTTCAATCTGGTGTCGATTTTCCTCTTGCAGCCGCGCCCAGGGAGGTTGGCTACAGTTCCATGGACCTAAACTTCTTAATAATATTTGCAACTGTTGTCACAGGAACATCAAGCTGCTTGGAGATGGTCTTGTAGCCTTTACCTTTACCATGCTTGTCTATTATTTTCTTTCTGATCTCCTCAGACAACTCTCTCCTTTGCTTTCTCTGGTCCATGTTCAGTGTGGTGCACACAATGATACCAAACAGCACAGTGACTACTTTTCTCCATTTAAACAAGCTGAATGACTGATTACAAGATTGGAGACATGTGTGATACTAATTAAAGAAACTAATTAGTTTGAAATATCACTATAATCCAATTATTTATTATCTTTTCTAAGGGGTACCAACAAATGTGTCCAGGCCATTTTTGAATATCTTTGTAGAATAAGCAATAATTCATCTCTTTTCACAGCTTCTTTGCTTTATTCTATGACATACCAAAGGCATGCAAGTATACATGATAAAATAGCTTTTAATTTCATCACTTTTCAGGAGGAATGAAGCATTATTTCAATGAGCTGTTAGGGTACCAACAAATTTGAGCACGTCTGTATGTCTCTTTAATGTCTTGCATTACCCTCTTTCAACATAAGGGTTTTGGTATTTTGTATTCAGGTTTTATTGGTCATTAATCGAATAGGGGCATGCAACTGAGCTATCTACACATATTTTTTCCACAGGGGTACAGTAAATGCATAATGGGCTAATGTTTTAGATTACTTTGGAAAAAGGTTGCATGAATTCTGAAGTTTCAATCATTCATTTCAACACAGTATCCTTCAACTATGCCATTATGTATGTTTTTTTGGAAACAGAATCAAGCCTAAATGAGCTGGTGCCACAATTTTTATCATTATAAAGAGATTAATGCAATTTCTTAATACAAACAACTACTCACATGTGAGATAAGGGGGAGAAAGCAGAACACATAAGAAAAGGACATTTCTCAACCTTACAATATGTCTTAAATGTATGTTCTTTCTAACTAGTCTGCAGCCTTTTCCCTTCACAGCATTTTAATTTCATTTGTTTTTCTGTTTTTTAATATGATCTAATATGATGATGGGGTGACTCCAAGGAAGAAATACACCTGCAAGCAAGCAATCTTGTAAAACAATTTCAGATCTCATTCTTGTCGTTTCATTTTACCATAAGGACTCGTATGGCTGCATACAAAATTGTTTAGCACACCTTGGCGTATACATGAAGAACTCCAGGGATAAATCATAATTTCCTTTAGTAGTTTTGTATTGTGCAATTGATCTGATAAAAAGTGGAATGCACTTGTCTGGAAAGATTAACTTGGTGGCTGTGGGGCACTGACATCGTTTACCAGCAGCTGCACATTCTTTTTGATAACAAAACAATCTCCGCAAGAAACGTTCTTCAACTTAACTTCAAAACGCTATGGCAATGGTTTTAAAGATAAAAAATCTTTAACCAAGTTAGTCAGTTTTGCTATGAAATGCTTATCTCTCTGGTTTCAATTATTCAGCATTGCTCACTCCACATTCCCAAAATTCGGAGCGGAGATTTTCAAGATAAAGAGATTCAGAGACAAATTTGATAATTATTGTGACGTGTGTCACCAAAGTGCTGTAATGAGTAAAGTACACTAATGCCAATATTCTGGAGGTAAACTAGCCAAACTGAAAAAAACCACAATGGGCAAAGGCATTGTTTAAAAGAGGAATGCAGCCATTTATAAGGCTACAAGCTGATTCTTACAGAAAGCGTAGAAGAAACTGAACTGCTCCTTACTGCAGCTAAGTGGATATCTACAGTAGTTTTGTCTGGCATTGTGTTTCAACTTGCTACAAAATAGGGCCTAATAGCTTTAACTCAAGTAGAAATTCTTAAAGGGTTAAAATGTGCTGTTAAAATATAAAGAGGGAAACAAATACAGCAAACCTGTCTCTACAATAACAAGCAGTCACCTAGCCAGCAGTGTTATAATCTGTAACAGAAACTATACATAGGGAAAAAATGATTATCTTGACAATAGAAACTAAAAAAAATACTTAAATATATAGTACATAGTTTGAGTTGTTTTTCACTATATGAAACTCGTACCAGCTTGAGTGAAAGAGCAGCTCCTTTAGCTAATCTGCTTGAGCCAAGCCTGTTGAGCCGAGATTGCAAGATTGCAGCAGCTACCAGTGGACACACAATTATTGCTGCAGAAAGCACTAAAAGTATCCTTTAATAAAGAAAGACCCATGCATCTGTCCACACTCAAACTTGTACAGAAATGTAACATTTTATTCCACTCCACTACAAAAGTTATAGTAATTTGTGAACTATGTTACAGATTCAAAATATACACAATATACAAGTAAGAAAGCGACACTGGTTTTGACACGAGTAGTTTACAATGTAGATGCTTTCTCACCAGGGCCTGCAAATGATTCTTATAAATTGATGGATACAGAACATGCCAAAGTACTTGAAATGTGTTTAGGAAATGGCCCTTTTTCAAGGAAAAGGCTTTTATTTGTAAACTGCCGTAACTGAGGGAAATGTTTCATTTGCAAATAAAAGCTGCATTTCATTAACCTGCAATCATTCTATTAATACTGATAAAACGCATTAATAAAGTGTTGAATGAAAAATCTGTGCTACAAAAATTGGAATTTGAAATGCTGATTATGCATACATTAGACTTAAATAAATAAATACATTTACTGCATAGGCAGTATATATATATATATATATATATATATATATATATATATATATATATATATATATATATATTATTCTAGTCTATTTATACAAACCAAAAAACCCTATCAACAAGGTTGTCAACTGGGACCAGGACAAGAAAGACCGTGGTGGGGACTGCAGAGGTCTCAAAACTACTCTGCTGGACATTCAAAACTCCAATTCTCACACATGTTGGGACTCATTTCCACAGACTGTATGAATTAAAGGTATGGATGTGTGAATGATCACTTCTCATTCCTTGTCAGACATTTGGGGAATCTGTTTAAATGTTCCACAATAAATAACCAAATCAGCCTTCTTTTTTGGTGGAGCACTGTGTGTTTGCGATCAAATCCATCAAAATACAGTAGACTTCATTTAGTTTGTTATGCACAATTGCTGTAAGTGAAACATCTTCCCCTTAATCCTGTAGCAACATATTCCTTTCACTACTGCAGTAGTAGTAGTCTTTTTATACTAACATATGGCAGCCAGAATGCCACCCGCTCTGCACCATAACATTTTATTTGCATGACCTGTCAATATATTGTCTTTGAGATATTCAGACTGCGCAAAGGCCAGGACTTCAACAAGATGAAAGACTCATTTATATGTACCGTGGTGCCCAAGAGTAACTTTTAAATGCATGTTGATATTATTACCAATTAGGAAATGTGGATATCTTCAGTATGACAATGTAAGACAATTTTATCTCAAAACGTGTAGTTTTCTAGTACGCTTGAAATATGAATGTATAAAATATACTTTTGAAAACATTGTTTTCTTTCATTTCCTCCTAATTTGTTCAGAACTATGAAAATACTGCATGCAGCCACTGTTTGTGGGTTAATGCACAGTTCAATGCTACATATTAAAAAGGCCAATACATTTTCAGGGTTGTTAAATGTGTTTAGCAAGGTTAGCAAGAATTATATATTCTGTGGTGGTTTACTGTAAAAACAAAATCAATTTTGAATTGGAATGGTATATGATTTTCTACATGACATATACATTTCCTTTTTTAAAATAAAATAATCCATATTTTACAAATGGTAAAATCAGAGATTTTGCTATCAAATAAATAAGCAAGGTGATTCTCTAAAGGACTTTTCAGTGACAAACCAACTGATGTTGGTATAGGGGCTAGATGTGTGACACATGCACGATGCACGATGCACTCTATGACAATATCAAATGGAAATTAATATGGAAGTATTCTTTGAATGAATAGTGATGTACCAGGGACATGCGAGTATGTTAAGAATGAGAGGTTATACTTTTGAATGGGTGGGAAAGCCCACAACTGCTGAAGAAACACAGGATTATAAAAATACAATATACTTTATAAAAATAGCCTTTCCTTGTTTATAGTGCCTTTCAGTATATTTATTATCATTTTATTAATATCTGATGAGTCTTTTCTGCCTTGGGCTCTCATGTCCTGGAAGAGAAGTTGATACTGGAGACCATTTTCTCAATCTTCTCTTCGTTCCTTAAGATGTTGGCCTTTGCAGCACAGATTTTGTCCTGCTGGTCCTTGATTAGCTGCTCCAGCTCCACCAGCTCAGCTTTGAGGGGCTCCACAGCATTGTCTGTTATTCTGTGGGGAAAAAATACAACTTGCATTATGACTGAACACAGATTCAATACAACTTCCAGACACTTTACAGGTATGGCCAAAAGTTTTACATCACCTTGAATTAACTAATTTTGCTTCAGAAAGTCTAATGAAACCTGCTGAATAATGTTACGTTAATATATTGAATTGCATACCACTTTGTAGGTTTCTATATACTTAACTGTGACATTTTGAAATCTAACATGAAATACTGTACTAGTTATGGCTACCGGTAGACTATTCTAGTTTCTTTGATTACATAATGTAAAATAAAATATCTAAATTATGTTCATACATTTTTTTTTTTTTTTAATGATGTCTCAATCCTAAAATTCTAGGTGATGCAAAACTTTTGGCCATAGCTGTATGTTTAATAGTGGATTCTGAGTACAATATCTGTTTCGTCATTTATATGAAGTTAATATGTTCTATGTAGGCTATTTCTTATTTTAAAAGACATCATTTTGCACAATTGTAGCAGCTAGAAACACTCAGTTTGGAGGTAATTTTGTCCAACCTGCACAACAGAACATCTCTGAAACAAGAAGAGACACCCTTCCCATGACATATTAACTTAGAATGTTAACAGGTGTTTTTAATATTTTATATGAGCCCCTAATTTAAAACCTGTGGACAGTTTGGTTGAATTTTGCAACAGAATGTGGACATATTTCTTAATATTTTTGAGTCCATGAAACACAAGACAACTTTTGGGAAACCTTTCTTGCAACTTATGAAGCAACACATTCAACTTTTTAAGCAATTCTCGCCATGAGAATAATTTAAGCCGCAATATGTAAAGAATCTTGATTTGTGGTGCTTTGTAAATATTGCTTGAAAATGTTCCTGGCAACTAGTTGCTTAAAATGCTGCCAGAAAAACAGCCATATGTTACTAGACTTTAAGGTATTTGGCATTTAAAGAAAATTAATCATTTTGTGAATGGATTTGGCTTTAGATGAGTCAAACACAAAAAAAGATGGATAGAAGATTTTGGGTACTGTTACCCAATAAAATAACATTGTCTGCAAAACAGCCACACTGAATTCTTCAATGTTTTAGTTAATGCTATTTATTCCGTAAATCTTACCTGCTGTGCACTCAGTCACTTTATAGGAAACATGTATTTTATTTTAAAACCTGCTATCTGGGTTAAAGAACTATACAGTTTGCATGTCATGCTTTCAGATAGTGTTGCACTTCTTTGGTCCTTTCACTTTAAGGGTGAAATTGTCTCCACCACTGACTTTCCCTCTTGAATGACATGCTTTGAGCCAGTAACAGGCTTCAACCCAGAGTCTAACAGATTTCCTGAGAGAAAAGCATGGAAACTGAACTGAGTAACAGATTTCATGTTTTAAATTGAAAATACATGTTTGCTATAATGTGCTTTTTGAAAACTGCAATATTTAATGGAAGTGAAAAACAGGTAAGATTTAAGGAATTATTGACTTATCTACAGTGACTTTAAATTAGGTATTGTAAAAATCCAGTTTGTACAGATACCGGTAAATAAATCACTCAATGTACTCATAACAGTTATCTCCTTGCTTTTTCTAGAATCATAATTTGAATTATATTAATGTTACCAATTTTTGTACTATCCCTACACGGAATGGAACTTGTAATCTCACTCAGATTGGTTTGAATGGTATTGTTCTTGTAATCACACTCAGATTGGCTTGTATTCTATTGTTGTTTGTAATCACTCAGATTGGCTTGTATTCTATTGTTCTTGTATTCTCCCTACCGCTGCTCCTTGATCAGTGCTGCTGCATGCTCTGCATTCTCGCTGCGCCACATCTGCAGCTCCTTCTTCATGGAGTCCATGTCCTCCTGAATGTAGTCCATGATCTTCCCCAGCGGGAGGGCACTACGACACACTGTCTGGATTGAGGACCTCAGCTTTTCAATCTCCCTGGAGACTAAGTCACGCTCTTTTCTTTTTGTTGCCTCCGATACAATTGTTGTATCCTGATGAAAACAAGAAATAAAAGTCAAGTCCCCCGCACTCTCACTAGTGGTACATCTAGGTTCCCATGTGAGCATGACTAAACCTTTAAATTGAAAGTTAAGTGTGTCAAATAAACATTGTCATTCACTGATTTATCTAAAATAACTATATATTGCATGCGCATGACAGAATAATACAGATTGCTAAAAGTCTAAACTCTACTGTATTTATTTTTGTGGGTTGTAGAATAGAATACATACGGGTCAAGTGCAAAGAATTATAATGGTATAAAACAAGCAAAAAACAACTTTGCTGCCTGAAGGATTGGTCAAATTATTGAGTAGTTTATTGCTACCTTTATACCATTACAATTATTCCTCTCTGAAAACATAACTGTACTTGCTTAAAAAAAGGTACATTGTTGGTTAAAAAATTAAACCGTATTATCTGCAAAGCTTTGATTTTTGATGAACAATAAGACCCTTTAAATGTATAAATACAGAAAATAGCTTTCTTTTCCTCCCTCTGGTCTCTTTGGTATGGCGCTTGTGTCAAACTCTACAACGTCACCTTTCACCCCAGAATGCTATGGCCTCCCTGTGTGCACAAGCTCCCCAATGTTTAGTCAGCTGTGTGGGCCGTGCAGGGAATACTGCCAAACTCAGCCTCATGCTCTGTCACCACAAAGGAACACACATATACAATCCTTTGAAAAACAAAAACAAAAAAAAATTCCAGACTTCTATTTATTTACTTTTGTATCTGGATGCGTCAGTGAAAGTAGTAGCATTACGGCATTTTGCACCTAATAATACAAGCTTCCCTAAAAATGAAACACTTTCAATTCACCCTCAGTCTTCCCTATCAGTACGGCTAAAAACACCTGCTAGAGGGAGCTTCACTGCTCATTCAAACACTTGCTGTGCTGAAGCCATTGAAGAACATGGCACTTCTCATCTACTGTTACCGCCTTGTGTGGTCTTTAAAGTTTTATTTTTGTTCTCAATAAAACGGCGCATTGTGGATATTTAAATATTTAATTCAAGATTAGATAAAGGTGTTTGTTATTTTTTATAGTACATCTCAATCCCTACAAGTATGGTGAATTTAATGAAAATCTTTCTTCATTTACTATACTTTTAGCATCTTCTTAACTAAGAGAACAAGAACAATATGTTTTGACCGCCTATCTCTTCTAATATAGTGCTTAGGACTGTCCAGAATAGCACTGAAAAAACAGGTAGCTGTGGAAGTAGCCTAGATTTTCCCCATACAGTTTTCCTCTATCCTTTATTCGAAGTTGGCCGGAGTAACTACTGTGACTCTGTGGTAAGGATGATGTGTGTGGTGACATCAGACCAGGAAGAAACAGCACCGTGAGGTAATATGGTGAAATGTGCTTGCTTGCGTGTTTTAATAATACACATAAAACAGTTGAACAAAACAGCACACGGCACTTTGAGCCAAAAGAAACACTAAACAAACAGTGGACGGACAAACAAGTATTGTACTGGTTTAAAAGCCAGCACGCTTATCAATTGTTATTTCCTTTTTTCTTAATTCTCTCCTCTCCACACCCGTTTTCCACTCTCGAACACACAACCCTGAGTCGCCAGACCACCTGATTGCATATAGTACAATAAGCAGGGGATACAGAATTTTATGGGATACAGAATATTACACAACACCGGGATTCAATTACTATTTAATTATTCACTTGAATCCCAGCATGTAAACTAATTTGTGCAATCCCCGTGCTCACATACTACTACATACTTTATCTGCACGTGCAGTGATTGTGCAATCCCCATGCCTAAATACAACCATATATTTTAAATCACTCGTGCTACACAGACCCATTTATATCCCGTGCACCACTATATCCACATATAACAGACGACATGTTGTCTGTTATATGGGGGCACACTGCCACAGACTCCCAATATTATTTTGACCCAGTTAATATTTATATTATCCTAAAAAAATAATAAATAATAAATAACAAACACACAGTTGTACGGTTATTTGTATTTTATGAAAGGATGTCCATCTACAAAAAATGTAGATTAAAGATTCTAATTGATAAAATATAAGCTGTTATAGTCGCATACTGCAGTTGAGATCCCAGGCGATCACATTGAACTCTTAATCCTATCTTTTGCTTTGGAACTGCCTACCCCACTTACAGTGCCTATAGTAAGTATTCACCCCCCTTGGACGTTTTCACAGTTTGTTGTGTTACAACCGGAAATCTTGATGCATTTCAATGGGATTTTTTTTTCCTTTGATTTACGCAACCTACTCAACACTTTCAATGTGTGAAAAAATGGGGGGATGAAAAAACAAATCAATTAAAAATAAAAACCTGAAAAGTCTTCATTAGATAAGTATTCACCCCCTTTGCTATGACACTCCTAAATAAGCTCAGGTGCAATCAATTGCCTTCAGAATTCACACAATAAGTTAATGGAGTCCATCTGTGTGCAATAAAAGTGGTTCACATGACTTCAGATTAAATACACCTGTCTCTGTAAGGTCCCACAGTTGGGTAGTGCATTCAAAGCAAAGACACTACCATGAAGACCAAGGAGCTTTCAGAAAAACTCTGGGATAAAGTTGTGGAAAGGCACAGATCATGGGAGGGGTATAAAAAGATTTCAAAGGCAATATGAATATCCCTTGGAGCACAGTCAAGTCGATCATTAAGAAGTGGAAGGTATACAGCACCACCCAGAATCTGCTTAGAGCAGGCCGTCCTCCCAAACTGAGCAGCCGGGTAAGAAGGGCATTGGTCAGAGAAGCCAGCAAGAGGCCAATGACAACTCTGAAAGACCTACAGCGTTCCATGGCTGAGATGGAAGAAACTGTCCATGTGTCAACAATAGCTCAGGTACTCCACAAACTGGCCTGTTTTGAAGAGTGGCAAGAAGGAAGTCATTTCTGTAAAAATAATGTGTAAAAAATAATGTAATTGTATGTAAAAATAATGTGATATAACAATTGTAAGTCGCCCTGGATAAGGGCGTCTGCTAAGAAATAAATAATAATAATAATAATATGGGGATGCTTTTCATCGGCAGGGACTGGGAAGCTTGTCAGGGTAGAGGGCAAAATGGATGGAGCTAAATACAGGCAAATCCTTGAGGAAAACCTGCTTCAGTCTGCAAGACCTAAGACTGGGACGGAGATTCACCTTTCAGCAGGACAATGACCCCAAGCACACAGCCAAAGCGACACTGGAGTGGCTTAAAAACAAGAAAGTGAATGTCCTAGAGTGGCCCAGTCAAAGCCCAGACTTGAATACGATTGAGAATCTGTGGCAAGACTTGAAGATTGCTGTCCACCAACGATTCCCCATCCAACTTGACAGAGCTTTAACAATTTTGTCAAGAAGAATGGGCGAATACTGCACAATCCAGATGTGCAAACCTGGTAGAGACTTACCCCAAAAGACTCACAGCTGTAATTGCTGTCAAATATGTATTGACTCAGGGAGGTGAATACTTATCTAACCAAGACATTTCAGTTTTTTTTTTATTTATCATTAACTGTTGTTTCACAATAAAAATGATCTTGCCTCTTCAAAGTGTTGAGTAGGTTGTGTAAATCAAAGGAAAGAAAATCCCATTTAAATGCATCAAGATTTCAGGTTGTAACACAACAAACTGTGAAAACGTCCAAGGGGGGTGAATACTTACTATAGGCACTGTATTTCCCTAATTTAGGGACGGAAAAAAGATTCAGATTTCATAACAGTTTGCAGGACTGCATACTTTACTGTGAGCTTAATTAGGTCCACCTGATCTTTTCCTATCTAAGGTTTGCCTAATTGAGCTCACAGAAAAACCTGTCTCAAATGACAATGCAGTGGGAGTCTTGTTTCCATTCCTGCTGTGGTTAGAAATCACATTTAAATAGGCTATCATCACCTAGCATTTGCAGCAATACTAGAAGAAACTTTTTGCCAAAAACAGAATACTGAAGACATTGAGAATTTGAAATGTCAATGAATTTGACTACTTTTAGAATTACTACAGCTTTATAGTTATGGATGAATCACCTATAATATGCTGAAATTTGTTCTTGGTTAAACACTATTTGTAGTTAACCAAGTTGAAGTATATTAATCCATGGGGTTGAAATTAACTCTTCCATGCAATAGCCACCATGGAAAAATCAACCAGACACACATACATTTTACCAGCCAACATCGTTCCGGGGGGTGACGATGACAAAAGAAAATGCAAAAACAAGAAACATTTACGAGTAGTCTCAACAGGGTCTGAAACACTCTGCCTCATTAGTGAAGATATAGCTTCTGAGATGTGTTGGGCATCTCTCCTCTCCACAGACTGCATGCACACAAACTGCACAGGTCACCTGCCTTTTCTGGCAGAATCATACATATACTAGCTCCTCTTCTATGACAGCGCTGCCGGTTGAACCATCACTGACAGGAACTTTGCACCTTTTCTTTTCTCTTGCAGCGGCCTTCTTTCTACCTCAGCAATGTAGTGCATAAATACTCTTGCTTGTTTGTCATTCCTGTAAGTACTTCCTAGATTTAGCCCGTTCTGTTCATCAACCCTATATAATTAAAAATAATAATACAAAAAAATACTATTTTCTATTGTCACACTTTCTGACTGAGGATCTCCTAAGCATTAACATACTATGTTTTTTCAAGCTTTAAACAAGTCAGTTCAAGATAAAATTGATTCCAGTAAATAGTAAATTCACCAAAATTCATCATTAAGGATACCATTTTGTCAGTGATTTTTAGTACATTTCACAGGCGAGTTGCGGGAAAAAAACCAAGAATTCACGAAAATGTCACGGAAAGGTCACCAAATAATGTAGGTTTAGCTACATCAACATACACAAGAGCTTTTAAATAGTACACCAAAACCAGTAATATAAAGACTATTGCTTTTTACTGCTGGCAAGTTTAAATGTTACTTTAGAGTACAAAACTTAGTTAAAGGTCCTTTCACACAAATGTAACTTTGTTTTATTTTTTATTTTTTTTAGAATACTATAAGATGCAGGCTTTGACAACACATAGCGAAACAGACTGAAACAAACTGTGTTCCTATTTCTCTGTGCGCGTCCGGAGTAAATGTACATATATATACAAAATCAGCATGTGAAATTTTTATTACCGTGTTCAAAATGAAACGGCATATATTTTTTCTTCAATAATAAGAAAGAGACGTATGAATTGGTTGTTTCTGAGTAGCCTACACAGCACTGCCCCTTTAAACATAAAAACAAAAAAAAAAAGAGTTGCAAGGTGAAATCACACAGGTAGCAACGTGTCCAAGAAACAGGGCACTACAAAGATCAGAAAAAAGACCAGATACAGATAAACCTCTAATTTTATCTACAGTGCAGGAAATAAAAAAAGATGTTCAACAGCAATCTAAAGTATTTTGTTTAGCAATGTTTAGTTTTAGAGAAAGTGAATATTTATTTTCAACAGACTACTTGGGTACACTAGCTACATTGTATGAAAAAAAGTTTCAAGGAATTTCAGTAATATTTTTTTGAAGATGCAAGCCCACTTTTTGTTTCAAAAAATAAATTAACAAACGCTGTATGTGACTAAATGGATAATTAGCAGCCATCTCCCTTAACTACATATTGTAGCTTGAGACCCCCTTTAACAGCTTAATTATCTCGGGTGTTTAACTGCAAGCCAATTACCAGCCCGTCAGCGGAATGTTTCCCTATAACAGCTAGGTGCAGCATGGGGATGGGAGAGCACACAGGACGGAGAGGACAGAGGACAGAGTGTCGGAAGAACAGGGAGAGGAGTGTCTGAACCAGAGAGTGTCCAGGAGAGCAGCAGTTCACGGAGCGGTAGAAGTGCCGGAAGGGAAAGGCTGTACAGAGGAGTACGGGAGCCGCCCTTTGAGTGCCTCATCAGGGAAGATCTGCTTGTGGGAGTCGGAGGGAGCGCTGGATAGAAGAACGCAGTGGGTGTGGTACTGAGTTGGAGCAGGAAAAGACGCTGGAGACTGAGACCAGCATCAGATCATTGGCTGGCGCATGGAGCTGGGATACCATTTAGCCCTCCACACAGATAAGTGCTTTTGCCTGGTAGTTAATAAATGGAAGTAAGTACTTTGCTGTTGGCAGTGTTTCTTTTGTATAAGGACATTTTAAATAGGGATTTGTGTTTTTAGTATTACTGTAGTTGTGGTATTACTGTAGTTTTTAATCTAGAGGGTTGTGACATCTGATTTAAATGCATTGATTGGAAAAGTGCATGGAAGGGATTTGGGACAGTTTGTGGAGAAAGGTGATTGGTTGGTATTCACAGAGTGTTTGATTTTTTTTTTTTTTAGTGTGGAAATCACAAGGATGGCAGTGGTGTGACTGCGGTGTTCTATTGGTTGACACAGGAGGGCGCTAGACTGATCTACATCGAGACTGCTACTTCCCCCATTTTTATGGTATTTTTTTGTTCGTTTGTTCCTTTGGACATTTGGATTATATTGTGCACTTGTTTTATGACCTTTTTTCTTGTGCTTTGTTACTTTAACTCCTAGCCCACAGAGGGAGTAACCCCTTTTACACATTTCTCTGTTACTTTAGCTAGCCGAGGGAGCAACCCCCCCCCCCCCCCCCAGTTTTAACTTTTCTTTTATTTGATACTTTGGCACCTAGCTAAATAAGTGGAGCTTATTGTGTTTCTCTGAACATTGTATAATAAACTGAACGTATTTTAATATTTTGTCTGTGCCTGCTGCTTGGTGGGGTGGGGTAACAGCTGCTCTAATTAAGTTATACGAACCTGAAGGTGAGGGGAAGGTGTATGAGTGGTGTTCTTTGGAAGTAAATCACAGGTTCCTAGTACCTGCTTTAAACACTTATATCTATTTTTGTTTGTACCTGTGGTCCCCTAGTCTCTAGAGTAACTAGTGGTAGTAGAGGGAGGGGCCAGGTATAACATATGTATGTGAAGATCACAACCGAGAGTTTGCAGTAACATATTATCTGTTTATTTACATGCTCGCTCAGCTAATACAAATCTCATTCGCTGACATACAGTACTGTGCAAAAGTTTTAGGCAGGTGTGAAAAAATGCTGTAAAGTAAGAATGCTTTCAAAAATAGACATGTTAATAGTTTATATTTATCAATTAACAAAATGCAAAGTGAGTGAACAGAAGAAAAATCTACATCAAATCAATATTTGGTGTGACCACCCTTTGCCTTCAAAACAGCATCAATTCTTCTAGGTACACTTGCACACAGTTTTTGAAGGAACTCGGCAGGTGGGTTGCCCCAAACATCTTGGAGAACTAACCACAGTTCTTCTGTGGATTTAGGCAGCCTCAGTTGCTTCTCTCTCTTCATGTAATCCCAGACAGACTCGATGATGTTGAGATCAGGGCTCTGTGGGGGCCATACCATCACTTCCAGGACTCCTTGTTCTTCTTTACGCTGAAGATAGTTCTTAATGACTTTCGCTGTATGTTTGGGGTCGTTGTCATGCTGCAGAATAAATTTGGGGCCAATCAGATGCCTCCCTGATGGTATTGCATGATGGATAAGTATCTGCCTGTACTTCTCAGCATTGAGGAGACCATTAATTCTGACCAAATCCCCAACTCCATTTGCAGAAATGCAGCCCCAAACTTGCAAGGAACCTCCACCATGCTTCACTGTTGCCTGCAGACACTCATTCATGTACCGCTCTCCAGCCCTTCGGCGAACAAACTGCCTTCTGCTACAGCCAAATATTTCAAATTTTCCAGAGCACCTGCTGCCATTTTTCTGCACCCCAGTTCCTGTGTTTTCGTACATAGTTGAGTCGCTTGGCCTTGTTTCCACGTCAGAGGTATGGCTTTTTGGCCGCAAGTCTTCCATGAAGGCCACTTCTGACCAGACTTCTCCGGACAGTAGATGGGTGTACCAGGGTCCCACTGTTTTCTGCCAATTCTGAGATGATGGCACTGCTGGACATCTTCCGATTGCGAAGGGAACTAAGCATGATGTGTCTTTCATCTGCTGCAGTAAGTTTCCTTGGCCAACCACTGCGTCTACGGTCCTCAACGTTGCCCGTTTCTTTGTGCTTCTTCAAAAGAGCTAGGACAGCACATCTGGAAACCCCTGTCTGCCTTGAAATTTCTGCCTGGGAGAGACCTTGCTGATGCAGTATAAATAGCTTGTGTCTTGTTGCTGTGCTCAGTCTTGCCATGGTGTATGACTTTTGACAGTAAACTGTCTTCAGCAACCTCACCTTGTTAGCTGAGTTTGGCTGTTCCTCACCCAGTTTTATTCCTCCTACACAGCTGTTTCTGTTTCAGTTAATGATTGTGTTTCAACCTACATATTGAATTGATGATCATTAGCACCTGTTTGGTATAATTGTTTAATCATACACCTGACTATATGCCTACAAAATCCCTGACTTTGTGCAAGTGTACCTAGAAGAATTGATGCTGTTTTGAAGGCAAAGGGTGGTCACACCAAATATGGATTTGATTTAGATTTTTCTTCTGTTCACTCACTTTGCATTTAGTTAATTGATAAATATAATCTATTAACATGTCTATTTTTGAAAGCATTCTTACTTTACAGCAATTTTTCACACCTGCCTAAAACTTTTGCACAGTACTGTACATAGCTACACGTAAATGCTGTGTGCATACACAACCAAACAATACAGACATTCACATATTTGTATTTTCAGTGCATGGCATACTGCATTTTAAAGAAAATAAAGGCAGTGCTTAACCAAATGTGTCTTTACATCCATTTCCAAGATTTAACTGAGTTTTGTTCAAATTCACGATTTTCATGACCTCTGTGACAAAATCGTATCCTTATGCATTGCAAATACCAAATAAGAGTTTACTTTATTTAATGTGGTTGCATTATAGTTTACTAGCAATGACTTGAATCCCCTTTTTCACAACAACAAATAATATTGTACTTGCTATCCTATATTGAAAACAACTTGTAGCACAGTAATACTACTACTAATAATAACAACAACAACGTGTTGGACCTGGGGCACTTCGTACAATGTGTTTAAAACAGCAGTCGCTGTATTAAAATTAAAACTTCACCGGTTACACTTTCGTTGAGGTTAAAATACTCACAAGTTGATTGCGTATGTTCAGCAATTGATACCCATGCGTTCTCCTTTTTCATCTGCTCTTTATCAGATGTATCGACTGCATATACGCAGCGATAAACATTGAGCAGCTTCTTGAGAAACAACTGGTCATCCATTTTGGCATTGTAATAACCATAGCAATGAGGTCAGCGACAAGGTCAAAGTTCAGTTGATTTGAACAGTCAGCGACTGCAGTTTGAGCAGGGCGATTGCCGGTAGAAAGTATAAACTGTATGGCGACACGACAGCGATGATCGCCAGTCGAGCGATGTGAAGTGTACAAAAACGTACCTGCCACTGTGGCATATAATTATGTGAAATGTACCCACCACAAACCAAATTAACCCACATTTGGCAGGTGGGCGAGTGTTAATTTCGAAGTTCGAACCCTGTTAATCTAATATCAAGGAAGGGATTGAGACATTAAGCAGGCATAGTAATGAAAAACTGATGCTGAAAAATGTATAACTTAAATTAATAAAATTACATCTTTTTTTATCATTGCAATCATTAGAAGTTCTGTTGCTCCACTATTGAACTTTAATGATTACCCCCATACTACTTGTAAAGTTTTCATTCTAGAAAATCAAGCAAGGCTGTGATCGTTTAACTGCTTGATGGCAGCATCTGCTTTACAGTAAAGTATGCAGCCAGTGTAAACACTTGAAATGTCATAGACTCGCATTGCAATATGGAACAAGGAAATTAAACGGTTACCATTCCTCTCTTTTTCTCTCGGGAACTCATGAGGCTCTGAATGTATCTGGCTTGCTGCTTTTCCAACCCTGAAGCAATGATGTTTAAGAATTCCAACATAGGGCACATTCAAATAACATGGTTACTTATAATCCAAGTCAGCATAATGTAACCTATGTGAAATCGACCCATTATTACGACTTCCTATGGTACTAAAAAGCAGCCCACAGAGACCAGTATGAACATCTCTTTACTGTTTTAGAACAGGAAACAGCTGGTATTTCTAAAACGTTTTCTTAATTTTTTTCAGCAATTTTTAAATGAGAGGTTTAAGATAGATTAAGGCTTCATGCAATGTGGGTGGTTTATTTTCAAGCCCATAAACACCCAACCTAACTAAACACTATTCAGGACATTCACCTACTGTAAATACAATATGGGAAACCAGGCTGTTTCGGTCTGTTAATAGTCACCCTACACCTCATCTCCCCAAAAGCTACCCGCAGAGTCTGGGCCAAAATAAATCAATCGTTTATAGGTGGCCTGTCAAGGTCTACAAGCCCAGAGCGGCCTTATTTTTCCTCTTTTTCATGAGGCATAAAGAAAAATATTTATTTTAAGTATAGCAGATCTTGTCTGTTTTACCCATTACCTAAATCTGTGATAAAGGCACTGTGTGAGAGGGAGGTGGCTCCAAGAACCTAATGCTTTAGAAATTTCTTGTCAAGCTGGGCAGTGACTAAGTATTAGTGACTAACTATTTCTTATATTGTTCTTTGAAATTATAATTGAAAAAAAAAATGACTAAGCATTAGTGACTAACTATTTCTTATACTGTTCTTTGAAATTATAATTGAAAAAAAAATAAAATAAACATGATGTATTATTATGTCACCAAAACATACTTAGACAGTTACTCGTGGTTTCTAAATAATTAGATCCGAAAATCAAACATTACTGATCATTCACACTTTTCTTTTGAAATGCACCGTAGTATTTGTCAGGTGGAAGAAATGAAACATCTGCATGTGGCTTTCCCTGTCTTTTGAAAATGGCAACACAGTTGCAGTCAATTTGAGCTTCTAATTATTTCTAACCAATACAATTGTATTAAACATAATTTAAAACATTGTATCATTGCCTACCTCCAAATGTAAAAAAAAAAAGAAAAAAAAAAGACTTATTCTTAATTGTATAACAGTCTGGGGCTACATGTAAATCACAATATCTGTGAAACCTAGTACTTCCTGGAATTCCAAATTTCCAGAAACATAAGCTCCTATCTCAGTACAGTATGTACCAAAAAGACCTTAAAATAAACCTTCAAAATTCAAGGATGAGAATTATATCCCTATTTGGGCTCCTACTTTTCTATTACCCTAAACAGAACTAATCTAAAATACAATAAACCATTCGTGGCAAATCAGAATTAAAATGTATTTTACCACTGCCAGAAAGCACAAATAACTAAATGTATAAAGATGACACAAATGTTGCATATTAACATCGCACCAGTGCCTATTAAAAATGGTAAAAAGAAAAAGTTAATATAGCCTAGTCAAATCTGCTTGAACCCCCCCAATACCCCCTTCTTAAAGTTGTCTTAGGAAACAAGTGATTTAACAGGGGAAATACAGTACACTGAATTTGTCAGCAGTAGTCACTATAGACTTGTGCTTCTTCTATACAGGTGGTCTTTAATACAGGGTTTACTGCATCCACGCAAATACCTGTTCTCAGCGTTTTCTTGCAGTCTGTGATTTATTTATTTTTGCGTAGGTTCTGCATGATTGAACCTCGCCTCCTTCTGGCATCACTTTCAAATCACCAGCTGCTAATTTACACAACAAAGTTTATTTATTCACCGTAAACCTTCATCAAGGGTAATTACATGGTGTAAAAGGGGAAATAAAATTATGCATAAAAAAAGCACAGCTGTTTAAAAACACTGAGGCCAACTAAATAAAAGTATCTCCCTGAAATGTAACTTATAATAATATACATACTTTCCAAGGGTCATGGATGAGGTCACTTCCAAAATATACACTGAATTCTTTGTCATTTTACCCTCTAGTGACAGATTGCGATCAGTCATCTAGCCTGCTAACCAAGTTCAAACCTCAGAGCAAGAGGGCAAATTCCTACAGAAATAACACCAGCAGATTTTGTCTGCAACGGCAATTGCTACCATCATATGTGTTTTGTATGCAGAAGACGAGTACACTGGATAATTAATATACAAATTTATTCAACAAGTAATACATTACGTGGTACACCGGTGTTCCAAAAAAAATAAAAATAGTCTGCTATTTTTCTTATTTTTCTTTATGTCTTGAATTGTTTCAGATAACCGCACTGTTTTTTTTTTTTAATTTTATATATATATATATATATATATATATATATATATATATATATATATATATATATATATATATATATATATAGACACCCTTATCAAGCTAAATAAGCCTACTTTTAATTGCTAGAAAGAAAAAAAAAGCAATAGCTAACCTTGTTGTTGCTATCTGGTTGCATGACATAAAGCCAGCACATCACACAAGATTCACAGGCATCTACTGATGGTATAATGAACGCAGTACTCAGAACCTAATTATCTCCAAGGTTTATCACTTTTTGTGCATAAGAAGTGGTTTAGAGAATTATTGTTTCTACAACAATATGGTCCTGCACCTTTAAGTCGTGCAACACCACACCATCAAAATGTAATTAAAACTACTTAGTGTGTTATGAGCCCTAATTAACTCAACCAAGTAGGATTAGAGAGATTCTGTGGATTGCCTGCAGCTGTATGTAACATTTTCAGCAGTTGAGGATCTCTGTGTTCCAGAATGAGATATAACTAAGCGACACAAGGTGTCCATGTAAACAGGATGCAGCTTCATGCTTTTTGCATGAATTTTTAAGTGTTTAGAATTTTAGGGCTAAAGGTCCTGGAAAGTTTGCTGAATTTAGGCTCAAAATAATCAGCAGGTGTGTGTGGCACAGTTGAAATGGCCTTAGGATTAAGTGAATATAGTTCTGGTACACTGACACTCAATTCTCAAAAATGCGAATGCCTTCCGAGCCTTTGGCATCTGTTACATTTGATGGGAAAATTGGGTGAAACCTGCCTGTCCTGGAATCGTAGATTAACATTTCATACAAGATGCAAGTGTCAGACACTAAGACAAGTTATGTAGTGTTATCCTATGGATCTCTATTTTATAAGCTTACCTTAGCTTGTTACCTGCATGCGATGGCTAATTAAACCCATTGTAAAGCCTGGAAAAGGTGGAAACAAATGAGCAGGGAAGGCATGTGCGTGGCGTGTCACTTTTGGATTAGCCAGGAAAAGTGCAAGCAATACTCCAGATCTAGCCAGAACCAGGCAGATTCTGGTTGATGCACGTATTTAGTTCTCTTGCAAATGCGGAGTTCAAACAAACAGTCTCAAAACCTTAAAGACCCGGTGGACTCACTCAGTGCCCAACTGATAACTTTCACTATTTTTACTATTTAATTGATTTTAAATTGCCCCCAGGAATACAAGTCTTTAAATCTGCCCTTTAAACATTCTCTCATAGCAGTTGCCAACTAGCAGCGAGGCAATAAATCAGCATTTCTGTCCCTTTTATCAGACTGGGGGCTCGAGTATCCATTTTCTATTGACTACCTGAGAACACAACAACAAGATTGCATGCAATGCCAGAAGCAGGGGTAAGTTAGAAACTGTTAAGATTTACAAATGTCAAGCCTTTGGTGTTAGCCCAGAATGAAAGAATATCATTTCTTTATTACACTGACCTTCAGCCCTTTCAAGTCAGGAAGGAAATCATTGGAGCCCTTTAGACAGTACATGAAGGGGAAGGGGTTTCCTAAATAAACCATAGTGCTGAGAAATGCTTCCTTTCAGATTTATTCTAGTAATAGCTTGATGCAAAACAAAAACCTTGGTTAAAAGCAAGCAATTGCTACGATTTACATATCTGTAAAGAGATTATTAAAAAATGTAACATTATTATTTTACATGCTATGCAAAGTGCTAACATCCCTGATGCATAATGAAAAACTAAAACTGCACCCTATACTGTTTGTAAAAGATTCCTGCAAGCCAGATAAGCCATCTCTAATACCCCCTAACTTGTAGTGGGTAAGAGCAAGTTCAGAATTGTCTACTTTTGTTATACTATTAAGACAAATTGTACACTGTAGCTTTCATACAAAACAACTGACATAAGGTTAAGAGCCATGTAATTATATTGGGCATCAGTAACACATATTTATTTGGAAATGTAACTGGACATGGGGACATTTCTTTTTATAATATAGCCATACCATTGTTCACTCTCACAATAGAGGGAGGGAGTGAATTAAAGTAAACAAGCAAAAAAGAAAACAGACAGAAAACAGAAGGTGTGTGTAAGAGAAGAAGGACAACTAACTGGGTAGAAAAGCTATTCATGGGAGCTAAAACATGATTGAAGATAATCAGGATTATCATGATCATTTTTAGATGATAATCAATAATTGAAAAAGTCATTACCATCCAACCCGTAGCGTACAGTTGTGTTTAACCAGTGCAGACACATTCAGAGGGTCCTTATAATCGGACAGTTATTTCTAATAAATGAATTGTCATTAAGCTAGTTGTTGTGTTTACCATGTACAGCAGTGTTTCCCAACCTGGGGTCCAAAACACACGATAAGGAGTCTGCGAGGCCTCATTAAGATCAAAGTAATTTTGTTTTCAATTTTTTTTGGGGGGGGTCCGTGGCACACATAGAGTGTTCACATGGGGGTCTCTATTTTGAAAAGGTTGGGAAACACTGATGTAGAGTGTGACGCACAGCCAGACATGAACACAGTCGGCCAAGAAGGGCCCCCCGTTTCTGAATAAGAAAAATAACTCATTAACATGCAAGAGTGCTTTCAAATACAATTTACAACGGAATATTCTTGAAAATAAATCCATAGCAGTGCATTTTAATTAAGGGTGTAGTAACTACTGTTTTTACTCTTACTGTAAACTCTGTGACAATCAAAGGATCAGTTAAGCTTACTTTTTCATGTCTGAGAACTAAATAAAATGTTGTGCAATTTTATTAAACAACAAAAAATCTATGACACACATCCAAAACATTTTTTACTGTCTGAAAAATAGACTGGCTGTTACTGTAAACCAACAGATATAAAATGAATTCTTGAGGAACTACTGTATATTGACATTGCTAGGCAGCCAAACTATGTACAATAGCAACAGCACCACCTAGTGAACAAAATGGCAATTTCACCATGACTCCATCAGCCAATATCCCAAAAATAAAGGTTGAGGAAGGAATATGGGGAAGGAATTTCTGGACCTGGGTTGTTAAATTTAACCTTACCTGGTCTTTTGACTTGGATGAAGGTTGTGAAGCCTCATAATCTTTCTTTGTTTCTAAAATTTTCTTCACCAGCCCACCTGGAAACGGAGAAAGGAAATATGTAAGGTATAAACCATGACGGGCCGTGCGGTTCCCATGATATATACCACGTCTGGGGTGGTGATAAGGTCCGAGGCATCAGCTGAGGGCCTTCAACCACCTCAAAAGTGGTATATATCATCGGAACAGCACGGCCCGAAGTGCTTTATACCACTTATAACACGGCTACCTGTCATTTGTGGGAAGAAAAATAATTAAAATAATGAAAACACATTTATATTAAGACAAAACAAGAAACTTTTATTGTGTACATATCTGCAGTGTAATATAGTCCCACATTATATAGTCCCACATTTTATTTAATTTAATTAATTGTTCGCTTATTAAAAATAAATTGAGCATATTCATTTATTGTGAATTTCTGCATCAAAAGTGCCATCTCACTAGAAGCTAGAGGACTGAGCACAAGCTGTGATGATGGGCAGAGTTTCGAATGACACCAAGGAAGTAAGGGGAGCAGCTGCGATGGAGACTGAAGCCGGATCTTGACGTGTGTTTGTTAACTTGTTATAGGCGAGGCACACATATTCTAGTATGTTTTCATCCTCTTGGATCTCAAAACATGTTTTTGTTAGTCATCGGACACATTCGCGTCCAAGTCGTGCCAGATTAAGTTGACGATCAAAGCAGACTTTACGCACCAATCCGACCGCGGTGTCAGGGGACAGTACCTCAGTTTCCCGCAGACGCTTCAAATCCAAGCCGGTAATTTAAATTTTTCATAACTGACAGGAATACGTTCTTGTTAGTTTTAAACTTGCTGTCAGCAGAGATGTTAAAACTTTTACTGTTACAATATCTATTTAGTCCAGCTCAGCGTTATAAAACTGGAGACTGAATTCCCGTTCCCCAGTTGAACTTCTTGCACTGGCACAAAATTCCCTTAATGTTGTTGAGGTTTTTTGGACTTATTTCCATAAAATGAATGTCCATATTTTTTTCCTTAAGTACATTAACCAGCCCATGCTGTAGTTTTTTTTGTGTGCTTTTTCCGATCCTTGTTTTCTTCTATTTCATTTAGCTGTTCCTCATCTACTGTTATGTGTCTACTCTTGCTAGTGCACTTATTTTATTTTTTTTTTCAGATGAAAAGCTGTCTTCACTCAAAGTTGGTGTTGTACAAGTTACGTGGAGTTTCAACCCCAAATATATTCAAGCAAATAGGTCAAATGCCACTCATTTTTGGCTGTGGTTTTGTAACTAATAACAAAAAAATTGCAGTTTGTCATGGAATTTAGAATGTAGTGGTGCGTAGTGATTTATTCAGTGTTAAGCAGCTCATTAGTATGCAAGCCATGCGCTACGCTATATATACGCACGGTCATGTGATGCTCTTTAACCAATCATAGGTTGTTATTTTTCCAAGCCGTGTTATATATATATATATATATATATATATATATATATATATATATATATATATATATATATATATATATATATATATATATATATGTATATGTATATATATGTATATGTATATGTATATGTATATATATACAGCTCTGGAAAAAATTAAGAGACCACTGCAAAATTATCAGTTTCTCTGGTTTTACTATTTATGTGTTTGGGTAAAATGAACATTTTTGTTTTATTCTATAAACTACTGACAACATTTCTCCCAAATTCCAAATAAAAATATTGTCATTTAGAGCATTTATTTGCAGAAAATGACAACTGGTCAAAATAACAAAAAAGATGCAGTGTTGTCAGACCAAGTACAAGGTTGTCCTGGAAGAAAACTTGTTTCCTTCTGCTCTGACAACGTTCCCCAACTCTGAGGATTGGTTTTTCCAGCAGGACAATGCTCCATGCCACACAGCCAGGTCAATCAAGGTGTGGATGGAGGACCACCAGATCAAGACCCTGTCATGGTCAGCCCAATCTCCGGACCTGAACCCCATTGAAAACCTCTGAAATGTGATCAAGAGGAAGATGGATGGTCACAAGCCATCAAACAAAGCCGAGCTGCTTGAATTTTTGCACCAGGAGTGGCATAAAGTCACCCAACATCAATGTGAAAGACTGGTGGAGAGCATGCCAAGACGCATGAAAGCTGTGCTAGAAAATCAGGGTTATTCCACCAAATATTGATTTCTGAACTCTTCCTAAGTTAAAACATTAGTATTGTGTTGTTTAAAAATGAATATGAACTTATTTTCTTTGCATTATTCGAGGTCTGACAACACTGCATCTTTTTTGTTATTTTGACCAGTTGTCATTTTCTGCAAATAAATGCTCTAAATGACAATATTTTTATTTGGAATTTGGGAGAAATGTTGTCAGTAGTTTATAGAATAAAACAAAAATGTTCATTTTACCCAAACACATACCTATAAATAGTAAAACCAGAGAAACTGATAATTTTGCAGTGGTCTCTTAATTTTTTCCAGAGCTGTATATATATAAAGCCATCAAGTAGGCTTTAATATACCTGGCAAAGGGTGAGGTGCTATGGGTGCTGGGCAGAGGTGATCTACTGTTATTTGTGATTAATTAAATCAGGAGTAGACACACACAGGAAGCAGTTCTATAAAATCTTAATGAAAGGCTTTACCTCTGTGTATCATCAATTCTTGTTGTTTGCGCAAATACAGTATTGTTGAGACAGAGGGTTTCACATCAATTACTTGACCCTCAGAAGCACTAATTTAATTTTGTATGAATGAAAATGGGCATGATTTAAAGAAAACAACAACAACTTGGGTTTACATAGAAACTAGTATTCTGGGTTGATAATTTCAAGTATCACCCCTTAACAAGTTCCTTTTGAAAAAAAAAAAGAATCCTTAGGTACCACTTACCATGTTTCTCATCCTCTTTCAGCTCTACTGCCGGCTCCTAAAAAGAAACAGTGTCATTTGTTTAAGAGGTAAAACCTTTTACAAAGGGGCAAATTAAATGAGAACATCCAACAATTTTCATTGGATAATATTATTTTATTGTATTTTGTAATGCTGTTTTCAGTTTTGCAATTTTCCTTATACTATACAGTATAGGTTTATTTAAATGTGTCAGATGTTTTACTAGTACCGGTACCTAATATTTTGCACCAATATCTTTTTTTTTATAAAATTATCAGTCAACCCCAACATACATACAGAGGTATACTTATTCACTTAATTATAATTTCTTTAACTTTCGTGCAAAGATGTGGCCAGCCACCAAAGGACTAAAAGGTATAAAGTAATTCCTGCTACTTTGTGAAATTGTTGTGTGGAGCACTACAGATATACTAGTTGTTATAGTTGACCTATTTCATAAAAATGTAAGGATTAATTTACAGTATATTGTTTTTTCCTCCTCATATGTGGTTGATACAGAGTCTTTTAGGTGCAGTATGTTTCTCATTGGCAGACTAACCATTTCCATTTTGGGTAGGTCTGGAAGAAGTGGAGCTGCTTCCTCCACAACAAACAGCTCATCATTATCCTCGTCGTCAGAATCCTTTTTCCCATCCACGATCACAGCAGTCAAAGGCTTTCCACTACCGATCCTAGAGACAGCAGACACATGGTTACACCTTACAACCATTGGGAGTGGACTCATTTTCAAATTCCATGCACTTCCACCAATCCATCCACTAAAACACAGTGGCTTTTATTTAATTTAAATCGCGGTCGATCTAAATGCAATGTGTTTAGACATTTTTACAAATAGTAATTCACTGTAATCTACCCAATGTATGTAGATAGCAATATTGAAGGGATATCAGTTCCACTAATTAAAATAAATACGATGAAAGACTAATTGCCTTTTCATTTATCTTGAAACACTTTGGTGTGTGGTGTGCAGTATGTAAGGCAACAGTGATGACGCCTGTTAATCATTGGATATGAAATGCACACTCAGGTTGAGACATCCCTGGATTATGTATTAAAATTTAGCGGTAACACACAATAAAATTTCATTGGATTGCATACGTGTAAAAAGAGTAATGCATTCAGTTTAATATTTGCTTGGACCAAATTATCCCAAATGTAGGAGATGCCACTGGTCTCAAAATCCCCCACATAGTTTACAATTGATCTGTTCATTTTTCAGAAGTTATTTTCTACTTAAGAGTTTCTGACTCTGAGTTGTAGATATACGTGTCAAGCACCTCACACTCACTGAGCCTATGCTTCAGTCAGCCACATGTGTTCTGCTATTTCTCAATGGACAACTCAATAAAACAATGCAATATATGTGATACAAAGCTACATTTGCTGTATTTAAATCAAACACCTGTGATACAAATGAAGATGTATAAATATGATAACAAAAAGGTTATACCGAACTGCCTACTGAAATAATACACTACTGGCTTACCTTTCTACACTTGGCACATCAGCACTGTCTTGACGTTTGACTCGTGGCGGTGCTGGCCTTGCACTACTTGGCCTTGGTATTTTACTAATACACCAAAAAACAGACACACATGCATTACTTGGAGAGCCGCAGGGACTAACATTACAATCATATGCTTTCACAAACTGCAAATGGGAAACTTGTAATCTGAGAATATTGGATTGTTTATATACAAAGGTGCCAGCATATCAAATATGTCAGTGTAACAGATAAGACTCCCATTGAATTGCAGTTAGGGTTTACTATAAGTATTATTAACTATACCTTCGAGGAAATGTCCAATTAATCTCTAATTGGGGTCAAAGATTGAAATGGAGTAAACTGCTGTACGATGGGAGTAGTATCTGTTACATGAAAAGTATAAAGAATAGTAATCATTTGTCATTTTAGTCACAAATGAATACAAAACCAAAAATGTCATTGACTTTTAGGAGACTTGTAAATAAAAATTTACCATACTGTTTTTATTCATCATCTCTTACACAATAATCAGACAGCTTACGTGAAGGGTAACACCGAATAGTCAACTAGACGAATAGAGAAGTGAGTGTTGACCTCAGAAACTAGTAGTCGACTAATCTCGTCACGTAATTGTAAAGTTACAGATGGACGGTGCACTTGCGATTGCAATCCATTACCACATAAATGACATTTTAGAGCATTAATAAAATCCAAGCAGTTTTATAATAGTGCAAAAACGGCAAAGTGTTATAAAACAGTACGTTCACAAAGAGAGCACGTAATCAAATAGATGATTTATTAATATATTTAGCGACTAGTTGATCTATTGTACGATTTTCAAATTGCCTCTGTCAAATTAGTAGTCATTCTACTCCTAGTTCATGCCACAGCTTTCTTCTTTGTGGGGCTCAGGCAGTTAAAATGTTCTAGTCAATTGATTCCAGCTCCCAGGGGCAACATAACTAAAATATCAAAAAGCCTGCTCATACATTCTTTCAGCCAACTCTTTCATGCTGTGTTGTTGAACCAATTCATGCAAAATTGACCATGTTTACAAAGTTTTAGCAGAGGAAGGTCATTACTACTAATTGCATTAAACTGAGAGCTGCCCTGAAGCAATAGCAAGCTGTGTTAAAGTGATCTACCCTTCATATATAGTGCTGTAGGAAATTAAATACTGTAGATGAGAACAGACCTGTGAGTGGGCATGGCATCAACAGCCTCACCATTCTCTAATGGCATGGACTTGTCTGAAGAAAGGATTTCTGCCTCTGAAAATGATACGTGATAAAATAATCAACAATATTATCCACAAATCTGTAAATAAGCCACATATATCATAAAATTAAATTGCTTTAAAATAAATATATACATGTAAAAGTAAAGCCAGTAACATGCATATCACCTGCTACAACTGTAAATAAAAAAAATCAGAATCAAAGTAGGATGAACACGATTACATTCAAAAAGTATGCACAGAAAAAAAAAGAAAAAAAATGCATCATAAGATAAGACATTCATCAGTGATTCCCAGGGTGCTGTGTGACCTTCAATAGGGTAGCCAGTGTGTAGCAGTAGATTGGAAAAAGCTAAATATAATTTACAAGCAGTAAAGATATAGTCTGCATTTAATTATAGGCCAGAACTAATGTAAATATAGGTTATCACTGATAGTTCAT
Source organism: Acipenser ruthenus (assembly GCF_902713425.1). Lineage (NCBI taxonomy): Eukaryota > Metazoa > Chordata > Actinopteri > Acipenseriformes > Acipenseridae > Acipenser > Acipenser ruthenus. Next base: position 22,278,325 of record NC_081199.1, on the reverse strand, counting down.
CAAGAACATCACCCAAAAGCCAAGGCTGAAACATTTTAACATTTACCTAGCTACTGAGTCAACTCTTTAAAAATGTACATTGCGACTCGATTCACGGTATTGAAACAATCATTAAAAATGTAACAAACTTCTGCTGGAAACAAGACATTTAAAATGGTCTGTTGGCTGCAAAAAAAACAAAAACGTAACAAGCAGACAAAATAGATTTTTTAAAAACAACCTTGAATGACAAATTCAGCAACATTAGAGTTTTGTAAACCTTTAAAACTTATGTTGACACATAGCCTATTTTGCTGCCTCTAATCCCAAAACACATGTATTAAACATGGAGAAACGTTAACTGCAAACCCTGAAATGACAAAACCGAAGCTTTTGTGTTTTTTCTTTATACACACTATACATTAGTAGTATGTAGAAATGTCATTGTACAGTATGAGGAATTCACCAATCATGAAGTCGGTATTTGTTTGACCCCGTTGCCGTAGTAACCAAATGCATGGCATTGAGCCGGACCGTGTACAGCTACTGTAGCGCTGCTTCTATTTGATAAAAATATGACATGAACAGGGGAGGTGAAGAGTACAGTAATGAAAAATACTGTAAGGAAAATAAAATGCATATTTTTCATAGTAGGCAGTCAAATACACGATTTCCGTGAAATTCGTGATATCGTGAATTTTTGCATTTAAATGTGCCTCTTTAATTTTGGGCCAGTTAATATATTTGGGATGGGGTAAAATTTGTGCCACGGCAGAGCGCTACTTTACACTCTACCAATTTAGTGCTGCGTCAGTCGATCTTGATACATGTCCCCCCACATCTTTTCAGGAACAAGAAAGTAGATATCTTACCTCCATCACTGTAAGATTCATCTGAAAATAATAATAAAATGAACTTAGTATATTATTAATCGAAATGCATATACATCACTGTAAGGGGAATAAGAAAGGTGTCATATAATTTGTGTTGCATTTCCCTATACCAGGGGCATTTCATGTTTTTCATATAAACTGTTCATATAGGTAAATTGAACAAAGAAAGGAAAAGCTTTAGTATGTGGAATACAAATGTTTACTTGCCACAACTATTTAATAAAACAAGACCATACATGCCATTAGCCATTAAAGTGTTTCTAAGGATACAGAGCTTGCTTTGTTATAGTTTTCTTTCTAGGACTGACACCTTTATGGCAGTTTACACTTCACTGGTACTTTGGTACCCATGGATATTCGGCTGAATTAACAAACTGAATTAACAAACATTCTTTGGTCACAAGAGTCAGCTTTCCATTGTGTTGGTTAGAGGTGTGTCAATTCAGCATGTATTGATGAATTACGATACATTTATTTGTATGCTATATTGTATCGCAATAGGTACTATCATGCAAAACGACTAAGCACTCAATAAAGCTGAATTTAGAAATACTAAAATAAATGTTTCTTTTAATAGGTACTGTATGTATTGTTTGCACTGTGAAACAAGACCAAAAGCACAACCACAGCACAACATAGCTCAGTTTATAGATCAAATACATTAATTTAAAAAGTATTATCCCAAAGTAGTGTGCGTGAAGGCAAGTACAGTGGAGTATCTGCATCGCATGCACGTCTTCTTTCGTTTCTGTACAGACATGCAGGGTATGCTGCTTGGTTTCTGGTATTTGTACTCATGTATATTATACACTGTCTGATATAGGAGTCGGTATGTTCTTTAACTGTGCTGCAACTTCTGCACTACTTCCCTATTGTGGGAGTACATCTTTGGAATAAAAGTGCATTATTTACCCCAGCTTATATCCCAGGTCAAAGACCAGTTCTAAGTCTATACATTTGATACCTAGCCTCATACTTTCCCTTACCTAAACGCTCTGCTATCTCAACGTTCCCTGAAAATGTTGCTATATCTGTCTTGGAGCTTTGCGATCCTGATCCAAGAAAAACAAAAAACACATTAGTCCCTAGTAAAATGACCACTATACTTATTACTGGCACAAACACATTCTAAATCCAGCAGTACTGTACTAGTTTAAACTAATTTCTCTTTGTGCCGAGAACTTATTTTTGTAGATATAACAAGTAAATATTCTTTTACAATGTAATCCTCAGGCAAAATACTGTAAAGAGTTAAAAAATGTAATTGGAGTTGAAAGTTTAGATGCAATACCTTGCCCTCCAGGTTTGGGGCGTCTTCTTTGTCCTTTTGCAGAGGAAGGCCGAGGTATTCTTGCAGGACTCTCATGCTTTAAAAAAAGAGTGACAACTTAGACTAGTTTTTATTAGTGATGCATTTTGTTCCCATAAATAACTGGATCAAAAGCAGGGAAAACTGTGTCTTCCATCCATATCATTGTATGCAAATTAAACACTGTACATAATTACACAAAACAGCAACCTCTCAGTCTTGCCAGTGAAAAATTATCCTTCGAGTTTGATATGGAAAGAGGAGGCAATAAATAAGCAACAAAATAGAGGCAATTTTCCACAGCCCATTGAGAGGAAAGGATGACAAATGCAAAGTAACTATTACTATGGATAGCATGATCTCAACTAAAGCCACAGAATCACTAAATAACACTAAATCTTTAGCCTGTGCTCTTGTTTTAGAGTAAAAATGCCCCCATGGCTGAAGACATGCAAACGAGGACAGTAAAAGACACTGTTAAAATGTCACTTAAAGATACTTGCTCATTTATCATGATCAATTTCTCACTTACTGACACAGTATGAACAACCCTGTTGAAACCCCTGACTTAAGTTCTTGTAAAGTGTGACACAATCACATCAAATTCACACAATATATCAGTGCAGGGCATGACATAATAAGAATATGTCACAGAGGTTGTATATCTGATCTACTCTTATCTAACGCTTTGGGAAATGTATGCCTCAAAGGTGATTTAACAACTCTTATTTATTTTTTAATTGAATGTATTCGTTACTGACAGTAAGGTATTTTATTGTTTTGTTTCTTAACAGTTGAGCAGGTCATTGGCTGCTCCAATAATTGTACAGTAGATTAAATAGTCAACAAGATGATTACCCAGCTTTTCTCCACGCAGTAGAATTATAATCATTGTTATTCATTTCAAGTTGCAATAGGGAATCTTGCCTTATTTCATGCCCTGCAGCGATATAAAAATGTAATTGTACCTCTGCCTCGTGAATCTCTGCAGGCTTTCAAGAAAAAGAAATGCAGATATTATGAAAATGTGTAAATCAGACTTGCAAGTCAGGAACACTTTCATGGTCATGGCTGCTTTCTAGTAGGCTTGTAGTCTGGGGCCCAAGTCAAGATTTAAACTTTTTTTTTACCCCAGAGAAGAATAAAATTTGACCTCATTTGACCCCCAGGACACCTGTACATTTTTATTCCTTGTAGCAGTAAAAAAAAAATAATGTAATACAAAGTGTGTTAATTGCACTGTGAGAAAGATCATGTATATTGTTAGCAATATATGCCATATGGCCATAGTCCTTTTTTGACCACAGTTATTATTACATGGCTTACTTTCAAGAAGACAACAGAAAATATAATTACAAACAAAATAATATATGATTTATGAATTTCTGACAAGTAGTATTCACAGACCATTGGCTAATATTGTCCTTCTCACTCTATTAAATGAGAAGCATTTAAAAAAAAACTTTAGGAAGTACATGCTTCTATAAAAAGGGTCATAGCTCAGCCCTGCCACTGACCCCCTGCCTCATTTTGACCCCCAAGAGTCCCTCTATCAGGCTGACACAGGTAAAATGTTATTCCTCTTGGGGGCAAAAACTTTATAAGCCTCTTTTCTTGTTTGGACTCTGGACTATTGGACTTGAAGACTGTGATACATTGATCCTTGCATTGTACTTATTCAGAGATGAATGCTTATTTCCTTAGAAATCTTGTCCCTGTGCTTGTGAAGCAATATTAGCACTTCAATCAATAGTACTGTCTTAATTAACAAGCGCAGTATGACGGTTCATGTCCAGGGAATACATGGTTACCATTTTATATTTTATAAAATACAATTATGTTCACTTCACAAACATTTTCAATGTACAACACTGACTAAAAGGCAGGTTAATTAAAAGGCAATACCTCTGCTTCAGGAACTTCTGCAGGCTTCCAAGAAAGAAAGAAATGTGGCCATTATTGATTATAAACAGGGTCCACTGATGGATGTGTCCTGGCTCAACTTACACAGTATACTAAATAATAAGGGGCTGACTTAAGGATAGGCATAGCACAAACAATTGTGGCTGCAAAATCAAAATTGTCTAGCAGTCAGGCAATTATTTTGCACAGCGGCCTATGTAAGCTTAAGAGCAATGCAAATTACTCAACATACACAAATAATGAGCTGCAACCATGATAATGAGGGTTGCAATGAGCCCCACCTGTGCATTGGGCTATTTGACGGCAGGATTTACAGCCCAGAGGTGAGGTGAATTAGGAGTACAGACAGCAGTAGGAGCTGTATTTGTAGAGCACGAAAATCAAACCAAACAAAGAAGGGCAGTAAAGTCCTCTTGGCACACGGACAAGAAAAGTTTTCGGAGAAGTTGAGAGTCCTTACGGCTGAGGTCACTCAGCATGAAACTGAATTATTTGGAAACATCAGTTATGCTACCAAAGAGGCCATATGGTCCTCTATAGTGGAGAAAGTCAATGCTGTCGGTGTTACCTGGAGGACAGTCAACCAGGTGATGAAAAGGTGAAATTCAGCTATTAGGTCTCGGATGACCTGCGGAGTGAGACAATAATGCCTTACCCACCGCGTCCTCCAGCATCCCAAACAGTGACCCTGGGTTTGAATATGCAGGGTCTTCTCCATCTTGCTCTTCTCCTCTGAAGGTTTTCCTGCTTTTCCTCAACAAGAGCCAAGCATCGCCGCAACAGGAAGTGTACTACAGCAGCCACCTGAGGCCAATGACAGGTCTCTGAAGGTGTGTGGTTTTATACATCTCTTAATTACTCACTCCTACAATGTTTTGCACCTTGTAAGTTTTGGAGGGTCAACAATTGCCCAAGTGCAAGGCAAAATCCTTACATCTCATTATAATGTTTGTGTCCGCTTAGTATTTCAGATCCCCACCCAACTCCATGCTGTTTTCTTCATTTCAATACATTTCAATATTATTTAAATGGATTAATGATGGCAAAGTGCTCATTTGACAGCGGGTGCAGAACGGCAGGTGAAAACCATTCTTTACATACGCTGCATTTTTAGTGGCCGCTAAAGTCCCACCTTACGGCCGCTAAAGACAGTTTGCGCACGCAAAATGCAGATTTTGGCCGCAATATGGATGTTTTGCAGCTGCAAATCACTTTGCATGTATCCATACATCAGCCCCTAAATGCTCATTACCAGCATTTCCTAAGACATTGCAAATTTAATGAAAATTTAGATACAGCATCTTTACTTTTTGGTTCTAAATCCAGCATGCAAATAATAACAATAATATAATAATCTTTATTTTATATAGCCTTCATGTGCATCTCAAAGCGCTGAACAATAAAATAAAAAAAAAAAAAAATAACAATTTGTTCATACAATGAAAGCCATTAAATAAAAATGTGTTTTCAACTTAGATTTAAAAGTGGTTACATAGTCACTATCCTTTATGACCTTCGGGAGGTCGTTCCACAGCCTTGGGGCTAGACATGAAAAGGCTCTGTCCCCGAAAGATCGCCGCTTAGTTATTGGTACCTTAAGTAGACCGGAATCATAGGATTGAAGACTGCGCAGAGGGGTAAATGGTACCAGTAGCTCACAGATATAGCTTGGCGCTAACCCATGCAGAGCCTTAAAAGTCAGAAATAGGATTTTAAATTTTACTCTGAACTCCACTGAAACTTTGGTTTTATTTAAAATTCTAGCCGCTGAATTTTGGACATATTGTAATTTTTTAAGAGAGATTTTTGAGACACCAGCAAGCAAAGCATTACAATAGTCTATATGTGAAAAAAATAAAGGCATGATTCAGCTTTTCTGCATCTGCCTGAGTAAGACAGGAGCGAATATGCTCAATATTACGTAGATGGTAAAAAGAAACTTTAGTAATATTAAGAATATGCTCATTAAAAGCCAAGTTTTGGTCAAAAATAATCCCCAAATCGGCCCAAGAATAAATCCCTGCGGAACACCAGATGCGACTGTAAATTTTGATGATGAACATTGACCAATTTTTACGTACTGCTCTATACCAGTTATACAGGATTTAAACCAGCTGAGCGCAGAACCCGTTACTCCTATAACCTTTCCAGTCTACTCAAGAGAATCATGTGATCAATGGTATGAAAAACAGCGCTAAGGTCTGAAAAGACAAGAATGGAAACAGAAGCTGAGTCAGCATTCATGAGTAAATCATTGACTACCCTAATAAGAGCCATCTCCGTGCTGTGCAAGGATCTAAAAACCAGACTGGAAAACATCATATAAATTGTTTTTAAGTAAATTATTTTGTAACTGATAAACAACGGCTCATTCCAAAATCTTAGACAAGTAAGGTAAATTGGAAACAGGTCTGTAGTTACATGGCAGACTGAGGTCCAAATTATGCTTTTTTAAAAGGGGAGAGATTACAGCACATTTTAATGCAAAAGGTACCATGCCAGAACAAAGTGATTCATTAATAATGCGAGTTACTGGAGAGCACAGAGCTGAAAAGCTTGATTTGAGAATAGGTGTCGGAATTGGGTCTAAAGAATAGATGATAGATTTTGATTTTAAAACCATCTCAAAAACACTATTTGAAGAGAGCTCATTAAAGTTTGAGAAAGGAGTTCCACAAAATTCTAAATTCTCCGTAAGTGACTCTCTGATTGGGTCACTAACCAAAAGCTGACTTCTAAGGTTTATCATCTTATTGTTAAAATACATCGTATTACAATCTACACTAGATTCTTTTGATACAACACAAAATTTATGCTTGGATTTCCTTGCTAGGAAGACAGAAATACAGTTGTCCTGCGTTATACCTCCCCCCTTTATAACGCCACCCTCGCCACCCATTCCACCCTCACAGACCGCCAGCTATTCTCTCTGAACAAATGTAAAACAGTGCTATTTTTACCCGTTATATCGCTACCCCGCTGTCCGACACCCGCCAACTTCCCCAGCCTCATTGTAGCACCAGCGAAATAATCATGGCCAATTAAAACAACAAAGTTAGGAAGTTAATCTTTGACTCGCTTTACTCGTTTGTTGCTAACTGAACGTTCATACCAATGTCATCAACACTCCTGCTCCTAAAGCAAAACAGAAAGTACAAAATGGCGAGTAGACCCTACATTTAACACCAGAGCAAAAGAAACAAATCTGCATGTATGCATCTGAAAATAAGAAAGCAAGACATCGCAAATGTTTTCTTGCCTAAGTGAGGCATATACTGTTAATCGAAGGACAATCTGAGACATTCTAATGGATAAAAACAAGTAGCTTACCTTGATGGAACGGGTCGATTTGTTTAACCTGAAAAAGGCTTGATGCTGTCAAAATAAGTGACTTTTATAAACCACAGTAAAAGTTTTGCACAAATGAAGGCGCACTTAAACTAAAGCTGCAGTTTTGTAAACAGAAGAATAGTTTTTTTTTTATTTATTTTTTTATTTTCTTTTAAAAAACAGTGTTTGCCTTTACATATTCAGGGTTTTTTTTTTTTTTTTTTTTTTTTTTAACTGCTTAAAAAGAATGCTGTTGAGCTTAAATTGCTTTGTGAAATAAATAGATGGCATCGTTCAATGGGGTTTAGTATTCAGCAGGCTTACAGTTGTGCCACAAACAGTGAATGACCAGTAAAGGTATGCTTTTTTGTTTTTATGAAACTGTTGTTTGGGTGATTTGACACTAAATGAGTATAAACTGTTCCTCAAAAGTAACCATGTATGTTTTATACAGATGGTAAAAGATGATAAAACGTCACTAGTAGACCTACTGTTGTCTTAAGAACTAGTACTGTAGTTTTAAAAAAGATTAATGTCTTATTAAAATGGCCTGGAGATACTGTAATTGTATAACTAAAAAAATAAAAAGTTTGAATTTATTGCAAACATAGAAGGTTGTGTGTGTGTGTTTTGTTTTTTTTTTGACCCTCACTATAATGCCACCCTTGCTTATTGCCCGTTTTTGCCCATGGCCCTTACCAGGCGGTATAAAGAGGGCTGACTGTACAATAGGGTTTGCGTTGAAATAGCAGCGTAGTGGAGTGAACTGTACCAGAGATATTGTACTGTGAACATTATTAAAAGTCTTGATTGAAATTAGAATTATTGTATTATGTTATTATTGCATGACTTATTAGTACTTACATTTAAGACAGATGAGTTCTACCCAGACAACAAAAAGCATACTAGCAGGAATTCTACAACTACTCTGCAATAGAAAGTAACCACTCAACACTCCATAGCACATCTGTCCAAGCCATATAAAAAATGGTTTAGTAAAAAGCTGACAAAAAATAGAAGGAACTACAGTAAGACACTGATTCAGTAGTTTTCTGCTCATTATAACAACGAAAACTGTGAAGCATTTTACGACTATAGGTTGTCTTGCAGTCTTTTCAAACCCATTAAAAACCTTAAATCAGACACTAATAAAGGACCTCTATTGTGACGCTTAATGACCCATGTGTGGCAGCGTCACCCATTGGACAGCCCTGCTCGACAGTATGTAAACACTGGATTACTTGAGTACCCAGTTTCCAGATGTCTAAATGTCACCCCAATAGCATAATATCCACACATCACACTACAACTATAAACATTATTCTTTGGTGCATGCAAGTCGTTGATGACTTGCCACCCTATCAAAAAAACATAATACCTCTGCTTCAAGAACCTCTGCAGGCTTCAAAAAAAGAAAAGAAACAATGGCATTAATAAACTGCCTGAATATGAATCTGTTTCCTGAATTTCATCTGCCACAAAAATGTAGGGATTTATAAAATACAAAGAAATGCCTGATTAAACAACTAATTGTATATGCAAGTCAAATAAAATCAATAAAGGGGACATCTTACTGCAAAGCAAGATATATGCATGCACCTTATCAGCATCTATAGACTTCAGGTGACTTCAGCTGATTGGTACTTAGAAATTACAACTTTAACAAACAATATATGAATAGTAAAAATAGTCAAATAATGGCATTTCTGTTGCATTCATTTGAAATTAAATTAATTGCTGCCTCCTGTTTATCGTGTTTTGCATCAAATTTAGGTGATCATTTTATAAACATATGCTGGGCTATTAATCCGCTAGGGGATAGAAAACTCACATGATGGAGGGTCAATTCACTGTTTAATAGGAAAAACTTAAGTACTTTAACACTTGGTTCTAAGTTTAATTGAGTCAATATTTTAATAAGATCCTGCACCAGTTAGGCCCATCAAAGCTGCTGAAACAGAACACTGACATAATTAAAACAGCATAAAACTGAAATATAATAGGAAAACATGAGCAATAAATATGTTATCTAAGCACCCACCATTAAATGTGTGCCCAATTCTAAAGCAATGTCAACAGAGGGCTGTTCATTACTTGTGAATGTTTTTTGTTGAAGGGGGAAATCACATAACTCACCTCTTTATCATTCTCAGTTTTGCTGTTTTTCCTTGTTAGTTGAGATGCTTTTCGGTGCCGTGTC